>NC_140504.1:195110516-196310516 GCF_964339955.1 Pipistrellus hanaki
CAGGCCCCACGCCCCGGGCGGTTAATCAGAAGGCGGGCAGCTCCTTCTGTCCCTCCCCACGGCGGCGGGACCGGCTGTGACCGGGCTCCGGGTCCGCCGGGGCCTGGGTGGCACCTGTGCCTGGACCCGGGGCCCTGTGTGCACTTGTGCGCGTGTTTTTCCCGCCCGGGGCCCTCAGGCCTCCCGTCGTTTGTTTGCGGCGGACACTGAGCGTCTGTGCTGAGACGTCCCCACAGGAGGCGGCCCTTCCCCTCGGCTCAGCTCCCTGCCGGGCGGCTCTCAGGCTACCCGGGCTGTAGGTGCTTAGACACGGGTCGCCACACCTCACAGCCGGGATTCGCATCTCCCTACTTCCTGTCCGCCCCCTCCCAACCCCCTTCCTTCCCCCCCTCACTCAGGGGGCAGTCCAGGGTCCCTGACGCACTGCCACCCTCTCCTTTACCCGGAGCAGCCAGCGGCCCTTTTCCCTGAGCTCAAAGCCCGAGTTCATGCCCTACTCTACCCCCCCCCCCCACTCCCCCGTGGTGGGCAAACCACGGCTCTCGAGCCACATGCGGCTCTTTGGCCCCTCGAGTGTGGCTCTTTCACGAAATGCCACGGCCTGGGCGAGTCTATGCTGTAGAAGTGGCGTTAGAAGGAGTTTACGTTTAAAAAATGCGGCTCTCCAAAGGAATTTCAGTCGTGGTACCGTGGATGCTTGGCTCTGTGGACGAATGAGTTTGCCAACCACTGCCCTACCCCATCCAGGCTCATTGCTTTCCCTCGCTGACGGCCTCGGAGGCCTTCCTCCTTCGCCACACAGGCTCTCTCTGTCTCGGCTGCCGGTCCCCTGGGTATGGGCGTACCACCTGCCCCGGACCTGGAGCCATCAACTCCGTCATCCTCCAAACCATCGCCTCAGCAGAGGGGCCGCGGGGGGAGAGCCTTCTGAGGGGGGGGGAGGGGAGGGGAGGAGGGCGGCGGGGACGGGATGGGGGGGTCCCGCCACGTCTCTGCGCCTGCTTCAGCTCGGGGCACTGCGAGCAGGAGTGAATGGCCAGGCCGCCTCTGCTCCAGGGTGACGGGGTCCGTCCTGTGAGGATGGCAAGCTGAGAGCCCCTCACCCCTGAGCACCCACTCTCCCAGCTCAGCGCGCCTCCCGACACCTCTGCGGCTGTGGCCCCTGGGGGTGCGGGTGACACCGGCACCAGCCCAAGCCACTGGGGCGGGGGGAGGTGGGCTGATGTGGACGGAGGCTCATTCCCATGCGGCCACCGGACCCCGCTCCACAGGGGACCTCCCATGAGCCGCTCACTCCTCTCCCGAACCCCGGCCTGAGCCGCCCCACACCCCGGCTCTCAAAGCTCCCACAAGAGCGGTTCTCAAAGTGGGTTCCTCCGCTTCAGCACCACCTGAACGCGTTGGAAGTGGGAACTCCTGAGCTCGAGCCCAGACCGCCTCAGCCGGGATCTCAGGGGGTGGCCGGCCTCTCCGCTGTAACAAGCTCTCCAGACACGTGAGAGGGCAATTCTCCGAGGATTTCACCCTCTCCCCTCCACCTGCCTCCCTGACCATAGCAACACCCGGCAGCTCCCAGGAGCGCCCCCTCCATCTGCCCCCGCAGCGAGTGCCATCTCCGAGGAAGAGAGGAAGGGTTCGTCCCCATTCACAGATGGGGAAACTGAGGCCCCGGGCCTGGCCTCGGCCACAGAGGGAAGATGGCGGGACCAGGGCTCCAGCCCCGGGCTCCTCCTTTCCCGGGAAGGCCCCCCCCCCCCCCCCCCCGGCACCGTGCGTTCCCGGGGCCCCCGAAGCCGGGGGGTGAGCACGTGCCCGTCCGCCCGGAAGGAACCCCCCCTCCATCCCTTTCCCCCCATTTCCAGTTGCAGTCCCGGGAGACCGCAGCCAGGAAACATAAATTTCTGCCCGGTGGCTGAGGAAGAGCGCTGAGAGGAGTCACACGTCAGGGAGATGGGACTTTATTTCTCAATGAAATAGCCTTTTTATGGTCGGAATAAAAGTGCCAGCGGGAGCCTAATGCCAGGAAGCAGAGAACACATTTGATAAACTCCTGCAGCCTGGGGCGGGGCTGCCTGGGAGGGGGCTGCTCTGGTCTTGGGGGGTGCGGGCTGCCAGAGAGAGGCCCCCCCAGGCTCCCACATGCCTGTTTCTCTTCAGGTTGGAGCCTGGAAGATTCCGGGGACCTTCTCCCGGACCCGCGGCTGATGGAGGGCTGGCCCAGAACCACAGGAGCGCCTTTCGCTCGGCCACGGGATCCCAGGAGCGGGGCTGCAGTGCGGAGAGTGGCCAGCAGGGGGAAGCATAACCCATCGTTCCAACCGGAGAGAGTGGGCGCTTTGGGGCCAGGGGGGTGCGAGGACTGGGGGCGCGGGCAGGGGGACTCTGAGCCTCAGGCCTCAGAGGGGGCCCGCAGAAACCCAGTTTCTGGGACCTCCTCCTCCGCCCTTGAGCCCTTCCCACCCCCACCCCAGTCGCACCGCAGCAAGGACAGTCTGCCATCCTCGCTCTGGGTGCAGTGTCTGCGGGTCCAGATCTCCGTGTGGTCGGATGGGGAGGCGGGAGGGTGCTCCTCCATCCCTTTGCCTGCCCTCTGGCCGGCTTCTCCATGGGCTGGGCTTGGCCTGGGACTGGACTGACCGCTTGGCCTCCTTCCGCAGGGCCCCTGGATGGTGGCTCTGGGTGGGGGACCGCAGCCTTCATGGTCGAAGCGGGGTGCGGGGGGGTGGGTGCAGGAGAAAGTCCTGAAGGACAAAGAGAAAGCGGGACGCGCCTCGCGGGGGAACGCGGGTGATTGGCAGGTTTACGGCCTCGGGAAGGTGCGTGGTATTCCGCACAATCAAGTCATTTTTAAAAATAATCTCCCTGCTTAAGTCGCACACGCCGCTAATTGCATTTTAATAAGTCTCTTAAAATCTTGCCATATTTTTTAATATCCTAATATTAGGTAAGTGATTTCGGGGGACACTGGAGGGCACGGGGAGTTGAGGTGGAGGAGGGAGGGCTGCCGGGAAGCCGGGGGTGGTGGGGCCCCTGCGTGGCCTGGGCGGTGCCTGCGCCTGCTTCTGTCTGGTGCGTGTGATGGAAGGGGGTGGGTGTCTCTGACACACGTGTGCGTGGGTGTCTCTGACACACGTGTGTGTGTGTGTGTGTGTGTGCGTGTGCGAGTGCATGCGTGGCCATGACCGGGCTTCACCCCTGACCCAGCCCATCCTCTCCTCTCTGTCCAAGGAGGCAGGTCCTGGGCCCAGAGAGGGGCCGGGACCTGCCCACGGCCCTGGAGCAGGAGGGAGGCCGGGGCCTCTGGTCCCGTCTGTGAGGCAGGGAGAGCCCCCTTCGCCCTCTGGGTCACAGCCTCCTGCTCGCACAGTGACCTCGGCGATCCTACGAGGAGGGAGAGCCGGGCGCACCAAGGGCTGCTCCTGGGGACCCACCGGGACAAGCGGCAGAGCTGGGGTTGCAACCTCAGTCAGAGCCCGGGGGGCCCTTCACCACCACCGGACAGCAGGCCGAGGGGGGCTGAGCACGCCCCGAATCTCCACGGGGCCGGGGCCGGCGGGGACCAGCGGGAGCAGCAGGGGAGGCCTGCGGGGCCGGGAAGGAGGATGGTGGGTGGCCATGGTCTCTCTGGTTCCCAGCCCCTCGGTGACCGTACAGCAGGTCCCAAGGCCAAGGGCATCATGGCACCTTGTCCTCAGAGTCCTCCGAGGTCAGAGGCTGGGAGGACCACGGGCCCAGGCTGGCCGGCCTCGGGTTTGAGCGAGCCCTGGACTCCCGGAGGCCCCCCGAGGCCCCCACGGGCCCTGCCTCCCCCCTCCATCCCGTCTCTGCGCTCCGAGCCACCGGCCCGGGTGGGAGGCACATGGTGAGCGAACTTCTGAACAGGAAGTCAGCATCCAGGTCGCCCCGAGTCCTGTTTCATGTGGTTTCTTTAATCCCGGGGCCGGTTTCAGAAGCGTTTTACAGTTTCAGTTTTACAAAGCTGCGCTCCCTTTAATGTCGGCGTTCTCCGGGAGGCCGGGGGGAGCGGCTTCAGTCAAAACATGTGTGTTCACAGCAGCAGCTGCGGCCGCGCCGGGCGGGGCGGGGGCAATGTGGCCTGCAGGCTCCGGAGGGGCGGACGCCGGTCGGCCGGGCGAGCCCGGGGCTCCGATGGCCTCTCTCCCTCCTGCCCAGCACCCTCTCTCCCGTCCAGGCCTCAGAGGGGCCCAGGGCACCCTGCTTCCAGCTCCCTGGCCCCAGGGGGCCCCTTCTCGTTGCTGTTGATCATTGATTGCACCAGCGCGGGCTCCCCGGACGTGGGCATGCTTCGGGCCGGCCCCCTCTCCCTCCAGCCACCTGTGCTGTCCCCCCACTCGGTGTGGTGTCTCCCCTAAGAGAAAATATCCAGGAAATGGCGAGTTCGATGCACTGGTTCCTCTGTCTGTGTGGATAGGAGCCTGTGCTGCTAAGGAAGGCCGGGCCAGGACAGCCGCCCCGGGACCCCT
The DNA here is from genome assembly GCF_964339955.1 of Pipistrellus hanaki. NCBI lineage: Eukaryota > Metazoa > Chordata > Mammalia > Chiroptera > Vespertilionidae > Pipistrellus > Pipistrellus hanaki. Next base: position 195,115,001 of record NC_140504.1, read on the forward strand.
TCTCTGGGAGAGAGACGGAGGTCTGGGGGTGAGGGGAGCTGCCCGAGGCCATTGGGGGGGGTGAGATTTCGGCCCCTCTGTCTGTGTCATGGCCCGTAGCTTTAAGCCTCTGGCTTCAGGGCTGGCTTCTGGGCCCGGAGTTCCAGGCTTCTGAGAGCCGCGGGGGCCGCCCTGAGCCCGGGAGCAGAGGGCCGTGTGCCTCGGCAGTGCGGCCGAGTGGAAAGAACACAGACGTTGGAATCAGCCAGACCTGGGTCCCAACCTCCCTCCTGAGCGTGACTGTGGGAGAGCCTCGGTCTTCCCGTCTGTGAAATGGGGATGACCGCGTGGGAGGGTCAGACACACCTGGGATGTGCGTCGGCGCCTCTGCAGGCCCAGGGGCCCTCTGTGAGCGCTTGGACCTGGTGTTCCGCTCCCGTCTCCAGCCCTGCCGCCCCCACCCCCAGCTCTCCGCCCTGACCCAGGAGAGGGGAGGACGGGAGTGCAGACACAGCGAGCAGCGTGAGGGCCGAACAAGCACCGTGGGACAAGGAGGATGGAGGTGGTCCTCCCTTAGAAGCGGGGTGCCCGGGGGGCTCAGAGGCTGTTCGGACGACACGGGGTCCGTGCTGCTGGGGTCCCTGGCACAGCGGACGCCCCAACCCCTGCCGTCCCCAAGGCCGCCCGCTGCCCCATGGCCTCCCGCTGTCTGAGAGGGTCTGCAGGCCGCAGGCTGGGGCCCGGGCAGGGGTCTGCCGTGGTCCCAGGTGTAGCTTGGTCTCCATTATGGCCACGGGGTCCCCGGAGCCTGTGACCTCTGGGCGGGGCTGCCATTCTTGGGCCACAGAGGTCAGTGGTCAAGGCCAGTGGTCCTGCCTCCCCCCGGGCCAGAGGCTGCTCCCAGAGCAGAGAGGAGGAAGCAGGCCCTGGGGAGGGGACACTGCCCAGCAGTGCCTGTCGCCCCGGGGCCGGGCAGTGGCCAGGACCCTGCAGGGCCGCGCAGCAATGCTGCTGCTGGCTGACGTGCACTGAGCACAGACATGTGTCAGGCTCCACGCTGAGCATGTGACATCGTTTCATGCCACCTGCTCTGGGAGGGCACCCAGGACAGTGACGGGTGCACAGTGGGCCCTCAGTAAACACTCGCCGAGTTAAAGAGGCTCAGAGCTCGGCCGGCGTGGCTTACTGATCCCCGGTGGGGGGCACGCAGGAGGCAGCCGGTCCACGATTGTCTCTCTTCATTGATGTTTCTATATCTCTCTCCCTCTCCCTTCCTCTTGGAAATCAATAAAAAAAATATATTAAAGCCGAAACCGGTTTGGTTCAGTGGATAGAGCGTCGGCCTCCTGACTGAAAGGTCCCGGGTTCAATTCCGGTCAAGGGCATGTACCTTGGTTGCCGGCACATCCCCAGTAGGGGGTGTGCAAGAGGCAGCTGATCGATGATTCTCTCTCATCGATGTTTCTATCTCTCTATCCCTCTCTCTTCCTCCTGTAAAAAAAAAAATAAAATAAAATAAAATAAAATATATTTAAAAAAAGAAAAGAAAGAAAAACAGATGCTCTTAAGTATGAGTATCTATTAAAAAATAGATATTAAAAAAGCAATAAAGAGGCGAAGCCACACGTTTACCTCTCGCCGCCATGCTGGTCTCCCGTGTTTATTCCTCGGGACTGGCGGCCGCGGACGCTCCGGCCTGGGCAGGGAGCTCCCACGCCCCACACCACACCTGCTCCGGTCCCTTCGGGGCGGGCCAGGGAGGGCAGGTCCCCGAGGGAGGGCGTTCCCTCCAGCCACCCAGGGGAGAAACGCCCTTGGCGGGGGGCCTGCCGCTCCCCGGGCAGCGAGGGCTGGGCTGGCCGGGCTGCAGCTGCGTGGGGCCCGGGAGGAGGCAATCAAAGGCAGCCATGTGGGCCCCCTTTCATCTCCCGCTTCAAAGGGGTGCAAACAAACCCTGTCCCCGTGCCAGGCCGCTCCCTCCCGAGGCCCCAGCCCGCGCTCCCGCCTCCCCCGCTCCTGCCCGCCCCGGAGGGGTCCGGCTCCTGGCCACGCAGCCGGAGAGCAGGGCACAGGCCAAGGGGAGAAGGGCTGGGACCCTCACCCTGTGCATGCACCCCCTGGGCTGAGACAGCCCCGGTCCCAGCTCTGTGGAGCCTTCTGGGCCGGAGCCTGCTGTCGGGCGGGCCCTGGGAGCGGGGAGCAGCAGCCGTGCGGCCGGTCCGGGCGCTGTGCCCGCAGGGAGCTGTGCCCGCAGGGCGCTGTGCCCCCAGGGAGCTGTGCCCGCAGGGCGCCCGCAGACCCGGTGTGGGAGATGGGGATGTCCCTCCATCACGTCCTTCATGGCCACATGCTGCAGGGGGAGTATCCTGGTGGTGTTTGGTTTAAAGGTGTGCTGTTGCATTTAATTTCACCTGCTGCTCTGACTCCTGTGAACGCGGCCGCTGGGGGATTTAAAGTGACACCGGCTCGCTGTCCTGTCGGGACGCTCGGCTCCGGACAAGACTCCGGAGGGGCCTGAGGCTCAGAGGGTGTGGCACAGGAGCCCAAGCGTACTCGGTGCGAATCCCAGGGAATGTAGGAATGAACGAATGAATGAATGAACAAATGCGTGTTTTAGTGGCCGTGTGGAGACACGGGTGACCCCTCCCCGGCCCTGTCCTCAAGGAGCTCCTGGCCCAGGGGCTGGCCTCTGGGGGGCGGGCAGTGCGGGATCGGAGGCCCCAGCCCTCTGGGGAGCCCGGGGACCTCTGGGCAGGGGAGAGCGAGAGGCGCCTGGGGAGCCCGGGACCTCTGGGCAGGGGAGAGCGAGAGGCGCCTGGGGAGCCCGGGACCTCTGGGCAGGGGAGAGTGAGAGGCGCCTGGCCCAGATCCTGGCGCCACTGCTTACCAGTGGGGTCAACGGACTGCCTCGCCCTCAGCCTTCTCGTCGGTGAAATGGGGACGATGGTGAGAGTAGCAGCCCCTCCACAGCGCTGCTGTGAGGACGGAAGGAGGTGCCGTGCTTGGCCACCAGGAAGCACAGCGTGGTGAGCGATCAGGGACGACGCGGGACAAATGCCACGGAGCCGGCGCGCCCACAGGCCAGTCCCCACCGGGAGAGCCGCACTCCGGCCGATCCGGGTCCCCACTGGGGACGGGGGGCAGAGGGGGTTCCCTTTCCCTTCACATCACCTCTCTGGGCACACCGGGTTGGGTGCTGGGCCCACCGGGTTGGGTGCCAGGCCCACCTGATTGGGTGCTGGGTCACCTGGTTGGTGCCGGGCCCACCTGGTTGGGTGCTGGGGTCAGTTTCCTGCCTCTTCTCCTGTCCCATCGTCACTTTGCACCCCGGCCCTCTCCCCGGTCCGTCCTGAGGTCAGGGGCCCCTGGGGGGGGGGAGGCTCTGGGTCTTTCTTTGGAGAGAAACTCCCCCCAGGGAAACGCCCTCTCGTCCATCTTCCCCGGGACCTCCCAGGAGGCTGGTGTGGAGGAGGAGCCCGGCACAGCCTGGCCCTGGCAGCAGCCCCGCTGGAGGCGAGGGGCCCGGCGGAGGGGAGAGGGCTCCGGGGGCCGGGCCAGCAGAGCCGGGGGCACCCCGGGGGGGCAGGGCAGGGTGGGGCGGGGCGGGGGGCGGCCAGAGTAACGCCAGGAGGCTGCGGGGTGACCCATCCACACTCGGGGCGCAGGACTGCGGAAGGCTGAGGGGGAGGGCGCCAGAGATGGTAGCAGGAAGCGAGATGATTGGAACCAAACTGGGCCAACGGGAACCAGATGTGAGGAGGGTGGGGGCTCTCCCAGGAGAAAGAGGGGGCGTGGGAGGGGGCGGGAGAGAGGGGGCTGAGCGGTCTGTCCCCTCTCCCTCCCCCCTCCCAGGTGCCCCGGGTCCCAGGCCTGACTCTGTAGCCTCTGGTCCCTGAGGGTAAGGAGAGCCACACCAGGAGGCGAGTTCCATGTTGCTCCACGTTGTGCTGCGGCCCATCTGTGGGGAGGGGGCTGGGCAGGAGAGCTCGGGAGTCCAGGGGCTGCTGCTGTGGTTCCGCCTCACGCTCCACGCCCCTTCTCCCAGGAGGCCCTCCCTGCTGCTCCGGTTGGATCAAACACTGGCCCGGGGTCCCCAGGGCTCTCAGAGTTGTGGTGGCTTTTACACTTTCCTCTAGGGCAGTGTTTCCCAAACTTCTCTCATGATGAGAATCACCTGGTGGGGTTGTTAAACTACAGATTCCCGAATCCCAACTAAGAAGTGCTAAACTAGAATTTTTGGGAACATATAGGTAACATTGTATGCTTAACTAGTGCTCTAAGCTTAGATAGATATTCAGGGTGGAGAGATAAAATCAAGCCATGGAGCCAGACGTGTGCTTGGTTTCCAGTTTTGGATAAAGCACACCTGTCATGTGTAGGCACCTTTTTAAGATTTACAAGAACAGCCGAAACCGGTTTGGCTCAGTGGTAGAGCATCGGTCTGCAGACTGAAAGGTCCCAGGTTTGATTCCGGTCAAGGGCATGTGCATTGGTTGCGGGCACATCCCCAGTAGGGGGTGTACAAGAGGCAGCTGGTCGATGTTTCGCTCTCATCGACGTTTCTAGCTCTCTATCCCTCTCCTTTCCTCCTCTCTGTAAAATATCAATAAAATATATTAAAAAAAAAAAGATTTACAAAAACATTTCCACCCACGTTACAGCATGGATGCAGCTTTATGCTAAAGGAAATAAGCCAGCCACGAGAGGAAGCACTAGTTAAGTATACAATTTTACCTATATGTTCCCCAAAATTCTAGTCTAGCACTTCTTAGCTGGGATTCAGGAATCTGTATTTTAACAACTCCAGCAGGCATTCTCATCATGAGAGAAGTTTGGGAAACACTGGTCTATGGAGCTGTTGGGACGCCCCCTCCTCCCAGCACGCAGCTCCCGAGCACGGAGGAGGGGAGGGGAGGGAACCCCTTTCCTGCGCTCCGCAGCCCAGGCCCAGGCCCCCCCCAGCGAGCCACTGGTAGGCTTGCTGTAAGAGGCCCTCTAGGCCAGTGTTTCCCAACCTTCTCTCATGATGAGAATCACCTGGTGGAGTTGTTAAAACACAGATTCCTGAATCCCAACTAAGAAGTGCTAAACTAGAATTTTTGAGAACATATAGGTAAAATTGCATACCTAACTTAGTGCTCTGTATATAAAATCTGTCTTAGAGCACTAGTTAAGTATACAATTTTACCTATATGTTCCCAAAAATTCTAGTTTAGCACTTCTTAGTTGGGATTCAGGAATCTGTGTTTTAACAACTCCACCAGGTGATTCTCATCATGAGAGAAGGTTGGGAAACACTGCTCTAGGCAGTGTGATGAGGATACATAACAAAATGTCCTTCTCTGCGAGCTGAGCTCCGCGAGGGCCCTCAGGTGAGCGGAATCTCACAGTGCGTGTCCCCTCGTGGCTGGCGTATTTCCTTTGGCATAAAGCTGCATCCACGTTGTAACGTGTGTGGGAATGTCCTTGTAAACCTTAAGAAGGTGCCTACACCTGGGCTGTGCATGCACACAGACGGGTGTGCTTATTAGCACACATCTGGCTCCGTGGCTTGATTTCGTCTCTCCTCCCCGAGTATCCCAGAGATCTCTCTGCAACAGAGACAGCCTCATTCTTTTTACTTAAAAAAAATTTTTTTTTTTTTTTATTGATTTCAGAGAGGAAGGGGGAGGAAGAGAGAGAGAGAGAGAAACATCATTGATGAGAGGGAGTCATTGAGCGGCTGCCTCCTGCATGCCCCTCACTGGGGACGAGCCCGCAACCTAGCATGTGCCCTTGACCGGAATGGAACCTGGTACCCTTCAGTCCGCAGGTTGACGCTCTATTCACTGAGCCAAACCCACTAAGGTGCCTCATTTAAAAATAAAATAAAATAAAAAAATATATATTTTACCAATTTCAGATTGGAAGGGAGAGACAGAGATAGAAACATCAACGATGGGAGAGAGTCATTGATTGGCTGCTCTCTGCATGCCCCACCCGGGGTTGGAGGCCTGGGTGCTGAGCCTGCAACCCAGGCATGTGCCCTGACCGGGAATCGAACCATAGCCTCCTGGTTCGTAGGTGGATGCCCAACCACTGAGCCACACCGGCTGGGCAGCCTCATTCTTCAGAGGGCTGCGTAGTATTCCACACTGAGCTGCTTCCGGTTTCCCCAGTGCGGCAGCTGCAGCAAACGTTCATGCCTCACGGCGGGGGCAGAAATTTCTCTAGGCTGCGTCCCTGAAGTGGAGCTGCTGGGTCTAATGTTAGGTGCATTTTACATATTGACAGCTGGTGTATAGCGTCCATGTCTCATCACCAGTCCACACGTGACCTCTGGGCCCAGGAATCCACGGGCCCAGCAAAATCCTAAGGCTGTGGTTTGGCTCAAGGTCCTCCACAGCCCCACCCCCGCTGCTTCCCCCAGTTCCGTGGCCACTGCACCTGTGACTTCCAAACTGCAGCCCCTGACCCACTGATGGGTCAGGAAGTCAATTCAATGAGTGAAGACGGGCATTTGGGGAAAAACACAGTAGGGAAAATTAGCTAGAAAACATCAGAGTGCATTGCAGGTAGCAGGGTAGGTACTGCTTTGTGCAACATTTCATTTACATATGGGTATGTTACTGTGGAAATACATTTCTTACTTCTGAAGTTGTGATCAAGAATTTTGAGAGCCCAGTCGGTGTGGCTCAGAGGCTGACCTATGAGCCAGGAGGTCACGGTTCTTCGTTGATTCCCGGTCAGGGCACATACCCGGGGCTGTGGGCTCACTCCAGTGGGGAGCGTGCAGGAGGCAGCCAATCAATGATTCTCTCTCTCTTCCCCTTTCCCTTCCTCTCTGAAAAAAATAAATTAAAAAAGAAAAAGAAAAAGAAATCCACCTTCCCAGCCTCCTTTGCAGCTAGAGTGTGGTCATGTGACCTTGCCTTCACCAATCGGATACAGACACAGGGTTTTATTTGGAAGCAGCACAGGCAGGCTCAGTGCTGATGAGCGCGCTGGAGCATGACGGGGGGACAGACAGACGGCAGGGGCAGCAGCAGTGGGATCTTGGCAGGGGCATCCCGGCCTGTTGGATGGTTCGAACCTCCATGCCTGCGCTCAGTGACAGCAGCAGAAGCCTGGGCGCTGGTTCAGCCTCCACGTCCGACTCCGTGGTGCCTCTGGAGACTTGGTGAGCTACCAAATACCCCATCCCTTCCGGTTTGTTCAAGTATAACTTACACTCAGTAAAAACCACCCTTTTTCAGGCGCAGCTCTGTATGTCCTGACAAACATACAATCGGGTAGCTACCACCACCATCAGGACACAGAACACTCCTGTCACCCTCCCACGTTCCCGGGGGCCACTTTGCAGTCCATCCCAGGGGTGTGCTCGAGCTGGCCAGTTCCAGCTTGTGAGCGTCAACTGTTGAATTTTCAAGGACTTTGTAGCTGGTTGGGAGACATAGCCATCACTTATTAAATGATATAAGCTGGCAATTTATATCAAAGACAACAAACCACCCCTTCCTAATTCTTCTGCCGCTTTCTACTGACTGTGCTCTGGAGGCCACGCTGTTCCATCGGTGTGGCCGGAATACGAGGTGAAGGCGTGCTGCTAGGACTTCCACTCTGGGCACAGCAGCCTCCTGCTGGGCAGCGTGGCCTGGGCCGTGGCGGGAGTGTGGGCAGCAGAGACATCGGCCAACGCTGCCAATCAGAGCCGGAGTTATTGCTCTGTGGGCTGTCCAGCCGGTGGCGGAGAAAATGTGAACAGTGCAGATGCAACTTAGAAGTGTGTCTTGTCTGTAGCCATCACATCGCGAGTCACACACAAAGAAGTTAAGAAACGATTCTCCCAGTCTTTAAAACTAGTATCGGATTCGGCAAAGCAGTCAGTGGCACTGGATGAACAAAGGATGCTCTGACCTATGTCGTAGTTATTTCGATTCTCTCTTACTCTTGTCAGATGATGGCTCCCCGGATAGCACCCAAATACAGCCTCTTGATAAGAAAAAGCTGGGTTTACTGCTTATCGTGACCACCACATTGACAACAGCTTTGTCAGGGGCGGGAGCTGGCGGGTGGGCGGGGGGAGGCAATATTGGAATTTATTGAGAATCGGAGGTTTGGTTTAAGGAGGGTCTTTCACTGTAGGGTTTAATCACAATTGGGTTGGGAGCACAATAAAACAGTCCAGAATTGGGGGGGGGACAACAAGGTAAGGATTTAAAAAATATATACTTTTTAAAAATTTTATTTTATTTATTTTTATTGATTTCAGAAAAGGGAGAGGAAGAGAGAGGGAGAGAAACATCAATGATGAGAGAGACTCATTGATCAGCTGCCTGCTGCGTGTCCCCCACTGGGAATCGAGCCAGCAGCCCAGTCATGTGCCCTGACCAGGAGTTGAACCACGACTTCCTGGTTCATAGGTTTACGCTCAACCACTGAGCCACTCTGGACGGGCAAGGTAAGGATTTTTGAGGCAAGGGAGTCAAAGAAGCTCAGGGTGCACACTGTCTGTCGATGCTGTCCATTGAAGAACTGGTAGGTGTTAGGGGAAGTTCCTATAATGAAGAATGGAGGCATTTGCCGGGGCAGGCATCTCCTGGAAGAGCTCAGACAGGGGGTCGGAAGCCTGGTTCGTGTGGACAGCAACTTGTGGGGAGAGAGCTCCAGTCTCCGGCGTGTAAACGAGTGAGAGGAAGTGGCTTCAGGCCTCAGCCTTCAATGTGAAGAAAGAGACCAACGGCGTTCATGCTGGACCGACACTTGCTTGTCGATTGCAGCAACCGGCCAGCTGCAGACACGTGAGTTTGGCAAAATTAACTAAAGCATTCTGTGAGGATCAATTTGCTATGGGAAGTTTATAATTTTATTATTGATAAGTTATACATTATAAATTTAGCAAAGTTGCAGGGAACAGGATCAACACACCAAAATCAGTTGTGTTTCCTTTAAAAAAAATATTTTTATTGATTTCAAAGAAAAGGGAGAGGGAGAGAGACAGAAACATCAATGATGAGAGAGAATCCTACTGGGGATTGAGCCCGCAAGCTGAGCATGTGCCCTTGAGTGGAATAGAACCCAGGACCCTTCAGTCCACAGGCTGATGCTCTATCCACTGAGCAACACTGGCTAGGGCTCAGTTGTGTTTCTATAAAAGCAATGAACAGCCAAGCCGGTGTGGTTCAGTGGTTGAGCCTCAACCCATGAACCAGGAGGTCATGGTGCAATTCCTGGTTAGGGTACATGCCTGGGTTGCAGTCTCTATCTCTCCCCTGCTTCCTTCCTCTCTGAAATCAATACAAATATTTTAAAAATATTAAAATGGTTAATTGTATGTTATATTAATTTTACCCAAATAAAAATATATGTGCTATACATACTTAACATCAGTAAGATTCATAATAAACACATGCATGTGTGTATATATATACACACACACACATGCACTTGTATATACATATATGTATATATTAGAGGCCGGTGCATGAATTCGTGCACTGTGGGGTCCCTCAGCCTGGCTGGTGATCAGGGCCGATTGGGGCCAGCTGGTCAGGGGGGAGGGACTGCGGTAGGTTGGCCAGCCAGGGGAGGTTGGCTGTGGGAGCTCACTGACCACCAGGGGGCAGCTCCTGCATTGAGCACCTTCCCCCTGGTGGTCAGTGCACAACATAATGAATGGCCAACCAGTCGCTTGGTAACGGTTTATTTATTTTTTTAATTATTATTATTTTTTAAATATATATTTTATTGATTTTGTACAGAGAGGAAGGGAGAGAGATAGAGAGTTAGAAACATCGATGAGAGAGTGTCATCAATCAGCTGCCTCTTGCACACCCCCTAATGGGGATATGCCCGCAACCAAGGTACATGCCCTTGACCGGAATCGAACCCGGGACCCTTCAGTCCCCAAGCCGACACTCTATCCATTGAGCCAAACCGGTAGCTCGGTAAAGGTTTAAAGGTACCTTAGACTTTTATATATATATAGATATCTTCCACCTCCCACGAGCTGGTTGTTAAACATTAACAACACATCACTGATGCTGTTGAATCCCCTCCTTCTCTCCCAGTTTCTTGCAATTATTCATGTGATTTCCGTTGCTATGGTTTTGCCTTTTCTTAAATAAGTCATGTACATGGAATCATACAACCTGTAGCCTTTTGGAGCTGGTTTCTTTAATTTGGCATGATGCTTTTGGGAGTCATATTGTTGCATTGCCCAGTAACTTGTTCTTTTTTACTGTTGAGCAGTTTTCCGTTGAGTGGATGGGTCATAGCTTGTTTATTCACTCACCTGCTGATGGACATTTGGGCTGTTTCCAGTTTCTGGTGATGAGTCAAGTCGTTACAAACACCCACGTACGGGCTTTTGCGAGGACATAGATCTCAGTTTCTCTTCGGTGGATAGCTCAGATCCCTAGGAGTGGAGTTGGCGGGTCACATGTTAAGTACATGTTTAACTTTATAAGAAACTGCCTCACAGTGTTTCAAAGTGGCTGCACCATTCTGCGTTCCCATCAGCCACATATGGCAGTTCCACTCACTCTGCATCCTCGCTAGCATTTCATACTGTCAATTTTTTTTTGAAAGAGAGAAAGAGAGAGAGAGAGAGAGAGAGAGAGAGAGAGACAGAGAGACAGAGAGAGAGAGAGAAGGAGAGAGAGAGAGAGAGAGAGAGAGAGAGAGAGAGAGAGAGAGAGAGAGAGAGATTGGCTGCCTCTACTGGGAATCAAGCCTTCAACCTGGGCATGTACCCTTGATTGGAATCGAATCTGGGACCCCTCAGTCTGCAAGCCGATGCTCTATCCACTGAGCCAAACCAGCTAGGGCTATATTGCCAGTTTTTAAAATCTGAGCTGTTCCAGTAGGTGTGTAGTGGTTTGTCATTGTGGTTTCAATGTTCATTTTTCTAATGACAAAAGATGCTTTGTATTTTTCCATGTGCTTATTTCCCACCCATATATCTTCCTCGTTGGAGTGTCTATTCAGATCTTTAGCCCATATTTCCAATGGGTTGCTTCTTGTTTTTGAGTTTGGAGAGTTCTCTGTATATCTGGTTACCAGCCCTTTATCAGATATGCATTTTGCAAATGCTTTCTCCCTGTCTGTGGCTTGTCTTTTCATTCTCTTAAGAGTGTCTTCAAAGAGCAGACGTTTTTAATTCGGATGAAGTTAAATTTATCAAATCTTTTATTTTATGGTCCATGCTTTTGCTCTAAGAAATCTTTGCATGACCCAAGGTCTTAAAGAATTTCTCATATGTTTTTATTTTTCCTGGGAATTTCATAATTTTAAATATATTTTATTGATTTTTTACAGAGAGAAAGAGAGAGGAATAGAGTTAGAAATATCGATGAGAAAGAAACATCTATCAGCTGCCTCTTGCGTATCCCCTACTGGGGATGTGCCCGCAACCAAGGTTCATGCCCTTGACCAGAATCGAACCTGGGACCTTTCAGTCCGCAGGTCGACACTCTACCACTGAGCCAAACTGGTTTCAGCGAGTTTTATAATTTTAGATTTTCCATGTAGGTGTTTGCCTCATACCTTTTAAAAAAAATAGTTAATTTATTTTTATTTTTATTTTTATTTTTCAAAACACATTTTATTGATTTCTTACAGAGAGGAAGGGAGAGGGATAGAGAGCTAGAAACATCGATCAATTGCCTCCTGTACACCCCCTCCTGGGGATGTGCCCGCAACCAAAGTACATGCCCTTGACCGGAATCAAACCTGGGACCCTTCAGTCTGTGGACCGATGCTCTATCCACTGAGCCAAACCTGTTAGGGCAGTTTATTGATTTTTAGAGAGAGAAGAAGGGAGAGGGAAAGAGAGAAACACTGATGTGACAGCATAACATAGATCAATCAGCTGCTTCCCACATGCTCCCGACCAGGAATCGAGCCGACAACCTGGGTGTGTGCCTTGACTGGGAATCGAACCGGCGACCTTTCCGTGCGTGGGACAATGCCCAACCAACCGAGCCACCCGAGCAGGGCTGCCGAGTACCTTTTTATAGCCCCTTTCCCCTCAGATCACACGGGTCTTTTTGTCTGCCGCTGAGAACACAGGCTGACGTGGACATTAGGGTCCTCGTTACGGAGCTGGCACTGGTGCCAGTGGTCTGGCTGGTGGCACAGAGGGTGCCTGTAGCCACGATCTGATGCTGGTGCTGATAATGGAAGCGAGAGGGGAGGTGCTGTGGACCTTTTCCAAGAGAAATGCTACCATAATCCATGGCGGCAGAGTTACTGTCTGTCCCCAACGTGTCCTTCTCATGAGCCCGCACATCGCAGACTCCAGCTCGCCCATCTCTCTTCCTGCCGTTCCCAGGCACGCCCTGCGGCCACACATTGGGGGTTATCCCCAGGCACCCACAGAACCGAGTCCATCGTACCATCGTCCACCGTCGGGCGGACAAAATGAACACAGCCTAACCGTCCACCAATCGAATGGCTTGACAAAAGGTATATCCACATACCAGTGGTCGGCAAACCGTGGCTCGCGAGCCACAGGTGGCTCTTTGGCCCCTTGAGTGTGGCTCTTCCACAAAACACCACGGCCTGGGCGAGCCTGTGTTGAAGAAGTGGCGTTAGAAGAAGTTTAAGTTTAAAAAATGTGGCTCTCCAAAGAAATTCCAATCGTTGTGCTGTTGATGTTTGGCTCTGTTGACTGATGAGTTTGCCGACCACTGACCCATGCCGTGGAATAGTACGCAGCCTTCAAAAGAGCGAGGTGGATCCTTATGGGCTACAGGGAAGGGTAGCGGGTGTATTGCTAAGTCAGAAACAAACTGTGACAGCAGAGTCAACCCCGTTATTAGAGGGACATACAGGTGTGTGTGGTGTGTGTGGTGTGTGTGTGTGTGTGTGTGGTGTGTGTGTGCGCGCGTGCACCTGTGAGAAAATGTCTGGGAGCAGGAACAAGACCCTCTGAGCAGTGGCACCTCTGAGGGAGACTCACGCTGTGTGCTTCTGACCTGCTGGAATTCATTGCCCTGAGCCGTTACGACTTTAATCTAAAAACTGAAACACACACACACACACACACACACACACACTCACACACATACCACACTCACACACATACCACACTCACACACTCACACACACACTCACACACACACACTCACACAAACACACACACACACACACACACACACTCACACACACTCACACACACACACACATACCCACACACACTCACACACACACACTCACACACATACCCACACACACTCACACACACACACACACACTCACACACACACTCACACACACACACTCACACACATACCACACTCACACACTCACACACACACACACACACACACACGCGCGCGTACAAGGGGAGGTGGGGCGAGGTTATTCTTTTTATTTTAGAAACGTGGGAGTGGAGGCCCGGAGGGGTGCTGTCCTGACTTGCCCAAGTGGGTGGCCCTGGGAGCCAGAGGGAGGAACTGGCTAGACAGGAGTCCTCTTGTCTGGTTTTCAACCTCTTGCTCCCACCCCTCGCCAACTCCCTCCTCCCCTTTTCTTGCTTGGAAGCCAGGAGTACTGGCTCCTCCCCCGCCCAGGGGAAGCTGCCCTCTGGGTACCAGTCAGCACAGCGGTGGCACAGAAGGCCTGGGCCTGGGCCAGCCCCTCGTCCCCTGGCCTCTGGCCTCCCTGTGCTCTTCTCATCACCCATGGGGGGTTGGTCTTGGGGCGCTAGGGACCCGAGTGGAGGATGAGGCCCTAGAGTGGGTGCTGGAGCCCGGTATGCAGTCCCTGCTGGGGTGCGGGGGTGGGGGGATCCTGAGTAGAGAGGTGAGCTGAGCAGGGGCTGAGGAGGAGGAAGGCAGAGGAGTAGTTCTCAACAGATGGCGTGAGAGCCACCGGCGCCAGCATCCCCGGTAAGTGTGTAGAGTGCTGCCTGCCCTCGCTGGTTTGGCTCCGTGGATAGTGTCGGCCTGCAGTCTGAAGGGGCCCAGGTTCGATTCAGGTCAAGGGTTGTGGGCTTGGTCCTTATTTGGGGGCGTGTAAGAGGCAGCTGATCAAAAATTCTCTCTCATCATTGATGTTTCTAGCTCTCTCTCCCTCTCCCTTCCTCTCTGAAATCAATAATAATCCTATCTAATAAAAGAGTAATATGCAAATTGACCGTCACTCCAACACACAAAGTGGCTGCCCCCATGTGGTCAAAGATCCTGCCCCCATGTGGACACAAGTTGGCCACCACAAGATGGCCAGCAAGTCAGTTAGGGGTGACCAGGCCAGCAGAGGAGGGAAGTTGGGGGTGACTGGGCCTGCAGGGAAGGGCAGTTGGGGGGCGGGGATGAGGCAAGCAGGGGAGGCCAGTTGAGGAAAAACAGGCTGACAGGGAAGCAATTAGGCATCCATCAGGCTGGCAGGGGAGTGGTTAGGGGGTGATCAGGCTGGCAGGCAGAAGCGAGTTAGGGGCAATCAGGAAGGCAGGCAGGCGAGCAGTTGGGAGCCAGCAGTCCTGGATTGTGAGAGGGATGTCTCAGATTGGAGAGGGTGCAGCCTGGGCTGAGGGACACCTCCCTCCCTGCATGAATTTCGTGCACCGGGCCTCTAGAAATAATTCTAAAAGAGAATGCTTTATTGAGCCCTGGTCCCACCCCAGAGCCAATGAGTCTGAGCCCCTCAAGAAGAACACCAGAGTCTGGCTTGGCAGCATTGGCTACAGCAGAATCCCTTTGCCGACATCAAAATCTCTGGGCTGGGACCTGGCATTGAAGTTTTTCAAACTCTGCAGATGGTTTCAATGTGCAGACAAGCTAGAGGGCCGTTGATGTGGGGCCTCGCCACTCCAAGCCTGGTCCTCAGACCCAGGAGCATCCTCAGCATCACCAGGAAGCTCCTGAGAGAGGAGGGTTGGGACTTAAAAAATCCCATCGTCCCGGCAGCACCCAGGCCTCCTCACACCTGGCGGGAGTGGTGACAGGTCCCCAGGTGGATGCGGCGGCAGGGCTGGGTGGCAGCAGGGCTGGGAGGTGTGGGGGGCTGGGTGGTGGCAGGGCTGGGAGGTGTGGGGGGCTGGATGGTGGCAGGGCTGGGAGATGTGGGGGGCTGGGTGGTGGCAGGGCCGGGAGGTGTCGGGGGCTGAGCAGCGGCAGGGCAGTGTTGGTGGAGGTGGTCCCTTGGCAGTTAAGGGCTCCTCTGTGGCCAGCCCCAATTTCATTCCTCCCCCCTGTCCTGTCACCTGGAGCTTCCTCGTCTGCACGATGGGATGCCAGTGGCCTGCCTCCAGCGTGGTTAGGGTGCAGCGGGGTAGACCAGATGTTGGCTCTCGTCAGGGCTTCAGGTCAGCTCTGTTCTCGTTGCTACTTGGCAGAATCTTCAAGTGCATTCAGTGGGGCTCAGATGGCTAATCTGCAGGCAAACCCCCAGGTGGGAGCCGAGCCTGTCACTTCCCTGAGCCTTGCTATCCACCAGCAAAACGTGACAATAATAACAGCCCCCCCTCACTCCCCTTGGGGTGTGGCCACCTCCCACAGGTGTCTGCATTCATGTCCTTGCCCACCTGAGACCAGACATCCCCAATAGGACTCATAGCACGGACTGAGACACAGATGGCGTTTTGTTGAGGATTCTTAGGGAAATGAGGAAAAGGGGTTTATACCGTGCCTGCAACCGCAGAAGCTGTTCCAAGTTGTCCTCTGAATTCTCTGTTTCTTTGCTCCAGGTTTGTCTGCCCTGGTGGTGGCTGTTGCTGCTGCTTCTGCTTCTTCTTCTTCTTCTTCTCCTCCTTCTTCTTCCTCCTCCTCCTCCTCCTCCTCCTCCTCCTCCTCCTCCTCCTCATTCCTTCGCACAGTGGGTGCATTCCACAAGTATTTGCTGAGCACCTACTGTGTGCCAGAAGCCAAGGACACAGAGGTGAGCAAGCAAGATGCGGCCTCTGTTGCCATGGAGACAGTCCATTAAACTGTTTAAAAAGATGTAGGAAAAGCCCATGCCCAAACCGAGAGGAGCACAAACGCTGTTTCCAGACCCCCACGCCTTGCTTGGCCTGCAGCCACCCCTCCCCTCCCCTCCCCACAGGTCACCCACGTGGCCAAGGGGAGCCAAGCCCTCTCCTGCCGCTGACCCTGCCCCATTGGGGTTGGTCTCTGGTGACAGAGCAGCAGGATGGGGTCACCTCGCAGCGGGACCCTGGCCCACAGGCGAGCGGCAGCCCCAGCCCCAACCTCTGGCAGCTCCTGCAACTTCCCCCCTGCCCTCCCCCGCCCGCCCCCTGCTCCCCCTGCCCCCCGCCCCCCGCTGGTAATTGGTAGACAAAGGAGTTTTAGACAGCTGGGGACCTGCGTCCTCTGAGTCCCTGAAAACATGCTATTATTAATTAAAGCCTGGCTCTGGCGGGGCCGGGCCTGCCTCATTTCTGGCTGGGCCTCAGACTTATGTCTCTCCCGCAGTCGCTTCTTGCTAAATTTTTCAGTGTTTTTAACATCAGACTGATGTTACGTATAATTACCAGCTTCGCACCCAAATTATATTTGACATGGCTTGTGTGGGAAATTAGACTATTCCAGCGCCTCCGAATTCACCTGGGGAAGCCAAGGCAGGCAGGGGGCGTGCCGCGGGGAAGTCATTTAAATATTAACGTGTGCCCCGTGAACATGCCGGGGCTCTCTAGACTGCCAAGGAGAATCTGCCTCCCCCTCTACGTGCCCCCCGACGTACTGAGTGCACCGGGGAGCCCTTCCCTTCGGGGTCCTCCCCCAGGGGCAGGCGAGGGGCCTGCAGAATGCTGAGGGCTGGGGCTGATGCCACCCGTTAGGAGGGGCCCATGGCAGGGTGTCTGGCTGTGTCCTGGCCCTCCCTCTCTCCCTCCCTCCCACCTCTGACCTATTGTTCCTGTGCCAGCGGAGGAGGCTCCTCACCTTCACCCCTGCCCCACGCATGTGGAGGGTGTGGCAGGAAGGTGGTGGCCGCGGCACCCAGACCTGGGACACGGGGGCTCCCAGGGCCAGGCTAAGCCGTAGCTCCTACAGCAGCCCCTTCGGAGCCGGCAGGCCCTTGTGGTTAGAGCTTCATCATTCCCTTCGAGTCAACAAACCCTGAGCAACAAATCCTGAGCACCATGCATACACACACTTACCCACTACACACATACATATACACATAGCCACACACACACACACACACACACCCTACACACATACACACATAGCCACACATACACACCCACCCACACACCTACCCTCTACACATATACACACACATACACACATAGCCACACACACACCATAGCCACACATACACACATACACACACCTACCCCCCCCCCCACACACACACACACATACATAGCCACACATACACACACCTACCCCCTACACACTCACACATACATATATATACACATAGGCACACATGCATGATGGGCACTGACAACTGTGTGCTGTGTGCTGGCGTTAGGGATCCAGAGAAGAATAAAACTCATTCACTCATTCATTCAACAAGTAGGTGTTTCCTGAGCATCTGCTATGGACCAAGCACAGCGCTGTGCACTGGGGATGCAGACATGAGAAAGACTCACGCATTCATCGTCCGGCCATCCAGCGCACAGTGACGAGGCACCTGCGTGTGCGGGTCTGTGCTGGGCCCGGGACGGAGCCGGGCCAGCCCCCAGCTGCTCAGAGTGAAGTGGGGAGACAGACTTCCAGTCCAATGGTGAGTGTCTGGGTTTACGGGGCTGGAAGCCCACCCGGGGTCTCCGAGGCCCCCTTGCTGGTGGAGGCTGCCCCCACGGAGGGCGGGAGGCCCTGCTGGCCCCTGAGGCTGGCTCCTGGACCTGGGAGTCCAATGACAAGGCTCTGCAGCTGCTGGGCCACCCCGGTCCCGGCTCTGAGGCCCCCGGGGCTGGCGATGTGAGGCCCCGCAGGCAGGTCCAGGAGAGGCGCTCCTGTTTCTGGCCCTTCCCGCCCGGATCCTGCCTCAGCTCCAGAGAGGACCGCTGGCCCTTCTGTGAGGTCTCCACCTGAGGAGGCGCTGGGCCCGCGGCAGAGGCAGGGATGTGAGCTCAAGAGTGGGGAGGCTGAGGCTCGGTTGCTGCCGCCCCTCCTCCCTGTGCCCAGGAGGACGCAGCACCCGCGAGGAGGCAGCCAGAGTACAGGGCTCCGGGGGGGACACCTCTCCCGGCCTCGGAACCTTGTAAGGTTGGGGAGGGGCCCTGGAATCTCCCCTCCTGTGGGTGCACGGAGGGGGCTGGGCGGCATCCGGGCGGACCTCCTGGGCATCCTAAGCCAGGACGTCAGCGGCTGTCCCTGACCAGCGGCGAGACCCTCAGGATTTCTGTCTCCTTTCTCTCTATTCCCTGGTCTCCCTTTCTTCCTTCTTGTACTGCGGGCAGCCAGCCCCGTTGGCCCCGTGGGGGAGGGGGGCTCTGGGGAGCAAAACAGGCTCGGCCACAGGCCAGATGGGCTCAGAGGCACCCCGGCCTTGGCCTGCGAAGACGGCCAAGTGGCCGGGCTGTCCGTCCATCCTTCCAATGACGTGCGGATTGTGCCTGGGTCAGGGGCTGGGCCCCCACAGTAAACAAGACAAACAAGGCCCTTGTCTCCTTGGGCTTATGTTCTATTGGAGGGGAAACAGGCAATAAACAAGTAAGCGAGAAGCAAAGAGATAAGACAAAAAGACATCTTCCAGTCATCCTTTCTTCCAGACAAAGCCATGGTGGCGGGGGCTGAGGCAAAGGTGGTTAGGGGCAATCAGGCTGGCAGGGGAGGGCAGTTAGGGGTGATCAGGCCGGCAGGCAGGTGGGCAGTTCGGAGTCAGTGGTCCCGGATTGGAGAGGGTGCAGGCGAGGCTGAGGGATGCCCCCCCTTCACCATGCATGAATTTCATGCACTGGGCCTCTAGTATTTAATATAAAGGGCCAGACATGACTCTCCAGGCAGAGGGAACAACAGGCGTCCAGACCATAGGCAGGAAGGAGTTTAGTGGATTGGAGGAATGAGGTGGAGATCAGTGGATGTGTTTCGAGGCATGAAAGAGGCAGGGGGTGGGTGAGGAGAAGCCGGAGGGAGGCAGGGCCAGACCAGGGAGGACCCTGCTGGGGTGCAGATTGTCCCCTCGTGGGGGGGACCCTGTTTGGAGGGTGTTAGCACAGGAGAGACAAGATCTAATTTGCATTTTGGAAGATTACACTAGATGTTGGGGAGTGGATTATGGAGGCCAGGGTGGGGCTGAGAGACCTACCCCCCTTCTCCCCATGGGCCCAGCAGCCCAGTCTGGAGACTGTCAGGCACCTGGGGAGCTGGGCTCAGTGCAAAGGGCACTGACCTGGGGCTCTGGGGCTCTGCCCTGGATTCCCAACCTGAGCACACTCCCTGCTGTGTGACCTGGCGTCGACCACCGTCCCTCTCTGAGCCTCAGTGTCACCTGCAAAACGGGGACTCGAACAGCTGCCCAGCCTCCTTCCTGGGGATGCTGTGAGGGGGAGGGTCGGGGCCAGAGCTCTGTGCCCACACCAGGCTGACAGCGAGGCTGGAAGGTGGAAGGTTCCTGAGCCGGGGCTACACTGGGGGACAGATTTTCCCTGGGAAAAGGGGTGACATTGTGGTTAAAATCATCCCTGGGGGGTCCACCCCCACTTCTGCTCTGGGGTCCCCATTCCTCCGAGCCTGGGGTCCCAGCTCTGCTCTCCGATCCCCAGAGGCTGTTCGCACCCCCTCCCCCACCCTCTGGCCCTCAATCTTTTTTTTTCTTTTTTTTTTTTTTTTTTCCCCTTGCATCTTCTTTTTAAAATAAAAACGCCGGCCGCCCGCTCGCGGCTCGCTGATGTTTATGCCTCAGTAATACATTATGTATTATTTTGTTTTAAGCACAGCTTTTGCATCCTGACAGTAACAATAAAATGTGACTATGGGATTGCTAATACAGACAGACTAATGTTCCCATCGCCCGCCTCTTTTTTCTGCGTCCTAAGCACTTTTGAAAAGGCTCCTTTTATATTCCTAATAAAATTATAGGAAAATACATCGATTTACTGGAAAAGAGTTTAGGGTCGGGGTTGGGTTTTTTCTCCTCCTCCCCCCGGGCGAGCTGCTCCCACACCCCCACGGCTGATGAATATTCCGAATCAAAGCGGCTAAGTGCTTTTTGACCCTGACCCCAGGTGGCATCCGCAGCCGTGGGCCGCTGCTCACCGGGTCCCCAGCCAGCGGCAGGGCGGGCTGCGTGTGCCGGAAGGAGTTGGGGTGTTGGGGAGTTGGGGTGACTGTGTGTGCAGGGCTGCGTGCTGGAGGGGGTGTGCCTGCACGTGTGCTGGGGAACCCCGCCCTGTGCGGGGACAGTTCTGGGTGGAGGGCTGGGTGCTGTGGGGGTGAGGGCGTGTGGGCCTGGGTGCCAGCCCTGGGGGCACAGCCCCGGTGTCTGTGGGTTTGGAATGTGGGGGAGGAGTCTGTTTGGAGGACACTGGGGTCACGGGCAGTCAGGCTCAGGTCTGTGTGACGGTGTGGGGGGCTGAGAGGGGAACGGGAGCTGCCTCTTTCCGAAAAGACCACGTCTCCGGGAGGCCCTGTCCACCTAACAATGGGGTCCGCCCTAGGCGGCCCCTGATCCCCTAGTGCGTGCACGTGTCTGTGTGTGCATGTGTGTGGATATATGTGAGTAAATATGTATGTGTATGGGTATGTGTGTATGTGTGTGAGAGGGGTGTGTGTGTGAGAGCTGTGTGTGTGTGTATGTGTGTGTATGGGGCAGGTGTGTGTGTATGTGTGTATTCATGTGTGTGTGCGCACACACACGTGTGCACAGGGCTCTGTGAGGTCTGGGTATATGATGGGAAGGTGGCTCTCTGTGATGGGCACCGTGGGCAGCTGTGCGGAGGGGCTGGCGGAGGGGCTAAGCCTCAGGCAGCCCTCAGGCCTCTGGAGGGTCGGGAGGGACAGCCTCCAGCTGCGCGGGCAGGAGGGACGGGGGCACCAGGCAGGGGAGGGTCCCGGGCCACACACAGGAGAGGCTGCGGATGGAGAGCGACAGGGCCCGGGAAGGTGAGGGGTGCACACTCGTCATTTGTACATCCGTACCACGGTCTGGTCCTGGCCTTCTGCCCTGGGTGTGCCCCGGGGGCGGGACCCTATGGGGGCGCAGGCTCTCCTTCTAGCAGGTTATGCCTTGGTTTCCCCTGTTCCTAGAATCCAAAGTCTGGGAATAAAGAGCGCCTCATAGCATCAGATCCCCTGGGACCCCTTTCCCCGTCCCCACCCCCAACCAGAAGGACTGGTTCAGGGCGTGGAGGACCCCACAAAAAACCAGCGAGGACCCCACAAAAAACCCCGGTCCCCTGCACCCCAGCCGAGACTGAGCTGGACGCCCACAGCCCCGCCTGCCACTCCACTGAGCCTCCCTCCCCATCCTCCGCCGCCCGCCCGAGTGTGTGCGGATTTGCACGCTTCAGAAACAGGGAAGGGAAAAAAAAAAAAAAAGGAATCGGGTTTTGTGTACTAAGCACTTTTGAGGGCAATCTGGGGCCCCCGAATCCAGAGGTTTATAACCTCCCCAGCTAATGCTCCCTGACACTGTGTTTTGATATCATTACTACATTATACTCACAATTTTTGAGTGAAAAAATACAGTACTTAGAAAGTCGAAATTCATAAATAAATTCATGTCAAACCGCACTTAATATTGATTTTGTTAGTGTTCAGATTCAATAATAAGGTACTGCGTGCATGAATATTTAAATATAATCATCATTTCTGCATCTCCTAATGGCCTCTGCTCCTCTACACTCAATTTAAACACAATTTAAAAACTATAATGTATTGAAAAATACTAGGATTTAGCAATAAATCATCATCGGGAGATTCCAGGCCTCTTATAGGGTGGCTCAATATGGCTTTCTCCGGGGACCGCACAATTAGATTCATGTTTTTAAACTTCTCAATTATCCATATACCATAATTTTATGTGAAAGTTTGTTTCGCGAACCCCCCCTGCCAGCCGCCGCCCCCACCCCTGGCGGCCCCCCCTCCCCGCCCCCCGCCGGCCTCTCTGTAGGAAGCGGTGGATCAGCCCTTAAGTGTTCTCTTAGCCGGAGTGGAGTGGGGTCAGAGGTGGCGGTCCGCAAACTGAATTAGAAGCCAGGCCTGCCAGAGGCAGCCGGCGCTGAGTCACTTAATCACATTATTTGGGAAAAATATAGGGGGGAAAGAGATAAAATGACTTAAAATGAACTTGCCAAGGAGGAAGTGGAGTTTTTTAGATTTATTTAAAAAGCCATCCTGGGCCTGATGAAACAGACACGGGGCTGCGGCAGGATGTGGGCAGAGCCGGGTGGGGAGGGGAGGGGAGGGGGGCCGGGCTGCGAGAGCCCGAGGGGCTTCTAGCCTGGGCCCTGGGGCCCAGGCCTTTGTGAGGAGCCCCTGGGGGTGCAGAGGGCCCCGGGGTGAGGAGAAGGGGGTGCTCTGGGCACCTGGGGTGAGCTGTCTGCGGGGAGGGCAGGGTGTGGCAGGGCCCCGAGCATCTGGGCCTCGGAGGGTGCCCGGATGGCTGCAGCGGCAGCTGCTGTGACGGAGGCCGTGGAGGTGGCGCAGCAGCGGAGGGAGGTGACAGGAGGGGATGGGACCCAGGCACCAGGTGGGATGGTGCCCGGGGGCTCGGAGCACGGAGCCGAAACCCCCAGGTGATAGAATGGCTCATGTCATCTATCCCGCCCACCAAGAACCGGCAGTGTCCGATGCTTTTCATGCGGGTCACGTGGGCCCGTACCACTGCTGGATGGAAGGCATGGTCAAGGCCGTCTTTCAGAGGAGAGAGCCGGGGTTCAGAGCGGCACAGCAAGCTGCCCAGGGCCTCCCGGCTGGACAATGGCAAGATTCCAGCTCAGAGAGCTCACTCAGACCAGAGTTCTTCTTTAAAAAAAAAAAAAAAGAATATACTAGAGGCCTGGTGCACAAAATTAGTGCATGGGTAGGGTCCCTAGGCCTGGCCGGCGACCAGGGTCGATCTGCAGGGTGACTGGTGGGGGGGTCGGGAGGCCACCGCTAGCACCCACCTTGCCTGGCCTAGTGCCACCTGCTCATTGGCCCAGCCCCCTGCTGCCACTGCCAGTCACCCCCCTCTGTGGTAATGGGTGGGGCAATGGGAGGGGGGCCTGATGGCACCCACCTTGGCTGGCCTGGTGCTGCCTGCTTGCCACTGCTGCTGGGGGAAGCTCCTGCATTGAGCTTCTGCCCCCTGGTGGTCAGTACACATCATAGTGACTGGTTGTTCTGCCCATCATTCTGCTGGTCAGTTGATTTGCATATTAGGTTTTTATTATATAGGATTTTCATTGATTTCAGAGAGGAAAGGAGAAGAAGAGAGAGATAGAAACATCAGTGATGAGAGAGAATCATTGATTGGCTGCCTCCTGCTCACCCCACACTGGGGATTGAGCAACCCAGGCATGTGGCCTGACCAGGAATCAAGCCGTGACCTCCTGGTTCATAGGTCGACTCTCCGCCTCTGACCAGCGTTCTCACATGGCTCCATGCTTCTCTTGGAAGGCGCAGCTGGAGGGCGGGTCCACGGCTGGCCCTGAGCTCTGGCCCCGGGCCTGCTCCAGAGCTGTGGTGCTGCCATCCACATTGGGCAGCGGGGACCAACATCTGCTCCTCCGGAGAGGGGCACATCTGGATTCTGGAAACCTGTCCAGCCGCCTGATCCAGGGCCGGGGGGTCTAGGACTGTTGCCAAGGAAAACCCAAGCACTGGCCTGACCACGAGGGTGCCCCAGGCAGTGGGGTCCCCGAGGCCACCCTGGGCACAGGGGAGGGGACACTTGGCATTGCAGGCGGGGCTTTCCCCACTGGACGACGTGCCAGGACAGGCGCCGGGCTGGGGAGGGCTGGGGGGGAGGGGCCACGAGAGGGGTGGCACTCGCTGCATCATAAGCCCAGAAAGAACGGCCTGCCTCTGGGACCCAGGGCACCCAGGGTGTGGTCAGGCACGCAGTCTCAGTCTGATTTCACGTCTGTGAAATGGGGGAGAGACAGCACCCACCTCAGGGGGTTGCCATGGGGAGTCAGTGCCCACTTAGCAGGGTGCCCGGCCACAGCAGCTGCTATTCTAGTGGCATATCTGGGGTCAGACTCGGGCTTCTGATGCCAGCCAATGCTGTTTCCCCTTCTCATCTAATTGCCCTGCCCCTTAGGGTGGGTTTGGGGCGGTGGGGCCGGGTGCCCAGGCACCTGGCCTCTGACTGGGAGGGAGCCAGGCTCCCACGCCCATGGCTTTGACACGGGAAAGGCTCTGCCAGCAGATTGTCTATGGCCAGACCTAGGGCCCGGGGGACAGAGGGAGGTCAGAGAGGGCTATCAAGGGCCCGAGTCCCTGGCCCTGTGGCTCCGTCGCTCAGCAGCCCAAAGCTTCCACACTCTCCTGCTGAGGCCATCTCCTCACTCACTCATTCACTCACTCATTCATTCACTCTCTCAACACTGTTCTAGGAACAAGGCTCCATCAGTGAACAAAGGAGCAGTCACAGCCCAAGATGGATCTCTGCCCCTTGCCGTGCACTCTGCCTCCGTTTCCTCATCTGTGACCCGGGATCGGCATTGCCTCATCCATCTCCTTTGGGCCAAGTTGTGTGAAATCACAGAGATGAACATGAGAAAAACTGCCCCCAGATGAACTATTGCTCTCTCTATATAAAAGCCCAAGCGACCAGATGGCTGGTTTACAGATTGCTATGACACGCACTCACCACCAGGGGGCAGACGCTCAATGCAGAGGAGCTGCCCCCTGGTGGTCAGTGCGCTCCCACAGCCAACCTCCCACAGTCCCGCCCCCGCAGCCGGCCAGCCCCGGTCACCCACCAGGCCAAGGACCCCACCCGTGCATGAATTTGGGCACTGGGCCTCTAGTTGTTTTTTTTTTTATATTGAGTTTATTGGGGTGACATTGTCTACCCAGATGAGCTGTTGTTCCTTTATCCAGTGAAGGGGCCTCACAAGACAGTCCTGTTTTTTCTTTTCTTTTTTTCTGTCTGCTGTTCTGCCAGGCTGGAGCACCGGTGAAAACAGAATAGAATGTGGGAAACCCTGGGAAAGTGGGAGCCATGGTGGGCTCTTGAGCCAGAGCAGGTCATCAAGGAGGCCTGGCCAGACTTCTCTGTTCCCAAAGGCCCGGGGTGCTTGGGCTCTTTGAGAAGCTGGGGGAGGGGACATACGGGAGGGGCCCTAGATGAGACCTCTCGCTGATTCCTGCTGCTCAGTTCCCTGCTCCCTGACCTGGCTGTGGCCCTGGGTTTGGGGTGGGCTGGGGAGGAAAGAGCTCCCTCTGCCCCCATCCAGCAGGAGGCACTGCCCAGAGCCCCAGACCTGTGGGCTCCTCTCCTTTGGACACGAAGGACCAGGGAGAGAGGGCAAAGTGTCAGCAGAGACGGGCAGACCGCAGCTCTGGGTCCCTGGCTCAGCCCCTGGTCCCCACACTAGGATAAAGTAGGGAGGGGGGCCTGCAGGGGAGTCTTCCTCCTGCCCCTTTAGCCGGCCTCCCCCAAAGTCTCCCAGACCCCCCCTCAGGACCCCTCTCCCATTCTAGCCCTCACATTCTCACCTGCCTGCTCTTTCCGCAAACCTCAGTTTGCTCATCTGGCAAGTGGACAGAGTTTCTCCTCCGCCTCCCCGGCAGGGTTGCTGGGAGAACCTCGGGGACAGGGCATCCAAAGGGTGTGGTGACCCCCAAAGTGTGTGGGAGGAGGAGGAGTCGGTTCCAAGGCCACCGGCAGGCCACGGAGGAGGGACTCGGGCCGCACCTCAGTCCTCAGGCCGCACAGGGCCTGTGCTGCCCTCAGCCCTGTCACTCCGCATCCCAGGCCCGTTTTTTTCTGGAAAACAAGCGACATTCATCACGAGTGACAGCCAGGCCCTAATGCAATCTCGCTGGAGCCATGAATTGCAAATGCACTGCAGGGAGGAGGCGGCTCCATCAGGGGGGCGGAGCGGGGGGGGGGGGGGGGGCGCGAGCCTGGGCCCCGGGGCGCTGCCGCAGAGGGACACTGAGGACCCAGGACCCCAGGCTCCCGCCCGCAGTCACACCGCCAGGCCCGCCACCTCAGGGGCCGGGGCCGCGGGGAGGCGGGGGCCAGGATGGGGCTCCAGAGTGGGTGGAAGCGGGCCCAGAGCCTGGTGACTCAGAGCCTGCTCTGTCCCTCGGTGAGAGGCGCAGGGAAAAGCTAAAACACCAGGCAATTAACCGGAGCAGTCAGGTGAGCGGGCGGGGCGGCGGGCGGGCACCTGCCTGGCACTCAGGAGGAATGATGCCCCGGGCCCCGCAAGCCTGAGACTGGGATGTCCTGCTCTGCCACCCTGGAGGGCTGGGGCCGGGCTCTGCCCTCACCCCAGACGACCCTGCCCCCCTCCCCCTGGCCTCCTCCCAGCCGCCCACAGGGGAGCCTTCGGGGGTGGGGGCGGGAGGGTGCCACCACACGTGTGTGCCCGGCACTTCCGGCTCTGCACATGCATCTACGATGCAGCTCTCTGCTTCCATGCCTGTGCCCAGGCCACACGTGTGTGTCCCGCTCGCTGCCAGCCCAGCACGGAGCCAGGGCGCGCAGGCCCACCTCTGGGCCCCGGGGCAGACGGGTGGGTTGTGTTTTGGGTTCAGAAAAAAATTCCCCAAATGAGCTGCCCTGGGGCGCTTTTCCCTTCATTTTTCCTGCCCAGGTGTCTCTGAGGGAACCTCATTGTCTGCTGCGCATTCATTTGCGCTGAACTCATCTGGAAGTTTCTGGAAGTTTCGCAAGAGCTGTTTGATGTCCAAGGAGCCGCCCCTCACCCCCACCTCTCCCCACCTCTCCCCACCTCTGTAATGAGCCCTTCAGCCCTTGGAGGCCCAGAGCGGCCTGTGGGTCAAAGCCAGATGCGCCCCCCACCCGCCCCGGGCAGGGGGGGAAGAGCTGGGATGGAGGCTGAGCCGGTGGCATGGGGTGGGGCGGCTCTGCCCGGCTTGCCCCCCTATCCCGCATGGGCATCTCTCAGCACCCCCTTCTCCAATGGCCCCAGCCCCTGCGGGGTGCAGGGCCCAGCTGTTGGGGTTCTGAGCCTCCCCCACTAATTAATGGGTGCCTGTGAGGCTGACCTACCTAATCAGGCGCCCAAATTAATCTCAATTACAGCGATTTGGTAACTGCAGTGCTCGCCAGCTCCGCCGAGCTGGGGTTTCGTCACCGAGGATGGGAGCCGGAATAGCTCAGCCCGATGTTATCAGCGGGGTGGAGGAGGGGGAGCTGGGAGCGGGGGTGAGGTACCCAGGGCAGCCTGCCTTTATCAGCCCCATCCGATCAGTCCGTTCCAGCTCATACTCACATTGGCACCCTGGCCGGGGCCCCTTCCCTGCTCTGAGACAGGAGGAGGCTCCCGGTGGATCTCGGCTGCCTGACTCCGTTTCCACGTCACCCCCGGCCCAGGGCCCGTCAGCCCTGAGCCTGGAGGGAAGGCTGGGGAGCCGAGTGGGGCCCGGACGCATGTGGCTCTGGAGCTCCGGGCTGGGCAGAGTCCCAGGTCCTGGAACCCAGGGTCCAGCTGGGCTGCCCCGCTCTGGGCATGGCGAGGCTGGGAGGCGGACGGGGGCTGAGACTCCTCCGAGCTGGCAGCAGCTCGCTGCCCTGCCATTTCCCCATCCTGTCCCAGCCAGCAGCACCGGTTGGTTAGCTCCCTGCCGCTTCCCGCCGGGCAGGGCCGGGATTATTCACCCATTTTACAGAGGGGGAAGTAGAGGCCCAGCGAGGAGACTTGCCTTGCTCAGCGAGCCAGGCAGGAGCCAGCGCTCTAGCCAGGCTGCAGGATGCCTGACCCTGTGCTCTTTCCATCAGAACACATCTAAGAAATACCCCCCCCCAACTCCAACACCCCCACCTCTCATCACACACCCCAACACTCAGGTCTCCCCATGAGCCTCCAGTTGTCCCAACCCAGGGCTATGGACTCATTTGTTCTGAGCCTCAGTTTTCTCATCTGTGAAATGGGGTGAAAATGAGGATGTATGCTCCTCGGCCACCCCCACCTGCTAACGCTGGCGCCCATGGGAGGCACTGATGGTGGTCTTCATCGGTAGCCCTGGCGGGGGGTGGGTGGGGGTGGGGGAGGGGCTGCATCGCACCGGGAGCTCCTCCTCTGTGCCCAGCAATGGGACGGCTCCCCGTGACTCTCCCGGGGGCGGGGATGGCTCTCCAATGGGGCATCCAGGCAGCAGAGGCCATGTCAGAAGGCGCCGCCCACACCCACAGCTGAGCATCATTCATCTGTTCCTTGGAGCGCCGAGGGGCGCCCGGTCACCTCCCGGTCGGCCAGGGGGTGGGGAAGGCCCCGGACAGGTGAATGAATGAATCAGGCCCAGCCTCCCACGCAGAAGACACTTAACGAGGCGTAAGCCAATGATACTCTCCCTCCTCCGCCTCCCTCCACCCCAGCCTCGGGGGTAAGGGCCGTTCTGCATCCACGTCTGCCACCCTTGCCAGTGCCACCTGGGTGACTCCTACCCACTCCACCCCTCAGCTCAGGGCCTGGTGTGCCAGCAGGGAGGGGCCCGGGGCTCAGGATGGGGGTCCCTACCAGTGCCCACAGCCTGTCCCCACCCCCGCCAAGGCCACCCCGCAAGGGGGCAGTGCCCGTGAGCCCTCCCGCCGGCCCCGCTTCCCGCCAATGCTGTGGCAGGGTGATTGATTTTGCGGGAAGTTGCTGGGGCGCCAGGGGTCCCCACTCCATTTGCTTGTGGCTGGGAGTCAAAGCTGGTCCCTCCGGGCAGGTGTGAGGTGCCCCCGGGCGGCTCAGCCTGGTTGTGTGGGGGCGGGGAGGGCTCTTTGGGGCTTCCCCGGAGAGTCCAGGGCAGCCCCGGGGGACCTCTGACCCCTCGGGCTCCGGGAAGCCCCTCAGAGGACGTGGCTGACTCCACTCAGGGACCAGTTACCCGGGGAACGTGCGTGTGTGGGGAGGGGTGGCGTCCTCAGCCCTCCCGCGCTTGTTCGGAATTCCCAGCCCCTCCCTGGGCGGGGCGGGAGGACTGGGGGTGAGGTTGTGCCCATGGCCCTGGCAGACGCTTGCCTGGCTGGGACTCCAACCCACAGGGCCAGGCTCAGGGGCCCAGAGCTCCCAGCGGCCACTCGAGTGCCAGGGGTTCCCGTGCCCAGAGCCCACACACGCTGCCAGGGTAGCATGGCGTGTGAACACATACAATACCTGACACTCAGCCCCTGTTAACATCGCATGTGCTCCCAGCTGCTGGCGTTCATGGACACACACACACACACACACACACACACACACACACACAGACAGACAGACACACACACACACACACACTGGGATTCACAGGGACAGAGCCCCTCAAGACATCACACCCACAAAAATGAGTGTTTCACAGGGTGCACACTGTCGCAGGAATGCACCCCGACAAATCTGAGGCCCCGAGAAAACATGGCAGGAATGGTCCCAGCTGCCCCCTCAACCCCCTGCCGCCCCCTCATCCAGACCAGTCCTGGGTCTTCGGTGAGGAGAAGGATCTCTCTTGGTGATGAGAAGGATCTCTCTCGGTGAGGAGAAGGATCTCGGTGAGGAGAAGGATCTCGGTGAGGAGAAGGATCTCTCTCGGTGATGAGAAGGATCTCGGTGAGAAGGATCTCTCTCGGTGAGGAGAAGGATCTCGGTGATGAGAAGGATCTTGGTGAGGAGAAGGGTCTCGGTGATGAGAAGGGTCTCGGTGAGGAGAAGGATCTCTCTCGGTGAGGAGAAGGAGCTCTCTCGGTGAGGAGAAGGATCTCGGTGAGGAGAAGGATCTCTCTCGGTGAGGAGAAGGATCTCGGTGATGAGAAGGAACTCGGTGAGGAGAAAGATCTTGGTGAGGAGAAGGATCTCGGTGATGAGAAGGATCTCTCTCGGTGATGAGAAGGATCTCGGTGATGAGAAGGATCTCTCTCGGTGAGGAGAAGGATCTCTCTCGGTGAGGAGAAGGATCTCTCTCGGTGAGGAGAAGGATCTCGGTGATGAGAAGGATCTTGGTGAGGAGAAGGGTCTCGGTGATGAGAAGGGTCTCGGTGAGGAGAAGGATCTCTCTCGGTGAGGAGAAGGATCTCTCTCGGTGAGGAGAAGGATCTCTCTCGGTGAGGAGAAGGATCTCGGTGATGAGAAGGATCTCGGTGATGAGAAGGATCTCTCTCGGTGAGGAGAAGGATCTTTCTCGGTGAGGAGAAGGATCTCGGCGAGGAGAAGGATCTCGGCGAGGAGAAGGATCTCGGTGAGGAGAAGGATCTCGGTGATGAGAAGGATCTCGGTGAGGAGAAGGATCTCGGTGAGGAGAAGGATCTCGGTGATGAGAAGGATCTCGGTGAGGAGAAGGATCTCGGTGATGAGAAGGATCTCTCTCGGTGAGGAGAAGGATCTCGGTGATGAGAAGGATCTCGGTGATGAGAAGGATCTCGGTGAGGAGAAGGATCTCGGTGAGGAGAAGGATCTCGGTGAGGAGAAGGATCTTGGTGATGAGAAGGATCTCGGTGATGAGAAGGATCTCTCTCGGTGAGGAGAAGGATCTTTCTCGGTGAGGAGAAGGATCTCGGCGAGGAGAAGGATCTCGGCGAGGAGAAGGATCTCGGTGATGAGAAGGATCTCGGTGATGAGAAGGATCTCTCTCGGTGAGGAGAAGGATCTCGGTGATGAGAAGGATCTCGGTGATGAGAAGGATCTCGGTGAGGAGAAGGATCTCGGTGAGGAGAAGGATCTCGGTGAGGAGAAGGATCTCTCTCGGTGATGAGAAGGATCTCGGTGATGAGAAGGATCTCTCTCGGTGAGGAGAAGGATCTCGGTGAGGAGAAGGATCTCGGTGATGAGAAGGATCTCGGTGATGAGAAGGATCTCGGTGAGGAGAAGGATCTCGGTGAGGAGAAGGATCTCGGTGAGGAGAAGGATCTTGGTGAGGAGAAGGATCTCTCAGTGAGGAGAAGGATCTTGGTGATGAGAAGGATCTCGGTGATGAGAAGAATCTCTCTCGGTGAGGAGAAGGATCTCTCTCGGTGATGAGAAGGATCTCGGTGATTAGAAGGATCTCGGTGATGAGAAGGATCTCTCGGTGATGAGAAGGATCTCGGTGTTGAGAAGGATCTCTCTCGGTGAAGAGAAGGATCTCGGAGATGAGAAGGATCTCGGAGATGAGAGGGTCCACAGTGGTCAGAAGCGGGCGGTGTCTTCCTGACTCTGGGAGAGAGGGTACACGGAAGCCCCGGAAGAGGGTGGCTCAGTGGCACGGACCCGGGAAGCAGCCTGGGCCCGGGATGCTCCAGAGAAGCAGGCCGGTGCCTCCCCGGCCGCCGCCGTCTCTGCGCTCTGGGCCCGCAGGGATGTGCGGGAGGAGCAGCTGTCTCCAGCGGACCCCGGGAGGGCTGAGAACCCTGGGGCTTTGAGGAGGAGCAGAGGCGATGGGGTCTTCCGAAAGGAGGGAGCAGGAATCAGGGGGCGGGGACGGGCCCTGTGAGGCCTGGGTTAGCTGGGTGTCTTGGCTTGGGAGCAGATGGCAGGAGGGAGGGGGTCTTGGGGCAGCTTCCCAGTGGGGCGTTGGCAGGGTTCCCTGGGTGGTCTGTGAAACCCGGGGGACCCCTCAAAGCCAGCCTCGCGTCCAGGGACCTTGCAGGTCTCCTGGGAGGACAGATCGCTTCTCTCATCCAAATACAACCCTGAGATCATGGGGGCACCAGTGACCCCGAACCCAATCTGGCAACTCATGGCCAGTTGGGTTGGACTCAATGCAAGGGAGGGCCATTGTGTGTGTGTGTGTGTGGACACAGGCTCAGAGTGGGGCCCCGGAGGCAGACCCAGCCCAGGCTCCATCTCCTGTCCGGGGAAGCCTGAAGTCCCAGCACAGCCCTCGGAGGCCCCAGAGTGGGGAAGGGGGCACCGAGCACCCTCAGGGCCAGCCACCTCACACCCAGGGTTCCCATGAGCTCCTGTGCAGCCCGGGGTCCCCGCTTGCCGATTGAGAGCCACCTGGGTGCCCCAGCAAAGACCCTGGAGGTGGGCTCTCGGCCTCCCTTCACCCTACCATTGTCAAACCTGCCTGCCCCACGGAACCGCCCTTTCAAGGATCACCTCTCACACGCGGTGGGACCAGCTGCTGGAAAACTGACCTAAATCTTTCAAACCCCCTTCCCCCGATTACCCAAGCGTTTCAGCTTCCATGTTCATTGTCAGAGTCTGGAGAACATCAGCCACAGAAGTGATGGCTTAGATCTTTCAATACCTCGCCACCCAGAGGGAGCTCTCCCTGCTAACATTTTGGTCTGTCTCTTTCCAGTCTTTTTTTTCCTTCTTCTTCTGTGACCATTTAGGAGTGTGTAAAAAACACGGAAATTTACATCGGGGTGGTAGAGTTTTGCACCTTGCTTTTTCCCCTGCATTTTTATAAACCACTTAATCCACCGGAAAGAAGGTAGGCACAGTTTAAAGAACAATAGTAAAGCAAACCACCAGTTACCCAGGACTCGACTTTAAGAATTAGGTCCTGCTTTCTCCCTGTCCCAGGCCATTAAATATTCCTTGAGAACTTGAGTTTTAATGGCCGTCTGGTAGTCCTTCAAAGGGGTGTGCCATACTTTATTTAAAGAATCCCGTCGTCTTAGAAATTCAGATTGTTTTCAATGTTTTACTATTAAAAGAATGCTGTGATGAACGCTACCGTATGTAAATCTTTGCCCATAATCAGAGCACTCCCTGACTCCTTACGGGGAGAGAAGGAGAATGACAAGGCCGATGTTTAAAATAGTAAGAGCCGCCGTATCTCAAGCACGTCTTTGTACAGCGGCTCTGTATGCATTCATTAGCTCCCTGACCTGTACAACTCCGCCTGGTGAGGATCACTCTCATTCCCATTGCACAGATGAGCCACTGAGGAGCAGGGAAGCTAAGCAAACGCACCAAGTCACGTGACAGTAAGTGGCCAATCTGGTCTTCGACCATCAACAGCCTGGCTCCAGAGCCTGAGCTTTTTTTTTTTTTTTTTTTTAATATATTTTATTGATTTTTTTTTTTACAGAGAGGAAGGAAGAGAGATAGACAGTTAGAAACATTGATCAGCTGCCTCCTACATACCCCCTATTGGGGATGTGCCCGCAACCTAGGTACATGCCCTTGACTGGAATCGAACCTGGGACCTTTTCAGTCCCCAGGCCATGCTCTATCCACTGAACCAAACCGGTTTCAGCAAGCCTGAGCTCTTAGCCATATGCCATGCTTTGGTTTGTTCGTTCGACAGTATTAACTGAGCACCTGCTATGGACCAGGCACTCTCACAGATGAGAGGTGCACGGCCGTGAACCTGTCCTGCCTTCCCGCTGGGGAGATAGACAGTAAACCGTTAAGTGAAATCTTTCCGTTGTTGGAAGATGGTAAGTCTGGGGAAAAAAATTTAAAAAGAGAGAGGGAATGCAGAGATGGTGTGCAGGACTCCTGAGATCACAGTTTTATTTATTTATTTTAATATTCTATTGATTTTTTACAGATAGGGAGAGGGATAGAGAGTTAGAAACATCGATCAGCTGCCTCCTGCACCCCCCACTGGAGATGTGCCTGCAACCAAGGTATATATGCCCTTGACTGGAATTGAACCTGGGTCCCTTGAGTCCGCAGGCTGACTCTCTATCCACTGAGCCAAACCGGAATCGAACCTGGGACTCTTCAGTCCACAGGCTGATGCTCTATCCAGGAGCCAAACCAGTTTTGGCTAGAGCATAGTTTGAAAGGAGGGGAGGGAAGCTACCCTGGGATCCCATGAGAAGATGCTCCAGACAGAGGGGCCTGCCGATGCAGAGGAGGGTGGTCCAGGGTGGTCCAGGAGGTGGGAGGAGCTGGATCGGAGTGAGAGGAGGTGAAGTCGGAGGGATTGAAGAAGGGGAGCAGAACTTGGAGTGCTGAGGGCCGCCGGAGGGACGGTGGCTTTTCTCTGGGGGAGGCGGGGGCCCAGAGGGTTCAGAGCAGAGTGGTGAAGCGATCCAGCTTATACTGAGCGGGCGCCGTGGGGCTGCTGGGAGGAGAATGTGTATTGGGGTGCAGGTGGCCGCGAGGAGGCCCTGTGACAGCGTTGCTCCAGAGGATGCGGGCTCAAGCCAGGCTGGTCATGTGGACAGAAGCAACTTCCTCCTGAGCATATTTTGAAAATGGAGCCGAAACCGGTGTGGCTCAGTGGATAGAGTGTCGGCCTGCGGACTCAAGGGTCCCGGGTTCGATTCCGGTCAAGGGCATGTACCTTGGTTGCGGGCATATCCCCAGTAGGAGGTGTGCAAGAGGCAGCTGGTCAATGTTTCTCTCTAACTGATGTTTCTAACTCTCTACCCCTCTCTACGAAAAATCAATAAAATATATTTTAAAAAATAAAATAAAAAAGAAAATGGAGTGGACAGGATTTACCAGTCACGTGGTTACGG
Organism: Pipistrellus hanaki; assembly: GCF_964339955.1. Classification (NCBI taxonomy): domain Eukaryota; kingdom Metazoa; phylum Chordata; class Mammalia; order Chiroptera; family Vespertilionidae; genus Pipistrellus; species Pipistrellus hanaki. The sequence continues at coordinate 195,149,354 of NC_140504.1, forward strand.
GACATTGGAGAGGGATCAAGGATGCCTCCCGAGTTCAGGGCCTGAGCCCCGGAGAGCGGGGGAGACTTTTAGCACAGCCGGGAAGACGGAGGGCAGCCTGCGGTGTGGACGCGCTAAGCTTGGGGCGCTGGGGCGGACACCCCTGCCAGCCTGGCATCCGCTCTCTCGCCCTGGGCATGCGGGAGGGTGGTGTGTACACCCACTTCACGGTAGGTGTGGCCTCGAGATGAGTTCTGGCCGGAGAGTTGGGGGGTGGAAGCGTGGCTTTTGGGCGGGGGCATGTGATCACCCCCACCCAGCTCAGCTGGCCCTCCACGGAGGCGACCTCGGGGCAGGGGCCCGGGCGGAGCCGCCACAGCCTGGGCTCCCGAGCGACTCCTGCAGGCGAGCCCTGTGCCCACCGGCCCCGGACACGCGTCATCAGGACGAACTAAACGCGGTTGTTGGGAGCCGCGGAGGTCTTGGTGTTGGTTATCTCGGCGTCATTGTCCTCCCCGGGGAGCGCAGACAGCTGTTCCCGGGAGGGCCCGGGCGCTGGCATAGGTTGTGCCACAGCGATGGGTGCAGCCCAGGGCGTTTCGTTCTGGCCACAGGTCTGTCTAACTCAGCGACTTCCAACCTTCTCACCCCGTGGCACACACAGAGACTAATGACTGAAATTCTGTGGCACACCAAAAATGTATTTTTTGCCAATCTGACAAAAAAAAAAAAAGATATAATTTTGATTAACAAAAAGTAATGACTATAATAGAATCAGGGACATAGAAAGGGATGAGAGAGAATCATTGATCAAGCTGCCTCTTGCACACCTCCTACTGAGGGTTGTGCCCACAACCAAGGTACATGCCCTTGATTGGAATCGAACCTGGGACCTTCCAGTCTGCAGGCTGATGCTCTATCCACTGAGCCAAACCAGTTTCGGCCCCAAAGTGACTTTTTAAAAAATCAGGTGCCTTTACTTGTGCATAAAGATTCGGGTACCAAGAATTAACCAATCAGATGCAACTTCACTAGGATTATTCAACAAATAAGATGCAACTCTATTATACACCCTATATATCTATGGTTCAAGGCCGGACGTTCACACCGGGTGGCTGTTGTGTTGTCCGTTGTCATTTTTCACTTGACAATCTCGGGGAAAGAGGTCGGTGCCCTGACTACCTAGGCGGGTGTTGCTGGTTTTAACACTTCTGCGGCACAGGGTGGGACATCAAGGGTGTAACTGTTAGCTTCTTCCCCCGGGGGAAGTCAGGGGCAGCGAGAGCGGGCTCCTCCTGTCCACCAGCCTCTCTCAGACCTGATCCCCCCCCCCCCCAATCTGAACCTGCCGCGGCCACCTGCCAGGCGGGGCGGCGGGCGGGGAGGTCCGTTGTGCCCGTGGCCGGATCGCCCGGCCGAGTGAGCAGGATGTGGACTGGGTGTGCGCCCAGCCAGGGCTGTCGCTCCCAGGGAGCGCCTCCTGGGCAGACCCAGGCCACCGGAGGGTGCGACCGGGCACAGCCACGCCCCTGTGCCTAACGGGATGCGCATGTTCCCTCCGCAGATTAAGCTGGATGCTACTGACTGAGTTTAAGCTGGATGCTACTGACTGAGCCCCAGAGCCAGGACTTCCTCCCTCCTCCCTCCCCTCCTCATACTCCCTCCCCATTCCCCTTCCTTCTCCTCTCCTCCCACCTCCCTCCCCCTTCCCAAACCCCCTTTCCATTCCCCCTCCCTCTCCCCTCCTTCCTCCATTCACCCGTCCCCCCCACTCCCGTACACAATGGCAGTCTGGGATTGGCCAGCCCAGCCTGGAGCAGGCAGGTGTGTTCTGTTTTCTTCGTCCAGCCTGCCTACAGCTGGACAGAATTGATATGTGGCGCACAGTTTTTTTTTTTTTTTTTTTTAAAGCAGTTATACTTTAAAAAGTATATATTTTTATTGAATTTAGAGAGAGAGGAAGGGTGAGGGGTAGAGAGATAGAAGCACCGACGAGAGAGGAACACAGATCAGCTGCCTCCTGCACACCCCCCCCCCCCCCAACTGGGTACTGAGCCAACCACTGAGCCACACGGGCCGGACAAAAGTAGTTCTACTTCTAGGGAGGGCACCATCTCCTCACTGGCGAGGGGTTGTTGGAGCTGGAGGCAGCCCTGCCCTTTCTAAGTGCCGACACCGAGGAGACAGATGTACAGACAAGCCCGGGGCTCCAGGGAGAGGTTTGAGCTGTAGAGATAAATTTGGGAATTGCCGGCATATATTGGTGTTTGAAGAGCCACAGCACTGGGCAGGGAAGCAGGGAGGAGGGCCACAGAGGGAGGAGAGTCCGTTGAGAAGGGTTGGAATTCTGAGCCTCTGGTGCCGCAGAGCCGGGAGGTAGCAGCCAGGAGAAGGGGGAGAAGCGGATGAGGGCGGAGAGGGTCTGAGGAGGATGGAGAGCACCTGGATCCAGTGTGCGGATGGGACCAGGGCACCGACTGCCGAGAACTGACCACTGGGCTTCCCCACAGGGAGTCATTGGTGCCCTGGACTAGAGCAGTTGTGTGGGTTCCAGAGAGAATGGCAGGAGCCTGGCCGGTGTGGCTCAGTGGCTGAGCATCAACTTACAAACCAGGAGGTCACGGTTTGATTTCCGGTCAGGGCACAGGCCTGGGTTGTGGGCTCCATCCCCAGTGTGGGGCGTGCAGGAGACAGCTGATCAACAATTCTCTCTCATCATTGGTGTTTCCATCTCTCTCTCCCTTCCTCTCTGAAATCAATAAAAGCAAAATAATAATTATATATATATTAAAAGAGAGCATGGGAAGAGAGGTGCCTCTTTTGAGGAACCTTCTTGGTCAAGAGCAGAGAGGAGGGTGGCAGTGGTGGGGTGGGGTGGGGAGGAGGGAGCAGTGTGAGCAGGAGGAGGAGGAGGCTGATGAGCCAGAGCAGGAGGCGGGGAAAGCGGCCGGCCTGAGGCAGAGACCACTCCAGAAGGTACCGGTGGGGCATGGGGTCTGTGCCCAGCGGCAGATGGCAGCCGTAGCTGGGGAGAGCCGAGCTGCCACATGGCCCATCAGAAAGTTTCCCGTCCCAGACCCAGACCCCACCCAGAGCAGCGTTCGAGGGGGCCCGCAGTGGAGCATTTGGAGCATGTTATGCCCCTGGCAGCCACTTCTTTTTACTCCTCGCCGGCTTTTAGAGAGGGTGGGAGAGGAAGGGAGAGACAGAGAAATGTCGATGTGAGAGAAACACATGGACTGGTTGCCTCCTGCCCGAGCCAGGGCGAGGCCCGGCCGGGGAGGGAGAGGTCCTGCCCAAAGGAGGGGTGGGGTAGTTCTGCCAGTTTTGCCTCTGACTCGCTTTTGCGTTTATTCCCTCATGGTAGGTGGGCCAGGCCCCCAGCTGCCAGGCCAGGGTCCGCAGGAAGGTGCGGTCCAGGGAGGGGCCCCCGAAAGACGCACAGACACCTGGGGAGACCAGTCCATGGCCCCCGTCACTGGACCAAGCGCCAGCTTTCCTGGGAGCAGCTCCGGGCGGCGCAGGAAGTGCACAGGTGGGTGCTCGGCCAGGCCTGGGGGTCAGCAGGGGAGGGGCCAGGCCTGGGGGTCAGCAGGGGAAGGGCCAGGCCTGGGGGTCAGCAGGGGAGGGGCCAGGTCTGGGGGTCAGCAGGGGAGGGGCCAGGTTTGGGGGTCTGGAGGGAAGGGCCAGGTTCGGGGGTCTGGAGGGAAGGGCCAGGTTCGGGGGTCAGCAGGGGAGGGGCCAGGTCTGGGGGTCAGCAGGGGAAGGGCCAGGTCTGGGGGTCAGCAGGGGAGGGGCCAGGTCTGGGGGTCAGCAGGGGAAGGGCCAGGTCTGGGGGTCAGCAGGGGAGGGGCCAGGTCTGGGGGTCAGCAGGGGAAGGGCCAGGTTTGGGGGTCTGGAGGGGAAGGGCCAGGCCTGGGGTCAGCAGGGGAGGGGCCAGGCCTGGGGGTCAGCAGGGGAAGGGCCAGGCCTGGGGTCAGCAGGGGAAGGGCCAGGCCTGGGGTCAGCAGGGGAAGGGCCAGGTTTGGGGGTCTGGAGGGGAGGGGCCAGGCCTGGGGGTCAGCAGGGGAGGGTCCGGGTCCGGGGGTCAGCAGGGGAGGGGCCAGGCCTGGGGGTCAGCAGGGGAGGGTCCGGGTCCGGGGGTCAGCAGGGGAGGGGCCAGGTCTGGGGGTCTGGAGGGGAAGGGTCCAGGTCCGGGGGTCAGCAGGGGAGGGGCCAGGTCTGGGGGTCAGCAGGGGAAGAGCCAGATCTGGGGGGGGGCGGGTGTCAGGAGGGCTTCCCCAGGAATCTGCTTCCGAGCTGAGAGCCAGAGTGCGCAGGCTCAGTGCGGTGAGAAGTGACGGGAAGGCAGGTGTCCCTGCGAGGGCACAGCAGTGCAGAGGCTCAGAGGCTGGGGAACCCGGAGGGCGGAGGGCACCAGCTGTGAGCAGGGAGCTACTGGGGAGCTGGGCTCCCAGGGACCTGCAGCCAGGCGGGGGGTCAGGGCCTGCACCCCCTTTCGGCCCACACCCCGCCCGCCCGCCCGCTGCAGGGGCTGCCTCTGCGGAGCCAGCGGCCGGCCGCCCGCCCGGTGGTCCCAGGCCGCGGGCACCTAATGGGCTGAGCCAGTTCCGGGGAGTGGTCTGGGCGGCTAATGTGCGGTCGCCCCGCCCCAGGCAGCTGGTGCCCCCGCGGCGACCCCGGCCGATCGATATGCATCAGGCGGCGGCTGGAGGGCCCTCCCCGGGCGCCTCTGACGGCCGCCCTGGGGCTCCCGCTGGGAGGGGGAGCTGGGGGGCGGAAAGGGGTGCCCTCCGGGGCCTGGGGCCTCCAGCCAGAGCCAACCGCCTTCTCTCCGCGCTCCCCCCATTCGCCTCAACCTCTCTCTGCCCCCCTCTGGCTGCCCGTCCCTCTCCATCCTGTCTCCCTCAGATCAGCGTCTGCATCTCCAACTCTCTCCCAGGCTGACTGGTCATGCGCCCCCCGAGGGAGGCTGTGGACAAAGCAGGGGCCTTGCCACCTCCCCAGGCCCGGGCTCCCCTTTCCTGCTCCTCTGTGGGCCGGGAGCCTGGAGTCCATCCCCGTGACCCTTTGGGGATCAGGCCAAGGCCAGCCAGCTTAGGGGCAACACCACAGGAGCACCCCCAAGCCCTCAGAAACCAAGATAAACACAACTTCTTAAAACACGATATTTTAAAAAGCAAACTTAGTCAAAGCACCCGGTGGCGGGGGCGGGAATACGTCTAAGGACAGGATCGGTGACTCTGCGTGAGCCACCCTGCAGCCCGGGGCGAGCACACACCAGGACCGCCATCCTGTTTGTGTAACTGTGACGGCTTGTCCACTGCGGGCTGTTCACGGCGATTTTGAAGGATGCGGAGACGGAGTGAGGATGCTGGGACTGTGGGCGAGGCGCCACACCCAGGACTCGGTTAACTAGTGAGAAAACACCAGCGGCCAGCACCGCAATTATCCTTTCTATCCAGCAGCTTTATTGGGGTGTCATTCACACAGGGCACAATCCCCCTGTTAAGCGTGTCCAAGGCAGTGGCTTCGGGTATGGTCACCCCCAAAAGAACCCCTGTGCCCGCTGAGAGCTTTTCTCCCTCAAATGGCCCTCATTCCCTCAGCCCTGAGGCAGCCACCGATCTTTCCGCCTGTGGATTGCCTATTCTGGGTATTTCCTGTGAATGGAACCATGCCATGTATGAGCTCTTGTGTACGGCTCTTTCACGATAGTATTTTCATCCTTATGGCAGGGCGGGTGAGAATTTTATTCCTTTATACCGCCGTGTAGTATCCCGTTGTATGCAGCGTGGTACTCATCCATCCATCCATCCATCCATCAGCTGATGGAGATTTGGGTTGCCCCCACCTACATTTTGGCTATCATGAATAACGCTGCCATGAATATTCATTTACAAGCTCTTGTGCGGACATGTGCTTTTATTTCTCTGGGGTGTCCACCTGCAGTCGGACTCGTGGGTCCGATGGAAAGTCCACGTTTAAGTGTTTGAGGAACTGCCAGGCTGCCTTCCGAAGGGGCTCTCCCGCCCCCCAGTGATGTGTGCAGGCTCCGGTCTCTCCCATCTTCACCGGCGTTTGCTCTGAAAACCTTCCCCGGGTGTGGGGCGTGGTTTTGATTGACATTTCGGTGTGGCCGGTGAGGCTGAACATTGCTCTCACATGCTCTGTCCGGGCATTTGTCCGTCTTCTGCGGAGACATGTCTGTTCCAACCCTTTGCCCATTTTTCAGATGTCTTGCTTATCTCTCATATACATGGCACCAGGCCGCATTTATTTATTTATATTTTATTTTTAAAATACATTTTATTGATTTCTTTTACAGAGAGGAAGGGAGAGGGATAGAGAGCTAGAAACATCGATGAGAGGAAAACATCGACCAGCTGCCTTCTGCACACCCCCCACTGGGGATGTGCCCGCAACCAAGGTACATGCCGTTGACCAGAATCGAACCTGGGACCCTTCAGTACGCAGACCGATGCTCCATCCACTGAGCCACACCGGCTTTGGCCGGGCCGCGTTCATTGTTCCGAGCGCTCCTCTGCCCCTGGCAGTCTGCCTCGGAGCCTCCCGGGCTGTCACAGAACGGACTACCGCTCAGCAGCTCCTCCAGCCTTCATGCTCTGAGGGCTTCCCCCATCTCGGATTGATGGGCATTTATGTTTCTTCAAAAATGTTGTCTCTTGTTTCCAAAACAAGGTGATAAGGAACCTTCCACACACCTTGGACCCCCACGTGAGTCTTTTGGGGAAAGAAAGCCCTAGCGGTGACATTGCTGCTTCAGAATTTTTAAATTTTATTTCAATAGATATTAAAAAACTGTTCTCTAGTCATTTAACGCATGCACACCTCCCGGAGCCTGGAGGGGAGAGCCCATTTAATTGCGTCTTCTGATACCATCAACCTGCTTATGTTGTGTCCATTGCCGGGCAAAAATAAATACATAAATAAAGATATTCCATTGTTGCTTATTATTATTTTTTTAAATTGCTGAGTGCGAACTTTAGATATATAATGACTGGCCATTTTCACCATCTTTTGTGGCGTGTCTGTGTCTAGCATTTGCCCATTTTCCTAAGGGACTGGGCGTACGTTCTGGCTGGAGGTCATTTTTCTCCCGGCCTGTGGCTGGGCGTTTGTCACGGTGAAAGGTTACATATTGATGTTGTTCAAAGAGGGTAACCCTCTTCTTTTTGGGCTCCTGGGTCTCCTGCCTTGTTCTTCCTACCCCAGGGCCGTGAAAACATTCTCCTCCCATATTTTCATGTTAAAAAAGTAAGTGGATGGAGAGAGATAGCTTGGCTGTGATGACAATAAAGAAATAAAGTAAATTCTTGTTAATTGATACACCTAATGCAGTCTCAATGGAATTCTCCATATACATTTTTATCCCACACCATAGTCTACTTGTAGAGTCCATATAAAAAAGAAAATGCACAATAATATTGGGAAAAATTTTTTTTCAAAGGCGAACAGCTCTCTCGGTTGGCAAAACATACGATAGAGTCATCGTAATTAAAACAGTGTAGCTTCGCCACGAGATTTGATAGCTCGATCGATGGAAAGGAACAGGCCCATTTTGATATGAAAGTTTCGTTTGTGATAAAGGTGACATTTCGGATAAACAAAATCCAATAAATGGTCTTGGTTCAAATGGCTATCCATTTGGTGGTGAATATTTATGCATTTCCCCATCCAATATTTATGAACGCCTAATATATGCCGGGCACCACGCGTGTGGACGCTGGGGCAGGGCCGCGGACAAAACAGACAAAAGGATGGAAATTCCTGGCTTCGCGGAGCCGACATTCCGATGGGAGAGGCAGTTAATTAATAAATAAACAGATTCATTATCTAATGTATCAGAGAGACGGGAGGGGTGGGGGAGCGGGGAGAGACATGGCCATTTAAAACAGAAAGCTGAGCAAAGGCTTCATTTTTAAAAAAAAGGCGATATTTCAGCAAAAACTTGACGGAGGGGGGCGTGTCCATAGGAAGGGCTTCTGGGCGAGGGAGCCCAGTGCAAAGGCCCTGAGGCAGGAACACGCGTGTCTGTGTGTCTGTGTGCTCTGTTACACGGACTCGAACTTTCTCCCTGAGGGACTGGGGAGGGATGGAGGGATTGTGAGCAGAGGTTGAAGCTGGACCCCTCTGAAGCTGCCCATGGTGGTCACGGCAAGGGCAGGCGTGGAGTCCAGGGCGGAGGGGCTGCCTCTGAGTTGGCGGCTTGGGCCAGGGAGCAGCAGGGGACGGAGGGAGACGTGGTGAGATTCCGGGTGTATTCTGACGACAGAGCAGAGTTTGCTGATAGACTGACTGGCTGGGAGTTGGAGTGGGGGAGAGTCCCGGGTGCTCAGCTGAGCCTGGGAGAATGGCGGGCCGGGAGGTGAGGCCGGAGGCTGTGGGCAGAGCGGGTGTGAGGGAGCCAGGGAGCTCAGCTGAGGACTGGGGAGGGGGAGATCCTGTTAGACATCCCGATGGAGACGCTCAGTAGGTGAGTGCTCAGTCCCCGGTGGGGAGGTGAGGAGAGAGCTGGGCTTGGCAAACGGACCGGAAACGGTCAGTGGCGAGACCTGCGCTGCCCAGGACAGCAGCCTCCGGCCACACGTGGCCGGTCCCACGGAGATGTGCGCTCAGTGAGAAAGACTCGCTAGATCTCAGAGGCTTTGGGGGAAACAGGTAAAACGGCTCCCCATGATTTTTTTATGCTGATACGTTGGAGTGATATTTTGGGTATCTTCAGCTAGACAAAATACAGTATTTAAGTCAATTTCCCTTTTAGAAAACGTGTCTGCCAGACATCGTCTCTGCCCAGGAGGCCTGCGTGCTATTTCTACCGGACAGCGCGGGTCTGAGCGGGAGAGGTCAGCGCGTGGCCAAGAGGAGACCCCGGGATAGGCCGTGGCCCCCGGGGTGAGGAGGGTGAGGAGGGTGAGGAGGGTGAGGAGGAAGCACAGAGAAGGCGGAGGAAGCAGGAGAGCAGGGTCTGCCTAGGGAACCGAGCGTGGCAGGGAGGAGGGAGCTCATGTGGCCAGGACGGCTCAGGGGCCGAGGGGAGGCTGAGAATTAACCACGGAAATTAGCAACACCGGATCCGGAGGGCGAGAGCACTGCATTCATAGGAGACTGGCCAGTTCCTACAACGTGCTGTGGCGGGAGGCACCACAGGGAACAAGGAGGGGTGGTCCCTGCCTGCAGGAGAGGGGGAGGGGGGAGCAGGGGGTGGGGACTGATGTGCTGGGGGAGGGTCCTTGCCACCCGGGGTGAAGTTGAAGGGGACAGTTGGAGAACCGGGAAAGGCTGTGTCCCGAAGACCCCAGAGAAATGCCTGCCCACGGATCTAAAACCTGATCCTTGGATCCAGAGCTCCCCCCACGACCCCCGGCTACAGCCCCAGGCGAGGGCTTCGCAGGGGCAGAGAGTCCTCATTGCATTCCTGCAAGGGGCCAGGGCTTAACCCCAAGGCTATCTGGCCTCAAAGCCCGTGTCCCCAGTCGCTCTGCGCACTGCCCCGGTGCCCATGGGCGCAGGGGCAGCTGTGACAGGCTCCTCTCTGCGGCTGCTGGGAGCTCTTGGGCTCCAGAGCGTAGCCAGCCTCCTGCCCTGGAGCCACGTATTCCTCTGGTTCCTGGAGGTGACGCCCTTCGGCCTCAGTTTGCTCATCTGTAGAATGGAACCAATAAAACGGAGCAGCAGCACGTTAGCGACCGAGTGCACCCCCTGTTGGGGACAGAGTTAGGCCGGGGGGCTCAGCCCGGACCACCCAACTGCAAGTGCTTCAGACACTGAGTGGAGGGCAGGCTGGGCAGAGGGCCCGGCTGGGAGCTCACCCACAGGGAGCGAGGCCACTGGGGCAGGCTTGGCCTCCGAGTCCTCCCTGGCCTCTGTCCTCCGCAGCTCTGAGCCCGTCCCGCTGCCCCTGAAGGTCAGCCCCCCCCGCCCCCCCCGCCGCCCCCTCCTGCCTCCGCCTGTCCCCTCCACTCTGGATAAACAGCACCTCCGCCCGCCTGCCTCCTCCATCCCTCACGCTTCACCAGAATTAAATTCATCATTCATTTTTTATGGTTTATACATGGTGTAATTTATGTTTTCAAATATATTGAGGTCACACTTTGGCAGAAAAAAAGTATTTCACATTGAAATTGAAGGCATGTGTGTTCCATTAAACGGGGATGTTTGGGCTAATTTTAAAAGGCTAAAAGTAGTAGAAAGTAACATTAAAATAAAATTTGAGAGATGTAATTACCCCTAATCGCACCATAAAATAATCAATACCGCATTCCATTATTTCTGACTTCCCTGGTTATAGCTTTTTTTGTTAAGCTCTTGAATATTGATGAGGTGAAAGGGTCGTGTCTCCTGGAGGAGGTCTGATGGAGGTGGGATTAAGGTGGCGTCCTCGCCCATCATCCCTCGGAGACGGCTCCCTCTCTGCTCGAATCCCCGAGGGGAGCCCAGGCCCCAGGGTCGGTGGGGTGGTCTCCGCTCCAGTTCTTCCCATGCGGGGCCCGGGGAGGGAGGGCCCGGGGAGGGGGGCAGGCTGGTTGGCTCGGCTTATATCTTTGGAACACTGACCGTGTGCCACACTCTGCGCAAGGCACGGGGACACAGCAACTCATTTCACTCTTACAACAGCCTCTGCAGTGGGTGTAGGCCAGAGTCCCATTTTACAGATGGGCACACTGAGGCTCCGAGGGGTAAAGTAAGTTACCACGGCGTGGAGCTGGGATCTGCACTCCTGTCTGTGCTCTTGCCACTGTCTGTGCCACATCCCGAGAGGGCCGGCCTCCGGCTGGGAGGCAGGCTGAGGGACGGGGATGCCAGCCGAAAGGAGCCGGGATGCTGAGCCCCCTGGCTGAAGAGAACTCGGGGCCAGCCTTACAGACCGCCGACACTGGCCACAGCCTCATGGGGTTAGCCAGAGGCCTCTGGTTCCCTTTGGGGACCCTCTGCCCCTTCTCTTCTCAAGCCGTATGTTCCCGCCCGTAGATGGGAATGAGAACGCCCCTCCTAAGTGTGTGGCGTGAGGGGCCGTGCTGAGCACCGCGCCAGGCACCTGGGAAGTGCCAGTCTACGGTGGCTATGAAGGCACTGGTGACGCTCATGAAGAGGTCCCGTCTCCTCCTGGGCCTCAGTTTCCCCGTCTCCAGCGCCTGCCCTGGACCATGAGGCCTCGTCTCGCTCCCACCTGTGCTCTGTGACCCACGTGCCGAGGTCCCGCCCACAGAGGAGACACTGCCGTCCGTGTGACAGCCCACCGGGGCCCTTCGCCGGCCACCTCCCACGGGGTCCCTTCTGAGGGCTGCTCCCCGCCCGCGTCCCCCCGTCAGGAACCTGCCCCCCTTTAAGCTGCCGACGGCTTCCCCGGGCTCAGGGCTGGCCCCCGTGGAAGCCTGTCTCTGATGAGAGCGCCAGGCGGTCCTCCGGGCCCGGGAGCTGGGGTGGCGTCTGCACGCCACACGCCCAGCACAGGTGGACACCCTTCCACCTGCTGCCGGAATATCTGCCCTAGAACCACGCACCTCCCCACCCAGAATCCAGACCACACCTGTGCGTTCACAGTGGCTAGAAGGTGGCAACAGCCAACCTGAACACCCAACGATGGATGGATGGATGGATGGATGGATGGATGGATAAACAAAATGGGGTATGTCCATGCAAGGCAATATTCTTTTTAAAAAAAAATACATATATTTTATTGATTTTTTTTACAGAGAGAAAGGGAGAGGGATAGAGAGTTAAAAATATCCACGAGAGAGGAACATCCATCAGCTGCCTCCTGCACCCCCCACTGGGGATGTGCCCGCAACTAAGGTACATGCCCTTGACGGGAATCGAACCTGGGACCCTTGAGTCTGCAGGCCGACGCTCTATCCACTGAGCCACACTGGTTAGGGCCACGGGAATATTCTCCCGCCATTCAATGGAGCAAGCCGCACCCGGATGGACCTCGGAGACATGTTCCCAGTGGAAGAGGCGGCGGGCGCATGACCCGTCCCCTCGAGGGACCTGGGACAGACCACTTCCTCCGCCCGGGAGTGGAGCGGTGGTTCCCGGGAAACGGGAGTGAGTGTTTAATGGGCCTGGCGTGGGCAAACCCAGCACGGGCACCTCCAGGAGACAGAAGGCAGAGTAGCGGTTGCCGGAGGGATGGGGAAATGGAGAGTGGCCACTTAATGGGCATGAGGTTTCTTTTGGGGGGATGAGGAAGTTCGGACCCTGGGAAGCCGGATAAGACTGGAAATGGACTCGTTGCCACTGGCCAGGACCCTGGAAGATGCTAGCAGCAGCAACCCGTGGGTGCTGCGTGTTTTAACCCCGCAAAGAGCCGTCTGCGAGCCTGGAGCCCGGCCCCGCGTGGGCCTGAGCCCAGCCCGCGGCGAGGCTGTGGGCCGTCCCCGCCCCAGCACTTCAGGAGCTGGGACAATGGGGAGTTGACGAGCAGCGCGCGCTATCATTACCATTAATAATAGACAACAATGGAGTGTATTTTTAAAACTTTCCCTAATGGAGGTTCCCAAGCAGCAACAAAAACACTCCGATTACCCACCGGTCCCCTCCAGATCCCGACACACGAGGGCCCCGTGGGCCGCGGCAGACGCTTCCTGGCATCTGGGCAGTGCTCTCCACCACCTCCCCAGCCTTTCCCAGAGGCACCCGGGGCAAAGGCCGGGGGGGGGGGGGGGGCTCCCGCAGCCTCCTGATCCTGGCCAATGCCTGGGCTCCTTGACTCAGTTTCCCCCACAGGTGCCCGTTTTCTGCCTGCCCGTCCGGAGGCCATGCTTAGGGGTGTAAGGAAGGGGCACGGGTCCTGGCGTCGTCGGAGTGGCCTGGGCAGTGCTGACCGCAGTGGACACTCTGGTGTCTGAGATGGCCTGTGGGGACCGTCCGTCCTCTGACGTATTTCAGAGGGGACCTGTGGCATGGATCGCACAGTGGGGTGGGGGGAGGGAGGTGGGGTGGAGCTCAAGGTGGAAGAGAAGGGGCAGAGGGTCCCTCAAGGTCTCTCAGCAAAGCAGCTACAGGACAGGGACCGGTGCTCCTGGCGGCCGGGGCACTGTTTGTGTTCACATTTCATACATTTCATGCAGCGGTGCAGCGAAGGCAGCGGTGACTCCGGGGGCATGGGGACCTCCCTGCAGGGACCGCCAGGCCAGGCAGCTCACCGGCTTCCCCTCGCCTCAGCTTCCCCGTCTGTCAAGGGGAGCGAGGACAGCACCTCCCTCACCAGCCGGGGAGAACCGGGGAGGTGATGGGTGTGAGAGCTCGGCACTCTGCTGAGTAAGTGGCGACCATTATCTCAGAGATGCGGCCAAGCCCAGGCCTGCGCGGCCTCGCCCTCTCCAGCCTGCCTGGGGAGCCCAGCCCAGGGCCACGGCTCTGATGTGGGGAGGCCCGTGCTGACGTCAGCCACACGCTCCTGGACACTGGCTCACGTGCTTTGTGTGGCCCCGGTTGAGAGAGAGACTGTTGTCCCATTTTACAGATGGGGAGACTGAGGTCCGGGGAGGCAGAGAACTTGCTGGATGTGGGACTTCAAGGGCTGTTGCTTTTAAGCACCATGCAATGACTGAATTGGGGCGGGGGGGGGGTGGGGGTCGCCCTGGGACAGAGCAAGGGTCCCTGCAGCCCTGCAATCTCTGTGCGCCTGTTGCTGGAGTGACGGCACATGGGCCATCAATTCTCAAAGAGGTCAGAAGCAGGCCTGTGTGAGTCCCAGCTCATCCACTTACTGACCAGCTGGCCTCGGGCAGGTTGCTTCTTCCCCCGTGCCTCAGTTTCCCCACTTTTCAAGCTAGGGGTTCTACTGAGAAAGATCTCTAAGATCCCTCCAAGCACTGGCACTCCTGGAGGCGCCCACTGGATTCTCTCCTCCCTCCACCTTCACCACCCTGTCACGCCTCATCCCAGTCCAGTGGTCGGCAAACTGCGGCTCGAGAGCCACAGGCGGCGCTCTTTGGCCCCTTGAGTGTGGCTCTTCCACAAAATACCACGGCCTGGGCGAGTCTCTTTTGAAGAAGTGGCGTTAGAAGTAGTTTAAGTTTAAAAAATGTGGCCCTCAAAAGAAATTCCAATCGTTGTACTGTTGATAGGTGGCTCTGCTGACTAATGAGTTCGCCGACCACTGGCCTTCCCGACAGCCTTGCAAACAGCCCCAGGCCCAGGTCAGCAGCCACACCGCAGGCGGGGGTAAGCCCAGCCTTGGCCGGGAGGTACCAGGGCGGCGGCAGCTGCCTCCGGAGGGTCAGGCCTGGGCCTCCTCTGCCTCCTTCTCCCCAACATCCCCTTGTCCGGTCCTCCCTTGTGGTCAAGAAGGGCCCCCCAGACCCAGAGGTCCCGGAGCCGCCCGGTGACCCCCGAGCCAGCCACAGCCTCCATCTGGGAGATGTAATTGGTTTCAATCGACAACCAGCACAAACAGGCTCTGCAAGGAAACTTCGGAAATGGAAGGGAGGCCATTAGGAAATTTACATTTGTGAATATGATGTTTAATTAGCAAGACCAATAAATTAATAGGAGCCTCTTGCTGCGGTTCTGGGTTCATAAAGCACCAGCCTCCGTCGGCGGAAGGAGAACAAGGCAGCCCAGAGCCGCCCGGGGGGAGAGGATGGGGCCGCGGCTCATCCCGGGGGCTCCGCTCCGGCCCCATGCACTCCTCCTGCATCCCGGCCCATCCCTCCACGGAGTGGTGGGGGCGGGCAGGACGCAGGCCACAGGGCCATGGAACCGGGAGGGTCTGAGTCCGTATCCCGGCTCAGCCCCTCTCTCTGTGGAGAAGTCCCCCGGCTCCTGAGCCCCCGTCCTTATCTGTCTGATGGGGAGATGATAACCCCCACCTCGCAGGGCTGCTGGGAAGATGAAAGGAATTAACGCGGGGAAAAGTGCAGAGAACAGAGAGAAGCTGGCACAAAGTAAGTGTTAGTTATTACTGCTGTGCTGCTCCTCCTGTTATTATTATTAATGGGGCAGCACACGGGGAGCACCTGGCGTGCAGGAGGGACTTGATGAATGCGGGGTGTTGTGGGCTTTTAATTCCTCTTTCCTGAGCCTCGCCCGCTCTGCTGGGCTCCTGGGCACCTGGGCTGGGCACTCTGATGGCACTTCTGCCACCTGATCAGGCCCCGGAGTCACGGTCACCGCACGGGTGGAGGCGGAGTCTGGCTGTCTGTCCTATGCCCGCCAGGCCGACGGGATGTGTAAACGGACACAGGATGCTCAGCTCGGATGGGCGCCTCCCCGGCTTGCAGACAATCTATGGCTCCCGACGGATGTCAGGGTTTCGCTCAGGTTTCCCTCTGGCACTGCGCTGGCCCCTCGCCCCGTCCCCCCTGATCCGGCCACCCCATCGCCCGCCTCCCGGGCCTAAGGCCCCCTCCTGGGGAGCCCTTTCTACCGATAAGCTTCCAGCCTCCCGAGCCCCGGCCGACTCCACGCGAGAGTGAGAGTCAGCCTGCGGGGCTGGCACCTGAGGATGGTGTCACCAGACCTCCTCCTCCCTGACACCGCCCAACGCGGGGCCCAGGCCCCGAGACAGGGACCTGCCCCTCCGCGCCTTCCAAGAAGCCGGTGCCCGGGCCCAGAGCTTGTCCTCAGACGCTCCGGGCAGGCACCTTCCGTGGGGCCTGGAAGACCTGTTCCAGTGCCTCCTCCGGGGCGGACCTGCCCACCTCTCCTGGCTCACCCTCCTCCGCCGCGGTGTCCTCATTCGGCTGCCAGGTGTCTGTCCCTCAGGTCTTGGCTCCGAACGGGGCTTTCCATCTCTCACCCTCTCCAGGAACAGGGCCGGCTCTGGGGAATGCATGAATAAACAAGTGGGTAAATCAGGGAGGGAGTCTACACGGTGCCTCCTCCGAGAAGTCCGCCCTGACCACCCGCCCATTGCCTCGGTTTGTTGTCTGTTTTCCCCACCAGAGTGCCAGCTCTTCAAAGGCAAAGACCTTTTTAAAAAAATATATATTTTTCTGATTTTTTTACAGAGAGGAAGAGAAAGGGATAGAGAGTCAAACATCGATGAGAGAGAATCATCCATCAGCTGCCTTGAGACATGCCCTTGACCGGAACCAAGAGACATGCCCTTGACCGGAATCGAACCTGGGACCCTTCAGTTGGTAGGCCGACACTCTATCCACTGAGCCAAACCGGTTTCGGCAAGACCTTCTTGTGTTGCTTACCGTGGCCTTCCTGGCGCCTCTCCTGGAGCCTGTCACAGGGCTGTGCTAATAAGTGCTCACTGGATAAGTGAATGAATGAATGAATGAGTAAATGAGTAGCTGAATGACTGAGCAAATGAATCAATGACGGACTGACTGACTGGAGGATGAATGAACAAAGGAGTCCAGGAATGAATGGACGTGCTTGTGAATGACAGATGGGAAGAGGACCTTGCCGGCTGGGGACAGAGCCCAGCTCCTCCGCAGTCCTGGCCTGCACCACGCTCTTGTTTCCCCAACTGTTCCCGAAGTTTATGCAAAGTGCACAGAAAGCACGACAAGAATTAAAGCAGACACAACAACAAGCAATTAATGGCGTTTCCAAAATGTGGTCCGTGCACGGGAATGAATGGGCGCTCACCGGTTCAGTCACAGGAGCTCCCTGCCCTCCCCCATGCGCTCCGGGAGACGGAGGTGGGTGGTGGTGTTTTTGCAGGGTGGGGCTCAGAGAGGCTGGGGGGCCCTCCTCGGGAGGCTGTCTCCTCTTTTGCACCCTCTTTGCTCAGCCCGAGCTCCCAGGTCCAAGGAGAAGGCGGGGGATGGTGCGTGGAAGCCCAAAGGGGGAGAGGGAGGTACCGCTGGCCGAGCCCCGAGGTGGGCGGAGGTGACACAGCTCAGCAGGGGTGGGTCTCCCGCCCTAGTCCACTGGCCACCTGAGGAGGAGGTTCTGGGGCGCCTGCCTGAAGATACAGAAGCTCCCGTCTTGGCCTGAGGTCTGAACGGAGCCTGTGTCCACGTGTAAACAAGCTCTCCAGGCCATTCTGGAAGCTTTGGGACCTTCTTGCTCGCTAAACGGAAGCAGGCCCTCCGGCCTGAGGCCCAGAACTGCCCCCTCCCTTCGCTACCCGCCCTCAGGAGCCCCAGCGGCAGGCGAGTGGATGAGAGGACGGCTGTGCTGGGGTGCAGGGTGATGGAGGAGGCGGGGCTGCGGCCCCAGCTCAGCAATCCCTCATCACCTACCATGGCCACCGGGAGCTTCGGGGAACAGGGGAGCGTGGGGCTGAGGTCCCAGCACGAAGACCCGAGTGTGTGGCTCTCGGTTCTGCTAGGAAACGGTGCCTCCTCCTCCAGGAAGCCTTCCCAGCCTCTGGCCACGCTGAGTTCCCTGACTCGGCTCCTCTGAAGGCCTGGAACACCACCTGAGCCCCCTCCCTGCTCCCCGGGGACAGGGCGAGGGCTGAGTCTGGCCCATCTCTAACTCCAGCACCTGGGTGTGGCCCCAGGGTGGGCACAGATGACGACCAGAGCACCTGGCAGGGACTGGGGGGCTGGCACAGGCATGGAGGCCCTGCCATGCCCTCCCGCCTGCCCCAGAGGGCGCCTGCAGCTTCTGGTCACCGTCCCCACCTCGTGGACTCAAGCTCCCCCAGGACATCGCCCTGGCCCTGGTCGGGCCCCTGTGACTCTAACCAGTGACAGATGGGAGGTGGTAGACAGATACCCCAGTGCCACCCCCCTTCCCCCCACTTCTTGGGACAGGCCTGAGGTGGGCTCCCGTCTTTCAGGATGCCAGAACGGCCGCTGCGCATTGACACGCCTTTGCCGGTGACCTCCCCACCCCCTCCCTGCATTCTCCTTAGAGATCTGCTCCCATGACCAGGGCCCTGATCTGCTTCGGGGGAAATCCAAACGCAGGAAGGAGTGACCATGTGAGGACTTGAACTTCCTAACGAGAATGATCCTGGGGGACCAGAAAACGATGGTACATCTACACAATGGAATGCCACGCTGCCGTAAAAAAGAAGGAATTCTCACCATTTGCAGCCACCTGGATGGAATTGGAGAACATCATGCTGAGTGAAATAAGCCAGTCAATGAAAGAGAAACACCACATGATCTCACTCATTTGTGGATAATAAAGAACATTATAATCTGATGAACAAAAAGATAGATACAGAGGCAGTAAAGCATCAAAGAGACAGTCAAATTACAGCGGGGAGGGCAGGGAGAGGTGGGGGAGATAAGAGATCAACCGAGGGACTTGAATGCATGCATATAAGCATAACCAACGAATGCAAAACATTGGGGGTGAGGGCATGTATGGGAGGGGGGTGGGGGCAATGATAAGATATGTACACATATAATACCCTAATAAAAGGGAAAAAATAGGCAAAAAGAAAAAAAAAGTTTCTGGAGGACCTGGTTGCTGCACGGCCCTCACCTCCCCTGGCCCAGGCCACCCACTGAGGCAGCCCTGCTTTAGTCCCAGTTCGCAGACGAAGAAACTGAGGCTCAGAGGTCAGACTGCTCGGTTGAGGCAACAGAGCCAAGCAACTGTCCGATAGCAGCTGCCACCTGGCCTCGCTTAAGAAGCAAGACTCCAGGCTGAGGGCTGCTAATCGGTCTTCAGGATCGTTGCCCTGAACCAGTGGTCGGCAAACTTATTCATAAACAGAGCCAAATAGCAACAGCACAACGATTGAAATTCCTTTGGGAGAGCCACATTTTTAAAACTGAAACTTCTTCTAATGCCCCTTCTTCAAAATAGACTCGCCCAGGCCGTGGTATTTTGTGGAAGAGCCACGTTCAAGGGGCCAAAGAGCCGCATGTGGCTCGAGAGCCACAGTTTGCAGACCATGGCCCTGAACTGTTATTCTCTTAAAACCCAAACTATGGGGAGACCGTGTACTTCCCACGCGTGGTGCTGCCCGTCCTGCCGGGACACACAGTCTGCCATCCCTTTTCGGTGCCCGAGGCCGGGTGCTGCCCGGGGGGCGGGCTCATGGTCCAGCTCAGGGCTCCAGTCCGACCCGGGCATGGGGTCCCGGACACAGGCATCCCTCCCAGGCGGAAGATGGGGCTCCCCTTCCTCGCTGCAGGCCTCCCGGCTCCTCCCGCCTCCCTCAGGCTCTGGGGAGGGGAGGGCTGAGTTCAAGTCTGACCCGCGGGCCCCTGGGCCCTGGCGGCCCTCTCTGAGCCTCAGTGTCTTGTCCAGGCGCGGGGCTCACCGTCCCGGCTGGCAGGGTGTCGCTGGGACTGGCGATCCCAGCACATGCCAGTCCCTCAGCAGGTGCCCAGCAGATGGGCGGGAGGCCCTTCCCAGAGGCCCCAGGTCCCGGGCTGGTGACGGCAGGAATGACTCAGGGCGTGGTGAGTGTGTGTGTGTGTGTGTGTGCGTGTGTGTGAGTGTGGGTTTGTGTATGTGTGTGTATGTGTGTTTGTGTGTATGTGTTTGTGTGTGTGAGAGTGTGTTTGTGTGTGTATGTGTTTGTGTGTGTATGTGTATGTGTGTGTGAGTGTGTGTATTTGTGTGTGTGTGTGAGTGTGTGTGAGTGTGTGTGAGTGTGTGTGTGTGTGTGAGTGTGTGTGTGTTTGAGTGTGTGTGTGTTTGTGTGAGTGTGTGTGTGTGTGTGTGTGTGTGAACAGAATCTATTCTCAATGAGGAGAGGCCTCGGGGCGCAGCTCCGGGGCCTGTGTGGTTGGGAGCTAAGGCAGCCGCTCACGCTCAGCCGAGCCCTCGCTCCCCTTGCGGTTCCTGCGTGTGAGGAGGCGGCGGCCGGGAGAGCGGGAGTTCAGGGCGCCGGTCCCCCAGAGGTCACAGCCGCCCTGGGGACCCTGCAGGCCTGGCGGCGGCTGGCTCTCCATCATCAGCCTCGGCCTGTGTCCTCTGCACCGGGCACTGCCAGGGGAGGGCCGGCAGGAAGGTCCCTTCCCCAGAAGCAAGCCCCAGGCCCTCCCTCAAACGGCAGATACCCCCCGCCCCCCCCCACACACACACAGGGAGCTTCCCGCTTTTACTTTACTTCCCCCCAAAAATCACCGCAGTGTTCTACAGGAACTTGGGGGCACGCGAAATGGTCTGTCCTCGTTTGTTATAACATTAATGTAATCAGGCAATTCTATATTTAAATGTTTACCATGAGCTACAGAGACAAAAACCGTCACCCAATAAGCGGTGCTGGTTTTTAGAAACGAATTCAGCCGTGATCTGGGCTCCCCCTGGCAGCCTGCGTGCCGGGCCCTGGGCCAGAGGAGCCGCAGGACCGCCTGCCCGCTCCCACCGGGACCAGGACCGGGACCGGGAGGCCGCGGGGCCCGGAGCTCAGGCCCTCCCCGGCCTGGGCCCGCAGGTTTGGGGTGGAGGCTGCTCCCCGGCCGGAGGGAGAGAGGGTGGCTGGGGGCGGAGAGGGTGGCTCGGGGAGGGAGAGAGGGTGGCTGGGAGGGGGAGGGAGAGAAGGTGGCTGGGGGGGGGGGAGGGAAAGAGGGTAGCTGGGGGGGGGGGAGAGGGAGAGAGGGTAGCTGGGGGGGGGGAGAGGGAGAGAGGGTGGCTCGGAGGGGGGGGAGAGGGTGGCTCGGGGAGGGCCCGGGCGGGCGGATGGTCCGGGAAGCACCTGCCTGGTCCACCTGGTCCGGATGGACGAGGTCGGGGCGCGCAGCCCGCGGCCGCCGGCAGGGGGCGCCTTGGTCATGCATTATTCATCGCCGCGCCCTCCGCCCGCGCCCCGCCGCCCCCTCCTGTCTCCGGGCTGCGGAGCGGGAGCAGCGGGAGCGAGGAGCCTTCACAATATTGTGGCAGCTCCGGTGACGGCTCCGGGAGGCGGCGCAGCTCGGCGGCGGGAGGGCGGCGGGCTGCGGCGGGGAGGGGTCCCGGCGGGGGCGATTCTGGGTCACAGGCCCCAGAAGGGGCTCAGACAGCCGGGGCGTGGGGGTTAGCTCAGGGGGTAGTTTCTGACATCCATCTGTCCTTCCCTCCTTCCTTCCGCCTGTCCATCCCTCCTTCCGCCTGTCTATCCCTCCTTCCTTCCATATGTCCATCCCTCCCTCCTTCCATCTGTCCATCCATCCCTCCTTCCTTCTGTCTGTCCATCCCTCCGTCTGTCTGTCCGTCCATCCCTCCTTCCTTCTTTCCCACCAGTAACCAGCACCCCGGGGGCACGTGCTCTGGGTGCGGCGTAGGGGATGTGATGGCGGACGAGGTAGGCCCGGTCCCCCTCCTTATAAAACTTCCCTCCCAGTGGGGGGGACAGAGACAGAGCCTGGGCACGGGCCATGGGGAGAACCTAGAGGTGACAAGGGCTCGGGTGCGAGTCTGGCTGGGAGGTGGGCAGGAGGCCGCGGTGACAAGGTGACCTTCGTGCAGAGCCGCGGAGAACAGCGAGGAGGAGCCTGACCTTGGCCAGTGCCTGGGCCTCTGGGGGTGCTGTAAAGGTCAACTCCCCCCACCCCGACCCCCCAGACCCCCAAGAGGCAAGGAGGAGGGTGAGGCCTCATGCGGGCTGAGAGGATCCCCACCCCGCCTTTCTCTGGCTGCAGGAACCCACCCCCGCCCCCAGGCAGGGGCAGAGTGTGGGCATGGGTGCTGGGGGGGCAGGTGCAGGCCCCTCCCGCCCCCGCACAGCCCTGGCCTGGGCGCACCTCCACCGCCAGGGGTTCTGCCATCCCCACCCCCTCCGGCGGCCTCCCGGGTCTCTGCTCCGGGCGGGCGGGCAGGGGGCACAGAGGGCGTGGGCTCGGGTCATCTCCAGCATCGGGTTTCCTTTCACTTGTGCTAAGACTCGTTGACGCCTGAGCACATCAATATCCTTAATGACAGAGAGAGGAGCTGGGACTCCAGACAGCCCGCGGCCCCCGCCCCCACCCCCTCCACTCCCCCTCCCCCCAACACACTCTTCCCCCCTCCAGTTCTTCCTTCCTCCTGTCTCCTCTCCCACCTTTCTCCTCTCTCACTCATGCCTGTTCTCCCTCCTCTCTCCCTTCCTCTTTCTCCATCCTGACATCTTTCCTCTCTTTTTCCCTTCTCCTTTCTCTCTGTTTTCTCTCCCCTCTCCTCCCCTCCTCTTCTCTTTCTCTCCCAAGACCCCTCGGCTCTTGTGCATTCACCAAGGTCCACCCTGCAGCCTGGGGGGGCCAGTCCCTCTGTCCGTCTGTCTGTCCATCCCCAGCTGGGCCGCGATGCCTCCCCAGGAGGGAGCGGGCGCTGGAGGGGCCCGGGCAGAGGCGGCTGAGCCTGCACCAGCCACCCAGAGGCTCCTGCCTTCTGCCCGGAGGCCCCGGAGCTGTGCCCTCCTCGCCCCACTCCACGCCGGGAGAGGAAGCCGAGTGGGGGTGCGGGGCGGCCGTGGGAGCGGGCCGCGTTTTGGGGAGGATTTCCTGTTTTGTATTTTTTATGGCCATCTATAATTTCGCGTCTCTCCCCTCAGCCCCTGCCTCCTCGGCTCCCAGATGTGTCCCACATTGAAGAATTATCTCTCCTCCCTAGAGTGAAATAAATGCAATCAATATGAGTATTGCTCTCAGGGCCTTGAAATATTACATTAATGTTCCATGTGGTGACATTTTAGCTGGAATTTTCAAATACATTATGATGGTTCAAATTAATATTTATCAGATCAGCTTTTATATTTTGCAAAAGAGAGAGGGAGAGAGAGCGAGCGAGAGAGAGAGAGAGAGAAAAGGAGAGACAGAGAGAGAGCATTATTAAAATACAAAATGCAGATCAAGTCTAAAATCGATGGTCCATTTTCCCAGCACTTTCCGAGGGCTGCCTTTTTGCTTTCCGGGTTTGTTTTTAAATTTATTGGTGTTTCAGGCAAATCTATCGGGCTCCGAGGGGCCCCTGGGCCGGCCTCCCGCCCCGCTCCCTCGCGGAGGGTACGAGCCCTGCCTTTTCTGCCTTTCTCTCTTTATTATCCTGAAATGTAAATTACGACATTAGCCTGGTCCTTATTTTTTTTTTTTAAACCCTCTGATGATTAAATCTGCTACACGACATCCTTGTCCTTTCTATAAATTAGATCATCTCGCTGTGCACCTCCAGCTCGGGGCGGCCGGCGGGGGCGGCGGAGGCCGGGGCCCTGTCCCCTCCGGAGCGGACACGGGGCCCTCGGTGGGGGCAGAGGAGGCCGCCTCCCCGGCTCCCACTTTTCTGTAAATAAGACACGGGTGGCAGGGAGGAGGAGGTGGTGCAGTCGTACCCTCCGCTTCATTTCAGTCCCTTCCGAACGGCTGACTCCGTGAAGTGGAAAATCCAGGCAGATGAATGGTTTAATTCCCTTTCTCTTTTCTTTCGCGTTGTCCCCCCCCCTCCCCGCCCCGCCTTCTTTTTGCATCTTTTC
Organism: Pipistrellus hanaki; assembly: GCF_964339955.1. Classification (NCBI taxonomy): domain Eukaryota; kingdom Metazoa; phylum Chordata; class Mammalia; order Chiroptera; family Vespertilionidae; genus Pipistrellus; species Pipistrellus hanaki. The sequence continues at coordinate 195,172,602 of NC_140504.1, forward strand.
CCCCCTCCTTTTCAGAGCTGCACTCAGAAAGGGGCCCGGCCGCCTCGGTGAGGGGCACGCGGAGTTGTGGGGTGGACAGGGAGCCGGCCACCCCCCGCCCCAGCCCAGCTCTGCCGGAGCCCATCCGGCCTGAAACTTCTTCTTGTGGAGGCTTCCTATTCTCCCTCCTCCAGTCCTGGGTGAGAGTCTGAGCTAGAATGAGCGTTTACTGCCGTGTGTGACACACACACACACATACACACACACACACTGACACCCCCACCCAGTCACAGGTCCCACACGGGCACACACACACACACACACACACACACACACTGACACCCCCACCCAATCGCAGGTCCCACACGTGCACACACACACACACACACACACACACTGACATCCCCCACCCAATCGCAGGTCCCACACGTGCACACACAAACACACACGCGCACACACAAATACACCAGCCCCGCGGCGCAGGCATGCCGTGAGCATCTGCATGGGGGAGCTGCCCTCCCGGGTTCTCTCCGCTGCTGATCCGGCCAGAAGAACGACAGGAAACTTGGAGAAGAAAGGGAGGAGGGATCGATTATTCGACCTGTACTTGAACCCGGCTGAAAGAGATAAAGCGGAATTTTCAATAGGTCCCCTGCCCTTTTCACCAGGAGGGAAAGAGGAGAAGAAAAACAAGAGATATTTATATGACAGCAGCTGCTGAAAATAGCATTTCAGAGCCATAAAAAAAAAAAAAAAAAAAAAAAAAAAAGGCAAAAAGAAATCGGATGGCGGAAAAGGCAAAAAACTCGTCTGCTCCCCAAAAGGCGCGGCGGGCGGGCGCGGGAGTGCGTGCCGCCTGCTATAGATCTGTTTGAAATTATACTTGTCATTGAGGGGGAATTTATGCTCCTATTGATCTGCAAAAGGAAAATATTAAATGGTTTGGTTTTGATCTTTCGGTGACCCCAAGGTCAAGGGTAGCAGCGGATTAGTATTCATAGAATTCATCACGGGATTGCAGCCTGCATCCACTTTATGCAAACATGCTCCAAACACGCCCGGCGGAGCCCGCAGCAAATGGCCAACGACAGGGAGAAAGCCAGCGCCCCCCTTCCTATGCCTGGGACTTGCTCCTTCCCACCCAGGGCGAGGGGGGAGTCCGGGGGGGGGGTTGAACAGGAAGGAGTAGAACGGGGGTGAGCAGATGGATGGATGAAGGAAGCTGGGACGCTCACAGGCTTGCACAAAAAGCAGGGTTCGAAGATTGGGGCGAGGACACAGGTTCAGCCCCCCCCAAACGGGGATTGAGGGTGGGGCTGCGGGACCCAGGGACACCGCGGGGGACCTCGGCGGGTCGGGAGGGCACCTCTGCCTGGAGCAGGACAGCGCGGGAAGGGCAGTGACCAGGCACATACATGCACACGCGTGTGCGCACGCAGCCAGTGGACACCTGGGTCTTTCCTGAAGGGGGGGCACGGAATGCTGGGCAGCGGGCTGAGGGGACAGTCCTCTCCGAGGAGGGCGTTGTTTCTGGTCCCACCCTGAGGGCCGTCCTCAGGGTGGGCACCACCACGTGCAGAGCCGGGACGGAGAGAGGCCAGGCGTGTGCCTGCCTCAGCCACCAGGCCCTTCTCCGCCCCCCGCCGCCGGCCGCAGAACCTGTGTGCAAACGTGTGTGCAAAAGGGGACGTGCGTGCGGCCCCTGGGGTCAGGCCCCTCCCACCCCGTGTTCCGCACACAAGTGCCCTCTTAGCAGGGCCTGTCCCGGTGGCGAGAACATTTGGTCAGTTACAGTCACTTGCCAGTGGACTAAAAATAGCCCACCACGCGTCTCCCTGCAATGGCAGGAATTCTGGCTGCGGGCACCTCCGGGGGCCAGTGGGGGGCAAAGATCTCCGTTCCCATAGGGGCCACCCCCCGCAGCAGACCTCCGAGGACGACACCACAGCGCTCAGTACCTTTGTCGGCATGCCGGCTGCTCCTGCCCTTGACCTGTGTGTTATCTCACTGAATACCCACCGCCACCCGAAGAGACTGAGGCCCTTACTATCCTATTGTACAGATGAGAAAACTGAGGCTCGGAGAGGTAAAGTCACGTGAGCTCAGGGCCAGGGTCTGTCCTGAGGCCGAAGCTCACGCTCTGAGCCGCCCTGCTCAAATGGCCTGCCGCAGTTTGGGCAAATCCAGGCTTGGTCCACATTGCAGGTTTGGGATGAGGACAGGGGCTTGGAGGCCTCCTTTGTTTGGGGGGGGTTTGAGGGGGCCGGGGGCTGTGGGGAGGGAGAGGTGGAGTGGCCCCAGCCCTGCCTCCGGGCCCCGTGAAGGAGGACAGCCTTCTGCCTATTAATCACGCTTCATTTATATTAGCCTGACTCGATCTACTGTATATTTGAAATGGATTTAATTTTAGATCGCGCACTATGGACGGGGGCCAGTTTGGTGTAAGGAGCATTATGAATATTTTCCATAAGCGGGATATACATTATCCAGAGACAGATATATGAGCAGAGGCCCGGGCTCCTGGCTGGGGGCGGGGGCTGCTCCCTCCTCCCCTCCCCCCCCACTCCCGAGCAGCCTGGGGTCACCGGGCTTCAGACCGACGGCACCCGCTCTCCCCCTGCCTTTGGGCAGAGGGGGGTGTCTGGGCCCCATCTTTCCCTGACCTTGAAGCTGCTGCTGCTCCCCAAGGCTCCCGCCAAGTGCAAGCCTCGAAGGTGTGTGCGAGGAGGAGGAGGAGGCCTGGGCGGCCTAGGACCCAGGGCTGAGGCAGGCCCAGGCCTCCCCCTTCAGCCCTAAGCTCTGATGGAGGAGAAAACACGCTCCGGGCTGGCCAGCTGGTGGGGGCGCCTCCCTGCCCCTCCACGTACGGGAACAGGTCCGGTCTGACCTCTCCGGAGCCCCCTGATCCTGGGCCGAGGCCCCCCTTTCCTGGGGCGCCTTTTCAAGGGCATCTGAGCTGGAAGGGGCCTCTTGGAGGAGCAGACTCTCCTGTCCACCCCTGTCCGCCCCTTGCTCCCCCGTTAGCCCGGCGGGACAGGGAACACATTGCATCTCCAGGTGGTTTCTGTCTCCTCATGCCCCCCACTGCACCCTGGGGCTCCCACACCTGTTAGCTCAGCTCCAGCCTCTGCACACGGGAGCCGGGCATCGCGTGGCATTCTACAGATTGGGGAAACTGAGGCTCAGCAAAGCGGTGATGTTTATATGCACACGCGAGCCTTTCCTCTCTCCCTCTACCCTCACACCGCTTCTCCCTCCCCATCTAGGCCCCAGGCCACACACACCTTCCTCTCCCCCCACCATCACCAGCACGGCCCCCCCCTCCCTGCTCTCTCCCCAGGCTGCCGCTTCCCTCCACCACCCGTCCCTCTGGTCCTGGGGCCACCATCTCTCCTGGAGCCCAGGAGGGGCCTCCTGTGGGGCCCCCACGCCCCCTGCCCTGTGGCCGGAGAGACCTGATATATTTTTTAATTTCTTTAAATTTTATTAATTTTTTACAGAGAGGAAGGGAGAGGGATAGAGAGCTAGAAACATCGATGAGAGAGAAACCAGCTGCCTCCTGCACACCCCCCACCGGGGATGTGCCCACAACCAAGGTACATGCCCTTGACCAGAATCAAACCTGGGACCCTTGAGTCCGCAGGCCGAGGCTCTAGCCACTGAGCCAAACCGGATGCGGCGAGACCTGGTATCCTGCAGGGCGGTTATGTTGTCACCTCCCTCCGGCACTCCTGGCATCAACTCCCAAACCCAGATGCCGGCCCAGAGGCCCCTCAGGGCGGGGGTCCTGCTGACGCCCCCAGGGCCGCCCCCGCCTCCAGCTCCATCGCCTGCCTCCCCGGCCTTGCAGGCTCTTTCCCTGCCACGGGCCATGCTCCCTCCGTCACAGGACTTGGCACAGGCCGTCCCTCTGCCTGGACCACTCCCTTCCCACGCCGCCTGGCTGGCTTTTCTTCCACCCCAAGCTCCACGTCACTCCCCGGGGAGACCCCTGGCCACACCCCTCCCCGGGCCCATCCAAGTCAAGCCCCACTCTGGCCTCTGCAAACCCTGCAGACATAAGCAGACATTTGGGGTGTGATTATCTACACCCAGCAAGCAAGACCCCGGGCCCGAGCCGAGCCCGCGCCGTGGGCGGGTGCCAGCCGAACTCTCTTCACCAGCGTCCGCACGCCCATCGGCTCCTCCCTCCATCGGCTCCTCCATCGGCTCCTCCATCGGCTCGGTGCGTGGCGCTGCCATCACCCACCGCAGCCTGCGCCCCAGCCTCTCGGGCGCGGCGTGCCACGCTCCCCATTCTCTCCTAATTTACGGTTTTGTGAATGTAATAACCCCCTCCTCCCCCAGTCATGGGGATGGCACCTCCACGTCAGCCCGGCCGGGGGGGGGGCGGGGGGGCTGAGAGGTAATTGCTAATGGCTGTCTGGAGAAGACAAAGGCAAGCTGGTAACTGGGGTGGGGCCTCCCCCCCCCCTCCCCCGTGTGCCTCCGGGCACAGGAGCCTGGGCTTTCGGGGGGCAAGGGGGGGTGCTGGGAGCCATGTGGGAACATTTGGGGGACTGTGGGGTCCACAGGCCACAGTAGAGAAGATGGGAGGGGCTGGGGGCCAGTCTTCCGGGCTTGACTGGGGACAGATGCCCTGGAAAGGGGTGGGGGGTGGGGATGGGACCCTCCTCTTCTTCCAATTCTTCCTGCCCCCCCCAGGGAATGGGCTACTCTGCTCTTCCCTGGGACCAGAGATGGTGCCCAAGGAGATGGAGAATCTGGGAGAATGGGGAGGCGGGACTCCCCAGTCCTGCTTCTGCTTCCAGGAGCTGGGTGACAGTCAACAAGCCACTTAACCTCTCTGAGCCTCGGTTTTCTCGTATTTAAAATCCTGATGTCATTAGTGTTGACCTCTAGGTTGTTCTGTGTAGTCAAAGAGATAATACATACACGAAAACCGCGGGGTGCTTGGTACTTGCAGGTCTTCAACCAGTTAACTTACTTCTGAAGTTTTTAAAACTGTTAACCTGCCATGGGTAGGCCCAGTCTGAGATGAGGTATTGCCTGGGACTCCTGGCTTCTTACCTGGAGGAGAGGTGTTTCCAGGGTGAAGGGAGGGTCTTGAAGCTCATATGTCACCCTCCATGAGGTCTCCGGCCACCTCCCTGTTCATCTCCGTGGCAGCGTGCTCTTGCCTCCTTCTCTGAGCTGATCCCAGCTGGTAATTAAATATTTATTTCCTTTTATTAAAAAAAATTTTATATATATATATATATATATATATATATATATATATATATATATATAATTGATTTTTTACAGAGAAGAAGGGAGAGGAAGAAAGAGCTAGAAACATCGATGAGAGAGAAACATCAATCAGCTGCCTCTTGCACACCTCCTACTGGGGATGTGCCCGCAATTAAGGTACATGTCCTTGACTGGATTTGAACCTGGGACTCTTGAGTCTGCAGGCCGACGCTCCATCCACTGAGCCAAATCCGTCAGGGCAATACTTGTTTTCTTGCTCGTTGTCTGTCCCTTTCTAGACCAAGCTTATCAGGGCACCTGGGGCAGGGCCTGGCACAGGATAGGTGCTCAGTGACTATTTGCTGAGTGATTGGATGAGGCCCCTGCAGAAAAGGGGGAGTCGAAGGCTATGTGGAGGGTGGTTGCAGGCAGGGTGGGGGGAGTCTACTGGGCCCGTCTTCCCTTTGTCCGGGCCTCAGAGCAAGCCCCGTCCTGCCCAGGCTGTCCTCCCGCTCCTGTCACTGGAACGGACCTCGCCAGCTCCTGTGGATTAGAGGCTGGAAAGAGGGGCTGATGGAGAACTGGGGGCCCGCTGAACTTGGGGTGGGGGCAGGACCCTTTTTGAGCTTTCCAGGCTCTGCCCTCTTGGCCTGCCTCAGGCGGGCCAGGTGTCTGGGCCCCTCACCTCTGAGCAGCCTTCTCCTGGCCCCTGGGCGGACCCAGCAGAGGCCTGGCGTTCCCTCCTCGGAGGCCGCAGCCTGAACGGAGAGCGGAGAGCTGCTCCGGCCTTCTCGGGGTTTCTCAGGGCGCTGGGCACGCCCGGGGGCTCGCTACCCTGGCCAAGGATGACGCTGAAGAAACGCTGGCAGTGCCCCTCCCTCAGCCTCAGCCCCCCGGCATGGTCTGCTGGGTGCAGAGCCACCCAGATCTCACACCCGCTTCTCGCTCATGCCAAGAGGCGTCTGAGCCAGGCCGGCCTGTGCCCAGGGCAGGGAGGTGTGTGGGTCCTCCGTGGGCCACGGGGACCCTCGCCACTTAGCCACCCCAGAGAGCGGCACCCCACGGAGCCCCCAGCCGGGGCCAGGCTGAGCGTGGCTGCTCTCAGAGATTCCGGGGTGTGAGGCCGAGGGAGAGAACAGCTGTGCGGCTGGAGGATGGGCCTCCTGTGCTGGGAGGCCATGGCGGTGGGGGGCGGGGGGAGGGGGGGAAGGGGGGTGACAGAGAGCCAGAGGGAGTGGGAGTGCCAGGGAGCCAGACACAGAGCCGGGGAGGCAGAGAGAGGAGGGAGAGGAAAAGGGAGAGAGACACAGAAGCAGACAGATTTGTCTAGGGCTGTGGTCGGCACACTGCGGCTTGCGAGCCACATGCGGCTCTTTGGCCCCTTGAGTGTGGCTCTTCCACAAAATACCACGGCCTGGGCGAGTCTATGTTGAAGAAGTGGCATTAGAATAAGTTGAAATTTAAGAAAATGTGGCTCTCCAGAGAAATTTCCATCGCTGGCCTGTTGCTATTTGGCTCTGCGGACTAAGGAGTTTGCCGACCGCCGGCCTGGAGAAAGGGAGGGGGAGAGAGGAGCAAAGAGGAGAGCGAGGGGGACAGAAACAGACTGAGAGGCGACGAGGACAAGGAAGGGGGAGGAGGGAGGCTGTGAGAGCCACCGAGACAGAGACACCGCGCTGAGCGCCCGCGTGAGGGGCCGGGGGGGGCCTGCGTGCAGGAGTGGGGGGCACAGAGCCGGGCCAGCCCCGTGGCAGAGCGTGTGGTCGGGCTCTGTCCCCGCACGCTGCCGGCCACGGAGCGCTGGGCCGCCTGCTGAATTCAGTGGAAAATTGGGAGGTGTGGGGGGGCGGGTGTCCTCCCGTGTCTGAGATCACATGTGCCGCTCACGTGTGCACGGTGTAAGCGTGTGACGGTGCCCAGCAGGGCAGGGCTCAGTTTCCCCTCAGCTGTCCCCACGCCCCCTCAGCCAGGATGGCAGTCTGGTGGGCTGCAGGCCGGGTGGGTGTGGGGTGGGGACACGGCCCTCCCCCGGGGGAGGGGAGGGAGGCCAGGGCGCTGTCAGCAGCCGCGGCCGGCCGGCGGCAGCGAAAGTGAGCCGAGAAAGGGCCGCTTCCCCCGGGCGCTGTTCACTTGACACTCTCCGCCCCAGAGGCCACCTGTTCAGCCATCAGTCACCCACGGAAAACACAGCTTTCCCGAAACCGGGAATGGGACAGGCCGCGCCGGGAGGGGGTGGGCATGGGGACGTGCCACCCTCTGCCCCTTCCAGGCGTCTGCCAGGACCACCCTGGGCAGGCCGTGGGCAGGTCAGAGGCTTTCATCTGGCCTCTGAGAGCCCCTCAGCCCCGGCCCCCCAAAACCCCGATTTGGCACCGACGTGGTCCATGTAAGGGGCTGGGGGGAGTGGGGGTTCAGAAGCCCAGCTCGGGTGGTGGAAGAGCAGCCCTCCCCGGGGTGGCACAGCCAGCGCTGTGCCCGCAGGAGCTGCACGTGGGCTGTGTCTCCCCGGTGGGGCCGGGGCGGGGGTGGGGTGGGGTGGGGTGGGGGGGGCACCCAGGCCGGGCCGGGCCTCGGGGGGCGGGCAGGGCGGCCGGGGCCGGGGAGGGACCTGGCTCGGCGGCCGGCTTGGGGCTGTGCCCAGCGGTGGCGCCCTGGCCGGCGGAGGCCCGGCTGCGGCCGCCATGCCCCGCCCCGGCCAGCTTGTTAATTTCGCCGTTTAGCCCGTTTATGGTGTTCCCAGTTGCTGTTGCTTTTATAAACAAGCATTTTGGTGACCTTCCCCTCCGGACATCAGCTCCGCAAGAATCCCGAGCCCTGAACATTTATAAATAAGCCTTCTCTCAAGTTCCACAACAGGTGTGACCTCCCCCCGCCCCCCTCCTCCGTCCTGCCCGAAAACCCAGCAGTTTCAACCAGGGAGGGAGGCCGCGGCCCGTCTTAAAGGGGTCGCGTGGAGGCCACGGGAAGCGTGGCTGCCAGGGGGCCGGCCCCCTGCTCCGCGGCCGCAGCCCCCAGGCTGAGGGCCCCGGGGGAGAGGCCAGGCCGGGGGCGGTGGAACCCCTCACCCCGCTTTCCCAAACACCCGGGCCAGAGGCTGTGGTGTGAGGCGTGTCTGAGCTGGGCTTCCGACTCCAGGCAGATTTCACCAAGCTGCCCCCCTTCCCCCCAAAAGTCTGCTCCCCATTTTCTGCCCCCTGCCCCCCAGCCCCACCAGGGGGGATAGAGTCCTGCCCCCTCTTCTTTCCTGCCAAAAGCTCTGGGATTCAGGACTCGCAACATTTTATACGTTTATTTAACACGCATTTGTGTAGTCAACAGATATTTCTTGGGCTCCTCCTGGGAGCCAGGCTCCGGCTGCAGAGGGAGCCGGGGACTCAGCCCTGCCCCAGGAGCTCCCCTCCAGCGGGGGGCACGGAAAAGCAGCGGGACACGTGGGTGGGCGCCGAGGCTGCCGGCCTCAGTGGGCACCACAGGTCCCGGAAGCCAAGGGCGGCCTCAGCCTAGACATGGGGGCGGGACAATTCCTGGAGGGGCTGGCGGCGATGGGCTGGCTCTGCAGTCATCCCCGTGGAGGTGTCGTGAGGAAAACCGTGCCTAGGAAAGGGACAGACAGAGGCAGCAGAGCACAGCCCACGAGCCCGCTCAGGGTTTGGTCTGGGGGGCTCGGGGGCTTGGGCAGGAGCGGCAGGGAAGGAGGACCCCTAACTCCCGCCATCCACAGGCTCATCCCCAGCGAGCGGGGAGCAGGCCTGTGACAGCCGGGCCCTCTCTGGGGAAAGGGGCTTTCAAAGGGGCTCTTTCTGGTAACAGAAGGTGACGAGATGCTGTGGCAGTGTCGTCTAGAGCAGTGTTTTTCAACCTTTTTTGGGCAAAGGCACACTTGTTTCATGAAAAAAATCACGAGGCACACCACCATTAGAAAATGTTAAAAAATTTAACTCTGTGCCTATATTGACTATATATAAAGTAATTCTCTTGAATAGGAATCAAATAAACACAAAGAAAGTATTTTATAATTACTTTATTATGAAATATTAAGTAAACAAAATAGTGAAAAATTATAAAATTCTTGTCTTGTCTGCACCTACGGCACACCAGGCAACATCTCGCGGCACACTAGTGTGCCGCGGAACAGCGGTTGAAAAACGCTGGTCTAGAGATGATGAGGGTGGTGCTGATATCGGAGAGACGAGGAAGCATGGGAAGGTGGTGATGAAGGTGGTGATGATGGTGCAATGAAGATGGTGTGGTAGAGGGTGATGTGGATGTCAATAAGGATAACGATGGTGATGATGGTGGTAGTTTTGATGGTGGTGGTGGTTTTGGTGATGGTGGTGGTGGTGGTGGTGGTGGTTGTGGTTGTGGTTGTGATTGTGATGGTGATGGTGGTGGTGGTTGTGGTTATGGTTGTGATGGTGGTGGTGCTAGTGCTGGTTATAGTAATAATGGTAGTAGTATTGATAGTCATGGTGGTCGTGGTGGTGATGGTGGTGGTGATGGCAGTGGTATGGATAGTGATGGTGGCCGTGGTGGTGATGGTGGCAGTGATCATAGTGGTTGTTGTGGGAGGGGTTCGTAGGGGTCGTGGTGATCATGCTTGTGATGTTGATTATGGTGGTGCCCACAGGGGTGGTGATGGTGATGATCGTGGTGGTTGTGATGATGATAGTGGTTATGGTGGTGATGGTAGCGGTGGTTATGGTGGTAGTGATTACCGTGGTAGTGATGGTAATGGTGATAATAGTGGTGGTGGTGGTGATAGTGATGATGGTGGCTGTGCTGGTGGTGCTGGTGCTGGTTACAGTACTGATGGTAAGTAGTATTGGTAGTCATGGTGATGGTGGTGGTGTTTGTAGTGGTCAAGAGGGCAGTGATCATAGCGGTGGGTGTAATGGGGTGGTGGTGGTGGGTGGTACCTGAGGTAAGACTGGTGATGGTGGTAATAATAATAGTGGTGATCACCGTAACCACCATCTGACGGTGGTTGGATCCTACCAAAAGGAGTATTTCCCTCAGGGCAGCCCAAGGCAGGAAGCTGCTAGATCCTAATCATGCCTATAAGGGGACATCAAGGTCACATTTAGGTTCACATGTCAAGTGTGACCATTAAGACAGGGATGAAAGCAGGCAAGAAACCAAGGCCTGAGCCAGGAGGACGAGCTGTGGGCAGAGCCGGGCTTGACGGCCCCGGGCTCAGAGCCACGCGTGTCACCAGGGCCTCGGGTGAGAGTGTCCTATTGCCTGGGACCCGGCCCCCGCCAGGCGGGGCTTTGTGACCTGGGACTGCTGCAGGGCCTTGGCTCTCTCAGTGGACAAAGCAGGAGCCACGGCACATGTCCTGTGATTTGCGTTTAAAGACAACCTCCCTCCCTTCTCGCTCATAAAACTCACAGCGACAAGGTGCTCCGCCTGGACCTGTCCTCCTCTGCGCTTTGTACCTGCTCCTCTGTCGTCTGTAGCCCTGCTTCGCCCTTGGCCAGCACCGTGGGCGCCCCTCCAGACGCTTCCCTGACCGGCGGCCGAAGGGCTTCCCACCCCCCCTGAGAAGGCCTGGTTATCTGTCTCCATCACAATTAAACCGATTATGCACCTGCCCAGGGCGACAGCCTACTTTGCACCTGCAGCCCCTGCCCCCGGGCATGGGCCCGGCTCAGAGGGTGCAAAGAGGATGCTGGCGTTACTGGCCTCGGTCACAGGCCAACTCGAGGCCCCTCGGCGGCGGCCCCCCGAGCTCCCCTGAGTTGGCACCTCACCCAGCTCTCACATGGGCGCAGGCTGGGCCTCCAGGGAGAGGCCAGGACGTGGGCGGGCCTGGCTCAGCTGCCAGCCCAGGGCCTGGAGGGAGGCTCCGGGGCGGGAATGTGACAGCCGTGCGGCTCCTGTGGGCTGGGCCCCTTTTAACGCTCCGACCGTCTGTCCCAAGGGGCTGGCTGATGGCTGACGGGCACCGTGACTTTAAGAGCATCGGACCCAGGCCGGCCAGGCTGCCCTTGACGTGTCCCTTTCCCCAGGGGCTGGGGCTCCCCAGGGGCCTGCTTTGCAGGAGTCAGCCAAGCTCTGGGGGCGGAGGGCTGGGTTGTGGCCAGCAGACGCAGGAAGCAGGTGAGGGAGGGCTCCCGGGGCCTGTGGGGGGCCGGGAGGGGGCACTGCTGGGCCCCTGGCTGGGAACCCTCGGTGGGGCGCCCCCCTCCCACCTCTCCAGGTCCTGGACGGACAGATCCGAGTCCTCCCTGCTTCCTGCCCTGAACTGCTTGCCGTCGAGGACGGATTTATACTATTCCCCTTAGACTAGGGGTGTCGAACTCAATCAGAGAAGGGGCCAAAATCTAAAATCCAGCCTAAATCGCGGGCTGAATGGTTTACTGAACAGTCATAAACTGACAATGTCATAAACTGACAGCGGAGTGCAGTGATGACAGTGCAGTGCGGGCCACATTGCAAGGCCTGGCGGGCTGGATTTGGCCCGCGGGCCTTGTGTTTGACACATGTGCCTTAGACCCTTTGAAGGCAAGTCTATGAACATACAGGCTGGCGATATCACTGTTACTGGTGATAACAGTAACACCGGGCCCCTCGCTCTTGGCACCAGGTGTAGGCTCACAAGAACAAAGCATTATCACACACTGGGCCAGCGTCGAGCCGCAGAGCCATCTATTATAGAAGGTGGACAGAGCCTAAACCGGTTTGGCTCAGTGGATAGAGTGTCGGCCTGCAGACTGAAAGGTCCCAGGTTCGATTCCGGTCAAGAGCATTGGTTGTGGGCACATCTCCAGTAGCAGGTGTGCAAGAGGCAGCCGACTGATGATTCTCATCGATGTTTCTCTCTATCCCTCTCCCTTCTTCTCTGTAAAAAAAAAAAAAAAATCAATAAAATATATATTTTTAAAAAACAAACAATTTGTTACTGAATTAAAGTAGGATTTGATTCTGTATCTTATAAAAAAAAAGAAAGGAGGTGGACAGGGCAGGAATAAGGGTAACAGAGATGGCGCCACTGGCTGCAGCCCTGCTTGGAGCCAGGCACAGTGCCGTGTGCGTGGCCCTGGCCTCCGGGGCTGTGAGGCTCAGACCCCCTCCCCGGGCAGGCCTCCCGCTGGGTGGTCCGAGGAGGTCATCCCGCCACCTCCGGCCTCCGTTCAGTGGGGTTGGCCCCCTGGGTGAGAGTGGATGGAGGACCCTCTTCCCATTGATGTGGAAACGGAGGCTCGGAGAGGAGCGGTGTGCAGCAGGGAAACCAGCCCAGAGTTCAAGCCCTGCCGGCCCGGAGTCCCTGTGAGACCTCAGCGGGCCCTCCCCGGCCTGGTCCGGAGCTCCCCACCTGTGGCGGGGAGGCGGGGAGGCCGGTGGGAGTGCTGTCCCAGGTGCTGGAGGCAGCGCGATGGAGGGACGAAGGCAAGCCCTGCCCTCACCCCCACGTCTGCCGGGAAGACGGGAGCCACACGAAGGGGACAGTAGAGATAAGGCCCAGGAGGGCCATAGGACAAGGGGTGTGACAGCGGCCAGGGCCTCAGTGTGGGTGGGCCGGGGCGGCCTTGCTGGGAGGTGACATAGCCTGAATGAGGGGCTGAGGAAGGGCCCCGTCGGCCGGGCAGCACCAGCCTCTGATTCTGGGGCCTGTGGCCTGGGAGGGACAGGGGGAAGGCTGGAACCTGGGTTCCCCGCCTCCCCTCCCTTCCCCGGGGGAGCTGGCGGGCGTCGGGGGCGCAGGTCAGCGTGCTGCTGAAGCCCGGGGCGTGGAGGCCGGGCCCCTCTCCAGGGGGCACGGGCAGTCGTGGGCCCGCCTCGTCTGTTCTCCTCTTAGGGGCCAGGTCCTGCCCGGGTTGTCGGGAGGCAGTGACGTGGCCGGACCAGGGCTCAGGGCCTGGGCCTCCTGGCACAGTGCCCCAGCTCTGCCCACGTCCCTGTGGTGGGTGTGGGGAGTCCCTGTGCCCCGGGCCCAGCTGGGGAGAGGCCAGGGCCTGGTGGGCAGAGGGATGGACTCCGGGCGGGAAGCCCAGGCCTCCGGCTTCACGGACCAGCGTGGGGGCTGCACCAGGGAGGGCTCCTGTCTCTCTCTGACTAAACGGTGACCTGTAATGGGCGTCAGGGTGACCCCGGCAGTTGCGGCTGCCATCACCCCCCCCCCCCCCCTCAGCACCTGGGGGCTGCTCCATTCACAGACAGGAAGCCCAGGCTCGGGAGGCGGAGGCCTGTGTGGTCCAGGCGGGAAGGGGACTGACGGAGCTGGAATTCAAGCCCAGCTCTGCCTGATGTCACCTGCCTAGGGGCTCCTTGGGTCAGCAGGGAACACACACACACACACACACACACCCTGCTCTGTGCCAGACAGGAACACGGGAGGTCTCTGCTCCCGAGAAGCTCAGTCTGGTCAGGGCAGCAGATGTCAGACCAACGGCAAAGAACCCTCCCGCTTACTGTAAATACCAGGTAGCTCGTTCTCACACTGTCTTTTTTTTTTTTTTTAACTTTTCTTTTTTCCTTTTTATCTTTTTTTTTTTTTTAATATTTTTTTTATTGATTTCAGAGAGGAAGGGAGAGGGAGAGAGAGAGAAACATCAATGATGAGGGAGAATCATGGATTGGCTGTCTCCTGCACTCTCCACACTGGGGATCAAGCCTGCCACCTGGGCATGTGCCCTGACTGGGAATCGAACCCTGACCTCCTGGTTCGTAGGTCCATGTTCACCTCCTGAGCCACGCCAGCTGGGCTTCTTTTAATCTTTGTTGTTGAAAGTATTACTTAGGTCCTCCTTTCCCCCCATTAACCTCCTCCAGGCCACTCCCGTCCCCCCCACTCCAGGCCCTCCCCATCCCACTGTCAGTGTCTACACAGTCAAGTTCATTGGCTGCTCTTTTCCCACCCACCCTCCTCTCCCTTCCCTCTGAGGCTCAACTGTCTGTTCATGCTTAGGTCTATTTTTGATCACCAGTTTATTTGGTTCATTAGATTCCACATAGGAGTGAGGTCATGTGATATTTATCTTCCTCTGACGGACTGACTTTGCTCAGCATAATGCTCTCGGGTCCATCCGGGCTGTTGCAAATGGTGAGAGTTCTTTCTCTTTTGATTGCCACATAGTATTCCATTGTGCAGATGTGCCATAGTTCCCCACCTCCCACTCATCTGCTGATGTCTCCACGTCTTAGCCATTGTCAATTGCACTGCTATGAAGGTAGAGGTTCAGGCATTCTTTAGGTTTTGACACAAAAGTTGCCTTCTCGTGAGCTTTACCCTGGAAGTTTCACCTGCCCATACCCTTTCTGCTTTGTTCGTTTTTTTTCTTCCTCAGCACATTATTATTATTATTATTATTTTATTATTATTTTAAAATATATTTTATTGATTTTTTACAGAGAGGAAGAGAGAGGGATAGAGAGTTAGAAACATCGATGAGAGAGAATCATTGATCAGCTGCCTCTTGCACACCCCCCACTGGGGATGTGCCTGCAACCAAGGTACATGCCCCAGATCAGAATCGAACCTGGGACCTATCAGTCTGCAGGCCAACGCTCTATCCACTGAGCCAAACCGGTTTCAGCCGGCACTTATTATTATCTAAAATACAATATACTTCCCTTAGTTACCTTGAGTATTCTCCATCTCTCCCCCTAGGTCAGTGGTCAGCAAACCACAGTGCTTCAAACCTGGCCCGTTGCCTACCCGTGTATGGCGGACGAGCTAAGAATGGTTCTTACATTCTTAAATGGTTTTAAACGTAGTAAAATATAAAAATAGTATTTTGTGACACGTGAAAATGGTATGAGATCCAAATTTCAGTACTCAGAACGACAATTGTATTGGAACTCAGCCGTGCTGTCCGTGGCTGCCTTCCCACTGTCACGTGGAGCTGAGCAGTCGCAGCGGAGACCGTACGTGGCACTGTCATTGCTGGGTGCGTGGCACCACAACAGCGTCAGGTGGCAGGGGTGCGGTTATAACTGGATTTTGCATCTTGACCCACAAAACCTAAGTATGGACTATTTGGCCTTTTCGAGAAGTTTGCCAACCTCGGAATTAGAATCTGAGCCTCTGGAGGCAGCGTTTTTTTGTTTATGTGCTGACTGGTGGCCCGGTGCATGAAATTCATGCACATTAAAAGGGAATTAATTAGAGAAAATAGTTTAATATTGCTATGTGCCCTTTCCCTATAATAGAAGTGTCAGAGATGAAAGAAAAGTAGTAAAATGTATGTGAAAATCTCCCTCCTGTCAGAGTCTGGGGCGCGCCTGTGGGACCCAGAGTCAAGTCCCTGCCCACCCACATGGGCCTCAAAATTGCAGGATACCCAGACCTGGCCAGCCCCAGCCCTATCAAGCTCACCGGGCGGGGGCGGGGGCCGGGCACAGCTTCAGTCCCCCAGCCTGGCACCAAGGCAGCAGGTGCAGACTGAGGTCCCTGCCCTGCATCGCGCAGCCTCAGGTCCCTGCTGATTGGTGGTTATGCATCATGGCATGACGGCCATTTGCATATTAGCCTTCTTTTATTATGATAACTGTGTCCTTGGTGCCTAAAACAGTGATTGGACTTCCGCTTTTGACATGACTGTATCAGGACTGGATTTGTCCTCTCACCTGAAAATACTAGAAAACTGGACTTTCTTGAATCTATGAAATCTACTAACCCGTGGTTTACAACATGGGGCCGCAGGTAGCACAGGGCACGGATCTCTAAGGGAAAGAAAACAAAGGAGGCCAGCCCTCCGATCACCCCCAGCCTACCGCCTGGAGAGAGAGGCACCAGGTCAGAGCACAGGGGAGGCAGGAGGAAGCCACGCGGAGCCTGGAGGTCTCGCCAGGTTGAGGCAGAATCTGGAGTCCAGGGAGGCCACTGTGGGGGGAGCACTGGCGAGGAAGAATGCGTGCTGCCCGGGGAATCGGTGCTGAGGTGTGGGGAGAGGTTCCCTCTCTCACCAGCCGGACCAAGCGACCTCCCTCTACCTGGGGCAGCAGGCAGAGTCCCGGGAGGGGCACTGCCTGACGAGTGGAGCCGAGTGAACCCAAGGCTGCTCTGAACTGGTGCCAGCAAAGCTGAAAGCAAGTCTTCCTGATGGTATCAACGCAATTCCATGTCACCTAGCAGCATCTTGGGACGACGCCAGCAATGGTTAAAGGGATACAGCCAGATCCGGCCCTCAGCGGCGCAACATTTAAAACGTTGGTGGAGCAAATTAGTACTTGGATGGTGGGTGGTGGGAGCCAAGTTTCTCGTGATGGGAGAGGGAGATTGTATCAATAGATAAGCAGGAGGAGAGAGTTAGAACGGACTCTGTGGACGAGAGCTGGAAGCATCGGTATGAATGAATGTTCAGGGTCATGTGGATACAGAGGGGTGGGTGCAGCAGTAGTTGTAAGTACGTTTGTATATATGGGTTATGTCAGCTGAGAGGGCCTAGAAGCAGTGACACCCTAGTAGAAACAGGCACCCCACCCAGATCTTTATTTTTTAATACCGTTCTCCATTAAAAGGAGAAATAGAAAATTTTACGACCAAAGTAGGGGTAATAGAAGATGAGCCAGACTGTTTTGTAGTTCTGCTAATAAGGAAGCGCTCCAAAAACAAAAGTATGGAGCATGTCAAAGGGATGCAGGAACCAACCTGAATGAGCTCCCGTAGCCAAGATGGAACAATCTATACTAATAAAAGGGTAATATGCTAATTAGACCGGATAGACCTGATGTCATTCTGGACGTCCTTCCTGACAAAGCCAGGGCCCAGGCAAAGCCACCTGGGGTTCTGGGTGCCTGTGGCCAACTCGGGCCAGCTGGGTCCCAGGTGCAGGGGCTGAGGCAGAGGTGATTAGGGGCAATCAGGCAGGCAGGCAGGTGAGCGGTTAGGACCCAGCAGTCCCAGATTGCAAGAGGGTACAGGCTTGGCTGAGGGACCCCTCGCCCCCCCACCTCCCATGCATAAATTTTGTGCACTGGGCCTCTAGTTTGTATAATAAAATAAACAGTCTAGTATAGGATTATAATCCAAAGTATAAACTAAATATATGAGTCCATTCTTATATAAAGGATGAAAGAACAGGTAAATCTTTCTTAATGAAGATCAAATAAAGGATGAAAGAACAGGTAAATCTTTCTTAATGAAGAATTCCCAATAATATATGTAGATATTCCTCCTACGGGTGGTAAAGCTTAATACCCACACGCTGGAGTGTTGGCTAGAGTTAGTGACTTGCTTCCAAATGCTAGAATAGGAAAAGAAAAAGATAGTAAATTTAAAGTGGATTAACCTAACAAACACCTTCTTAACCAAGTGATGAAGGTTAACATCACCAGTGATGCCATGTGGATAGTATCTAACCCACAGTATGATGTGATAAGAAGGGCACTTCCCGTTGGTGGTATTTTTTTCCAAGACCCATAACTCTATTATCATAAAAAACAAACAAACAGAGAAGCCCAGCTTGGGGGATATTCTATAGCAGCGGTCGCCAACCTTTCGAACCTCATGGACCACCAGGGGTCCTTGGACCATGGGTTGGTGACCGCTGTTCTATAGGATACGTGGCTAGTATTCCTCAAAACTGTCAAGGTCATGAAAAATAAGAAGAGACTAAGAAATTGTCACAGATCAGAGGTTATTGGCGGGGGTGGGGGTGGGGGGAGGTGGACATGACAATTAAATGCAATGTGATATTCGGTTTAGATCCTGGAATAGAAAGAGGACTTTATTGGGGGAAATGAGTGAATCCCAAATACAGTAAGTTTAGTTGATAATAATGTACCAGTAATGTCAGTTTCTTAGTTTTGACACATGTACATGGTAATGTAAGATATTGATCATGGGGAAACTGAATATAGAGCATATGGAACTCTCTGTACTATCTTTGCAACTTTTTTGTAAATCTAAAATTATCC
Source organism: Pipistrellus hanaki (assembly GCF_964339955.1). Taxonomy (NCBI): domain Eukaryota; kingdom Metazoa; phylum Chordata; class Mammalia; order Chiroptera; family Vespertilionidae; genus Pipistrellus; species Pipistrellus hanaki. The sequence goes on from NC_140504.1 coordinate 195,190,677, forward strand.
CAAAATAAAAAAGCTTATTTTAAAAATGTCCAGCACCCATTAAAAATTACCAAGTAAGCAAAGGAGAAAAATATGACACATAACCAAGAGAAAAATCAATCAATAGATACAGACCCAGAAATGTCACAAGGACATTTTGGACAATTATCATTAATACATTTTTCATATTCAAGAAGGTAGAGGAAAGCACAAACATCATGAGAAAAAAGAAAAAATGTAAGAAGGACTCAAACTTCTAGAGATGAAAATACAATATGTGAAATGAAAAACACAACAAATTTTAGACACTGTTGAAGTAAATATCAGCAACCTTAAAGCCATAGCAATAGAAACTATCTAAAATGAAATACAGAGGGGGATAAAAAGACAGGGTGGGAGGAGCCAATGGAGCCTTGTGGAACCTCAAGAGGTCTAACACATGTATAATTGAGTTCCAGAAGGAGATGGTGGGAAAAGATATCCGAAGAAATGTTGGCTAAAAAAATCCAAACGTTGACGAAAACTTTATACCCACAAACCCAAAAAGTCTCATGAAACCCAAACAGAAGAGACCCGAAGGAAAACCACACCTAGGAACAGCGCAGTCAAATGGCTGAAGACCGATCTGTGATGAAAGACCAGTGCCTTGGCCCAAATAGTCTGTAAGTATTTGTCAAATATTGAAATGGATGAAATTAATAAATATAGAGAATGCCAAATGGAGAATAATAAGACAGGATAAGGGGAAAGGGTGCGCCAGACCCAGGAGAGTGGTTCTAATAACATTCCACTTGAGCAGACCCTGGAGGAAATGAGGAGGCAAGCTGCATGGGTGTCTTCGGAAAGAGATCCAGGCAGAAAGACAGCATGTTCAAAGGCCCCGGGAAGAGGCCAGGACTGGTTGGTTTAAGGAAGAGCAAGCCAACCAATGCCACTAGAGTGAGTAGGGAGAGAGGAGTAGTCAAGGCTGGGCTATAGGGACAAGGTACAGAGCTTAGCTTTTACACTGGTGCAGTGGGCATTATGGGGGCCCCGAGGAGAGGAGTGATCTGAATATGGTTCTAGAGGTTTTACTCTGGACCTTAAGGGGCAAGATTAGAAGTAGGGAGACTGCCTTTGTGCCCATGGCAATCATCAGAGAGAGAAATTACGCGGACTGGACCGCAACCAGGGGAATGGCGAGATACCTTTTGAGAGTATCCAGATTTGCCAAGATGTTGGACATGGGGTGAAGAGAAAGGGATGCAAAGGAAGACCGGGAAGTTCTTGGCCTGGGTGGGTAGCGGAATTGAGCTACCACTTATAAGAAGGGAAGGCTCCATGCTGAGCAGGCTTGCGTGGGGTGAGGTCAGGGATAGCGAAGGTACAGCCGTCTCCTCCGTCACCATGGCAGACATCACTAATGGATCACCCCACTCTTCCTCATTGATCTCGGATACGGACTCAGAATTCTTTTCAACACAGCGCTTGCAGTAGCTTTCCTTTAATAATCCACGTAGGAGGGAACAGGTGTAGCTGTAAAGCACGTGTGTCAAACACAAGGCCCGCGGGCCAAATCCAGCCCGCCAGGCCTTGCAATGTGGCCCGCACCGCGCTGTCATCACTGCACTCCGCTGTCAGTTTATGACATTGTCAGTTTATGACTGTTCAGTAAACCATTCAGCCCGCGATTTAGGCTGGATTTTAGATTTTGGCCCCTTCTCCGATTGAGTTCGACACCCCTACTGTAAAGAGTTAGAGCTGGGGCGCCTGATTCCCTGGGTTCAAATCCTGGCTCCACCTCTAAGTAGCTTATGACTTTGGGCCAGTTATCTCATTGCTGTGAGCCTCAGTTTCCTTATTTGTTCCAAATCTCCATCCTTTAATACATTAAGTGGGCAACACTTGACACTTACTAAGATTTTTGTGAAGATTAGATGAGAGAGTATGAGAAGCCCCACACACGGTACCTGGAACACAGTGAAGGCCCCATAAATGGTGGTGGCACAGGCCGCCATGAATGTCTGCGGGGTCACCAGGTCTCTGCCTGCGGAGGGGCCCAGGGAGAGGGGCCCAGAGGCTGAGGAAACCCAGGGACAGGTGCTGGGGTTTATCTCTGCCCCCTAAGTCCCTATTAGGCTTTCTGGGGAACCTTGCCGGGGCCCAGTGAAACCTCGCCCATTTGTGGGCAGGGGAGCAGTCGCTGAAATACAAGAAGTCCCTGCTGAAAATGTCCCCGCTGCGAGCACTGCTGGGCGGATTAGCTGGCATTCCTTCTCCTCCATGGAGCGGAGTCGCAAGCTAATAAATATTTCAGAATTGGCTGTATTCAATCCAGCCCTCGTCCCGTTTGACGTCTGTTCTCTCAGCTTTCAGAAGGAGACAGGTGCAGGAGGATGAAAAGGGATTTAATTACTAAACATCCCAACTCCCGATATGCAAACACATGCTGTACTCCGCACACACCTACTGCACACGGTCACGCGCTCCCCGTGCACTCGCACACATGTCCCCGTGGGGCCCCAGGTCCCCCACGCCAAGCGGTCTGCAGGTGCGGTGCTGTGTTCACACATGCACACAGGCACATGACTCACATAGGAGCCACATGTAAGCACATGGGCAAACAGTACATGTGGACAAGTGAGTGCCTCAGCGTGGATGCAGCACCCATGAATGTTGACACAAGCATGATATAGTCAATATGTGTACATATATGTACACATTTATAACATGTGCCCACACATATGTACATGCCAGTAATATAGCTACTCAGATGTACAGGTTTACACACACATGTGCCATGTGTTTCTGAGAAAAGAGAACTTCCAAGGTGCCCTCATTGGCAAACTGTATTGTTTACTCTAAGGAAAATTAGGTAATTTTAGGTGAAAAGACAAATGGAAAGGGGGCATATAGGTCTTTTACACTGAAAAGTTCTATTTTCCTTGACACGTTATTGAGACAGGCACATAACACACATATGCACACCTGTGCACACGGACCTGCAGGTCCACAGACACTGCGCACCAACATGCACTTCTCCCCTGTACAGAGTCACACACCCACAGCAGTGAGTGTGCCTTTGACTGGGCAGGCATATCCGTGTGTGTACACACCAACACACACATGCACACACGCGTGCACACACTCACCCTTTGCTGGAGTCTCAGTCCTTCCCGCCTCTCTGAGAACTCCCATCTCCTGCTGCCTGTCCTCTGGGCGCGGGGACGCTCAGAGGCCTGGGGAACAGAGTGTTTCCAAAAACGCATGACCAGGTGCCTGGCCCCAGTGTGGAGGGAGGTCATGCCTCTGGACCCCATGTTAGTGGTGACGGCTGGGGCCAGATGTTTGGGAGGCAGGAGGCAGGGCTGGGGGCGGGAGTCCCTGACCTCCACCCTCACGGCTGGCACAGTGGCTGAGGGGCCGGCCCCATCTCTGAGGTTCCGAGGACCCATGGCTAGGACGCTCCCCGAAGCTCTGAGAAGCCCAGGGAACTGGCACCTGCTTTGCCCCGTTCACAGCTCTGCTCACTCGTTGATGGAATAGCGGGTGAGCGCATCCTGGGTGTCAGGGGAGACTGAGGCCTGCTATGTTCTGTGTTAGTGAGCGACGCTGAGGGCTGTTACTCACGAGCACCAGGCCCACCAGGGGCGACCTGCGGGGTAGCCTCAGCCCCCGTCAAGCAGAGCCCAGCCAGGATCCACCCCTCCCTCCTCAGGGCCATTGCAAGCAGGCAGGGGCTGAGGGGGCCTGGGGGCTTTCAAAGGACCAATCAGTAGGCCTTATGGAAATATATGCAAATGAAGCATGCAAATCAGCACTAAGTCTTTTTGCATCTGCAGCCAGCCCAACCTGCCCTAGGTGAGCCCTTCCTTCCCCTCCACAGGAAGGCTGGGAGCTCCAGTCCCAGCAGGAAATAGGCCCCTGGCTGGAGGCTCGTGGTCCCTGCCTGCTGGCCTGGTGCTCCCCTCCCCCAAACCCCTCACCACTGCCAGGCCCAGTTTGCTCCCCTGCTTGGGAATGGAGTCCTCCCTTCTGACCCAGCCTCAGGTGAACCTGCCCACACTCAGCCACACCCTCTCACATGCCATTTCAGCCCAACACAGACCTACCCACCACAGACACACACTAATGCACATCCATCCACACTCATCTCCACACTCATCTATGCGATCATCTGTGTCACCGGACCTCTGTGTGCTCACATTCATCACACATTCTTCTTTGCACGCCCTCACTCAGCAGACCCCGTCCTCTGTCCACATGCACACTCATGTCTCTGTGTTTATACACGCATACGCACTTCCCCCTTAGCACACTCCTTCCCACACATGCCTGTCACTTACACGTGTTAACATACGCCTGCACGTATGCCTGCACCTATCCTTGGCCTTGTGGGAGCCTGTGGACCTGGGCCCCACCCAGGCCCAGAAATCAGGGTCCTGGGAGAGACAGGTGCTGGGAGCTGTGGGTGGCCGAGTACCCCCAGGGGCGGCTGCGCAGAGGCCAGCGGCCAGGGCCCCTCCTGACCCACTGTGGGCCCCCCTCAATGGGTGAGGACCCCCACCCCAGACACCCCACCGGCCTCGGGGACGCACAGGCCGGCAGCCTCCCGGGATAATGCCTCCGGCAGGAAGCGGTAACGAGGGGCGGAGAATTGGGTAATCAGCCCGAAAGGGGGAACGGAGCAAGTGGGAGATGGGAGGGAAGGAGCCCAGCCAGACACGGGGATGGCTACAGGGGGCACTGGGGTGCCCTCGTCCTCATGTGCCGCCTGGTGGGTGCCGCTCCTGGGACTGAGGCGGCGCTGAGGGGCCCTGAGCCCAGAAGTGAGGGGCCGTGGAGGGGTCTGGAGGCACCTTACTGCACCCAGTCCTCCCCCCGATTTCCCGTGGGCCTCCCTTCATTGCGGTGCCCGGAGCCTCAGGGACAAGGCAGCCCCGACCCTTCAAGCTTCGGCTGCTTCCACGCCGCTCCCGTTCGCTGTGACTGATGACCGAGGCCGGTTCCTAGTTACAGGGGAGGAAACTGAGGCTGGAGGCCATGTGATGCCCGGGGTCACACGCTAGCAAGCGGCAGAGCCTGCGATGGAGCTCGGATCCCCGTGACCCCCACGCCCATGGTGCTCCCTCTAACAGGCTGCCACCCCCGTCTGCCCGGGGTGCCCCCTGGTCCCGGGAAGGCCCACGGTCTTCTGACCCCCTCCGAGGAGACGGTGCTTGCAGAGGGTCCCCCAGGAAAGGAGGCCTCACAGCGGAGTTCCCACACGGCAGCCACCGCTCCCCGTCTCTCCGGGACCCCCATCTGCAGCCCCTCCCGGTGCCCCCTGGGCCTCCATGCCTGCTGCATGCATCCACGCGTGTTTCCGTGCTCGAGGGCCCACCAGTGTGCCCGGCATCGGCAGCCGGAGGTCCCCTCGGCAGGCTTTTCCCTCTGGATCTCTGACGCTGCCTGTTCCTTGGGGCGGTTGGTACTTTATACTCGCCCCCATTGCACAGATGCAATCACTGAGGCCAGAGGCTTTCACAAAGGTCTCCTCTGGGCCTTGGTTTCCCCTTCTGGGTGCAACGTGAGGGGTGGGCTCTCCCCACCCCTTTTCAGATTCTCCTGTCTCCACCCCCAGGTGCCCTTTGGCTGCAGAGCCCAGCTGACCGGTGAGGGAGGTTTCCCAGCTGCAGGGGCATTAGAACTGCCCCTCACTCCCCCCCCCCCCCGCCCCCGGCCCCTGCCAAAACAGACGGAGCAGGCCCGGGCTGCGGGTGGCTCTTTCCCTGCCTTCACCCTCCCATTCTGTCTGTCTGGTACCAAAGGGACAGAGTCCCGGCGTGGGGTCCTGGCCCCGGTGGCGTTCTGGCTGCACCCGGCTCGGCACCCAGCATGGGGCATGGCTCCCCTCCCTCCCCTTCTCAGGCCTCAGCGTTCTCACTAATAAAGTGGGGATGTGAATGCCTCCCTCCAGGCGCTCAGAGGCCACAGGGCAGACCAATACACCGGCACAGCGTGTGGCACACGCCATGGGCAGCACCGCGGTGAGCGCACATGAGCCGAGACTGTGGGCCCGGGGCCTGGCCCTCCCCTCAGGGCGTTACCTGCCTCCCCTGGCCCGGCCCCACCGGCACCCTGGGCAGGTGCCCCTCCCTGCGCCTGCGGGGCCCTGCCTGGACCTCCACGCCTTTCCTGCCAGCCTCCGGCCGCTCCAGACCTTTTGGGGGCTGACCTCTTGTCCCAAGTGGAACCCCCTCTTGGCCGTCCTCTGCTTCCCTCCGCACCCCGCTAAGTGTTTGCTCCCTTAGCCCGGCTGTGGGTCCCTCACAGGAGGACGCGGTCCCAGGGAGGGGACTGGCTTCTTCCGTTCGAGCTGCTTTCCCGGCGCCAGCAGAGCGCTGCTCGGTGTGCACGGGGTGGGGCTGACGTGGGTCCACAGTGTTCGTAGGGAGAACACACTCAGGGACCAATAGCAGCACAGGACTGAGCTCCGTGGGCACTCACAACCGCACACCTCCCTTTGCCCACTCGGTGTTTAGTGGTTAGACGTCCATTTTACAGATGAGGAAACTGAGGCCCAGAGGGTCCTGTGAGCGGTTCCAGTGGTGGTAGGGCCAGAGCCCAGCCCTTGCAGGCTTCCCTAGGCCGGTGAGAAGTCTCCCGCTGCCTCCCCATCAGCTCAGTCCTGGCCGGGGCTGTCTCCCCTCCACCCTGCTCTAGGTGGCAGTGGTGGTGGGCAGGCAGCCCCTCCCCACCGTCCCCCTCCCCTTCCCCCTCAGCTCCCTTGCTTTCCCCTGGGGATCAGGGGCTGGGAGGGGCTGCTGGGGTGGGGGGGGCAGGGAGGAGCATGACCCCCTCCCCTTCCCTCTCCAGGGCTGCCCCCTCCCAAGCCCAGACTGGAAATCTGACACCCAAGGCCCATCTGCTGCCCTCCTGTCCCCCCCCCCCTGCCCCTCGAGGCCACGGGCCTGCGGCTGCAGAGCAGTGATTGTTCCGGGCTGAATGGGCAGGCCGGGCGCCCACGCCAGGTGCACCATTGTGAGGGCGCGGACACCTGCCCGCGCGGGACGGACACCTGCCCGGCGGGACGCAGGCCCTGCCCGCGTGGACCCTCGTTGGGCCTCGGGGAGCCACCCACTTGCCTCCTGGGATGGGGCCGGGGGCCAGATTCCTGCAGCTCCCCCGAGATCGAGCAACCCCCGCTGACACCCCGAGCCCCGGGCCAGCCCCTCCGCTCCTGCACCTCCCTCTTCCTCCCTTTGCCTCTCAGCCCTGGCACATGCAGGTCCGAGGAGTCAGGGACACCACCCCCCTTTATTGGCTGTAATGGGCAAGAGGCACACACTGTCGGAGCCTCAGTTTCTCATCTGCACAATGGGGGCGATCTCAGAACACCCCCCATCGCAGGAGAAAGATCAGGGGTGATGGCCCACGGCCGCGCCTGACACACGGTGAGTGGCAGCGAGGGGCAGTCATTGTTGCTGAGACCCAGCCGTGTGCAGCCGGGAGCCCAGGGAGCCAGGCCCAGCCCTGGGAGCCCCAGCCCGCCCCCCTGCCTGCCTCCCTGCCCGGCCTCCCTCCCTCCCGCCCGGCTCCATGAAAATTTAATGCCGGGTAATGACAGTCTGGGCTAATGAAAGAGGCTTCTCTTCTGGCAAAAAGAGAAAAACAAACAAAAATCAACAACCTGCAAGGGGGCATTAAGTTTTCATGAGATGCTCTTCCCCACTGACACCCGCCCCCTGCCCTGGCTCCCCGGGGCAGGGCGGCCAGCCCCTCCTCCGTCTCTCCCTCCCTGAGCGGGCTGGGCGGCCTGGGTGGGGGTGGGGCACGCTGGAGGGGTTCTGGCTCTTGGGGGAGCATCTTCCTGGGGCTCCCTTGCCAGGCGCCTGCCAGCCCTGGGGAGGGAGGGGAGCCCTGGGGGGCCCCAGCCCTCAGAACCAGCTCTGGGCGGCGGGGGTGGCAGGGGGACACCCTGAGAGGGTGGGAGAGGAGGGGAGGGCTCAGGGCCCCCTCCATCTGCCGGTGGCGGCCTCCTGTGCGGCCAGGCCTCGCCAGCGGGCCGTCTGCTGCCAGCCGGAGGGAAGTGGTTGGAGCAGAGGGCACGGAGCCGCTCCGCCCGCTCTCCCTCTCTTTGTGGTTCCGGGAGAGCCACGGGCTGCGCCTGTGAGATCCTGAGAGAGGCGACAATTAATTTTCTTTTAATCAAGGTCGGATGAAGTAAATTGGTGCGGCTCTGCAGCCCTCCGTTCTCCGTTCTTGCAGCGATGCAAAGCAAATACGATCAAATTATGCTCCTTCTCACCTTATTGGATTAGGAAGCATGACGGATCCGAGGGAGGGCCAACGTCCCAGCCCCCGCAGCCCCCAGACTCCCTCCCGGGGCCCACAGCAGGCGGACCGCACCCAGCAGGGTGGGTGCTGAGGGGATGAGTGAATGAAGGAAGGCGTGAGTGAATGAGTGGATGAGTGAGTGAGCGAAGGAGCGAGCGACAGAGGCAGCTGATCACGAGGCAGAGCCGGGCAGGGCTGCGGGAAGGTCACTTGGGGAGAGAGCAGAGGCCACCGCCCAGGCTCTCTCTGGAGCAGCGGCCGCCCCCGTCTCAGACCTCGCGGGCCACAGGGGTCCGCGGACCACAGCTCTAGAGCATGCTCCCGATCGAGCCTCCTGGGATGGGCCGCCCTCCGAAATGGTCTTGTCCTCGGGTCTTGGGACATGTGCTCCGTGTGCCTCTTCCTCTCAGGTCCGAGCTCAGGGCTCCGTCTGCCTCGGTCCCCCAGGCCCTGGCACGCAGTAGGTGGTCCCTCAGGAGCAGGCGGCTGGGGGATGAGCCTACTGCATCCCCACCAGCGGCTGGGCCCCGGTTCAGCTAGGGCGACGCACACGGACGATCCTGAGGCCACACTGTGCGTGCCACGCGGAGGTCCGAGCCAGGGCTGCGGGCGCTGACTCCGCCTGGGGGGCGGGGGAGGTGACGGGGGAGGCCAGGGCTGCGTCTGACAGGGTTGGGTCGGCATTGGACCGGGGACCAGCAGGGGAGAGCCTCCGGGCAGGAGAATGGCGTATGCCAAAGTCCGTGGTCCGCCATGACAGGGCGGGTTGGGACAGAGGATGGCTAGCTTGGCTGGCAGGAGAGGCCCCACAAACAGGGCAGTGTTGCCTAGTGGGTAGGGAAGTGCCCTGGGCTCAACCCCCGGTTCCTTTCTGGGACATTTCAGATTTTTTTTCCCCCTGGCACCCTCTCTACAGGGAGGATAACCAGGACAGCCCACCTCGGAGTCATCCGAGGAACGGAAGGGGTGGCAGCCCTGGCAGGTGGCCTCACAGTCGCACCCGGTGAATGCCAGCGCCATCGTCACCACGGCTTTCTGTTTCTATTACGAAAGGCAGATCGGGGCTGGATTGGCAAAGGCCTGGGATGCCACCCCCAGGAGGTGGCAGAGCAGGCGTGTGTGGGGCCTGGGGCCCTGGAACAGACCCGTTCTGCGGCCCAGGAGAGCCGGCTGGCTGCTTGAGGAACTGCCTCAGCAGCGTTCCCCGAAGCGGTCTTTCTGTAGAGGGAATGGTTCCCTCTCATGCATCGGTTTCTTTCTTTCTTTCTTCTTCTTTTTAAAATGTATTTTATTGTGTGTGTGTGTGTGTGTGTGTGTGTGTGTGTGTTTAACAGAGAGGAAGGGAGAGGGATTGAGAGTTAGAAACATCAATGAGAGAGAAACATCGATCAGCTGCCTCCTGCACACCCCCTACTGAGGATGTGCCTGCAACCAAGGTACATGCCCTTGACCAGAATCGAACCTGGGACCCTTCAGTCCACAGACCGACACTCTACCCACTGAGCCAAACCGGTTTTGGCGGCATCGGTTTCTTACGTCAAAAGAGTGACAGCGACGCTGGCCCGGTCTAAGGCTCTCCAGCGTGGACAGGGCCTGTCCCGGGTGGTGGAGGTGGGGCCGTGGGGGGCGGGAGGGCGTTGATGGCATGGTTACCACCCCAGGGAGCTAGGGGCCCAACTGGGGAACAAGACAGGCGTGGTGGTAAATGCCACGAGGTCATACGCAATGGGAAACACACATACCCACACACGGAGGAGAAGGAAAAAGACTGGAGGAGTGGCCGAGCTCTCCGGAAGCAATGGTGCGGATCCCAGGCCGTGGGCAGAGCGCCGGGAGGCTCCGGGAGGCCCCGGGGCAGGGAGGCTCCCTGGGGGAGGCAGGGAGCTTTAATAGGGGGTCCTGGGAGTGTGGAGGCCAGGGCCAGGCGAGCCCGGGAAAGGAAAGGAGTGGGGGGAGGCTCAGGGACGAGGCGAGGCCCCAGGGTGTGGGCAAGTGGGCTTGTCCATCTCTCACCCCTGCGGGCGAGGCCTGCTGTGAAAACACACCACGACTCTGGTCTTCTGGAACATTCCACCGTTGAGGGTTTCACGACGTAAAAATCCGAGGCTGGCAAGAGCACCATCTTCAACCAGGCTCTGGGCAGCCTGCTGTTCTGGCAAACTTTGGGTTTCCTGGCTCTGTCATGTCTGAGCTGTGTGACCTGGGGCGAGTGACTTGACCTCTCTGGGCCTGAATGGGACGAGCCTCACAGGACGTGTTGCATGGACTCAGCAAATCCCCTGATCTCACGGCAGGCCCTTAGCGCGCTCTGGGTCCTCGGCCTGGGCTGGGGTGTAATGAGGTAGGGGGGATGCCAGAGCCATAGAGCAGAAGGATGACTCTGAGCACGGCTCCATGGGCAGCCCCCGTGTGTGCCTGCTGTGCCGGGGCCTGGGCAGCCCCCGTGTGCGCCTGCTGTGCCGGGGCCTGGGCAGCCCCCGTGTGCGCCTGCTGTGCCGGGGCCTGGGCAGCCCCCGTGTGCGCCTGCTGTGCCGGGGCCTGGGCAGCCCCCGTGTGCGCCTGCTGTGCCGGGGCCTGGGCAGCCCCCGTGTGCGCCCGCTGTGCCGGGGCCTGGGCCGCAGCCTGTGGGACCAGCTCTGGGTGGGGACTGCTCCCCGGCTGAGTCATCATGGCCCCTGGGGTGCAGCTGGTGACCCAGATCGGGCAGGATCATGACATCCCTTTATCGCTGCCATCTCTCCCGGGCCTGCCCTTCCCCTCCTCCTTCCCGGGCTCATCCCCTCGTCCAGTCATGGGGCGGACCGGGCTGACGGTGTGACGACTCAGCCCCGCGCTTCTCCCGCGCGAGACGAGGCCTCCTGGTCCTCCCTAGCCTTCGGTCTCTTCTTCCCCGAGGGCCACAGCAGCGGCAATAACCGCCACTCATTGCGCACTCATCCATCGGGTGCTGCTTTGCATACGTCACGCCTAATCTCTCTGTTTGTCAGACGGAGCTGTTCTATTATTATCCCCATTTCACAGAGGGCGGGGGAAGCTGCCCCGGTTACAGCGCCAGGCGTGCCAGGACCAGGACGGTAACTGGGTTAGCGCGGATGCCCGAGCTCCTGATCTTCCCATCATGCTTTGTGCTGTGTGTCTTCCCTGTGCCCTTCCTGACTCTCGGGCAGCCCTGCCTCCCTTCAGAGTCCCCCGTCCCCGAACCCCCCCCCCCCCACTGGTCCCCAAGAAACGGACTGGTCCCAGGTCCCAGTCCACCAGGGCTCTGTCCTCCCAGGGCCGGTCCAGGGCTCCCATCCACCCGGCTCCATGGGCGCCACTCAAGGCGCTGCCCACCTCTGCCCACCTCCAGGGGAGCGAGGCCAGTGCAGGCAGTGTCCCCAGCAGGCCCCCCGTCAGCCCTAGGGCAGTGGGTGGGGGGGAGGGGGGGCCCTGGGGTCATGCCCCCAAGGGGAGCCTGGGCTGCAGGTGGGGAGGTGATGAGAGGGAAGGGGCGGCGGGGCGGGGGGAGGGGGGCGCCCAGCTGGTGAGCGGTGATCCTCCCTTATCCCGGCATCAGCGCCTCGCTGCTCTTCCAGGCTGGAGTTTCAGATCTCGCTTTCACTTTGGCCTTTGATCACACCCAGAGCGGGTGGCGGGTGGGCCGGGGAGGGGGGTGGGAGCCTTGAGGGACACGGGAGGGGGGGAGAGCGGATCCCAAGGCGACACCCTCCCCTCCCTGCTGTCAGAGGGACGCTCTGAGGACAGATGACAAGGGCGGCCTCGAGCCTGAGCTTCGAGGACCAGGCTCCCAAGGGCGGTCCTCGGCCACTCGCTCCCTCCCCCGGGATGAGGATAGCTCTGCGCCCCCCCCCCCCATTATTATAGTCCCGTGTATGAGTTGTGTACGGCTCAGAGGGTGAGGAAGGGAAGTGCCCCCCCCGTTGTAGGCGATGGGGCTGGGGGGTGGGGCTGCTTCTGTGCGTTGGTCCTCGGAAGAGCTCTCCGCAGGGGAGACAGCCCAGGCCTCAGACGGTGGGCACCTGGTGTTCACCCCTCTGCCTGAGCACTCCTCCTGTGGGCACATGGACAGCCACGCTCAGTGCCCCGTGTGTCTCCCAGGCCCCTCAGGCTGGGCGCTGAACTCGTGTCCGATCCTGGCCCTCCCTGGGAAGGGGCCTCCCTCTGCGTTCCTCCCGCCCCGACGGCTCAGCCTCAGCTCCGGCTCCTCCAGCTCCGTCCGTGGGGGGGTCCGGGCGGTGGGTCCGGCGAGGGGTCCGGGCGGCGGGCGGGAGGAACACGGCCCTGGACCCAGGAGGCCTGGAGTCAAGCACCGCCCTGCCTCCCCCGGAGGAGGAGAAGGAGGAGGAGGAGGAGGAGGAGCTTACTCGCATAAGCTCCCTGCCTCTATGGACCTCAGTTTCCCAACCTACAGAACGGGGGGATAACATACTCTCTCGGGAGGGCTGTGCGAGGCACTGGGCCCCGCGGGTGTGCGGGGGCTCAGCCCCGGGCTCGGCAGGTGCTGGGGGCTCGGCCGGCTGAGATGAGGCGGAGGCCGAGGAGGGGGCTGCCAGGCAGGCGGGGCAGGGCAGGGCAGCACAGGCGGAAGGACTCTGACACCCTCCGCTCCTCCATCCGCTCACCCACCCACCTCCCCACGGTGAGTCCTCACATGGAAGACACCCGCCACACACACGCACACACCTGTGCGCACACATGCACACACACACATGCACACTCGGAGATCGGAGAACGCGTGAGGGTTCTGAGAAGGAAGCATCGTTCCCTGGTGCTCTGACCCCTCCAGTGAGCTCCTGTGGCCACTGCAGGTCATGGACCTGGAGGGCAGAGCCTCCCCGGCCCCGGGCCCTCCCTGCGGACCCTGGAGGCCTGGGCCGGGTCCGCAGTGGGTGGATGTGGGGAGCTCTGGGGGGCTGTCCCAGAGGCCTGGGCCGGGTCCGCAGTGGGTGGATGTGGGGAGCTCTGGGGGGCTGTCCTGGAGGCCTGGACCGGGTCCGCAGTGGGTGGATGTGGGGCGCTCTGGGGGGCTGTCCCGGAGGCCTGGGCCGGGTCCGCAGTGGGTGGATGTGGGGCGCTCTGGGGGGCTGTCCCGGAGGCCTGGGCCGGTCCGCAGTGGGTGGATGTGGGGAGCTCTGGGGAGGGGGGGTGTCTGACCCTGGAGGCCTGGGCCGGGTCTGCAGTGGGTGGATGTGGGAGCTCTGGGAGGCTGTCCCGGAGGCCTGGGCCGGTCCGCAGTGGGTGAATGTGGGGCGCTCTGGGGGGCTGTCCCGGAGGCCTGGGCCGGTCCGCAGTGGGTGGATGTGGGACGCTCTGGGGGGCTGTCCCCCGGAGAGGCTCAGCACCCAGAGCAGGTGGCGGAGGAAGGCTGGTGCCTCGGGGCTGGGGGTCCTGGGCTGGGGTTGCAGCCTCGGGGCACTGAAACCCGAGGGGGGAGGGAAGGGCCACTCGGGGCAGCAAGCGAGCGGCGTTGAGGAGGAGCCAGTGCGTCCGGAGGGGAGGACGGGGAGCAGAGGAGGAAGGGGCAGGGGGGCCCGGGCCGTTTGCAGCCCGAGAGCTGCGCCTGAGTGTGGGGTGGGTGGGGGGTGTCAGGATGAAAGATGCGGTGGCTCTGAAAACGGTGTGTCAGCAGCGGGCAGACCATGCCAAGGCGGCGCTGCCAGGCGCTTCGGGGCGCGTGGAGAGGGGCCGGAGAGCCCGGCCGAGCCATAAACCTCCGGCAGGCCCTACGACACCCCAAGAACCCCACCTCCCCAGCCACCTGGGGGGGTGAGCGACAGCATCTGGGGGTCTCGCCGTCGTCCCTCTCCGCCCCCCGCTGCCCCGGTCTCCGCGGGGACGTCCTTCGCCGGCCCGCAGGGCCCGTGTCCCCCCCGAGCGGGCGCGGTGCCACCGCACACGTCGGAGAATCATTAGCAGGAATCATTAGCAGAAGACGCCTCCCCCATAAATCTCCCCGCACCTGGGCCGTCCGTCCGCGCCTCATTTCCATCCTGAACTTTATGGTTTGTCCCTCGTCTGCCGGGCGCCTCCCCCATCAATTGCGCCGTAAGTGCCTGCCGAGGAGACCCCCGCGCTGACCCCGGGACTGCGCTGGGTGGGGCCCTCCCCGGGCCTCCTCTGCTCGTCCCTCAGAGGGCAGCTAGAAGACGCGGTGCCCGCAGACTCTGTCGCAGAGGGAGGCGGCGTGTGGCTGGGACAGCGAGGGGAGGCGGAGGGGAAGGGCCTGGGCTGGCTGTGTGGCGTGGCGTGGCGTGGCGTGGCCTGGCGTGGCCTGGCGTGGGGGGAGAAGGGTCCTGGGGCAGGGGGTCAAGAGGCTGGGGTTGTGGGGTTGTTATCTCTGCCCTCAACTTGCTGTGTGACCTCACGCAGGTTGCTTTCCCTCTCTGAGCCTCAAGTGCCCATCGGATGCATGATGCCCGGGCTCGCTTCAGCAGCACATATACTGACATTGGAACGAGAATAATGCTGCCCACCTTTCGTGGTTAGGGTGACGGTTGAGGTCATTCACTCACTCACTCATTCACTCGCTCATTGGTGCTTTCACAAACCGCTCGCTACGTTCACCCAGGCGGTAAGATTCCTTGGAGACCTGCTGTGTCCCAGGCCATTCTGGGCTCAGACAGAATCAGCAAGAGACTCACGCTGGCTGAGCTGGGAAACCGTGGTGGTGAAGGGCCAGGGTCTTCTGGCCCAGAGAATGTGGCTTTTGAACGCCGGCTCTGTGACGGCCTAGCTGTGTGACCTTGGGCACGTCGTTTGACCCCTAGGGGTCTCAGTTCCCTCGTCTGTGAAATGGGGTGAGAGGGAGGACACCTAGCACACAGCATGCACTTGACCCAGGACAGCCGAGGCCACCGCAGTTTGCCAGCGAGAGGACGCAGAGGGAACCGGCAGAGTCCCGGGCACCGGGGGAGGGAAAGCCTGAGGGAGGGAGGGATGTGGGGCAGGTGAGCAGAAGGGCTTCCAGCCTGGCCTCTGCCCAGCGAAGCGTTTGGAAACGGCGGGAGCAGCCCAGGAAAGGGGCCGGGAGGAGGGCGGGCAGAACTCGGGCTCCGGATCCCGCCCCCTCCATGCAGGCGCTCCCAGGGCCTGTCCTCAGGAGACCCGGGGCCTGGCGGTGCCACCCGCAGGTGGGGTGAGGTGGGGAGACCGTGGGCGGGCCTGGCCCGGCGGGAGGCCGCCTGGTGTGTCTGGAACGCCTCTGGGTTTTGGGACACAGAGTTCAGCCCCATCTGCCCACCGGAGGGTGCAGGGCTGGGGTCCCTGGCTGGGGAGGGCGCTGTGAGCCATCAGCACCACGGCCAGGGCGGGTCACCTGGGGAGGGCACTGGGGAGGGGCCGCCTGTGGAACCCCCGGGGCCGGCCCCTCTCCGGGGGAGGGGCAGCAGGGGTCACACCGTGACCTTTGTGACCCGCATGGGCAGAGGTGTCCTCACTCCCCACTGTGGGTGGCTAAGGCGTCACAGGGCCTCAGGCAAGTTCTTAACCTCTCTGAGCCCCAGTTTCCTCCTTTTATTAAAAAAAAAAAGGTTCATCATCTCACAGATCTCAGAAGGTTTGGGAGGGATTAACTACAAACTTCTTAGTTGGCTGCCAGGCACCTAGTAGGCACTCATTAAATCGAGGTAACTAGGCTCACTAGGACACGTTTTTTGTTTTATTTCCTTCTTCCAGAAGTAAGGGCAGGGTTTCTGCGCCCCATTTAAAATATATATTTTATTGATTTTTTACAGAGAGGAAAGGAGAAGGATAGAGAGCCAGAAACACCAATGAGAGAGAAACATCGACCAGCTGCCTCCTGCACACCCCCTACAGGGGAAGTGCCTGCAACCAAGCTACGTGCCCTTGACCGGAATCGAACCTGAGACCCTTCAGTCCCCAGCCGACGCTCTATCCACTGAGCCAAACTGGTCTTGGCACGTGCCCATTTTAAAGGCAGAGAAACTGAGGCCCAAGGTGGCTGCGAGCTTCCGTGGTTTTAAGCAGCCAGACTGTGGTGGTGGCGGCGTTGGAATTAGAACCCAGGCCTTCTGGCTCCCATCTCTCCCGGTGTCTGCACCCAGCGTGTGAATTCCCAGGAGCGGCAAACAAAGAGCCGGCCGCGGGTGCATCAGCACCCTCCCACGGGTGACTCACCTGCGGAGCTGGAGCAGGGACCTGCCCCAGCACGCCCCCGCCCCCTGGCCTGGCACGGCCGCCCTCTGACCCGAGGGCGGGGAGGGGGGGTGCAGAGGAGAAGGGGAAGGAAGGGGCTGGTGCTCTGAGGGCCGGAGCCCCCCGGGCGCCCAGGGTGGTGCCCATGGCCTGGGAGGCGGGAGAGGGGAGCTGGGGTGGGAGTGGGGGGTGGGGCCTGGGTGGGCGCCACAGGCTGGGAAGCAGCTTGCAGATTTTACAGGTCACATTATCTTTTATGGGCACCCTGAAAAGAATGTCAGGCACTAGAGGGCTTCCCCCCCTTCCTCTCTCTCTCTCTCTCTCTCTCTCTCCTCTGATCACTGCAGCCACCACTGCAGGACTTAATCACAGGCTTGGCCCCAGGAGCTGAGCACGGGGTCTTGGTGGTCGCTGGCTGTGGGTCCTGGGTGGGGTGGGGTGGTTGTGGCTGGTGCTAGCCGCACGTTCCCTCCCGCTTTGGGCCGGAGAGGGTCCAGGGCCCCCCATCTACCTGGGACGTCACCTGGACCTCCGAGCACAGACTCCGTCCACTCCGCCTGCCCCTGCCCACGGCGGGATGACCTCGCTCCGGCGTCAGCTCCCGGGCGCGGCGTGTCTCAGATGGGAGGGAGGCCTGGGCCCCGTGTCAGGGAGACCCCGACTGTCCCCACTCTGTCCCAGGGGCTCCACTTCCCCTCGGGCCCGCCTTCCGGGGCTCTCACTCCCAGGAAGAGGCCTGGCTCTGGGGTCCTTGGAGCAGCCTCGCACCTCACCTTGAAAAGGGGCCAGGGGTCAGGTCCTTCAGTTCACGGCCCCAGGGCCTGGTGCCTGGGCCCTGGCTCCTTAGCTTTAAGGAAAACACCGTTCTGGAACGAACAGGGAGAGATCTGCAGACAAGGATGTGTGTGTGTGTGTGTGTGTGTGTGAGTGTGTGTGTGTGTGTGTGTGTGTGTGTGTCTGGTGTGTATGTGTGTGTGTATGTGTGTGTGTCTGGGTGAGTGTGTGTGTGTGTGAGGGTGTATATCTATGTGTGTCTGTGTGTGTATGTGTGAGTGTGTGTATGTGTTTGTGTGAGTGTGTGTATGTGTGTATGTGTATGTATGTGTATGTGTGTGTGTATATGTGTGTGTGTGTGTGCCCACATGCGTGAAAAGGTACATTACCAGGAGGAGGGCCCATATGGCACAGTGGTTAGGGGCATTGACTTTGGGTCCCAGCCCCGCCACATACCATCCCTGAGCCTCCATTTCCTCACCTGTAAAACGGGGGTGATAATAACAGCCCTTGCGTTTGTTGGGGGGAAGTCACCGAGTTCACAGGGCCTGGCACATAGTAAGCGCTCAATAAAGGCTAATGATCATAATTAGTATAATTATTAATCAAGTCTGGGGATGCCTGAGCGGCTGCGCTCGGTCCCTGAGGACTCGGGAGCGGGGGTGTGGGCTGGCGTGGCAGCGAGAGCCACGGTGACACAGCAGGAAGGACTCCGGGCCACGATACCAGTGACGAGGGGACCAGGGCGTGACAGCTCCCTCCTCCGAAATGGTTAAGAAACAGGGGAGCCCGGCCAGGCAGGCGAGTGCTGCCCAGGAAAATCAGGCAGCGGGCCTGATGAAAACCAGGCGGCGGGCCAAGCCAGAAATGTGACCTTCCTCCTGCCTCCTCTTCTCTTCCCTGAGCCGTGTGGGTGGGGCAGGGCGTTTGCCTCCAGCCGTTCTCCAGGAGATCCCGATAGGATGGATGTGGGGGTGGGGAGGTGGGGCTGAGGAAGGAGGAGAAGGCCATGGTCAGGGCCATGGTCAGGGTCTGGGAGATGGTGTGGAACCAGAGGAAGCCGCTCCACCAGCTCTGGCTGCCGAGCCGCCAGGCAGGTGTCAGGGCTGCTGAGATCCTCGAGAAGCTCCAACACAGCCCATCATTGTACCTGCGAGCAAACGGAGACCCAGAGGCGGCGGCTGGCCGAGCAGGCAGGAGCAGGGCCTGACCCGGCCGGGCTACCATCTGATCGCCCGCCTCCGGGCTCAGCCAGAGGACCTCAGGCCAGGCCTGTGGACACCGGATTCCTCCGGCTGCGACAGCTCCATCCCTGGGCCCCAAGCCCCAGACCTGCTCCCCGCGAAGTGCCTCTAGGGGCAGCCCCTCGCCGGGGCGGCCTGGTGGTGAGGCCCGGGGGCTCACGTACAGAATGCGTTTCTCTTACGTTTACACGGTGGGTGTGCCGCCCCGTAGCGGATCTGTGTTGCCCAAACAAAAATAATGCTCACTCCCCCGGTTTAAGAAAGACGCTGGCCCAGATTTATCCTCCTCCTTCGTCTCCCTGACAAGGCGGGAGGGTCCCGGCAGGGGACACAGCTCCGCCGGCGAGAGACGCTCCGAGGGCAGGGTCCACCCTGGACGCCAGCCTCAGCCCTGCTCACTGCCGTGTGGCTAGCACCCAGAGCAGTGCCTGGCACGTGACAGGTGCTCAGGAAACATGGAGGAATGAATGAATGAATGAATGAATGAATGAATGAAGAGTTCATGAATGGATGGCCCGGGGGATGGCTGGCTGAAGTTGCCGGGGAAGGCCTGGCTAAGGAAGTGGCACAGCCGCTGGACTCTGAAGGGCAGGGCGGTGGGGAGAGCGGGGACAAGCCCTCCAGTCAGAGGCCGCAGCCGGGGAAGGTCCTGGGCAGGAGGAGCCCCGGGTGTCGGAGAGCTGAGACGAGGCGGATGTGACGGGAGCGTGCGGGTGGGACGCAGGGAGGGAGAGGCCATTTGGGCCGGCTCCTTTTCTTTCTGGCTGGGTGGCCCCGGTCTGTCAAATGGGATAATAAAAGGGCGGAGCAGCCCTAGCCGGTTTGGCTCAGTGGATAGAGCATCGGCCTAGGGACTGAAGGGTCCCAGGTTCGATTCCGGACAAGGGCACGTACCTTTGATTGCAGGCACATCCCCAATGGGAGGTGTGCAGGAGGCAGCTGATCGATGTTTCTCATCAATGTTTCTAACTCTCTATCCCTGTCTTCCTCTCTGTAAAAAATCAATAAAATATCTTAAAAAAAAAAAAAAAAAAGCGGGAATTGGGAAGATCCAGGGATCAATGCACAGGGCCTACCCATGGCCAGCCCCAAGTACTCAGTGGCTCTAATAGAATGATAATAATAATAATAATAATAATAATAATAATAATACACAGCAACAACAATGCCCCATTTTTCATTTTACACCAAGCCCCAGGCCCCATGTCCCATCCCAAACCTGGCCCCGGTTGTCCCTGGGGCCGCCCCTCCGGCCCCGCCCCTCCTGAAGGTCGCCTCCCAAGGTTATCTCTGTTCCCTCTGGATTCTGTGAAGTCGCACAGGTCACACTCCGGGGCTGAAAAGTGTTGCTTTTTATAGCCCTCCCTGGCGGCCAGGAATGCTGCGGGGCCATCCCGCGGGGCCTGTCCCCCGGGCAGAGAGAAGCCTCCGGGGCTGGGGCCCCTCAGCCGGACACCCCGGCCGCCTGGGCCCCTCTAGGCCAGGCACCCACCCTGCCAGGTGTCCGAGGGGCAGGGGGGCTGTGAGAGGCAGAGTGCCCTGGGCAGAGGACCAGTGCTCCCCGGTTCAGTTTCCCCATCTGCCCAGTGGGGCCGCTGGGTCTTGCTGGCCCCCCGAGGAGTGAGAGGCGGGAGGCTCTGGAGGGAACGAGGCGGCGGGTGAGGCGGGGCGGAAAGGGCTGTGGGAGCCTCCCTGGGAGCTGGGAGGACTGACGGGAGGAGGGAGGCGTGCTCCCGTGTGGCAGGCACTCTCTCTCCTTCAGGCCATTTAATCCTCCCCCTGACCCCTGGGGTAGGCGCAGTCGTCACCAGGGCTGCCGAGGGGGAAACTGAGGCAGGCAGAACTGACGTCGTTTTGCCCAAGGTCACCCGGCTTCTAAGTGTCAGAGCTGGGATTCCAGCCTCTGTCCCCTGATCGGCCCCTTGTTTGGGTCACTTCGGCAAGCAGCCCCCTGGATGGCTGGCAGCAGAGAGCGTCGGACGGGGAGTGGGGGAGGAGGGGGCGGCGAGGCTGTGTCCCCGGGCAGGAGACCTCCCCTGGCACAGTCCCTGCTCCCGTTCCACCAGGCACGTGCCTGGCAGCTCGCTCCCCGGCCCCTGCAGCCCCTGCCTCGACCCGTGCCCCCCAGGAGGGCCCGGCTCCGGGGTCCTGGCCAGGCCCCGACCAGAGGGCTTGCTCAGCAAGACCAGTGCTGCCCTTTGCTTCTCTCCCACCTGCTCCCCCGGCCTCGGCCGCCTCCTCCCTCCTTTTAATCTGGCTCTTATCAAGGATGATAACGTTCAGCAATAATAAAACGGGAGTCCACTTTCCACAGCTGATTGCTCCCACGCCCTGATGCAGCGATACAGGAGCCCACGTCCTGTGCCAGCCTGGGGACACCTGCGTGCAGCACCCAACCCCCCCCCTGGCCACTTCCATCACCCCGTCCCTGCAGACCCCCTGGCGAGCAGATGCTCCATGGGTATCTCAGAGCTGCTTCCCTTTTGCCAAAGGACCCCAGAGAGGGGCAGGAGAGGGCTCCAGACCAGCCTGTGGGGCCGTCTGTCTGCCCCTCTCTCCAGGGGACAGCTACCGTTTATTGGGCAGCTGCTTTCTGGTAGGCTTTGTGGTGTGTCCAGGCATTTTCTCAATGAATCGAGAATAACAGGTTTGCCCAACTGCAGTGGCTCAGTGGTTGAGCGTCGACCTAGGAAGCGGGAGGTCACGGCCTGTGCCCAGCTTGTGGGCTCAATCCCCAGCTGTGCGGGAGGCAGCCGACCGATGGCTCTCTCTCATCATTGATGTGTCTATCTTTCTCTCTCTCTCCCTCTCCCTTCCTCTCTGAAATCAACAACAACAAAAAATATTTTAAAAAAAATAGGTATTATTGCCCTGGCTGGTTTGGCTCAGTGGATAGAGCGTCGACTTGTGAACTAAAGGGTCCCAGGTTCAATTCCAGTCAAGGGCACATGCCCAGGTTGCAGGCTCTGTCCCCAGTGGGGAGCGTGCGGGAGGCAACTAATCAATGATTCTCTCTCATCATTGATGTTTCTATCTCTCTCTCCCTCTTCCTTCCTCTCTGAAATTAATACTATATATATATATATATATATATATATATATATATATATATATATATTTAAAAATAGGTATTATTCTTAACCCCATTTCATTCAGAGATGGGGAAACAGAGAGGTCAGGTCACTTGCCCAAGATCACACAGATATTTAGGTCAGGATTTGAACTCACGGCGACTGGATTCCATGGCCCAGACTCTCGAGCGCTCTGCCCCCTGCCCCCTGCCTCCGGCCATGTCCTGCCAGGTGGAGGTGCCCGCCAAGCAGCACCTGCCCTCATGCTGTGAGTGGTCCTGCCCACGACAGGCCGGCCCGGGACCCTGCCCCTTCCCTGTCCGTCCCGGGTCTGGGGTGGCGGGGCCGAGTGGGGGTTCCTGCTGCTGCCCAGGCTGGGCCAGCTGCCAGGGCTGTGCCGCCTGCACCCCAGGAGGACCTTTGTCCCTTAATAGGTCCTCCTCGGTACAGGACGTCCCGGGGCGGAGGGCACAGCCTGGGTGCCAGGCCTGGGCAGGCCCTGCCCAGGGCACTCCCCAAGCCCTGGAGCCGGGGGAAGGGCAGCTTTGCCTTGGACTGCAGGCATCGGTTTGCCTGCCAACAAGACTGGGGCTCCCAGCCCCCTCCCGCCAGAGCAGGGCTGAGGGGGGTCCCAGACATGGTAGCAGCCAAATGGGCAGCCGAGGTCTTTCCTAAATGTGACTGACCCTATCCACCCCACTCTGTTGTCAGCTTCACACGTCTCACTCCTCCCATCTCTACCCCCTCCCTCCCCCCCCGTTCCTGGAAAGTATCCGCCCTCCTCTCTGCCAACTTCTGAGCCGCCACAGCCCTCCAGGCCCTGCTCCTGACACCTCCCCCAGGAAGCCCTCCCTGACTGCTGCAGCCCATCACAGTCTCTCTCTCCTTCCAGGAACTCCCAGAGCCCGGATGTAGAACACGGCATTACCCTTCCGTTCTCTTCACTCACCGATCCCCCCTGTGTGCCACACCAGTGCTGTGTGCTCTACGGGGCAGAGGAGGAGAAACGATGATTGACACCCGGTCCCAGCCTTGGGGGTGCTCTCAGGCCTGAAGGGAGCCAGATCTCCTTATACATCCCCCCCCCCCCCGAGGCCCTTTTTAAAATAGCACAAGCCTTGACCAGCCATGCCCCTCAGGCCCCCAGGACCCTGGTCCCCAGGAGAGCAGGCGCCTGGCTCAGCCCTGGCAGCTGGCTGATAGTAGGTGCTCAATAAGTACCTGCTGGGCCCGGCAGCGTGGCTCAGTGGTTGAGCATCGACCTATGAAGCAGGAGATCTCGGTTCGATTCCCGGTCAGGGCCCAGGATGTTTCTCTCTCATCATTGATGTTTCTTTCTCTTTCTCCCTCGCACTTCCTCTCTGAAATCAGCAAACCTATATGTAAAGAATAATAAGATAAATACTTCTGGATGAAGAACGAATGGAATGAATGAGCCAGGACCTGGGGGCTTGCTCGGTTTCCTCTCCTGGACTCTATGCTCCTCGGGGACAGGGTCAAGGTGGGCGTACGCTCAGGAGAAGCAGGGGTTTCTGGGAGCTTGGAGGAAGGACGCGTAACCAAGACTAAGGCAGGTGGCCAGGAGGTGCTGACTCACTGACAGCGGAGGGGTAGGGTACGCGGGACAAATTGTTAAAAATCGGGACTGTCCCGCCAAAAGCGGGACGTCTGGTCAGCTTAGGGTAGGGGCAGGAAGCAGGCAGGGAGAGCCTCTGGGAATACCAGGCCACGGGCACAGGTCAGGGCCATGAGCACAGGACACTTTGGGGCAGACAGGAAGGCCAGTGTGATGGAGCCGGGAGGACCGAAGACAAGAGGGGCTGGAGGCAGGGCCACACGGGGGGACCTGTGGTCAGGCGGAGGCATCTGGGCCGGACCCCACAGGCTCGGGGGAACCTCTGCTGGGCTCTGACCGGGGAGTGATGGCTCACTGCTGGGGGCACCACAGGTGCCAGGGGGCAGCCAGGGCCAGTGCCCTGCCAGGAGGGGGCTGCAGAATTCCAGGGGAGCCTGAGGGTGGCCTGACTTACTGCTTCTCCTTCCTTAGCCCTGAGAGTCTGGACTCCCAGGTCTTAGCCTCTGGGGACCCCGGGGCTGGTTCTGTCTTGTCTTCCCCTTCCAGATGGGAGCACTGAGGCCCAGAGGGGGCTGAGGAGCCAGGCCCCAGGCCTGGAGCAGGGAAGGGTGGGGTGCCTGAGAGGGCAGAGGTCCCCCAGGAGGCCCCGCTCAGGCCACAGGTGGACAGACTGGATGGCCCTGGCAAGACCAGGGCGTTTAGAACCGTCCAGACCTGGGGGCTGAGGAGGAAATAATTCTCCCCAGTAGCGGGGGGTGGGGAGCCACCGGAGGCCGAGGCTGGAGTGGGACCCCAAGCCCGCTGCACCCCCAGCCCTGGGGGACGGCTGCCAGCCTCCATGAACCCTGGAGGAGACTGGGTCACTGACCCAGCTCACAGGTGGAGAAACGGAGGCAGGACCAGTGACAGGACCGTCGCGGCTCTGAGTGTGAGGCAGGCTGGGAATCTGAGGCCTGGCCCCAGAGCCGGCTCTCAGCACAGCCGGGCCGGCGCAGGTGAGGCCGAGTCAGGCAGGTCTGGGTTCAATCTCTCCAACGAACTGACCCCGAGCCAGTGGCTCTCGATTCCTTTCCTCCGTTCCCGGAACACGGGGAGGAGGGGGCGGCGGCTCCAGGGGCTGCGGAGACACAGGAGGCCCACCCAAAGTGCCGGGACACAGGGGCCCCCGGGACCGGCCGCCCAGCAGCCAGCGTGGCCTCTCCTGGCCTCTGCACGCCGCCTGCACCCACTCTCCCTGGCACGTTCAGCCTCTGCCCCACGCCCATTTGCATGCCAAGCTGCCAGCACTGGCAGGTGAGCCAGGCCCGCCTCCCGCCCTCCCTCTCCTGTGCTCGGTGGGGGAAAGGGCTGAGCCTGGGGCTGTTCTGGTGGGGGATGGGCGGGGCAGGGGCAGGGGCAGGGGCAGGGGCAGGGGCAGGAGCGGGGGGAAAGTGGGCGCTGGGCACACGGGGAGGCCACCCTCTCCCAGGGTCCGAGAGTCTGGAAGAGGGGGCGAAGCCTGCTCCTCGCACTCCGCCAGCCCGCCTCTCCGGCCCTCGCTCAGGGAACACATTTCATGAGCAAACACACGCTTAAAGGGAAAGAAAGCTGCTTCTGGGAACACTCTGACTCTTCCGAGATGCCAATCAGCAGTGCCCTCCCCCACATCCCTTGATTGGCCGTGGCTTTGACATTGGCTTCCACCCTCAACTTCCTCATCTGTGGAATGGGGTGAGCCCCGTCCCGGGTGGGGGTGGGGGTCCATGGGAGCACTCAGGGCCGGGCTGTCTGAACTCCACCGGAGAGTCTCCTGAAGTCCGGCCCGCCCCCCCCCCTGAGCACCTGGGGAGACCGAGGACCTGCACCCCAGCTCCTGAGGGTAAAGGTGGGGGCAGAACCTGGCGCCCCACCTCCTGCCTCCGTGCGTCCTCGAGGTGGCAGCGCCCAGATACCATCTCCCCGCCGAGAGCCCAGAGGAATTTGGACAGCGGAGAGAAAACAAGCCCAGCCTAATGTTTTTCATTTTTGTCTCGAACAATGCCCGTTTCTGGGCTGATTGTTAAGCAAATATTGCAGGAGGCGGCCCTGAGCTGACGCAGGCAGGCCAGCCGGGGATCAGATCAGAGCCACAGCCCGGGGCCCGGGGCCCTGCCGCCCCACACTGTGCCCGGGGCTCCGGCTGCCACCGGCCCTCCCTGAGCCTCAGGCCTGTGGGGAGGAGGCCTCGGGCCCGGGTTCCAGGGGTTCCTGACTCAGGAGAAGCAGTGCTGCCTGACCACGGCCAGCTCTCTCTCCCCCTCTCCTTCCTCTTTGGGACAACAGGGCGTCTGAGGGCTGTGCCCGTTTGCTCCGGACTGTGGTTCCTGGGAGGGGACTTCCGGTGCTAAGACGGACAGTCTCGAGCGGCTCCTCGGTCGTTTACCCTAGGGCAGTGGTCGGCAAACTCATCAGTCCGCAGAGCCAAGTATCAACAGTACAGCGACTGACATTTCTTTGGAGAGCCACATTTTTTAAACGTAAACTTCTTCTAACACCACTTCCTCAAAATAGGCTTGCCCAGGCCATGTTGTTTTGTGGAAGAGCCACACTCAAGAGGCCAAAGAGCCCCATGTGGCTCTTGAGCCGCAGTTTGCCGACCACTGACTACCCTATGGACTCAAAGAATTGAGGGTCAGGTAGACAATCCCTCGGGTGCCACCACTACTGCTGACATCAACAACAACCACAGCCGGCCTGCGGAGAAGCCTGAGTCCCATTTCACCGCTGGGAAGACTGAGGCCCAGAACCTGGCTTGCACGAAGTCAGGGACATGGCAGAGCAGAAAGGCAGGCCCAGCGGGCTTTCAAAGCCCCCGCTTTCCTTCCAGGGGACTGACCTTGGCCAGCCACAGGTAGGAAGACCAAGGTCAAGAGGGGTGGGGAGAGCCGATCCCAGGCCGGGCCCTCCTCACGGAAGCCAGCCTTAGGGTGCCCCACCTTTCAGCGTCGGGAGGACTGGTTGCACCTTAGCCCAGACCCTAAAAAAATACACACATTCCAGCTTATTGGTGGTGGTGGTGGTGGGGGATAACATGCTTCTGTCTGGTCTAAGGGGCCCCAGAAACTGCTCTGGATATGGAGGGGTCACTGTGGCCCCTGGATTCTTGCCTTCCCCGGAGGGCCTGTTGCAAAGTCAGACAAACCACGCTTGCCTGTCCTGGGACGGTCACACGGAGAGGCCTGGCCCGGCGGGTCCCAGATTCCAGCCCACAGGCCTCTGGGGACGGGAAGGCAGGGTCCGCGCTGGACCCTCTCCCCCGAGGCCGGGCCCGCCTCGCTGTCCCCGTGCTCGGCTGGTGCGTGGCCTCGGTGGCAGGGAGGGTGCTGGCACTCGCTCTGGGGGTCTGTGAGAGGTTTCCTCCAGCAGCTGGTGGCAGCGGGCACGGCGCACTAATTAATTAGCGCTTAAGTGCTTAGCTTCCTCCTGCATCGTGTCAAACGAGGATTTGAGTCTTAATTCCCCGCGTAGGTAACGGCGGGGATGTGCCGGGGAGAGAGCGGTCAGGCTCAGAGGAAGCGGTTTTCCCGGCCTGGCTTCGGGCTAAGACCCCCGGGGTGGCAGAGGCGGGGGCCCGGGGGTCAGAGCTCCTGGGCCCTCAGCCCCTCCTCCGCCTCCTCCCAGGCACCTGCCCGCGGGGCTGAGACGGGAGAGCACGGGCCCTGCAGCCAGGCCACCCGGGCTCGGCTCCCAGCCCGCTGCCTGCTCACCGGGGCGCCCCCGGGGGAGCCACCTAATCCCCCGGTCTGGGGCGGAGAGGACAAGGGCACCCGCCCTGAGAATCGCCGCGGAGATCACACGGCCGCCGGGACATGGTCGTGTGGAACGTGCCTGGCTCATGGCGGGCCCCTGATTCGTAGGGGCTGTTACCTTCCGTGCAGTCCCTCTCTTGGCCTTGTTTTTGTTTATCCAACAAACGTGTATCAGGCTTCCACCGTGTACCTGCTGGACACCGGCCCGCGTGCGGGGGCGCCCGGACTGAGTCTGTTCTCAGCCTCTCTGAGCTGGGTCTGACCCTCTGGGACCCAAGGACGATGACAGACTGCCTGGGAGGCTCAAGTGAGAGGCTGTAAGTCAGAGCCCTTAGCCCAGGCCTGCCACAGGCGGCGCCCTACTAACCACGGGCTATTGGGGGGGGGGGAGCAGTGGCCCCAGCGGGGGCTGCAGGGCAGGCAGATCCCCCCCCCCCCCATCACTCTTGGCCCAGAATCGCTCAGGACCCCCTGGAAAGGTGGCTGCATCTCTCGGTG
Organism: Pipistrellus hanaki; assembly: GCF_964339955.1. Classification (NCBI taxonomy): domain Eukaryota; kingdom Metazoa; phylum Chordata; class Mammalia; order Chiroptera; family Vespertilionidae; genus Pipistrellus; species Pipistrellus hanaki. The sequence goes on from NC_140504.1 coordinate 195,218,038, forward strand.
GCTGGGGCAGTGTCCCCCCACCCCCACTCAGCGCCAGGACTCGGGGACATGGTGAGTGGTAGCGCCACCACTCAAACCCAGGTCGGCTGACTCGGCTCAGTGCCGAGTCTCCGTGGACGGGTCCTGGTGGTGGGGAGAGCCCCGGGCAGGGAAGGCCAAACCAGATCTTCTTTTCCTGACGCTTTTGACAGTTCACTCTCCCTCAGCATCCCCCGGAAATGCTGGTCCCCAAGGATGGCCCACGGGATGGCACAGGCGGGGTCTCCAGCCTACCTCCCCCCCGCCCCCCGTGGGTCTGCGTGGATCATCTCAGTCCCCCAGAGGCCAGCGGACCACTCTGCTGGCGAAGGGCCCGGCCCCCGCTGTGTGAGTGAAAGGTGCCGCAGAGGTGGGGGAGGGAGGGAGGGGCAGGGTAGAAGGCGGGGGGAGGGGGAGAAGAGGGTAGAGGCAGGTGCTAGAAACAGAGTCTGGGGTTCTTAGGCTGGCCGCCGGGCTCTGCTCCGTGGCCTGCAGAGTCCCCCGGTCTCTCTGAGGCCTGACCTGGTCGTGGACGTGAAGGCGGCAGTCTGCAGGAGGTGGCGTCTCCAGCCGAGCGCTCTGTAGGTTGACAGCAGGTCGCAGACCTCCGGGGGCTGTGTGACTGAGGAGCCAAAGCGGCTGCAGGTCCTACAGGCACCCTTCTCCGCGGCGGGAACCTCCCGGCAGAGGCTCAGGCTCGGCGGCACCCGGGCTCCTGCCACGCGGTGAGGACGGGGTCCATCCTGAGCTGTTTCCCGCGGTAACCGGGACCCACCGTGGGGAGGGGCTGCTGCTATGTGCCAGGCCCTCGGACAGGGGCCAGGGACCGAGCCTGGGCCGAGCGAGCGAACACTGGCCGTGGGGCTGGACCTGAAGCCCGAGGGCCGTGGGGAAGGTGTCACATCTGGGGCGGCAGGTCCGGGGCTTGGTGCCCACGGGTCTCCCCCCGTTGTATGCCCGTCCTCCTCTAGGGATGGAGGCTGGAGAACGAGGGTGTTGTCTGATCGCACCCCTCGCTTACACACGCGAACCTGGAGCTGAAAGAATCAGAAGAGCCGCCGCTAAGGGGCAGGCACTGTGCTAAGACCTTCCCCCGGTTTATCTCACCGGCCTTTGCATCAACGCCGCCGGACAGTCGGGAAGCGGAGGCTTAGAGAGGTCACCTTGCCCCGGGCCAACCTGCTAGCCAGCGGCCGAGCTGAGATGCAGACCCAGCAAATGGCCAGCGGGTGGGCTGCTGGCGGGGGGGCCAGGCTTTGGGCCGGAGAGCGGGCCGCAGGCTGATGTCACAGAGGGGGCGTGGGAAATGGGGGGGTGGGAGCGGGGGAGGGGACAGCTGCTGACTTAGCCCGCAGGGCCCCAGCCTCACGCCGCTGGGAGGAAGGAGAACCCTGAAAACGAAAAGCTCTCAAACTCACGGGGCTCTGGTCAGGCAGCGGCTTGGAAAACCTTCCCGAAGTTCCTGGCAATGTCCCTGCGGGAGCCAGCTCACGTATTTAAAAAAAAAAAATCATTAAAGAAGTTAGGACGGCGGAGAGGCCGTAAATGTGAAATATCGGTGTTTGACAGGGTCCCCGCCGCAGCCAGGCTCAATCCTGACCAGCCAGAGCCCTGGCCCAGGGTGACACAGTCTCGCCCAGATGCCCCCCCCCCCCAATCCCACGACGTCTGCTCCAAAGTGTGTGTGTGCCCAGCTAGCGTGGCACCTGCAAGCACCGTGGCTGCCTCTCGCTGGGCAAGGGCGACGTGTTGGCAGGATTCTGGAGGGAGCTGGCCCTGGGTGGCAGCCGGCACCACTCCTGGAATGGGTGCCCACGGGACCCAAGTGTCCTGGCCATCCCCACGCCCCCCCCCCCCCGCCCCTTACCTTGTAGCACCGGAGCCACGAGCCAGGCCGTCTGCTTGCTGGCCACTCTGCAGGAGGGAAGGCCGACCCTGCTACCTCGGAGGCACCCCTGGGTGCCTACCGGTGGCGGGGACAAACGCCCGGTCTGGGCTACAGACACGGCCCCTGCTCGCCCCTTGGTTCTTGTTCGGGAGTCACAGCAGTGAAGGGGGTACCACCGGGCCAGCCTTCCGTCCTGCTCCCTCCGATGCCACAGGGAGAATCAGGAGTGAGGGGACCCCCTTCCCCACCCTGTCACCTCAGATCGGGCCTGGGCCTGGCCGGCGGGGACACAGGGCCGGAGGCTGGAGGGAGGGTTTCCAGGGTCCAGTCCCCCCCACCACCCCGCCACACACACACACATCCAGGGTGACTTCTAACGAACTAGCCGAGCCCTCCCCACTGCGGGGAGACGGGGAGGGTGACATTGAGCGTCTGCGCCCGGGCGCCCTAAGGGTTAACTAATTAATGGTCGAAAGTGCTTTGAAAAAATAAAGTGCCGGATAATGGGAAGGGCAATTATGTTGGGAGAAACTCCTAATTTGGCTGGAATTGATGTTAATGATAAAGTATCTGAAACATGTAGCAGGCCGGCGTGATTGTATTTTATATGACAGAGGGAGAGACGCCCGCACGCAGGGGACACGGAGGGCCGTTAATTTGGTTAAAGAAAGCGCACGGTAGGAGGCACGCGGACGCCGCGGCACGCGCTGTGTGCCCGGACTGGGCGGCACCCTTTGGGGTCGGGTCGGGCCTCCCGGCTCTTGTTTATTCGTTTGGGATCGAGGTCACCGGGAAAGGGCCGGGCGAGAGGCCTGGGAAAGCCGGCTGCGGCCGGGAGTCCGGGCAGGCACAGGCTGCGTCTGGGGTAGACGTAAGGTCTCCGAGTCACGGTGGGTGTGGATGCCCCCCCTACACCCCACCCTGGGGGCCAAAGCCTCACCCACCAGAGCTGGGATGGGGGGGGGGAAGGGGGGATTTACCGTGTTTCCCCAAAAATAAGACATCCTGCGAAAATAAGACCTAGCGCATGGAAAGATAAGACATCCCCTGAAAATAAGACCTAGTGCAACTATGGGAGAAAAAAATTAATATAAGACACTGTCTTATTTTCGGGGAAACAGGGTAGATGGCAGCCAGCATAGCTCTCTCACCTTCCAGAGGGAGAAACAGGCCCAGGGGAGCACGAGGGAGGTGGGTATCAGTCAGCAGAGGAGCCAGCGATGAGAGCGAACCGCCGTTTGCCAGGCCCTGGAAGTGGATGTGATTCCCTGTCATCCTCAAAGCAGCCCTGGGAGGGGGGTGCCCTCCCCACCCCCATTTCCCTTGAGGACTGGATGGAAACCCAGAGAGGACAAGACAGTGCTCAAGGTCACACCGCCGGCCCGGGGGGCTCCGGCAGCCTGACCGAGGAGGCAGCCACGGCCGTGACCTTGGGACTAACAGGTGCCTCTGTCTTCAGGGCTCTGCTCTCCGTGTAGTTCCTCCAAAGTGGGGAGCCAGGGCGAGGGTGTGGGGAGCCTCCGGGCCCTGTCCCCTCGGGCGGGCCTGAGCGATGGTGCGGGGAACAGGGGACAGGGCGAGGCTGCCGCAGGGAAGAGCGAGAGCCCGGGTGTCTGGAAGGTCTGGAGGTCCCCGTAGGTCCAGATTAGTATTCAGCATTTATAATATTTCCATAATGGTAAAACAAAAGAAAACAAGCGGGGAGAATGCATTTTTAATCACCAATCATTTCTCTTTGTTTGTTGTGAATGAACGGCGGAGGTGAAATAGTATTTCCTAATCACCCCATCCGCATTTTCCTCCCCACAAAGCTCTAAATAAAATAAATAAACAAGCAGGACCTTAAAATAAATCCCAGAGGGCAGCGTGTTACGTGCGGGGAGGCAGGGGCGGGGGCGGGGAGAGAGGACAAAGGGACAGGGCCCTGTCACTCGCCGGGAGTAAGAGACTCAGGCGGAGGGCACCCACAGGCAGGTGAGGACGCACAGATCCTGAGCGTGGGACGGACTCCTCACCCGTTATTTCCTCTTCCTTATTCTGCCAGAATCTCCTGGCCTGCATCCTGTCAGGACCAACCAAGGGAACGCCTGCTCCCTGCCCCCAAGGGGCTTCAGTCTCCCGCTCCAAGGGCTGCCCACCCTGGGAACCGTCTCTGTCCGGTGTCCACCTGCCCCCGAGCCAGTCCCACCTCTCACATGACACAGGAGGAGAGCAGAGCCAGGAGAGGATGGAAAGGACATACCCCAGGCCTCCTAGGGACAGAGCCGGACCTGGAGCTGGGGTCCCCCTCACCCATCCGCACTGAGCTGGGGTGCCTGGGAGGAGTGTCCGGTGCCCCTGGCTTGTCTTTGCTGGCTGTTCCTGACGTTTTGTTTCCTGCATCTCACACCTCCCGACACACAGGTGCCGGGCGCAGGGGGCCACACGCCAGGCGTTCGTTTGATGTTTGGGTGGGTGAATGGGTGGAAGGTTGGACGGGTGGATGAATAATCGGATAGATGAATGAATGAATGATTAGATGGATGGGGGATAGGGGGATAAATGAACGAATAAGAGGCTAACGCTGGTTCCCTCATTCGCCATCAGCTATGACTAGACGGGTAATGACAATCACAGTGGAATCTCGTTATCATCTGAGGACCTGCTGCCTTATGTCTGCCTGGGGTCAGAGGGCCCGGGGTCAGAGAGCCTGGGGTCAGAGGGCCTGGGGTCAGAGGGTCTGGGGTCCAAGGGCCAGGGGTCAGAGGGCCCGGGGTCAGAGGGCCCGGGGTCTGAGGGCCAGGGGTCAGAGAGCCTGGGGTCAGAGGGCCCGGGGTCGGCTCCCACTCTGCCACTAACTCCTGTGTGGTCATGGGTGAGTCAGAGGCTTCTTCCCTCATTGCCTCCGTTTCCCACTCTGAAATGGTCTCTGTTAAACGTCCTGGACTCTGGGCCTGGCCCTTCGATGTGGACGGTTCAGCCAGAGCTTGGAGGAGCTCGCCCTCTGCGGCTCCCGGTTCGAGGTCCCCCTGTGCCTGACCCCTGCCATGGTCAGGAGCAGCGCGCAGCCTCTGCAGCCCTTTGCCCGGTCGGTCACTTGCCGTGCGGGGTAGCTCAGAGCATCAGGGTATTCTCAAAGCCAGGCTGGGTGTTCTGGCCTCGGCCAAGGCCCACACTCCCTCTGAATCCCATTGAAAAAATCATAAAAAGGTAATTACTTTGTCATTACCGAACACTGGTTTGTCTCTTTTTTCTCTCCTAAGCCATGACCATAAATAACCGGCCGGTTACCCTTCAGAGTGGACACCCACATCCACGCAGGACCCGCCTGCTCGCATACACCGGCTCGCCCCCATGCCGCCCTGCCCTGGCGTAGGCCACATGCCCACGCCATGTGCACATCACACGCAGAGACACTGCCCGCCCCCCGGGCAGCCCCCACGCATCCTGCTCGGTGCTGGAAATAATAGTGACGGCAGCTGTGATTGGTGGATTCAGGCTAAGCTTCGTGTGAATCATCTCAATTAATTCTCCTGACCATGCTGTAAGGCAGGCTCTGACGTTGTTGCCATCTGACAGATGGGGACACTGAGGCTGGCGGAGGTCAGGAACTTGTTCAAGGTCATACTGTGAGTAAGTAGCAGAGCTGGGATCTGTACTCACGTGACCCACCTGGGAAATCCATACTCCAATACACCATTGACTTAAACCTAGATTTAAAAAAATCACACAAATCCATAGTCTGTGGGAGAAGCCCATTATAACCCAGCGTGGTCGTTGCTGGGGCAGAGGAACCCAGGGGCTGTGGGAGGCCGAGAGAGTTCTGGGCAGGGGGACTTCAGGGAAGGCTTCCCGGAGGAGGTGGCACCTGCTCTGGCCCTAATGGGTGAGTGAGAGAAGGATGAGGAAAGAAATGGGAGGGGGAAAGGCCTCCAGGGCAGAGGGAACGGCCTGGACCAAGGCCCTGAGGGGAGACGAGGCGGCTGGCGCAGAGGGGGTGTGAGTGCATGGCAGAGGGAGTGCTGAGAGGCGCGGCTGGAGAGGTGGGTGGGGCCTTTGCTCACATCCGGGCCAGGTTGGCAGCGCGGGGCACCTCCCCCCGCCCACGTCCAGCTCCCTGGCACTCCTCTCCGTGTGACACGAGGGCGCCTCATCCACAAAACAGCTCTTTCCTGCCTCCCTGCAGCCCCGCCTCCGTGAGACACCGAGCTGGGCGGCGGCTGGCACCTGCACAGGTGCCCGTCGGGAGGAGCCTGGCTACTTCCGGAGTCTCACAGCCGGTGCTCCTGCCCGTGGCCTGGCCACGCCGCCCCTCCTCCGGCGAACTGCCTCCTAGGCCAGAGCAGCTCGGCCATGCCTAGTCCTCTCGCTTCCGCCCTAAGATCGGTGCCCCTTCCTGACCTGGAGGGGGAGCGGGAGGAGGAGCGGGAGGAGGAGGCCGGAGGAGGAGGAGGAGGAGGAACTGGGCCTGGAGACAGGGCCCGGGTCTGTGGCAGGTGGTTGCTTTGCCTTCTCTGTGGCTCAGTTTCCTTCCTTGGTGTGAAGGCCCTGGCGCCAGGCCGGCCCCTCCCTGTGGGCATGGGGGGGGCGGGTTGCCAGGGGCCTTGTTGTGAGCGGTGCTGGCAGTGGGCAGGCTGCCCCTGGCCCGGCTGTACTTCTCTGGATTCAGGTGCCTGTCAGTAGTGTGAACGTGACCTTCCAGTGAGCAAACAGCACAGGCCTGGCCACAGACCCCAGCCCTCCGAAAGGGCCATGTGGGCTCGTGTGCGCTAGCGGGCGCGCGTGTGCGCTAGCGGGCGCGCGTGCGCGCGCGCACACACACACACACACACAGATACACAGACACACAGACACACAGACACACACATGCACACAGATACACTCACATGCACACCCACACACGCACAGATATATACACACACACGGATACACACACGGACACACGCACAGATACACACACGCACAGATATACACACACACACACAGACACACACACACACACACACACACACACACGGGCCCATAAAACCAGACCACGCCTCGCCACCCGCATGGAGGACACTCCTGCCCGCGCATCCTCAGACCGCCTGGCAGCCTGCGGGGCGGCTCAGAGTGCGCCCGGTGGGTCCCATTTCAATTCACTGTTTTCAGTTTTTAAGTCCAATTCACACCCCAGCACATGGCTCGCCGACTGTGGGTGTTTTCCTTTCTGTGCTGTATTTACAGCCACATTTCTCTGTTTTTCCTGAACTGTTAGCAGCGCATGGAAATGACCCCCTTTTTTTTTTGCAAAATGGAAAGCCTTTTTATTTTTAAACGTTAGGTGGTCCAGAGGCTGTTACAGCTGGAGGAGGCCATAGGGTCAGAGACCCTGGGCCTAGGGAAGTTTCCTAAAATAAAACGCTGGTCACCTGCCATTGTTCCCACTACCAGGCAGGGGTAAACATGAATACCTTAAAAAAGTACATTCGTTAGAACAAACTAGGAAAGGAGAAGGCCGGACCCGTGGCCAGAGCTGAGAGAGCGCACACACAAGGGGAAGTGAAAACAGGCACCAGGTACGGGGACTGAGCTCAGAAAACAGGCTGCATGTATGGCGTAGGCGTCCCCGAGGCTCCTCTGTCTAGAGAGGTTTCTGGAAGGGGTTGGTGGAGACGTGGGAGGAAGCGGAGCTCATGTCTGTTGAGGCCAAGAGACCGAGGTAGACCCCATGCCGCTGCCCCGGAGCTGAGCAGACGCCCGCGGAGCCCTGGGCGCGGGCTCTGCTCTCAGCTCCGGCTCCTGCCGCCAGCTCCTGCCCTTCCCGACTCTGCCCGAGGTTGTGGGTCTGAGCAAGGCCGCTCAAACCTTGAGACAGCCCCTGCTTGTGGCCAGCTCAGTTCTAATAAGGATTCATTACCAGAATCACAGGCTCCTTCACCCATTAAATTAACAGGGGTTAAGAGAGAGAGAGAGAGAGAGAGAGAGAGAGAGAGAGAGAGAGAGAGAGAGAGAGAGAGAGAGGATGCCAAAGGTTGGAAGCTTATGGGAGCCGAGCCCCCCCGGGAGGGTGAATTCACACAGCCTCTGGGAGGGGCGGTTTGGCGCTGGGGACCAAACGCTCTGAAATGCACGCACACCCTCTGCTCCAACACGTCCACTGTAAGGAACATGCACAGTTATTGACGGACAAGGGTAGTTGTTTGAGTTATTTATAATGATGAGTAGAATTGGAAACGCGTTCGATGTCCGAAATTTTCGATAATGAGGAACTGGTTACGTAAATGATGATCAAACTCTGCAACGCAGCCATTAAGAATCGCGTGGGAGAGCATTTACCGCCATGTATACGTACCAATGTTTACGCTACGTACACATGACAGGTGGAAAACACACGTTAGGTCCGGGGAAATTCTGATTTTATAAAACCAGAAAGTGGAAAAAAAACAAACAAACACAAAACACAAAAAGACAAACAAAACACGTAGACTGGCAGGAAATACAGCAAGATCCACAGTGATTATTCAAGGGGATGAGGTTACAGACGATTTACATTTTTCTGCTTCCTGTTTATCTGTATATTCTGAATTTTCTACCATACACCTGTTATGGACATGATCAACACCGAATAATCCTGTATTCTGCAAGAAGAATGAGGGAATTTGTGGGGAGGAAGGACTTGCCAGGTTCATCGATTTGAATAGGATTCAGGAGCCCAGCTTAGCGTTTAGGGCGCGGGGGGGTGGGGTGGGGGGGGCCCTTCTGGTCTTTCCCAGGGGGGGAAGAGAGAGAGAGAGAGAGAGAGAGAGAGAGAGAGAGAGAGAGAGAGAGAGAGAGAGAGAGAGACTCGTAAATAAAAGGAAAGCAGCCAGCTTCTTTTTTTATGTTTAATTACAACTTGCCCAGGAATCACGTAATCACTTATCGGAGCCAGCGCTGGGCGTCCATGGTCACCGCATCTCCTGAGCGCCCCCTGTGGCGCCGCGCCACGCGGGGTCCGTGAGCCCCCACACACAGGAGCACCGCCAGGCCACGCAGAGCGCAGGGAAGAGGAAAACACACACACAGCCTGTCATCTGTAAGTGAGCGAGTATCTGGATAAGGCTGAAAAAGAGGCAACTCTTTTAGGTTATCTATTCCCTATATACATTTTTTTTTTTTTTTTTGTAATGTCTGAGAGTGTTTGTCGCCCTGATTCAGAATGCAGGGACATTTTTTTTAATCCTCACCCGAGGACATAGTGTGTTTTTATTCACACACAGGTATGTGCCCTGACTGGGAATCGAACCCACCACCTTTTGGTATATGATGATGCTCCAACCAACTGAGCTACCCAGCCAGGGCCAACTTTAAAATAGTGACTCTTGGAGATAATAGATCAACCGAAGGACTTGTATACATGCATATAAGTACAACCAATGGACACAAAACTCTGGGGAGGGAGGGTATATATAGGGGGGGGGGCAATGTTAAAATATGTACACAGATAATAATTTAATAAAAAATGTAAAAAATAAAATAAAATAAAATAAAATAGTGACTCTTGGTCAACATTGATTGAGTGCTTACTGTGTACACAGTCTGGTGGAGGGTTCTGTGCTGTCTTTGGTTCCTTCTGCCTTTTGCTGGATTGAAATAAGATTTGTAGTTAAAGGACAGTTTTGTTCTGCTCCCTTCCGTCTCCTCTCCCGATGCTCTCACAGTCACATTTCATATCTTACGGAATGAAATAAAGGTAAAAAATGCTTGTCGCACTGGGGTAAGTCCAGAGAGGCTTCTGTCACCTGCCCCTCACCCCCCAAGTAGTTGGCTCGGGCGGGGGTATGTGTGTGTGAAAAGCTTTGGCGGTGGAGACAGACGGCCCAGCTCAGCCTTGGGAAAGTTATTTCTCTGTGCCTTAGTTTCCTCATCTGTGTAATGGGTACATTCCTAATAGCAACCACCTCATTCCGTTGTTGCGAGGGTCTAATATCGTAAGTGCTTAGCAGGGTGCCTCGCACATAATCACCTAGCAGACAAGCTATTGGTGTACAATCAGGTGCTGCTTTCCGTCACTGCAGAGGACTAGAAATTCCAAAAACTGTCCAGGAAGCGGAGCTGGATTACTTTCAAGGCTTTTCCAAATACACAAACATTTATTTGTCCAACCGTCAGTCACCGAGAGCCTCCGGTGCCGGCACTGAGCTTGGCTCCTTGGCTTCTGCCACAAAGGCACAGGCCCTGCCCTCAGGAAGCTCACAGTCCCGTGGGCAGTGAGGGTCCCTCCCTGGAGACAGAAACGGGGGAGGCGCTGGGTCACCTGCAGCCCACCTGGGCAGGGGACTGAGACCGGTGACCTCGACAGAGTGCTTAGTTGACCCCACTCCCCCTCCGGCCTGTGCGGCCTCCTCTTTTGGGGTCCAGCTCACTGGACCCATGTATTTCCCCACTGTCGACCCCGGGCCAAAGGCCAGAGAGTAGAAAACTGTGCAAAGCCACTGTGCCAACCTGGCAGCTCCTCCTCTCGCCACCCCCAAACTTTGTCCTGGGAGCTTTCTAGCAATTTCCCTACAGCAGAGGCCCCTCCAGGGCAGGGACCCCATGGGATTACCTAGAGTCAGTGCCTGGCTCACAGAGAGTGAGGCCTACTGTGTGCCAGGCACTGTTGGAGTGCTGAGGACACGGGAGAACCCAGAACCAAGTCCCTGCCCCCGAGGAGTTCCCAGCGACCCGGGGCAGCTGAGCAGGAAGCAGGGGGCACCGGAAGAGGCAGACTCAGAGTGGACACTCAGGTGCCGTGGTAGAGAGAGGCCGGGGAGCTGCTTTAGGGAGCGGAGGCCCGAATGCTGCCCAGGAGCAGCCCCAAGAGGAGCATTGCAGGCAGAGAGAGCAGTGCAAAGGCCCTGAGGCAGGGCAGCTTGGTGTTTTCCGGAGCTAGTGTGTGTGTGTGCGGGGGGGGGGGGGGGGGGCCGAGGGGAGGGGGCAATGTGACCGAGGGGAGGCTGGAGGGAGATGGGGTCCGGGGACAGGCACTGGCCAGATCTTGGTGACCAGGAAAAAGCCAGAAAGCCTTTGTGTTCTTTTAGGGAAAGCTCAGGAAATGCTAAAAGGAAGCCCAAGAGGAGAAAAGCATCTGATTTCAGTCCCTGCAGGGCAGTGGGAGCGGAGAGCAGACACGGACACCGAGAGGCTGAGCGGCCAGGGGCCAATGTTGGGGTGCTCTCGCCTCGCCCCTTTGGTGTCAGTTTCCAGCCCCCCCACCCTAAATGAGGTGCCTTCGGGGGATACAGAAAGACCCCTCGGGGGTGGGAGGATGGAGTCGCGCCTGAGGAAACGTGGAGGGGAGAATACATGTTTGAGGACAAGGTTGAGGGTGAGGTGTGGCTGTTGGGGGACGGGGAGGGGGCTGGCCCGCAGGCTCCTCAGCCAGCTCCTCCCAGGCCTGGCTGTTGGGTTCGTGTTTGTCTCCCCAGCCCCAGGCCCAGGCCCGGTCAGATCTGCTCCGCACGAGGCTCTCTGGGAAAACGCCCGCCCAATGAATGAGTGAAGCTGTTGCTGGAGGGGAACGGGCAGAGGGAAGGCAGGGAGGGAGAGCACAGGAAGCACTGAGAAGGAGAGGGAGCACTGGATGTCCCAAGGAGCAGTGACAATTACTGGCATTTATCGATCACGCTCTTGGCCCGGGCACTTTTCCTGCATTAACTCCTTTTAGCCTCTCCACGGGCCCAGGCAGTAAAGTCCTATTAGTACCCCCCTCCCCCGTTTCTCTGGGAGGCAACTGAGGCACAGGGGGTCCAATGCCTTCCTCGGGGTCACTCTCTGATGGCGGGTCGCTAGGGGGGACCCCCTCCCTGCCCCCAAAGCCCACTTCCTCAGACTGCCCCGGAGACTCAAATGTGAGGACACCTTCCTCGGGTCCCTTCCCTCTCACCGTGCCTCAGTTTCTCCTTCGGCAGAAGGTCGGGATCCGGCTGGAGACCTCTGGGGCCGTGCATTCTGCCGAGTCACCAGCCACGAGGGCCTGGTAGACCGGCAGACACTTCTGGGGCGACTTTGAAGGGGAGGCTCTGATGGGGGAATGGCGACCACGGAGAGGGATGGGTCCATAGGGGCTGCTCACTGTGGACGTGTGGCTGCTTCCTGTTAGTTATGGGGCTCAGGGAGGGAGAAAACGGAATGGACTCGAGAGCTGTGTCTCACCCCCAAATCTGGCAGACAGATCCTGAGCTCATGCCCCGCCATTCCCGGTGGCAGAGAGACAAGCTGTGTGTCTGAGCGGGGTTCTTCTCCGCCCGTCTCCAAGGAGCAGAGCTCACGCAGCATCTAAAGGGCGTGGGGTGGAGGAGGAACAATCCTGGCCACCTCAGGGCCAGAGGACCACAGAGTCCCCCGTCTCGACCCATTTACCCACTGACTTCCGGCCCAGGCAGGCCTGGGCTGCGTCCCCGCAGATGCCTCTCTCGGACAGCCAGCATCCTCTGGTCACTCCCCAGCCGGAGAAACTCCGTGAGACCTGGTCCACGAGGCCCAAACCCTACCGGCCTGCCGCTGTGTTCACCGGCCCGCGGCATGGTGCTCGGCCGAGCACTTCTCCAACCTGTGGGCCACACTTCGGATTTTTATTCATTTATTCCACGAATCGTTAAGCCATTCGGCCAATTTGGCCATTGTGCTCCAGGTCTCCCTTATCTCCCCATCGGAGTGTTCCCCCCTTTCTCTCGGGTCTGATGCACTTTGCATCCTGTCCCTGCGCAGAAGGAAAACAGGTACAGCGACCAGCTCCATCCTGGGTGGGGGTGGCCTGACCGAGAAAGGCAGGGCCGGAGCCATTGGGCAGAGGACTGCTGCTGGCCTCCAGGCCCAGCCCGGTGTGGCCACCGTGGGCCAGCTGGGAGGTACCGGGAGGGCCCAGGAGGGGGGGGAAAGAGGGCGTGTCTCCAATGGTGTCCTAAGGTGTCCCCCTCAAAGAGGCCCTCCCTCCCCTTTCCCCAAGAGGGGAGAAATTAGCTCTCCTAAGACACTCTCTATCCTATTGCCTTGTTTTATGTTCTTCACAGACCTTTTCGCTCTCTGAAATACTATTATTCATTTCTTTTCGTGTTCAGTATTTGCACACACGCCCCCCTCCCCCCCACCCCCCCATTCTTCTCGGCCTACCTTGCTCGCTGAAGGATCTATTTCTTGCACAACGGAATGAATGAACAACTTCCTCGCAAAGTATAAGTGCAAAGCCAATAGGGAGCAGGGAGAACATCTCGCGCTTAGCGTTTTAACTTGCAGAGAAGAGCTAGTTCTTGGGGGAAAGTGGCAAGCCCACTGGCTCTCTGGAGTTCCGAACAGGTGAAAAGTAACCCCCCCTCACCCCTTTTCTCCGCCCCCCCCCCAACCCCTCCAGCTCCAGCTCCAGCCCCACTCAGTTGGGACGCGTGGAAAGCTTCCCCAGCCGCAAAAGGAAGCCGGGCCCTCAGATGCTCCTGGGCAGGCCGCACCTCGGGGTGCGTGCAGACAGCGCTCAGCCCTGGGAGGTGGGCGGGAAGAAACCGGGAGGGGAAGGTCTGGGGGTGCGAGGGTGGAGCGGAGCCCGGCCCCGCGATCCGGCCCGGGTTTTGCAGGCCACCCAGCCGCCCGCCCGGCCGCGGAGAATTCCATAATCACAGCGGGCGACAGCGGAGACTGGGAGCGAAAAATCCAGGATCCGGCAACTTTGGGCAGCGCATGCGCGCCCGCGGCGCTCCATCCCAAACACACACACACACACATTTTTCGCCCGGACTTGGAAAGTCACCCAAAGCCGCCCCAAGTGCAGGTAAGAGACTCGGCGCTCCCGCCGCCGCGCCCCCCGCCGCCCCGCGGCTCCCCGGGACTCCCGGGGTGCCTCCGCGCCTCGCCCCCGGCCAGGTGCTGCCGCCCACCCCCGGGGCTCCGTGTGCAGCCGGGAGCCGGCGGGCGAGCGAGCGGAGAGCCAGCCAGCCAGCGCGCGCGGCGGCTGCCACCCAACTCCGGCCGCGCGGGGGGCAGGGGGCGCGGGGGCTGGCACCGGGGCGCGGGGGGCGCGCCGCCCGCCGCGGCCGGGGAATGCCCAGCGCGCGGCCCCGGGGGCGGGGAGGGCTACCCCTGCCGGGGGTCCCTTATTCCAGCCGAGGGGGTGGGTGGCGGGGCAGGGAGAGAGGGGGAGGTGCGGGGCGCAAGTGCAGGACTTTGCGAATAGGGTGGGGGCGCCCCCCTGGCCGCGGGCCTGCCGAGTGGGGGCAGATCCTCGCCAACACCGTGGTATCGCCCCTTCCCCCCCGCGTACCACCCCCCCCCCCCAGTGGCAGGGGTTCCCGTGCCCTCGGGGCCGAGGAGGAGGCCGGGGTGAGGGGCGCCCGGGGTGACTTTGCAAGACTTTGCCGGGGGAAGACGGGTGGACGGGAGACACCCTCCAGCCGGCGCCCGCGCCCCGCTCCCGGGTGTGGGTGCTGCCGCCGAGGTAGGCAGCGTTCGCCGAGGCGCAGTGTGTCCGGGGAGGGGGGGGGGTCCGGGTGGGAAAGCGGAGGTCGGCGGCGGTTTGGGTGGGGGAGCGGCGGCCCCTTTCCATCTGTGCCGGGAAGTTTGTCTCAAGTGCGCTGCTCGGCGCCCCGGCGAGTGGCTCCCCGCTCCGGCCACCCCGCCCGGGCTCCCCGGGCACAGGGCACAGAGCTGGCACTGCCGGGCGCGGGGAGCCGGGCACCGGCTCGGAGGAGCCGGAGCCGGGCGGCTGCGGGCCGGAGCCCCTGTGTCCGGGGAAAAGTTCGGGGAGTTGCCGCGGCGGGTGTCGGGTGCGCCGGGAGAGAAGTTGGGGCGCTGGGCCGGCGGGCGGGCGGAGGGGTGCGCCCCCAGGGGCCTGGGCCGCGGAGTTAGAGGGGACGGCGGGGTCTCTGCGCCCCGAGGCTGGGCTGAGGGTGACATTGGGGGGCTTAGCGTTTGGGGAAGAGGAGTCTGAACCCAGGGGCGCACCGGCTGGAGGACGGAGAAAAGGGTGGCTTTGAGGGGCGCAGAGGGGCGCCCCGCGGCGCAGGGCACAGGGCCGGCCACCTGGTCTCCACGGGCCGAGCTCCGGGGCCGAGCGCGCTCGGTGCCGGCAGAGGCGGACGGGGTGCGGGGCTCCCGGGCGCGGGCGTGGGGCTCAGGCCCTCCCACCCGCAGGGCGCCCCGGGGCAGGGGGCCGGCGGGGCGCGGGGGTGAGCGGCCGGCGGGCGGAGCGGCCGGTTTATTTTTACTCGGTGGCATTTGCAGAATGTGCAGCTGATGGCCGTGGCCGCCAGGAAGTTTTGCTTTCTGTTCTTTCTCTCTCTCCGCGGCCAGCGCGGCCGCCGGGAGCGGGAGGGCCGGACCGGCCTGGCAGGGGAGGGGAGGGGAGGGGGCGACCCCTGGGTGCGGGGTGCAGGACGGCGCAGGGGCTGGCGCGGGGCCGCGGGGCTGGGGCGGACGCCGGCCCCGGCGCTGGGAGCGGCGGCCGCGGAGGGAACAGGTGTATGCGCCGTCAATCACGGCCCAGGGACACGGGGAGCAGATTAAAATAATAATCATAGATTTTCCCTAGGAGGTGGGTGCAGATCCTTCTTCCCGGGGACCCCCAGCCCGGGCCGGAGTTGGGGGAGAAGAGTGTCCGTGGTGGAGGGGCCGCTTCTCCCGACACCCAAGTTCCTCCCGAGCCAGCCGGCTCCGCGGGAAGCCGGCGGGGCGAGGACCGCCTGCCAGTCCGCTGGGGAGGGTGCGGGTGCGGGTGTGTACGATCTGTTCACCGGGAAACAGCAGCAAACACCCCACCAAGGAGCTTGGAAGTTCCCCAAACCCACCGGACCAAAGGGCCCCTGGAGAGGGGGTCTGGGGAGGTTCCTGCGTCGCTTCCCCCAGCAGAGTCTGGAGGCAGGACCCTCCGAACGTGCGCTTGGCCCACCGACACCTCGACCCCGCCGAGCAGCGCGGGGAGGAGGCCGGGCGGCTGACGGACAAAGTTAGCGATCGCCCCGGAGCCGGTGTACACGGAGCCGGTGTAGACGCGCCGGGAGGGCGAGCAGGGGAGCAGATCGCTGGGTAAACTGGTGCGCCCCCTCCCCGCGCCCGCACCGGGGCACGCGCGCGGACACACACACACGCACACACATGCACAATCACTCACACACGCGCGCGCACACACGCACACACATGCACAATCACACTCTCACGCGCGCACACACATGCATACGCACACACACATGCACGCACTCACGCACACACAGACACACGCACAGACACACACACACACACACACACACGCACGCACACACACATGATCGTCGCTGTCCTGCAGGGAGCTGTCCGGGCTGAGCCGGAGCAGCTGCGCCGGGCGCGGTGAGGGGGGCGGCCGCCCGGGCTGCGCGCCCCGTGCCCAGAGGGGGCGCTGGGCGGCGGGCGTCCGGCGCGGAGCTCGGTGGCTGCGCCCGGTGGCTGCGCCCTGGCGGCGGCCGGCGGCGCCCTGCGCCCTCGCCCCCGGGTCTGCGGCCCCCGCCCGGCTCCGCCGCCTCCCGCTCCCCGGACTCCGCGCTGGGGTCTGTCCGCACTCGGACCCTCCGCGGGCCGCGTGGCCGCCGCCTCTCTCCCCGGAAGCCGGCGAAGTGGAGAGACAGCACCCCCCCCCCCCAGAGGCGGTTAACGAGAGTTTATGGGGAATATTGTTGAACTTCGGTAATCAGGTTTCCAGCGATCTTATGCCTTCTGTTTAATTTATTAGACTAGTTATTTATTCTGTTGATGATAATCTGTTGCTGGTTTCTATGGAGATGTTAAACTGATCTCTTTCAGAAATCAAACTCCATATGCACTAAAACGTTTAAAGGGGCAGTACTTCCCTCTTTTTTTTTTTTTTTTTTTTTTTTTTTTAGACTTTGCACCTTGCTGGGACTTAGCGTCTTTTCTCTTTTCTCTGGGTCTCGGTGCATTTTTATTTCCTCCTGAGGAAGGAGAGGAGCCGGGAGACTCACGCTTTGTGGCAAGTACAGCTTATTATGGCTAGAAGAAAGCGAAGGCTTTGATCCCTAAGTTGCATCATCATTTAAAACAGATCATTTCACCACCACCCCCTTCTACCCCATCATATAAGAGCAAAATTCTTTCAAGATCAAAGGGTCCAATCTAAAAAAAAAAAAAAAAAAGACACACAAAAAACCAACTATTGTTTAAAAAAAATAGGAAGCCAGTCAAATGTGAACCTCTCCTTTCTATCTGCTCCCCTTGTGTTGAAAGAATGTCTTGAATAAGAAAAACAAAACTTGTAGCTCAGCTAATTTTTCATACTTATTAATAGTTTATCTTGCCCTCCCCCCTTTTTCTTAATTTAAAAAGAAGTTCAAAGTTAGATTTCTCTGCCTGTGGGGGTTGAGGTATATTTGCTTCTCTTTTAGATCCTGACCATCTGTTTTTGGAGAATTAGCCTCTGGGAAAAGGGGAAGAGTGCTGTTTTTCCCCCCCTCAATAGAATGCTTTATTATTTTTTTTAAATTCTCAAATATTTCCAAGTCCCCATTTTCCTCCTCTTTAAGAGAATATCAGTGACCTCGGTCTGGGGTGTGAGCGACATAGTAACTTTCCCTCCTTCTCCCCTCTCCTCAGGGAGCCGTCGGTGGATCTCTGAAGTGGAGAGGAGTGGGTGCAATGAATTAAGAAAGTAAAGCAGGGGAGAAAAAATTATCTTGGGTTGGTGACACTCTGAAAAATTGCAAACCTACTCGCCACGCCGATGTTTATCACGCTGACAGATATGATACAAAGCGATTGCATTTCCTAATGATCCTTTGGGACCAAGTTGTAGGTAACGCCATTCGATGCATTTTTAATATTAAAGTAAGGCCTGGGCTCCATTTTCTTGGAGGTGGGGGCAGTGGTCGCTCTCCGCGGCTGATGCTTTCTGAATATACTTTCCTGTTCCAACGTGACCCCCCACCCCCACCCCAGCCCTGCCCACTTCCATTCACTTTGGGGAGGGGTGAGCCACACACAGGGCATTTGGCTTTCATAAATAAATTTATATCTGGCCAGAAGGTCCAGTGCTAAATAAGAGCACACTTAAAAAAAAAAAAAAAAAGAAAAAGAAAGAAAGAAAGAAAGAAAGAAAGAAAGAAAAAAAAAAACCTCAGACTCCACCCCTGCCATAGGAAATAAAACAGAGGTAATTCTCGGTCCCCCCCCCCCTCCCCCATTCGGCCATCCTGCTTCTCCTTTAAATTATTCCATTTTGGAAAGGGGGCTGGGTGGGTAGAATGGGTGTTGGTCCCAGCTCAAAGGAGAATGGCTGTATTTTAAAAACGTGTTTGATTTGGACCGCAAACAGAGCAGAGGCTTACGCGCAGAAAAGAACACTGTAGCTTTAAACTCAGGAGTTTGCATATTCTCCTTGTATCTTTCCCCTTTGCTAATTATTGTGTTGTTTTCAGAGCAAATATGTCATATCCATGGCGACCGGGCAGGTTTATTGTCTTTCTGAAGCAATAGCTCACATAAGTAATTAATGACTTTCTTTTTTTTCCCCTGGCTTAGGTTAAACAGATCATTCAAGGAAAGTCATCTCTCTCTCTCTCTCTCTCTCTCTCTCTCTCTCTCTCTCTCTCTCTCTCTCTCTCTCTCTCTCTCTCCTCTCTTTCTTTCTCTCTCTTTTTTTAGCCCGGTGACATAAGAACATGAGTTAGAACAAGAAAATACTTTAACCAAGAAGTCAACAGCTTATTTTCCTCTATTTCTTTTAAAAGCTGGAGTGTCAGCTTTCAGACATATGAGGCTGTCATTCTCTCCGCCGTGAGCAGGGCGGCCTCCGGGCTGGGTGTCCGGCTGGAGGCCGGCAGCGGCCGTGGGGGCACGCTGGGGAGGAGCCGGGAGGAATTCGCTTTTGAGGTGGGGGAAGCACTCCAGAACCAGTGTTTCTCCTGCATTTAGCAGAATTTAATTAAATTGTTTACAGGAGAGAATTAATGAGTTGGGAGCATCGCGGTCTCTCCCCCCCCCACCCCCACCCCTCCCACCGCACCCCTGCTTTCTCCAAGTCCAGTTAATTGGAAAGGCAAAGTTTTCCTTTTTCGGTTCACCTTGAGCTCCCACTTGCTCCAGCCTTTATCTCAAGTGCTTTTTCCTGGAAAAGTAGCTTTTGGAATCCCCTCTGGTTAATATTTCCATATTTCTAGTGGGGTTTTGTTTTGGTTATTTTGTGTGTGTGTGTGTGTGTGTGTGTGTTTTCTCCCCCTTAGACCTATAACTCGAAGCTGATTTCTGCTTCTCAGGAATCAGGAGCTATGATGACTAGATTTTTTTTAAGACTACATTTTCTTTGGTGGAGGGTGGCTTCTGAGGATATAAAATGATATAGACAGCACATCTCCTCCCTCTGTATCCAGTGACAGTATCGGGGAAGGCAGAAGCAATGCTTTCCTCTTTAAAAAAAAAATCTCCACGTGTGTTCTTCCCTCTTGAAGTGGGCCTTTTGCTAATAAGAAGCCTGATGGTGTCACCCCTTAACTTTAGAAACGTACCAGACACCCCACAGATCGCCCCAGCTCGGCCCCCTCCCCGCAGACATGCCCCCAGCAGGCACCCGCACGCCGGCCCCGGCTTTCTGGAATGTCACGGGCAGACAGGGTTTGGTGCGTGTCCTTAGGAAAGGGGAGTGGGAGGAAGAGGAAAGCTTTCCTAGGACGTGTATGCTCCAACGTGATTAAAAAGGATACCCCCCCCCCCCTCGGCCATGGGAGGTAAGTCAGAAAAGGCCGTGAGTCGACTGAAGGAACCTTTCGGCGTTTGGCTTTAAAAATAAAAATATCAGGCAGAAGGGAGATTTGTCTGGTGTCTGGTTTCTGGAGAGGAGAGGAGAAGGCCGGGCAGGTCTGATGCGGAGGCTCCAGCGAAGTGGTAATTGAGCCCGTAACCTCTTGATGTCTATATCAGAAAACAGACGTGAGCAGAGCGCCGGCACAGGCAAACACGCCTGGCGGAGCAGGCAGCTCACGGGGAGATTCACGGAGGGAGGGAGGGAGAGAGGGAGAGAGAGAGGAGAGAGAGAGAGAGGGAGAGAGGGAGAGGGAGGAGAGGGAGATTTAATTTATAGACATTTTAAAAACGGTAATCTCATTAGGATATGTTCTTCCCCTCCGGTGAAGGGCAGCCCGCAGCCCGATAAGGCGGGCCCTCTGCCGGGATGCTGGAGCGCGGAGCGGCTCAGGGGGTGCGAGCTCGGGCGCCCTCACCGGCTCCGAGGACCTGTGTTCGCTCTGCCCGCTGCCTGCCGGCTTCCTTGTTGTGAAATTAAAAAGTCTCCAGTAGCGGAAAGTTGGCCGTGGCTTCTGGCTGCCCGGGGATGTCCCCCGTGGGTACCGCGCCGGTCGGTGCGCGGGCCTGGCTGCTGCCTGGCCTTGGGCATCTCTGTGTGTCGTCCATCTGTCGCCAGGCCGCCCGTGTCCCGGCCCCAGGAGGCCACTGGGGAGAGGCCCCCTCACGTTCACCAAGTGAGGTTACTGTGTTTCCGAAGCCCCAGCGTTTGGGGGGGGGGATTGGGGGGGTAGCTAAAGTGCGTCGTTAATTCTGCAAAAATTAATCAACCGTTTCCCGGCTGCACGCTACCCGGGTGGTGCCGGCAGGCCCGGCCCTCTCCCGCTCCCTCTGTGCAGAGTCCAGCAGAGTGAGGGGTGGCCTGGGCGGTGGGGAGGGAATGGGGAATTGTGTGGTGTTTTGTTTTTTTTTAAAAATCTGAATAATTGAGAGCCACTGAGGAGAGGGGAGAAGAGAGAGGGGTTTCCTACATATAAATCCTCGAGGGCCCTGGTTCCATGTTGGTGGAATTCCTTTCCCCTTTCGGTCTGGGTTTGTCCTGTGTGTCTTTGGTGGAGAAGACACGTAGGGAAAGAGCAGAGGAGGGGGGTGGGGGAGAGGGAGGGAAGGAGAGGAGAGGGAGGAGGCGGGGGTGGGGGGGAGGGAGAGAGAGGGAGAGATGTGGCTCCTTCGGAACTCATTATCATTCTTAATAAGTCTTAAGGAATAAAGAGGAGCATTGAGTGTAAATGCTGGGTAATCCTAACACTTCTCAAGGTGAGAGGAGTCTTGAGGACACAGAGAGCAGAGGGAGCAGAGGCGGGGGTGGGAGGGGGAGGCCCGAGTAGCCCTGGGGGCGGGGGTGGGGTTCCGGAGGCCTGGAGGCTGGGGTGGGGGGATCTCCAGGAGAAGGGGGCTTGCTGGGGCGAGGGGAAGGCGGCCCCGGGGCAGCCCTGCCTGGGCTCTGTCTCCCAGCCCGCTCTGCCCCAGCCCCTGCCTCCGGCTCCCGCGGGCTGGCCCTCTGGGAAGCGGAGAGACAGCCGGCCAGAGCTCAGCTCCGGACACTAGGTGGCTTAAAGGATCTCTGAGGTTTTCCCGGAGCAGCGCTGGCTTCCTCTCTCCTTCCCGTGGTGGGCTCTCCCGGGCCGTCCTCGGCCGCGTCTGTGGCATTCCTGGCGGACTGGCCCTGGGCATGGCACAGCCCCCAGGGACCGGCTCCCAGGCAGAGCCAGGAGGAGGCCGGCCAGCTCCCCGGGGGCGAGGAGGCCGCGGTCAGGGCCCCTTGAGGGCCAGCGGAGCCCAGCCTGTGCTCTGGGCCAGGGGTGTGTGTGTGTGTGTGTGTGTCTGTGTGTGTGTGTGTGTGTCTGTGTGTGTGTCTGTATGTGTGTGTGTCTGTGTGTGTCTCTGTGTGTGTGTCTGTGTGTGTCTCTGTGTGTGTCTCTGTGTGTGTGTGTGTGTGTGTGTCTGTGTGTGTGTCTGTGTCTGTGTGTCTGTGTGTGTGTGTGTGTCTGTGTCTGTGTGTGTGTCTGTGTCTGTGTGTGTGTGTCTGTGTGTGTGTGTCTGTGTCTCTGCTTCTTCTCTTCCTGAGTTCACGCGCCCCCTGTGAGAACCCTCTTAATAATAAAAAAACCTCATAAGCATAAATACCGCTTATACTTTAAGGGCCTCACAGATCTTGTAAGCCCGGGCGAAGGATCCTCCAGGGTCCCTGGCTCCGGGGGCTTCTTTCCCATCCTCCGGGACCGTGGGGGGCGGAGGGGGACGGAGGGGGACGGAGGGGGCAGAGGGGGCAGAGGGGTGACGGCAGCCACTCCCGCCCCCGCCTGCCGCAGCCGGGGGAGCAGGGCTGCTGTGGAGGTGACCCAGGCCCGCAGGGGGAGGGGGCCATGTGCGGGTCCCCCTCAGACACCGCACCTGCTCAGGTAGAGGGGCCCCCTCCAGGCCAAAGGCAGCCCCCCTTCTCCGCCGGGCACTCCCTGGGCCTCCGGGGTGTCCGAGGAAGGGGCTTGGCCAAGGTCATTCCCAAGCACGGCTCCATTCCTCTGGGGACCCAGGGAGACACGGTTCAGGTTTGACTCACGGTCGTCAGGCTTTGCGTTTTTCGTTTGTTTGTTTGTTTTTAAATTGTGTTTCCTTTGGAAAGCAACTTCGGGGAGCATGCAGAAGGGGGTGCGTGGGCGCGGGGGAGGGAGGCTGGGGACGGAGCGGGGGGAAGCCCGCAGGGGGGGCAGGACGCGTTGATGGCGGGCGGCTTCTGCTCCTCCGCTGTTAAAAGCAGCCGGAGCCAGTGACATGCCCTCCCTGCGTGTGCCCTGCTGACGGGATTTACCGAAAGGAGCTGCCAGGCCTCTGTGCTGCTGGTCCCGGCGTGGGTGAGCATGTGCGTGCGTGTGTGTGTGTGTGTGTGTGTGTGTAAATGAGAAGCAGGGTGGGGGATTAGCTCTGCCAGGCTGGCACCCTTCCCCAGCACTAATTGCTGGCAGAGTACCCACGGGGGCCGTGCCAGCGTCTCCGGCTCCGCCCGCACCCCTGCTCGCGGGGAGCTCAGCTGTGCAGTTGCTCTGTGAGGGCCATTTCCAGGCGCACGCGTCCCGGCGGCTCCTCAGGGAGTTCCAGGGAATCTGATCCTTGGGGGGACCTGGCCCGGGGTGCTGGGGGGGGGGACTTGGGTGGGCCAGGGCTCCGCTGAGGTCCGGTCCCAGGCCTCAGGAGGCCCCTAGCAGTTCTAGCTCTGCAGTACACCACTGTGTGGCCGTGGGCACGTCAGCTGACCTCTCTGGGCCTCAGTTTCCCCTCTTTGCAAATGTCCCCTGACCCCGCTGCCCTCACAGGGCCGCCCTGGGGGTCAGCTGTCCTCGTAGCTGGAAAGGGAGGCCCTTGAACTAATGAGGCCACGTGAGGAATTCGCCACGCTCACCGTGGTAAGGGAGGGTGCCCCCAGGTCAGAGAGGCTGGTTTTCCGGAAGATGCTGTCCGGGTCAGAGGGGACCCGGATGTCCTGTGTGGTGTGGGGGCTGCGTTTCTGTATCAGGGTGCAGGTTGGTTCTCTTATCACTGGAGGCGGGGCTCCGTGGGCCGGGGTTTTTCAGGCAATCTTGGGGATCCCACGGAGGGTGTGGGGTGTGCTTAGCTGCTTTGAACCCCAGATCCCGTGAAGAGCTGGGATATAGTCTAGATTGTGCATTCCGGGCCGGGGAGCTGGGAATCAGAGCCGTGGCTTCAGATCAGTTCGTTAACGGGCCCGCGCCTCGGTTTTCTCACCTGTGAAATGGGGGCAGCAGCACCCACCTTTCTGGGCTGGATGCACGGAGACACGCGGAGTGTTTAGGACAGGCCTGGCGCCTGTGTGGGGTGAGGGTGGGAGCACGTGGGCGGGAGAGGGGAGGGACCTGGCCCTCTGAAATCAGGGCGGGGGCTCCGCCAGGTGCGGGGCGCCATAGAGATTCCTGATTCTGTGTCTCACCGCTCGGGCTGCCTTGGGGATCTCCTGGTATTGCTGACGATGAGTCCGAAGAGGACAAGAAGCAAGACAGTAGCCACATCCAGAGTGGAACCCCCAACAGGACAGGGGCCACTGGGGTCTGTTCCCTGTGTGGCCAGACTGATGCTCCAGAGCTTGGGGAAGGGGCGGGTTTGGGACTTTGGGACCGGAGGCAGGGGGGTGGGGCGGGGTGGGGCAGACCTGGGACTGGCACGGGTGCCTGTGCCTGACAGCCTGAGGCTCAGTCCGCGTGCCCGGGGTCCCGGAGGCGGCGTGCCCGGCTCTGCGCTGGGGGAGACGGCGTGGCTGGCGGGGGTTAGGAGCGTGTCTTGGGGTCAGGCTGCGCCCCGTGCGGATCATGCTTCTCCCCATGGAGCAGGCCCACCTGGCTCATCCTTTGTCCCCACGATCTGTGAAATGGGGGTTGGAGTTCCTGTCTCCTGAGCAGTAAGCAGAGGACCGCCATCATAGCTAAGGTTCGCTCAGCGGGCAGTAGGGTTCGGGGTGAGGGGAGATGAGGAGCAGGCGGCCTTGGGCCGGGGCTGGGCCCCTGGGTGACTGGAGCTCCCTGCGGAGGCTTGGGGGAGCTGGCCGCCCCCCTCGGGTGATCTGGGCGGGGAGGGGGTGATCCTGGGCGGGGTGAGGGTGGAGGGGGGCGGGCAGGAGGAGAGGCAGCGACCTAAGACGGCAAGGGCACGGGGGCTGTGCGGGGCCCAGAGGGGCGAGGGGCACTTATGGGCGATGAGGTATGAAACCCCATCGGCCTCTCCCATTTCACTGCGCTATGCCAAACGCTCCGGTTCCTGTTTCACTATCGGAGATCTGGGAGCAGGTTATTTCCATTACCGACTCCAGCCACGTGCTCCGAGGATTTATCTAATTAAACTGATGCTTTTTCTCTGAGAAAGAAAGAGAGAGGGATGGAGGGAAGGAGGGAGAGAGAGAGGGAGGAAGGGAGGAGAGGAGGGAGGGAGGGAGGAAGGGAGGAAGGAAGGAAGGAAGGAAGGAAGGAAGGAAGGAAGGAAGGAAGGAAGGAAACTGGTCTGGGTGGCTTAGTTGGTTGTAGTGAAGTTTCATGCATCGAAAGGTGGCGGTTCGATTCTCGGTCAAGACACAAACCCAGGTTGCGGATTTGATCCCTGGTTGGGACGCGTACAAGAGGCAACTGATGGATGTTTCTCTCTCTCTCTCTCTCTCTCTCTCTCTCTCTCTCTCTCTCTCTCTCTCTCTCTCTCTCTCTTTCCCTTCCTCTCTGTCAAATCAATTTTTTAAAAATATATCTTATTGATATTTTACAGAGAGGAAGGGAGAGAGAGAGAGAGCTAGGAACGTCAATGAGAGAGAAACATCGACCAGCTGCCTCTTGCACACCCCCACTGGGGATGTGTCCGCCACCAATGTACATGCCCCTGACCGGAATCGAACCTGGGACCTTTCAGCCCGCAGGCCGACGCTCTATCCACTTCGCCACACCGGTTTCGGCTAACTCAGTTTTTGTAAAGAAGGAAGGAAGGAAAGAGAGAAGGAAAGGAACGAAGGGAGGAAGAGGGAAGACAGAAGAGGGCCGTGGGCGGGCGGGTGATCCTGGAGCGGCGTGACAGGTGGGAGGAGCTTTGTGCCGAGGGGAGGGCCCTCCTGGCGGCCATGCCTCCGTCTCTTTTCGTTCATTTCCAAAGCGGCCCCGTGCCGGGGGAGAGGCTGCCGGGGGGATGCTGGGAGTGCAGGAGCCGCCAGTCCATGCGAGAAGTTAAAGAAATGGAGTGAACCGGCCACATTGCGGGCGCTCCGTGGCCGCCTGTGGCCGGGGCTCCTGGCCTGGGCGGCCAATAAGCACGGTCCCATCATCACAGAGTTCTGCTGGCCGGACGGTCTCGGGACGCTCCCTCAGAGCTCGGGCCAAAGGGTGACCCCAAGGGGCAGTGATGGAGGTGGGGGCTGGGCAGCAGGGACATACCCGGATGTCAAAGGGGCTCCCTGCCTGCCCCCAGGCCTCTGGGTGCTGCAGCCGCCTTCTCTCTCTCTCTCTCTCTCTCTCTCTCTCTCTCTCTGTTTAAAAATATTTTTTATTGATTTTTTATAGAGAGGAAGAAAGAGGGATAGAGAGTTAGAAACATCGATGAGAGAGAAACACCGACCAGCTGCCTCCAGCACATACTGGGGTGTGCCCGCAGCCCAGGTACATGCGCTTGACCGGAATCGAACCCGGGACCCTCCAGTTCGTAGGCCGACGCTCTATCCACTGAGCCAAACCGGTCAGGGCCGCCTTCTCTTCTGATCCCACGGCCGGTGCTTCTCTCCTGGGGAGGACGACAGGGTGGGGGTGGAGTCAGGGGGAGCGGGGTCTACATCTCTCTCCCGCTGGGTCTTTGGGGCTCTCACCCCGAGGAGCTGGGCGGACAGTGTCAGCACCTGCCTCGTGGGTCCTCGGGGTCCTGGTGTGAGTGGATGGGCGTGAGAGCTCCGTAGACAGGGCCAGGCCTTGAGCGAGCACGGGAAAAGCGGGGACCACCGTTATTATAACAGCAACGGTTATTGAAGCGTTTGTGGCTGCCGAGTTCTCAGGGACACTCCCCGACCACAGGCTGATCTCTCCAAAATAAAAACTTCCCAGAATGAGCTTAAATGAGCACACAGCCCCCCATCCCTTTCTTCTGGGATTTTATTTGGGTCCCCTCTTTCCCCCTCTCACATCCCTCCTCTCTCTGGGCAAAAGGAAGAGTTGAAGCTTCCCCCCAATGAACTTTTTTTTTTTTAAATTATTGATTGATTTTTAGAGAGGGAAAGGAAGGAAGAGATAGAGAAACATTAATTTGTTGCTCCACTTATTTTATTATATATATATTGATTTCAGAGAGGGAGATAGAGAGACAGAAACACCAATGATGAGAGAGAATCATCGATTGGCTGCTTCCTGTAAGCCCCCCACTGAGGGGGGATCGTGCCCTTAGCCGGAATTGAACTTGGGACCCTTTAATCTGCAGGCCGATGCTCTATCCACTGAGCCAAACCGGTGAAGGCTGAACTCTTTTTAAAAATATACATTTTCATTGATTTCAGAGAGAAAGGGAGACAAGTAGAAATATAAATGATGAGAGTGAATCATTGGTTGGCTGCCTCCTGTGCACCCCCTGCTGGGGACCACGTCCACAACCCAGGCATGTGCCCTTGACCAGAATCGAACCTGAGACCCTTCGGGGCGCAGGCCTACACTGTATCCACGGAGCCAAACCAGCTAGAGCCCCACATGAACTCTTACAGGTCCTTCTACTTGTGAGGGAGCCCATACCCTGCCCAACACACCACACGTGTGCCCGTGTGCCCACACACACACACACACACACACACACACACTTCTCCACTGGCCAAGATGCATTTGAAACCCCCCCAAACTATTAAAGAGGGGAGAGCAGCTGTGGCCCTGGCAGGGCCGGCTGGCTGTCGGGCCCATGGCCTCTGGGAGGACGTGTGTGTGTGTGTGTGTGTGTGTGTGTGTGCGCGCGCGGGCCGTGCCCAGCGCCCGGTGAGAATGTGGAGCTCTCAGTCCGCCGCATTGTGCGGGCTCCTCTCCCGGTGAAAAGGCCAGGGAGTCAGTGAGTCCCGAGCGGATTGGAGCTGACAGTGGATGAGAACTTGGCAGAGGGTGGACCACGAGCTTCCCCCCTGCCCCCCTCCCCCCCCCGCCCCCACCTAACACACACACACACACACACACACACACACACACACATGCCCGCCCATCCCTCCCTGAACTGCCAGTGCTTGTCTGCTTTTCCGAGGGGCTCTGAAAACAGGGATGACTGCTCCCGGTGCATTTCAACATCACCCGCAGGGTTCTACCCAGCCTCCCCCGCTCCCAGGGATGGCTGCACGCCCCCTGCCCCCCACACACACCCCCTACCCCATCCCTGCCGCCGGGTGGCTCCGCCAGCCAGCGATCACGAACGAGTTAAGGGCTGAATCAACGGGAGACCCAGCTGTGCGCGCTCCTCTGGTCCCTGGACGAGGCGATGTGCTGCGCTCAGCACGGCTGGAGCCTGTCTGCCCCCCGGCCCCCGCCCGCCCCGCGGGCTGCACCGGCTCCCAGGGACCTGCTGCTGGCAGCGGGGCGGGGTGTGTGTGTGTGTGTGGGGGGGGGTGCTAGTGGCCCGGGCTGGGGGACCTGGCCGGTGCCCTCCCCGTGGCCAGCCTCCTGGAGAGGCCTCGCTGAGCGGGAAAAGAGAGGGCGCGCCCTTTCAGAGCTGCCTTGTCCCTGGTGTGCAAAGCAGGCGAGCCCTGTGAGGGCTTTCGTAGGCCCAGGCCTTCCCCTCCTCCCGGTATCTGCTGGGCCCAGGCCCCTGCCAGTGGTTCCCTGGCCCCAGGCCCCCCATCTCCCCCATAAACATCATCAAGAGAGCCAGGGAGGTGCCGAAACCGGTTTGGCTCAGTGGATGGAGCGTCGGCCTGCAGACTGAAGGGTCCCGGGTTCAATTCCAGTCAAGGGCATGTACCTTCGTTGCGGGCGCATCCCCAGGAGGCAGCTGATCAATAATTCTCTCTCGTTGATGTTTCTAACTCTCTCTCTCTCTCTCTCTTCCTCTCTGTAAAAAACATACACACACACACACACACACACACACACACATAAAGAGAGATCCAGGGAGGGAATGCTGGTGCCCCCGTCACCCCCTATTTATACACGGGCATCCCTTCAGCCTGATGTCCTCCCTCGGCGTCTCTGGGCGTCCTCTCTGCAGGAGCGCAGCCTGCTCTCTGGGGCTCCTGTGTCACGTGCTGGGGGTGCTGTCAGGGGCGCCTCTGGAAGAGGCCTGGTGGAGAGCAGTGGCTCTAGGGTCTACGCTGGGAGGGGGCCCTGGGCAGAGGCCCCCGGAGAAGTGGTTCAGGGCACAGGTTCAAGTCCATTTCCACTGGTTGGTGCTGTGACCTGGGCACCGCCCCATGGCCAGGAGCCTCCGTGTCCTCACCTGGGAAAGGGGCTGACCACGGAGCCTGTGGTGTGGGGCTCCTGTGAGGACGGGCCCACGGGAGCGAGGAGTAGCTGTGGCTGCTCCTCTCGCTGTCACTACTCCTTCCTCCCCGTCTGCCGCGGGGAAGGCAGGAAGGGGGGGGCTCAGGCCCGTCCCTGTGTCCACCAGGATCCCGCCAGCAGAACCGCTGAGCCAACAAAGCAAACACGCCGGCCGGAGCCGGCCGGAGGGAGCGGGGAGCAGCGTGCGTGCCCAGGGCTGGGCTGGGATCCCCGAGGGGGCGGCCCGGCCGGCCCGCCCGGCCCAGGGTGGAGTCGCTCCCAGGCGCTGGCGCCATCTTGGTTTTCCTTGGCTTCTCCTCCGCCGGCGGGAGTGGCCCTTGCCCTCCCCGGGAGCAGGTGGCCTTTGCAGCCTGGCACCTGTTCCGAGGGCGGCTGCCAGGAAGGTGCCGGCCCGGGACCGGCCCTCGCGTCCTCCCCGTCCTCGCGTGAGGCCCGCCGGCGCCCGGAGGGGCCCGTGCTGGTGCAGGAGGCCTCGGGGGGCTGGTCCCTCCCCCAGAGCCCCCTCCTCACCCTCCAGGTGAGTCAGCGGAGAGCCAGGCCGTCCCCAGCTCGGTGTGCTGGGGCCTTGTTGGGGGGGAAGGGGGGCAGGAGGACAGGGAAGAAAACGTGGGTGTAACAGCAGAGGGTACAGGTGAAGCGGCTACGTTTGTCCCCCCACGGGGGGGGGGGGGGGGCAGCAAGCCGGCCGCTTGGACGGAACGTTCGTTTGTTGAGAGAGGGAGGAAGTGGACATTCGCCCGGCTCCCTGGCGGTGTCGGTGCTGTGACTCCCTGTGGGGCTGGGAGACACAGGCGGGGCGGGTTCGGTTCCCCCTGCCCCGCCGGGGAAGGGGCTCAGAGGGGCTGAGACGCGTCCCGGGGTTCCCCCAGCTGGCGGAAGGGGACGGGGCGGGAGGCAGGTTGGTGGGACTCTGAAACGCAGGCCCAGGTTCCAAACTGGTTTTGAAGATAAATAAACGGAAAAAAAACATTACCCATGATTTAACTAAGGGGACAGCACCTGATCCAGTGTTTAACGTACGTCCTCCTGGCGCCTCCTCCCTTCGGGGACCGTGCGCGTGTATTCATTAGATTTGTGCATTTCACATGATTGTGGCCGTCACAGGATGAGGGTTCGGCGGAGGCCCAGGCCCCAGGGCCACCGGGGAGTGATCGATTCTCGGCAAAATGGAAACCTGGCTCTGGCCCGGAGCCATGCCTTCGGTAATGAGGCTCCCGGATTTGCCCGGGAGAAAGCAAATGGGGCGAACGGGGAGGCGAGAGGGACCCCGCGGCCCCCCCTGGGCCGGGCGGGCTCCGTTAAGTGGCAGAATGTTCCTTTTAACTCGCTTCCTCCCGCTCCTGGACGAATGGGAGTACCGGTGCCGTTTTCCCAGGTGACCTCCTCTCCTTGGGGTAATGGGAAAATGAAAGTCTCTGCTAAGTGCTCTGCCACAGTCAGACATCCACCGGGAGGGCCCGCTGCGGCCCGGGCTTCGGGAGGAGGAAGTGCGGCCGGGGGTGAAGGTCAGCGCGGGGGTGAAGGCCATGGCCGGCCCGGCGGCTCTCGGGGCACCGGGGCGGGCGTGCATGGCCCGCTGCGAGGTCGCAGGCCTGGGCGGGGCCTCTGCCTGCCCCCCAGGGCCAAGGGGGTCTGGCTCAGGCAGGCCAAGGCCCCCCCCACCACCACCACCTTGGCTGGGATCCTGCGGCTAATGATTGAGTTGGCGGCGAGGTCTCCCCAGACCCCCTTCTCCCTCTCTTGCTCGACGCATCAGCCCGAGAATAGGACAGCCCGGGTCACCTCTGCGAGTAATAAACCCGGAGGTGATTTCGAAACGTGGGACAATGTTTATTATGTGAGTGGGCAGGGCGGGGGGGACACCCACCGAGGGCCAAGGGTTGTGAACGTCTCGATAGAAACGATATAAAAATCGCGGACAAAGCTGGAGAGGCAATCCTCCAAAACGGAAATTACAGCGTTCGTCTGCCCGTCCTGCGGTGATTTGTTCTTTTTTAATTTCCCAACATTTTCTCTAAATTCTCCCTGATGATTAAAAACCAGCGAAGCCAAGGTGTGGGCCGGGCAGGGAGCCCTGGGCAGGGGAGGGGAGGGGAGGGGGCGGGCCCCGCAGGTGGGCGGGCGGCGGGCAGGACGCCGGGATGCTGGCACCCAGGCCCCCGGGTGCTGAGCTCACCGGCGGTGCCAGCCGCAGAAACCTAGGAGATCTCCGGGAGCCGAGGCGTATCGGTGACTCAGACCTCCGCGCAGTGCTGTTCAACAATAGCTTTTGTCCTTTGCCCAAAACCCTAGGCCAGCGCGTTAAAAAAAAAAAAAAAAAAAGTATAAAATTAAGAGATAGTTTGTACTTTCCTTACCAGCCTGCGCCAGCTTCGGGCGCTTTATTTATCCAAGGCGGGGAGGCCCGGAGGGGGGTGGGGCGGGGGGCGGGCAGAGGCAAAGGAAAACAGGGCAGAACTCGGACCAGGCCCAAGAGGCGTCTGAACCTCCACAACAAACTTGCTTTTGTCTCCGCCGCGGGGGGAACGTTCCGCGGGAGGAAAGCACGCAGTTCCCAGGCCGAGCGCCGCGCCTTCTGCGGGAGGCCGGCTGCTCCTGGCCGCGGGTTTTGCCTTCTGGCTGTTGGAGGTGAAAGCTGCTCCGTGGTGTTTGCTCCGGGCCAGACTGCGACAGGGCGGGAAGGGCTGGCCCCGGGACAGCCCGGCGGGGCTCCGGCGAGCACGGGTGTTCGCGGGGCTGTTCTGGCCGGCAGTGCCCACCTGCCCGAGCGGCTGCCCTCCCCCCGGTGGGTTAAGGAC
This sequence comes from Pipistrellus hanaki, assembly GCF_964339955.1. Classification (NCBI taxonomy): domain Eukaryota; kingdom Metazoa; phylum Chordata; class Mammalia; order Chiroptera; family Vespertilionidae; genus Pipistrellus; species Pipistrellus hanaki. The sequence goes on from NC_140504.1 coordinate 195,249,474, forward strand.
GATTCCTGCCTCCGGAGCCCAGAGGCGGCTCTCCTGGGACTCCCAGTTCCTGGTGGCCGGGGGCGAGGACGGCTTGCCTGGTCCTCGTTTGGGCCAGAACATTCTCCCTCGTGGCTGCTGGACGACGTGCTCGGAACGAGATTCAGGAGCAGAGACCTTGGGAGGGAATGGGGGTGTGTGCGATGGTGTGCATGGGAGAGTGTGGGAGGGATTGTGTGCGGGTGTGTGTGAGGCCGTGCGAAGGAGGGCGTGTGGCTGTGGGTGATCGCCGGGGCACAGGGGCCACAGGATGAGGGGTGCAACTGCTCACAGAGTCAGCATGAATTCTGCTCTCCTTCGCTTCCCAGCGACAAAGGGACTGTCCTGGAAGACCAGCTGCTTTGTGGCTATGGTCAGGGGGGTGACCTGCGCTCTGGTGTTAGGGTCTGTCTCTCACAGGAAGGAGCACCCAAGTGGTTGTATGTGAGACTGAGTGGTTGTGTGTGACTGAGATTGTGTGAATGATGGTGTGACTGTGAGATTGTGAATGAGAGTGTGTCTGGCTGTGAGTGATTGGGTGTATAACATGGAGTGGTTGTGTGTGGTTGTATGTGAGGTTGAGGGGTTGTGTGACTGTGAGACTGTGTGAACGATTGTGAATGGTTGTATGTGACTGTGAGCGACTGTGTGTCTATCACGGAGTGATTGTAGATGAGAGTATGGGTGAGATTGTGCGGACGGTGGTGTGACTGTGTGAGACTGAGAACGATTGTGTGTGACTCTGTGAGCAGTTGCATGTGTGAGACTGGGCGGCTGATTGTGTGTGTGGTTGTGTGTGGTTGTGTGTGCACAGGTCTCCCCTTTAGTCTCCGTCACCCTTTTTCCTGCTTGTACTAGCCAGGCTGAGTAAAAGCCAGGGGACTTACATCATTTTGTCCTGCCCCCCCCCCCCCCCCCCGACCCCTCTCTCAAACCAGCTCTCCCCGTGAACCCTGAGGCAGCCTGGACCCTGGGCTGGTCCAGGATTCTTTCTTCAAAATTAGTGGGGAGGATTTTGAAGGAATAATGCAGGGTCTCGGCAGAGGTTTGTCCAGTGAGAGACAGGAGGCTTGTGAGTAGAGAGAAAACGAAGTCAGGGAGGACCGGGGTGGCCTGGCCTCGCCCTCAGACGCCCACATCCGTGCCTGGATGAGAACCCCTCATCCTGTGGCCCCTGTGCCCCGGCGAGGCCTCCCCGAGCCCGTGGGCTCTCATGGCCTTCCTGACCTGTCATCGCCGTGACCTTTCACCCCTGAGCCTGTCTTACCTGTGGCGAAATGGGCCCAGAGAGGCGAGGCCACTTGCCCAAGAACACACAGCCAGTCGGCGGCAGATTTGGAACCAGGACAGAGTCTGTGGGCCACTTGCAGACAGAGCCGTCTCCCCCGATGGCCCAGGGCTGGGATGACCAGCCCCGGACGGGGAATTCTGCTCTCCTTCGCTTCCCAGCGACAAAGGGACTGTCCTGGAAGACCAGCTGCTTTGTGGCTATGGTCAGGGGGATGACCTGCGCTCTGGTGTTAGGGTCTGTCTCTCACAGGAAGGAGCACCCATCTCTGTCCCCCACAAGCAGCCCCCCTCCCCAGGACCTCCGCTTTGCCGCCTGTGGAGCCAGAGGCTGGCCCCGGGGTTCCCGGTCCCTCCCCACTTCAGGACGGCTGCGCTTCCTGCCATAATCCAGAGTCCCCATCTGTGCCATGCAGCAGGCCCTCTCCCACAACCCGCCAAACCAGAGATGCCAGTTTCCCCAGGGCCCGTGCGCTCCCTGCCAGGGAGAGAGCCTCACAGGCTGGCGGAGCAGGGCCCCGGCCCAGGCCCCCGCACCTGCGTGGTGACCCCCGTGTGTCGGAGTGTGCCTCGTGGCAGAGCCCTCCGGCTGGGGCCTGCCGGGTGCTGAGGCCGAGAGGCGAGGAAGTGACGAGAAGAGAGAGACGTGCTACCTGTGACGAGAGGCAGCGGTGGAGGCAGGGGTGGGCGCGGTGCCCGGGGTGAGTGCCATCTGGGCGGGAGGCCTGGCTCCCAGCTGTGGGGGCCCTGGGAGGGCAGAGCCCAGGCAGGCGTGATTCTGAAGCCACTGCTATGGAGATTAAGGGGATGAGAATGTAAATCTCAAGTAAAAAGGTAATTGAATGTAATAGCAAACACTGCTCGCTCTATGTTAATTTTAGCTCTTCTCCTGGATACAAGGCGCTGTATTAGTGTTTTATTACCATTTTGTTTGCACTAATAAAATAGTAAAATTTATTTCAAGGAAGTTGAAGGATGGTTTTACAATGCAAATTTGAAGAAATTGGACTTTTCATTTATGCCTCTGCTATTTTAAACCCTGACGGGTGTAAATTAGCCATGGGGACGGAGCCGACCCTACCGAGGGGGACTCGGGAGGCGGGCGCCCGGCTGAGGTTCCAGGCCGGCTCAGGGCAGAGGCCGAGAAGGCTCCGCGGAGAGGCTGGGGGCACAGGGGCGCCTGATCGGGTGGGACTGGGGGGGTGGGCTGTGGGGGTGAGTGAGGACGGGTCGGGCACCAGTGACTCTGGCTGTGGGCAGGCAGGCCTCACACCGAGCCCACGGGGAGACGCATGTGGCCGCAGAGCTCAAGGCTGTCTGTGTCTCCCCTCTGCCTTTTGGCGCCCTCCCCATCCTGACCTCCAGCCTGGATCCACTGGCTGAAGCCTCCCGGGGGACTGAGCAGCCTCTCTCCTGTGAGCTTGTTAGGAGGGGCTGTTAGGAGGGGTCGACCAGATGGACGGTCCACTGACACTCCTTTGAAAGGGGCTGTGGTTTGGGGGCGGGGAGAGCTGCCCCGAGGGAAGACCCTGAGCCCCAAAGGAGCCCAGGAAAGAGACCCCGGCCGGCCAGCAGCCCCGCAGGCCATCGCTCTGCCCTCTGACCAAGCCATCAAGAAATGTTACCTTCGAGCCGGCCCAAGTGGTCCCAGGCCTGGCAGTGCCCGTGGACAGAAAGGCTAGGGCCGTGGTCGGCAAACTCATTCGTCACCAGAGCCACATATCCACAGCACCACGACTGAGATTTCTTTTGAGGGCCGAGAACCGACCTCTGCGCCCGGGCCACAAAGTTTCCGTCGCCCTGTCCGCCCGCGCCCGCACGTGGAATGTTGTGGAAGAGCCACACTCCAGGGGCCGAAGAGCCGCCCGTGGCTCGCGAGCCGCGGTTTGCCGACCACCGGGCTAGGGGACCGACGTCTTAGCATTCCCAGCGGCTGGAATCCGAGGGAGCTGGACGACGGCGCGGGAGGGCGGAGCTGGGGCGGGAAGGGGGACTGGGGCGCGTCCTCTGGGGCTCTGGGAGGAGGATTCAGGTCGGTGCTTGCTTTATCCAAACCGGTTTGTTTATCGCCGAGAAATTATCAGCGGCCAATGGCCCAGAGCGCGCGCTGGGGGGACCTGCGCCCAGAGGCAGGGGCCGAACAAGTGTTCCAATGTCTGGCGAGGCCGGAGCGTGTACGGCCCAGGGTTGTCTGGCCGCCTGCCGGCTGCGGGGGAGCGAGGAGCCGGCAACACCAGTTCCCGGCCCAGCCCTCGGCCCTGTGGGCTCTTTCTCATGCATTGTCTCTCCTTCTCCCTCGTCTGGGAGTGACGTGTGTGTGAGTGTGAGTGTGTGTGAGTGTGTGTGTGTTTGTGTGTGTGTGTGTGTGTTTGTGTGTGTGTGTGTGTGAGTGTGTGTGTGTGTGTGTGAGTGTGTGTGAGTGTGTGTGAGTGTGAGTGTGAGTGTGTGTGTGTGTGTGAGTGTGAGTGTGTGTGAGTGTGTGTGAGTGTGTGTGTGTGTGTGTGTGAGTGTGTGTGTCTTTAATGGAAAGATCCAAGCTGCTGTTACCGGCGAGGCCAGAGTTGAGAAAACTGGAGGAGTGATTCTGGGCAAAAGAAACCGGAGCAGAAACGGTGGCAGGAGACACCCGAGGCTCCCCTTGTTGGACGGATGGATGGACGGACGGATGGATGGACGGACGGATGGATGGACGGACGGAAGGGCGGACGGTGCGAGCTCCGGGGGTAGCTCTATGCTTGCAGACTTGGCCCCGAGGCAGAGGAGGGGGCACAGGCTCCCCGCCTCTCCCGGTGGCTCCCCTGCTGTCCGTGGGGCCTGGCGGGAGCCGTCTGGGGTGGTGGGAAATACACGAGGACCGGGTGGGCCTTGGGCAGCGGGGCCGGCGCCCGTGTGGCCACTGTGGGAACAGGGCCGCTCCCCACCTGGGCCTCTTGGCCTCCTTTTGGGTCCAGGGGCTGTGGGTGGGATTTTGGGGGCGGTTGGGGGAGCTTAGGGGATGTACATAAGGCAGGGACTCTAAGCAGAGCCCGGAAACAGGCCAGGAACCTCCTGCCCCCAGCTGGGTGCCCGGGAAGCCCCGTGGCTCCGGGCCCCTGGCAGAAGGGGCCGAGAGGGAGGGCGGGAGCGGGTGGACGTGGTCAAAGCCAGGGCAGTGTTGGGAGAGGAGCACATTTCAGAGCAGCGCGTCTCTGAGCGTGTGAGGTGGTTTCGGGCCCTGCGAGTGGGGAGGTGCCCTGGGCCGGAGAGCGGCGATGGCTGGGGGCTCACACTCCGGGGGCATCTCCGTCCGAAATGGTAATCAGATCCAGGAGCAGCCGGAAGTGGGCAGAGGACCAGGCCTGGCGGTGGAGGGGGCACCAGGACCGCCTCTTGGGCCCCGCCTCTGTGCTGGGTCACGGCCAAGGTGGTCCACCCTCCACCGGCCACTCCAGGTCACCTCTGGAGAGGGGAGGCTCCTCTGAGAAGCCCCAGGGCTGCGTCCCACCCTTCCCTCCCCCGCCCCCACCCCACCTGCTTCTTTGCAATGCTCATTGTCACGCCTCAGCCAGCCTGGGAGAGAAGGATGCTCCATGTTGATTATTTGGCTTTCTTTTTGGCAGGGAGTAGAGGTGTGTGTTGGGGAGAGGGTGACCCCAAAGGACACCAGAGGATTGCTCTCCTAGGTGGCCCCCACCTGCTGCTCTGTCCTGTTTGACTTGGGGGGCCTGGGCCATAGCACCTCCTCATTTCCCTCTTCACCTGGGAGAGAAGGCGGCCAGAACGCCTATGTCCTTAGCCTGCCCGCCTCAGCTCCCCCTCATCCCGCTCAGCCTCCCGGGGTGTGATGGGGGCATCCCCACGCCTCCCGAGCCCCCCGCCCCCCTGCCCTGCACCTGTCAGCTGTTTCATTGACTGCCTGGCTTGGCTGCCGCCCAGCCTCTCCGCCCAGGCCGGCTCCGCCCGCCCCTCCCCCGCCCGCATGCCCTCCCTTCCTGTCTCTGCCCACGTCTGCCCCTGCCTGCCCGTCGCCGGCACACCTGAGGCCGCGCTGCCTAGCGGAGTGCCGGCTGGCTCAGGGTGTTTACCAGACAGCCGGATCAGGCCCTAAATCCTGTTGCTGTCTTCCCAGGGCCGCTTCCTCAGATGGGCTTCCAAGCCCCTAATCTCGGTGCCCACATCCCTGCCCGGCCCACGTTTGATGGAGCTTTCCTTTCCGATTGAAGCTGAGGCCGGCGGGATCCGTGCCGGGCTGGGGTCTGGGTTCCCACCGGTGCGCGATGACACGGCGGTCCGGCCCCTCCTCCCTGGTGCTTCCTTCCTCCCGCCTTCCTTCTGGGGGGGCCTGGGGGGGCGGGGGCCAGGAATCCACCACCAGGTGTTCCAGGGCCTTCCTGGGTGCTCCCCCCCCCCCTCGCGATGCACCTCCCCCCCCCCGCCCCCTACGCCCCCCCCCCCACACACACACGCACACACACACACACACACACACACACACACACACGCACACGCACGCACACACACCCCGCCGCCAGCGAGGCGATGAGGCCACTTGCTGGGATGTGGGGAGGAGGCCGAGATTGGTATTTTTTTTTAATTGATTTTTTTACAGAGAGGAAGGGAGAGGGGTAGAGAGTTAGAAACATCGACGAGAGAGAAACATCCATCAGCTGTCTCCTGCACACTCCCCACTGGGGATGTGCCCGCAACCCAGGTACATGCCCTTGACCGGAATCGAACCTGAGACCCCTCAGTCTGCAGGCCGACGCTCCATCCACTGAGCCACACCGGTTTCAGCCCGAGATCGGTCCCAGTGCCGGGGGCCAAGGGCGCCCAGCTGGAAGGGGGTCTGAGGTGGGAAGGAGCCGGGAGCCACAGCCCTTCCCCCATGCCCGTGCTCCCCGCTCAGAACCAGAGTGGCCCCCGTGGGGCTTGGCTGGGGCTGCCGGACACCCCGGAGAGTCCCTAACGCAAGCCTGCCCACCCGCGGGGCTGGCCACCCGCCCGCCTGAGGCTGGGCCGGCCTCTGGGGGGACAGGAGGGCGTGGGTGCTCCCCGTGGGACCCGCCCTGGAGGTGGGGAGGAGGCCGGTTTCCGGGTGTCCCTCTGAGGGCCTTGGGGCTGCCCACCCTCCAGGGACAGCAGGACTGAACCCAGAGCAGGGAACTTGTCACCCGTCCTCAGCCTTGTCTCCCAGAAATGTGGCTGAAAGAGGCACACGAGCTTACGTTCCCCCCCCCCCCCACAAAACCACCGCCACTTGGCCACCACTGGTGGCTTCGGTCTACCTCCCGGGTGGCTGGGACGGTGGGCGTGTCTTCTCCTAGTTGCCTTGTGAGCTGGACAGACCCTTCTAATGTAAGGTGACCAGATCCGTCCCGATTCTTTTTTGTTTGTTTGTTTTTAATATATTTTATTGATTTTTCACAGAGAGGAAGAGAGAGGGATAGAGAGTTAGAAACGTCGATGAGAGAGAATCATCGACCAGCTGCCTCCTGCACAATCCCCACTGGGGGATGTGCCTGCAACCAAGGTACATGCCCTTGACCGGAATCGAACCTGGGACCTTTCAGTCCGCAGACCGACGCTCTAACCATTGAGCCAAACTGGTTTCGGCCAGTCCCGATTCTTAACAGTTTTTTTCCCCCGCAGTCCCCTGGCGTTTTAAAAAAGTCCCGGATGGGGACTGTCCCGCCAAAAGCGGGATGATCTGGTCACCTTATTCTAATGTCAGCTCCCTGCTCCCTGGGCACCGGCTCCCTCTGCCTGCTTCTCCCCCGCCCCTCCTTCGGGCAGCCGTCTCTTGGCCTTCACCACTCCTCTCTCAGGGTCTCCCAACCTCCATCCCGCTCGGCTCCCCTGTCCCATCCCCCACCCTGTCCGTCGCCGGGGCCACCAGGGCTGCCCTGGGCTTCCCTGTCCCTCCTCCCCGGCCTGGGGCTCTCACGGAGCCAGGCCTCCCTGGCACCCAGCGGGGAGGGGGTCGGAAGGGCTGGGGACAGGGCAAGGGTGCCCCCCAAATTTCTCCCCGGCCCCCGGGTGTCTGGAGCCACAGAAGCCCGGCTCCCGGAGGAGTGAGTCCCGGGCACCTGGTTTTATTTGGGGTGTCTCTCCTTCCCCCCTGTATGGGGCGAGGACGGAGAGGGGAGCGGGGGAAGAGGGCACTGGGAATCTGGGAGATGGCGGTTGGGCCGGGGAGGAGGAGGAGGAGGAGGTGGAGGAGGAAGAGGTGAAATTAATTCATTAGAAAAACTTGTTTACCGGCTCTGCTCAGGCGCCTCCATTTTCAAAGTCTCCGTGTACAATAAGTCGCTAATTAAAATACGGAATTAGGCAACAGCGGTGTTTTTTTTTCCCCTTACGCTTTAATTGCGTGATTTTTTGTGATGTAATTTCTGGAAACACCCAGCGTACCTCACAGGGCTGATTGTTTGATAAACGAGAGGCACCTGAAACCGGCCCCAAAAATAAATATATAAGTCCGAGGGGAACGCGGGGAGAGGGAGATGGCGGGGAGCGGCAGACAGCCGGGGACCAGCGATCCTGGGAATAATAATAATACGAATATCTCCTAAGCAAGGACATTTCTCCTGTCTATCCCCCCCACACACACACACACCCCGAAACCAGAACAGCCTGTGCACCTCGGGGAGCTGAAACGGAAACCAGACCAAGCGGGGTGACCGCTCCCCGCCCCCGACACCCCGCTTGGTCCTGTGGCTGCACAGCAAACACAGCGGGGCCTCCTCCCCATTCTGCTGCCGGCCGGGCTCGGCGCCTGCTGGGCTGTCTCCTCCCCTCACAGACCTTTCAAGAGGAGTCTCCCTGGCCCTTGTTCCGAACCCCAAGGCCAGGGGGAGGGGGTCCGCGGACAGGGGCGGGGACCGTCTCCCCCGGAGACACCGGCTCTGCACGCCCACCGAGGGCAGGCGCCAGCCCCAGGCCTGGGCCCCGTGGGAGGGAGAGGGGAAGGGGGTCCCCGGTGAGAATGGGGCGCCCCGTGGCCGGCTGCCTTTTTACAGACGTAGTACACCTGGAGGACGATTGCAAAACTGCTGAGAAACTGGTCAGGGACTGACCCCAGGGCGGGGCGGGGCGGAAACTGGATCCCAATGCCACTGGCTGCTGCAGAGTCCCCGGCCGGCGTCCCCCGTGGGCACTGGGCCTCCTGGCACCGGGCACAGGGCAGGAGGGGCCGGAGGGCCAGGGGACCTGCAGCCACACTCCTTCTCCTCCCCAGCCGGGGCCCCGTCACCTCTGCCTCCGCTGCTCCGCTGGGGAGGGAAGACCTGCTTCCTTTTAGGGTCTTTAAAAAAACCCACATTTTCTCCCTGATTATAACTTGTGCGTATGGCTCGTTGGAAAATACAAAGAAGTGTGAAGGAAATCATTTTAAATGATGTAGGGCAGGTGTTGAAAGCATGGGTTAGGGCCGTGATCGGCAAACCGCGGCTCTCGAGCCACATGCGGCTCTTTGGCCCCTTGAGTGCGGCTCTTCCACAAAAATACCACGGCCTGGGCGAGTCTGTTTTGAAGAAGTGGTGTTAGAACACCCAAGGGGGCCAAAGAGCCGCATGTGGCTCGCGAGCCGCGGTTTGCTGACCACTGGGCTAGGGGAACCTCGGCCTGGGTTCACGCCCCGAGGGGTGTGTGTGTGTGTGACTTTGGCTAAGTTACTTACCGTTGCTGGATCTCAGTTCCCTCATCTAGCGAGGAGGGACCGTGACCTTGGAGAGGGTGAGGATGAGGGTGATGATCCGTAGGCACTGCTGAGCCCCGAGCCCTGAGCCCAGCAGGCAGCGCACACCAACGCCAGCCATTCCTGTGATCGTGGTTAATAACGACTGTTCGCTACCTGGAGGTCACAGGCTCTGAGGCGTTTATTAAGAATTTGCTTTGTATCGATCACGTTCCCTATCAAACCGGCGCCGCCCAGCAGAGTGGCCTTGAGCCGCGTGTGGCTCCTTACCCTGGAATCGACTAAAATGAAATCAAATTAAGCATCCAGTTCCACAGTCGCACCCGCCACGTCTCACGTGGTCAGCAGTGGCCACACTGGACAGCACCAGCTGTCCTACCCGGCACCATCCCAAACCACGGAGGCACTGGAGTTCCCCACATCCGCCTCCTACTTTCCAGTGTCTGCTCACGGCTGCGTGGTAGTCCTCGGTGCGGCGTATTGGCTTTGAGTCTTGGTTGCTGGGCATTTGGAGTGCCTTCTGGGCTCTGATTGGCCCACAGGTGCTGTGATACACTCCAATTGGTGCCAGGCAGCAAGGGGCGGGGCTCTGCTTTCCCCCTCTGCCCTGGAAGAACCAGAGGGGCTGCCCCCTCAGTCCTCAGGTGCATCCCCTCAGCTGGCTGGCTCGTCCACACCCTTCACCCCACAGGGCGGAGACTAGGAAGAAGGGGGAATGCTTAAGGCAGCAAAAAAGGAGCAGGAGTGACCACCCTCTGCTGAGCCCCCCCCCGTTAGGACCCCCACAAGGAGCCTGCAGGGAGTCCTTCTTGTTGGGGGGTGAAGGCCATGGTGGGGGGCTTGGCTTGGCCTGGCTCCCAACATCTGTGCAGCCGTCAGGTCCCAGGGAGGGTCTTCAGGCTTCCGGAAGGGCCCAGATGGAAGGTGGGGAGACTCCAGGGTCGGGGTGCTGGGTCCCAGGCCAGGGGGCAGGTCCAGGAAGATCTTGCAATTGTGGGTGACCACCCATCCCCTGACTGGGGTAGGTGGGTGCGTGTTGGGGCGCTGGGGTGCTGCCAGGGTGGTGTCCCCAGCCTCTCCTGTCGCCGGGCGGCCCGCGCCCTCCTGGCACCGCTGAGGGCAGAGCCCCGGGTGGGAGGCTGGGGCAGGACGGGCTGGGGACGTGATCCCCGGGGCAGTGGGCAAGACGGATAGGGAGCGCCGAGACCGGACCTGCTGATGTGGCCCTTTCTGCTCGCAGCGGATCGTAAAATATGGCTCGGATTTTCATTACGGGCTCTATCGATTATCTTCTGGGATGGATGAATTATAGAGAACATTAAATTTTTTTTACAAAAGCAAGGGAGAGAGGAAATATCTGAATGAGTTGGGGTGGTCGATGGCAGAAAGGGCTGAGCCACCAAGCCTGCGTGGCCTCCGACTCCGAGCCAGGCCAAGACCAGACGGCTCAGGGCGGCAGCCTCTCGCTGCAGCCCCCAGCCTCCCCGGGCCTGGCCTGACGGCAGGGAGGCCATTGCTCCCCTCTGCTCCCCTCGCCCCGTCCCCTGCAGGGAGCTGCCTAGGTCCCGGGAGGCAGACTGTGGGGTTAGTCACAGGTTCTGACCCAGGCGTAGGGCCTTCCCCGGGCTCCGGGCCTCCGTGGCTGGAGGTGGGCCCCACGCTCAGCTGCTTGCTCTCCAGGAGCCTCCTGATTCTGGGGAGACGCTCCCTATGTGGAGGGAAAGGTCAGAGGGCATCGATGGCCCCCTGGGGTCAGGCCTGAGACAGGAACTCCCGAGGAACGTGGCCACCTGGGCCTGGGGGCCTCCTCCGCTTCTCCAGCTGCTCGCTCCTTCCATCCGTCGTCCTGGCTCAGAGGATGTCCGAGGCCCTTGGTCAGCGGGGGAAACCGTGTCAGGGTCCCATGGCTGCGCATCTCCGGCAGGGCGGGAAGGGGGGCCTCCTGGAAGCCCCCGGCCCTTGCTTTCTCTCCCCCCCCCCCCCCCCCCCGCCAAGCAGTAGAGTGCCCAGTGTCCGCCTCCGAGGGGGTGACCTTGGGCCAGAGGGCCTCGCCGGGTGGGTCACCTCTCTCTCTGAGTCTTCGTCCCTCCGCTGTCCAGTTGAAATAACAACCTATCCCACCGGATACTTGCCACGACGGTATGCATTCGTGCCCTAGAATCCTTCGTGCTTAGTAGCCATCGTTCCTCCTCTACCGTGATCTCACACAGCCTACGACTGGCAGCGTCCGGAAACCTTTTCCTCCTCTCTCTTCGCTCAGCCTGTTTGGTGTATGACGATCGCCATTTTACAGATGGGGAAACCGAGGCACGGGGAGGTGAAGACACATTGCCCGGGGGTCCCACCGCTCGTAAATGGCAGAGCCAGGATTCCTGCCGGGCGGTCTGCGTCATGGGCCCAGGGCTCCTGTATTAACCCCCTAGGTTAGGCCGCCCCAGTGATCTGGGGGCGGGGAGGGGGGCACATGTGTGCGTACACCTGTGTGTGCGCCCCTGTGCCTGCCAAAAGCCTGGCCCTGGTGTGGGTGTCGGGCGGATCCCACGTATGACACCCCCCCTCCTCTATGTGGCTGCCTCTTGGGCGGTGACCCCCGCCTCGTCCGGGCCCTGCTCTGGGGGGGGGTGTCTCCTCACCCCCACGCCGCCCCCCTCGCCCTGGCTTCACCTAGGCCGCGGAGACGAGGTGGTGGTTTCCATGGATACCCGCCTCCCTCTGGGGACACGCCCTTTTTTGTATGACTCTGTTCCCTCGAGTTGATTGTTTTTGGCACACGGCTCTGTAAACTCATCCAACAATTAAAAGGGGGGCGGGGCGGGGCAGGAGGGAGCCGGATCGTAGCTGTGGGGTGAGTGACGCGGGGAGGGCCTCTGGGAGGAGGGTCCCCTCGCTGCCCCCCCCCCCCCCGGCCAGCAGCAGGGCGCCCGCCTCAGGCACAGAGCAGGTGGGCTCCCGGGGGACCCGCCTGGGAGGCTCTGAGAATCCCTGCCTCCCCACCTGAGCTGTGCTCCCGCCCCATCGCTCTCATCCCCCGAAAGCCAAAGGGCCTTTTCGGTGCCGACCGGTCCCTCTCCGGGGCCAGCCGGCGCCGGGAGGGGCCGGCGCGGGCCCATTTGCATGCGGGCGGCCCCCGTTTTGGCGAATGGGGTGTGTGTGTGTGTGTGTGTGTGTGTGTGTGTGTGTGTGCGCGCTCTGTTTGGGCGCCGGCCGTCCAACGCCGGCCGCGCTGGGCGTACCCGTCGGAGGCTGTGTGAGATCACAGGTGAAAAATGCAGTGAAAAACACGTTCGTGCCACAACACATCGCGTCGGATTTTTGTATTAAGATGTGGATTTTTTTATTGTTTTTTTTTTTTTCCTTTTCCATGCAGCCCTGGCGTTGGGCAATGTCGTGTTTTTGTTTTCGCTCCGGGAGGAGGTTTGTGAAATCTGCTCGTTAGGGCGCTGTCCTCTCCCCACCTCCAGCCTGCCCTTCCACCCCTTTCCCGCTCCGGGGAGACCTTTCCCCGGCCCCGCCTTCGGGGAGGATGGGGTGCACCCCAAAAACGAACATTCGCCCTGTTCTCAGTCCCTCAGTGCAGTCGGAGGTCCCGATTGGGGGGGGGGGGAGGGAATCGAGAGAAGGGGGAGGCAGGAGGAACCTCTGTCCCCCGCCCCCACCCAGGAGAGAGCCCCAACGCTGGCCCCTTTGTCTGGAGAGAAGAAATGCAAGTTGTCCCGTCCCCACTGCACCTCCTCGCCTGCGTGGCCCTCTCCTGGGTGGCTCTCTGATCCCCAGGTAGGTTTAGGGGTTCTGCTCAGCCGGGGGTTCCCTGCAGGACCCACCCCCTCGCACTCGAAGCCGAGCCAGAAGGCAGGGCCTGAGCACGGCCTTTGCCGCCCCCCAGCGTGACCTCTGGTGCTCCCGGTGGCTCTGGGACGTGGGGAGGGCAGAGCGAAGGTGCAGGAGGGGCGGTGGCACCTGGGGTGGGTGAGTGCCGTGATCCCAGGCGGGGACGGAGATGAGCTTCCCGGCGAGTGGGGACTCGGAGCCCGGGCCTGGCTGCGGCCCTTTGGGGCCCTGACCTTCGGCACGTCCCTCTGCGTCCCGGGTCCGCCCTTCCTCCCCACCCACGGGGACCAGGAGCTACCCGCATCCTGGCGCGAAGACCCGGTGCCATCCCCTGGCATGGTGCGTGGCAAACAGGAGGCGCCCAGCTAGTGCACGCACTTAGTTCCCGCACAGGCCCGCTGTCCGAGGGGGCAGCGCCCAGCCGAGGGCGCCCTCTGCTCCCGGCATGCCCCCTGGCACATCGTCCTGTCCGGCCAATTCTTGTCGGAATCGTTTGGAGGAGGATCACATGACCCGGCCGTCCCCTCGAACCCAAACGCTGCTCACCCCTGGTGCTGATGAGGGAGCGGGGAGAGACGGAGCCGCGGGCCGGGGCCTGGAGGAACGGGACGGAGCGGGAAAGCCGCCCGTGAAGGGTTTGTGGGCCGGGCGGGGTGCAGCCGCTCGGGGCCCATCTGATTCGGACACAAAACTGCGGGCCCGTGGGTGTGCTAACTGCTGGGATGCACGGCTAACGAGGCCCAGTCCCTGCCCTGAGGGGTTAGAGACCCCATGGTGAGGCCTGGCCCCTGCCCTGAGGGGTTAGAGACCCTGTGGTGAGGCCCAGTCCCTGCCCTGAGGGGTTAGAGACCCCGTGGTGAGGCCCGGTCCCTGTCCTGAGGGGTTAGAGATCCCGTGGTGAGGCCTGGTCCCTGCTCTGAGGGGTTAGGGACCCAGTGGTGAGGCCTGGTCCCTGCCCTGAGGGATTAGAGACCCCGTGGTGGGAACAGAGCTGGGAGCAGGTGGGGATTTAAATGCGACAGCGAAGGCTGCAGGAAGAGGGGAGGAGGGGGCGTGTGGGCCTGCTGGCCGTAGGCTCTGGAAGGTTCCCTTGAAGAGGCTGCAGGAAGGGGGTAGGAAGTTGATGGAGCACAGTTAACGCCTTTCACATCGCTTGTGTTTTGTTGCTGCTGTTGTTTAAATATATTTTTTATTGATTTCGGAGAAGAAGGGAGAGGGAGAGAATCACTGATCGGCTGCCTTCTGCATGCCCCCCCTGCGCCCCCCGCCCCCCCCCCCCCCCCGAGAACTGAGCCGGCAACCCGGGCACGTGTCCCGACTGAGAATCGAACCCATGACCTCCTGGTTCGTAGGTTAACACTCAGCCGGGCTCAGGTGTCTCATGGATGCCCGCCCCTCCCCACCGCCCGCTGCCCAGGACGAGGGAGAAGCTGCTGTCTCCATTCAACCGGGAGGGAGGGTGCTGGGAGAGGGACGGCTTGTCCAGGAGCCACTGTGGCTCCCGTGGCAGAACCGGGACTCAGAGCCGCGGCTCCCGATTCCCGGCCCGGCGGCCCGGCCTGTTTCTGTCGCTGAGCGTGGCTCTCACGCCTTCCCCCGGAGCTGCTGGCCGGAGGGCTCCGTGCTCTGGGCCGGCACCTCCTGGCCCAGATCCTGCCGCTGCCACAGCCCCGGGGCCTCGGCGTGGGAGGGCCCGTCCGTGGCAGGCCCTGGGGCCTGCGCCTTGGTTTGGTAAATGGGTCAGGCCACTTGGTAGGGGACTGTCCCTGAGCTTGGCCACGCCCTGGCAGGGCTGGAGGATGGCAGGAATGGGGGAGATGGAGGAGGAGGAGGCGGGGGAGGTGGCGGTGGCTGGGCCACACCCTTTGTTCAGTTGCTTTTGCTGCCCCGGGCATGCCTCTCTGCCCCTTTCCCGGCACTGGAACCCCCTTCTGAGCCAGCGTGGAGGCCCCGGGATTGCTCATGGTCATCGTTCATGGTGGCCAGACTCTGGTCTCTCTAGCTCCCAGCCGAGGTCAGGGAGCGGGCAGTGTTGCTCCTGACCTTCCTCTGGGGACTGGCTGCCTGGCCCGGGGCAGTGCTGGCCGCCTGTAGCAGACGCTGCTCTCAGGGGGGCTGAGGGTGGGGGGCGCTCTGATGGTGTTGGAGGAGAGCGCCCCAGCAGAGGAGGCTCTGGGGTGGGAGCCGGAGGTGGTCTGGGCCGCCCCTGCCTCTCCCCAGAGGTGCTGGCGGGCGGAGGGCTGCCCGGGGCTTTGGGGAACCTGGACCAGCAGGCCAGGGGCGTGTCCGAGCTCCGAAGAGCGAGTCTCCCTCCCCGCGGCCCTGAAGTTCCCATTAAAGTGTTTTTTCCTCTTTTTTAAAGAAAAAAAATATTCCCAAACTGGAAAACAAAGGAAATCCACTTCCCCCAAATCACACGAAACTCACATTAGGGGCCTGGCGGAATTCCATGGAAACCAGGAAGCCCGCCGTTAACCCTGTGTGCCGCCGGAGGGTGGGGTGGGGTGGGGTGGGAGTCGGCCGCCCGGCCCCAGCCCAGGGTCCCGGCCCAGGGTCCCGGCCATCCGCGGCTTCTCCCGGGAGCTGCCCCCGAGGCCCTGCCCGGGGCAGAGGCGGGAGAGCCGGTGCCCGCAGCTCCGGCCTTCAGCGCCAACGCCCCCGTGCCCTCCTGGCCCAGCCTCGGGAGGCGCGGAGGCCGGAGCCTGTCCTCCGGGGAGGCCCTGGGGGACCCGAGGGCGGGGCCAAGTCGGAGAACCTGCCGGGCGGCTGCCCACACCATGCCGCCCTGCGGAGTCAGGACCCAGCCCACGCTCACACTCAGGAACATGGAGGCGCCAGTCCCGGGCAGGGAGGGGGGACAGGACTGATGCCAGCCTGTAGGGGGGTGGGTGCAAGGGTGGACAGAACCCCCCCCCGCATCCCCCCACCCGTACATCACTCTCACATCCAGCCTGACAGGCTGTGCGCCGAGGTCAGGGGCGTCGGTGTCTTTGCACGCACGCGGGCTGAGTTTTCAGAAAAGGCCGAAAAATATTTACAGGTTTTCAAGTTGAAACGCAAACAGGAAAAGCCCTTTTAAAAAAGTGAGGGTAGTGGATATTCAAAACAGGGATCGCCATGGAAACACCACAATATTTGCTTAAATTGATACAAAGGTTGCCAGTAGCAGGGCATCGGCGTGTTTTTGGCCACATTTTTATATATTTTATTATTATTATTATTATTATTATTTTTTATTTTATTTTATTTTTTTTTTGGCCCAGCGCCTCTAACCAATAATCTCAGCATCCCCCTTTCTCCTCCACGGATTTTTCTCAATCCCCGTTTCTTCTCTGTGTGAAGCTCGCAGCCCCAGAGGAGAGGGGGAGAGGGGGAGAGAGGAAACCAAACTCCTCTAGTCCCGGGGAGCTAGCTGCGGGGCCACCTGTTGGTTCCATTTTTAGAGACTCCCATGGGCCTCCGGGGGTCCCGGGAGCAGCTGGGAGCTGGCTGGCCGAGGGACCGTCTGCATTGAGGGTGCGGGAGGGCGGGGAGCCCCAGGGCCGGGCCGGGAGGCGAGGGTCTGGGTCTGCCCTGGTGTCCAGCGTCGGCTTCCTCCACGGCCAGGCTGACCTTTCACCCCCGGAGCCGGGCCTGGGGCGTGATCGCTTTATGGTTATCTGGGGTGTCGCCGGACGGTCTGTCACGGTTCCTACCTGTTTGGTTTTTTTTTGTTGTTGTTAGGTGTGACCACGGTGTGGCCATCGGCTCATAATGGTGCCAAGGGTGCCCGGGCGGTGCGGTCAGGCCTGGCACTCACCGCGGCCATGCCACCTGCCGAGGGGCGGGCAGGTCCGAGAGCCTCTTCCCTTGCACAGGATGTCAGACCCTGCGCTCCGAGCTCTTCTCTCTGGAGTCGCTTTGGGTAAGGTGACCAGACGTCCCGCTCTGGGCAGGACCGTCCCGATTTGTCCCGCGTTCCGCGGCGGGTTTTAAAAAAGTCCCGATTTTTGGAAAAAATCGGGACTTTTTAAAACCCGTCGCAGAATGCGGGACAAATGGTTAAAAATCGGGACGTCTGGTCACCTTAGCTTTGGGAGTCTCCACTGTGGCCTAACCACCCGTTTCCCTTCTTGCTCTGCAGGCGAACGGACCTCGCTGACTGAAGGCAAGGCCCCCACCCCCTCCCGCGGCCTCGCTGTCCCCCCTGAGGAAGGAGGGGGTCCCCAGCTCCAGGGTGCGCGGTGGAATGGACTTCGGACCCCCGGCCCTTGGGAAGCAAAGGTAGCGGCTCCCGATCCCCACACGCCACCGGGCCACGCGGGCGGGGGCTGTGGTCGGCCAGTTTGGGGGACTCGGGGCAGGGCTGCCTGCCGAGGCCTTTCCCGGTGGGTTCTGGCCCGGATGGTGGTCGCGCAGGCACCCCAGGTGAGAGCGGGACACGGAGGGTTGGGAAAAATCCTAGGACACTTGTGCACGTCCCTCCTGGCTGGGCCGTGCCCTCACGGCCGTCTCCCCCCTCTGGATCCCGGCTCCCGCCCGGCATCCCCACGGGGTGGCACGGAATGGTGCCAGCTGCCTGCAGGCGCTGCAGGGAGGCCTGGGCTCTGGCAGACGCCCCACCTGGGGCTAAGCATCAGGTCACGTCTCTACGGCATCTCTGAGGACGGTAGGTCCAGACCAGAGATGGCTGCTCCGAGCCGAGCTCCCGGGGGGGCTGGGCAGGGCCCTCCCAGGTGGAGCCACAGGTGTCTTTAAAAAAAAAAAAAATACAAAAACCACACATTTTATTGATTTCAGAAAGGAAGGGAGAGGGAAAGAGAGAGACCTACACATCAATGATGAGAGTGAATCATGGATCGGCTGCTTCCTACCTGCCTCACACTGGGGATCGAGCCCGAAACCTGGGCATGTGCCCTGACCGGGAATTGAACCGTGACCTCCTGGTTCATAGGTCGAGGCTCAACCACCGAGCCACACCAGCCCGGGCTCAGAAATCGCCCCTTGCCTAAGGAAGGTCATGTGCGCCCGGGGTGGGTAGTCCGATGGGTAGCTGATGCTGTCCGATATTTATTATCAAATGGGTTTTCAGGGTGGGGGGAGGGGTTTGCACATGATTGGTTACTTTTCACATATTGATCGTGATTCAGTGTTCTCTCATGTTCCGGAAGGAACCAGCCTAGAAGGGTTGGGCTTCGGTAAAGTGATGGGCCAGGTCTTAGGGCGGGGGCTGGGGCTGAGGGCCCGGAGCATGGCTGGGAGGGGAAGGTTGGGGGCTGCCCTCCTGTGTGTGCCCGATGGGGTCAGCAGCCCCGCCCCCCTCCTGCGTGCTCCCTCCCCAGGGGCGCCCCAGGCAGGCGTGCCCGCCCCTCCCTCCGGGGCCAGCTCGGCACCTCCGGACTTTGAACTTGTGGGGAGGAAGCGCTTGCAGAGACGGTGCCTGGGTGCCCACTGGGGACTGGGAGGTTCCCAAGGCAGCAGGCCAGCTGCCTCCCGGGCCTCGCCACCCGGGGGCTGTCGCCAGCCTCAGACACAGCCCAGGGGTTTGCAAATCAGATGTAAATGTGGCCTTTGGTGCAGCCGTGCTGTGGAGGCTGTTCGTCCCGGCGTCCAGCACACAGTCCCGCCCCGGGACCGGCCTGTCCCCTCGGAGGCCGTGCCGCTTGGTCCCTGATGGCGGGAAGAGGGGCTGAGGAGACTCTAGGCTGCCATCTTGCACCAGCACCTGCCCATCTCTACCTTCCTGGGCTCTTGCCCGACTCTGCCTCCTCGGTGAGCCCGGGCCCTGGGCCGGCTGGCCATGCCTTCGAGCCTCTGGATGTCCTCCTTCGCGCCTGACACCACAGGTGGCCGATGCAGTGGCATCGCCAGCGAGGGGGCACCTTTGCCTGTGCTGTCCTCGGTGGCAGGCCTTCTGTTTTCTGTGTTTCTTCAGCAAATCAGGCCCATGCGTGTGTTTTCTTCCTTCTCGAAGTTTCCTCTCCGTGCCGGGACTTGCACCCAGCATGGGGCATGGGCTCTGTGCATCCTGTGGGACCCGGGCATCCTGGCATCGGCGGGCGGGCGGGCGTGGGCTGCTGACGAAGCTTGGGAACTCCGAGAGCTCTGAAAGGGACTGTCGCTGAAGCCGGTGTGGCTCAGTGGATAGAGCGTCGGCCTGTGGACTGAAAGGTCCCGGGTTCGATTCCGGCCAAGGGCATGCACCTTGGTTGCGGGCACATCCCCGGTGGGGGGGTGTGCAGGAGGTAGCTGGTCGATGTTTCTCTCTCATCGACGTTTCTAGCTCTCTATGTCTCTCCCTTCCTCTCTGTAAAAAAATCAATAAAAATATAAAAAATGAAAGGGACTGTCCTGGCCAAGCCCTGCCTCTCGGACCTAGCCCTGTCCAGGTACAGGGTCCTCTGTGCAGGGTGACCCTCCGGACACTGGACTGTGGGCGACGGGGCGAGTCCGTGCTCGGGCCTGGCTGCAGGCTTACTCCTGCCTCGGTAGGGTTCCCCCTGCTTCTGGCCACACCACAGAAGGCTGGGCCTCTCTCGTCTCCAGGGCCAGCGGCCTGGGGTCTTCCACGTCCTAGGGACACCCTGGACAGGACAGCCCTGGGTCTCCTGGAGTTCCGGTTGGGCAAGCGGACAATAAGCAAACGCACACAGAACAAGGGAGCCGTTCGTGCAGAGTGGACGTGGGATGGGGCGGTGGGAGGGGGCCGGGCAGGTGACGGCTGGAGTTGATGGGCAGGCAGTGGACAGCCACCGGAAGGGCACGTGGGAGAATATCCCACAGGGAGGGCACAGCCGGGCCTCAGGGCCTGCGGAGGGCTGGGCTCGGGGTGTGCGTTGGGCAGAAGGAAGGTCCCAGGGCCCGGGGTGGACCGGGTGGGGGCCGGGGCACAGGGGCTTCGGTGCGCCAGGGGGGTCTGGGGTTTTACTCCTTGGGGGACAGAGGGTTTTTAAGGAGGGAGGTGAGGTATCTGATTTTCGTTTCTAGAAGATGGCTGGGCCGGAGGCTGGCCCGAGGGGTGGCGGCCGTGGCCGCGGGAGTGGGAGACGGTGGCTGAGACTCGGGCGGGGTGGAGAGCGGGGCAGAGTCTGTGTGCTCAGAGGGAGCGGAACCGGGGCCTGCGGATGGGCTGGGGAGACCCCGGGGTGACACCGGCCCGCGCCCCCCCGCCCCCGCCCCAGGCCTGACGGAGCCGAAGGACCCGTGGCTCTGAGCCTCGTGGGTTACAGGGACGCATGGCTTTCAGAATGCCTGTGGGTCAGGGGAGAAGCACTGTCCCGGCTGCTGAGAAAGGGGTGTGAGTGGGGAGCCGTCTCTCGGTCAGCACCTCGCGGAGGGAAGGCCAGAGGCCCGCCTGTCCCCTGAGCCGTTTCCAGCAGCGACTTCCGAGCTCGCTGTCCCCTCGGCCCGAGACCCCGCCCGAAGCTGTGGGGTGCCTCTGCGCCCGAGTTCTGTGCGGGGCCTGAGGCTGGGTCCCGGCGCTCACTCACATCGGTCCTCCCTGCACCCTCGGGTGTGTTCTGTGTCCTCACGGGCTGGGCTTCGGCGGCCTTTCTCCGGGTGCCGGGATGCCGAGCTCGGCGGTGGGCTTGCCGGAGGGGCCTCCTCTTTCCCACGGGGCCAGCGGGGCCGAGATCCTCGCAGTCTTTCCAGGTGGGAAATCTCAGCACAGTTCCCGGGGTTTGAGTCGCCGTAGGCGTCCCATCAGAAAGGGCCTGGGCCGCTGTCCCTTTTCCCGGGGCCTCCGATCGGAGGGTCCCCTCTCCTGGGTCCTGGTCTCATGTGCGTGGGCCAGGGCGGGGCAGGCAGTCCCAGGAGCCATGCTGTGGCAGTGACGTGACCCCCAGGCATGTCACAGCCCAAACAGCAAGCCAGAGGCCTGGCGCAGTGAGCCGGGCGCTGTCAGCCAGGGGCAGGAGCCCCAGTGAGGACTGCTCATGCTGGCAACATATCCCCAGCCATACGGGCCAGGCCGGCCCTCGGGGAGAGCTCTGGGGGCCTGACCTCCAGGGGCAGTGCCGGAAGGGAGCAGGGGGTGCCCCCGCCCGGCTCCACTGGGGTGCCAGCCATTCCTTCTGGGTGTGTCTGCTGCATCAACACCCTGGGCTCCAGGGCCCCGGGGGAGGGTGTCTGGGTGGGCAGGAGCGTGTGTCTCTGTGCGCGTGTGCGGGAGGCCCTTCTGCTCGCTGCCGCTGTGGCCTGCGCTGGATCCGAGGCCTTCACTCCTAACTGGACTGGACAGCTCTGACTCCCCCTCCGGGCCTTTGAGCTGCCGTGGGGCTGGCCCTCCAGAGCACAGCGCCGGGCGGGGGTGCAGAGGGGCGGGATCGGGAGATCGGGTGCTGGCTAAGGGGAACGGGGGCCACGTCCTCTGCCACCCCCAGGGGATGACGTGTGGGGATGAGGGGGCTCCCAGGTCGCAGCCCCTCGGGGGTGGACAGAGGGCTGGTGGGGAGACGGTTTGGGAAGCGTTACAGATCCTCCTGGTTTCTAAGTCGTGAGGATTCTGCCCGGTGTTACCGACCTCCCTGGTGCCTTCTGCCCTCTCAGCAGCATCGGGACGCCCCTGGGTCCCACCAGGCACGGCCCAGAGCGACAGGAGCCGGGAGGGGCCGGCTGCACCTGCCCCACCGGAAGCCACCGGGGCCTCTTCTCATTGGGGACCTGTTTGCCCCAGAGGGACAGCGGCCGTGGCTTTGGGAGGTGGCGCCGTGGATGTGGCAGAGGCGTGGCCGCCCTCCCCCGGGGACCGGCTGGCGTGGGAGAGGATTTCACACGGGAGGAGCCTGGTGGCCGGGAGCGCGTCTGCTCCCCTCACAGACGTTCAGGCCACGCTCAGTCCACCTTCTCCCGACCGTCTAGAGCCGTGGTCGGCAAACTGCGGCTCGAGAGCCACCTGTGGCTCTTTGGCCCCTTGAGTGTGGCTCTTCCACAAAACACCACGGCCTGGGCGAGTCTGCTTGAAAGAAGTGGCGTTAGAAGAAGTTTAAGTTTAAAAAATCTGGCTCTCCAAAGGAATTTCTGTCGTTGTACTGTTGGTATTTGGCTCTACGGACTCATGAGTTTGCCGACCACGGGGCTAGACCCTCCCCAGGGACGGAGCACCTGGCCCAGGTGGACGCCCTGGGGCCCAGAGGAGGCCATGCTGAGGTGGGAGGCCATGGGGGCCGGGGACTGTCAGCCCACCTTCCACTGGACCTCGGGGGGCCATCCACCGGGCCACCGTACCGCCCGCGGCCTGCACCCGGATACACCAGCCCCGCCGCCCACCTTCTCCTCTCTGGGTCGGGTCTTGGCCCCTCAGGAACAGGAGCCCTTTCTGACCCTGAGCCTCCTCCCGGTGGCCTGGGGCTGGGGCCCCGGTGACCCGGGCAGGTGAGAGGAAGGAAGATGTAATTAATCACTAGTTCCTTCTCCAGAAATGCTAATCGGGAAATGCAATTAAAAGCAAGTTTTTTTTTCCCCTTAGTAATCTGTTAAGAGCTGGTAATGAAGTTTAGGGCCGTTGTGACTCGATGTTTCAGCTTCACCGACTCAAGTCAAAACAATGCAAGCCCGGGAGTCTGCAGGCCGCAGTGGGGGGTCCCGGCGTTCCCGGCTCACCATCGCCTCCCCCACCCCCCTTGTTCATCGTCTTCCCCCCAACCCCCCTCACTCACCATCATCCCTCCTCATGCTGCTCCCGTCCCGGCCAGAGCGGGCAGCGGTCCCGCTGGAGGGGCGGGTCTGTGTGGCCCAGAGATGCGTCCCCCAGGGCATCCCTCAGGAGTCCCACAGCCTGGAAGTGCATCTTAGGGGACCTGCTAGGTAGGACTGGAGTGGGAGGATCCCAAGTTTGGGCGCAGAAATCGGGGGGTGGGGTGGGGTGGGGAAATCTATAGGGTCGAGGAGGAGGAGACAGGTTCCTGGGGAGCCCTCCGGGCCAGGCTGGGGCCCAGGCACTTGGGGCTCAGAGCCAGAGGAAGTGGTGGTCCAGATCCTGAGCTCGGACCTCTGGCCATTCATCCTTCGGGGTCCGCTCATTCATGGAACATGACTGAGAGGTGCTGAGAGCTAGGCCTGTCTAACCCGGGACCAGCCAGGCCAGAACGCCTGTCCTCCTGCAGTGTGCATCTGAGCGGAGGGAGGCTGTGGGAGGTGAGATAAAGAGGTGACAGCCATGTTCGACGGCGCTGTGTGTCCAGGAGGAAGCTAAAGCCGTTTGGAGAGCAGATGGGGGGCGGGGGGAGGTGCTGGAGGGAGGTGCGTGCGGGGGTGTGCGTGCAGGGGGGGGCGGATGGTTTGTAATGGCAGGTGTGGCGTCTGGGGAAGGCGGCACTGAGATGGTGACGTTTGGGGAAGGACAGACGGAGGTGAGGGGGCGAGCACCCTGAGTCATACCTTGGAGGGTTGGAGGGCAGCGAGGAGAGGAGGGAGGTGAGTGGGGGAGATGCCGTGTGAGGCCAGGGAGGGCCCCCCAGATGCTGAAGGCCTCGCAGCCATTGTGAGCGCCAAGGCTTTTAGGCCGACGGACATAAGAGGCTTTTCGAAGACGTCTGAGGGGCATGATCTGATTAAGCACCAGCTCTTCATTAAAGAGCGAGACCCAACTGTCGCCAGCTCCTCCCGGGACGGGTCCCCTCGGTGGCCGAATCTAGGTCCTCCTGCACCCCCACCCCCACCCCCCACCCCCCAAACACACGCCCAGAGTGCTCTCGAGCAGGCGGGACGGGTGCTGAGTGTTCGTCTGGAAGTCGCCCTGCCTCGGCCTCGGCCTGCTCCCCCAGTCCCGCCTCGGGGAGCCACTCGGAAACGGGGTCTTGTCCCTTTAAGCAGCCCCCCGCCCACGCCCCTGGCCTGCTTTATCTGAAGTCCAAGCGCATGTTGTTCCAGGACCGATCCGCTTTAGCTAATTAATAATCTGACAGGAGCCACCCAGGGGATTAGCGGCTGAGCCGAGCTCCGCCAAGCCCCAGCAAATGAGCCCTGTGCTCCTCGGGGACATGGAGGTGACTTTGGGGGTGCGGGGAGAGGGGACCCCCCTGGGTGAGCCATGGCATTGGACGCGCCGAAGTGACCCGCGAGCAGAGAGGGCAGGCAGGGCACGGCTGTGGCCAGGGCCTCTTGTCAGGAGCCTGCTGTTCGGAGGGGCAGGGACTTCGCTCCCCCTCACAGCCCCTCCCCACCCGCTCACCCCCCAGAAACCACCCCCACCTGCCCGGCGGCACCTGTTGAGCCGAGGGAAGGGGCTGCCGGATCCAGCCAATGAGAATACAGGGCCCGCAGCGAACTCAGAATTTCAGATAAACCGCAAATAATGGCCATGTATGTTCCATGAAGTACTTGGACATGCTCAACATTGAAAAAGTATTTACAGTTTATCTGAAATATATAGGTCACTGATTCTCTTGCCATTTCTCAGGCCCCTGAGCCAGGAGGGCCCGAGGCTGCGGGCTTCCTCCCGGGAACAGCCTGGAGGGCCCCCGGGAGGAGGCGGCACCCTCACGGAGCCGCTCGGAGACCTGGCACGCCGGCCTCCTGGCACGGTGGCCTCCCTGGCCCGGTGCAGGAAAGGGGCACAGGCCAGCCACTGGCCGGAGGCTCCGGCCTTTATCCGGGCCCAGGTGGTCCTTGGGTGAGGCGAGTCCGAGTCTCCTCCCCGGGTCTGTAGCCGGGGCCCCTCCCGCCGTGAGGGAGGCCGGTGTCTCGGCACAGTCGGGGGCCCTCCTGAGGGCACAGCCCGAGGTTCCCGGGGAAATCTGGGTTAGGGGGTCACTCGCTGTGTGGGAGGGGCCGGGCCAGGTCAGCGCAAGGCCACAGACAGCCTGCTGTGCGGGGCCTCCTTCCTGCTCTGAGGCCTCTGGGCCCCGAACAGAATACCTGTCTGCTGACCTCCCCGAGCCCCTCCCCGCAGCCTCCGGAGGCCCCGTGCCCGCTCTGGGGGAGGGTGTGCGGTGCGGCGGGACGGGGCTGCCCGCAGGCCGCTCCGTGGACCGGGGGGAGGGTCCTTCCGCTCCCGCTCAGCACCTTCTCACCCTCGCTCTGTTCCCAGGGGTCAGGGAGCTCAGGGCAGCGAGGGGCCCGCTGCCAGCTGGTGCCGGTCCAGCCCCCTGCAGCCAAGCGGCCCGATGCCAGGCGGGCACTGCCCCCGAGGTGGGAGCTCTGGCTCCCGCCCCATGCTCCAGGAGCTAACAGCATCCTGTGCCCGGGGAGGCCGCCCCCTCCCAGCCTTTCCCGGCAGAGCCGGCGGGGGCGCCTTGCGGTGGAGCCGAGGGGAACGGGGGTGCTGAGCCGCTGGGAACCTCTTCCGCTTCCCGAGCTCTCAGCCTCCTCCCCAGCGTGCCCGGCGGTTTGGCCCTGCTCTGCGAGCCGTCTGCTGCCCCTGACCGACATCGTTAGCGTGGGTATTTATATTTCATTAACGACATTAAGCCCAAATGGCATTAAAAGCAAAGCTGGTGATAAATAGCTTATTAATAAACAGGGAGTGCTCCATGCTGCCCGGCCTCTCCCAGCCCCGGCGTTAACCCTTGCTGCCCTAGATAAAGACGCTTCACCCCAAAGACCATTCTCCGCCCCCCCTACACCCCAAAGCAGGGGCTGGAAGAGCCGGTCACGTGGCCTCCAGCTCCGGGCGGCGCTGAGGTCAGTGCCTGTGGGATCACGTGGGGGCCGGTTGTGGGTCACTGGGGCTCAGGGAACCTGGCCAGATGCCCGCAGGGCTTCCCGTCAAACCCTCACGCCCTCTCCTTCGCCACCGTCGGTTCCGGGGCATGAAGCATTCGCGGCGTTCCCTTTAGAGCTGTCAGCACGGGTCTCCCCGCCCCGTTGTAGTTCTGTCTGGAAGGAGGGTCACAGAGTCTCCGGAATCACAGAGAGCGATGCTCGTGGGAACAGCAGCGGCGGCCGCTGCTCCGCCGCCGTCCGCCGAGCGCTGCGGCCGTGCGTGGCCGCGCTCCGTGCTCCCGGCGACCCCCAAGATCCCCCAGCTCGGCCGCCGTTTCGGTGGGGACAGTGAGGCTGGTCCGCCCACATCACACACACAGGTGCTGGCGGGAGGTGGCGCACAGCCAGGCCTCGGCCGTCTGGGGGGTACGTTCGTGTTTCTTGGCGGTGGAGCCGTCTCTTAAGACTTTCAAGAAATGTGGGGAGGCTCGGCTCTGGGCCCCCCACCTCGGCCCCCTCCCCGAACTGTCTGAAGCCAAGAAGAGAAGGCAGAGCCGCGTCTCGTCTCCATTCCCCGCGGACACTCTCCCCCGCTGTCCCTCTGGGGCTGTCTGGCCCGGCCTGGCT
Organism: Pipistrellus hanaki; assembly: GCF_964339955.1. NCBI lineage: Eukaryota > Metazoa > Chordata > Mammalia > Chiroptera > Vespertilionidae > Pipistrellus > Pipistrellus hanaki. Next base: position 195,275,533 of record NC_140504.1, read on the forward strand.
GGGGGGCATGAGGCTTGCAGTGCAGAAGGGAGAGCTGGAGGGGGTGTGGGGTGAAGAGGTCGCGGGTTCCAGGGGAGTGGGGGGGGGGGCACGTCCAGGGGACCATCTGGCTGTGTCTGGTGCACACGTGGGGCTGGCAGAGGCTAATGAACGAGCGGGACCCGGACACCTCTCAGCCTCCCCCCACTCCCCCCCAAGCCGGGGAGGAAGCTGGGAGAGCGGCCGCGGGGCCTCTCGTCCGGGAGGAATTCCACTTCTCGTCCCGATGGAGGGGGCCTGACCACCCCACAGAGCACAACGGACAGGAGGGAGCAGCCGGGGGCCCGCCTGACCTCCCGCTGACCCGAGGCCGGCCTCACATGGCCAGCGTGTCCGGGAAGACGGTCCGGCAGGTGGGTGGCCCGGCTCACCGTGGCCCGCGGGCCATGGCCACCACGTGGCTCAGTGGGTGGCCGGGTGTGGGGTCACGCTTGTCAGCCGCATTACACTTGTGGTGCACGAGGCTCGGGCACTAAGCCAGTGACCGGAGCTCCCGGTACCAGAGCAGCCGGGGAGGGGCCGGCCCGGCCTGCCCGGCCGGGGTCCAGCAGCCACACCGGGGGCTCCCCGGGAGGAAGGTCCACCACGGAAAGAGGCTGTGGGCCCAGGCCAGGCCATCGGGGGTGCAGTCAGGCCCACGGCTCAGTGGTTGCGTGGCTGCCACCTCACCACGCTCACCGGTGTGTCCTCCTTGGTGAACAGGCGCTAACAGACATTTGCAGGGACGCGGTCTGCAAAGCGCCTGAGTGGGGGGCCCAGGCTCTGAATGGGGGGGGGGGCGCGGCTGCCCTTCTTGCTGTTGGACCTGCACCTGATCCAGCACCAACGTGGCTGCTCACTGTCCTGACTGAGAAACAGGCAAGGCAGTGGGCACAGGGGTAGTTACAGCAGCAGGTAGGATGGGCCGGATCATTTGGGGGGGGGGGGGGTTCTGGGGCTTATCCCCCTGGCTGAGGAGAGCCTTTGGAAGGGGAGCACAGCGCACCCCCTCTTAGCACGTGCTGGTCTGGAAGGGGGGTCCGGTGTGAGCGGCTGACACTGGGTGCAGGTGGCCGCAGGGACCCGGGGGGAGCAGAGGGATGGGCCTTCAGCGTGGGGGACCCTCCCACCCCCATCTGTGATGTTAGCTACAGTGAGGCAGCACTGCCTGTCCCTCCCCGGGTTGTAAGCCCCCTCCCATCCCCTCAGTCTGCAAGGGGGGGACCGGGTGGCAGCCTCTGCTCACCGACCTGACCGGGCTGGGGTGTGCCCTGCTCCGGGGCCTTGCCCGGGCGTCTGGATGGGTGCCTGTCTCTGCCATCGGGGCCTGGCCATGGCAGACCGCAGACCGAGGTGCTGCTCCTGCCACGGCCTGGCACACGCTGGTCTCGGCACCCAGCAAGATGCCCTGCCGTGGGGTTTGGTGGGCCCACAGGGTTGTGTCTCCTCAGAGGCGGAGAGTGTGAGCACCCCCCACTGCACACCCCGCCTTCCCGAGGGCACTGGCCCTCTCCGGCCCGGCCCCTCCCGAAAGCCAGAGCCCTGTGTCCTCCACGGGCCGGAGGCCGGGCTCGGAGGGGGCGAGGGCGTGGCCGATGCCACCTGGAGTGAGGGCTCTGTGCTGCCTCGGAGGGTGGGCACAGCGGCCTGGGAGGGTGGGCACAGCGCCTGGGAGGCTGTGCCACGTGCCCGGTCACTCCTCCTCCAGAGAGACCCCGTGGAGAGAAACGTGGGGACCTCCGCTTTGCTCAGAGGACCTCAGAGCCACAGGCCCCCGGGGGCCCCGGGGAAGGGCCTGGGTCGTGGCCTGAGACAGCTCCGAGTGGGAGGGTGCTGCGTGGGCAGACTGGGCAGCGGCCAAGGTGCTAGCTGGCTCCCTGATGGCAGATTGTCAGCGGGTCAGAGGCTCTCCGTGCTCCGTGCTCCCTCGCCCCGGGGCTGGGAGGACTAGCTCACCTCCCCTCGGCCCCGTGGCTCCCGGACCCCAGGCCCGGCTGGGACGGTTCCGTGGGCGGGGCCGTTGGAAGGCCCTCGGACAAGGACTCAGGACAAAGACGGGCCCTCAGTGGGGTGTGAAATGCCATCCTGACTCCATGCCTGCCCCAGGACGGGCAGTGCCAGCCACAGGGAGGGGTCACCTGCACCTGAGACCCCAGGGCTGGGGCGGGGGGTGGGCCACCTGCCTCCTCCCTCCTCGGGGAGCCGGCTCCTGCTTTCGTTTTCCGCGGCCACCGTTTTCTCTCGGGGTCTAATTAGAGGCTCGGAGCTGTTTACAGCCTGCGGTTGGCTTTTTATTGGGTCCTTGGCAGTTGCCTCCTGCCCTAAAGAAGTTTCGATGGAGCAGGGTTGGATTCTTCTTTTTGGCGAAGTCCTCAGCTTCAGTTTCGCTGTGTGTGCGTGCATGTGTGTGTGTGTGTGTGTTGGTGTGTGTGTGTGTATGTGTGTGTGAGCATGCTGATGTGTGTGCGTGTGTGTGCGTGTGTGTGTGTGAGCGTGCTGGTGTGTGTGCATGTGTGTGTGTGTTGGGGTGTGTGTGTGTGTGAGCATGCTGGTGTGTGTGAGTGGGTGTGTGCATGTGTGTGTGAGTGTGCTGGTGTGTGTGTTGGTGTGTGTGTGTATATGTGTATGTGAGCGTGTTGGTGTGTGTGTATGTGTGTGTGGGCGTGCTGGTGTGTGTGTGTGTCTGTGTGTGTGTGTGTATGAGTGTGTGAGTGTGCTGATGTGTGTGTGTGTGTCTGTGTGTGTGTGTTTGAGTGTGTGTTGATGCAATGAGGCCTCTCTTCCCTTCCTTTTTCCAAACGCTGCCTCCTATCCTCCCTCTCCCCGTCCCCACCTCACGTGTCCTGTGGCCCAGGGAGAGCCGGGCGGCAGGAACTGCATGTCCTCAGCCTCGCCCTGCCCGGGGGCCGCGCTGTGACAGCGGGCAGGTCCCTGGCTGCTGTCCCCGGTGTCCTCCCTGTGAATGGGGCCAGCGGCGGGGCACGGCTCAGGCTCCCCTGCCCCTCCGGCCACGGCAGAGCCGGTCACGCTGGCGGGCGGGAGGCCTGTGTGTGAACAGGTGCACTAACCGGGGTCCCGGAGCCCTGGCCTGCGCTAGCCCTCCGGTCCTCGGCCCCCCGGGGGCAGGTGTGAACCCCCTACTCTATGGGCGAGGCTCCCTGCAGCCAGAGAGAACAGCTTTTCTGGTGTCGCCGGGGTTATCGTGGACTGAGCCTTGGGATTCGAACCCAAGTCTTCGTATCTTCCAAAAACCTGCCCGGGACCAGCTACGTAATCTGTGGGCGCAGTGCGAAATGAAAGCGCGGCTTTAACACGATGAAGGACTTCATGACGGTGGCCGTGGGACACGGAACCCAGCGCGTGTCCTTCTGAGCGTCGGGCCCCGCGTGGCCGTGTGGGCGGCCCACACGGGAGCCGGCCCTGCCCTGGAGCCCCCTTCTCCTGTGTGCCTCTGCCCCCACCGGTGGGGTGAGGGGTCGGGAAGTCAGACAGGCCACCTGAGCTGCCGTGGCTCTCTCGTACCCCTGGGGGGGCTCCGGGGGCCCCTGATTCTCGGTCAGACCTGCCTGACCCCAGCTCATAAGGAAGGGGGGGGCTTTTGGGGGCTCCCTGGCCTCTCGGGGTCCTCTGGGCCTGCTGAAGGCTGCCTGAGGCGCAGGCCAGTCAGAGGTGAGGGTCAGAGGTGAGGGTCTGATAGGAACCCTGTTTCCCTGGGACAGTGGGGGCAGGTTTTGTGGGGGCTGGTCCTCCCGGTCCCATTCGGGAGCCCAGGAGCTCCGTCAGGCCGGAGCACGCCAGGGGCTGCCGGAATCGCCATGCCACGCGGGCTGGCGGCTGTGCGCGGGGCCGGGGGGCAGGCCGCAGTCTGGAACACCCTCGCTGGTGCTGGGGACGTGATGTAGCCGTGGAGCCTCGTGGGGTTCACAGACGGGCTGGTGGAGCACGGGACCGGGCGTGTGTCCAGGTGTCCCCCGGGGTGTGTCTGCGTCCCGGTGGGGACACGGCTCTGTGTGCCGGCCGCTGCGTACGTAAAAGCTGTCGGGAATGGCTCTCCCTGGCCGCCCTGCGCAGACCCGGTTTGCCTGCCCGCCTGGGACCATGTTCCCCGTCGCACCTGCCTGCCGGGAGCCCTTTCTCTCTCTTGCCATGTCTCCCCATAAGAAGTCTGGGTGCCAGGGTGCTGGCCCCGGGGCCCCGCGCTGGCTCTCTGCTGTCCCACCCGCTTCCCGGAAAACCTGCCAGACGCCGGGCCGTGGACCAGTTTCGGGGGGAAAGGTGTCCTTAAAGAGCCACCGCAGCCCCTTTCAGTTAGGGGGAGCCGCTCCGTGTAACATCGGGGGACGGGGGAGGGCGGGAGTCCCAAAGGCGCGGGGTCTGACGGCCTGGCGGCGGGAGGGGGAGCGTGCCCGGTTCCCAAGGACTGATTAGATGGCATGCCGAGTATTAAATTTTGCAGACATTTTAACAGCAATATGCTAGATAGTTGGGTGTCCCCTGAGGCGGCTGGATTTTTTATATCCTTCACAGAAGGTCGGAACCCTCTCTGCCTGCCTCCCCCTCCACCCCATGCTCTGCTCTCTCTCTCTCACTCTCGCTCTCTCTCACCCTCCCTGTCTTCAGCAATTTTCCTTGCATCTTGCTCCCTGCTCCTAGGAAACCTCAATGGCACCTCTGCTCCCTCAGACCTTCCCCTTGGGAGATCGGGGGGCCCCAGGGCAAGGGATGGGTACAAGTGGGGGGCTCGAGATCTTTTTCTCTCCCCTTCCCTCTCCTTCCCCCATTTTAGACCTTCCCCCACCCCCACCCCCTTTTCGCAGAAAAAAAAAAAAAGGGCAGGAAAGGCATCCATCTGGCATATGAATAATTGAGATGGCCCAACTCTGTTCCTGTTGCTGCTGTTTGTTCTCGCTCCCCGGCCCCCCGCCACCCCCCGAGAGCGGGGCTCTGAGTGGAGGATTGTGGGCGCCCCTTCATCTCAGGCCCTTTCTCCCTGCGGGGCCCTGGGTCCGAGGGCGGCCATCGGGGGACATCGCTGGTTTCCTTCTCGCTGTCCATGCCGGTGGCCAGCCTCTGGCCAGCGTCTCCCCAAATATCACTTAAACTTGAATGGTTCCTCCGGTTCTCGGGCCTCAAGGGACAGCTTCCCCTGACCCTGATTCCCGAGGGGCCCCGGCCATTCTCTGGCTCCTGCCCTCACTCCCCTTCCCCTCCCCCCAGCCTCCGCCCCTCCGTCCTCGCTCCCGGGGCTCGGGGACTCCTCTTGGGGGGACAGGCGGCCTCCCCATGTGCTCCTGTCCCCTGGTGTGTGTCTGTGTCCAGGGGGCTGCTGCCGCCCCCAGGTCCCAGCCCCCGCCCAGGGGCTGCCCCCGCACTGGCCAGACGCCCCCACCCTCTTCCTCACCTGCCCCTCACCTCCCCAGCCAAGGGCTCCCGTCCTTCCCTCCCGCACAGCACGGCCTTTTTGTGAGGCCGCGAAAGCCCAGATTCTAACCTTTCCTTCCACCTCGACACGCGGGCAGCGCACAGTGGCCGGAGGCTGGGGCCAGGGCCGGGCGGGAAGAGAGTGCACTCCGGCCGGTCGGAGGGAGGGGCTGCCTGCTCGCTCCCCGAGCCCGGGGCCAGCTGCACACGGAGCCCCCGCCCCCCCAATCCGGGCCGAGAATTCGCCGCCTCTTTAAAGCCATTTAGAGGAAAAACAAAAGAACTTTAGTGCATTAATTCTAGATGAAGATGGCTCTCCAGGTGACAGGCTGATCCCGAGGACTCCCCACAAGACCAGTCCCTCTCTCCTCCGCCCCCGCCTGCCTCCCCGCCCGCTCCCACCCCCGCCCAGCCCCACGGTGGGGGGAGCTGGCCCGGGGCTGCTGTGAGCACAGTCGTGTGCTTGATGTGAGACAGTCGATACTTTTGCTCGTCTTTTTGGGGGACAGCAGGCTTGTGTGACGCGTGAGGCATTGGCGTGCGGCTGTGGGCGCTGTGGCTGTATGCACGTATGGCTGTACACACGTATGGTATGGCTGTATGTACGTATGGCTGTATGTACATGTGGCTGTATGCACGTGTGGCTGTATGCACGTGTGGCTGTTTGTACGTGTGGCTGTATGTATGTGTGGCTATATGCACGTATGACTGTGTGCATGTATGGCTGTATGCACGTGTGGTTGTATGCACGTATGGTTGTATGTACGTATGGCTTTATGTACGTATGGCTGTATGCACGTATGGCTGCATGCACGTATGGCTGTATGCACGTATGGCTGTATGTACGTATGGTTGTATGTACGTATGGCTGTATGTACGTATGGTTGTCAAGTGCTCTGAGCGCATGTGTGTCAGAGCCGCCGCAGGGCAGGGACACCTGCCCCTTCGTAGTGGTCCCGCTCCCCCAGCTTTCTGGGTGAGGCACGTGAGGGCTCAGGAAACACGCCCCCCGTCTCCGCCCCAGAAAGACCACACTGTGAGGGGCACCGAGCACATTCTGTAAACACACTGCCCACCGGGCAGAAAAATAGCTCAGACACATCCAAAGCAGGGTTCGTTATACAGGTCGTTGGTGAAGACTCCTCCGCACGCTATAAAAGCTGCAAAACGTCTGGCGTTCCGGGGCCGGTACGAATAATTAGATATTTACGTCCAATAAAACTGGTTTGGTGGGGCAGCCCTTCCCCTCCACGCAGGTTCTCGGTGGAGGACGAGTTTCGGTGGCTGGGTTTGTCTCTCTCTCCCCCCCACCCCCTCGACAATAAAACCAGGGGATTGGCACCAGCACATGGATTTTCCTTATGTGTCTCTTCTCCTGCCCCCGTGGGCGCTGCCAGCCGGGCCCTGCCAGCCCGGCAGGCCCTCCCGGCCTGGTCCTGCCTGTTCACCGTCGCCGGAGAAGTGTGAGCTGGGCCCCTCCCCGCACCCCATGCCGAGCTCTGGGCCTCGTCCAGTCGTGGCTGCGACAAGCCCCACCCTCCATCCTCCCGCCCCCCGGCCAACCCCAGGGGGCTGCTCTGCCCTTCCTCTGCTGACGGCTCCGGGAAGGGGCTCCCGCCCCGTCACCCCTCACCGCCCAGCCTCGGTGTTTCTCTGATCTCATTGAGCACCTCCTCCCCAGATGCTCAGTGTCTGTTCCTCTCCCGCCTCCCCACTTCCGGACCCTCTCTCCCGCTTTCTCTGCGTGACCTCCGGCCCATGGCCCTCGGGGCCGCTGCCCGCGGTGGTGTCCGGGAAGCCGGCGGCCTCCCTCCCCAGCGTGGAGAGACCCCCCCCCCCCGCCCCGCCACCCTGTTTCTCGTCCATCTGTCACCGTGGTGAGCAGATGGAGCCAGACGGCGCCTGCGATGACGTGACCTCCCTGTCCCATTATACAGACGGGGAGCTGGAGCCGGGCGGGCAGAGGGGGCTCCTGGCCAGGACCGGGCGGCGGGGCAGGAAGTGCAGCCTTCTAGCTGGTTCTGGGGGCGCGGGAGCCCCGGGCCGCCCTCTGCCGCCGGCAGTGGTGGCTGTGAGACTCGGCGAGTGGCATAGCCCCTCTGAGCCTTGCTCCTCCGTCTCCGCCACTTGGGATGATGGAGCCGCGGAGAGGAGGGAAGGAACCGGCGGTGGCCATCGCCAGCCGTGGGGGAGCGGTCGTGGGGGTCACCCGCCTCTGAAACAGGGGTGCCACCCACCCGGCGGGCTCACGCTGGCCCTTCCTCCCTGCTGGCTGAGGGCCCCCTTTCGGGAGGAGCCGGCTAGGACCAGAGCTCTCAGGGCCGCCCGGAGGCCAGGCCCCGGCGGACCTCAGCCGCAGGGAGAGGCCGGACGGTGGGGCGTTGGCGCGATGCCTGAGCTGGAGTCACCCAGGCCTAACCAGGAACTGGACCCCCGAGAGAGGGGCCAGGGGAACAGGAAGTGAGCGGCTGCTCAGGGGCGGGCGGCCCACTGGTTTGGCAGAGGCCTTGCAGGTCCCAGGTTTGGGGTCTCCGGGAGGGTCTGTGGGAGGACAGCGTGGCCAGCAAGGCCGGGAGGAGGGGGTGGGCTTAGGGGGAGCGGCCTGGAAAAGGTCGGGGAGCCCAACTGGGAGCAGCCACACGGAGTGGAAAGAGCCCTGATGTGCCGCTGGGGCTGTGAACGGTGCACTGACCCCCTCCCTCAGGCCCTTCCCCTGCTCGGGTGCCACCTCCGTCCTCACCCAGGGGCTGCCCTCCCGAGGGGTGTGCGGAGGACGAGGGCCAGTGGTCCGGGGCCCGGGAGGGTGTTCCCGCCGCCACGTGGCACACACCGAGCGGCCCGCGAAGCTTGATCTGCGCCCAGAGGGCAGGCCTCACACAGCCACGTCCCACAGGGCACCGTGGGCAGCTGTGGGCCAGCAGCAGCTGTGGGCAGGGATCGGGCCCAGGCCTGAGAATGGAAGCTTCCCTTGCAGAGATCTGGGGGTGTCGTTCTTTTTGTTGTTGTTCTTCCTTTCTTTTCTCCCACCTCTCCAAATTTAAAAAAAAGAAGAAAGAGAGAAACTCGGGAAGCTTCCTCTGACTGGCTCTCAGAGAAGCCAGTCAGACCTCCCCTTGTCGAGAGAACGTTTTGACAGCATAAAATTGCTGCCGGAATGTGACTTTAGCGAAAAGTAAAAAAAAAAAAAAAAAAAAAAAAAAGATCCTTCCTTCATGCATATGGAGTTTTTTGGAGAAAAAAAAATGGTATTTTAATGCTTTCTATTAAATTGGGACTAAAAGTGGTGTCTTAATTTGCATGCATTAGCATATTTGCATATAGATCACTGAAATGGTGGAAGAGAGAAGAGCCTTTAAATGAAAATTCTTTTAAAGACACAGGCCTGCCTCCCTCTGCCTCCCCCTCTCCCTCCGGGACCGAGGCTCCATCTCCTCCTCTCCCCTCCCGCCCCACCCTCTGGGTCACCGCCGTGAGCCAGCAGGAGGGTCCCGGATCCGTCTTGGAGCCGCCCGAGGTGGAGTCGAGGGGCTGGAGACAGCCCTGGCCCTGGGTCACCCTTGGCCTTGCAGCCGGGTCAGGCCTGCCGGGCTCCCTGCTGTCCTGGCGGTGGCTTGGAGGAGGGGCCCATGGTCACCGCCACCAGGCAGGGGGCCTCCTGCCCGTGGTCCTCTGGCAGCCGTGCCCTCCCCTCTCTCTGCTCCACAGGCGTGCAAGGGGCATCCGTCCTGCCGGCCCTGACCCGAGCCTTCGGCCTCCTGGCCCCCGGGAGGGGTGGGCGGGTGAGCGCTCCTCCTGCCGTTTTCTCAGCTCCTGGGCCGGAGGCTGTGCCCACCGTCCTCACGCCAAACCACCTGGCCGTGCTCCCCCTTACCATTCAGGCCACCTCCTCCCGTCACTGTCCCCGTCACTGTCCCTCAGGCTCCCGGTTGTATCGCCCTCTGGAGCTCACTGGTCCTCCGTGTGTGTGATTGTGGGCCTGCTCCCACCCCGCCCCCTCACGGCCCAGTCCCAGGAAGGCAGGCAGGGGCCTGGGCCTCGGGCTCACAGCTGTGCTCCCTCCCGGGACAATGTCGGCAGGTCCCGGGGTGCAGGAGCTGTGTGTGGGATGAATGAGACGCCCCTGGATTCACAGTGCCCCCAGGTGCTGGGCCCAGCCTGCTTGACATGCCCTCAGCCTGGCACGGAAGCAGGAGCTGGGGATTGGCTCTGATCTGTCCTCCCCCCACCCCCCCCCTAAAGAGAGCACAGCGGCCGCTCTGGTTCCGTGAGCTGGGAGGCTGGAGCCAGGCCTGGCCCCGGAGGCCAGGAGGCCACGGTGTGAACTGCCAGCCTGAGGGGGATGGAGCCAGGGATCCCCTCGGGGTAGCCAGGGAACCCCAACGCTTCAGCCAGAGAGCTCCCCGCAAGCACCTTCTCTCCCGGGGAAGCAGAGGTCCCCCCGACATTTCAGGACGAGCCAACGAGAGCCCCCACTTTGTGTGCCGAGCCTGTGCCTGCCGGCGGGCCCGGCGCCGGTGCCGAATCCGGGAAACACCCCGTGTGCCGCCCGGGGAAGGGAGGCCTGGCTGCCGAGCTCGGGGCCTGCTGCCTCCTCGCCCTGGCGGGCCGGGCTCTCCGAAAGGCCCCTCCAGGCTGCCGGCAGCCTCCGGGCTCCTCGCCCAGCCCGTGGGGGGAGGAGGAGGTGGGGGTGAGGGGGACGCCCGGCTCGGAGCAGGGCGGTGCCTCCACCGCTAATGAAAATCGGAAACCAATTGAGCAGGACAAGGTGCCCAGCCAGCAGGTTGTGGGAACGAGGGGCCTAATGGATGCGGCTCGGAGGGGGGAGCGGATGCCTCATCGATCGCCCCGTGGCTATATTTATCCGCCGCGGGCCCCTGGCCCCAGCAGCTGGATGGAGCGGGGATAAATAAATGGCCGCTGAAATATTCATGAGCTGCACATGCACATCCGCGGTCAGGGGACCGCCAGCGGCCCTCCCTTCCTTCCTGCGCCCATCTCCCTGCTGGAGCCTTTTCAGGAAACCCCTCCCGCCCGGGCACAGCCCCCCTGGGTGCTGGGCCCGGCACAGGGACCCCGAGGGCGCCCCCCTCACCCCCCCGCTGGCTGACTCCGCGCACATTGGCCCCCGCCCTCCTCTGCCCCCCGCCGCGGCTCCCGGCTCCATGTTCCTGTCCCTTCCTTCGTGCGGAAGGGCACGTGTTGGGCCGTGGCGGTTCTCCTGATGCTCTGGGTCCCCACGAGGCCGCGTCCTGGTCGAGGACAAGCTTGGGGCTCGTTGCCCCCTGTGTTCCCGCATCGCCGGGCCTGGGGAGGGGCGTTCCGTGGGGCGGGGAGCCGTCAGAGGTGGCTCTGCCTATCAGCCCTGCCCTGTCTCTGAGAGGGACGTAACCTCGCCGAGACTCAGCGTCCGAATCTGCAAGATGGGATCATACACAGGGCTGCTGGTGCTTCCTACGTGTGGGCCTGGGGCCGCCTGTTCCCGCCTCCCGGGTGGAACCGGTTAAAAAAGCGGATTCGGGGTTCATCCGGGTCCGGAGTCAGAACCTGGAGCAGAGCCTGCAGGGCTAGCGAGCATCTCTGGGGATGCGCTGACCATTGGCACTCCTGCGTCATCGCCGCGCGGACCTCTGTCCAGGTGGCAAAGGGTGCTTTCCTCTGTGGGCACCGAGCTCTGCTGGGTGTCCCCCGAACCCGGGAACCGGGGCCCGGAGAGGGAGGAGAGAGGCGGGATTCTAAAGCACTTATCGACCAGGCCTTCCGGGAAGCCGTCTGGCCTGGGGGTTTCCAGAGACCGAGCTGAACGTGGCCCCGGAGTGCCCAGTGGCCTCGCAGTGCTGCCAGGCTGCCCGTCAGTGGCAGGTGGGTGGGGCCTGGGCGTGGGCACCTGGGGGCGCTGCCCACTTCCCAGCAGCACCTCCTTCCGTAGACCCACGTCTCGGGCAGCACACACGGGGCAGAGGCCCCGGAGGGAAGGACTCAGTGGTCGTTGGGGTCCCTTCGGCCTTGAGCTCTCTCAGTTTCCCCCCATTTGGGGATGCCAGGGTCGAGCTGCCCCGCCCCGGGGCGGGAGGGAGCGGCACTGATAGGACGGTCGCCTGCCCAGAGCCGGCCTGGAAAGCACACTCTTCAGCCCGAATGTGCCCAAAGCCCCTGCCTCCGGGTGCCCCGGGCGCTCGGTGCAGCCCGGCCACGTGCTGGGAGCCGTCGGTGGCACCGGGCCTGTCCCCGGAGGACAGATGCCTGGGACTCGGCAGCCATTTGACCCCGTTTAGCTGCGGAGAGCGAGGGTGAGCCGCCATCTGTGGCGGGTCCCCGGAGGCTCAGGGCACAGAGGCAGGGAGACCTTGGGAACGGGGGAAGGTAGGACCGCGGTCCCCGGCGCTCTGCGAACGGGCACCGGCCGCCTTCCGCCTGCCTGCCCGCCCCCTCCCCCGCCAAAGTTTGATCCAAACAGAAGCGAACTTCGGGGCGGCCGGGCGCTGCTGCGCGGCGGCGGGAGAGGAGGGAGGCGGCCCGGCGCCGGCCCCGGCGGGTCCCCCGTCCCCGCCACGGCTCCCCGTCCGCACCCGCGTCGGCAGGAGCCTCTCCCGTCAGCTCAGAATGCAGCTCGGGGCCCGTGGCGGCTCAACCTTTCCCTCTCCCAGAGCCCCGGTCTAATCAACCCCTATAATTTATGCAGAAAATATGATTTATATTTAATTTCACCACACTTGCATTGTTAATTTGAGATGTAATTAACCCGTCGCCATGACAACTAATTTTGTGATGCCGTAAATTACCGCCGTCTTTTCATCAAAATTCAGTTACTTTGGCTCCTGTGTGCAATGTACTGATGCAATTAGGTTGCTAAGGGCAACTCAAAAGTGTTCAATTTCTTTTGTGCAACTGCAGTGGGGTAGAAGCGCCCTCGCGTCCTCCCAGGGTTCCGCTGGCCGCGGGTGGGGCGTTGGGGGCGTGTGGCCCGCCCTGGAGGAATGCCGTTGGAAAGCCAAAGCCGGGCGGTGGGTGCCTGCCGCCCCCCTTCCCTCCCTCCCGCCCGCCCTCTTCTCTCCACTCGTTATTTTCAAACAGTCACCCCGGACACGTTTGCCCCGTGCCCCCCGCAGGACCCCGGGACAAGCACAGGGAGCCCCCTCCAGGCCAGGACCCTCTCAGGCTCCAGTTAGAAAAAGAGAAAACCACCCCGTCTTTCTTTTTTCCTGGAGTCTAACTTGTTTATAGAGATCTTCCCTTCTCCTCTCCTCTCCTCTCCTCTCTCTCTCTCTCTCTTTTTCTTTATTTAAAACAAAAACCCTGTGTGTTGCTTTTGTCACGTTAATTCCCATTTTGCCAACACCAGGGGCCCAGGCAGACGAGTTACCAAGGAACACAAAATTTTAATTAGTGTATTTTAATCATTCAGGCTTTCCGAGCTAATCCACATGCCCTAGAGAGTTCCCCGAGATGCAGCTCTGCCCTGCTTTACCATTTATTGTTGAGTCTATTATAATTACTGTTAGCAGGTGGGGACTGGGAGATGTTTATTATGAGTTTTTCATCTTTAGTATAATTACCGGAAAAAAAACAAAAATAAAATGTAGTATTTTGTTTGCTAGAATTTTTTTTTCTTCATTTTTCTTTTTTTTTTTTTTTTTTCTTTCCGAGGGAGGGCAGGGTCGTGGGATTTTTTCCCCGCCCCGGCTTCTTCCCAGGCGGGTGCTCGAACTTTCCGTGCTGGGAGATCATCTCCTCACGATCAGCTCTGAGTCAGGCTCCACCCTCCCCGGACCCAGGGGAGGTGGGCAGCCGCCACCTCTGCCCGTCATCTGCTCGAGGGCGCCCTGGGTGGCTCCCCCCACCCCGTGTGGGTGCCTGGCGTGGAGAGGGTCCGGGATTTATCAGTGCTCCTGCTTTGGGGGGTGGGGTGGGGGGTCTGACCAGGCTGCACCTGTCAGCCTGAGAGCAGGGCCTTGCACGGGTGTAGCACAGCAGTTCACATGTGTGGAGTGTGAACATGCTTAGTACCAGTGTCTGCCGAGCCCCGTGTCCTGCTCTTGGCCCGCATTATTCCACTTAATCCCCCCGCCACCCCACGAGGCCGGTCCTAATGTCACCTGTGACTTATAGGGGAGGGGGCCGAGATGTGGGATCATGGGGCTGAGAAGCGGGATTCGAACCCACGCCTGTCCCTGGAGCCCAGGTGCCTGCGGCTGCACTGTACCACCTCTCCCGAGCAGTTCCTCCCGGTGCCACCTCCTCCCAGAAGCCTTCCCGGGTTGCCCAGGCCAGAGTCAGGGTTCTCGCTCGCCCTGGGTTCCCACAGCTTTGCAGCCAGAGCTCTCATCCGACAGAGCCTGGCCGGGTTACTTCTCCGGGAGCAGGGGTCCGTGAGGGCGGAGGGCAGAGGGCGGAGGGCGGAGGGCAGAGGGCAGAGGGCGGAGGGCAGAGGGCGGATGGCAGAGGGTGAGGGCTCTCTGGCCTGGTCCCCGCCGGGCCCTCACAGGTAACGTGCCGGCTGGGGGCCAGGCGAGCAGGCGGGTGTGTCTGACAGGGAGCTGCGCCCAGGGGAGCAGGTGTGAGGGAGGCCGGGCGGGCGGAGACCCCTCTCAGCTGCCGCTCTGAGCAGCAGCCACAGGGCCTGTGGGTCCCTGACCTTCGAACCCCAGCAGGCAGGCCTGACCGAGGCCAGGTCAAGCTCGGGTGCTGCCCCAGCGCCTTTGGGAGTGAGATGGACGCGGCAGCTTGGGCTCTTACGCCCCCGGCCCCTGCGTTCCAGGCGGCCTGGGAACCTGGCTTGTCTTCTCTTTCCTTTCTCCTCGTCAAGGTCAGCGTTCAGACGTCTCCTCCTCTCAGTGACGATTTTGAAGTTTTCCTGGAAAATTCCACAGCTCTGCCCGAGAGCCAGGCTTGGGGCCGAGGGCCGTGGGCTTTCCTGGGGAGGACAGGGCAGAGGGAGCTGGGCCGGCCTTTGCTCATTTCCAGGCGGGTACCCAGGGGGACGGAGGGGAGGTGGTTAACACGGCCCTGGGAAGGGGCCCAGGGCAGCCTGCGGATCGCACCCTGGTGGCAAGAATCCCCGTTCTGCTCTAAATTCTTGGGCTGCCCCTCCGCCAGCCCCGGTCTGCATTCGAACGGGGCAGCGGGGCCCAGGGGCCTGTTACCACAACTGCATCCCCAGCTGCCCCCCCTCCCCCCCGCTCGGCCAGATCCTGCTCCAGCCATGGGGTGGGGGGGTGTGACCTCCTCCTCTCCCTCTCCCTCTGCTCACTCAGGTCTCTGGGCAGGTCCTTGCCTCCTCGCCAGGACCGTCTCCCCTGCCTTAGCCTCGGCTCCAGGTCACCAGCCAGCCCTGGGCGTGCCTCTCACCGTGGACGTGATGTGTCATTCTCTGTCCTGGAGCCGCTGGTCAGGGGGCCCTCCCGAGTCCAAGGCCAGTCAATGATGGGGGCAGAGAACCACCCTGCTGAGACCCACTCCCCAAAACCTGGCAGCAAAACCCTCGTTCTCTCTGTTCAGCTGCCTCGGCCAGTGGTTCCCAAACACCTGGGTCTCAGCACTCCTTTGCCCTCTTAAAGAGAATTCAGGCTGTAACCGGTATGGCTCAGCGGGTAGAGCGTCGGCCTGCGGACTGAAGGGTCCCGGGTTCGATTCCAGTCAAGGGCATGTACCTTGGTTGTGGGCACATACTCAGTGGGGAGTGTGCAGGAGGCAGCTGGTCGATGTTTCTCTCTCATCAGTGTTTCTAGCTCTCTATCCCTCTCCCTTCCTCTCTGTAAGAAATCAATAATATATATATATTTTAATTCAGGACCCCAGAGTGCTTGGGCACACGTACATGGTGACGTTTACCGATATTTATTATATTAGAAGTTAAAATGCAGACATTTTTCTAAAACGCGTTTGTTAATTCCTTTAAAAACAGCGATGAGCCCATTACAGGTTAACCTTAAGAACATACTTTTACGAAACTGTAGTTTCCAAAGCAAAATTTCGGCAGGAAGAGGGGCAGCAGTTTGCCTTTTTTGCCAGTTTCTGTCCTGCCTGGCCTGACAGGCTGGACTCCCCTGTCTGCCTCTGTGTCCCGGTGGCTGGTAGGCAGGTCGGTGAAGGAGTCCACGTCCCACAGGTGTGCGGCTGGAAGAGGGAGGACTGTTCAGGGAGGACTGTCTTAGCAGCCTGTGCAGGGAGCTGTGGAGGTTCTCCTTTGATACCACACTAAAACTCGGCCAGTGGGAGTTCCTCTCGGTTCGCCGCAGTGTGGAATCTGAGACCCCTTCGTGAACTTTCCACTCTGTCACATCAAAACCCATGGGTCCAGCCCTGGCCCGTGTGGCTCAGTAGGTTGGGCATCGTCCCATGCACTGCAAGGTCACAGGTTCAATTCCCGGTCAGGGTACCTACCCAGGTTTCAGGGTCAATCCCCAGACGGGGTAGGGACAGGAGGCAACTGACCCATATTTCTCTCTCACATCAATGTTTCTCTCTCTCCCTCTCCCTTACTCTCTGTCTCTCTAAAATCAATAAGTAATATTTTAAGAAAACCACACCACACGTGGGTCCATCTGGCACTTGGAGTCACCCCTCCGTGTGGCTGCGTGGCCTCAGTGTGCACCGTGTGGAGAACACGGCTCCCCGAGGAGTGCCGCTGGCCCCGATGTGGGCACATTCCGTCACATGGTCGTTGTCTGAAACCACGTGTGTGTGGTGAGGTCACCGGCCTCGTCAGGGAAGTTGACAGGGTTTAGGATGTTGTCGGAGTCGCAGTGGCAGCTAATTTCCCGAACATCTCATTTTTCTCTTCAAATCCTATCCCTGGCAGCAAGCATCGTCAGCTTCTTCTTTCCCCCTCGAAGTGCGATTTTGTTCACTTTTGAGAAAATGTCTGCCAGATACTCAAATTCGAAAAATCACCGTTTGTCTGCCAGTTGCTCTTTCAAGTACAAATGGCTGCCTCTTCCGTGAAAAAATAAATAAGAAAAAGCGGCTGGTCGGGCTCTGGGCGCAACCACACTGTCCCCTTTCCTCGCCACCAGCCCAGGACCTGGCTGCGCAGCTTGAGTACTTTCCCTGCACTTCCTGCCCCTCAGAGTACTAAACAGATCTATTCACAGGTCAAGATTTCGTAGAAATTAACCATTTTTATGGCTTCATCGGGGACCTTCTTCAGTGAGCCTGGCCTCTTTACATGGAGCAAGTGGCATGGAGAACATGGTGCCCGCCGGGCAGAGCTGAGGTCTGTGCCCAGGTTTTACCCGCCCTGGCTTCTGCACTGTCAGTGCCGATGCCACCGCAGAGAGAGAGGCAGCTCGCACCTTCCTGTCATTACCAAAGGGCCCAGGAACCCCCAGAGGCCTGCAGGCCACCCTTTGAGAATGGCTGCCCGGATCCACCCACTCTCTCCCTCTCTGCCTCTGTGCCTCTGTCTCTCCCTCTCTGCCTCCTGCCTCTGTCTCTCCCTCTCTCTAGCTCTCTGTGTCTCTGTCTCTCCCTCTCTCTAGCTCTCTGTGTCTCTGTCTCTCCCTCTCTCTAGCTCTGTGTGTCTCTGTCTCTGCCTCCATGTCTCTGACTCTCTCCCTCTCTGCCTCGGTGTCTCTGTCCTGGTCAGGGCTGAAGAAAACTGTTTTGCTCTTTCACTTGCTTTCTGCCCTAAGTTCGTGGCTCTCCTGGTGTCTGCGTGGGGCAGGGCCCATCAGAGCTTCTGTGAGGAGAGACCAGAGGGTGCTCATGAGTGGGCTGGTGGGGGCCACAGGAGCCCCCGGGCCCTGCATCCTCCCCGCCTTCAGCTTGAGGCCCTCGTCCTCCCCCAGGACCCCCTCCCGCGGCCTCTGGCTTCCCAAGAGCCTGCAGGCGGGTCCCGGGCTCCCTCAGTGCCCCCCGCCCCTTGGTGGCCCAGTTTCCCATCCGCCACCTGCCTTCATGCTGAGGGCTAAGGGGAAAAGGGGGGGGGCAGGAGCCAGGGGCAGGCCTGCTGGCCCCTCGCCTCCCTCTGCGTCCCCCTCCCCTCCCCCGGCCGCTTCTCTCCCCCTCCCCCCCTGCACGTCAGGCTGTTCACCGGGCACCCTGAGAGCCACAGAAAATAGCGCCGGAGCCGCTGGGAAGCCTCTTGTTTTCCCCTCCCGGCGGCCGGTTTTCCCAACTTTCCCATCCGGCTCCCGGAACAAAGGCCCGGCCCCCGTGCGCCGGCCGCCCCGGCGGGGACCGGCCGCCTCTTTATTGAGTCCTCAAGCGCCGGCCGGCACTCCATTAAAAAGCCATTCGGCTTTGTGCGCCGGCCCCCAGCTGTCCCCCTCCATGCGACGGCCGTCACAGTTGTAAAACAACAACACACGGAGCTGGCGACCGAGGAGGCTTTTTTTCACGCCGGGGTCTCCATGGCAACCCCCGTCAATCACCCCTCAGGAGCCTTTCACCTGACCGAGAGGGGGAAATAAAAAATAAAATAATAAAACTTAAAATAAAAAAAAAGCCGGGAAAAGAAAGACTGGGGGGGAGGGGGCCGGGGGAGAGAGCGAGGGGCCGGGAGACAGCGGGGCTGGGGGGAGCCGCTCAGGAAGTTTCTGGGGTGCGGCCCCCCCTGGGGAGCACGGAGGACCATGGAACCCGGCGATCGGAGCGGACGGACACTGGTTTTCGGCGTCTGCATGTAGTTTGTACGTTATGGCTGGTCTCGCGCAGGCTCCTGGCACCGCCCGGGCTGTGAAGCGGCGGGATGGGGATGTCTGGGCAGAGGGGAGGGCAGAGTGCTCTGGGTCATCACAGGGACGAGATGGGACCGTGGGCCCAGAGATGCCCAGCTGGGGGAGAGCCAGCAGGGAGAGCCACTCGGGCCTGGCCGAAGTCCAGCCGTGTGTGAGCTGTGCCACGGCGGCCCGGTGCCAGCGGGATGGCCCTCGGTGTGTGGCGGGCCCGGCGCCAGGGGGACGCGGAGGCCCCCACCCCCGTGCCGCCCGGGGAGGGGCGGGCCCGCCCTGTGCCCAGCCGGGGAAGCCCCATGACGGCGGCAGGACCCCGCGTTTCCCGTCGGACGCCGTGCCAGCAGATGCCCACTCCCCGGGCACGTGGCATCCCGCCAGGGGCGAGGGCAGCCTTCCACGTGCTGGCGCGATGCCGGGCGGGAGCGCCCGCGTGCCCCCCACCCGGCCCCCTGACCCTCCTCCGTGCCGCCTGGCCGCGGGCCAGGGCTCCACAGGCTCTGAGGTCCGCACGTCTGGGCACGGCCTGGGCACGGGCAGCGGGCAGCCCTGGCAGCTGCCGCCTGGCCCTTCCGAGAACTCCGGGGAGAAAGGAGGCGCAGGCCAGCGTCTCGCCCGCCCCGGCCCTGCTTTATCAGGGCTGCGGGCGCCCTGACAGCCAGCGCTCAGACCCCTTCTCTGTGGGAACGGCGAGAGGCAGAAGTGCCAGCCTGGGTCCTGGCACACAGCGGGTTTTCTCTCTCGTTTACAGAGTCTGGGGGTCTAAGGTGGGGCTGGAGGGACCAGGGAGACCCTGCAGGGCAGAGCCTTTCAGAGAGGGGCCTCGCCTAGCTGTCAGCCTGGTCCCCGTGGAGACAGGGCCGGGGTTTGAGTCTGAGTTTCCGGGAGGCCCTGTGCACTCCTGGAATCGTTGTGACTGGATGGATGGATGGATGGATGGGCAGATGGACAGATGGATGGACGGATGGATGGATGGATGGACGGATGGATGGATGGATGGACGGACAGATGGATGGATGGATGGTAGGATAGACGGACAGATGATGGACGGACGGACGGATGGACGGATGGACGGACAAATGGACGGATGGACGGGTAGATGGACGGATGGATGGATGGATATGGATGGACGGATGGATGGACGGACGGACGGAAGGATGGGTGGACGGACGGATGGACGGATGGATGGAAGGATGGACGAACAGATGGATGGACGGATGGACAGATAGATATGGATGGATGGACAGATGGACGGGCGAATGGACGGGTAGATGGACGGATGGATGGACGGATGGACGGATGGATATGGATGGACGGATGGATGGACGGGTAGATGGATAGATGGATGGATGGATGGATGGACAGATGGATGGATGGACAGATGGACGGACGGATATGGATCGACGGACTGATGGACGGATGGATGGACGGATGAATGGACGGATGTATGGATGGACAGATGGATGGACGGACGGATATGAATCGACGGACGGATGGACGGATGGACAGACGGACGGAAGGATGGATGGATGGATGGATGGATGCCTGGCCAGAGCCTGGGGTTCCAGGGCCGCTTCCCGTGCTGAGGACTGTGCGCTGGGCTTGAAGGCCGTGGGCCTGTGGCTTTGCAGTCACTGCTCTGCTACCCTCGTCGACAGCCTCCTGTCGACGGGGGGCACGCGGGCGCTCCCGCCCGGCATAGCCGCCCGCTCCTCCTGTCCGTGCCCCGTCCGTGCCGCCTCCCTGACGGGCTGCAGACTTGACCTTGGCTGGACGCTCCCCGCTCTGTCTCCCCCCCGTCCTCAGCCCTGCTCGCTCGCCGCTCCGGGCTCTGCTCACAGCCCTGCCCTCCCGGCCCCCCAGCCACCCGCTCTCCCTCCGCCGCCTGGGCTCTGAGGCGGGAGGCAGCCCGAGGCCCCACGCATTCACACGCCGTCTCCGTGGGATCGGCGCGGCTGGCTCAGCCCTGAGCCGTGCCCAGAGGAGGGAGAGGCCAGGCAGGATGCCCGGGCTCCGGGCGGCTGCTGTCCGGCCTCTCTCTGGCCTCCCTTCCGCTGGGGACCCCCCGGGCCCGTCTCCGCGTCTCCTTTCTGGGAGCCCGGGAAGCTCCGCAGGAAGGAATGCTAACCATCCGCTGTGGAGTGAGCTGGCACCGCACCCAGCCGGGCCGCCCATGCCAGCGCCTCGTAAGACTCTGGCGAGGGCGCGCTCCCCGCTCGGAGTTCCTCCGTCTGTCCGGGTCCGGGCTGGCGTGCGGCCCTCCCTGAGCCCCAGCCTGGAGGGCCACCCCTCGCCCTCCCTCGGGCACCAGCAGGAGGCCCAGGACAGACAGCTGTGAATATCCTGTCACCTTTAGGGTCAGGAGAACCGAGGTGCGGGGTGAGCCAGAGAAAGACGGGGCCCGGAGCTCTGGCTGCCGGTCGGTCGGTCGGTCGGTTGGTCTGTCGGTGGGTCAGTCGGTGGGTCGGTCGGTCAGTCGGTCGCTGGCACCGGAACAAGGGAGCCATGTCTTCACCCGTCAGAGCCTCGGGACAGCGCGGGCGGAGGAGCGTGTTCCCTGCCAGGGTCCTGCTTCCCCCGCCTGGGACCCGTAAGCCCTTGGTAAACGTGAATAATTAGCCGTCGTAATGGCAGGGGCTGTAGCTACCCCGTCGGTGGTTTGGAGGAGTTCGTGGGGATAATGTATGTAAAGCACTTAATACGAGGCCTGACGTACAGGCGGTGCTCGGCGAGTGGCGGCTGCCGTCGCCATTACTCTGTCATCATCGTGACTTCCTGCCCTGAGCCCGGCCCACTCTCCCTGCGGAGGGCACCCTGGGCATGCCGCCCCCACCCCGCTGAGTCTGGCTGGTCCTTCTCAGAGGTTCCTCGGACCTCCCTTCACCCCCATGTTGACTCTTAGCACCTGCCCTGCTGTCTTTGGGGCCCCCTGCCAGCCCCTGCCGTCCTCATCGTCCCTCTGGCACGCACGGGCCCCGGATTCCCTGGGCACCACCTCTCTGGGGTCCCCTGGCAGAAAGGGGCCACCCCACCCAGCATCCAGCTCTGCCCCCCCTCCCCAGCCAGCCCCCCCCCCCCCCCCAGGCCTGGAATCTGCCTGGGTATTGTAACATAGTAGCTGAATGAACTCCGGTTCCAAAGGTTAATATCAAAATCTGGAGTGGATTACCTAAAAATTACTTACAACACCATTAAAATTCTGAACTCTTTTTGTTGTGGCTGTAAATTAATTTAAAATGTCAGGTTTTTTGAGAAATCCAATAAGAAATTGAGCCAACAGAGCAATCTGCAAACTGTCTGGCAAAGAGGAAAGTGTGTCTCTTCAATCGACAGGGAAAAATATGGAGCTTAACTGGAACCATATGGCTGAGTACTTGAGAGAAATCTGCCGGAGAGGCCGGGCGGGCGGGGGAGCCGGGCGGGGGCAGCCCAGCTGACAGCCACACACAGGCAGCGGGAGGCCAGCACGGAGCGGGGCCAGAGGGCGGCGTTGGCGCGGCCGAGGGCCCTGGCAGGCGCCTGGCACCCCGCCTACTTGGCTGCCCCCCATCCGCGGTCACCGGGCTGCCCCGGGCGGCCACTCGGTCAGTCCAAGGTCTTAATCCGTTCTCGCCGTGTCCACCCGGGGCTCCTGGGCCAGCCGGGGGAATCCCGCCCCCACCTGGGGCAGCCCCGGCCCCCACTTCCCGGCCAGCGCAGGGGGGGGGGGGGCATCCAGAGTCCCGTCCGCAGCAGCCACCTGCGTGTTTGTTCGCCAGGGCTGCCTGGGCCCAGCCCTCTGCCCGCTCCCCCCTGCCGCCATGTGGTCCCCATTACTCCTGAATTCCCCCAGATTTACAACACATTAAGTAATTTGTAGGTTATTTCAACTTCAATCTGCTAAAGTTGAGAAAATCAAAATTAAATTCAAACCACAAGGGGACTTCAAAGGAAGAGGAAGAAGAAGGAACTTGAGTGCGTTCTCTCCCTCAGGTCCCCGTATGTCCCCCTTATGTCAGCCTCCGGGGGCCCCCGCCGCCTGCTCCCCCTCTGTTTCCCCTCTCCCGACCAGGGCCCCCCGGATAAAGGCACAGTGACCCCCCACACACACACACAACCCCTCTGAGCGAGGACGGAGGCAGAAACCGGGGGCAGCGTGGGGCTGGTGCTGTGCGCCCAGCGGTTTGGGCCGGGGAGAAATGTCTCGAACTTGGGCCGCGGCCTCTGCCCCACGGCCTGAGCCCCCACCCCGGCTGGTCGGGTCACCCCGCAGCCTGCCCGCGGTCCCACCCGCTCTGGGGGAGCCTCTCCCGTGCGGACCCGGCGCCCCTCGCGCCCGGGACAGCTGACAGCCAGGCGGTGCCACCTGGCCCCTCGGCCTCCGAGCTCAGGTTACCTTATTGTGCTTTCTCCCCTTTAAAACAGCCTGTAAATAAGCAAACCCGCGGTGCCAAGCACCTTCGGCACGCCGCCAGGCTGGTAAATATTTTAGCAGTGACTTGGTAACAGTTGTGTTCACTTTGATTTCCTCGGAAAGGCTCTGGTGTGGGTGCCGGGGAGGGGGCTGGGGAGGGGGCCGTGGGGCGCGGCCGTGGGGAGGACCCGCCGCCTGCGTACCGTCTGGCTCCGGCCACGCTGCCTTCGCTCCAGCCTGCGGGGCTGTACGCCGGGGCATCCTCAGCGCCGACTGGAGTGGTGTTAACCAGATACCCCTTTCCCCAAAGGCCAGGGCCCGGTGGTGTGACAGGTTCTGGGCTTGTCCCCACCAGGAGCCTGGGTGAGCGGGGAGACGCGGGCAGAAGAAGCTGAGGTGGGTGTGAGTTGGGGGGCTGACCCGCGCTGACGTGGTGTGGACGTGGGGAGAACCCCAGGACCCAGGGGGAGGAGGGCTCCGGGGTTGGGGTGCCTAAGGTTGAGGCGGTGCTGAGTTGGGGCGGCCGCCTAAGATGGCCCAGGAAGCGGACTGGGAGAGGAGCCGGGGTGCAGGGGGCAGTCCGGGGACATCAGCCATCGGACAAGATGTGTAGACCTCTGTGCCGGAGGGCCCCGGACCCGGGGAAGGACAGCGGGAGAGAGGGCCGAGCGAGACGGAGACGGAGAGGGAGCGAGCAGGGTGCCCTGGGCTCTGGCCTTCCCTCGGAGCCCCGACAGCAGCGCCTGCCAACGCAAAGCTGCTCTCGCCCGGGACTGGAGCCGTCTAGGCTGACCCGACCGCTGTGCCATGGGGGGCCTGTGCTGCCCCCAGGCTGGGCACCGGGGGGGAGGGGTGGCGCTGGGTGGGGGGCAGGCATCTGGCTTGAATAGACTGCTCAGAGCCACTGCCACTTACTCCTTCGTTTTAGGGGAAGTTTGAATCCACAGATGGGCTGGTCTTAAAGGGGCTCAAAGTCATGGCACCGTGAAGCCATGTGGATGGTCCCTGAACCCCAGCGTCCCATAGGCTGGGCCTGAGCGTGCCCATAGGCTGGGCATAAGCTATAAGCTAAGGAGCAAGGCCTCTGGTCCAGCTCATGGCGGTGGGCAGGGGAGGGCGGGGACAGGGAGACACGGGTGCTTCTGGGCTGAGACGGGCTCCGGGTTCGACGGGGACTCTTCCTCTCATCCCGCACGGCGGGTGGGGCCTTCGCGCCTCGACTTTGCAGCCAGAGCGCCGAGCCGCTGACCGCCAGCCGGCTGCCGCGCCCCGGCCGCCCACCTCCCCCGGTGGCTCCTGGCGCCAGGACGCGCCTCCCGTCTGCACCCACGCACACCCCATTGGTGCCCGGCCCCCGTGGGCGCGAGTCAGGTGAGCGGCAGACCCGGCTCACCTCCTTCCCGGCGGGCCCGGGGCCAGGGCGGGCTCTTCCCGGAAGGCTTCCAAGCTCCCCCGCACGGCATCCTGCCGAGCCTGTTCCCGGGGTGCGGGGGCAGGCCTTCGGGGGGGGAGCGTCTGCCCCTCGCTGCCCTGGCGCCAGCTCTTCCCCGAGGCCTGTGGGGTTGCCCGAGGGAGGCAGCTGGGCCGGGGCAGCTGGCCGGGATGTCTGAGCCGGGAGTCACCCGGGACGCAGCCACCTTTCTGCCACCGCCGCCGCGCCCACGGGGGCCGTCTCGGGGCCCTGGCCCATTTCCACCGGTGCCCGCTGTCCCTGTGTCTGAGGCTGACCCCTGACTTTCCCTACATGATGCAGAGCCTGCCCCCCCCCCCCATCCCCGGGAGTCCTCGGCTGGGCTCAGCACCCAGGGAGGGGCTTGGGGACCAGGGACCCTCAGGGCTCTTGGGCATTGCCCACAGTGGCTTTCAGTGTCCTCAGAACCTAGGGGAGTCCCAGGGAGGCGGTCTCTGAGCACCCCGAACTTTTGTGGTCGAGCGTTGCAAGATCAGCCTTCCAAGCTGCTGGGGCCCCAAGTCTCCCCGTGTCTGCTGCCCGCTGGGTGGGAAAGAGGCCGCCTTAGCCCATCTTCTTCCACTGGAACCGTGTGTCCCCCGGCACCCCGGGTGCTCAGCAAGACGTGTGTCTCTCAGCCCCCGTGGCCTTGGGGAAGAAGGCACCCATCGGCACCCATTCCCCTCCCTGCTCTTCCTCAAGGAGGCCCGTGGTCCTGCTGGGGGTCTGAGTTGCTCAGGGGCCATGAGGCTGGGACTTCGGTCTGGTGACAGGGCATGGCGGCGGGGGGGGGGGGGGGCAGGAGGGGTCACTAAGATGCAGGTGTCTGCAGCGAGGCCTGGCAATCTTCAGACATCCCCATCGATTCCCTGTGTCTTCTTAAGGAGAGGAGGCCCTGCCCTGCCTCAGTTTCCCCAGGGGGCTTCCCTCCCCAAGCACCGTGAGGCCCTCGAGGTGTGAGATACAGTGCGAACAGCGAGAGGGACCCAGGAGAGGCCCTACCTCCTCGCAGGCGGCTGAAGGTCAGCTGAAGGCAGCTGAAGGTCAGGCCGAAGGTGGGCTTCAGATCCCAGGAGACCCGGCCTCCCTCCTCCGTCCGTCCGTGGGAGACGGCAGAATTCTGCAGGCTGTTGGCGGCCGGCCCCACGGGAACCTCCAGCCTCGCTGACCCTGACACGGGCCCCGTGGGGAGGGACCGACAGGTAGCCGGCCGGTCGCCCTGTTTCTCCTTGATGCCCGCGTGGACGCGTCCCTGTGTGAGCTCCCGGAGAGCCGGGAAGGGAGACCCTATGAAAATGATGATATGTGACAATCAGTCACAGCAATTAGTGTTTTGGTTAACAGGCCTTTTTTGTTTTCTCTCACCCAGACAGAATGTCACAAATAAATCCTCTCCTGCATTTGCATATTAATTGGATCGGAGACGTCAAGCATCTTTCATTAAAGAAAATGATCTGCATATTTGGAGACATAAAATAGTTATTTTGATGGGCTTTTTTTCTCCTAAGATCAGGGGGTGGGGGAGGTAGGTGATGGGAGCAGTAGAAACCGAGGTAGAGTGAAGGCAGAGCCAGCCAGGCCCTCCGTGTGGAGTTAACCCTGTGTGGCCTGGAGTTGATGGGCCTCGCCTGGGCAGAAGCTCATTAATATGCAAATAGGCCCAGGAGCCCGGGGGCCCCCAGGCCAGGATGCAGGGGGGCAGGCCCCATGGTTGTTCTGCTCCCTCCCGTTTGCCCAGGGCAGTGGGCACGGGGACGGGTCCTGGGCGCCCTGGCTCGCCTTCCGCGGCTCTCTGTCCTTCCCTCGCGCACCTTGGCCCCTGGGTCAGCCCACGTCTGCTCTCCCCTCCCCCTGGGCTTACCCTCTGCCCACACTCGCTGCATCCTTTCTGACCTTGGGCTTCCCCGTGCCCTTCTCACTGTTTGCCAGCGATCCTCCCTCTCTCTCCCCGGATGGAAAGTTTTCTGGGGGCCGCAGAAGCAAAGCCTGGACTCATTATCACACACACTCGAAATAACCCAGAAAGCCTGGCCCATATTAGGGCATGCAGCCCCGCGGAAAGCTGGGCGAATGGACCGGTTTTCGATAGGCAGCGGTGACGGCCGCCCATCGCCCTGGTGTCCCCTCCGGCCTCAGGTTCTAGGTTTCTGTGTGGCCGGTTCGCCGGGCAGGCCCCAGGGACCACCTCCTCTGGTCACTTCTGAGCTCCCGGGCGTGTGGGGGGGCCTGGCAGAGAGGCCGGTCAGCACCACACCTCGGCGTCCGGTCTCTGTACCGGAACCAGCCCCGGACCCACGCTCCCTGTTGCCGTGTCCTGGCTGGAGAGGTGCGTGGGCCGTGGGGATGGTGGTGACCGGGATGGTGGTGACGATGCTGATGCCGCCGCGTTTTGCACATGGAACATGTATAGACACGCACATGGAACATGTGTAGACACGCTGCTGAGCGCGCTGCCCTCACGGTCTCCCCGGATCCTGACCGCAGTCCTCTGAGAGAGGCATGGTCATTGCCCACGCTGGACAGATAAAGAAACAGCCTCAGAGAGGCCGGGTCACGTGCCCGTCGGAGCCCGTCAGTCAGCGATCCGGACTCGCAGCCGGAGGCGGGGCCTCCCGCCAGGCTGCGGGGCCGCCAGGCAGGGCCGGGGGGACCGGTGGGCCTCGGCGCCCGCTCCGGTGCCAGCCCCTGTCAGTTTAGTGCAGGAGGTCAGAGGACGGGTGCTGAGACGGTCTCCCTGCACCTCTGCATCCTCTCGCCCCGAGAAGCCTGCCCGTGTCCGTGCAGTTTGCCTTCCCTTGAGAGCTGGAGAGCTGGCTTCTCTGGGTTGAGGGGGGCAGGGGGGCTTGAACTCTGGGGGTGCCTCATCCAGCCCTACGAGAACTGCCTGTGCTCTGCGTGTGCAGTTTCGCTTGGAATATTGACGTGCCCGGTTCCTCTCTACCCTGCTGGCTAGGAGCTCACTGTGCCCACACTCCTAAGCTCCTGGGGACTGGACCCAATGCCGGGGGGAGCCCTGAATCTGCTCACCTGAGCACCCCCTGCACCCTGTGCCCTTCGGGGGGCCAGCCTCTCCGTGCCCCGGGCGCCTGAGGAAACCTGCTGTCCGGTGCTGCCCACCCCTTCTCCTGGGCACCCCGATCCTGAATGTTGGCCACACGCAGCCGCGGCCCGCGGCCTCGAGCCTCAGGGCCTTCCCCTGCGGCTCCTGCTCCCCAGGACCTGCTCCGGCTCCGGGGGGAGGTGTGGGCAGGAGAACGAGGGCTCTTCGTTCTGCGGGGCTCAGTGTGAGTTCCGGCCTGGCTGTCCGTGTGCGTGCACACCCTTCTCTGAGCCTCAGTTTCTCTGGCACAGAGGGGGCAGTGCTGTGGGTCAGGACCCCGGAAGGGTCTCCGGGGCTGGGGACAGAGGTGAGTTTTCCTAGGGCGCCTGGTGGCTTTGCCCCAGCTGGTCTCATTCCCCCGGTCCGTTCCTCGGCGACTCCGGCGGCGTGTGCTTCCGGCAGGGCAGGCGGGGGGCCTGGTGGCCCTCACATCTGGGGTTCTTGGAGAAGGGGCCTGGGGTGCCCTCCCTGGGGAGCAGGTGGGCAGGCCGGGTGTTTTATGGGGTCCAGGGGAGCCCTGTGGCAGCTGTCTCTGTTAAATGCCACGAAGCCAAGTGGGTTTAATATGATTGTGGCTGCTGCTTTGATAAATCAAAATAATTAAAAATAATAAATTTGATTCCTCAACCACCAGGCTGTGTGTGGGCGCAGGGCCGCGAGGGAAGGCTGGGGAGGTGGAGAGGGCACTGGGACACGGGCGGCCCCGTCTCTGTGGGATCCTGAGCGGGGCGGTGGCCTAGGGGTAGACGCTGCAATCGAATTAGGGGAAGAGTGTCTTTCCCTCGGCAGAGCCGCCGGCCAGCCTGAGCCAAGCCCGGTTTCCTCACCCGTCGGGTGGGGTGATGGCTCTGCCCGCCTCGCCGGGCTGTGCGAGGAGCCGGGACTGTGCTGAGCCCGCAGTCCCGCCTGCTGGCACCCTGGTTCGCCCCTCGGCCCCGTCCTCGCCGCCCACGTCGGTCCTGCTGCGGCCGAGGCCACCGGACCCGTTCCCGGCGCCCGGCGGCCCACCGGGGACGCTCCCTCCAGCTGCCGGCTGTTGTCCGAGCGGGATTGTTCTGTTTACGAGGACATCCCCTGTGGCAGGACGTGTCTATTGATAGCTCTCTTCTGGTTCCAGAGCTGGGGCAGGAAGTGCACGCTACTCCCTGTGGACCCGCGTCCCCGGCCAGGGTGCCAGCCGCAGGGGTGGGCGGGGGTGGCAGAGGGCGGCCGGCCTCTGCCCCCTGCCCTCGCCCCCCTGCGCGCCCGTGGCGGCCGTATGTGGAGCCCGATCCAGAGGAGCCTAAGTAGGTGGAAATCTGAACCGAGCGGAGGGAGCAGGGGCTGACGGGGAGGGAGGAGCCGGGTGTCTGTCTCTTTAAATGCACTTTGTGTCAGTGTGATAAGGAATTTGATGGCTTTATCAGAAATACCAAAGCTTTATTTAGCAGGGTGAGGCTCACACCACTCAGCTCCACACAATCTGCTGATAAATTGCAAAAAGGAAAAAAACCCACAGCTCACCAACACCCAGCACAGCGAGGGAGGAGAGGTGAGGCAGGCAGGCGGGAGGGCAGGGAGCAGAGCCGGGCGTTTTGGGGGACCGTGGAGCTGAGGGGGCGGGAGTGGGGGGGTGGGCGTGGGAACGGCCGGGCTTTCTCCACAGTGCCAACAGGCAGACGGTTATCCCAGTCCCCAGGACCGTGGTCGGCAAACTGCGGCCCCAGAGCCACAGGCGGCTCTTTGGCCCCTTGAGTGTGGCCCTTCCACAAAATACCACGGCCTGGGCGAGTCTGTGTTGAAGAGGTGGCGTTAGAAGAAGTTTGAGTTTAAAAAATGTGGCTCTCCAAAGGAATTCCAGTCGTTCTGTTGGCATTTGGCTCTGTGGACTAGTGAGTTTGCCGACCACGGCCCCAGGAGGCCTCGGGCCCGGCACCAGCTCAGCCAGACCCAGTGAATCCCTCCGGCCACCTGGCTGTCCGTGCGGCGGAGGGTGATGGGATGGGGGTGTCTGACAGGATGCAGGAGAGGCTGTTGTGCAGTGGGGAGTTGCCCATCATCACAACCCTGAGAAAGGGGGTCCCCAGTCCTCTCACCGAGGCCGGGGAAGTGGGGAGGGAAGGCGATGCCATGCAGGCCAGGCCTCCGTGCCAGGGGGAGGGCTCCGCCCAGGTCACACGGGGAGCCAGGAGAGCCGTGGCATGGCCCTGCCCACCTGTGGCATTCCAGGACTTCCCGGCTCCCTGCCAGTTGGGCGGCTCTTGGGGACCCCCCCTCTCCCCCGCGCACGCACACACACCCCTGACCTGGCCACTCTGGATCTCCTGTGCCTTCTGGAGGGCCGGCCGAGGGACTCAGCGACGCCTCCATCTCTGCCTCTCCCTCCTTGAGCCCCCGCTGCCTTTCTGCCCCACTGTCTCCGGGGACCCTGTCCCCCCTCGGAGCTTCTGGTGGCGGCCAGGCTCCCACGCAGCCACACTTGGTGTCCTCTTTTTTTCTAATATATTTTATTGATTTTTTACAGAGAGGAAGGGAGAGAGGGACAGAGAGTTAGAAACATCGATGAGAGAGAAACATTGATCAGCTGCCTCCTGCACACGCCCCACTGGGGACGTGCCCGCAACCAAGGTACATGCCCTTGACCGGAATCGGACCTGGGACCCTTCAGTCCGCAGACCGACGCTCTACCCACTGAGCCACACCGGCTTCGGCTTGGTGTCCCCTTGACCGTCCATACCATCTCCTCCCCCGCTTCCCCCTGATTCTTTTGATGTGAGCACACCGGATGGAAGCCGAGGTCCCCACCCCCGCTTCTGAGCCATAAAGGTGCTGCCTCTTCCCACCGGCTTGTGCATCTAACTTCCCCTGGAAACTGAGGCAGGTCTCAGGGCCCGGGGTCCGTGCGAGAGCCGTGTAGAAAGGTGGGGGCCGGGGGCTAGGGGTGGTGGAGGAAGAGGCCCCTCTGCTTCTCCGGCACCCTGGGGGCTCACCTCAGCCTGGCCGCACGGGGCCCGTCTCCCGGCCGCACCGTCCGGCTCCTGGGCCCCTTGCCCTGTCCTAACGGCCACGGTCAGGGAGAGCCAAGGCTGTGCGGTCCTCACCACGGGGCCCGCCCATCCCAGGTTCAGGCTGCGTCTGCTGTCCCCCTACCACGCTCTCCTCGTTCTGAGAAGGGGGGGGGGGTCTCTGCCTACAGGTGCGCCCCCAAACTTGTCTGGGGGGCCAAGGCTTTCCAGGGCCCTCGAGCTGACACCTCAGACGGGATGGAGGCTACAGGATGCTTCGGGGCAGTTACAGGGAGCCCGAGGCAGACTGGCCGAAGGCAAGGGGGCACGGCATGGCAAACAGCTCTGGGGGCACCTCTCCCGGGAGCCGAGGGGGCCGTCCGGGTGCCCCCGAGAGGCAGTGAACCCAGGGAGCCGGGCCAAGGCGGGACCAGCAGACAGGGGCCAGCCGCAGGTCGGCCTCAAAGCCAGGCCTCTGCCCGGGACGGTGGAACAACAGGATTAGCACCGCTGCTTAGAGGGGGCGGAGAAACAGGGGAGCTGGGGTGGGGGGCGCGCTGAGCCGGCCAGGGAAGGGCAGAGGGTGGAGGAAGCAGGCGGCGGGCAGACAGACAGGAGGAGTAAGTGGAAGTGACAGGGTCAGGCCAGACCTTTGTCCTGCAGCCCGATTAGAGAGCCTGCCCTGGATTCTGGAACTTTGGGATGTTGTCGGACAAACTGGGGCTTAATTCTGCCAGAGCGCGGGGAGATTAGAATTGACATCCTGGGAGCGCATTCCTGGCTGGGCAGGGATCCAGGCCCCGCTGGGAAAAACCTGTGAGAGCACGCGGCGGCCGGCGGGGCGGCAGGGGCGGCCTGGGCAGCCTGTGGGCGGAGCCGGGAGCCTCGGAGGGCCGGGCTGTGGCCCTGGGGGCTTCGGCCGAGCCAGCGGAAAGAGTAAGGTGACCAGATGTCCCGCTTTTGGCGGGACAGTCCCAATTTTTAACAACTTTCCAAAAAGTGGGACCTCTGGTCACCTTAGGAAACGGGGAGGCACGGCTGGGCCGCCCGGCGTGTGAATCCCGGCTCTGTGCCTTTTCTCCGCTGCGAGGCCTTGGGAAGAGAGCTTACGTTCCTCGAGCCTCAGTTTTCGCATCTGTGAAATGGGTCAGGCCTGCCTTCCGGACCAACGGAAGTCCCTTTCCTCTGACGTTAGAGGCGTGAAACCTGGGGCAGCCGGAGGCATGGGTAGGACTTTCCTTCACTCTCAGCCGCAGAGCCCTGCGGGCTGTGGGAACCACGACCTCCTTTGCTGAGCTCCCACATCGGGATGCCACCCCGAAAGAGGGCCCCAGCCCAGCGCAGGCGTGGGAAAGCTCCTGCCACTGCCCCGTGGGGGCCCTTCCAGAAGCTTCTCAGCCGTGAGGAGCCCACGGTGCCCCTTAGGGACGGCCGGCTCCCTCGCCCAGAGCTCCCAGGAATCCCTGCTCCAGCAATGTAAGCCGGGGAAGTGGCGTGCGCCGGTCCCCGGGGGCTCCCCGTCCACACGGCCGCCCTCGCGCCAAGAGATGGGGTGGGAGGGCCCCAGGGAGGGCCACGCACGTGGCCCCCCACCAGGCTGTTTCCAGAAGAGAGAGGACCCCTCCCCACCTCCCCCCATTCTAACGACTTTAAAATATCGGTAAATATTTTGGCACTCGCAGGCTCTCCTGGCAGAGGGCGAAGCTGTGCGAGTGCAGGACCTGCAGATTATTTATTAAAGACCCGAGATGCAGTGCAATTACGTGGAAAGAGCCCCCCCAAAAATTAAATAAATAAGTAGCAAAATAAATAAATAAGTGCCGGGCCGGCCCCTCGGCGGCTCGGGAGCCGCGCACATGATTGCCGCCTTGATGAACTCCCCCCAGATGTAATGAGCTGATTTTCTGCTGTTAATATTGCATCTGCTGATGAAGGATTCGTTAGGATAATGGAACGAAGCTAAAATATAAATGACTCCCTGTCAAGAAGCAGCTTTTGTTTGTTGATCTGACAGTTCCCGGGCCAAGGCAGGGGTTTCTGTGTGCAGGGCGTTGAGGAGCAGGCGGGAGGGGGGGTTAAGGGGTCGGGTGGGGGGGGGGTGTTGCTCCAAAGGCCCGGCTCTGGGTATCCCGGACTTCCCCTGCCAGGCGGAACTCCCGCCCTCAGGAGCCCTGGAGCCCTGCGGGTGGGGGAGTCACGCACTCGGACCCTCCTTCTCCATCCGGAGGGCGACTTGTGGCCCCGAGACCCTGGGCGGCAGCCGAAGTTCCCCGGGAGAGAGATGTGTGGGCTGGGCCGTGTGTGCTGGGACCCACATGTGAGAGGAGATGTGTGTGTGTGTGTGTGTGTGTGTGTGTGTGTGCGCGCACGCAGGGGACCCCTAGCCCTAGGCAGGCAGAATTGTGGGCACCTGAGTGATGTGTCCGAAGGGGCGGCCGTCTCGGGAGCCGCCCTACCCTCCGCTGGTGCCTTTCCCCTAGGTCTCCCGAGGCGCAGGCGTGCGGTGGGCACAGTTCACGCTGTCGTGGGTGGAGGACGGAGGGCGGGAGGCCCCCCTGAGATGGCGGCTGGGCCTTCCTGCCCCTGCGTGGCCCTTCTCACACGTGTGCTGGGCCGCCACATGGCGAGAGGATGAGAGTGCACGAGTCCGTGGCATGAAGGACAGGGACCAAGCTTGCAGACGCTGCAGGATCCAGGTGGGGAACCTCTCCATCCGGCCAGACAGAAGCTCTGTCCCGCGAGCAGTCCCTCCCCACGCCGAGATGAGGGAGACACGTGAATTGGTTGCCTCCTGCAGGCGCCCCGATGTGGGAGGAAGGTGAGGGGGACCCTAAGCCAGGTACGTGCCCTTGACTGGGTGGGCATCGAACCTGCGACCCTGCAGTGCGAGGGCCGGTGCTCTAACCACTGAGCGCCACTGTCCAGGGCCGAGGATTGCATTCTTTTTATGGCTGAACGATATTCCATTGTGTGGTGGTGTCACGTGCTGTTGATCCAGCCACCCGTTGATGGGCAGGCATCTGGGTCACGTCCACCTTCTGGCTGCTGTGACGAGCGCTGCTATGAACATTATCAAGCAAGTGTTTGCGCGCCTGCTTCCCCTTCTCCTGGCTGTCACCCTAGGAGGGGACTTTCTAGATCTCTCCCCCGGCTTCTCAGCGAACGCAAGTGGCCGTTCCTGAGCTCGTGCTGTGGGCCGGAGCACAGAGCTGGGCGTGGTCTCAGTGGGTCTTCGTGCTCCGTGAGCGTACCCCGTCCTCCGGGGCTAGGGTGGCATCGCGCGTAAGGCAGGGGCTCGGGAAAGAGGTGCCGAATGAGCTGCCTGTGAGGCGGGGACTCGTGTACCCCATTTTCCAGGGGGAGAAGCTGAGGCCGAGAGAGGGGAGGCGGCCTGCCCACCAGGTCACGGGGCAGGCGGTGGCAGAGGCTCACCCCCTCTGCCCTGCGTCTTGTATGCCATCGCACCAGCACAGTGTCATACGTGTAGCATGTGCTCCATCGCTGCCTGCCGGTCACCGTGGACCAGAGCCGGGGAGAGGCCGAGGCTCCGTTCCCCCGGCCGAGCGCTGGGCGAGGCCCGGAGCGCTGTGGCCTTCCTGTGCGTCTGTCAGCGGCACGCACCGGTCTGCCAGCCAGGCACTGCCTCTGCCGATCGGCCCGGAGCTGGCAAAGGCCAGATTGGACGCTGCACCGGGAGAAACCTTCCTGTTGACCCCTGGGCCCGAGCTACGCTCACCCTGGCTTGCGAGGGGACGGAGGGGAACAAACTTGCCCACCGAGCTGGACTGTCGTCTGGGGAGAGTCCGGGTCCTGCCCGGGGGAGCCGGGGCGCCTCTGCCTTCGGGGAGATGAGGAGTCCTTTCTCCTCGGGGTGTCAGGAGGGCCGGGGAGGCTGGCTCTTCCCCTGGAGGGAGCCCTGAGGGGCTGTGGCGGGGCCCATCCCGTCTGGGTCAGGCCAGGTCTGTCTCAGTGTCTGAGATGAGGAGAGAGGGCCCGCTGGGCATGGGGCCGGCTGGGCCGGGGCAGGAGGCTGAGATGGGAGGCCAGAGGCCGGCGTTGAACCGCTGCAGGACTGGACAGGGAGGGGGGGTCGGGGGGGGGGTCAGCCGGCACCTCCCAGCTTATTTACTTACTCATTTAAAACTGTCCTCGGGGCCAGGGCTTCTGAGAACAAGGTGGGAAAACCCCTTTCCTGTCCCCAAACCTCCGGAGCCTCCCCCGTGACCCTGGCAGATTTCTCCGGATTCCGGCCAAATTCCGGAGCCAGTTCCCGAGACCTGCTGACTCCCGGCGCTGGCAGCCACCCCCACCTGCCCCCTGCCTGCCTGGGGGGCGCTGGCTCCTCTGCCCAGGCCAGGCAGCCAACCCCCCTGGCTGCCGCCCCGTCCGTCCGTCCGGACCCGGCACCTGCTTGTCCCGCTCACCCCGAGGACAGGTTCCCGGCCTCCGATGGCCTTCCGGTTCCGCCCGGTTCCGCGGTGGCCGTCCCCCTGGCACGCTGTCCCCCTGGCACACATCCCCTGGCGGCCGTCGCCGGGGTAACGGCTCGGCCCCTGGCCCTGGCCTTTCTCCCCTGGTTGCATTTCCATTCTCTCTGTCTTTCTCTCCCCCTCCCCCCCCACTTCTCTCCCTCCCTCCCTCTCTCTCATTCTCCCTCTCTCTTTTTTCACTCCTTTAACATGGTTTTCCTAAAAAGTTTTTTAATCAATCAAATTTGAGGCAGAAAATAGGTTTTGTCACGCCTGGTCCCGGGCGGTGGGGCTCCCCCTCGGGCTCCTGACAGCCCTCCATGTGGGAAGGGGGCCAAACAGAATGTTTCTGGGGGACGTGCCCGTTTCCATGGCACCCCCCTTGTTGTCTGTGCGCCCCCCTCCCCACGCTGCCCAGCTGACATGGCCTCAGCCCGTGAAAGGCCGGCCCGGGGGGGGGGGGGGCGGGGAAGGGGGCAGGAGGCAGCGCTGGGGGGTAGGTGGCGGCCGGCAGCTGCCCCGAGCCTCCATCGCCTGGGAGGGCTGGGAGCAGGTCGGGCGGGGACCAGGAGCCTGGCCTGGGGCTGCAGAATCACTGAGCCTCATACACATGGAGCCTGGAAGCCGGGGCAGCTCTCAGAGGCCACGTCCTGGGGCGTCGGCGGCCCCACAGCGGGCACTGCAGATGGATGAGGCGTCTTAGGGCTTGGTACACCAGGCCCAGCAGCTTCTGCACCCTCCCTCAGCCCCTGCCCGCCTCTCCCGGCCTTCCTCTGCCCCTGGCCCCTGGCAGCCCTCTCTCCACCATCCCTGTCTTCCTTCTCGCCCTCCCTCCACTCCAGCACCCCATGTGCAGGGCGAGCCTCACGTCCCTCCCAGCTCCCAGGCCCACGCCCCCTGACAGCTCCTGGGTCTTCCTGGGTCTTCCCTCTCCTTCCCACTTTCCCATCTCCATCTCTCACCCTCTCCGCTCTCCTCTTGCTCTTTTATAATTAATGATTAGTTTTAATTGGTTTGCTTAGGCAGCCTAACGGCAAATTAGCAGAAGGCAGCCCAGGGCCTCCAGGCTCCAGTGAGAGACCCCTGGGCTTCGGGCCTGGCCCGGGAAGGCCTGGGCGCTGCCTGGGCCGGCTCTCAGAGGGAGGGGCAGGCCACACCTGGACAGGCGCAGCGGCCAATGGGAAAAAGGCAACGGGATCCTCCCTCTCAGTTGGGCTCGGTTAGTCCAGGTCCTCTGTGTCTTATCCACGTGTCCTATCCATGTTCCTGTTCGTATGCAAGGCCCCGGGCACGTCCTCAGAGACCAGGGTCAGGGGGAAGGAGGGCAGTCCTGCCTTCAGACTTTGGCTCCGATCCATCCGTCCTCACTCATGCTGTGAGCAGAGGGCTCAGTGGCTTGACACTTCGGATGGACATTCTGCTTTTTCACTGGACAGGAGGGAGCGGTCACAGGCTGTTAGCTCAGCTGCCTGCCCGCTGTCAGCCACCACAGCCTGGGGGCTCCAGGGCCGGTTCTGGTTCTAATTTGCTGGGGGCCTCTACCAAGAACTCAATCTCTTGTTCCTAGTTTTCTTGCCAGAGTACGTAGGATAAAGAACATTGGGTGAATGGGTGGACGGGTGGGTGCATGGATGGATGGGTGAGTGGATGGGTGGGTGGGTGGATGGATGGATGGATGGATAGGTGCATGGATAGATGGGTGGATGGGTGATTGGGTGGATAGGTGGATAGGTTCATGGATGGGTGGGTGGATGGATGGATGGATGCATGGATGGATAGATGAGTGAGTGGGTGGGTGGGTGGGTGGATAGATAGGTGCATGGATAGATGGGTGGACGGATGAATGGGTGGATGGATGGATGGATGGATGAGTGGTTGGGTGGGTGGTTGGGTGGATGGGTGGATAGGTTCTTGGGTGGGTGGGGCAGGTGGACAGCTGGCAGAGAATGGAAACATTGGTCCTGATTTCTGAGCATGTAACTTCTCTTCTTAGCCAATAAGAGTGTGTTTAACCTCAGCCTTCCTAAGCTCAGGGGCACCCGCTCTCCTGGGTTTCCCTGCCTTGCCGAATCCTTCCTTCACCACGGCAGCTTTCTGATTCTCTGTCATCTCTGCCCCGTCAGCCACTCACACAGGCCAGAGCCAGACATCAGGGACGGCGAGAGGCAGAGAGAGGCGGAAAATGCCAGGCAAGGATGCCGAGATGAAGTTGAACTTCTCAGGTCCCCATTGGGGTTCCAGCATCCACAGGCATCCCAGATCCCACCCAGCTACGACCTCTCTGCTCCCGCGAGCCGGGCCGCCTGCCCCGGGGGCGGGCGAGGGACAGAACCCCAGCTCCCCTCCCGGTCCCCACCCGGCAAACATGGCCGCCCCTCCCAGTGCCTCCTCCGCCCCGACCAACTCCGGGAAAGTTTCCTCCCCGATGGCGCCGCGCGATCAGATCTGCGAGTTGCTCTCTGAGCTTCTTGTCACACTTTGACTTAATGAAGTGCAACTGCTGAGGGATTTGGGTTCAGCGCTCCGGTCTCCGCGCTCCCTTGTTGTCGGAAAACAGGGCTGGTTGGGGACGGCAACACCGCGCGGCAAGTCGTTATCATTCCGGTCAGTCTGTTTAACACAAAATTAAACAAAGAACTAATTAGTGCCTCATGAATTAATAAATGCACAGTTGCCGGGGAGGCTGGGAGGGGAGAGAAAGGTGGTGGAAGGGAGATACTGGAGTGGTGGAGTTGGGGGGTTTTGGGGGTTCAGGGGAGGCCGGCCGGGGCGCCTGGAGAGAGCTCAGGCCGGCGAGTGTGGGATGGACAGGACGGGGGCGCCTGGAGAGAGCTCAGGCCGG
Organism: Pipistrellus hanaki; assembly: GCF_964339955.1. NCBI lineage: Eukaryota > Metazoa > Chordata > Mammalia > Chiroptera > Vespertilionidae > Pipistrellus > Pipistrellus hanaki. The sequence continues at coordinate 195,312,881 of NC_140504.1, forward strand.
CGAGTGTGGGATGGACAGGACGGGGGCGCCTGGAGAGAGCTCAGGCCGGCGAGTGTGGGATGGACAGGACGGGGGCGCCGCCTCAGGCCGGCGAGTGTGGGATGGACAGGACGGGGGCGCCTGGAGAGAGCTCAGGCCGGCGAGTGTGGGATGGACAGGACGGGGGCGCCGCCCTGCAGGGTCCCTGGCCGGCTGGCCGGGATGGGAGCTCCGACAGCGAGGCCTGCCCAGCGCCTCTCGGTGGAGTCCCGGGGCTCCGGCCCTCACCCACCCTGTGGCCCTGCCCTGCCCTGCTCTGCTCTGCTTGGCCTCCACTTCCTCCATCTCCTCTCCCACTTCTTCCCTTTCCCACTCTTCCCGCCTCTGCCCCCCGCTTCCGCCTTGGCATGGCTCCCCCTTCCTCTCTGCTGCCCCCTCTCTCGGTTGGCACAGCTCTCTGCAGACCCCAGCTTCTCACCATCTGGATCAGATGGGCAGGCCCCAGAGGCCCACAGGGCAACCCTCCCAACTGCTCGATGCCCGGCCAACCCCGGCGTCCAGCAGGGCGGGCTCTGCCCTGGTGGGCACCCTCTGCCCAGGCAGCCCAGCAAGGCAGCCAACGCCGGCCGGGGACCGCCCTCCCTGGGAGGACACGTCAAGTGCGATTAGTGTGATCCGTCTGTGTCCTGAGGAGGGCGGCGGCCCCGGCCCCGGGCAAGGTCACCTCCCCTCTCCAATCCCCCCATCCGATCGGGGATTACGCAGCCTAAGGAAACCGGTGTTATTCCTCTTACATCATTGATAAGCCACACGCGGAGGAGTGGGGAGGGAAAACATATTGTAATAAAGAGAAAACGCTTTCCTGGTGTGGGTAGAGTTCTGAGGCCAGAGGGATTGGGGGGAGGGAGGTGGAGAGGGCAGGGGTGCTGTACGGGGGCCCAGGTCAGCAGGCAGAGGGTTACTTGGCTTTCCCACCCACATGGGGAGTCTGTGCCACTTGACCCTGGCCCTCCTGGCTCACCCTGAGGAGCAGGGCCTGAGCCTGGCACGCTGGGCCGAGCAGCGCGTTGACTGGTGACACACGTTCTTGCACCGTTTACCTTCTCCCCCCCGCGGGCCCGTTGTGGCTCATTGTGACTCATGCCTAGGACCCCAGGGAGGCAGGTGCGGTCAGTGCCGTGGGCCCCCGGTCCACCCTGGACCCTGTCACCCACTTGCTATAGCGCACAGCTTGGCGTCTGTCATGTTTATTTTCAGGGGCTGGGGAGGGGGGTGGGGAAGAGAGACAATGAGTGGGTGCTGCTGGATCCTGTCACTGTCCCCTGGCCTGCAGCTCGTGGAAGGATCCCCTCCCTCCGCCTCCTCTCTGCCTCTGGTCTCCAGTCAGGTGGGGGGTGTCCTGAGGGTCGTATCTCCACTGGGATCTGCCCCTGACAGCCTCGGTGCCCACTCCATGTGTCTGAGTCTCTGACCCCTTTGTCAGGTCCTAGCGGACCAGCCCCTGGGCCCAGGTGGCAGGAGCCCCTGGGTACACAGCAGGGTGGCGGGCACGCTGCCATGAAAGGCTAACAGGGCTCCTCTCTCTCTCTCTCCTCAGGATGAAGTGACGCCCCTACTGCCCCAGAGGAACCTCTAGGACCCGCGAGGAGGTAAGGCCTGAGCCCCCTGCCCCCCTGGTGAGCCCTGGCCACTGCGGGTGCCCCGGGGCGGGGCTGGCCTCGCTGAGCCTCCGGGGAGGGCCGGGAAGATGAAGACTCAGCACCGGAGTGGCATTGCCCACTTGGACCTGGTGGGAAAGGGGCTCAGGAGGAGCCCTCAGACCGGCTCCCAGGCTGGCAATGGTCTGGGCACCTGGGGTGCAGTCTCTGGGCATCGAGTGTGTTCAAGGCAGCGCAGGGCAGAGCTGCCAGAGTGCCAGGGCTCGCTCGCCTGGGGTCACCCCAAGCTCTGCCTATAGCCCGAGCGTGGGGAACCTCGCTGACCTGAAAGCCCTCTCTCCTCGGAAGAGGCTGTGGCCCCCAGGGCCCCCTCCTTCCTCCGTGAGAGGCTGGCAGGACGGAGGCCTCAGGCCGAGCCGGGAGCAGGGAGCAGGCTGCTGCCCTGTGCTTCCCCAGGCCCTGGGCGGCCCAGGCCCCGAGGGGCCTAGGCCCAGGGCTCCCCAGGCCCAGAGCTCCCAGGCCCAGAGCTCCCAGGCCCCGGGCGGCCCAGGCTGTCCGAGCCCCCAGCGGCTCCGGGAACCTGGGGCCACCGGGCCTCGGCCCCAGGCGGCGCCGTGTCAGAGGTGACCGGTGGAACGCCAGTGTTATGTAAATACGGGCCGGCCCGGCGGGCGGGCAGGCGGGCTGCGGCCATCCATCATCGGCGCTCGGCGGGGCGGGGGACAGACACGGCCCGCGCGCCTGGCTCCAAACCTGTTTGTTTTCCCTTTGTCTCCGCGCTTCTGGCCGGCTGCGGTGGCTCCGGGTTTTGTCCTGCCGGCCCCCTCCCTGCGGAGGACGGGGGCCAGGGGGAGAGCCGAGAGGCTCCCACCGCGGCATCCCTTTGGGACTTCAAAGGCTCCCGGGCATTGTCTGTGCCGGCGGGCAGTGGCCCTGAAAACGTGATCAGAGGCGGCCGGTGTAGGGCAGGCCCGGCCCGCGCCCCGCGCTCTCGCTGGGGCCCGTGGATTCCTCCCTTTGCCACCAGCACCACCCTGGTTACAGGGCTACTCCCCGGCCTCTGTCCTGCCTTCCTCTCCCCCAGCGTCCCTGCCAGCCGGGCAGCCCAGCCCACCGCCCCGCTCCGGCCCCCTCTGGCAGCCTCTGCCTCGCACCGTCCCCCTGGCATCCCGCCGCCTAGGATGTTGGGAGCTGCAAGTCGTCCTCTCCCCCCCCCTCCCCCCTGCGTATCACCCGCAAGGATCTGATGAAGCTCAGCGAAGGGCGGGTGGGAGCTGGCACAGATGGCTCCTGGACATCCGTTTCCCAGGCCAGCGCTTGCTCTTGTCCCCTTCTTGTGTCTCCATCCTCTGCTGGTAAACTGAGCCTGACTTTCCCCTTGCGAGGCTTCTGCCCATCCCTTTCTCCTTCCTCTCCTTGGCAAAGGGTAGATTGGATAATTCTGCCCCCTGCCCCCCGGACAGGGGGACCGAGTCTGGCATTCCTGGTCCTGGAAGTCAGCCCTGGGTGCCTCCGTTCTCTGGAGCAGGACTTGGCCACGTATTGTGGCCCGCTGCCTGTCTTTATAAATAAAGTTTTATTGAGACGCAGCCACGCCCACTCGCTTTCATATCGGCTATGGCTGCTTTCACTCTACAAGGGCAGCACGGGGTGGCTACCACAGAGGACATTTGCCTGCAAAGCTTAAAATGTTTACCATCCGGCCCTTCCCAGAACATGTTTGCCAATGCCTGCTCTGGGGGTTCTGGCTCCTGCCTTCTGCTCTCTCTCCTCTCTCTCTCTCTCTCTCTCTCTCTCTCTCTCTCTCTCTCTCTCTCTCTCTTTTTTAATGGTGATATACAAAACATGAAATTTCACATTGTGACCATGTTAAGTGGACAGTTTCCTGGCATTCAGGACTTCCACAGTGCTGTGCGGCCCTCCCTCCTCTCTGTGCTCTTGTCTTTGGAGGGGTTGCTGTGAGAGGCCGGGCGGGGGTCTGAGAGCCCCGTCCTGAGCTTGTGAACTGCTGGCAGCCCTGACCTGCTCTCTCCTCCTCGACTCGGTCCCCCCTAGAAGTCCCCACTGGCCTCTCCCCAACAGCCACCGTTTCCTCAGCTCCTCCTCCCAGCACCCCTTGTCTCTGTCCTCAGCCTGCAGCTGGCCCTCAGATCCGGGAAGTGAGCAGAGTATCGACTTTGCAGGGTCATTGGGACGAGGAAGCGAGTTCATGCAGTCCAGGGTGCCTTAGCCTGGGGCTGGCCAGGGGGACGAGCCCTGTTCCCTCCTCCCCCAGGCAGGTTCCACGGAGACCCCGCCCCTATCCCAGGACCTCTGAGTCTGACCTCTCGGGGAAGGAGAGCCTCCTGGGGTAACCTTTCTGAGCACCCGTTTCTCCATCTGTCAAAAGGCCCTGACCACCACACTCTCCTGCCGCGGGCCTGTGCCAGGAGGAGCCAGGGTGCTGGGGTGGTGCTGGGTGCTGCTGCTGGGAGGGGAGCGGGAGGCCAGGGGGCAGGCACCTGCTCTGTGCAGGGGCCAGGGCAGGCTGCTCTGACACACTGCTGGTGCCCTGAGCTAACGTGGGAGCCAGGTGCCCAGCCCCAGGGGGAGGACAGGGCGGGAGGAGGGAGGAAGTGAAGCTGTGCAGCGGTCGGAGGTCTGAGACGGAGCAGCCTGCGTCCTGGCACAGCTCACTGGCCGCCTCTCCTCCCGCCGCCGCCACCGCCGCTGCCTTCCTGTCTGTCTTCCATACCTCCAGCCTCCTCTCTGCATCCCGCTCGCTCCTCTTCCTCCTCGCCTTCCCACCGCCCACACTGCGGCACCCCAACTCCAGGGCGCTCTCTCCCCTGCTCCCTCTGTCTCTCCGTCTCTCCCTCTCCTTTTCATCTACTCCGAAGGCTTTCCTTTACTTCCTTGTCACCCTAATTGATTGCATTAACCTTTCAGCGTATTGGATTTCCTCGGCCTCGTGCAGAGAGCCCTGCACAATATGCTTATAATCTGAGCCGTAATGGACAGTGTGCAGTCAACAAGCCCCTCTCCCATCGCGGCCACCGGTCCCGTGGACATCGCTCCCGCCCAGGCCGCCGCGGCCACTCCCCCCGCCGGCAGGGGTGGGGCAGGGGAACGGGGCTGGAAGGAAGCAGGCACCGCTTCATCCCTGCGTGCATTTCCCTACCTCTCCCCTCCTGCCTCTGCCCCCCGCCCTGCCAGGCCCTCGCCAGGCCTCTGTCTCCGTGGTCCTCTCCGCTCAGCACTCTGCTTCTGGGGCTCTGCATACTGAGTGGCTGGCAGCCCAGCTTGGATTTGGGGATCGAGAGCGCCCTGGCTCTACCAGACGGTTATCAGAGAGAAGCTTGAGGGGAAGTGGGTGGGGATTGGGAGGTGGAGAGTGGCTGAGAGGCGGAGTCTGACTCTCTGGGTCCACCTGGCCCTGAGCTGACCGGAGGCCTCTGTGGACCAGGGAGCGGGTGCCCAGCCCCGGTTCGGGCCCGTTTCCGACACTCGGCCGGGGATTGTGATTCGGGTGCTCGGCGAGAGAGGGCTCGGAGTCTCTATTTCCCATCTGGCTCGGGAGTGGCTCAGAACAGATGCCTGCCTCCGTCAGGGAAAGGAGACGGGATGGAAGCAACAGAGCCGCAGGCTGGAGAGGGGCTGGGGCAGGGTAGGCGGCCCTGCCTGCGGGAGACTGGCCGGGGGGTGGCTCCTCAGCCGGGGAGAGTGAGCTCCCGCCCGCCGGTTCCCCGATGGGCACCTGCCTGTCCGGCAGAAGGCGAAGGGGCCAGCCCGTGCCCGCTGCCTGGTCCTGGAGCTCTGCAAGGCCTGCCCCCTGGGTCCTAGCTGGGACTGCCGGGCCTCAGGCGCACGGCCCGGCCGGCCGAGTCTTCACTCAGGACAGGACGGCTGTCGGGTTGAATACATTAGTGTCAGGCCGGAGGCGCGGGCCGGAAGGTCCCCTGGCCCTGGCGCTGCCTCTCCCGCGCTGGTCTCTACCCGCCCCCCCGCCCCACTCTGCCATCACCGTCTCCTTCTGACCGCCCCCACCACCACCACCCCCCCCCCATCGCTCCATCACTCCGCAGGGCAAGCTCCGGCAAGAGGAGGCCAGGCCAGGTCCTTCCACCCGCTCCCAGGGATTCGGGGTGGGCAGAGGGCGCAGAGGAAGAAGACAGGAGCGAATTAGAGTTTGGTGATTGTCAGTGTCAGGAGAAGCTAAATAACCCTGTAACTAGTATGAAGGTGAATTCACGGTCTGCTGCACACGGAAAATATGAGAGCTGGGAGCCGGGAGAGGGAGCGGGCGGTGTCTGCCCGCCACGGTGGGCAGCCTCCTCTCCAGGGACCCGGAGGCCAGAAGGGGGGGCCTGCATTCCCCCAGCCCTGCCAGGGAGCAGCCGCCCAGGAGCCCCGGACAAGTACGGGGGCCGCTCAGCTGCTTGGCAACCTACAGGCTGGGCGCGGCGGCCCAGGGAGACGTTAGTGAGCGCCGGCAGTATACGCTCACGGATGCCAGCCCAGGCCCTGGGCCAGCCACCCTCCGAGACCCACATTCATCAGGAACCACTGTTCCCATTGAGTGCCTGCTCTGTGCCAGGCTCTGTACCGTGCTCTAAGCGGTAAATGCTGTCATTATTCCTTACGTTGTCCCCACTTTCTTAATAACCACTTTATTGAGATACTAGTGGCCGTGTGCACGGAATTCCTGCACAGGGGGTGGGGAGGATTATTCTTCAGCCCGGCTTGCACCTTCTCCAATCCCCCGCTGTGGGACCGGGCCTAAGCTGGCAGTCGGACATCCCTCTTGCAATCTGGTGCCGCTGGCTCCTAACTGCTCACTTGCCTTCCTGCCTGCCTGATCGCCCCTAAACACTCTGCCTGCTGGCTTGATTGCCCCCAATTCCCCCCACCGACCAGCCTGATGGCCCCCACCTGTCCCCCCGCCCCAGCCGGCCTGACTGCCCCCACCAGCCTGCTTGCTCCCTCCTGGCTCCGACCACCCACTGGCCTCAACTGCCCCACCCCAGCCTGCTCACCCCAAACTGCCCTCCCTGCTGGCCTGATCGCCCCCACTGCCCTCCCTCGAAACCTGCTCACTTCTAACTGCCCTCCCCTGCCGGCTTTATCGCCCCTCACCGCCTCTGCCTCAGCCCCGCCACCATGCCTTTGTCTGGAAGGCCTCCCAGTCTAATTAGCATATTACCCTTTTATTAGCACAGATAATTTACATGCAAGCCTATCACTGACAAGGTTGTGCAACCATCCTCACCATCTAATTGTGGAATATGGCCATCCCCCGGGAGGACACCCTGGACTCAGCAGCATCCCTCTCCCTTCCCTCGACCACCATTCCTTAGCGATCACTGGCCCCTTCTCCCTCTGACACGGGGAAGCTGGCGGCTCAGAGAGGAGCGGCGGCTTGGTTACGGTGGCCCAGCCGGCGCATGATGGAGCCGGGCTTGGAACCGAGGTGGTGGGTCTCCAGAGCCACAGCTCCGTGAGGACCCGCCCGCCCAGCGCCCCCGCTACCCTCCCCCCCAACCCACACGCCATGACGCATGTTTCCAACTGCATGGGCTCAGGCGTGTATGAGCACCATCTGAACACGCAGGCCCAGGTGGCAACAGGCATCGCCCTCCCCGGGTACACGTAGGATTCCATACCGAGAACACTCACACACACACACACACACACACACACACACACACCAGGACAGCCAGCCGCCCCTTCGCATCCCAGGGGTTGGCACAGGAACCAGCAGCCAGAGGAGCTGAAGTGGCCAGCGAGACCTGGGTGGTTTCGGAATTTTAGAATGAGAAATCCCCGCATCTGCCGCAGCCGATAATTGTGACTGAAATAAAATGCCAGCACCACATTCCAGAGCAGGTCCCTGCCCAGGTTGGGGCCACAGGCTGGGCCGTGCCCACAGCTCCGCTCCCTGAATCACACTCTCCGTCCCTCCTTCCCTCGTCCTCTCTCTCCTTCGCTTCTTTTTTGCCTTTTCTCCCTTTTCTTCCCTCCCACCTCTTTCCTCGTCACACTCTTACGTTCCCACCCCAAAACTGAAACAAACCAAAAGAGGCCTTAGGCCGCACTCTCACACTTAAAAATCGGGGGACGGACGTGGAGCAGACCGCCTCCGATAAGAGATAAACCCCAGAGCGGGAGACAAAGGAGAAGGTAGCCGCGAGAGAGAACGCGTGTTTGCTGGATTGGGTTTGGGTTTTATTTTTTTTTTTTCCTCCTTCTTCTCTCTCCCTCCGAAAGTGGAGGATCCGGCCGGGCCAGTTTGGATATTTATTAAGAAAAAGCCAAAGATAATTAACTTTTTTGTTTTTGTTTTGTTTGCGGGTGCCTCCCCTGCTGGCACTCCTGCCTGCCTGGCAAATTAGACCGGCTCCCGGGGTGCTGGGCTGCGGCAACGCTCCTGTGGGCTGCCCCGAAACTGCTGCCGGGCCCACCGGCTGCCCACCCAGCCACCCGCCCGCCCGGGGCCACTCTATGCCACCTTTGATGCCACCTCCCCGGCTCTTCTGACTTCTAGACAAGCCTTTAGAGCAGGGTAAGTGGTCCGGGTGGGGAAGGGGCTGTGGCCATCACCGCCCTGAAGGAGGAGGGGTACACGCGTGCCCCCCCATGGGCAGGGGGGTGTCTCCCGGCCCGTTCGGGGCTGCCAGCTTCCCAGAGAGAAGGAGCTAGAAGTGCAGGGGAGAGGCCAGATGTGGACCGTGCCAACCCCAGCCCTTCTCCCAGGAGAGGGGAACGCCCAGGCCCAGGGCCCTTGGGAATGCCGTGGAGGAGACTCGGGGCCACGGAACCATCCGTGGTATCCGTCCGCCCTTCACACCGAGCTCCGTCCCCTCTCCTCCCCAGCCGGCAGGGTGGTGAGAGAGCTGCCACTTGGGTAAGAAGCCGGTTGCCTCTGGTCTCCTGCCCTAGAACCAGAGCCCCAGGGCCTGGCTGTGACCTGAGCCTGCGCCCAGTCCAAGGGTCAAGGAGGTGGCGGTTCTGGACTTGCCGGTTAGGGACAGAGCCGAGGGCTCCTCGGGGGTCAGGACCACCAGGAAGGGAGGCAGGTCCGCTCCGGGGATGGGGTTTGGGGGTGCGGTCTGCCCCTCTGGTGGATGAATGTGCCTGGGCCCAGTCCCCTGCCCTCTGGCCATCTCCCCAGGTGGGCCAAGAGGTGGGCAGCCATGCCAGGTCCCTGCGGGCGGGGAACCTGCTCTGGAGCGGAGCACAGCCGAGCAGGGCGTTTGTCAAGGATTTTGCTGTCCCCTGTTTTTTTGTGTGTTTTTTTTTTTTTTCCTGTGAAATATAAGGATGTGCCATTTTTTTGGTTTCAATTTAGCATTGGAGAATTTTATAATTTAGTAATTAAAATCTCTGATAGGCTTTAGAAATTGCGGCTAATTGAATTTAATGGGAAGATGATTTTCAATTTTATTTGATTACCGGGACCCCTGGCATCGGTATTTATGGGAAAAAAATGGGAAATGTGCTGTGTGGGCTAAGATGGCATAATTGAATTAGGGATAATCGGATTTCTCCGTCATGAATTTCACTATAATTTTCCTATAATTTTCCATTAGATATCTAGTTTACAAATATTCACAAAGAAATGAAGCTCTTTCGGAATGGAGATTGCTGGCTAACAGGATTACGGGGCCAAGCGCGCGGCTGTGCCAGCCCCTCTGCCACCCTAATGCAATCCCTGGGCCTGCCTTACGCTCAGCCCCAGCCCGGCCCCGGCCCCTCACTCCCGGCCCCCCCCCTCTGCCGCTCCCCTCTGCCCTTTGCCTCCTTCCTGTCTCCCTGCTGGCCTGACACCCACCCTCCCGTGGCCGCCCCCTTGGGGCCCTGGCAGGCTGTCCTGTCCCGGTGCCACGGTGTCCTGTCCACACGCTGCTCGCTCGCCGTTCTCCCTCCCGCCCGCCCTCCGCCAGCCCGGGGAGCGTGCACACACATACACACACACACACACACACACACACACACACACACACACGCAAGCACGCGGGCTCCCTCGCAGGTGCGAACACGCTTGCTCGCATGCACACACCGCCTTTGGCCAAGGCCTCCGCGCCCTGGCCCAGCCGCCGCGGAGGGAACCAGTTTATTGGGATCCCGGGGTGGGGTGCGGGAACAAAAGGAGCTTTGTTCGAGTTTATGTGAAAGTTACGAATTCAAAATGAGAGCAGATAAAGCATGAGATACCCGGTGTGTCAACAGGCTGGCGAGTGAGAAGGCCGCAGGCTGGGGAGGAGGGAGGGAGGGAGGGAGGGAGGGAGGGAGGGAGGGAGGGAGGGAGGGAGGGAGGAGGAGTGGGCACGCCGGGGCTGCGAGGGGCCCGGAGCCAGCGGCCGGAGCCCGCCTGGGAGCCGGCTGCTTCCCGGCTCCTGTGAGGGGCCTGGGGGGGAGGGCTGCCCCCAGCTCCGCTCTCTCCCTCGGAGGCCAGGTGTGTCAGGAGGAGCTGGCGGCTCTGGGCCCGGCGCCTCGAGACCCAGAGAGGTTGTGTCACTGGGCTTTTCGACCCCCAAACCCAGGCACCGATGTCCTGGCTGTGGCCTGGCCTCGGGGGCTCAGGAGGTGTCAGCACGTCAGGATCCTCGGGTTAGAAATGGGCCACAGATGCCAGCGTTCTGGCCTCTCCCCTTCCTACGAGCACACGCCCACAGGGAGGGAGGCCGAGATAGAAACCCGGGACCCCTCCAGCCCGCGGCCTCTGACTCACCCCTGAGGCCTCAGTGGCGCCTCAGCCTTCTCCACAGACCTCCTCACGTCAGAACACAAGATGGCCTCACTCCTGGGCCTCTCCGGCCTGTTCGAGGAGGCCCCTCACCCGTGGGCAGGGCCTCTTCACCCCACGGTAGCTGATGGTGGCCACGGCCTTGGCAGGGCAGAGGCTCTCCGGGCAGCCCCCGCCTCCCTCCCTCTGGCCGGCCCTGCCTGCTTGCCTGCCTTCCCGCTCTCTGAGGTCTGTCCCTGCGGCCATTCCTCTCCGGTCCTGGTCCACCAGAGGCCTCAGAAGTTACCGTGCAGCTAATCCCAGTGGCCTTGCCTCCGGGACACCATCAGCAGGACTTCAGAAGGGGCCGGCAGGCCGTGGGCAGTACGTGCAGGGAGCTCCCCATACACGAGGTGCCTTCAAATGCACCCAGAAATCATCCGTCTGCCCCTACGTCTTCAGGCTTCGGTCCGCAGCCCATTGCCCTGACGGGGAAACGGACGCTCAGGATTGGGGTTTGGGATCGACTCTCTGTCGTCACAGCCCAAAGCTGCAGACCTTGCTTTGGGAAGTCACAGGTGGGAGCACCCGGAGGCGTGTGTGGACCCCAGAGCAGTCCTGGGCCCAGAGATGCCCTGTCTGGGGTCCCGCATGGGGAGCAGCTCAAGGCCCTCTCTGCCCGGCTGCCCGGTGCCAGCCGCTGTCCGAGCCTCTGGGTCGCACGTGCCTTGGTTTCTTTAAGAGCCCTGCCCCCGTATGCAGAGTTTGGGGGACAGGGGAACTCAGTGCCGCATCGGGGCCTCCTCCCGTGTTCCTGCCTGGGATGGGGCAGGCCCGAAGGGTGGAGGGCTGTGCCACCACCAGGAATGCCAGGAAGGCAGGGAAGTAGGTGAGGGACGCTAACCTCCGGTGAGGCCATTGGGAACCAAAGAGCGATCCAAGGAAAGAGGAAAAAAAAGGAACGTGGGAGAAGGAGTACAGTCAACCGACGCCTTTGCCCAAGGCCTCCGTGGGCCTTGGCTTTGCAAAACAGAAACATTGCAAACAGGCCGGCGCCCTGCTGCTGGATGGCGCCCAGGGACCGGGGAAAGCCAGGGTCCTGTCTGTGGAAGGCGGAGGGGCGTCCCTCAATCAGGAGGTGGACACAGGCGGGAGGAGGGGGGTGGGGTGATCAGGTGCCTCACCAGCACAGCTCCCACATTCCCGCCGGCCTGGCCGCCTGCTTCCCTGGGCCCCAGGCCCAGCGCACAGCTTGGCCACTAAAGTTTACGGAATCTCAGCTTACCCGGCCACAGCAGGCAGGGGCGTTTGGGGGCCACGGCAGAGAGACCCACCAACGTGCCTTATGGGAGAGGAAATAACGAGGGCCAAGGAGTGGGCAGAGGCGCTCTTAGCAGATGGGGGACCAAAGTGATGACACTCAGAGAAGGACAGAAGCATTCCTCCCTGGCGGATGAGAGAGGAGGCGGCAGCTTTGGGGCTGGGGCTGGACTTCTGGGCGGGAGGAGGACGAAGGCCTGAGCAGGGCTGTGCTGTTGGCCCAGGTGGGCTGGGCACCAGGGCCATTTTAAAGGCAAAGCCAAACCCTAGCGGGGGAAGCCGGGGACGGGGTGGTAGTGATGGGGGGGGGGGAGGGGTCCCCCGCACTCCTGGAGCCTGAGCCTGAGCGGCACTAGTGTTTCCCTGGCACACCATGCCCCACCGCCCGGAGTTCTCTCTTCTTCCAACTAAGAAAGCAACATCATCACCACCACCACCACCACCACCACGAGGTGCGGGCACCCGCTGGAAAAAACAAAAACAAAAAAAACAGGACCCCGGCACCCCGAGTCCGCGGGTGCGCGCAGGGCAGCTCGGGAGCGCGCGGCTGGGCTGCGCGTCCCCGCGGCGCTCCCACCTGCGCCCGCGCGCGGAAAAGTTTGCGCGGCCGCGCGCCGCGATCCCGGGCCGCCCGGCGCCTGGGGAGCCCGCGCGCCGCCGCCGTCGAGTCGCGCCTGCGAGGCCGGAGCGCGGAGGGGAGCGTGGGAGCGCGAGCCTGGCCGCCGCCCCCTCCCTCCTTCCCTCCTCCCCGGAGTCCTGGGTTTGGGGATCACCGGGCCCGAAGGCCGGCCGCCCAGCCGGTGCGCGGCCGCCCGGTGCGCGCGGGGGAGCCGGCGGGGGCGCGCAGGAGCGGGGAGCCGGCGGGGGCGCGGGGCGGGCGGGCGCGCCCATTCACTCCGCGCCGCGGGCCGCGCTCTCCTCCACCTGCCGGGCAGCGGGCGGCGGGCGGCGGGCGGCGGCGGGCGGCGGGCGGGCCGGGGAGGCGGCGCCGCGGCCGCCCCGCCAATCACCCGGCGCCGGGCAGCGCCCCCGGCCGCCCCGCCCGCCGCGCCCTCCTGCCAAACTGTTACCCTGCGCGCTGCCGTCAGGAGCAATGACATCAGGGCTTTACAACAACTTGTTATTCGGGGAGCAATCAGTTGCAATTAGGCATTAATTAAGTATTATGAAAGTTGATTATTTAAGTGAATTCGGCTTTCGACTCTCCGACTATGGTGAGTGCCCGAGCGGGGCGGGGGAGGGCCGGGCCGGGGGGCGCGCCGCGGGGCTCGGACCGGGACGGCGCGGGGCGGGGGGCGGGGGGCGGGGGGCGGGAGCCGGGGCCACCGGGCGGGCGGGCCGGCGGGGGCGCCCCTCTGCGTGGCCGGCCGGCCGCCCCCCCGCCCGGACCCGGCCGCGTCTATAAATAGTTTCTCTTTTAGTTTTTAATAAACTCGGAGCGGAGCGGGGAGGCTCTGCGTGCGCGATGCCCGCGCGGGAGAGCGCCCGGGGCGGGGGGCAGAGTGGCGCTCGGCCTCCCCGGGCCCCCGGCGCGGTCCGTCCCCGGTCTCCCCGGTCCCGGTCGCGATCGCGGGGGGCCTGGCCGCCCCTGGACGGGGGGCGCGGCGCGCGGCGGGGGCGCAGGGGTGCGGAGCGGGGCGCCTGGCGAGAGACTAACCAGATCCTCTTTTTCCTCCCCTCCGCCCGCGCCCGCGCTCCTGGAAGAGTTTGGGACCAAAGCGAGGAGCATGGATCTCGGAACAGGTACGGCGGGGCCGGTGGGAACCTCGGGAGGGAGGCCGTTTCACTTTTCTTTCGCTGCTTTTACGGAAGTTCTTGTTTTTAGCCCAATGGGGGAGCGCGGGGCGGGGGCCGGCCGGGGGCGGGGGCGGGCCGGAGAGGGTCCCAGCGCCTGGCTCCTCGCCCCGGTTTCTGGATCGCGAGCGAGGCTCTGGTTGTTGTTGTTTGCTCCTTGCTTAGTGACTATGACTAATCTCGTGCTTGTCATTATGAAAGAAGGGAGGGGAGCGGGAGCGGGGGGCACCCGGAGAGAGGGTTTAGGGGTTTTCTGTGGGGGTTTTGGCTCTCCCTGTCTTTTGAATGGCTCCGTGTGTTTTCTGTGTGTGTTTCTGCCCACCCACCCCGGCAGAGATCCCTGTGTCTGGCTGTGGGGTGTGTGTTTCTATTTTTTTAGTGGGGGGTGGCTTAGTTTTTGAAAGCAGCGTCCTGTTGGGAAAGGTGGTTCGTCTGGTTTCGGGGCGACTGTCTCAAGGTAAAGGAATTTAATTTATTTGGGACAAGGCTGTGTCGGATGATCAAGCTGCTTATTATGGCTAATGAGTGTTTTTCACCTGAGAATCCGTGGGATGAGGTGGCTGTTATCAGTTCAAAGTGCTGGGCCCAGGCCTGGCTTCCATCCCCCTTCCTGGTCCCCACCCTGGGAAGGGGTAGGCCAAAACAAACGACCGAATGTGGACTCTTGGGTGTTGAGGGGTGCCTAGCGTGGCACCGAGGCTGGGGTTCCAGAGAGCATGGTGCTGGCCTGGCCAGAGTGTACCCCGAGATCTGGGTGTTTGCTTGGTTTTAATCGCGTTTTACTCCGTATTTCTCTTCATTTCCCATCCGGGGTTCTAGCCTCAGTCCCGAGTAAGATTTACCACCAGGAAACCAAATTCTGGCCAGGACCCTCCGATCCTAGGCTGGCAAAAGCCGCTGGCTTCTTCCTAAACATTTTTTAAAAAGACGTCAGTGATAAACAGGCTGATAATTCATTGGGACTGACCTCTGAACCCTCTGCTCCATTTATAGGCGGGCGAGTGGTGTTGGTGGCGATTAGAGTTGCTGTTTATAATGGGCCCAAGTTCATAGCATTGGCCCTTGGGACCCGTGCGCTGACATTTGACCTCCTGAGGTCAAAGGGGATCGGGCAGAGGGGACAGGAGGGCAGCCCTGGGGGGCCCAGGGGGACCTGGTGGTTGGCTTTGAGTAAGGGATGTGTGAGGGAGAGGGGTTGTTCCCAGAGTGTTACGACTGTGTCCAGCAGGTGTGTGACCTAGGTGTATCCGATGGGGAGGTCCTGGGGACCTTTGTGCCCAGGTAGGGTGTGACACCCCCTGCTGGGCAAAGTGGTGAAGGTGCCCAAGGCTCCTGCCCCTCCCTGCCCCTCCCTGCCCTCCCCTCCCACACAGAAGCAGCCCGCCCCCACCTCTAATCGGGTGTCTCATCGCCTCCCTCTCAGGCCCCAGCCCCGTTCTTTGGAACAGGGTCCCCACCCAGCCCTGCCAGGGGCAGACCTTCCCGATGGGCTGGGGAAGGCACCACTCCCTGCCGGGGCCGGGCCTGGGCCTGTGGGCGGGCACAGGGGACCCGGGCATTACCCAGCTGGAAGGGGGGCCCTCCCTGTCCCTCCTTCCAACCTGGGTACCAGCTGGTGCGGGCGTCCACCCTCCCGCCCTCCACCAGCCAGCCTGCCCGGCCTGCGGTGGGGGCCGGATGGTGGAGCCCCCCGCGGGGTGTCCCTGACGCGGAGAGGGCTCCCTGAGCTTGTGGGTGGCAGAACCTCTTGCAACATCTCTCCGGGGCCCGAGGGAGACTCGCTTCTCCCAGCACCCGGGGCCCGGCCCTGGGAACTGTTCCTAGAAGCCAGAAGGGCCCCTGAGGTCAGCCAGGCCCTCCCGGAGCCCGAGGGAGGCGCTCCCCGCAGGCCCCACGCCTGGACTCTGGCCACTCGGCGAGGGGAGGTCCTGGGTGCCAAAGTTCTGCCTGTTTCTCTGGTGATGCCACCCCGGCCTTTTCTTTGAACTTGGAAGTTTCACGTAATCTCAGAACTTCAGAAGAAAGACGATTTCCCCCGTCCACACGAAAAGGGAAGCAGGTGGGGACTCTGAGATCCCCTCTGAGCCTCCTCTGGCTACTCCACGGTCACCTTCCCTGCACCCCCAGAGTGCTCTCCTGGACACGGCCGGGGCCAGGGGCCTTGTGTGTGGTCAGGGCTCATGCTGGGCCAGTTCGGGGCCCTGGGCAGCTGCCACCCAGGGCCTCTGTAGCACAGGCTGCAAGCACCGGCCCCAGGTGACTGCGGCTGGTACCCGGCACCCAGGAGGCACTGGATCCCGGGTCAGCATCACCTCCGGCCTCGGCCCTGGAGCACTCCAGCCCTAAGTAGTTCCGTGGTGGGAGGACCCCGCCTTCTCACGAGGGGACAGCAGGATCTCCGGACCCTCAGGGGCCATGCGGGCCCCTTTCCCCCCGCCACAGTTCAGCCAAGGGCTGGATCAATCTGGACGTCTTTAGCAATAAAAAATGCCGATGTCGTCCTAATTCACCAGGCCCCGAGATGACAGCAAATTTACATTTTTTAATTAAACTAGCAGCCAGTTTTTATGAGAGGGGGTTGGGTTATGCAAATCAAATGGTTGTGTACGGAAGATTAGGAGAGTTTGGGAATAAATTCCACAAATGCTAATAAAAAAATAAAAAGGGGAAGAGAAAGAGAGGGAGGGAGGAGAGAGGAAGAGAGGAGGACGGAGTTCCATTAGGCCCTTTCAGTGTGATTTCCCTGGGGCCGGGAGCCGGGCGGGGAGAGCGGAGGCAGGAGGGAGCTTTCAGGCCAGGTACATCCATCCTCGGAGGGAAGCTCCCCGGGATTAGGCCCCACGAGGCTGCGTCCCCGGCCGGACCCGCGGAGGCCGGTGGGAGCGACTGCGGACCAGCTTTGGGAAGGAGCCTGCCCTTGGTTTTCTGGGGTCTGGCTAGAAAGTGTCCCCCTCTCCCCAGGGGGAACTTGAGAGGAAGGGGAGGGGCTGTTCGGGGTTAGAGCTGTCCGTCAGAGGACCCGAGGTAGGCTCTGGCAGGTAAAGGGCCACGTAGGCATGTTCACGGGGGTGCCCGGGGACCACAGGGGGAGCCGAGGAGGGGGTGCTCTGCCCACCTGGCGCCACGGCCGCAGCCATGTTGCAGAGGCGGGTCAGCGGGAGGAGTCCAGGCCACTCGCTGAGCCAGGCCCCCTGCGGTCTCCCTGGGACTCCAGGCTGAGTGCCCCTGCCTTACACACAGGCCCCCGTGGCCTCCTGGCCCGGCCTCCGCAAGGAGGAGGCCAGGAAGGATGGGGTCAAGGGAGCTGGGCCAGGTCGGCGTGGCGGCTCGGTTCTCGGAGTGGAATTTCCTAGTAGCCACGTGCTTAGAGGGCACATGGTCTCGAGGTAGGAGAAGCTTTTCAGGTGGCATCCAGCCCCAGGGGGCAAAAGCGTGGTTTGCCCAGCCCAGCGTCTGTGTGGGCTGCTCGCCTCCTGCCGCCCCGAGGGCCAGCCCCCTCCAGACTCTGGGGACTTCGGTGCGGCTCCCGGGCAAGGCCAGCTCCCTGCCAGGAGCGGAGGCTTCTAGGAACCCGGCTGGCTGGCTCCGGTTACGCCATAGGCCCCGCGTGCATGGGGCTCGGGAAGAGTCCTGAGCCGTTTCTGGAGCAGAGACTCCAGGCCGGGCTCGGGGCAGAGCCTGCAGGCTGCCTGCCCTCCATCTTCCTTCCTCGAGCCTCCACTTGGCCAGGAGCACCCACTCGACCAGTCTGCGCTGGGACCGGTCCCTGCCGTCAGGCCGGGCACCGGTTCTGCCAGTCTGCTGCAGGGGGTAGGCGCTTCCGTGCCATCTTGGCAAGAAGGCGCAGGCAGCGCCCGGGACAGACTGGGCTCTCTGGGGAGGCTGGGCTTCCGGGGACCATTCGCACAGAGGCTGGCCGTGCATGTGGAGGGACCGAGCATCCGACGGCCTTCCAGGTCTCCGGCTCCCACTTGGTTTTACCCGAGGACTCCAGGCGGCCGTCTGCGGGCGGGGCCCAGGGGTCCGGCGAGAAGCACTTCCCCTGGACCTTTCCTTCCAGAACACGTTCGAGGCGGGCAGCTCGGGGCTGAGACGCGGCCCCTGGAGCCAGCCCTGGCACCCTCGTACGATGTCAGAGCGAACCCAGTCAGTTCCCTCCACCCAGAGGCAGAGGCAGCGAGGGCCGGGCTGGACGGACGCCTCAGGGCTCCGGCCCAGGCCCCCTTTCCCCGCAGGGACCGGCCAGGGAACCCCATTCCCTGTCCCCTCCGGGGAGGGCCCAGGGGCCGTGGAGTCAGGCCTCCCTGTGGCTCCCATGCTCCCCACCCCCTCCCCCACGGCCCCGGAATCTGGCTGAGCTGCAGCTCGGGTTTTTACGATGGAAAAATAAAATAAACGGAGGCACCTTCGGAGGGCTGAGTCACGGCAGCAGCATCTCCTCATTAAAGCTGCTGCCCTGGCTCCGGTCCCTGGGCAGGGATGGGGCGGCGCCCGCCCTGGAAGGCTCGGGGCCCGGCTCCTCCTCTCCCTACATCCTGCCAGGTGAGCCGGCCAGCCTCCTCCTGCTGGCCCCCATTCTCAGGAGGGTCAGGCTCACTCCCCCCACCCCACCCCCTCCACCCCCAGCCCCAAGGCCTCCTCTCTAACCCTGCCCTCCCCACGCTGGCTTTTAAACCTTGACCCACTGGCTGCAGCTCCTCCTCCTCCTCCTTCTCTTCCTCCTCCTCCTCCTCATCTTCAGGGGGAAGGAAGTTGCTCTGCAGTAATTACAGCTTGTGGGTCCCCAAGGCAAGCAGCAGCTGTGCTGGGATAGCTGGGCCCGGTACGGCAGGAGGAGGAAGGAGCTGGGGAGGAGGGAGAGGAGGAGGAGGAGGAGGAGGAGGAGGAGGAGGAGGAGGAGGAGGAGGGGGGAGAGGGGAGGCTGGCGGCCGGTGTGCAGAGGAGAGACTGCTTCCCTTGGGTTGACCGTGAAAGGTGGCACGCGTGTCGCTCCCTGACTACACATAGCATCTCCACACCCCAGATCCATCGAGCCATGCTGCCCCTTGTGGGGGCAGAGACCCCGTTCCAGCAGCGAGGTCTGCGGTTCAGGAAGCATCCGGGAGGGCCTGGCGGATCTCCTGCCCGGGTCTCCGGGGCCTGCCCGGTGCGGGGACAGGTGTGTCCATCGGTCACACCAGGGAGAGGTGCACGGGGACAGAGGGCCCAGGAGCTTGGGGAGGGAGTGGCCCTTGAACTTGGGAAGGGATGGGAGGTGCTGGGACCGCTGGAGCTAGGCAGACGGTGCTCCCGGAACCACCCACCACTTCTCCCAGAGTCCCCCTGGGCTCGTCTCTCTCTTGTGAGCCTCCAGCTTCTCACTCTGTGGCCACAGCTTCCTGTCCTTCCTGCCGGCGGCCCGGCTCCCTGGAGCCAGGCCGTGCTGCCCACCTTTCTTGCCCCATTCTTCTCCCCCCCCCCCGCCCCCCCACTTTGCAGCCTCACACCCACTTGCCCCTGGAAAGAGGCGGCTGGCTGGGGACCTGCCCCTCTGACGGCCTGGTCACGCCATGACATGGGGGTGTCAGGGCCGCCCTCAGACTCTGGCCACCGAGGCCAAGGCCAAGAACCCTTGTTCTGTGGCCGCTGCCCCTCATGGCGCCGCTAGCGTGAGCTCCGCACAACCTCTCCAGGGCTGGGGCCGGGCGGTCTGCGCCCTCCGCTCTCAGTGCTGGTAGATTGATGGGTGGATGTGCCTCCCCGTCCAGTGCCTCCCGGCTGGCCTCTGAGCGGGGGCAGGAGGCAGGAGGAAAGGCTGGCCAGCTCCCGGGGGACTGGGTTTGAGCTCCTCCAGAGCTGCGGCCTGACTTACAGGAGTGAGCGGGGCTGGGATGAGGGGGGACACGCAGGGGACGAGGGGGCACAGCGATAGAGATGGACGTTGACTGGCTGGATGGGGCCCCGCACGACCCTCTCACCATGACCGTGGCTTGGGCCGGGAGCGGCGGGGTGTGCGGCCAGACGTGGCCCGGGAAGCGTGCTGCCTGCACTGGGCAGGAGGGCAGCACCCAGCAGGTGGCCCGGGCCTCTTCTCCGCCGCCGCCTCTGTCCACCGCCCTCTCCCCCTCACGCAGCCTGTCCCTCCTCGAGAGGTCCTCCGTCAGGCCCAGAGCTCCCCCGGGGGGCGGGCCGGGTGCCAGCGAGAGGATCCGCCCCGCGCTGCCAGGCAGAGCCCCGGCCTGGCATCTCGGCCGCTCCTGAGCCGGCTGTGGGCCGGGTCCTCAAACTTCCCGCAGGCTGATTCCTGCCTCCGAGGGCTCTGCCCGCCCCAGCGTCTCTGGGAGCCGGAGGCTCGTGGCTGCTGGGACCCCCCTCAAGCTAAGAGGGCCCTCCTGGCGGAGGGCACTGCCTGCTTTGCGGGGGGGGAGGGGGGGATGGAAGAAGGGGACGGACAGATTCTGTGGCTCCGAAAACCAGGCTGCCCAGGGGAAACCTCCCTGGATCGAGTGTTGGCCTGTGCTGGCCTTTCTTCCAGGGGTTCCTCCGGGGACGGGGGCGGGGGGAGGGCGGGGGGAGGAAATGTGCTGAATGAGAAGAGGAGGGGCATTAGGGCCCCGGACAACAGGGAGGAGGCAGGGGGCACCCCGGAGGCCGGGGCAGAGGATTCGGGAGCTCAGTGCCCGCCTCCTTGGCTGTGGTTTCCAGCTCCCTCTGGGTCAGGGCCTCCCTCGCTCCCCTCCCTCTGCCCAGGAGCCCAGGGGAGCCTCGGGGAAGGCTCGGCCAGGTGCCCCGCTGCCCAGCAGGGGGCGCCCCAGGGCATCTGCCCCAGTTCCAGGGATAGGGATGCCGGTCCCGGGTCTAGGCCCGAGCTCCCCGGCTGCCTACCTTCCCCGCCCCCAGAGGTTCCTTGGCTGAGTTTGTTTTGCCAGGGTGACCTGTTTAATCATCTCATTTTCTGGTGGCCGTTTATTCCTTGTTTCCACGGTTACGGCCCCATTAAGGGGAGAAGCAATAAGGCAGGGAGTCAAACAGGTAATAAAAACATTAAAGCCGTGTGCACCGGGGAGGGCGGCGGTGGGCGGGCTCAGCGAGGTGAGACGGCCCGGAGGCCACCAGGCCTGTCCTCCGGGGCCCCGAGCTCCTGGCCTCCGGCCTGGGCCCCGGTCTCAGGGGGAGCCCGCGCCCCAAGCCCCTGCTGCTGGCGGTGCCCTCTGGGCGCCCGGACCTGCTAACCCAGAGCCATCCCAGCCCGCGGTCCCCTGGCCACAGGCCGTAGTCGGGAAGTAGGACAGGAAGGAGGAGAGGGAGGGAGGGCGACAAAAGCCCCCCCAGGACCTGTGCCCGCCGCCGCCGCCTGGGTGACCTGCTGGCCGGCCCCACCCTGCTCTCCTGTGCGGTGGGGGCGGGCGGTGATCTCTGACATTGTGTGAGCTCTAGAACTTTCTCTCTGCCAACTTTATCAGAAAGCGTATTTGTGGTGAGTGTGGCTAACAGGGCCCGTCTGGTGAGTAAATTCCCGGTGTGGACGGCCCTGCGACCTGGAGAGGGAAGAGCGTGGCCGGGGGGCCAAGGCCATGCAGGAGAGGAGGCCGGGGGCCCCTGTGCTGGGGGGCCTTCCTAGGACGGGGGAGGGCGCCCGGGGGGTGGTCTGACCCAGCAGCCTCTTCCCCGCAGCGTGCTTTGTCTCCAGCTCCAGGGACACCTGTCTGGGCGGGGCTGGGTGGCTCCCGGCGGGCTGGCCGGAGGGGCTGCCGGCAGGGGCTCCTGTGGGCTCATAGGGACGCTGCGTCCTCCTTTCCTCTTGGAGACGGAAGCTACACGGGCAGCCAGCCTCTGGCCAGCCCCTCTGAGCCCAGGGGCACGTGCTCCCCCGCCATGTCCCTCCCTGGGGGTCCCCGGAGGGTCCAGGTGTCTCATTGGAAGTGAGCAGACGGGTCCACGGGGCTCACCGGGGGGCAGAGGAGGAAGCTGGGTCTCCCGTTAGCCAGGACGAGGGGGGTCAGGCCAGAGTGGCAGTGCCCGGGGCCCGGAGCCAGCCTGTCCCCTGTGGCCTGGGTTAGTGAGGAAGTGGGGACGTGGGGAGGTCGGCCCGGGGCCCGAGGTGAGCAGCCCACATATTTTCCTCCCTGCTGCTCCGATCCTCTGCAAACGCACGGAGGTGTGCGTGCAGATTATCCGCTTCAGAGCGGGTTTCTGACGAGCGAGGGAGACGGGGGGGGGGGGGGGGGCAGGTCTGGGAGTGGGGGGACCCTCTGGCCGGGAAGGGTGCCTTGGGAATGGGCCGAGATGAGTGAATATTCTGATCAAACAATTAAAAATAGAAAGCGCTCCCGAGGCACCAGCTGCCGAGGCTTTTCAGCAACTGTCACCGTAAGTTCACGGGGCAGGTGGCGCGAAAGGCGTCTTTTCCACAAACAGCGACTCTCAGGGATGACAGGGTCCCCGCGTCCCTCCCCGCGCCCCGGACAGGTGCCCGCGCCCCGGGACCCGGAGCCGGGGTCCGCGCAGCCTCGGGGCCGCCCTCTGCTCCGGCCGCCGCCTCGGTGAGGTCACCGCCAGAAGCCCGGTAATTGCTTTAAGAAGCTAACTTAAACTGAGATGAAAACTCACATTCCTGGGGAGGAGTCATTCTCCATCCGATGGTAAACGAAGGAGAGGCTTACAGCGGGAGCCGGCCGGAGGGGTGCTCATCGGATGAATCCGAGGGGCTCGGGCCGGACAGCGCTGGGCCAGGCCCCGCCCCTGGCTCTTGGGGCTCCACCATGCGGCCTGCTGCACGGCAGGACGTGTCCCAGGTGTGCTCGGGTCCCTCAATGATGGGGACCCCGCTTTTCAGAGCCCCCCGCGGCCAGAGGCTCAGGGAGGCCTGGCTCGGGCCAGAGAAGGTCAGCTCCCCCGGGAGGGACCGCTTCTCCTGGAACCCGAGGAGGAAGGGCTGTGGGGCAGTTTCGAGCCGTCACACCACGCAGGCAGCGACATGGTTCGCCCAGGCCTGGAAAGACCCACGTCCTGTGGACCCCGTCTCCGAGGCAGGAGGGGGGGCTCATGGACGGCCCCCTCCCCCGGGGTCCTGGGGGGCCTGGGCAGCCACGGTGGCCTCTGTCCAGGAAGCGTTCCTTGGGAAGGGCCCCACCTACCACCACCCAACGTGAACTGTGGCGCGCTCCGTGGGCCGCGCTCCGTGGGCTGCGCTTTGTGGGCTGTGCTCCGTGCTCCGTGGGCCGAGCTCCGTGGGCCGTGCTCCGTGGACTGTGCTCTGTGGGCCGTGCTCCGTGGGCCATGCTCCGTGGGCTGTGCTCCGTGGGCCGTGCTCTGTGGGCCGCGCTCCATGGCTGCACTCTGTGGGCCGTGCTCCGTGGGCTCTGCATTCCCTGGGAACATGTGAACTCGGTGGGGGGCAGGGGAGGGGAATAGAGGGTGCACACCCGCCTCCCTAGGCCCAACAGAGCTGCGTGCAAACCTCCTCCTCACCCTAACATTGGGACCCCCCCCATGGAGAGGGCATGGAACCCCGTGCACATCTGTGGCCACGGGACCCCGTGGTTCCCCTGGGGCCTGCCCTCTGAGACGGAGCGGGCCACGTCCAGTACCCTCGCTCTCGTCTCCCGTAGAGCCCGGGAGCTGTCCCGGTCACACAGCTGCTGGGCTGGTTCCCAATGCGGGAGCCCAGCGCTGGGCCAGGACACTGCATGTGTGAGCGTGTGCCGTGCTGCAGGTCCGTGTGCCGTGCTGCAGGTCCGTGTGCCGTGCTGCAGGTCCGTGTGCCGTGCTGCAGGTCCACGTCCCTGGGCCCCTGCGTGGGCGCGGCCCTGGCCCTGGCCTTCCCTGCGTTCAGTGCAACTGGTGGTGCCAGGGGGGATTGGGGGGGGGGGGTGTGACTCCTCGAAAGGCGTCCTTAGTGCCTGTCCCCCGAGCACGGCGCCCCGTCTGTTTGCAGGGAAGGGGGGGGGGGGGGGAGTTGGGAACTCTGACTTGTCTCAGTGACGTGGAGCGAAGGGGCCAGCCGGGCTCGGGGCTCGGGGAAGAACGTGTAGGTGAGCGGTGCTCCGGGCGGCGGTTTGCAGCCGCGTGCTGGCCGGTGTGTTTCCGTGCGGTGTGGTCTGCTGGGAGGGAGGGTCGGGCCATGGCCCCGGGTTCACGGGGAGACACTGGGCTCAGTGCACCCCTGGCCTCGTGGCTGCTGACAGGAAGGGGGCTGCCGGGGAGCCGCACAGGAGAGCCCGGCTCTGCAGACCGCCGCCCCGCACGGGGCTGTGCCCGGCCACCCGAGGGTGCACCGGTGTCTTCTGTCTGCACAGGGACCCAGCGCTCCCCGGGGGGGCCGCTCTGCGCTCAGAGGAGGGGGCCGGCCGGGTGTCCTGGGAAGGACCTGCACGGCCAGGGTGGCCCGTCCACCCGCTCCCCCGCCCTCACCCCGCCCCGAGGGAGGATCATGGGGCAGGAGGACTGAGAGTGCCTAGTCTAAACAGCCTGGCAGAGCGCTCCCAGAGAGCCTCGCAGCCCCGCCGACGGTGTGGCCGGGCTGTGGCTGAGGGTGTTGGCTTTGAGCGGGAGGCGCCCTGTGGCCGCTGCTGTTCAGACGGGCAGATTGGTGGGCTCCGCCGGGCGCTGGGCAGGACGGACAGACGGCCCCGGGGAGACCGGCAGAAGGAGCAGGGCGAGGCAGTGAGCCCTGCAGCTGGAGGTCACGGCCCTCGGCTAGGGCCCCATGGGCCCCTGACCCTCGGGGCTCCTGGGAGGCGGTCAGACGGACGGCACAAGGGGCTCCTCCCCGGAGACCCGGACCCAGGGCCGAGCCCGGGAAGGAGCGGGACGTTTCAGCTCCGGGTCCCGGGGGCCGGGGCAGAGGGAGACAGGCTCCATGCGGGAAGGTGTTAACAAACAGCAGGTGATTAAACATGACAAGCGGTGACATTTCTGCGCGGGGTGCTCGGTCCCGGCGATGCCAGGAATGAAGCTATAAACCCTGACATTTTGTGTTATGCACTGAGAGGTTTTTAATAGACCTCGCTCCCTCTTCCCCATCAGCTCTCCCCCCCCCGCTTCACCTCCCCCCGCCCCCACGGTCCCCTCTGCCCCCTGTGAGCCTCCTGCCCGCCCCCCCTCCCAGCCTGGCCTCCAGGGGCCGTCCTGGGCCTCGGCCTCTGGCCTCTCCACCCTGGGCCTCACCCCCTCTTTCCCGCGGGGCCGTGCTCCCCTGCCCTCCCAAGTCCCCCCCCTTCCCTTTGATCTTTCCCGTGGCCCCTCCCCTCCTGTTCCAACCCCCCTCCCCCCCATCCTCCGCTCCCTCACCTCCTTTTTTTGGGTCCTGATCTCACAGCCGCGCCCTCCGCTGCGGCTGTCCCAGTTGTCCGCCGCGGCAGGTGGCCGTCCCTGTGTCCTCTTTGTGTTCCTGACATTTCAGACAGACGTGGCCGCGGGGCAGGGAGACGCGGGGGGGGGGGGGGGCTTGGGATGGGATGTTCCCCATCTTTCTTTTTTTTTTTTTTTCTCCACTTTCCTTTTCTCCTTTTCGGGAGGAGCCGGGCGGTGGGGAGAGCCGGGCCGCCCTGCCAGCAGTTGCTGGATTGATCCAGAAAGGGCCCGGCTGGAACAGTTGTTCCTCTCCCACAGAAGCGGCCGGACAACTGGGGCCTCTTTTGTTCTGGCCGAGCCCGGGAAGGGCGTTTGGAGGTGAGCGGGAGGCTCTGAGAGGGGCAGAGGCCCCAGTCCCACCCAGGGCGTCCCCGCCTGGCAGACAGGAGAGCTTGCTGGAGCGCTCCGGGGCTTGGTACAGAGGTCAGGCCACACACACACACTCACACACACACACTCACACACACACACTCACACACCAATCCCAGCTCTTCCCCTAGTGAACTTGAGAAGCACTTGGTTTTCTGCGTTCATTCTGTAAATATTTAGTGGGCCAGGCGCTGGGCTGCAGCCGCGGCCCCGTCCGGCAAATCCTGCCGTCAGGAGGTAGACAGAGGGGTGATGAAACCAGTTATGACAGAAGTGCCCCCGCACGGAGCAGGCTGCTGCGGGGAGAGGGCAGCGGCCGAGGTGGTCATCTCGGAGGGCTTCCTGGAGGAAGCGGCATTTCGGCCGGGACCTCCGAAGGGTGCACAGGAAGGAGGGGTAGCCAGGCCCTGGTGCCGGTTGGCAGGGGTCCAGGCCAGAAGGGGATGGCGAGTGAGGCTGCCCTCCCTGTGGCTGTGCCCCTTTGAACTCTGGGTACGTGGCCCAGAATGGGCTCTTCCAGCCACCTTTCTACCAACATAACCCATCCGTGCCTGGCACGGTGGGGGGCAGAAGCAGGGCGGGACTGTGGCTCAGCCATGCCCCGGGGGCACGGAGAGCGACCAGGAAGTCAGTCAGTGCCACCACGGACGGACGGACGGGGACTGCTCCTGTCTTTCCTGCCACCTGGCCCCTGTGCTGATGGCGTAGGAGGAGGGGGCAGGGGAGAGGACAGAGGCCCGGCTGCAGGCGGAGCTGGGGAGCAGCCAGCCCAGGAAGCCCTGCTGGGGCGGGCAGCGTGTCTGAGTCTGCTTGCCCCCTCCTCGCCCGGAGGCCAGGCGGCCTCCCTCGGTGCCCTCCGCGGTGTGGGCAGCCCTCCGGTGCTGCTGCGTCCTCCCCGTTACACTCCAAGCCGCCTGACACCCGAGACCAGTCTCCTTGGGCCGCTGGGCCAGCGGGGATGGGCTAGCAGGTGCTGGGATCTATGTGAGAAGCCCAGCCGGCCCAGGAAGAGGAGCAGCCCGTTAACCTTCAGAGAGGGCCGGCAGGGAGCCCGCAGAGTGACCTGTGCGCCCTGGTGTCCAGGGAGAGGGGTTCAGCTTCAGCTCCCCCCCCCCCCCCAGCCAGAGCTGGCCTCACACCCGGAGCCATTCAGCCTCGGGGATGGGGCAGCGGGAGGTCCGCTGCCTAGAAGGGCCTCCGGAGCAGGAGCCGTCAGTGTGCTCTGCCTTTGCCCCAGTCAGACCCAGGCACCTGCTCCGCCAGTTCCCTGCGGAGCTTGGCTTCCTGTCCCCGTGCAGGACCTGGGGCAGGTTTCAGCCTTAAGTCCCCTTCCACACCCCCTCTTGGTCCTGCCTCTCTGCCAGACTTGGCCTGGGTCCCCTAAAGCTACCCTGAGTCACCCGCTCCCCAGAGTCCAGCCAGGACCCCATGAAGGGCACAGAGGCTCGGCCCTCCGAGGCCCTTGGCAGCCGGGAGGGGAGGGGAGTCCCAGAGGCAGGACTTGGCCCTCTGCCCCTGCGGATCCGGAGCCAGGTTTTACTGTAGTCCCTACATCCTGTTGCAGATCCTTAATCAGCTGGTGCCCAGGTTGGGCTGGACCCCGTGGTGACACTCGGGGCTGCAGCACGGAAAACCTGAAGCGGAGTTTCCGGATCCGGGGCTGGGGGCTGTGAGGATGAGGCAGGTGGAGGGAGGGGAAAGGAGCCAGTGCGAGCACAGGATGTGGACAGAGCCCAGACCCACCACCCACCGGACCCAGGCCGGGGGCGGAGGAGCAGCTGCTGCAGGCTGGGAACCCGGGCCGGGGGAGGGCGGGGAGGGGCCCCTGGAGAACACCAGAGTTTGGGAGTGGGGGTAACTATTATACATGGCCCGTTCATGCCATCAAAACAGCGGGCCCCGGGAGTCCCTCTGAGAGGAGGGGGCCTTCAGCCAGGAGACAGCAGAGGGGGACCCTGGGGGTCCTTGGTTCTGGGGGTCCAGAGGCCCGGGGCCAAAGGGCACGGCTGGGGGGGGGCCCTCCTGCCTGCTAGGAGCTCTGCTTCTGAGGGGCACGGGGCAGAGGGCCAGCAGGACGGAGTGCCCGGCTGTGGGCAGCCAGGGCAGGAGGCTCTGTCGGGAGAGCCTCAGTGCCCCTCTGCGGGGATGCCGGATCCCCGGCCCGGCCCTGCCTCTTGCTGGAAGCCGCCGGCAGCCCAGCCCCACTCTGCAGACCCCGCATGGGTTGTGGGGAGACTTGGGGGCACAGTGCAGCCTCCTGGGCCTCAGCTCCTGCACCCCACGGGGCAGCGCGGGAGGAGGATGAGGGGCACGGGCGGGCAGAGATGCCGTGGCGCGGAAGCCAGGAGCGGCCCGGCCGGCTGGCAGCGGGCGGCGGGCAGCCGGGCGTCCGTCCTGCCAGGGGCCCGGGCTGGCTCTGCCGGCAGCCCCTTTTCTATATGGAAATGAAGAATTTAGGCTAATGGAGCTCAACCATCTCTAATTTTGCGATGGCAGGAGGATTTTGATTGAAAGTAATTAAGCAAGCTAGCTGTAAAATTAATTAAAGCAAAAGGGGGGGATTTTTTATTGGATTGGATAGCGATATAGCGTCTGTCAGGCGGGGGACGGATGGGGGTGACCCGGATCCTCTGCCCCCCCCCCTCCCACCCGGGACGTTTATGTCACTTTAATCTCCTTACAGCGGCTGCTGTGCATTTGTTTGAAATAATCAAGGAAATATGGTCAGAAATTGTCAGCTTTCAGATCTAATTTACCTGACGGCCCCTGCGCGAGCCGGCGCGGCCGGGAGTGCGTGGTGAGCGGGCGGGGGCGCCGTGGGCACAGAGGACACGGGTCTGCCCGCCCCCTCCCCGGGCCCGGCCCCTCCGAGGGCACAGGGGGTGCTTCCCCCGCGGGTGAGTGTCTCCCTCAAACAGGCCTCCCCCCGCGGTAACCAGCTTGGGTTCAGGGACTCCGGATCAGGGAGGGAGGTGACGGTAATTCCTCCCTCCAGATGGCCGGCCCCGCTAAGCCCCTCGGCCGGGGCCGCCGTTTTAAAAACACGCCCCAATTAGCCCCCTCGTGTCCCCGTTGCTGACCTCGGCGGCCGGGGGGATTGTGGAGGATGGGCTGTGGGGGGTGGGCGGCGGGGGCGGCATCCAGAGCACCCCTCTGCCACCTGCTGCCACCCCCCTTCTCCCCTGGGGCTGCCTTCGGGGGCCTCTGTCTCCCAGGCCCCCCTTGCCCTCCCAGCCCAAGGAGGCCCCCCACGCTGACCCTGGAGCGCCCTCTCTCTCTCTCTCACACACACGGTCACCCACCCCCGTGTGCTCCCCATTTCCAGCGCGTGAGCCGGGCCGCAGAGCGCGGGACCGAGGTGCAGTCCAGGCCCTGCACCCCCCGAGCGGGCTCAGAGCCCTGGGGGTCCGGCCCGCGGGCCCGGGGCAGCCTGCCCCGCAGGGAGCACGTGCGGTGTCTGGGCCGGGGGGCCCAGAACCTTCCTTCCGCACGCAGGCCGCGGCTCTGCTGGTCAGAGGGCCCCGGCGGGGAGCGGAGTCTCTGGGTCTGTCTGGTCCTGACCGGTGACCGGGTGACCTGGGCTTCCCACAAGCCTCTCGGCCTCTCAGGCCTCCGCCCCGCCGGGTCTGAAGGTCCGGGCACGCCTAGGGCAGCCTTTGCCATGAGCGTGCCACCCCGGGAGCTCCTGGCCAGGCCCCCGGGACGGGAGCCGTGGAGGGTTCCAGAAACGGAGCAGCTCTGGAGGCGCAGCTGCTGCCAGTCGGCCCAGCTTAGAGCGGACCCGTCAGCCGGCCTCTGTCCCTACAACCCCCTCCTCCCCGGAGCCGTGCCCCCCGCCAGCCCCTCTCCTAACCCCTCTCCTAACCCCCAGGCCCGGCCCGCCAGCTTGGGCGCTGGGTGCCCCGGGCGGGTTCCCCAGCAGGAGGGGTGTGAGCGCCTGCGGCTCCTTCGGGCCTGGCTCCCAGGCAGAGCGGCTGGGGCAGCATCGCCCACCCCCGTGTTGCCCTCTCCGCCTGGACCCTCAGTCTCTCCTCGCAGGAGTCCCTCATCTTGGGGACCGGGCTGGAGCGCCAAAGAGCTCGGCCCGGAGAGGAGGAAGAAAGCTCTGGCTCCCAGGCACACCTTCAGGCAGTGCTTCCTGCCCGAGGCCCGAGGCCGGGGGCCCGCACGCCCCTCGCGGCTGCGTCCGCAGGGGCCTCGGCGAGAGGCAGCGGCGTGGCCTCTGCCCTGTGTGCCCGCCAGCCGCCCGGAGCCGGCTCTCAGGAGACCGAGGTGAGAGAGCCTCTCCGGCCTCAGCCCAGCCTCGCACCTCCACGCGGCCCAGCTGCTCACGTCCCTCCTGAGGCCGCGATGGGAGGAACCGGCACCGGAGAGGGTGCCAGGGGCCAGCGGGCTGCCTGCCTGGGCCGGGCGTGGCTCCTGGGCGTGGTGCCGGTTGGTCCAGGCTGTCGGAGGCCGGCGCCCGGGGGACCGAGGCCTGGAAGGCCCAGGCGGGAGACGGAGGAGGCCACATGGAGGGCGGAGAGTATTCGGAGGGGCCTCACAGCGCCCCCAGGTGGACCCCACACTCGGCCTCTTGGGAAGGACTGCGTTGGGGACGCCATACTGAAAAGCCACTCTGGGGAATGCTGATTCCATAGCGGCTCTCCTGGGAGAAGGGCAGGCACGGGAGCCGAGCGGGCAAAGGCAGTGAAATTGACCGTGGGCTCTGGAGACAGTAAGGTCAGGGGCACCCCTCCCCAGCTTAGCCTGTGGCAGTGCCCGGGCGACAGGTGGTGAGCCCAGGGTCAGCCCAGCAGGACCTCGGGGTCCAGGACCTGACTGACGGGCGTGAGATAACACACATGTCTGTGGCCACCAGGGTTCCTGCTGCCCCCTCTTCCCCAGGCCCCAGGCCCGTGAGCTCCTCCCATGGAGCCTCCTCTCTGGAGGCCCCTCCCTGCTCTCTGCCATCCCACAGCCAGTGTCCGAGCCTCCAGGGGGAACTTGGGCAGAGGCTGAAGGCGACCAGCCCCCCAGGCCCATCTCCCTGAGAACCTTTGCAAATGAGGACCCCACTGTGGGGGACCCACTCCCCACCCCGGGCCCAGCCAGCCGGGTGCTTCCTGCCCTCACAGGGGGCCCAGCTGGCTCGCTGGTCTCCCCCTCCCAGAGGGAGTAAGCAGGGCCGCCCCCCCAGTCCTTCCTCGTGCCCATGGAGGCCAGGAGCTGCAGGAGGCCTCCCGGGGTGCCCTGTCCCGTCCAGCCTCACACAGGGCAGTGCCCACCCCACTGGGAGGGGAGCCCCGAGTGGCTGGGGTCCAGCCCGGGAATCATTTGCTGCAGGGCACACGCTGACCCCTCCCCGGCCAGGGCCACCTGCCGTTGGCCGGAGGTGCCCGAGGCCTGGGCTCCCGGAAGTGCCCCGGCAGGGCTGGGCTCTGGCTTTGCAGAGCCTCTGCAGCCCAGCTCCCTGGTCTCCTGCCCAGGCCGCCTCTTCCCTGTGCCCAGGAGCCCGCCCTGCCCCTGCCCCTGCCCCTCCGGAGCCCCGCGGAGACCCCGCGCCACCTCCCGGACCCTCAGCCCTCCCCTCCGCCCGGCCCGCCCTCTGGCCCGCGAGGCCCGGGTCTCCCGGCCTGGCCCGGCCCCATCCCTGGCCCCTGGCTTCGGGCCGCGTTTTGCTGCCAGCGCAGGGCACCGGGAAAGTGCTGGCACTGCCAAAAACCCCGTGCGCACTACGACTCCCCAAACATCCCTTTATTTTTATTGTTCTGTTAATTACTGTTTAAACTTTAATAAGTCACTTCGTCAGGAGGGGCCCGCCGTGAGCGGCTCGGAGCGCGCACGGCCCGGAGTGACTGGGGGGTGATATAACCCTGTCTGGGATGTGGGGATGTTTAGGTTGTAACAGAAACTTGTTATTTTAATGGCGGTCGGGGGCGCTGAGCACAGAGGAGGGGGCGGTGGGCGCAGCCCCGCTGCCGGGTCTCCCCGGCCGCACGGGTGCTGCCCGCCGCTGCCCCCGGCACCCCGGGCGCCGTGGGCCCCCCGTCAGGCTCGCCCAGGGGAGGGATGCTGGGGGCCCCAGGGCGACGGGTCCTGGGCTCCTGGGCCGGCGCGGCAGGGGAGGTCCCGGGAGGAAGCGGGTCTGAGAGCGGGGCAAGCGGAGGCCGCCCTGAGGGCCGGGCCCGGGCACGGGCAGGGCCATGCCAGGCTGGACTCGGCCTGCTCACGGGTGCCACCAGGAGGGGGCCGGCACCGCCCGCCTGTGCCAGCCACGTCACCCCGCGTCACCCCCAGCAGCCGGTGCCACAGGAGGGCCCGAGGCCCGGCCGAGGCGGGCCCTGCTTAAAGGCACAGGACGGCATGGCGATGGCGCTGTGCATTGTTCGGGAGCCGCCTGAGTCCAGGTGCCCAGGGTGGTCCCCGAGGCTGGACGCCGTCCCAGAGACGGGTGGGGAGGGGCTCCAGGCGGCTGCTGGGAGCCAGGGCCGGCCCTCTCTCGGCCCTCAGCACCGCCTCCCCCACCCCACTCCCCAGGAGGAGGGGTGCAGGGTGAAAGGTCGTGGCAGTAGGGCGTCCCCAGGACTGGGCATGGACCACGAGTTCTCTTCCTCACAGGCCTGGCTCCTCCTCAGGGACGCAGGGACATGGCAGCGGCAGGGGTGATGGTGGCCGGGCCACCCGTCTACCCCAGGGGCATCCCTTCCTGGAGCTGCTCCCAGAGGTGACCCCGGAGGGGCCTTCCCCCGCCCGGTGGGTCTGAGGACGGGACTCGGGGTGCTGGGCCCACTTCCCTGCTTTCCTCCTTCGCCTGCACTCGGTCCGTCCATCTGTCCGTCCACCCCAGAGCTGACGCCTGCTCTGTGCCAGCAGGGGGGAGAAATGAAGGGCCCATTCTGGGCGGGGGCGGGGGAGTGTGAAAGGGTTGGGGCATGACCAAGGGGCCCAGCCCCTGCCCGCCCGGTGCCCCCTCCTCCCGCCCCGGCCTGTGGGGCCCCGGGGTCAGGGCCGGCTCCCCGGAGCCGGAGAGCCGAGCCCCCCAGATGGCAGCGGCGCGGCCGCGAATCGCTGAGGTTTTCCTTTTCCGAGCAGCGCGTTTCCCTAAATTGTCTTTGACTGCGTGCATGGGTAATGAAAGTTTATGCCCTTGTTAAAGGACACGGCCGGTTCCAGTCAGAACTGGGCTGTCTCCCTGCCAGCCCGCCCCCACCCGGGCCGGAGGGCGAGCGTGTGCACAGCGTGTGCACAGCGTGTGCACAGCGTGTGCACGTGCACGGGAGAGCCAGCCCACTCCCCCCCACCCCCCCGGGGTGAGAAGGCTGTTAGGGGAAGGGAGAGGAGGGGACGGGGGAGCCAAAGGGAGAAAAAAATATTCCATATTTGTGTAAGTTGCTTTAAAAGCATTTTATCATGTCATAAAGAAGGGAAAGTACTCTCAGAAATTGATCCTCTCCGCCAGCCCATTGGACAGAAGGACGTGGGGATGTTAATGGCCATCCTGCTCCGGGGTGGCTTATTAAAAAATTTATACATAAATGCTTAAAATTGCATAAATTATTTAGAAAAAACCAACAAAGTAAGCAATTTGAATTCCCTCTTTTCCTCCCCCCTCCGCCCGGTCCCGCGTCTGCGTCCCCCCCTTTTCCGGCCCCGCATCCGGGGGCCTCCATCCCCGAGAGCATCTGTCCCTCCTCGGGGCTCCCCGCTCCGCCCCCTCCCCGCCGGCCGCCCTGCCCTCCGCGGGGGGCTCCCCGCCTCACCCACAAATTAACGCCTCGGCCAGCCCGCCGCCCCGCACGCACAGGCGCCCGCGCTAATAAAAACACCGCTAATAATGCCCCGAATCGCGGGATTAAATATTAAGGCCGGAGGAGGCGAGCGCGGAGCGGGGCCGCCCGGCCGCCACTGCCGCCGCCGCCGAACTTGGAGCTGATGAGTGTGCCTCTCGCAGGCGTGGAATGTCACCCACACATCCCGGAGCCCGGAGTGGGGAGTTTTATGATGGTTTTTCATTGATTTGTTTCCCCAGCGCAGCTGCCGACCTCTATTGAGGGACAAACATAATCAGCGCTGACGCAAATTAGATGGTTATTCGTTTTGAAAATTGACAGAAAAACAATAAAAAAGATGAAATGCTCCCAAATCAATAGATATAATGAAATTCAAATAATCCGAGAGATGAGGTCTCCATGGCAACTGATAATGTGGAAAAGAAAACAATTTAATAAAGGACAGACACACTTTGAAAACAGATTGGGCCCGGGGAGGGGGGCGGGCGGCGGGCGGGGGCGGGCAGCGCGGCGGGCGAGTGAAGGATCACTGTCCGTCCCAAGGACACCCGCCATAATTAAGCGAGGCTTTCGGCCCCAGAAAGTGCAGATTCAGGTTTTAATACACAAAATTATTTCAGGAGCAGTGAATCGGAAAGTCGTTTGTAATGACCTTCCTGAGAGGCCCGGGCGCGGGGCCTGCCGGCGGCGGGGCGGCCTGGCCGGCTGAGTTATGGCATATTTGTGTTTTTATAGTGCGGCGGGGAGGGGCGGGGGGAGGGGGAAGGTTAAACAGTATTTACAGCTCAGTTGTTTTCCGAGAGGAGAGAGGAATAGAGTTCACCGGGAGACGCAGCGGGCGGCGGCGGGGAGCGGGGAGGCCGGGGGCGAGGGGGACTGGCCTTGGGGACCCAGGAGGGACCCCGGGAGAGGCCGGGGGCACCCGGAGCCGCCTCCCCGCCCCAGTTCCCGGCGGGGTCGTCCGGGCCCGGGCCCTCTGGGGCTGGGGGAGCCCGGGTCCCGCGCTCCGGTCACACCCGAAGGGACAGGCAGGGCCTCCAGAGCCGCTGCGGAGGTGGCTCCGGCACTGCCCTCCTTGGCTGCGCCCCTCCTGTCTCTGCCGGCCGCCGGCCGCCGGCCCCTCCTCCGGCAGGGCTGCCCTTGGGAGGGCCGTGCCGAGTCCCGGTGTGCCCGGCCGTGGGCAGGCGGGCAGGGACGTGGGACAGCGTCGGCCCCGTTGCCGTGGCTGCAGCCGGCAGCTCCCTGCCCGTCTCCTTGGCTTCCCTTCCAGCCGAGGGCTCCCCTCGGGCACGGCACAGGGAGCACCGCACCGGGAGCACCGCACGGGGGAGCGTGGGCCCTGTGGGCTTGGCAGAGGCCAGGGCCACGGAGCAGGACGGGGACCAAGCAGAGCCCCTCGCCCGGGCAGGACAGCTGGGCACCGAGGGCTCTGTCTCCCCTTCGGCCACAGCAGCCGTGTCTGGGCCGCTGCGGTGCCAGTCTCCGGGCCGCTCTGCGTGTGCACGTGTGACTGACCGGGCTGCACACACAGCCGCCTGCGCGTGTGCATGGGCCGCTCTGCGTGTGTGCGTGTGACTGACCGGGCTGCGCACACACAGACGCCTGCGCGTGTGCACAGGCCGCTCTGCATGTGCACGTGTGACTGACCCGGCCGCACACACACAGACGCCTGCGCGTGTGCACGGGCCGCTCTGCGTGTGCGTGTGTGACTGACCCGGCTGCGCACACACAGACGCCTGCGCGTGTGCACGCGCGGGGCCGGGTGTGCGGAGCGGCGTGCGTGCGTGCTTGAAGCCTCCCCTGGGTGGTAACTCTCTCTCCCCTTCCTGTTGGGCTGTGACCTGGGGAGATTGATAGCCAGCCTGTGCGGTGGATGCTAGCAGTTCCCCTGATTTATAGAGTTACTTACGCTAAGTGAGGCCACTTAGACGCATCTGGATAGTAAACCTTTTAACTGGACTAAAAAGTCATAATAAATAAATAAATAAACAAAAAGGGGCGAGCAGGGCCCAGCGGGCGCCCCCAGCGTGGAGCTGTTGGGGATCAGGAGACCTGGGCGAGAGCCCTGGGGGAGCCGGGACCCCTCCTCCCGCCCGCGGAAGCTGGGGGTGGGATAGGGCCAGAGGGAAGGCCCCCCACCCCCCACGGGGATTCCATCCTGTTTGGGGGGGGGCTGTTGGGATGGAGATGGGCTATGTACTGGGGGAAGGGGGGGAGGAGAAAGGGGGGAGCGTGCGGGGGAGCAGGGACCATAGCCAGTGTTTTGGGGACCCCTCCTCCCTGCCCACACTCCCAGCTCCTGGGCACCCAGTTCTCCACCACAGTGATTTTCTTAAAAATATATTTTATTGATTTTTTACAGAGAGTAAGGGAACAGGAGAGAGAGCTAGAAACATCGATGAGAGAGAAACACAAATCAGCTGCCTCCTGCACACCCCCCACTGGGGTTGTGCCCACAACCAAGATACATGCCCTTGACCAGAATCGAACCTGGAACCTTTCAGTCCACAGGCCAAGGCTCTATCCAATGAGCCACACCGGTCAGGGCTCCACCACAGAGATTTTTGCTGGTAATGATCCGAGCATCACCTCTCATCCCAGTTACACAGTCCGCCCTCGCCGGGTCTGCTCAGAGGGTAATGTCAGCCCGCCCGCAGACGAAAGGGTCCTGGGTTCGATTCCAGTCAAGGTCATGAACCTCCATGGCAGGCTCGATCCCCGGTCCTGGTTGGGGCGCAGGCAGGAGGCAGCCCATCGATGTGTCTCTCTCACATGGATGTTTCTCTCTGTGTCTCTCCCCGTCCCTTCCCCTCGCTCTACACATCGACGGGAAAACGCCCTGGGGTGAGGGGTGAGGATGCACCGAAGTCCATGGTTAATGAACCAAACGGCCCACGGGACAGGCGGTCTTGCCGGCATCGTGTCCTCAGGACCGGCCGTGGACGGTGCCCGGCGAGGGTGACGGGGGCGCGCACACAGGCACCGCACCGGCAGAGGCTGTGGCCCGCCCGTGCCGGTTCGTGGGGGGCGCAGGGCGGAGGCCCCCGCGTTGCCGCCCCTGAAGGGGAGGGAGGCTGTGGGAGGCGGGTGGGGGGGTCTCGGGCCCTGACCTTGGAGGCCGGAGCTCAGCGGTAGGAGTCTGGGTGACCGTGGGCGGGGACCAGCCTCGCTGCCTCTGTCCTTTCGTCGGGATGGACAGGACGGTGGCCACGTGGGGACGTGGGGACCACGGAGGAGGCACTGACCCGCTCTGCTCCGTCCCCTGTGCCAGGGAGGTGCCAGGCGGGTGCCAGCCACCCCATCGCTCCAGGCGGGCGGGCCAGGGCGGCCACCAGGTGACCGGGCCGGTGGGCACTGGACCCCCCCCGGGGGCCGCGCCTGGCCCTGGCCTCCCCCCTCCTGATGTACAGCGGGCAGGAGGCTGCCGAAGGGGACTGCATCCTTAGGAAGAAATATGCCCTCATTTTTCTTAAACACCGTTTCCACTGAGTGAAATGTTTAGAAGGGACGCGCGGGGAGAACTTTATTTCCTCCGGGGAGCTCGGAGCCACAGGCAGGGCCCATAAAGCACGCGGAGCCGCGGCTGACAGGCCGCCCGGCCGAGCGCATCACTCACGGCCGAGGCCGGCGGGACGATGGGCCGAGCGGGGCCCCGGGCCCCGGAGCCCGGGCGGGGAGGCCTGGCCCGACCGGGGAGGCGGCGGAGGTGTCTCAGCCACCCCAACACCCAGGCCCCCCAGAGGAGGGTGAGGGCCGGCGCCGGGCCCCCTCACCCGGACTGGCAGGAGCTGGGCCGCCCGGCCTTCGGGGGAGCGGCGGCGCTGCCAGCATGACCCTTCTCCTGGGCCCTCCCTTCCCGGGTTTCTGAAGCCGGCTGATTTGAATATTTATAAATATCAGTAAATTATTTATTGTAGCAATCTGCTGCTCCATTCTACCCGTCGCAGTTAACACTTTAGGGGCTCCGTGCTCCGGGAGCCGGGAGTGGGGGCGTGGGAAGGGGAGGACACGGAGGCCCAGGACTTCGGGGAGCCCCCCCCCCCCCAGTGGCTTCGTGGGGCCATCACGGCGCCCCGGCTCCTGGCTGTGCCCGGCCTCGGTGACCTCGGGCTCCAGGGTCAGTTTCCTCCCTTTCGGAGGGGGCCCCGCCTGCACCTGCCACGCCGGCTCCCCACGGGGCTTGTGAGCCAGGGCCTCGCGGGGCCGGCCGGTCCCTCTCACCCTGCAGGTCAGACGCCAGAGCTGCCTGCCCAGGGCTGGCGGGGCCTGGAGCCTGGGCGGGAGGGAGGGAGGGAAGGTCAGACCCCGGGAGCCTGGGAGCGGCCAGTTGTCACCGAGGCGGCCTGCCCAGCCCTGCCCTCCGGCCGCTCTTTCCTCCCGACCTCTCTGCCCTCTCGCCTCGGGAGCTCGTGCCCAGACCTGGCCCCACGCCGGCCTGCCTTCCCCCTCGCACCCGGCTGCCTTCCCCCGGTCCAACAGGCACCCTCGCCCCTTCCGGTCCGGTGCCCTTCCACAGGCAGACAGGCTGTCCGGGGCCCAGAGTTAGCGAGGGGCCGAGCCAGGCTTCGAACTCACGACGCCTGGCCCCAGAGGCCAGGCCGTAACTACGGTGCTGTGCCACCTCCCTGGGCTCGCCCGGCCGTCTCTGAGCCACGGGCCGGGCCCGCACAGCTGCCCGCCCTCCCCTCGCGGCGCCCGTCCCGGTGAGCGGCACGGAGCCCCCGCCCCGGCCGGCCGCCCCCTGGGCAGCATTGTTCCCAGAGGAAGGCCCAGTGTAAATAGAGCGCGGCCCCCAGCCGGGGAAGGAGATGAAAGGGGCAGTGACAGGCCCGGGGACGGATGGCTTCCTCCCATTGAGGCCTGGCCGCGGCGTTTATGTTTTGGGGAAGAACGCCGGGGAGTGTTTACATGCACGGGAGCCTGGGGTCAGGCCACGAGGGGGGCAGTCTGCAGGGTCCCGGGGCCCTGAGGGGCGAGGGAGGGCGGGTGTGCAGGCAGCTCGGACCCCAGCCCTTCCACCCCCACCTGCCGCCCCGGCCTCGCACGCGTTTCCACTCTGAGGAAGGCCAGTTCCCGCCCCCAGCCCCCCCCCCCCCCCGCCCTGCACCCCCGGCCCACGCACCGCCTCCACCTCCGCCCCCGGGACCCGCAGTGGAGTCAGAGGGAGGGCAACATCTGGAAGGCAGGTGGGCTGGGGCAGAGCGGCAGCTGGAGGGCAGGTGGAGGGGGCGGAGGTGGAGCAGAGAGGCCTGCAGGCGGGGCGAGGGGTTGGCCTAGGTGCACAGCTGCACCGCAGCTGGTGGGGCCCAGGAGGGACCCAGCCAGGCGCACGGTGGAGATGGGGAGAGGGGTGGGCAGGGCGGGGTGGGCCCGCGTGCCCGGAGGCTCCAGGATGGGTGGGGGCCCAGGAGGGGGGTGGGTGTCACCAGCAGCCAGGGCAGCCCTGGGAGCCTCTGCTTCCCTCTTCCTCGGGATAAATATTTATAGATTCATTTGCCGTCTGCCATACACACTTGGCTGCTTACCTCCCGGTAAAAATAGAGCAGGCTTCCCCACGCCGCCCGCCCGGTCCCCGCCGGGCAGGGGCCGAGGGGACCAGGTGAGCCGTCCTGTGCTCAGAGGCCGCTGGAGGAGGCTTGGTGTCCCGGCGCCGGCGGCCGGCCCGGCGGTTGGGTGAGACGTGCGAGTAGGGCCCGTCTCGGGGCTGGAGAAGGAGCCCCTGTCGGGCTCGGAGACGTGGACAGACACGGGGAGCGGGAGGCTGAGTGTCAGCCTTGGCCCTGACGCCGGGCTGGGCGGGGCTGGGCTGGCTGGGACCCCCAGGCCCCACCAGGATCTGGGGTCCCGGGGCATCGCCTGTATTGGGGGGACCGTCATCCATGTGTACCAGCCGGGCCTCCTGTGGGCAGGCACAGGTGGGGGCGTCCCTGCCTGGCCCTTCTCGGGGGCCGAGGTGGGGTGTTCAGGGTGCGGATGGCAAAGCCTCCTCCCGGCGTGGCCGGGAGCAGAGCCCCTCCCCTCGCGTAGCCTCTGACCTCTGTGGAGACACAGACGGAGCCCTGACGTCGAGACGCTTCCGGGGGCGGCTGGGCCCGTGGGTCTGTCGTGGCCACCGCCCTGCCCCTGCTCTGCCACGGGGACACCCAGGAGGAGGGGCTTTGCGGATGGATGGATGGATGGACGGGCAGGCAGGCAGGCGCACCCCTGTTGGCCTTTGAGGCGGGTCCCAGGTCGCATGGGGAGCTGGGTTGCCATGTGCCACCTGGGTGGGCAGTAGCCACGGGAGGCGGCTGGCGGCAGGCAGCTCCGTGAGACTTGGGGGTTTTCGTATTGGGCTGTCGTGTTTGGGGATGGGGCGCTGCTCCTGCGCCTTCTCATCTGGGAAGCGGGGCCAGCCAGGCCTTCCTGGTCCCGGCAGAGGGGGGGTCCCGTGGCCCTTGGAGGGGCCGGGGGAGCTCTGCCCTCGGACTGAGGCCAGAGGAGGTGGTAGGCAGTGTCCGGAGGGGACACGCGGGGCCAAGAGGACCCAGAGGGAGAGGCTGGAGCAGCGGAGGCTCAGGCTTTCTGTGGGCAGAGGCCAGAGTCGGCGGGGCCGGGGCCCGGGGGGCCAGGCAGAGGAGGGCCTGGGAGAGATGCCCAGGTGGGGACAGGTGCCGACCGGGGCTGCTGGGACAGGAAGGCACGGGGCTGCCCGGCTGCTCCCGGCTCTCCGCTGTCCCCTCGCCCGTGGACCGTGCAGTAGCCGCTCCCCAGGGGAGCCAGGCTGCTGGCCCGGCCGGCTCGGCCCCACGCCCAGCTCTCAGTGCGCCTCCTTTATAGGAACGGGCCTGGCCGGCCGGCCTCTCAGAGGAGGTGCTAGGAAGTGCCTCCAGGAACCGGTGCTGGGAGGAGACTGCCCCTCGTGCTGGAGGAGCCGCTCATTCATTCATTCATTCATTCGTTCATTCCCAAAACCCTCAGACCAGCTGGCATGTGCCCGGGTCCGAGCCAGGCTGCAGGATGGAGCGATGGCGAGCGTGGCCTCCACAGCTCAGCCTCGTGAGGGGCTCATGCATGCACCGGGGTTCAGTCTCAGCGCAGCGTGGCCAACCTTTGGCTGTTGAGGTGGGTGGCTGTGCCTGACCTCTGACCTCTCTCTCTCTCTCTCTCTCCACCCTCTGCAGCTGAAGGCACCCGGTGCACCGACCCGCCCGCAGGCAAGCCCGCCGCCATGGCGGCCAAGCGCAAAGGCGGCCTGAAGCTCAACGCCATCTGCGCCAAGCTGAGCCGCCAGGTGGTGGTGGAGAAGGGGGCAGAGGCCGGCGCCCGCGCGGAGGGCAGCCCGCGGAGGCCCCAGGACAGGGAGCGGGGCGGCCCCGAGCCCGGGGCGGCCCGGGGCGCCCGCAGCGAGGAGGACAAGCGGCGGGCGGTGATCGAGAAGTGGGTGAACGGGGAGTACAGCGAGGAGCCCGCGCCCGCGCCCCTGCTGGGCCGCCCGGCCCGCGAGGGCCCCGAGCTGCCGCCCGAGGGCGTGTACATGGTGCAGCCCCGCGGCTGCAGCGACGAGGAGGACCCCGGCGAGGAGCCCAAGGACGGCGCCGCCGAGAGGGACGCCGACAGGCCGGCCTCCAAGGACGGCGGGGGCCCCGGCGCCAGGCAGCCCGCAGGTGGGTATCAGGGACCCCTCGATAGGCGTCACCCCGAGAGGAGGCCAGCAGGAAGGGGGGGGGCATGTCCACCGAACATGCTCACTTGGCTCACCCCTTTTTTTATAGTTAGTTACTTTTATTTTATTTATTTATTTATATTTTATTGATTTTTTTACAGAGAGGAAGAGAGAGAGAGAGAGAGGGAGAGTTAGAAACATCAATGAGAGAGAATCATCCATCAGCTGCCTCCTGCACACCCCCCGCTGGGGATGTGCCCGCAATCAAGGTACATGCCCTTGACGGAATCAAACCCGGGACCCTTCAGTCCACAGGCCGAGACTCTATCCACTGAGCCAAACCCTTTCCGCACTTCCGTTCACTCTTGTTCCAAATATTGGCGCCTGGTTCCCGGGAGGACACCCGCGGAGAGGGGGCTGGGTGGAGCCGAGCTCCAGAAGGGGAGGCCCGCCGGGCGGGATCTGAGTGAAGCCGGGGTGAGAGGGCCCGGGCCTGGCAGGCAGCTCCCCCGTGTGTGAGCGGGGCTGGGCGGGGGCTGCCGAGCGCCCAGCGGGTCTTCGGGAAGCCATGCGCGGACGGACAGACGGGAGGACAGGCAGGCGGGAGGACGGACAGCGTGTGGGTGGACAGCTACACGCGTGTGCGGAGAGGACCGGGTGGGGACACAGCGCGGAGCACGTGCCCCCATGGGGGTTTCCCGCGCGGCTGTCGGACAGGCCTTCCTCCCCGCCCACCTCCTCCCTCCCGGGACCCGGCCAGGACCCCTCACACAGGGCCCGGGGCCTCGGGGGGCCCTGCCCGGACGTGTCCTCTGGCCGACCCCTCCCACGAGGGGGCGGAGGCCCGGCTCCCGCTGACGGCTCCTCGTCCTGGGAGCAGCCTGACCTCCTCCTGCTCCGGGGGAGGGCGGGGGGCCCCCAGGACGGAGCCCCGGGATGTGGGCTCTCGCTCGGCTCCCCAGCCTCCTCCCCGGCCCGCCCGTGCCTGGTGCCGAGCCGCCCCCGCCCGCGCCCCTGCCCCCTCCCCCCACCCCGCAGTGAGGGGCACGTCCCCTCCCGGCGCAGCCACGTAATTATGCATATAAGATATAAACAGAGCTGTTTAATTATCCTTCGCCACATCAGTGACAGAGTAATTAACAAACATTGCAAGATCAATGAGGAAAAGTGTGACCTTCAGCTTCCTCCGATAGGGAAGCCCTTCCTCCCGACGCAAGGTGATTGCGGGCCGAGGGGGGGGGCAGGGACGGCCGTCTCTCAGGTGCCCGGCTCCTCCCCGCCCGGCTCCGTCCTGCCGGCCCTGGGACCTCGGCCTCCTGCCTCCTGGCTCTGGCAGGGGGGCCAGTGACGGGGCGGGGCGGAGGCACCCGTGGTCCGTGGCCCAGGCCTCTCCCCCGGTCTGCGGCCCCGTGGGACTCCGGGTGGCCGTGCGAGCGCCCGGGGCTGAGCTGCCCACGGTGGGCTGCGCCCGGGCCACCCTCTCCGCTGACCTTGGGACCCGGGCCCGGCCCCTCCCCGTCTCAGCCGCCGGCCCTCAGAGCCTGTCTCCCTGCCATATATAGCGAGGGCTCCGCTGCCTCCGGCTATTTTTAGGCTCTTTCCCTGGTCCCTGAGCCTCGGAATCTGACAGCAAGAGCCCACTCCTCCCAGGCCAGGCGCGGCCCCACGGAGCTTACGACAGGACTGCAGCCCACCGGCCGCTGCCCCCCTCACCCCCAGCCCCAGGGACAGCTGTCTGTGGGCCCTGCCCGCCTCAGGGGCTGCCCAGGACTGTCTCTCCGCACCTGGTGGGGCCCTGTCCTCCCAGGCCTGCTCCTCCCTCCCCCGAGCTCAGAGCCTCTCTGCCCGGCTGGCTGGGTTTGCTCTTGTGCCCAAGCCCAGTCTTGCCCTAGAAGACCGCCTCCAGGTGGCCTGAGACCTCCAGCCCTGGCAGGTGGGCGCGGGACCTGGAGGAGACACACACACGCACACGCACACACACACCCGCCTGCCCCGGTGCCGAGTCCTGCGCCTCCCACCCTGTCTTCCCCTGACTGTGCCTCCAGGCCCGCAGCCTGGGGTCCTTCCATGCTGGGTGTGCCTGGGTGTGCGTGCCTGGGTGTGCGGGCTCTGACACGAGTGGGGAGAACACAGATGCCCCCGAGGCCCTGTGGTCTCACCCACCCCCGGTTCCGGGCAGAGCACAGAGTAGGGAAGGAGTGTCCTGTGCGAGCTGAGGGGTCACCTGGCTGACGGGGGTGGGTGGGAAGGGCGGGTGTGGAAGGGCGGGGTCTCCAGAGAGAGCCCCGGGGAGGATCGGATCACCCCCTCCGCACCCTGAGGCGGGCCTCGGGCGCTGGGCGTGGGTGGGGGGTCTGTGTACGTGTGTCTCTGAGTCGGAAAGGGGTGGCCAGCGTGTGTGCACGTGGTCCCTGTGGGGGGTGCTCGGGTTCTCCGTGTCCCTGGCGTGGACTCGGGGGGGCAGAGACGGGTCACACCTGGGCCTGTGCCCTCTCAGGCCCTGACCCCTCGGGCGGCCACCTGTGCATGAGTGAGTGACCAGCGGACTCAGCCAGTGTCTGGGATCCTTAGGAATCGGGGGTTCTGGGCGGGGCCGTGAGGCCAGGTCCTCCGGGGGTTAGGTCCTGTGGGTCCGTTTGTGGGGTTCGGGGAGGCTCCGTCCTGGGGCAGGCTCTGCCAGGCGCACCCCACCCCCACCCCCAGAGGCCCCTCAGCCGCAGGCCACGTCCCACCTGCCCCGGCCCAGGCCCGGGCCCCCCGCCCGAGGCCGGCCGGGACCTGCCTCACTTCCAGGAAAACGGCTTCTCCTTCGTATGAGGCCAAGGCGAGAGCGGAGACGTTTATGAAACTTTGTTTAATGTACTGAAAAGCCATCGGCCAGAACATTTAGGAAATTGATTTTCCTGGCATTGATGAACTCGTTTTATTTTACCCCAGTATTAATTACTTTTTTTTTTAAACAAATTAATTTAAGAGTCGTAAAACCTAACAAGTGAGCCAAACGCCCGTAGATCATGTCCCGCTCCGCCCCTCCCCGCCCCGGCCCCCTCCACACCTGCCCCTCGGGGGGGGGGGGGGGCTCCTGTCCCTGCCCCCTCCCCCGCTCCCGCCCCGCACTGACCGCCCCCCCCCCCCCCCCCCCGCCCGCCGCAGGAGAGGCCTCCTCACTGCGGGACTACGCGGCCTCCACCATGACCGAGTTCCTGGGCATGTTCGGCTACGACGACCAGAACACGCGGGACGAGCTGGCCCGGAAGATCAGCTTCGAGCGGCTGCAGGCGGGCGCCGCCCCCGAGGCCGCCGCCTCCGCGCAGCCGGCGGGCGAGGACGCGCTCAGCAAGCGGGCGCGCTTCTCCAAGTACGAGGAGTACATCCGCAAGCTCAAGGCCGGCGAGCAGCTGTCCTGGCCGGCCCACGGCACCAAGGCCGAGGGGCGCGCCGCCGGCAAGGACCCGGCCGCCGGCCCCCTGCCCGGCCTGCGGCTGCCCGGCCACCCGGCCCCGCACCTGGAGACCAAGGCCACCATCCTGCCGCTGCCCTCGCACGGCGGCGTGCCCATGCAGGGCCTGGTGGCCCGCGCCTCCAAGTACGACTTCTTCATCCAGAAGCTGAAGACCGGCGAGCACCTGCGGCCGCAGAACGGCGGCACCTACAAGAAGCCGTCCAAGTACGACCTGGAGAACGTCAAGTACCTGCACCTGTTCAAGCCGGGCGAGGGCAGCCCCGACATGGGCGGCGCCATCGCCTTCAAGACGGGCAAGGTGGGCCGCCCCTCCAAGTACGACGTGCGGGCCGCCCCGAAGCCCAGCCCCGCCGCCAAGGCGCCGCCCGCGCCCGGCCTGGCCCCCGCGCCCCTCGCCGGCGTGCCCGGCGCGCCCGGAGCGCCCAGCGCCGCGGGGCCCGGGCCCGAGCCCCCCGCCTCCCTGCCCTTCAACGCGCCCGAGTACCTGAAGTCCACCTTCTCCAAGACGGACTCCATCACCACGGGGACCGTGTCCACCGTCAAGTAAGGCCGCCCCTCCCTGCCGCCTGCCCCTCCCACCCCCCTCTCCCCCCCCACCCCCAACCCCACCTCCCGGCCATGGCCCTGCCTCTGTGGACACACTCTTACACTCAGGCACATCAGCTGTGCACTCACGCACGCCAGGATCCTCACGCATGTGCTTCGGCTCACACATGTGTGCTCACGTGAGCACACATTCACGCTTGTCCCTCTGCCCGCCTGAGCGCTCATGCCCAGTTCAGG
The DNA here is from genome assembly GCF_964339955.1 of Pipistrellus hanaki. Lineage (NCBI taxonomy): Eukaryota > Metazoa > Chordata > Mammalia > Chiroptera > Vespertilionidae > Pipistrellus > Pipistrellus hanaki. The sequence goes on from NC_140504.1 coordinate 195,357,702, forward strand.
GGCCCACCCCGCACACCACACGTCCTGTGTGCACACATGCCTCGCCCCGGGCCCTTCTGTGCATGTGCTGTCCGCTGACACACATGCCCCCTGCGCCCGGCGGCCTGTGTGCCTGTCACAGGCTTTCCCTCCTGCCACCCCCGGGGCCACATCAGACTGAGGGAAGCCGGCTCTGGGTGGTGGCTCCGGAGCCCAAGCTGGTGGCCGCGGCTCCCGGGCCCGGAGCCTGGGCCACAGGGAAGGCAGCGAGAGGAGGCAGGAGGCTGGGGAGAGTCGGGGGGCACGCTCAGCGCTCACCCCCAGGCCGGTGGTTTCCAGCTGCTGCGCCCCAAGAACTTTTAAAAACATGCCCTGCCTGAGCCTTCGGTCGGGAGCACTGACCTCTCTCCCCTGAGGCTGTCAAATAAAAAGACGGCAGCAGCCAGCACGGTAGTCGTGGTGTGAAATAAGTCAAAGTGCTGCCTGTGTTTTTGTGTCCGATCGGCCAGAAGCATCCTTTGGGGTGAGCCGCGGAGTTCTGGGAGGAGGTTTGTGTGCCCTGAGACGGAAAGGCCGAAGCCGTTGCCCCAGCCGGCGGGGAACTGACTGGCTACGGGCGGCGGGGCCGACCGAGACCCTCTCCCCCGAGATGGGGCCACACACCAGGAGGCAGAGCTGCCCCTTCCCCTGGGGACCCCCTGGGGTGCCCGCCCCCCTCCTCCGCCAGCAGCTTCCTGACCCCCGGGCCCAGCTTCTGAGGCTTCTGCCAGGCAGACCAGGCCAGGCCCGTGCCCGAGGCGGGCCCCCGGCCCTGCCTCCGGGACGCCTGGCTGGGCCTACGCTCACCGACCCCCAGCCAGGCGTCTGCCCTGGGCCTCGCCAGCCCCACCCCGGGGGCCTCGGGCACCGAGCGGGGAGAGCAGGGCCAGGCCCGGGCAGGGAGCCGCTCCCGGACGCTCCTGGGCCACGAGGCCGCCCCGGCCCGCTAACCGGCTGTGCCCTGTGTCTCTCACCAGGAACGGACTGCCCACAGATAAACCAGCTGTCACCGAAGATGTAAACATTTACCAGAAATATATTGCCAGGTAGGCCCCTGGGAGGAGATGGGTCCGGAGAGCAGGTGAGGGGGGTGGGGGGGCGCCAGGAATGCCAGGGGACCATATGTCCACCATACGTCCACCCCACCACGCGTGCCGAGGTGCCCGCTGCCCCCGGATCCCCACACACTCCTGCCCCGTCTCGGAGGCCCGCCCCCGGGGTGTGATCCCGGCCGCAGGCCCTTAAGCAGCTTACACCCCAGGCAGGACGGGTTCCTGCGGGGGCCCAAGGGCAGGGCCTGGCCACGGGTGAGCGTAGGGCCCCCCTGGGTGGGTGTGGGCCACTGGGACTGGCCAGAACGCAGCCCGGGCCAGGCCTTGGCCCTCACCCCCACCCCACCCCGACTCCAGACCTGCCCCCTACGTCCTTCAGGCAGCAGGACGGAGGTAACCTCCCCCTCAGCAGACCCCGAGCCAGGCCCTGGCCGCCAGCGCCTGCGGGGGCAGCACACGGCGGGGCCGGGCCCCGGCAGCTGCCTTTCTGCTGATCTTCCGGGTTCCCTCTCTGTCTGCAGCTTCGCTCTGCTCTCTTTCATTATTATTATTATTATTATTATTATTATTGTCATTATTATTAGCGCCTCAGCAGATGGCCCTTTGGCAGCTTCGGCTTAAATATTTATTTGCAAGTGGTTCCCCCCGAACAAGGGGGCCTCGGCCCCTCCGTCCCTCCCTCTGTCTCTGGCTGTCCGGCTGGGCGGCGGAGAGCCTGCCTCCTCCCGCGGTTGCCATGGCGTGATCTCCCCAGGGTGGCCGTCCCCGGGCGGGAGCCACGCCCGGCGCCCTCGGGGCCTGGAGCCGGCACAGGCACGGGGTTTCCTGGGGGGGAGGGGGGGCCGTGGCCAGGCGGGGGCTCGGGCTTCAGAGCCCGCTGCGGCGTATGCACCAGGCCCCGGGAACCAGACAGATGCTGCGCTTTAAAAATTCATAACGCTGTCCCGTTTCAAGTGTCAGGAAAGCCCAGGGCAGAGAGCCGGCAGCATCTCCGGGCGAGAGAGCCCTGGCCCGGCTCGGCCGGGGTCCCCGCACCTGGCCCAGTGCGGGCGGGAGGCAGCACCTGCACAAAACCGCCCGTCTCATCCCACCCCACCCCGTCCCACCCCTCTCTGCTCTGGCCTTGGGCTGCCCCAGCTCCTCGCTCTCCCCATGGGTGCCAGGCCCCGGCGCCTCCCCTGGCTCTCACGCCCAGGGCAGAGGGACCCCCGGGCAGACGGCGCTAGGCTTCCCGATGGCTCCATCCCTTGTCCGGCCTCCTCGGGCCTCCACCCCTCCCCCCGCAGGCCACCTCTGCCCTCCACACCCCACCCAGGGCCCGGGCACCTCTCCCGCTGCTCAGGCCCGGAGAGTCTGAGCCGCCCCCTCCCCGCAGGTTCTCGGGCAGCCAGCACTGCGGCCACATCCACTGCGCCTACCAGTACCGCGAGCACTACCACTGCCTGGACCCCGAGTGCAACTACCAGGTGAGGCCCCGGGCACCGCCTGCCCCTGTGCCGACGGCCCGGGAGCCCCTCCAGCGGGGGCGGGAGCTCAGGGCTGCCCCAGCAGCCTGCACTCAACTCCGGGAGGCAGTGAGCCCGGAGGACCGCCGGCCTGTCCACGCACCCGGACCCCTGCCCGCGGGCATCTCGTAGGATCTGCAGCCATCTGCAGCCGGGTGCTAACAACTCCAGTGCCCATCCCCTGAGCCTGCCTGCACCTGGGACTGGGCCGGAGCCCAAGCACCTTATTTAATTGACTTTCCTGGGGAACTAGGAGGTTGGCGTTACTGCCCCATTTTACAGGTGGTAACACTGAGGCTCAGGTACATTGTCACGTTCAGAGGCACCCGCTGGCGAGTGCAGAGCTCGTGCGAGTGATGGGAGGGAGGGCAGCTGCACAGGGGCTGCTCCCTTCGCCTCCTCGCCATAGCCCATGGGTGGCACCGGGCTGATGTGTCCCCCCCCCCCCGAGCCCCTGCCTCAGAGGCTGGGTCCAGGCCGCCCTCTCTGCTCCCGGGCACGGCTGTCGGCTGTCGGAGCCCACGGGGAGGCCAGGGAAGCGTCTGTGGTTCTGGAGCCTTGGAACTGTCTCCCCTGAGGTCCCGGGCCAGCCTTGAGGCACCTGGGCTGCCTCGACCCCAGGCGGCAGGGTTATTCGCAGGGAGGCCCGAGGGGCCGGGGGCCAGCGGCCGGCCTGGCTGGCGCTCTCGGCCTACGGCAGGCTGGGCCCCCGCCAACCCGGCCTCTCCCCCGGCAGAGGTTCACGAGCAAGCAGGACGTGATCCGGCACTACAACATGCACAAGAAGCGCGACAACTCGCTGCAGCATGGCTTCATGCGCTTCAGCCCTCTGGACGACTGCAGCGTCTACTACCACGGCTGCCACCTCAACGGGAAGAGCACCCACTACCACTGCATGCAGGTGCCCGCCGCCGCCCGCCCGCCCGCCCCTCCCCTCCCCTCCCGGACCCTGAGCTGCCCGCCGCCGCCCGCCCACTCCTCCCCTCCCGGACCCTGAGCTGCCCACCCCCCGCCCGCCCCTCCCCTGCTGCCTCCCCTCCCGGACCCTGAGCTGCCCGCCCCCCGCCCGCCCTTCCCCCCGCTGCCTCCCCTCCCGGACCCTGCGCTGCCCACCCCTCCCCTCCCGGACCCTGAGCTGCCCACCCCCCGCCCGCCCCGCCCCCGCTGCCTCCCCTCCCGGACCCTGAGCTGCCCGCCCCCCGCCCGCCCACCCCTCCCCTCCCGGACCCTGCGCTGCCCACCCCCCGCCCCTCCCCTGCTGCCCTCCCCAACGGGAGCCGCCCGCCCCCGCCACAGGCCCCAGGACAGGGAGGCGGGTGAGGGTGCAGGGGGGAGTCCGGGGCTCAGGCCGGCAGCGGCCGGGGGGCCAGGCCGGGGGGCCAGGGCGGGGCCGGCCCAATGGCCATACTTGGTGCGGGCGCAGGCCAGCGCGCTGTTTACACAGACGGACGTTTTTCAGGCTTTAACGCCGAGAGCGGCATTGCGAAGGGTTCCCGGGGAGGTTTTTGTTTAATTCTTTGTTTTAATGCCACGCAGAGTCTGGGCTTTTTCAAGGTGTCAGGCCGGGGGAGCGGCCGCCGCGCCTCCGTGTTTGTCGGGGGTTGTTATGCCTCCTGAGACAACCTGGGCGCCGCCCCCGGCCTGAGATGGTGCAGACACTGGCACGGCCGCCCGGCTTCCGAGGGCGCGGACTCCGCTGGTTTTGACTCGATATGGCAACGCTGCCTGCCTGGGCCCGGCCGGGTGGGTGGGGCGGGCCCCGTGCCAGGAACCTGCCCGGAGCGCGTCCCTGGGCTGAGGTGACCGCGGGCCCGGGTCCCGCCTGCCTCCGCCGGGGGGGCTGAGAGGAGGAGCCACAGACTGGGACCCCAAACCACCTCCTGCAGGAGGGGACCCCACGCCTGTGCCCGGACATCCTATGTCCGCCCCTGAGGTCAACCTGACCCTCAGCACGGGCAGGGCCCGGCCCCGGAGGCCTGCCGGGCCGCGAGGGCTTCTCTCTGTGCCCCCACGTCACCCTCGGGCTCCACGGGGGTGTGTGCAGGCGCCGAGGTGCCCGGAGCCGGGAGGCCCGCGGCCCCGGCCCCCGGCCCCGGCGGCACCGTCAGAGCAGCCCCTCTGGCCTTGCCGGGGGCGGCCGGCGTGGGTGCCCGGCCTCGGTGCCCCTGACAGCCCCGCCCCCGCAGGTCGGCTGCAACAAGGTGTACACCAGCACGTCGGACGTGATGACGCACGAGAACTTCCACAAGAAGAACACGCAGCTCATCAACGACGGCTTCCAGCGCTTCCGCGCCACCGAGGACTGCGGCACGGCCGACTGCCAGTTCTACGGGCAGAAGACCACCCACTTCCACTGCAGGTACCGGGTGCCAGCCCGCCGGGGGGGGGGTGGCCTCGGGAGGGCGGGAGGCTGGAGACCCGGCCCCGGGGGGTGGGGGCACCGGCCTTGGGGGGGGGCGGGAGGCTGGAGACCCGGCCCCGGGGGGAGGGGGGCAGCTCAGGAACAGCAGAGCGGGCTGCGCAGAGGCCCCGCCTCGGGGTCCGGCCGGTGGGAGCGGGGCGGGGCCTTGTCCGGCCCCACGTGGCCCCCCGCGGCCCGTGACAGGCTCCCCGCCGCCCCTCCAGGCGCCCCGGCTGCACGTTCACCTTCAAGAACAAGTGCGACATCGAGAAGCACAAGAGCTACCACATCAAGGACGACGCGTACGCCAAGGACGGCTTCAAGAAGTTCTACAAGTACGAGGAGTGCAAGTACGAGGGCTGCGTGTACAGCAAGGCCACCAACCACTTCCACTGCATCCGCGCCGGCTGCGGCTTCACCTTCACCTCCACCAGCCAGATGACCTCCCACAAGCGCAAGCACGAGCGCCGGCACGTCCGCGCGGCCGGCGTGCTGGGGCTGCCGCCCGCGCTGCTGGGCGCCAAGGACGCCGAGCAGGAGGAGTCCAGCAACGACGACCTGGTGGACTTCTCCGCCCTGAGCAGCAAGAACTCCAGCCTGAGCGCCTCCCCCACCAGCCAGCAGTCCTCTGCCTCCCTGGCCGCCGCCGCCACGGCCGCCGAGGCCGCGCCCGGGGCCGCCAAGCCGCCCGGCAAGGTGCCCGGGCTGCTGTCCCAGGCCCTGCCCGGCGCCATCCCGCTGGCCCTGGCCCTCTCCAACTCGGGCCTGCCCGCCGCCGCCGCCTCCTACTTCTCCCTCCTCCCGGGCAGGGGCACCCCGGGCCTCATGGGGGCCGTGTCATCAGCCACGCCCGACACCCCCGCGCTGGCCGCCGCCTCGGGGGCCGCCAGCGACTCCGCCCCCGCCCCCGCCGCCGCCGCGGTCCCGGTGCCCCCCGCCTCCATCATGGAGAGGATCTCTGCCAGCAAGGGCCTCATCTCGCCCATGATGGCCAGGCTGGCCGCCGCCGCCCTCAAGCCCTCTGCCACCTTTGACCCAGGTGAGCAGGCCGGGCCCGGCCCCGGATCCAGCACCTCGCAGGCCGCGGGGGGAGGGGGCAGAGCAGAGTGGGGGGTGTCTGGCAGAGGCATCTCCCTGCTCCCCACACCCACGGCCCCTGCCCCAAGAGCCCCCCTCTTTGCCTCATCTCGGCCTCTGTCCTGTTTCTGTCCTTCTTGGGGCCCCTCATGCTGACCGGCCCAGCCTAGGCAGCTCTGGCTTCTGTGTCCTCGCCGGTGAAGTGGGGGTGCCTGTGCTAGCTGTCCCCCCATCCCTGCCCAGTCACAATCCAGCCGCTGCCGGGAGCAGGCCCGAGCCCCCGTTCCCTCCAGGAGGCCAGCCCGGTGGTGGGGGGCTGCCCTCAGGAACACTTGGGGAGACTCGCGCCCGGACGGCCCCCCAGCTGCTGAGGCCCTGCCCAGGCTCTGCTCGGCCCGGCCTGCCCAGGAGATCTTAGACGGCCCTGACCCGCTGTTCGCACGGCCGGCTGGCACGGCGGCCGCTGAGGGCTGGGAGCGGCCGGCATAGCGCAGGGACTGGGTGCATCGGCCTCTTTCATTTCAGCCATGGCCTTGGCTCCCGCGTGGGGCCGGGGAGCCGGTCACGTCTGTCACCCCATGGGCTCACCGGACGGGTGGGCCTCCTTCGCTCACGTTTCCTGCTCGTTTACAACCGTCTCTGCTTCTCTCCGCTGGGTTTTTTTGGGTTTTCCATGTCCCTCTCGTTTTCCTCCCCCCACCCCCCACCACCCCACCCCCACTCCCCCCCCACCCCCGCTCCTGGCGATGGGCATTAGTCAAGTTCCTGAGAAGAGTTGGCTCAGGCCTGGGCATGGCTCACTTCATTCATTCACTCATTCATTCATTCGACAAGCCCTGGTGCTTGCTGAGGCCTGGGCACCGAGGGTGGCAGGCAGGTGCCGGGAAGGAGAGGGGAGGAGCCGGCCGGTGGCGCTGGCGGCCGTGTGGGCTGGTCTGTGCCGGGCATGTGGCCATTAAGCAATGAAGCTGAGCCTCCGACCCCGCCGTCCGGCTCCTGAACCGGCCATGTCTGAGGGTCCCCGTGGCCCAGACACCCCCCCCCCCCGGCCGCCAGTCTTGAGGGGCGGGCGGCTTTCCCCGGGGGCCGGGCAGGTGGTCTAGGAGAGCTGGCGGGTGTGGACGCTCTGAGTTCTGGAAACTCTCACGTCCGCGGGACCTCCTGTCGGCGGGCAGCTCAGAGCGGCTCACCTGCCGCCCGGGAGGGCCCGCCTGGGGCCACGCCCTCTGGCCGGGAGCCTTCGAGCCGGGGTGCCCCCCTCCACCCCCCAAGGCCACACTGGGCGCAGCGGCCAGGCTGCCAAGTGCTTCTGTTCCCATAGAGAAGCCTCCTTCCCCCGAAAGAAAGGTCAGGCGGAGAGGACGGCCCGCCTTCCCTTCCTTTTTAATAAAATGCCGCTTGCTGTCGGACGGACGCGGCTCCGCCGGCCGCGGCGCCCGGGGGCAGATTAATATTTCAGTCACCGGGGGTGACGGAGGAGGGCCGGCCGGCACGTCCCCGTCACCACTCCCCGCGCCCTTCCCAGAGCGGCCTCCGATCCCCTGCCCACCGGCCCGTCCCCGCCCACGGCGCCCACCGGCGGCCAGGCCTGTCTCCGCCGACAGCTTGACGGGCGAGGTCACCCCGCTTGAACCGCCTGATTGGCTGTCAGCTCCCATCGCCCCGGCCGGCAGATGCCCCTCCTGGGCATGCTCAGTGCGAGGCAGGGCCGTCGCCCCGGCAACCGCGGGCAGGGGGACGCGGAGGGGGCGCCGCGGCCAGCCCGGAGCTGCCACTTCCCCTCAGCGTTAGCCGCGTCCTCAATAAGCGCCTAAGCGGCAGCCCCGCAAATTGGCTGTGACAGTCGGCGGCGGAGACGGACGGGCCGGCCCCCCCGCCCGGCCCGGCCCCCTCCCCGGCTCCCGCCCTCTCCATCCAGGAGGCCCTGAGCCGGACGGCTCTGACATAATTTTGCAATAATTATCACTTGAAGGATTGCCACACCAGGGTCCGCGTCACAGGCCATCACGTCAGGGGGACAGCCGCTGACCGGCGGCCAGGGCTCCGGGGGCCCAGCCCACCCAGCACGCTGCCCGCCCTCCGGGGAGGGGGGTCCGGTCGGTGCCCATCGGCGGCCCGCAGCCCTCTGTCTAACACCGTCTCCCCCGCCCCTCCTCCAGGAACCGGGCAGCAGGCCACCCCCGCCAGGTTCCCCCCGGCCCCCGTGAAGCCGGAGCCCGGTGAGAGCTCGGGCGCCCCCGGCCCCCACGAGGCCTCCCAGGACCGCAGTGTAGACCTGACGGTGAAGGAGCCCAGGTGAGGCGAGGCCGGGGCCTCCCTGTTCTGCCCCCCCCCCCCAGGAGGCTCGGGGACAGACAGCACCCTCCGGGCCAGACCCCACCGGGGACGGGGGCCAAGCCCTCCCGGCAGGGCAGCCGCGGGCCGGCCGGCCGGAGCCCCAGGGCCGGGCCCGGGGGGACGAGGCCCGGGCTCCGTCTCCCGTCCGTCGGAGCTAAAGCCCCTGGTTTGTGTGTTCCAGCAATGAATCAAATGGCCACGCAGTCCCGGCAAATTCATCTCTTTTATCCTCGCTTATGAATAAGGTAAGGACCATCCATCACACGCCTCCCGCCCCCACCCCCACCCCGAGAAATGAGAGCTGCGTCGGGGGTGGGGGGATGTGTTTGTTTTTTAATGTTTTGCCTCTAATAAGATGAGTTTGTACCATTTAAATTTTGAGGCCATTTTTCATCGGATATAATTTCAGAGCCACTGCTTACAAATTAATTTAATGAACTGGCTGGAGAAATATATATCCCAGCCCCTGACACCCTCTTCCCCCCTTCGGATGGAGGGCCCCCGGAGCTCCTCCCGAGCCCTCGAACTTCCTCCGCGGCCCGTTATTAATTTCATTTATTTATTTTATATACTTTTTGTTGTTTAAGGAAGGGTGGGGGGGAGGGGGCGTCCAAAGGGGGAGCAGAGCATCCATCCCCACTTTTCGGGTGAGTAATGGTCGCGGACGCCTTCCGCGAGGTCGCCCGGAATATTTATTTTAAATAATGCAGGGTCTTTGTAAATTATACATCATCTCAAATACATTCTCCCCCTTCCCGTGATGAATTTGACTACGGCAAGATTAATTTGGTTCCTGCACACAAGTGACTGCCGAGGAGGGAGCCGGGCCTGGGCCAGACCTCACGGGTGGGAGCCCGGGCTGGGCCCTCGGCCCGGGAGGAGCCTCCGCTTTCCTCCGCCCCCTGCCCTCTGACCTCTGCCCTCTGACCTCTGCCCTCTTCCTTCCCTGCCTCTCCTGTTGGCTCTGTGCTCTTCTTTTTCCTCCTTAGGTCCCTGCCCCCCGCACCCTCGTGTCCCTTCCTGTCGGAGCCTCCGGCAGCTCCCCCTCCTCCCCAGCAGCCTCCAGCTGTCTCCGTCTGACCCCGGAGCCCCCCCGCCCTCCTCGCTGCGCCTCCTTTGTGTGCCTCCTCGTGTTCTCACATTCGAAGGGGTTCCCCCACCCCTCCTCCTCTTGCACTTCTTTTGAAAACCCGGCAGGAAAATAACGAGGGAGCCGCGGAGTCTGGGGAAAGCTGGGCCTCGGTCTCGGCCTCCGCTTGAGGGATGGCTCCCAGCAACGCGGGGCGGGGGGGGGGGGGGGGGGGAGCGTGCAGGAGTCCTGGCTCCACAGGCCGCCCAGCGTCCATTCAGAGGGTCTGGTCCGCGAGAGAGGCCCGAGGGGTCCAGCGCTCCTGCCACTCCAGGGCAGTGGGTCTGTGTCCTGAGGCCCCCCAGCCCCCAGCGTGGCCCCTGTCCCCCCCACAGATGTCTCAGACCAACCCCAACCTCGGCAGCCTGCTGAACATCAAGGCGGAGGCGGAGGGCAGTCCCGGCGTGGAGCCCTCGCCCTTCCTGGGCAAGGCCGCCAAGGCGCTGGCCCCGGAGAAGCTGCCGGAGCCCTGGAAGCTGTACCTCCGCAGGTGAGGGCCGCCGGGAGGCCGGGAGGGAGAGGCCGGGCCGCCTGGCCCGGGGCGGCGCCCAGCCCCGCTGCACGCCCGGCCTGCGGAGCGCCCGGCCTCCCCTCACCAGCCGGCTCCCCACAGGTTCGGTACCAAGGACTTCTGCGACGCGCAGTGTGACTTCCTGCACAAGGCCCACTTCCACTGCGTGGTGGAGGAGTGCGGCGCCCTCTTCAGCACCCTGGACGGCGCCGTCAAGCACGCCAAGTGAGTCGGGGTCCTCGGGAGGGCCCGTGCACACCCAGCCCCGTTTTGTTTTGTTTTGTTTGTTCTTTGGTGTTTTTTTAATTATATTTTTTATTGATTTCAGAGAGGAAGGAAGAGGGAGAGAGATAGAAAACATCAATGATGAGAGAGAATCATGGATCGGCTGCCTCCTTAAGCCCCCTACTGGGTATCAAGCCCACAACCAGGCATATGCCCTTGACCAGAATCAAACCTGGGACCTTTCAGTTTGCAGACTGATACTCTATCCACTGAGCCAAACCGGCTAGGGCCCAGCCCCGTTTTGTGATCCGTGCTTGGCTCGGGGGCCCGTGGGCTGGAGGCTGCACAGGCCTCTCCCTGCCTCCGAGCAGGACCCACACAGTTCCCACCAGACCGCAGACACAGGCTTCCTCACAGCCCCTGCTCCGCCCCGCCTGCCTGTCTGCTCAGCCCACCGGGCCAGGCCGGGGCAGCCCAGCCCCGCCCCAGGCGCCGCCTGCAGAGCCGACTGCAGGCACCCAGCTCCGACCGACCGACCGGGCAGGGACCCCCAGGGAAGGCCTCTCCAGGCCCGAACGCCGCGGTTGTAGATTCTCTTTGACCTAAAAATGAAGAGTTTGTGGAACCCATTGAGCTGGAGAGCGGCAAGCCCAGCGCCTGTTGTAATTGAACCCAGCGCTCACAGCCATTTCACACGGCCTGTCCCCACCCCCTGCGCAGGCATCGGGCTCCCTGCTGCACCGCCCCAGCTGCTGGGCTGCAGAAGAGCCGGCTCGAGGCCCGGACCCACCTCTACGTTTCAGAGCAGCTTCTGGAGGGGCGGGCTCCACGGGGCCAGGGCTTGCTGCCCACCAGCCCCTCCCTGTAGGGAGGCGTAGGGACGGAGGTCCGGGCAGGAAGGTGTGCTAGGACTGAGCCAGAAGCCAGAGCTCAGGCCTGGAGGGCACGGCTCCCGCTCAGCCCTTCCCGGCTGGCACTGGGGGCGAGAGGGGGACACGGGGACCCTGGGCTTCGGAGGCCGACAGGCAGGCCCGCCATGCCCAGGCCTGCCCAGGCCCCCTCCACCGCCCCCCTGAGACCCCCATTCTGCCTCTTGCAGTTTCCACTTCCGGACGGAGGGAGCAGCCGCCAAAGGCAGTGCGGAGGCCTCCTTCCCGGGCGCGGCAGCGGCCGAGACCAAACCTCCCTTGGCCCCCGCGTCCCCGCCGGCGCCGCCGGTCCCCGCGGCCGCCGCGTCCTCCCTGGAGGGACCGGCCCCCAGCCTGGCCGCCGTGCCCTCCGCCCCCACCCTGCTCGCCTGGAAGCAGCTGGCTTCCACCATCCCCCAGATGCCTCAGCTCCCAGCGCCAGTGCCTCACCTGCCCTCCTCGCCCTTGGCGACGACTTCTCTAGAGAGCGCCAAGCCCCAGGTCAAACCCGGATTCCTCCAGTTCCAGGAGAAGTGAGTCCCTCGATGGCCCGGGAGTCCCGTGTCCCCCCCCACCCTGTGTCTCGGGAGTAGGTGCCGGCGAGGTGCGCCGAGGGCGCAGCCGCCCGGCCCGCAGCTGGCCCTGGCCGTCCCCGGCCTCTCTGGGACCCGGTCATCAGGCAGGTCCTCTGGCCAGAGATGCGGCCGCTCGGACCCCTTCCTGTGCCCAGAGCAGGTGGCCGGGGTGGGGGAGACGGTGGTGGTGGTGGCCCTGGGGGGGGCCGGAGTGGCGGGCCTGCCCGCGGGCTCCTCTGGGGCTGGGCCTGGCTGGGCCTCAGCAGGGCAAGCGGAGCCCTGGGTCCCGGGGGGCGAGGGCCAGGCCACGGCCCCTGCACAGGGTCTGAGCTCCGGGGGACGGAGGGACCCCCTCGCCGGACGGTGGTGGCTGCTTGCGGCGAGAACGGTGACTCTGTATCCTGATGTGTGCGGCTTCCTGTTCTCAATAAAAGTAATAAATTGGATGTGAACATACACCGCCTGAGTGGCCGCTGTCCTCCCTCTCTGAGCACTGGGGCTGGGCCCACAGCCTGGAAGGGACCTGCGCGCCTCTCGGTCCCTCCCCCGCCTCCCTTCCCCCACTCACCTCCCCACAGTGCCAGCCCCCCTCCCTCCCCAAGTTTTTAGCTCTCCCCCCCCCCCCCCCAGTTTTCCAGACTTGGTCAGAGTTCCCACCAGGTTGATGTGGGGGGCGGCCGAGTTGCAGCCAGGGCAGAAGGCCGGAGTGCAGCACCCTCCATGCCTGTCTGCAGCCGGGGACCCCCTGCTCCGGGCAGGGACCCCCACTCACAGGGCAGGCCAGCTACGGAGGTCCCGCCTGGCATTCCTCCCGCCCTGCCAGCCCCATCACTCGGCTGGCTTAGGGTCTGTGAGTAGATGGGTGCCCCAAGCCCCCAGCCCCCAGCTGACCTGGGAATCCTCACAATTATGAGCCTCAGCAGGACCTGACCTCAGGTGCCCATTCCTACTGGCCAAGGCCCCGTGGTGGCAACACTTCCTGGTAGGGCTCCCCGCCCATCTGCACCCTGTCCGTCAGCCACATCCAGGGCCTCGCCTGTGCCATGTCAGCCAGGGCTGGCAGCACCATCCCTCATTTTCATATCCAAGAAGTCACTGCAGACATCCTTATCTGTAATCCTGGGGTGTGGCCATGGAAACTACAAGTCCCAGCATGCAATGCTCTGGGCAGCCTGCACACTGTAATCCCTTGTGCACCTTCTCCCAAAAAGAAGGCAGGAATGCATGCTGGGATCTGTAGTCTCCGCAGACTGAACCGTCCTGTTGAGCAGGAGGGCAGCCCAGGGGCCATTCCTCTTGATTGCACCACCGGGGAACTGGGGAGCAGAACCCCAGCGTGGGCGAGTGGCAGGACACCCTTGGGAAGGGCACCGGGAACGCCAATGACTGTGGTTTCGTTCCAGCGACCCCTGCCTGGCGACGGACTGCAAGTACGCCAACAAGTTCCACTTCCACTGTCTCTTCGGGAACTGCAAGTACGTCTGCAAGACCTCGGGCAAGGCCGAGTCCCACTGCCTGGACCACATCAACCCCAACAACAACCTGGTGAACGTGCGAGACCAGTTTGCCTACTACTCGCTGCAGTGTCTCTGCCCCAACCAGGTCAGCACGGAGGGAGCGGGGAGGCAGGGCGGGCCCGGGAGGTGGCGGGGAGGGTCCGGCCCCAGGGCAGCCCCTCCTGGCAGCCACTGCTCCTCACGCCCTGGCAGAATGGGCCTCCTTCCGATTCTGGAAAGGGCACTCCCTGCCCTGGGGCCCTGGCGGCCCCAGGCAGGGCTTCGGCTTGGTGCTGGTTGGTGCAGTCTGTCATTTCATCCTCACCCTCAGCGGTGACTGCATCCTGGGCAGCCACCGTGACCTTGGCCTCCTTCTGCCTCCTGGAACTCGCGATTCCCTTTCCCCAAAGGCCTGAATTTAAAATAGCCACTCGGGACACATGAAGAGAGTGAGCTGTCCGTGCCCAGGCAGGAAGGGCAGGTCAGACTCAGAGCGAACTTATGGAGGAATCGGACCTGGATCTGGGTACAAAGATGTGCGAGGATCCATTGGTGATGTCTGCCTAGGTCTGGGTGCACAGAGAAGAGTGCTGGGATAGACTGGTGATGTCTGCTCTGGCTGCGGGTCTAGAGAAGGATGCCACCAACACCAGGCAGGCTGTTTTAGTCAAATGGCCCAGAGGCGTACAAACTGCTTTTGAGCAGGTGAAAGGTCTTTACCGGATTGTGTGTGTCTGCTCCTGAGCAGGGAAGGACACCGAGGCACGGTGCCTGCCCCAGGCCTGGCAGGTGGGGCTCACGGGGTTTGTCCACGTGGTTGGCCCTGACTCCCCTGCCCCTCCCCCAGCACTGCGAGTTCCGGATGCGCGGGCACTACCACTGTCTCCGGACCGGCTGCTACTTCGTGACCAACATCACCACCAAGCTGCCCTGGCACATCAAGAAGCATGAGAAGGCCGAGCGGCGGGCGGCCAACGGGTTCAAGTACTTCACCAAGCGCGAGGAGTGCGGCCGGCCAGGTACCGCCCTGGGGCCGGGCCGGGCGGGGCGGCGGGGCTGGGGCCCTGGCCCCTGGGCCACCTCTCTCAGCGCCGACCTCCTGCCCCTGCACATCGGGCTCCAGACTTTGTTAAAACATCACCGATAGCACCAGCCAGCCGTCGTCAAACTGGGAAGACGGTCCGAACCCAAGAGCCCACGGGAAGGGGTGCACACACCCACCCTGGGGAGACGCCAGGCCCTCCTCAGGTGTCCAGGCCTCGGCTTGGTTCTCTTTCCCTCTTTTCTCTCCTTTTTATTTATTTATTATTTTTTTAATATATTTTTAATTGATTTTTTTTACAGAGAGGAAGGGAGAGGAATAGAGAGTTAGAAACATCGATGAGAGAGAAGCATCGATCAGCTGCCTCCTGCACAGCTCCCACTGGGGATGTGCCCACAACCAAGGTACATGCCCTTGACCGGAATCAAACCTGGGACCCTTCAGTCCGCAGGCCGATGCTCTATCCACTGAGCCAAACCGGTTTTGGCTCTTTTCTCTCCTTTAAAAAAATATTTTTATTGATTCCAGAGACAGAGAGAGAGGGAGATAGAAACATCAATGATGAGAGAGCATCATGGATCAGCTGCCTTCTGCACGTCCCCTACGGGGGACCGAGCCCGTAACCCGGGCCTGTGCCCTGACCGGGAATCGAACCGTGACCTCCTGGTTCATAAGTCAACGCTCAGCCCCTGAGCCACGCCGGCCGGCCGGGCTCTTTCCCTTTCCAGAGGGCTTCCCAGTGCATGCTGGGAGCTCTCATGTTCCCACTGGGGACTCTGTCCGTGGCTTTGGCTGCGAGGGTTTTGTCTGAAACGTGCCGTGATTCAGTCAGTGGCTCGTCCGTTCGTTCAGCAGAGGTGCGCTGAGGAACGGCCACTTGCGCGCTCCACGCTGGTGCGGGAGCCCCGGGCGCGGGGGGGCGGATGGGCTGGACGGGCGTGAAGGCAGCAGCAGCCAAAGTGCTTTCGCCCTCTGCTGTGGCCGGCACTGTGCTCGGTGCAGGGACCTGGGGGACAGCAGGTGCACGGAGGCTAAGCCCGGAGCTTCTGCAAGTGGGGTGACCAGAGGGGAGTGGCCGCGGGGCTGGGAAGAGGAGGTGCCCCCGTGTGAACTCCGCTGCCGAGATCGGACCCCAGCAGGGACCCCTCGCCCCGGAACAGAGCTTCCTGAGTCGGCCCTGGGGGAGCCTCGGGGAGGGGGGGGCCTCCAGGACCAGCAGGCAGGAGGGCAGCCTCGTGTCCACAGGCTGCAGAGGCGGGGCGAGAACCTGCCCGAGAGGGGCTGGGGCCTGGAGGCAGGTGGCAGCCAGCAGGCCCGGCAGACACCTGCTCTGCGGGCAAGCCCTGCTGTGACTCCGGTGGCCATGGAGCCGGGCCTTGGGGGAGCCCGGGGGGGCCCGCTGCCTACCGCTGACCGGCCCTTCCACAGGGGAAGGGCGAGGACAAACCTTTCCTTCGGGTATTAGTTCAGAAAGAGCCCGTGGCCTGGGAGAGGGCTGGTAACCATGGCAACAGATGTCAACACCGGGTGGCCGGTGCCGCCCCGGCTCCGTCCGCAGGTGTCGGGGTTCTGCAGTTGCTGTTATTTACCCAACTTGGGGTGTTTGGGTGGTGGCCGGGCCCAAACAAAGCTGGGGATGACATAAGACACCTGGCCAGCTCAGGCGCCATGGCAACGGACAGGCCTTCACCTGCCCTCCACCGAGGCCGTTTCAATCCCGCTGCTGTTTGCTCTCGGCCCCAAGGGAGGCAGAGGCAGGAGGGGGCAGGCAGGTCCGGGGGCAGGCAGCCCCCGGCTCCCCTCGGAGGTGTGGGGACCAGGCTGCTGGGAGGCGGCTGATCCAGTGGACGGGTCATGAGGACCCCCTTGCCCTGGACCCCACGGACCTCTCGGGGTCCGGCGTCGGGGACGGGGGCCCGTCTGCCATTGTCACCGCCTCTGTGCTCGGCTGGAGGGCAGGCCAGGCTTAGGACAGCCCCGCGGCCTCATTCCCGGGAGGTGGGGTGGGTGCAGCCCGCCTGGTAGAACGCCACCCCGGGGGGGGGGGGGTGCGGGGGGAGCGGATGCTGCCCTTCCCCCAGGTGCTATCGGCCTTGTAGGTAAGGTGACCAGACGTCCCGCTTTGGGCGGGACAGTCCCGATTTTTAACCATTTGTCCCGTGTCCCGCGGCGTTTTAAAAAAAAGTCCCAGCCAAAACTGGTTTGGCTCAGTGGATACAGCGTCGGCCTGCGGACTGAAGGGTCCCGGGTTCGATTCCGGTCAAGGGCATGTACCTTGGTTGCGGGCATATCCCCGGTATGGGGTGTGCAAGAGGCAGCTGATCGATGACTCTCTCTCATCGATGTTTCTATCTCTCTCCCTTCCTCTCTGTACAAAATCAATAATTTTTTTTTTTTTTTAAGTCCCAAAGATTTAAAAGATTCTTTCCAAAAAGCAGGACTTTTTTAAAACGCCGCAGGACGCGGGACACATTGTTAGAAATCGGGACGTCTGGTCACCTGCCTGTGGGCCGCGCTCCCCCGCGTCCAGAGCGGGGCCTGGCACGGGGCAGGGGCCCTGGGCGCCCGTCCAGGAGGCTCACGCCCGGGCCCTGCCCACAGGCTGCAAGTACAACCAGGTGAACAGCCACTTCCACTGCATCCGCGAGGGCTGCCAGTTCTCCTTCCTGCTCAAGCACCAGATGACCTCCCACGCCCGCAAGCACATGCGCAGGATGCTGGGCAAGAACTTCGACCGCGTGCCCCCCTCCCAGGTGAGAGCCCCACCCGCGGGCCGCCCCTCGCCCCCCCCCCTCTGGGTCCCGCCTCTGCTGCCCGTGCCACCCAGACAGACAGACTGCCCACAGCCCTGCCCAGGGGCCGCCCCCCCCCAGGGTCCCTCCCCTGCTGCCCGTGCCACCCAGACAGACAGACTGCCCACAGCCCCGCCCGCAGGCCGCCCCCCCCCCCCCGGGTCCCGCGCCCGCAGCCAGGCAGCGGGCCGTGCCCCTGGACGGACAGCCTGCCCATAGCCCCGCCCGCAGGCCGCCCCCCGCCCCCGGACGGACAGCCTGCCCACAGCCCGGCTTTCACGGGGCACCCCGCTTCCTTCCAGGGCCCCCCGAGCCTGCTGGACACCGAGACGGATGAGTACATGGACTACACCGGCTGCAGCCCGGGCGCCGTGTCCTCCGAGTCGTCCACCATGGACCGCAGCTGCTCCAGCACCCCCGTGGGCAACGAGAGCACAGCGGCAGGTGAGGGGGCCGGGGCCGGGACACAGCGGGCGAGGGCCGGCCGGGCAGGGCAGAGGGGCCCGGGGAGCTCCCGGCCTCGGCCAGACCCCTCCTCCCACGGCCAGCGCCGCTGAGCCCAAGCTAGGACAGGAGGTTCATGGTCCAGTGGCCTCGAAGGAGGCCAGGCCGGTGTGAGCGGTCTGGGACGTGGGCCATGGAGCCACCGGCTGCCATCCCTACTCGCCGGCATCTGCCCTCGGCCTCGGCTCCCGGGAGAGGCCCAGGCCTGGAGCCATGGAGTGAGCAGCTCAGCCCCAGCCAGGGAGCGGCCCCAGTGCCCAGGGCCGAGGCAGGCGCCGCCCCACCAGCCCCGGCCCCTCTCCTGGCCTCTGCCCCGGCCCCAGCATGATCCCTGGGCCCAGGCCCTGGCCAGGCCCGGGCACGGCTCGCTCCCAGTCTGTTGGCCACTCCTCCCTCTCTTCTCCGTGCTCCTCTCTGCTCCTCACTTGTCCACACATTTTCATATCATACTTGCTTCTACCATTGGGTTTCTCATTTTGGTTCTTTTTTTGTTTGTTTCTTCTTTGTGTTTGTTTTTTTTGTGTGTGTGTTTTGTTTTGTTTGTTTGTTTTCTGCTCTTCTCCACCCTCTCCAGGCTGCCCGGCTCCTCCTCCTCCTCCTCTTCCTCCTCCTGCTGCCTCCGCCCGGGACCCGGCTGCCCGCGTGGCTCCGCAGCCCCCACTGGCTCCGTCCTTCCCCCCGGCCATGCTCCGGGCGCCCCTCCCCGCCCTCCCTGCCCTCCCCTGCCTCTTCTCTCCACCCTGTCTCTCATACTCTCTGCTCAGTGCCACCCTCGGAGCCACCCGGGGCCTGGCCCACCCCCTCGGCGGCCAGCCCGGCTTCCCACCCGTCACTGCCACTCCACCTCCAGTAAAAAGTGACGTCCCCCTAGTTCAGGACGCCGCAGGTAACGCACACGCGCCCTCTGACCCCCAGCCAACCCCCGAGGCCCGGGCTCAGGATGGGCCTTCCTCTGTGGCCTCTGGGCCAAGGTCAGGGACACCCCCGCCCCTCACAGCCCAGCACCCTCCAGACCAGCGAGCCTCGGCTCCACCCGAGCTCGGCTCCTCTAGCTGCTGCTCAGACTGGGCAGGGCACAAGGTCGCCACCAGGGTCCCCTGGGACTCGCTCATCTCCGAGACCGGCCAGAGCCCCAGGAGGCTGTGCCTGCCCCACCCCCTCTTCCTAGGCCAGAGCCTGCCCCCCGGGCCTGGGAGTCCGCCCAGGAGCCTGTCCCCCGGGCCTGGGAGTCCGCCCGGGGCCGGCACAGGGAGGCAGGAGGGTTCTTGGGAAGACTGCAGTGCCTGGACCTGCTCGGGGCTCTGAGGGTCCTGAACCCTCAACCGTGGAGTCAATCAAGAGCCTGGGGGGTTGTGCCCAGGCCGGTGCCGTGCACAATGGCAGAGCCGCCTCCTGGCTCCGGTGTCTGCTGCCCGCGTGGATGGATCGGCCCTCCCTGTCCCTTCACGGAGTTGTCACCGGCCCTGCCTCTCCCTCCATCCAATCTCGCCTCACATGCTGCCTGAGTGCCAGGCCCTGTGCCAGGCCCAGGGGCATGGCCGAGAGCAGGGCGGGGGGTCCCATGTGGCATGCAGCCCGCGAAAAGCTCTGCTGCTGTCGGCATTACCAGACGGAGCCCCGTGAGCTCACCCCCAAAGGGCCCTCCTCACCCACCTGGCTCTCCAGGCCGGCCCTCCCTCGTCCTCCCAGGGCCCCGCCTCCTCGCAGGCCTGGTGTCTCGTCACCTGCTGAGGGTGGTGCCTGGGTCCTGAGTGGACAGTGCAGCAGGGGGGCGCTGTGGGGGCTGGCGTTTGAGGCAGGTTCAGGGGAGTCTGGCAGGCCAGCCGTGTGGGAGGAGCCGGGAGGGTGTCCACCCCCCCCCCCCCCCCCGCACTCTGTGGGGCTCGGCCTGGGGCTTCTCTGCTGGTTCTGGGGTGAGGGAGGGGCAGGGAGCTGTGCAGCCGAGGGACTGGTCTCCCGCCTCCTGCAGCTCTGAGCGTCACTGCCTCCCAGAAAGGGGCAGCCCTGGCAGTGGGGCATCCTGAGTCCAGGATGGGGCTGGGGGTGGGCACAGACAGCACCACCCACCACCGCCTGCGCTGGCTCCAGGCCAGCCATCAGGGACCTGCCTCTCCCAGGTCTCTGGGCGGAGAACCCCAGCAAGACCTGAAGGACCTCTGGTACCAGGAGGCTCTGCCCGGCGCTCTCCGGGGCGAGGAAGTACAGCCCAGAGGCGCCCGGCATCCTTTCGGGAGCGGGCGGGCCCACGCAGGCCGGTGGCCCCGGGGACACGGCCAGCGGCGGAGGAGGGATGCCGACCCTCGTTAGAGGCCGCGGGGATGGCGTCCTGGCCCCCGTGCAACTTGAGTAATTACACTCCGACCTAGATTCCCCCCTCAGCTTCCGTTAGCGCCGGGGCGGCCCTCGCTGCCCACCCAAACCGGCCAGGACGCAGCTGCCACAGCCCCGGGCGGGCGCGGTCCCTCTGCACCAGGGCAGGCGCCTGCGGTCGCCCTGCAGACGTGAGGGGAAGCCCGGCTCCGGGCTTATGGGGGGAGGGGGAAGGGGGAGCCCCCCCCCCCCCCAGGCCCCATACAGCCATGGGAAGACAGGGATTGTCCCTAAACACTGCCTCTGGCCACCGCGATTGACTCGGGACCCTAGTAAGGTGACCAGACGTCCCACTTTTGGCAGGGGAGTCCCAATTTTTAAAAAAATATATTTTATTGATTTCTCACAGAGAGGAAGAGAGAGGGAGAGAGAGTTAGAAACATCGATGAGAGAGAATTATCCATCAGCTGCCTCCTGCACACCCCCTCCTAGAGATGTGCCCGCAACCAAGGTACACACCCCTGACCGGAATCGAACCTGGGACCTTTCAGTCCGAAGGCTGTCGCACTATCCACTGAGCCAAACCAGTTTCGGCGCAGTCCCGATTTTTTAACCATTTGTCCCGCGTCCCGCAGCGGATAGAGCGTCAGTCTGCGGACTGAAAGGTCCCGGGTTCGGTTCCGGTCAAGGGCATGTACCTTGGCTGCGGGCACATCCCCAGTGGGGGGGTGTGCAAAGAGGCAGCTGATCGATGATTCTCTCTCATCGATGTTTCTCACTCTCTATCCCTCTCTCTTCCTCTCTGTAAGAAATCAATACAAATATATTTAAAAAAATAGTAACAATTGGGTCTCCGTACCCTACGCGGGGGGTGGGGTCGCGGGGACGGTGCCCGCGGGGGCGCTGACCTCCCGCCCCTCCCCTGCCCTCCGCTCCCCGCAGGGAACACCATCTCCATGCCCACGGCCTCGGGGGCCAAGAAGCGCTTCTGGATCATCGAGGACATGTCCCCGTTCGGGAAGCGGCGCAAGACGGCCTCCTCCCGCAAGATGCTGGACGAGGGCATGATGCTGGAGGGCTTCCGGCGCTTCGACCTGTACGAGGACTGCCGGGACGCGGCCTGCCAGTT
This sequence comes from Pipistrellus hanaki, assembly GCF_964339955.1. Classification (NCBI taxonomy): domain Eukaryota; kingdom Metazoa; phylum Chordata; class Mammalia; order Chiroptera; family Vespertilionidae; genus Pipistrellus; species Pipistrellus hanaki. The sequence goes on from NC_140504.1 coordinate 195,378,713, forward strand.
CTCGCTCAAGGTCACGCACTACCACTGCACGCGCGAGAACTGCGGCTACCGGTTCTGCGGGCGCACGCACATGTACAAGCACGCGCAGCACCACGACCGCGTGGACAACCTGGTGCTGGACGACTTCCAGCGCTTCAAGGCCTCGCTGCGCTGCCCCTTCGCCGACTGCCCCTTCTCGGGCGCCAGCACGCACTTCCACTGCCTGCGCTGCCGCTTCCGCTGCACCGACAGCACCAAGGTCACGGCGCACCGCAAGCACCACGGCAAGCAGGACGTGATCAGCGCCGCCGGCTTCCGCCAGTTCAGCTCCAGCGCCGACTGCGCCGCGCCCGACTGCAAGTACAAGCTCAAGTGCTCGCACTTCCACTGCACCCACCCGGGCTGCCGCCACACGGTGGTGGGCATGTCGCAGATGGACTCGCACAAGCGCAAGCACGAGAAGCAGGAGCGCGGCGAGCCGGGCCCCGACGGCCCCGCGGCCCCCGGCCCCGGCCCCGGCCTGGCGGCGGCGGGCGGCCTGGACGGCGCACCGGCCCTGGGCCCCGAGCCGCCCGCGGGCGCCCTGCTCTTCCTGCCGCGGCCGGCCGGCCTGGGCCTGGGCCCGGAGCGGGGCGAGGCGGGCGACCCCGGCCCGCCCGACGGCCCCGCCGCCCGCGACGGCCCCGCGCCCGGCCCCACGCCCGGCCCCGCGCCCGGGGAGTCGTCCCCGGAGGAGGAGGAGGAGGAGGACGAGGAGGAGCCGAACGAGGAGGCGGAGGAGGAGGAGGAGGACGAGGAGGACGAGGATGATGATGAGGACGACGACGAGGAGGACGAGGACCTGCACACCGACTCGGAGGAGTCGCTGCCCGAGGCCGGGCCGGGCGCGCGGAGCCCGGAGCGGGCAGGCCTGGGCGCCCCCGCGGCCCCCGCGCCCGCCGCGCCCGCCGCCGCCGCCTCGCCCTAGCCGCCGCCGGGCCCGGAGGGACGGCCGCCCGCCCGGGGGCTCGCCTCCTGGTTCTTATTGTTATTGATTTTGTAAGAAACGGTATTTATACGTCAAGCTTCCCTCTGTACAGAGCTCGATGTGTGTGGTGGCTCCGGCGTCGGGGCGCCCCAGGCTCGCCCCCCCCGCCGCCCGCCGGTGCTTCCGGACCCCGAGTCCGTCTCAGGGCAGGCGGGGCCCTTGGTGCTCCGGGCCGCCCGCCGCCCGCGCCCGCCGCCCGCCGCCCGCAGCCCGCAGCCCGCCGCCCGCTGCCTGGCCGCGGGGCCGCGTCTGGCTGCAGGTCAGATCTTCTTCAGGGAAATAGGTGCTCTTGTCCGGGGCAGGAGAGGGGAGCGGGGGTCCCCGAGGCCGAGGCGGGCGCAGGCCCCGGCAGCTGCCCCCGGCGACCCTCCCCGGGCCCCACGCCCACGCCCACGCCGGTGGGATTCCTTATTGCTCAGGACGGGGTCGGGTGCTGGGGGTCCCTGGGACCCCCCTACCCGTAACCACCAGAGGCAGCCGCACCTGTAGCATCTGGCAGGCCCTCCCTGGGCCCTGGGGGGGTGGGGGGCAGAAGGCGTCAGCAAGGCGACCCTACGGGACCTGGGAGGAAACCTCATGAATTAGGAGCTCCTGGTCCCTGTGCCCGCCGCAGGCCTGGCCCGGCACCCGCTCCAGAGGGCTGGGGCGCCCCTGGGCCGGCCTGGCGACCGCCCCCCACCAGCCCCGGGAAAGGCTGAGCCAGCCTGGGGTGCCGAGCCCACCAGGTCTCAGCCAGGAAAGATGCGACTGGGGCTTTCCTAGTCAACATGGGGGGGAAATGCAAGAAAGGTGTACAGTATTTTTCCTGTCAAGGTTATTATTCTACACAGAACAAAGAGGAGAGTGCAGGGGGCGGGGGGCGGGTAGGGGTGATTCCCTGTCCGCTGTGGAGCTCCGAGGTGAGACGGTGCGTGGCTCCCGGGCTGCTGGGCGGGTGTCTGCGGCCTCGCCAGCCGAGGCCCCTCCGCCCTCGCACCCCGGAGCCACCGATTCCAGCTTTTCACTTGAATTTTTCCGAGGCCAGAGGAAAGGACTTTTACCATTGATACAAGTGTGTAGTTGACATTTGAGTTTTTCTCAATGGGTTATGTGTGTGGCTTTCTAGGGCTTTTTTCCCCCCCTTTTCTTTCCCAGTTTATTCTTTTGTCCGGGATGCTTCTTTGTTGGTGTTACCCACCCAGATTTGGTTCCCTTTTCAAAACATCCCCCCTTCCTGGAGATGATGTCACCAGGCCCGGCGGCCGGCCTGGCCCGTGGCCATGAGGGTGACAGGGACCCAGGACCGGCCCCTCCTGTCCGCCTCCCCTCCGCTCCGGGCTCCCAGCTGGTCTCCGCTGGGCCCCGAGACGCTGGCCACAGGAGGAGAGGAGGCCCAGTCTGGGGGGAGGCCTGTCTGTCACCCAGAGCCACCTCCCTCCGGGTCTCCAAAGGGGAGCCTGCCCTACGGGGGCCGTAACGTCCTATTTCTTTTTTTTTTTCCGTTTTGTCCTCTGGCCGCCCACAGCCAGAAGCCGGGGTCCTCGGAACTGGAGAGGGAGCGGGGAGGGAGGCCGGCCCGCGGACCCCGGAGTGAGCCCGACTCCCCAGGAACACCGCGTTTCCAGAACAGCCCCGCCAGGCCCCCCCATTCCGCGGGCACCGCGTGTGCCCCGAGCGCTCGCCCAGCCGTGCCGGGCCGCAGACCGCGGAGTCTGTGCAGGAAGTTTTGTAAAGAAAAAAAAAACAAAAACGTTTTTCAATGTAGCAAAATCAAACAAAAACAAACAAAAAAAAAAAGAAAGAAGACGCCGACCTTCGAAGTCTAGCCTTTTGTAACCTTCATATTGCACACTAGGACTATAAGCCATTGCTAGCTCATTTTGAATTTTAATGTGTAACTTTTTTGTTTCATTTTCTTTCTGTGGGGAAAACAATGCTTGATCCACCAATGCTCTTTTTAATGTTTTATAACTATGTATGTGTATATATATAAATATAAAGTAATATGTATGCACATATGTGTGTATATATCTATATGTATATACATATATAGATATATAGAGATATATAGAGAGGTTTTGAGACAAAAAGAAAAAAAAAAAACGCAGAACGTGAGAACCGAACTGAACAGCGTGTGCTCTGATTACTTGAATCTGGTCTCCTCGGCACCTGGTTATTAAGAACTGAATATTTTTCCACTTGAATTTAGTGCTATTAGAAATTTAATATATGTGTTTTATTTATTTGATTTTTTTTTTTTTTTTTGCATGACTGATGCAAGGTTTGACATTTTCACTCAATAAAAACTGGAAAAAAAATATCATCAGGTTATCTTTTATTTTTAAAATCAGCCCAAGCAGCTGGCGGCGACCCAGCCGGGCAGGGTGGCACGGCCCCGCTGAGCTGCGTGTGCCAGGCAGGGAGGAGGGGCGTTGGGGACCCTTCAGCCCTGGAAGAGGTGGGGGAGGACCAGTTTCGCCCTTGGGATGAGGCCAAGTTCCCCAGGGGGCTGGGGGCAGATGGTGGAAGGGGGTGGGGGAGAGGGGGCTTGGGCCCCTCCCTCGGCCCTGCCTGAAGGCCCCACAGGGGACTCAAGCACCTTCGGGCAGAGGCGGTCAGGCTTCCGACAAAGACCCCATGGGCTCCATGAGGTCCCCAGGCCCCCACCCTGGGCAGCCCTCTCCTGTCAGCCAAGGCTCCTGGGCCTCCCCCCTCCGCTCCTTCCTCCTTCCTGCAGGGACCTGCTGGGCCGGGAACGGCGTGTACCCGGATCCCGTCCGGATGCTGGCTCGGCTCCTGCCGGCGGCACGTGGGCAGAGCCGGAGGGGGCCGGTTCCCGGGTGGCACCGGGCGGGGGCCCCTCAGAAGCCCGGGCACACTCTCCTCCTGCTCACTGACCCTGACGCTCCCGCACGGCGGGCGAAACCCCATCCTCTGCCTGTCTCCCAGGCTCTGCCCTGAGCCCACCTCCTTCCGGGGCCCGACCTCCTGGGCCCACCACCTTCTTCCACTGAGGGCGGCTCAGGGCCTGTCACTCCTGCAAGGGCCACACCGCTGTCCGGAGGAGAGGACAGGCTGGAGTCCACCCCGACCCTCCCCTGGGCTGCCTGTCCCGTGTCCGCGGGCCCCCTGCGTGCCCAGCACCCAGCACCCAGCTCCCAGCTCCCAGCTCCCAGCACCCAGCTCCCAGCACCCAGCTCCCAGCACCCAGCACCCAGCTCCCAGCACCCAGCTCCCAGCTCCCAGCACCCAGCTCCCAGCACCCAGCTCCCAGCACCCAGCACCCAGCTCCCAGCTCCCAGCACCCAGCTCCCAGCACCCAGCTCCCAGCACCCAGCACCCAGCTCCCAGCTCCCAGCACCCAGCTCCCAGCTCCCAGCACCCAGCTCCCAGCACCCAGCACCCAGCTCCCAGCTCCCAGCACCCAGCTCCCAGCTCCCAGCACCCAGCACCCAGCTCCCAGCACCCAGCTCACTGCCGTCCCCACCACAGACGCTCCTTCCCGCCGGCCCCACTCCCAGGCCCTTCCCTGCCTCCCCTCTGGAGCACAGCCCACGGGCTATTTACATAAATATGTTTGTAACAGACGCGAAAATATATGCTTCTTTCTGTCTTATTAAAACGTTCAAGTTGGAACTCGCCTATTGTTTGTGGATATCTTGATTCTGTTAAATAAAACAGTGACTAATTTATGGGATAAAACACAAGTTCAACCAATTAAAACCATTACTGGGGCTCTGTGGGCCCGGGCGGGCTGGCAGCCCTCCCGAGGGGCCCGGGCGAGGCGCGGAGCCAGCCAGGCCCCCGCTGCGGGCGGGCGGGGCGGCCGCAGGGCGCCCCCTGGGCACAGCTGCACTCGGGGCAGATGCCCCCAAACTGCCCCCGCCTTCGTTGCCCCAGGTCTTCTGGGCCCCCATGGACCCCAGGAGCCCCCCACACAGCGGACGGGCAGGGCCAGCTTCGAAAGGAGCCTCAGGACCAGGCAGGGCCCTGTGCCAAGCCCGGGAAGGGCACTGGGTCCAGGCGCCCCTCTGAGAAGCCTCAGGGGACAAGGGCCTGCCCCCTGTGCTGACCCCCAGGCACTGCCCCGGACCCCAAGTGCCCACACGCCCACCGGGAGCTGGTGCCGAGCCGGTGCCCTCCGCCCCAGAGGGAGGGCCAGGAGGGAGGGCCCGCCCTGGGCCGGTGCCACCCCGGCGTGCGGAGCGGGCAGGCCCTCACACTGCCTGTGGTTGCTGGGCGCGGTGGGAAACGCAGGAACACATGTTCTCCCCTGGGATTTAATTAGCGGTGGTGTGATGCTCTACACCCAACCTGGGCAGATGTGCGACTCCCGCAGCCTCTTGGAGAGAGCCAGGCCCGGCTGCACAGGCTCAGGCCGCGCTCCGGGCCTGCCCACCCCCACAGGCCCGGCAGGGCTCGGGTGCTGCTAAGCGCTGAGGCCCCAGAGCCTGGCCGGGCCCACCCGGACCCGCAGACAGGGCAGCCCCTCCCCGGCTGTGGGGCCCGCCGGCACGCCCAGGTGGCCCTGGCCGCACAGGTAGCCGTGGCCCAAGGCCAGGGGGCGGGGGACGAAGTGCTGCTGCCCAGGGTCAGGGTCAGGGTCAGGGTCAGGCCTCCAGGGAGGAAGGCGGCAGCAGTCCTGGGATCTTGCTGGGAACGAACAGGGGCCAGGCCTGTGCCACCCCGGGAGGCAAGAGCCCGGAGCCAGCGAGGGCAGGTGTGCACCGTGCGCCCCAGGCCCCTGGGGGGACCCCGGCCCTGCCCTGACTCCCAGCCCATGGGCGGCCGCTCTGGGCGTCCGAGGCATTCGGCTCTCTGACCCCGGGGAACGGCTCCCCAGGGCTCCCAGGGGGGGAGCCGGCACCAGTGCCCAGGACGGAGCGAGAGCCTCAGCCCGGAGCAGGGCGAGGCGGCGTCTCCGTGGGAGATAAACCGCTCCTCGGAAGGCATCCACTGAGTGCTCTCCGAAAGGAAATAGTCCCGACCGGGGGGAAGGCCCCGCAGTGCGGGGAGCGGGGAGAGGCAGCTGGTGCAGGGAGCTGGCACCCTCCCGGCACTGTCTGCCTGGCCGGGATGAGGGTCCGGGGTGGGAATGCCGGTGCAGGAGGAAAAGCAGGGCCGAACCAGTGGCCAGGGCAGGAGGGGGCAGCCAGGACGCGGTCCACCCCAGGTGAGCGCTTCACCTGGAGCTGAGCTCACTCCCCCTGCAGCTCTCCCGGCACCTCTCTCCGCCCCGAGTGTCTCCTTTGGAAGAAACAGCTTTAAACACACCAGGAAACTCCGAGGATTAAGTCAACTCCGAGGACCCGCTGGTCAGGCCCCAGAAAACGTCTCCTGCCCGCCCATCCTCCTGGGCTCTGGGGCAGGGGCTGGGCTGGGGCAGAGGCAGGGAAGGGGCTGGGGCTGGGGCAGGGGCAGGGACAGGGAAGAGGCTGGCACAGGGGCAGGGCTGGGCAGAGAGCTGGGGCAGGGCTGGGCTGGGGCAGGGCTGAGGCAGGGACTGGGTTCTGGGACAGAGCAGGGCTGGGCTGGGCAATCAGCAGAGGAGAGGAGTGCTGGGCCCAGGCCCCAGGCCCACACCTGTGTCCTGGCCGGACACCGAGGGCCAGGAGCCTCTAGAAACCTTCTGCTCCCCGCGGTGGGAGTCCCCACAGACAAGCAAGCCACACAACACGGAAGGAGTTTCCGGCTTTTATTTAGACACAGAGGGAGCCGTGAGCTCAGCCCGAGCACCTGCCCCTGTGGAGCTGCCGGGGCAAGAGGTGTTTACTCCATGCCTGTCCACAGCAGAGCACAGTCTGCAGGCTCAGCGCCCCCTCCCCAGCAGAGCGCCCCTTCCCAGCAGCTGGCTGTGCTGGGCGGCCAGGGACTGCGGGCGCACCGCACCCGCCTGCAGGGCATCGCACACCCGGGCACGGCGGGCGGGGGGCCTGGCCCGGGAGGTGCCCGCGGCCGCCCTGCCCGCTCCCGGCGCGGCCGGCGCTCCCCTGAAGGAGCTTTAGGGAAATACATGGTGATTGAGTGCAATAATCTCCCCGTCCAGAAAGGGCCTGACAGGCCTGCCTGCTGCTCACTTCTGCCCCATTCCAAATATTTTTACCTTATTTGGATGAAATGCATTATTTTTCTAATGAAAGGCTTTTTTTCAAAGGGCTGTTTCCCTCTGTCCAGCGGCTGCCTTTATTAGGCAGCACTCACGCCGTTTTGGGGAGGGGTTTTTCCTCCCTGAATCCAGGCCAGGCGCTCTGTCCTCAAACTCCAACCTCCGCTTGGGACCCGGGTCCGAAGGCCTCGCCCAGGTTTCTCCACGGGAGCCCGGGTGCAGCCGCCGGCCCGGCAGGAGGAGGCACGCTGCGGCCCCTGCCTCCGGGGCGGGAGGCCCAGGGCGGCCAGGCCACGCTGTGCTCCTGTGGCTCCGGCTGTGTCTCCCCAGGCCGTCTGCTCCGGCCACCGTCTGCTCCACCGGAGGACGACCCTCTGGGAAATGAGCGTCTCCAAGCTGGAGGGGGAGACCCCGTGACCGCCCACTCAGGACGGGGTCAGAGGCCGTTCTGTGGACCCGAGGGGGCCTCAGACCCGCCTCCAGCCCTCCGTGGCAGGTCGGCTCCCCTGTCTCGTCCACCACAGGCTGAGGGCCCAGGCGACCAAGCGCCCTGGCTCCTCCGGGGATGGCGGGCGGCGGCGGTGACGCTCATGTCGGCCCTGCTGTTCCCTGGGAAGCGCATGGCGGGGAACAGCCTGCAGGGATGGGCAAGCATCAAAGATAAAACCCGAGGGTCCCGGCTGGGGTGGCTCAGGGGCTGAGCACAACCTGTGAACCACGAGGCCACGGTCTGATTCCTGGTCAGGGCACAGGCCCAGGTTGCGGGCTCGATCCGCACTAGGGGCTGCAGGAAGCAGCCAATCAATGACTTGCTCTCATCGATGTCTCCATCCCTCTCTGGAGTGTGTGTGTGTGTGTGTAAGATGACGCCTGAGGAAGCGGGCCAGGGGATGGACACAGGTCGCCATGACCCGACACCCCCGTGGTGGCCCGGGGCCTGAGTCAGGACGGGTTTGCTGCCAGGGGAGGGGTTGGGCCCGAAGCCCTAGAAAGGGACCTCGGCAGGAGGTGAGATGTTTCTGAGACAAAACAGCCCGAACACGAGTCCCTCAGCCCTGGGCCCTCGGCCTCCTCCCTGGCCAGGCTGCGGGGCCGGCGGTGCAGCAGGTTGGAGGCGGGCGGGGGCTCACCTGGACCCGCAGCCTCCGGAGCCGATGTCCGCACTGCTCCGGCCCAGCCCCCGCAGGCGCAGAGCGCTCCCGGGAAGGAGCCCTGCCGGTCCCTGGGTTCAGGGACGCTGCGCGAAGGGCACAGGGAGCCGGGGAGGGCGAGGGGGAGAGGACCGGGGGAGGAAGAGGCAGCTCCGGGAGCACATGCATCCATTTAAGGAAGGAAGCTCCTCACCCTCAGCAGGTCTATATACAGCACAGACGCTCTCCTCCCGAGCAGTGTCGCCCTCAACACACGGCCGAGGATGAAGCCCTCCAGGCTCCGCGCTTGGCCCCCCACGAACGAGCCCCCATCCCCTACGGGTCCTCCGGGGCTCAGCGGGCCCAGCCTCAGCCGAGACCCCGGGCCCTGGGCACGGGGAGCAGACAGGGAGCCGCAGGCAGGAATTAAATAGTGGCAACTCATTTATTACAATTATGTACAGTCGCATCTCATATTCTCAACCTAAACCTGATCGCACAAATGAACGTGTTTCTGGACCGAAGGACAGACAGGAAGGCCCTGCCGCCTGGCTCCTAGAGCGGCGGCCACAGCTCGCCACGAAGCGGGGACAGTCACAAGTGCGAGTGATTTCACTGGCTGGGAGGACGGGGCCCGGTGGGGCGGGGACGGGCGGCCTGGAAGGCCCGGCTGGAGGAAAGGGCCCCGGGGACAGAGCCCCTGCCCCCCAGCATGAAACGGAGGGAGGAGCCAGGGCGGAGAGGGCGGACAGCGGACAACGGCCACGCTGCTGCCCCCTGAGGGCCAGCGGCCAGGGAGGAGCTACCTCTTGTCATGCACGGTGTTAGGTCAGCTAAGATGCTCAGCAACAGCCTGGACAGGCCTGGGTCCCGGAGCCCAGGCGGGGCCTCGGCCTGCGGGGAGAACAGGTCGTGGCGTCTGTGGGGGGAGCTGAGGAAGCGCAGGCGAGGCTGGAGGACAGAGAGCAGCCGCGGGGGCCAGGTGTGCCCCTCACGCTGCCCGGCCCTGTGCCCCACCTGGTCAGAGCGCCTCCCGAGCCGCGGAGAGCCAGGCCGCCCCCCGTGAGGGACCCGCGGCCTAGTCCCGCTCGCTCTCGTTGCTGGCGCCCTCCGGCCGCCGCTCCACCTGCTCGTTGATCTGCCCGTCCCCGCCCCGGCGGTCCTCCCGCTGCACCTCCAGGCAGTCCTCCTCGTCCACGTGGCTCACGTCCTCGTCCTCCTCGTCCTCCTCGTCCTCCCTCTTCTCCTCCTCGCCCTGCACCTCCATCCTCACCTGGCCCTTGACGTCCACCACCCCCTCGCCCTCCTCCTGGGCGCCCAGCAGGTGGTAGGCGGCCGTGGAGCCCTCGGGGCTGTGGCCCTCCTTCACGGGCGAGGACGACGCGGACTCGTTGCTGACGGGCGAGATGTCGCTGCTGCTGTGGTGGTTCACGGCGGCCGGGCTGGAGGGCGACGTGGACTTGACCGGGATCTGCCAGGAGGGGAGCTTCGGGGCGGACGGGGAGGGAGGGAACTGCCTCCTGGCGGTAGAGGGAGGAGAGGGCGGCGTCATGACCACATCCTGGGGCTCCCACCCGCAGCAGAGCCACGCCCTCCCCCTCCCCCAGCCCCAGCCCCAGCCCCACTGAGCCGGGGACAGAAACCAGCCGGTCAGCACCTCCCTCCCGCTCCCTCCGCTCGGACCCACGGCCTCAGGAGCTGGAGCAGCTAAGACGGAAGCAGAGACGCCTGGGCTGCCCACAGAGTGCCCTGCCCACTCGGGGGGCCTCCTGGGCCCTCCTCACAGCTGGCAGCACCCCCCGCCCCGGGGCCTGCCAAGCCCTGGAGCCTGTTCCCTCCTGGTCCTGACGTCATAATCCCCGCCTCCAGCGGGAGGGGGGGGGTCCCCCAAACACCTGGGCCTCGGACTCTAACGTGTCCACGGCTCTGCATGGGAGTGCCGAGGGGGGGGGGGGGCGCACTGCTCCGGGTCGACACATCAGAACAGAAGGGAGGCCTGAGGCGCTTTCTTAGAAAACCTCGGCACTCCACACTCCTACCCGCTCCCGCCCTGGGCGCCACGCCAGCAGCCAGACAGACCAAAGCCAAGTCTGGGAGGGACCGGGAGGTCAGGTCCTCCTGGCGGCGGCCTGGGAATCGGGCTCCAGGAGGGCAGCCTGTGCCTGAGCCTCCTGGCTGCCCAGCACCCAGCACCGGAGCCCCGGGGCGAGCACACGCCACGGCCAGGGCAGCCAGCGCCATGGAGGCGAAGGAGAAATTCAACTGGCAGCTTTCTTGGCTCCAACGTTAGCCAGCACCTGCTCTGTCCCCAGGTTAGCACCACAGAGGTTTCCCTAATGACACTCCAAGCTCACCCCTCTCTCAAGGCCAAGTTCTTGTCTTCAGAGAAGGCCTGGGAGGAGGCGGCTTGGAGAGCTCGGTCCTCAGTTAGGGGCCCATCCTTGGCTCTAAGTTAAGGGCCAGCTTGTGCCTTCATACTGCCTCCCATGGCCCCCCTAAACCCCGAGCCTGCAGAGGAGGTGGCCAACCAACCTGTGTCCCAGGACACAGGCCTTTCACTTTTAAAACCAGACGGTCCCTGCTCTGGCCGGTATGGCTCAGTGGTTGAGCATCGACCCATGCACCAGGAGGTCACTGGTTCCAGTCAGGGCACATGCCCCAACTACGACTCAATCCCCAGCAGGGAACGTGCAGGAGGAAGCTGGTGAATGACATTTCTCTCTTATCGATGTTTCTCTCTCCCTGTCCCCTTCTCTCTCTAAAATCAATAAAAAACATGAAAAAAATAAATAAAGCAGCTAGTCCCTGACCAGCCAGAGTGGTCAGTTGGTTGAGCGCTGCCCTGTGCACCAGCAGTGCCGGTTTGAGTCCGTCAGGGTTGCAGGTTCAATCCCGACGGGCCATGTACAGAAAGCTACCGATGGATGTTTCTCTCTCACATGCATGTTTTTCTCCCTTCCTCTCTCTAAGCACCCCTCTGGTGGGCTCAGGAGGTGCCATCACTGCGGGGGGCAGCAGAGGGTGACCACAGCTGAGGGTGGGGAGGCAGGAGTGCGTCTGCCCCCCTGGAACCGTAAGACCCTCCCAACTAAGGTCCGACCTGCTGCGGGGACCGTCTCAGGCCCAGCTGGACTCGGGCAGAGGAGGTGGCCTGTCTGAGGGACGCTGGCTCTCCTCTGCCCAAGGCCGTGCTCTCCCTGACCACGCCTGGCGGGGCCGAGGAACATGTGGTTCAAAACTCTGGTGGGCGCTGCGGCCTGTCAGGAGAGGGTGGAGGGGCCACTGGGGACGGAAAGGGGAGGCTCCAAAGACCCCACAGCTCAGCCAGGGCCTCCGGGGAGATGCACCCCCTCCCAGCAGCTGGTCCAGCCATGCCCCCTCCCCAGGCCCAGGCTGAGCCAGAGCACAGGCCCCGCCTCCCCGCGCCTACCGATTCAGAAGCAGCCCTTTCAGGGAGTTAATTTCCGACTTGAGCTCATTGATGTTCTGGGACTCCAGGATCCAGTTGGTGGAGGTGGTGGCCTGCAGGTCAAAACACGGGAGAACAAGGATCAGAGTGGCACCCTCACCCCACCCCGCCCGTGGAGATAGGTGGCTGGGGCGATGGGCAGGGCTGGGCCTGGGAGACCCCGGGCATGTTCGGGGGACCAGCCTCGGAGGTTCTGCCGCTGCCCGTTCAGGGCTCTGCCTGCCTGCGTGTCTGTTTAATGAAATACTGAGGAATCATGACATGTATTCAGGTGTAGAAATGGTCATATAAAATAGAATGACACGATGACAAGAGAGCCTGTGTCATTTAGGGACACAAACCGAAGTGTTTGCTCTGTGATCTGAGGAGCCGTCTGGGGTGGGGGTGCGGGCAGAGCTGAGGCAGGACGGGCTGAAGAGGCAGCGGCGCTGGGCAGGGGCCCGTGGGTCGCTGTGCGGTGCCTCCATTGTGTGTCAGAAATGTTCCATTAACACAAAACTCATCAAATAAATATCCACCTCTGCACCAGCTACCCTCCACCCAAGCCCTCCCCCCCGCAGAAAGCACACCACCCAGAGGAGAACGGGGGCTGAGACAGCGCACCTGCCCCCGCAGGTACCAGAGGCCGGAACCCGGAGCCTCTGAGGGTCAGGCAGCGGAGGGAGAGACGCTGTCCTAGGACTGCATGTGGCGCCCTGCCCCGAGGAGGCCCAGGGAGGGAACAGCCGTGCCTCTGACAAACGCCCCCCTCCCCACACCTCTCCCTTGGATGCCGTTTCCACGTAAACTTCAGAGGCCGCCTGCCCGGCAGATGGGCCGGACGGACGGAGGAGGAAGTCACGGTGCCCAAAGGCACTGCCGTGGCCCCGCCGCCTGTGAAGTGTTTATGGGCCGTCCCAGGGTGGTGGCCTCAGGTGTGTGGCCGGCATCCAGGGCGAGAGGCCACCGAGGTGGCGGCAGTGCCCCGGTGAGCCGTGCGAGGCCCCGTTCCCTGACCCAGGAAACCCCGGCGTGAGGCCAGGAGGACGCGGGGGTCCAGGCTGGCGGGGGGGGGTGGGGGGGGGCCCTGGGCCTCTGACATGGGGACACCTTTGCAGGGAGGAGGCTCAGCGGGCCGCAGGGCCGGGAGGAAAAGCCGGCGTCTGAGAGCAAGCGCGTGCGAACACCCACCTCCCCACACGCTCCCTGGGGGCCCGCTCCAGACCACCAGGCAGCGCGGGCCGGAGCCACTGTTCTGGCTTCTCCGCAGCCTGAAACCATAGCAGCCCGTTAACAAGGGAGCAATTTCCACTCTCCGGCCGCGGCGGACTCAGATTTCCAAACGCATGTGGTGCCAGATGCCAGGATTTAGAAATAAAACCTGACATCTGGGGCTTTTTAGCCAGTCTCTTTAAAAACAGTTGTGGAAAAGTCCCAGCCTTCAGTTTTATGTTGTTTTTTAATTACTTAATGCTCTTCTTTTTAATTTTTCACAGTGCTGCAGCAGGAGCTTGGAGGCCAGATATAAAAACTTACATTACAGCTGAGAAAACAGGGCTCCGAGTCCTTGGTTTATGGGGCAACCAGTCTCCACACATATGGTTTAGGAACCGAACCAGGAGCCCCACTTCCGTCCAGCAGAGAATGGGTGAGAGGGGCCGGGGCACGTGGGGCCATCGGACAAACAGGCACAAACACTCAGGCTCTCAGCCACTCGGCACCGTCCTGGCCCCCCCTCTTAAAATGCAACATGTGGTCCTAATCTTAATGGTGAAGGCCTGAAAACAGTTTTCCAATTTCCGGAATGGCTTCTGGCCACGGGCAGGCCGCCGCTCCGAGATGACAGAGGGTCGCGGGCGGGGCTCACCGGCCTCTGGTGCTTTATGGGCCACCGGCCCCTGGGGCACTCGGTGGCTGGAGGTGGCCACCGGCAGCGGCGCCACCTGAGGAGGAAGTACAGGCAGCCCCCCTCCGTGGGGGACCTGAGCAGGGGGATCTCGGGGACCCTCTTCACAGGAGGCACCAGGTCCCATGGGAAACGGAAAGAGGCCCATTTTGCTGGCTTTTACAAATGCGGAGATTGAGTGCTGGCTGACACCTAGTGCACCGGGGTGGCCCCCTGGGAGAGCCCCCAGAGTGGGATCCTTACAGCACTTGGGGGGGGGGGGGGGGCGCGCGCAGAAGCAGCCAGAAAGCAGCCACTGGGCCACTGTCTCCTGGGCCTGATGCCTCGGGGATGACCCTGTCACACGCCCACAGACCCCAAGTCAGAGCCTGACACCCTGGAGCTGGCTGCAGCCAGCCCTGTTCTAAGCATGCCAATGAAGGAGGTGCTCCACTTTACAGGTGAGGACACTAAGACCAGAGAGGTTAAGTGACCTGCCTGTGGTGGCACAGCTAGCATGTGGCAGGGCGGATTTTAACCCAGGCGGTCTGACCCCAGGTCCGATATGACTAAGACAGCTTCGGATTCCGGAGTGAGACATGGAAACGGCCCGTCCCTTCCAGTGGGCACTACCTCCCTGGGAGGTTGCCTTACCCCGCAACCTGGGTTTTAAGAACCAGGGCCTCACCGCAGAGTTTGGCCCAGTGCGTCTTGGCAGCTGTGACCTGTGACCTAACAGGCAAGTGGAGACTGTTCTGTGTCAACACCACCGGCCTCAGAGGGGCATGTGCGCCCACAGGAGGCCCCCGGGGAGGTGCCAGGCGACAGAAGGACAGCCGCCGCGCAGTCAGAGGGAGAAAAGACCATGTCAGACCCCACGGAAAGCGGCGAGTGGGCAGAAAGGACTCGAGTGAAGAGCCGGTCAGGGCGCACCTGGGGGCCGGGGTCAGGGCCAGTACCTTGGCTGTGGCCAGTTCGTGGGCGAGTTCCTGGACCTTCTGCTGCTGCTGGAGGAGCAGCTCCTGGACGGAGGCCAAGGTCACCTGTAGCTGAGTCACTGCGAGAGAAGAGCAGTGGCATCTGTTACATGACACACACAGAGTCTCCTCCTTAACATGTCCCCACCTAAAGCTGCGGCGTCTGAATGGTCTGCACACACCCAGCCAGGCATGTCCCTGCTCTGGGTACCCCACCTGCCCTACATCTGCCTGCATCTCTGTCATCTGCCCGCTGTGTCATTGTCTGTGGCCAACACACAGCCATCCAACCTCGCCCCTCTGTCCCACCTGCTGCTGACCCGCCCGGCTCCGGCTTCAGGAACGTCCGCACCCCGGCCGCAGCGTGTCCTGCGGCACCCCACCATCTCCAGCCCCGGAGACGGCCTCAGTCCCACCCCTCCAGGATGGCTGAAGACTGCCCATCCCCGGGCCCCGCTGCTCCTCCGCCCTCCCCACCCAACCCCGAGGTGTGGAGCTCCCAGTCCCGTGGCCTTGTCGGGGCCTGGGGCCACCGCGCTGCAGGAATCTGAGGCCCGCCTGAGTTTTTAGATTCAGAGCCTCCACCTAGTAAACAAGTTCATCCAGGAGAAGAGCCACCTCTGGCGCGACAGGTCCCAGCTAATCTGGACCATCGTCGGGGCGCCGGGTGACGCACGCGCGCCCCGGGGAGTCGATGACAGAGGAGGTGGCCGGGGTGCCGGGAGCCGCAGTAATTACAGCCTCTCTTGACCCTGTGTCGGATTCTTAGAGGGAAGGGGGAAAATCGCTGAAAACCCCCCTGAAAACCTCACAGAAGCAGAAATTAAAAATGAACTTTACAGCCCTTAGAAAGGCTGTCATTTTATTCCCCTTATTAATATTCTGAGGTTGGGAGCCTTTCCGTAAAAACATAATTAATTGAGGCCGCGCCGACAGTAAACAAGCAATTTCAAATTAAACCGAAATGACGGCGGCTTCATTTGCAAATGTGAACAGATTCTCAGAGCAGATAAATGAAGTCACCACATAAAGTGGAGACGGAGCGGAGGGAGGGGCCGAGCAGGGCTGTGCGGGGAGCTCTGAGGGGTGACTTGATGGAGTCATTAATCTTTACCTGTCTGTGCCACGCTGCCACTCAGCTCCGAGAGGCTCGCCTCCATCCTCTCCAGTTGCTTCCTGTCCTCTCGGCCGCCCATGATGAGGGGGAGCAGGTATTTCTACAAGAGGCGGGTGGGCGGGAGGGGTGCGCACTGGGGTTATTGTCCAACAACCTCTCATCCTGCAGACCAGCCCGCGTGCCGGCACGCCCAGGTTTGGAAACGCTAAGCAAACACGTCCATGAACGAGGTATCCAAACGCCACGAGGCTGGTCCCAACCAGGTAAACTCCTGTCTGAATAAGGCCAAGGACCAGGGAACAGGGACCAGTAAACCAACTTGATTTATTCTCATGAAACACTTTTTTGGTTCTTTTATTTAGTTCCTTAATGGTGTTATATAAACTCTCTCTGTATCAAACATATGCAAACTGTGCTGTGAAAGTGGTGAGAGAAAAATATAACGTGACCTCCAGGAGGAGTGGGGGAGGAACATCTCACACTTCCCTGAGCCTCTGACAGTCCGAACCGTGCGAGCGATTGTCCGTTCAGAAACTAGCGATAACAGTCCGGAAGGAAGAAGTTACTGAGAGGCTAGATGAGACCTACAGCAGGTGTCTGGGTGGCTGGTTCCGTCACCAGGGATGAGACATGGATGTCCACGGCCGTCGGGAGGGCTCACCTTGGCCTTTCTCTAGACTGAGCCTTGACTCCTCAGAACACTCTTCCTCCAGCTCCGAGCCAGACCATCAGATTCCCCAGAACTGAGGCCAGGGCGGAAGGGAGAGGAAGACCACCAACTGGAGAAACTGGCCCCCGGAAAAAGCGCAACCGAGAGGAGCCCCCGAATGGGGAAACAGACTGGGAGGATGAGGTGGGGGAACGTTCAGGAAGAAGGCTGTGGGCAGCTTGGGAGAGCTGAGGAGAGGACACGCGCTCTGACATCCAGGAGCTCAGGCCCGGCGCCCTCCCGGGGCAGAGCTGAGGCCAACGCCGCCGCCGCCGCCGCCGCCCGGCAGCCTGGCAGCCGCCGGTGGGCGCGGGCGGGCGGGTGTGGACACTGGCTGGCGGGACCAAGGAGAACGCTGGTTCTCAGTCCACTTGGGCCCCCGAGTGGACAACAGACAGCAGCTTCCCATTAAGGGCCTGCTGGGGGCAGGAGTCTCTCCCGGGCTGCGGGGACGCGCTCCGGGGCAGCTCCCGAGCGGAGAGGTGATCCATCTCGCGCTCAGCACTCTGTTCTGCAAGTGCTTCCAGCCAGGAGGCCCTGCCTGGGCGGCCGCAGCTCCAGTGTGAAGACTTCATATCACAAAAGCCAGGAAGTTCTCATACGTGTAACGAACTGCAGGTTACATGTCTGAGATCAGAAATGCCAGGGGAAGCACACATAACCACCCCAGCCTACACCTCCGGGTGTTTATAAACGTCTCCTTGTTCCCTTTAAAGAAACCATTAGCAGGTGTTTTAGAAATTCTCCTGTCACCACTGGGACTGACTCCCACGTCTCTCTCCTTCTCTCTGCAGAGAACTGACCCTGCTGCCCGGGCCCAGGGCCCGCCGCCCGGGCCGCGGTGGTCGGCGTGAGCGCAGCCTGGACGTCCGGGAGGCCCTGTCCTTGCGGTGCCCGCGCTCAGACGGAAAGCCGCTTCCCGCGCAGGCGAAGGGCAGGCATCGGGTCGGTGCGGGGGAGGGGGTCACACAACTGTCCCGGCGCAGAACAGTTTGCTTCCGCATTTCTGACGTGGAAATTTCCAGCTTCAAGAACAGATATCACACCGGGGGAAAGTATTCTGCTACAGCCCTGTCATTAGCTACTGAGTCAATCAGTAAGGATCCTAGTGCCATGCTGGAGCGTGGCTCCCGTGCTAAAAGCTACGTGTGGGGGAGCACGTGGCCTTGGAAGGAAGGCTCTTCTCTCCGGACCAGGAGGGGGCGAGCCCTCTGCCCTGGCTGACCCTCTGTCTCTGGGGGCCCGGCCGGCGCTGCATCTTCTAGAAGAGACTGTGCTCCCCGTCAGTTAGTGCCTGGCCCTGCTATCGGGCGGGAGTGCTCCCTCACTCTGCAGCTCTGCTTCAGCAATGACCTCTGCACCCGAGGGCTGACTATGGGGTCTGAGAAATCCCGGATTTACATGGATACCAACACAGTTCATGGGAGACAAAAGGCAGATCCCATGATATGATACACTGAGATGCTCAAAGCTGGTTTTAAATAGCAGGTAGAAAAAATGGCATGGAAAGCACTTCCTACGTGCCAGCCACAGCACTCTCCAAAGCAGCACCTTGGAGCTTCACAACTGCCTCCTGAGGTAGGTTCTATGCCCCCATTTTACAGATGCGACCACTGCGCCTGCGGTCACACCACCATCACATGGCAGAGCGGGATGCAGCACAGGCAGCGGGGCTCCACGGGCCAGCTCTCGGCCACGGTCACTGCCTCTCCCCTGGAGGGCTGCCTCTCACACGCCGGCACTGTCTTGGCACAGCCACCCTGGAGAGATGCCACGGCAGGACGTGGACTTGAACCTCCAGAGTGTGTTGGCTGGAACATGCTGCCTCTGCCCATGCCAGGCCGAGGGCCTCTACGCAGGTGAAGCTGGGAGGGGGCAGAACGGCTGAATGCCAAGGGCCATGAAGGGAGGACCTACCTTGTAGAGCTGGTGAAAGCCGAACGCGATGCCCGCCATGATGACAGCCAAGGCACTGTAATCCCTCCATCGGGAACCCACGGGGCCTGCGGGTGGGAGAGAAGGCGTGTCAGGAGAAGGGGTACATGCGTCCCTCCCGGGGCGGGGGAGAGCCAAGGGCTCCGTGTCCTCATCTCAAAGGACCGGCGACTCCCCTGCGGGAGACAGTGTGATATCAGGGACACGGGGGCTGCGTCTCCCCCCCTTCCCGGCCTCAGGACCAGCTGCCCAGGGCGCACCTGCTGCGGGGCCTGCAGGGAGCTACGTCCCGGCGGGGAGGCAGGTGCAGAGGCAAGCCGAGGACCGAGGGACGGTGCCGCTCGCAGGCAGGAAGGATCCGGAGGCTGCCACGCGCACACAGATGTGCATAAGTGCACGTCCACACGCCCTGCCACAGGCAGGGCTCAGCTAAGTGCTCAGACGCGAGGGGGCAGGGGGACTGTGTGCCCCAGTGTGGGGGCACGGGCCGAGGCAGTGGTGATGAGGTCTCTGCCCAGTCTTACCCTGCTCTCCCGCTGACCCGGCGAAGAGGAAACACCCACAGAGGATGGAACGAGCTCACTCCAGAGATGCGGAGGCCAGACAGGGAGATGGGGGGGGGGGGGGGGGTGGCAGGCAGGGGTCGGGGTCCTCGCAGGTTCGGAGGAGGCCTGTGCTGAGACCGCCGGGTCCCAGGGGAAAACGGGCACGAGCAACTGCAAAGGTAGCTGCCCTCTGCTCAAAGGACAAACGGTGGCCAGTGCGGACGGCAGCATCTGGGCCTGAGCACGGGGGGAGGGCTATCCTGGCGGACAGAGCCCAAGGACAGAGGGACCAGTAAGCCTGGGGAGCACGGAGGGCGGGCTGGGGGAGAGCGGGAAAGGGTGTGGGCACATGGGAGAAGGGGCTGCTGACATGCAGCCGTCTGGGGTCCAAGTGGCAAAGACGCCCGGGGGCGAGGGAGTCTCTGTGACCACCACACCCTCCCCTCCGCCGCCTCCCTCCACAGTGCCGTGTGGCCCAGCCCGAGGCTCCTGCACAGAATGTCATCCGCAGGGGACCTCCCGCAGCTGGACGGCCCTCTTTGGCTTTCCAGTTTCCAAACAGGAAGCACACACATGGTCTAAGCGCGAGGCAGCAGAAGTCTGCTCCATGGGCTCCCCCACCAATGGCGGCTGCTGATCGTGCCGTTTATCTGCCGGAGAATTTTTGTGCACATAGAAGGCAACACAGAGTGTTTTATTCTCCTTCTCTCCTTCCCCTATTTCTCGTCTTTCTTTCTCTCCTACGGCCGCTCAATATTCCATTTAACCGGTTCCCTCCGATGGACGCTTAGGCGGTTCCAGTCCTTCCCTACTTCCCGCGATGCTGCCTGCCACCAGCAACCATGTTCACACCTCACCACGCATGCGCATACAAGCACATGTGTGGCCGTGGACATGGGGAGGCCGGGGCAGAAGTACACACACCTGCACCTGAGGGACCCAGCCCCATCCACGCGCCTGCTCCCTCACGGCCACTGGCAGTGGGCTCGGCACACCTGGAGATTTCGGCCAGTGCAGGAGCGGGAAGCAGTGCTTCCGTGTTCATCTGCATTACCCTGCTGGGACCCAGGACAGTGTCCTTTCATCGCTATTTCCCTGTCAGTGTACTCTACCAGTGCCATGCTTTTCTACTCCATCTCTGTATCAATTCACAGAAACTTTTTACATAGCCGGGAAATGAGCCTCTGCCTTTTTGTTTATTTTTTCCTGACTGTGCTTATGGCGTTTGTGGCAGCAGGTGGCTTTCATATTTATATAAATCCGGCCGTCTACCCTTCCACGGTGCTGGGGTCTGGACTGCAGAGCCAGGACGCCCCTCTCCCTCCCCAGGCTGTGCGGCGGCCCTCGGTGCTCCTGGCTCTCACCTACAGAGACATCCCATCCAGCAAGACTCCCCGGAGGAAGCAGTGCCCGCTGGTGACACTGAGCCGAGGCGCCTGCCCCAGCCCGCTGCCCTTCGCTCTCACCCCGACCTCCTCTGCCCGGACTGCCGCGTCGCAAAATCCACATCTAGGGCAAGTGCACTTTTAGAAGGAAAAAGTGAAGACACTGAGCAACCTTCCACTCCTCAGGAGAGTTCCCAGCATCTGTCACAGCCAAAGGCCCCCGAGAAGGCATCTTCAAACGGCCCCTGGCCCGGCCAGTGCGGCTCCTGGGATGGAGCGTCGTTCTGTGCACCCAAAGGTGGCAGGGTCAACTCCAGGTCAGGCACACACCACATTATGAGTTCGATCCATGCTCAGGGCACCTGTGGGAGACAGCCGATTGATGTTTCTCTCTCTCTCTCTCTCTCTCTCTCTCTCTCTCCCCCCCTTCCTTCCACTCGGAGGTAATGAGGTGGAAAAGAGGCCACAGCTCAGGGTCTGAGAACCGGGACCTCTCCTTCCTACAGCTGCCCCGCTTCCGGAGCCCTGACCTCCTGGCACTGGCACCGGCACACCTGTGGCTCCCTGCCAGCGCACCGTCACCCCCGCACGGCGCCTCGTTCCTGCCATGCTCACGTTAAGAACATTTTATTGCCCCTGGTTTTCATTATTAATGAAAAGGGACCAGAATGATCTTTCCTAAAGTTCAGAGAGTCTATAAAGACAAGAAGCTGAAATGCCATTTTACTCGTTCTGGAGATGGGCGGTACAGTTCTGTCTTGTGGCAAAGTGAAAGCAGAGGAGAGCTAAGTCGGAGATCACCCTCACCCCCTGCGTGCCTTCCCAAAGGCAGCGGTGTGACCCGCCGGCCCACCCCCGCTACACCACCCGAGTCCTCCCCACACGCACGGCCCAGCGCAGGCTCCCGGGAGGAGTGAGAGCAGGGCGCCGGGGGCGTTTGGGGGCCACCGGAGCCTCTGTCACTACGCTCCCGAATGTGGAGGAAGCACCAACAGAGGATGGAACGAGCTCACTCCAGAGATGCAGAGGCCAGGCAGGGAGGTGGGCGCGTGGGGACGGCAGGCAGGGGTCGGGGTCCTCGCAGGTTCGGAGGAGGCCTGTGCTGAGACCTCAGTGAACATGAGGGGCATGAACCAGCTGTTTGGAAGCCCTGAGCCCCCAATCTGGGAGCAGATGCCCCGAGTGCGAGGTCGGGCCCTGGCTCCACCCCAACCAGATGACTCCCGAAAACACGCTTCTCCTCCCTGAAGCACAGAAAGCTGACGTAAAGGACCCGGAGGCAAGGCAGCGGCAGGAGCCGGCCAGCCCAGCTGGTCCCGCCACCCTCATGGAGGCTGGGGCCGCGGTCAGCCAGCCTCTCGGATCCCCCTCAGCTCTGCTCGCAGGCCGCCCGCACATTCACTGATGAATGGAGCGTCCACCGTGAGGCCCAGGCCAAGGCCCGCCCGCCAGGCCCGCGCTCCTGGCAGCCGCTGCTGGGCTGAATGCACTGGGCGACAGGGACCAGCTGCCTGGTCCTGGGCTGAGCTGGGGACCTGGCAGTGGTCAGACACGCTGAACCAGCGCAGCACCTAGCAACCACAGCGCTGCCCGGAGCAGAAGCACCTGGGTGGCCGGTGGGCAGAGGCACGCCTGGGCCACGCCGTCACGTGTGAGCACCAAGGCCTCTTCACACGAACATCCTGTGAAAGGCAATCTCCCACTTCCCAGGCTGCAGCGCTATCGGCAGAGTCATCTTCAGGCAGGAAGGACACTGAGGCATATCTATGTCCTCGCTCACAGATTAAAAATATGAACGCCAATTAAACTGCATGAACTCAGAGGTACAGAAATAGACCTGTGCTTATATGGTCAACTGGTTTGTTACAAAGAGATCAAGGTTTGAGCTGAGACGTTTGGAAACCAATAGAGGGAAAAAGGACCTCAACCCTCACCTTACACCATTCACAAAAATTACTCCACATGGCTCACACACCTGGACAAAGAAGCAAGAACTATAAAGCTTCAGTAAGGAAACAGAAAAAGATCTTTGCAACCTGGGGCAGGCAAAGAATCTTAAGATACAAAAAGTATAAACCATAAAAGGGAAAAACTGACATATTGAACTTAACCAAAATTTTAAACTTTTGCTTTTCAAAAGGAACTATCCAGAAAATGAAAAGACAAGATATAGACTGGGAGAAAATATCCACAAAATATGTCTATAATAATAAAAGCGTAATATGCTAATTAGACCAGACAGCGGAACAACCTACCAGACGAGGCCCAGGCTGCGAAGGCTGAACCCCTTGCATGAATTCTGCGCATCGGGCCTTCAGTCCTATATAATAAAAGGCTAATATGCAAATGGTTGTCACGCCCTCACACGTAACGACCGGTCAGCAGGAGGCTGTGTGCCCAGCAGGCGCACAGGCGGGCAGGGCTGTGTATGTGACTTGTCACCAGGAGATGCATGGAGCTCCTCTCAGTCCCTCCCCACCCTACCCTGGGCTCCCTCAGGTGGCAGCAGCAGCTCGCCCCCGTCTCCCTCCATGGAAGTGGCATGGCTCCCAGTGGCTCCCTCGGGCACACTGCAGCTTCCACTGGCTCCCATGGAAGTGGCAGGTGGCCTACTGTGCGCGATTTTGCACGCTGGGCCACTAATATATGAAAAAGACTTATAACCATCTATCTATCTATCTATCTATCTATCTAAAAGTCAAGTGACCCGAACAACCAGAACAACCGGAACCACTGGTCCCTATGCCTCAATGGGGGCGAGGATGGCAGGCCAATCTCCTGTGGCCTTCCCCCTGGCTGGCCCTGCCCCTGATCAGTCTCGCCCACCTCCCACGGCCCTTCCCCAAGCTGAACTCCACCCGTGCACGAATTTGTGCACCAGGCCTCTAGTAATAAAGAATTGTTACAATTAGTTAATTAAACACACACACACACACACACACACACACACACACACACATACAAGGTGTCCTGGCCAGTTTGGCTCAGTGGATGGAGTATTGGACCTTTGACTGAAGGGACACGGGTTCAATTCCAGTTAAGGGTGCATACCTCAGTTGCAGGGCAATCCCTAGCCCCAGTAGGGGTGCATGCAAAAGGTAACCAATCTATGTGTCTCTCTCACATTGATGTTTCTCTCTCTATCTCTCCCTCCTGCCATTCTCTCTAAAAATCAATGGGAAAAATCATCAAGTGAGGATTAACCAAAAATAAAATTAATATTAAAAAAAAAATAAGGTGATTTTTAAAAATAGGCAAAAGATTGGAAAAGACACTTTACAAAAGATATATAAATGGTCAATAAGCACATGAAAATATGCTTGACATCATCAGTCATTAGAGAAGTACAAATTAAAAGGACAATGAGATCCTATAACATACACATTAGAATGGCTAAACTAAAAAACAGAATACCAAGTGTTGTCAAGGATGTGGAGCAAGAGAAACTCTCATACATTGCTGCTGGAAAGGTTAAATGGTGCAACCATTTTGGAAAATAGTTTTACATTTTTTTATGCAGTTAATTAAACATACAGCTAAGGTAAGACCAAAGCATTCCACTCCTAGGTATTTATCTAAGAAAAAGGAAATCATATCTGCATATAAAAACTTGAATGTTCATGGCAGCATTACTCATAATAACCCCAAAATAGAACCTGGTCTCTGGATAAATAAATTATGGTATATCCATACAAGAGACTGTGGGTAGGGAAGAGGGAGGTTATGATAAAAATATGTGTAGCTCACAAAGCCTAAAATATTTACTACCTGGGCCTGTATGTATGATGATAAAGAAACCGGACACAAAAGACTGCATAGTATATTATCCTATTTACATGAAATTGTCTAAAAGCCAGAACTTTAGTGACAGGGAGAAGATTGCTGATTGCCAAGAACTAGGAGGTGGGGAGAGGACTGGTATAGCGGGCACAGAGAAAGTGTTTGGGGTTATGGAAATTTTCTGTATCATAATTGTAGTGTTGGTTACATAAGCTATAACTCACCTGTACAATTCATCAAATTGTACACTTAAAAATAATTGCTCTTACTGTGTGTAAATTCTACTTCAAAAAAGCTGATTAGACTGAAAAAAAACTCAGAGGAACCCAGAAATATAAAACTGCCACATGACCCAGCAACTCAAGAGAAATGAAAACTTTCACCCAACAAGACCAGCACACGAACGTCCTCAGCAGCAGTTGGCCAAACTGGAGATAACCCACTAGTAATGTCCACCGACAGGTGAGCTGAGAGACGGGATGGGGGGCATCCACACAGTGGACTTATAGTCCGCAATAAAAAGGAATGGAGCACTGCTACATGCCACAGCACGGATGAAACTCAAAGAGATCATGCTTTGAAAAGCAATGGGCCTCAAGGAATTGCATAGTGTACGATTCCACTCAGTTGAAATGTCCAGAAAAGGTAATGTCACAGCGACAGACAGTTTAGTGGCCGCCTAGGGCTGGAGGTGAGGTTAACAATAAGAGGGCACAATGGATCCCATTTGGGGGGTAAAAGTGCTCTAAACCGATTTCTGGTTGTGCCACTTAGTGAAGGTATTAAAAATCGTTGAATTGTACCCTCGAAATGGGTGAGTTTTAGGATATGTAACATATACTTCAAAAGTTTTGTTTAAAAAATATCCAACCCAGACCCATGTATATATAAACAACTAATTTTTACTAAAGTGACAAGTAACTCGGTGCTGGCACAACTGGATATCCACAAAGGGGAAAAACAAATCTTAAGCCCTAACCGGTTTGGCTCAGTGGATAGAGCGTCAACCTGCGGACTGAAAGGTCCCAGGTTCGATTCCGGTCAAGGGCATGTACCTTGGTTGCAGACACATCCCCAGTAGGGGGTGTGCAGGAGGCAGCTGATTGACGTTTCTCTCTCATAGTTGTTTCTAACTCTCTATCCCTCTCCTTGTAAAAAATCAATAAAACATATATATTTTAAAAAAACAACCTTAAGTTTCACCTTACACCACACACAAAAATAACAGAATGAAACAGATCTCAACATAAAAGCGAACACTATAAAACTTCTATGAGAAAATCTCTCCAACCTTGGGTAAGCAAAGGCTTCTTAGGACATAAAAACCCATACATTGCAAAAGAAAGAGGAAAGATCAATGGATGTCATGACATTTAAAATCTGCTTTTCAAAAAGCAATGTTACGGAGGCATGGGAGGAAGCAAGCCACAGCCTGAGAGGAAATACTAACAATACACATGGATGACAAGAGCCTGAATCCAGAAAACTTAAAGAACTCTTCCAGCTCAATAATTAGAAGAAAATTAAAAACGGGCAAAAGACTGAAACAGACACGTCCCAAAAGAAGACATGCACATGCCCACAAACACAAGAAGATGCTCACGTTATCGGCCATCACACAGACGTAAGCCCAGCCACTACGAGACACGATGACAAATGAAAAAGCCGGGCGCTACCAGCTGCCGGGAGACCTCTCACACACGCTGTAGGGAGTGCAAAACGATTCTATGGCCACTTTAGAACACAGTGTGGCAGTTTCTTACAAAGTTAAATTACACTTAACATATGACCCTGCAATTCCACGCCTAGGCATTTGCTGAGGAGGGGAAAACGTACAAAGATTTGTACACGAATATTCACAAGAGTTTTCTTCGTCATAGTGTGAAGCTGGAAACAGCCCCAAGCCCATGCCCTGGTGAAGGGATATACACACCGGTGCGTCCACACTGTGCAATGCCACTGGCAGTAAAAAGGAACCTCTGATCCGCACAACTTGGATGACTCTCAAAAACATCACGCTGAGCGACAGAAACCAGACACGAACGAGTACATACTGTATGATTCCATTTATATCAAACTCTGGGGAAGATAAGTCTAATCAGAAGCAACAGAAAGCAGACCAGTGGCTGCCGAGTCCGGGTGGGCTGGAGGAGCTGGCAGCGGGCACAGGGAGCCTTTTAGGGTATTGGGATGTTTTACAACGTGGTGATGGCTCCCCGGGAGCCCACGCTTGTCAAAACTCAAATCGCAGAATTAAAATCGGTGCATTTTCTTTTCTGCACATTAAACCTCAATAAAGCTGATTTTTTTTAAAGTATGTCCAGAGTTTTGCCGAAACCGGTTTGGCTCAATGGATAGAGCATAGGCTTGGGGACTGAAGGGACCCGGGTTCGATTCCGGTCAAGGGCATGTACCTTGGTTGCGGGCATATCCCCAGTGGGGGGTGTGCAAGAGGCAGCTGATCGATGACTCTCTCTCATCGATGTTTCTAACTCTCTATCTCTCTCCCTTCCTCTCTGTACAAAATCAATAAAAATATATTTTAAAGTGTGTCCAGAGTTTTTTTTAAAAGGGAGCTACAGGAAGTCAGAGTGACTGAGAACAATCCCAGCAGAGTAGATTCTAAGTTCTCTCTGCTCAGTCAGCAGCTTGAGACCAAGGAAAAAAGCAAGACCTATGAATTCCAATTCAACTTTTAAAAATGCATCCTGTAATATCTGATACATATAAAAGATAACATTTACATACGTGATGAAGCATGGCAATAACATTAGCAATCCTAGACCCACCTATTTTACCCGGCAGAACTTTCCAAACACCACGGAAGCTCCAGGTGCTCTCCACCCAGAGGCAGCCATTATGCTAAATGTAGTGTTTACTCTAACTCCAACCCTCCATGAGCTAGGAGAGCTGGGAACAGGCCCAGGGCCAAGGACTGGATTTCTCCGCCTCCTGTCAGACAGGTGTGACCACATGACTGGGTTCCAGCCAATGGAGAGAAGGCTGTTTGCAGGAAGTGTCCTCAGAAAGGAGCTGGCCCTTTCTCCGCGCCCCGCCCCCTCTTGCAGAGGGGACCCTGGGGCTGAGCAGCCACCCACAGCACAAGCTGGGTGCCCCCGGCCAGGTGTCAGGGAGCAGAGCCTGGGAGGAGCTGGGGCCTGACATCAGAGCCTGCACTGCCGAGGTTTACAAAACAGAGAGCTACCTTCTGTTTTGTTTAAGCCTCTTTTATTTCGGGTTTTGTGTTATTTGCAGAGGAACCTTATAAAACACACAGGCTGCATTGTCAGCACAGCCATGATCCTGGCTGCCACCAAGCACAGACTCTCCCGGCCTAAGAAACCTAGGAACGGCTCTGCCCCTCCGCTCTTTCCCCTTCACCCGTCCGCGCCACGATCCACCCTGGGCATTACCTGGCACCCGCGCACCACCCTGGTGAAGCACACGGCCAACACAGCGGGCAGGGTGGTGGCCCCTGAAAAGCTGTTTTAAGCTGTTTCCTTAAAAATCAGAGAAGTTTTTTTTTTTTTTTTTCATATACAAATCGGTAGCTTTTATGTAGCAAAAAGTGAGATTTGTGTGCTGAAGTGGCAGAGGGAAATGGGAGAGAAAATGGGAGGCTCCCACTTCATTTCCTGGTGGCTGTCACTGGAGAGTGGCTGGCACACACCAACCCGCCGGCCCTCACCGCACCCCCAGGCATGCTCTCCTTCCAGCCCTCAGCTCCAGCCCCTTTCTCCAGGCGGCCTCACCTCGCTGGCCACACTCACACCACACAACCTGGCGTGGACTGGGCCACGTGTTTCCCCAAACACTGCGCTTCCCTCACGTTCATCAGGGCAAGGCCTGTCCTCACTCCACAGCCCGCACGGCCGAGCACACGGCAGGCCGCCCTGGGCTGCTGGTTTGGCTGAAGAACATTTCCATCACCATTTATCCGTCCAACAAGTGTTTCTGGAACACCTGCTAAGACAGAGCCTCAGGTCATAGATTAAAAACATAAAAAGCCTCTGAGCTCCAGGAGCTCACAGCGAATAAACATTCCAGGGCATCGTGGTGGGAGTAGGGGCTGGCCAAGCCGAGGGGGGCGGCCACCCTGGTGCCCCCTAGCTGAGTGGAGGCATCTGAGACACTCCCTGTAGGAGCGGGGCTGCCCGCCCAGAGGAACAGTAACGGGCTGGCCCTGGGCAGAGGTGGGGGGGGGGGGGGGGTCCTGACTGCCTTGTCCATATCCTCCCAGGGGCCTTCCCTAGCCTCCTGCAGCATCTGCCCAGTGACACAATAATTTTAACACTGGCCTAAGAATAACATGGTCACATAGGTAATACTGCCTCCAAAACAATTAATGATGCGTTTCACAGTAAAAAACCCATGTGTTTGACTGTCTTCCAGCAGCGGGTCTCTCATCTGACACTCCCATCCCAGGCTGGAGCTGCTCTCAGCAGCACCTGGTTTGCCTGGAGGCTCTTGTCCATCCAGTCGTCCCCCAGGTCCGCTGTCCCTTCACCTCATCTGTGCCACTGGCCTCACCGGGCCGAGCTCAGAGCTCAGGCACTGCTGCACTCACTCATCTGCCTTTCCTATCAGACAAGAGTGGCTGGCTGGCCCTTGTTAGCCCTCCCGCCCGGGGCCTACCACAGCCGGGCACCTGGCAGGCCTGCCGCCATGCGTGCCCGCTCCGTGAGTTAGGGAGAGGGTATGAGGCTCTGTGGGCTCTAAGAGAAACAAACGGAGAACACACTCTCTCTCCCACGATTTCTAATGAAATGTCAAAGCCTTTCCCCGACCCCATTTACATCCTATTTTAAGAGGCAACTGAAGCTGCAGGTCTGTCTCTGAAAGGCCTAAGGAAGAAAATCATTACTCCACAGAATTCACACTGGCCCTGCCTCCGTCTCAAAGCTCCCTTGCTCCTAGTCTCTCTGGAGGAGAGAAGAGAAATCAGCTTGGAACGAATCAATCAAGCGAACATTTATCAGGACTTTCCGTTCAGGGCCGTGCGGGGCACCGTGCGCACACACACACACACTGACTCCTGCTTCCAAATCGAGGGAAGAAACCAGGCTGAGGAATACGGAATGTCATGTTTCCTCTGGGTCCGGCCTGGCTTCTCCTGAGCTCTCCCAGGGAAGGGCTCTTCTGAGCCCCGACACAGGGCTTTATTCTCACACCACGTGACACCAAGCTTCCCCACGGTGCTACCTCCTCCCACTTTCACAAAGCCTTCTGACTTCTTCATTCTCCTCTTTTCTGTATTCTAATGGAATTTTCTTGTCTGAATAATTAATTTGGCATTAAATCATTACTTATATTATTATCCATTTCTTATGAGTTCATCCTCTCTCTCCCAGAGAGCCTGTAAGATCCTCAAAGATCATGTTTCAAATCCCACCATACATCCGGAGCACACAGTAGGTACTTCCCAAACACTGAGGAACTGACCACTCTGGTAGATCTCCATGTTCTCTTTGCTGACACTGGCATTTACTAACACCTCAGTTCAACCACAACCACCAAAGAGCAGAGATACCAAAAGAAGCACCGAGTAGGACATCTGTCACCAAGCAGGAGGAGGGGCCAGCCCAGAGGTGACCATCCGGGGCACTGGGCTCCTGGCAGCGATCTCAGAAAAGCTACCCTTGCCCAAGACGTGAGCATTTGGGGCTGAGCCCAGAGAATCCCGTTTTCTAGCCTTGGGCTCGGGGAGAGAATGTCCTTAAAAAGTCAAGAAACATGTAGGGAAGGGCTGCCTGAGCCCAGATGTAAACCGGCAGGAACACACATGAATGGAGGCCATAAATCCCTCCCAGGACGCAGACAATGCCTCGGCGATAAGCATGCAGATTGCTCACCTAGTTCAGAAACTCCCCTGAGTTTGCTTGTAATTAAGGGGGTTAGAAAGGTAAAAAAAAAAATATATAAACCCAATTAATCATTTAAATATTTAAAGTCAGATTTCCCCTCACTCCAGGATTAGTGTATTTCATAACGCCGGCGCAGACAGCCCTGCCTTTTACTGGGGTTCATTTTAGAGCGTGTTTAAACTCGTCAGGTTGAGTGATGCTTCCAGCAACTAATCGCATGTCAAATAAAAGATATTTTATGTAATAAATTACTGCTACAAGTAATTCAAATGTCATTTATCAGTTTTATTATCAGTCAGGCAAAGTCTTCTTTCTCTATATTAATCAAAATCAAGCTTTTTTTTTTTTTTTTTTTTTTTTTTAGGAGCAGTTTTGACACCTCTTGGCAAAAGTACAGAAGGGAAGAGGCAGCGCCAGCCCGGAGCGGGAGGGGCGGGCAGGGCCGAGAAGGATGACCCTCCCGGGACACTGGAGCTGCAGGTGTTTAGAAGTGCCCTTCCCATTGTTTTTACACCAGCGTCAGCGCAGGAGGGAGTCTGTCTCTATGAAGATGTATTTTATTTTTAGGGCTGGGAGACTCTTAAAAATACTCCTACCTAAATACCTCACCGGGCAATGCTTTTTCTCAGAGCGATCGGACAGGGGATGATTTAAACCCTGAACTGCCCCTCCCCGTCCCGGGCTTTGCCTCGTTCGGAAAGACGAACAGCTTAACCCTTGGTGTCTACTCACAGGAGGCAAACGCGGGGTGTGTTAGGCCAGAACGCTCTGTTCTGAGAGAGAAGTTTTCAAGTAGCCGGGAGACCTGTTTGGTATTAGGCCCCAGAGGAAACAGCTGGAGTAGAACAGATGTGCATCTGAGAAACTTCTGCGCCCCAGCTGCCACTGCCCATCCTCAGCAATCCCACCCCCCCGCGGGGCCAGGGGCAGCAAAGGGAAGCGTGGGGACTTGTCCCTGGTTAAGAGGGAACAGAGAATGGTCAGTGACCAAAGCAAGCACAATGGGTGGGAGGAATGCTGGCGGGAAGGAGGAAAGAGGCCCAGGCCGACGGGCAGCTGCTGACTCCAGAGCCGCAGGACAAGGCTCACCCCAAGGCATGCTCCTCTCGTCTCAGCCACATGCCACCAGTGGTTTGTCAGACAAGGCGACCACGGATGAGAGCACGTGAGTGTGTGCTACCTGGCCTCACCCCTTCAGCCTCATCCACAGAGAGAAGCCAGCAGCAGTCTAAATGGGCACACACAGCGAGCGGCTCTAACCACTGCCCAGCCCTGCCTTGCACAGTGATCTTCCCTCCCCTGGGGCGGATGGCAGGGTGAGCCAGAAGGGAGCTCCAAACCATGTGGCAGGGGTTGAAATCATGCCTTATAAAATCTAATCGCTAACACCGTTTTAAATCATGTTTTGAAAAAATAAAACTGCCAAGACAGACAATTATACAAAAGACATTTTGAAAGACGACAAATGCAAGGCTGAGTTACATTAAAGACACAAAACTGAGCTATTTTTCATCATGTTGGAGTCCATTTTCACCTTTTTAGACTTTGTACAGGTGACTTAAACCAGGGGTTCTGGCTGGATTTGAGGTGTACATTTATTTACTAGTTTAAAGAACCTCAATTCCTGAAACAGCTTTTATTTAAAAACAACACAACTTCCTGTGGGCCATGGTCTCATGTTATAATTAAACACTACATACAAAAAGGACATTTACATCTAATCTGAAATTTTCTAACAGACTGCCACTGCATAAATATACATGGGATAGCCAGAATAAGGGAGGGAGGGAAGGGAGGGAGGGAAGGAAGGGAGGGAGAGGAGGGAGAGAGAGAGAGGGAAGGGGAGGGGAGGGAGGAAGAGGCAGTCTAAACCTACTAATATGAACTTTAAAAAATAAAACTGGGAGGCAAGTTATTTTAGCGAGCAAATGAGAATGCACTCATGAATCCAAACTTCATGTGCGTTCCTCTTAGAGCAACAATAACATGCAAAAGCACTGCTCTAAGGGAATGGAAACTGAGCCAATGCGTGCTTTAATAGATTCTTACTTATGACCATAATACTTGACACAACACATTAATAAACTCATTTATCCTGGTCCCTCGTCTCTTCTTAAACCTTTGTCACAGACTTCAAAGTGTGTCTAGAAGGTCTGGGTGTGTCACATTCGTCCGGAAAGAACCAGGAGCCGCCGGCTACGCCTCCCAGTCCCCGGCTTGCTGAGCCTGGGCCGGGAGCGCTGCTCGGGCCACAGCCCCGAATCCGATGGAGGGAGCGGGAGCGGGGCGGTGACTTACTGTACGGCTGCGGCATGAGGTGAGGGGGCTGCACAGGAACCGCCGGTGCAGCTGCGCCCACGGCCGCGGGCTCGTCGGCCGCCGTGCCCGACCGCTGGAAGGCCACATCGATCTCGTCGTCGGTCAGCCCTGGGGGGGAAGAGCACACGATCGCAGGTGAGTGCCCTGTCCACTGCCCCTGGCTAGTACGGAATCGGCATTGAGAAAAGGCCCCGAGAGCCACGGGACGCCTAGCATCCTGGGAAGTTGCCTCTCCGATTTCGGATTCTCTGGAACCTCTCTCAGTTGCAATTTAACCTTAAGCGACAGAATATTAGCCTCAACACTGCTTCCAAATGTGGCTCATTCAATTTCCTTAATTTATCCTTGAGTTTATTGCTGCTTTTGAAGTCACTCTGTACTGCAATTCTCCATTCTTCCCCTGAAAACAGATACCATCAACTGCAAATGTGGCTCATTTTAATCTGTAATGGTGTTAAAAAAAAGAGGGGAAAAAACTAACAATAATGCATGAAAACAGACAGGGAAACAAAAAACTAATTATTGGGTGAGACGACTAATTAGTCTAGATCGTTTCTGAAGACGGGAATAATTTGCTTTATTTTATGACAAATGCAGAAATAAAAAGAAAAATCAGGACTGACTGTGATTAGTATGAATGGGATATAGAATGTAAAGAAGAAAATAAAACAAGAAAACAGATCAAAACAAGGCCAGGCCCAAACTTTGAGATGATTATTACTCTAGCCTATCACAGGCTGCCTATATCGCCTTTGGCTAGTTTTTCATTCCTCCTTTTTTTTTTTTTTTTTTGTCTACACCACGCTGCACACGGGACCTGGGGAATAGCAGGGCGCCCTCTGCAGTGGCTACTGCACATGGAGGGGATTTGCCCAGGGAGGAGCCCAGAGAGGAATGAAAGGCAGGTGAAGACCCAGGCGGGCCCCATTTCCGGGGGGCACCTGGCCGGAAGCTTTTCCCAGGCAGCCGGGGGAGCTGGCTCTGTGGGAGGAGAGGGGGCACCAACCAGCCCAAAGTGTGGCACCCAGTGGGGCACCCGGTGTGAGAACAACTCCCCTGTGTGGCCCGCTCGGAAGGTGCGTGTGCATGGGAAGTAAGATGGGTGTGCAATCGGAAGTAAGTGCGTGTGTGATCGGAAGGTGTGTGTGCAATCGGAAGTAAGTGCATGTGCAATCGGAAGGTGGGTGTGCAATCGAAAGTGCGCGTGCGATCGGAAATAAGGTGCGTGTGCGACTGGAAGGAAGGTGGTGTGCAATCGGAAGTAAGTGCGTGTGCAATCGGAAGGTGGGTGTGCAATCGGAAGTGCGTGTGCAATCGGAAGGTGGGTGTGCAATCGGAAGTGCGTGTGCAATCGGAAGTAAGTGCGTGTGCAATCGGAAGTAAGTGCGTGTGCAATCGGAAGTAAGTGCGTGTGCAATCGGAAGTAAGTGCGTGTGCAATCGCGCTCCAGCCACGGGGGAGGAAAAGGCAGGTGGGAGGTCGCCGCTGGTCCACGGTAAAGCGCTCCGACCGGCCGCACTGTTCCGGGAATCCCATCTCCACTCCGGCCGCAGCACGGAGCTTTTAAACCGGAGCCTGGAGCTCTCCACATCTGGTCAGCCGCCCTCCATTAGAGGCCCCCGGCGTGGTCGAGCTGCCCCTGGGGTGGGTGACGTAAGCACGGGAGGTTCTGAGGATCAGCATCTTCCGAGCCGGCCGCACGTTCCGTGCCAAGGGGCTACTAGATGGAGCCCATTAATACCCTGCTGCCCGGCGCTGCCCGCTCCGCACCGGCTCCGCACCGGCGTGAGTGGGCTGCAGCCACCCCGACTTTTCTGGGGAGAAGGCCTGAGCTGTTCCAACCGGCCCGGACCCTCTCCTGTGCTGGGCGGCTGAGATGTGGCCCCATTAACACTGCGGCTCCCCCTTCTCCGCACACCGGGGAGCGGCTGGCAGGCCGGCCACAGCTCTGTGAAGCCTCTTAGCAGATTGATGGGCAGATGGAGAGGCTGCCAGGGGGCAGGAGGGTCATTTATAAGAGCTCCCTCAAAATGCAAAGGCAGATCTGTCTATGGGGCGGCATGGGGTTCGGCCCTCTCCCAACCCCCCCGCTGACTGCAGAGGGGCTGCTTTCTCATCATCTCACCCCCAAGCACAGGGGCAGCCGAGACAGACAAGCCGAGGAAACACTGAGAACACTCTCCTCCTAGACAGGAAGGGAACCCCTGCCAGGGTTCCAGCAGGAAAGATGCGGCTCTAACCAGCCGCAATCGGCCGCCGGGGAAGCGGCCGTGCGCCGTCAGCACAGGCTGCGGCGGGTCACTGTGGGCCGCGGAGCTGCGCAGACCTGGCGCTGCGCGTGCCTTGTCAGCCGCCGGCTGCAAATAAGGATAATTTTCCCAAAAGGAGCATTCAGTTGCATTCTCATTTTCCCTTTTGGCTCTTTCAAATATAAACAAGTACGATAATGTTTAACGCTGGGGAAATATACAGTAAGTTGCAGGCTGGGCTGAGGCCCCGAGGCCCCGAGAGCCGGAGTGGTTAAAGGGACAGGACTCGCTGTCGCTGCCCGTTGTTCTGCCCTCTGGCTCGGAGCGTTGCCGAAGCCCGTTTTCCCAATAGAACGTGTTCCTCGCGTTATTGCAGCCGAGCCCGGGAGTGAGGCCGCGGCTTAAAGGGCATCAGTACATCCTCCCAGGCTCTGGTTTTTCAGAGGCCTTATCATCTGATGCCCTCAATCCACACTGGCTGGGAGTCTGATATCCTAGTCCTCCGAGAGTCAGGATTCTGATTTAGTTACATAAAGTGAATCATTTTTCTTCTTCTTCTTTTTTCTTTAAAAAAAAAAAAAAAAAGCATTTTAATGATCTCACTGAACAATATAATTTCAGAGCTGAACCATTATCCCAGTCATTGCCTTCATTTAACAGATTAAAAAAACAGAGGCCCAAAGAGGGTGAAAAATGTGCCTCAAAGCACGCGAGCTGAGGGCCTGGGACTGCCGGTGACAGTGGGCTTCCCGCCTCCAGCACAGTGGCTCCCACACAGCGCAGTCCCATCACAACTGCACACTGAAGTCTTAGCTCTTCAATATCAGGGAGGAGGTCTACACAAGGACCAGACCTCTTTTCTCCCTTCCCCATGTGACACCCCGCACAGGGAGGGCCCACGGGTGCTGCTTCAGGGCTTCCCAACCCTCACAGGAGCCTGGCACCTGGGTCCGCTCTGCAGTGCCCCCTGGGCAGCTTTCTGAGCAGCACCGAGTGACGAAGGCAGAGTGACCTGATCTCATCCTGGTATTCTAACCCCAAATAAGCCCACCCTGCACAGTGCCCCCTCCTCTGGTGTGTCTGGCTCAGGGAGGGTGGCCAGGGTCAGGACTCGACAGGTGACCTCTCGGGTGAAGCAGCTGGGCCTTGGAGCCTGAGCGGAGGGGTCACCTCTCTGAACCCCCTGCTCTCCCGGTTCTGGGCTCCTGGTGCGGAGCGGCTTTGTCCTCAGGGATGAGGTGCTGCCCCGAACCCCCACGACACAGCCAGGTGCACCCACTCCCGCTGAGAAGCACCGGGAGCTCGGAGTGGGACCCTGCAGGATCCAGAAGGTTAAAGGGATAATAAAGGGAACTGCCGATGGTAAGTGAATTATATTTGGCTCTGACGCTGAGGCACGGGCCACAGTAGAAAAGGCATCTCTTTGCGTTGTTTACCATCACCCTGACTAATGCAGACCTTTTTTTTGTTGTTGTTTTAAATAATCTCATGCAAATTAGACACACACACTTCCTTCCAGTTGATTGCTATCTGCAAGAAATAATCTAACTACCCAGGGACGGAGCAAGGGCTGAGCTGAGCAGAGATGGAGCTAACTAAGGGTGTCAGTCTTCCCCTCCCGTCTGCCCAAGTCTTCCTCTAGCTGCTACCTTAGGGAGAACTAGCCAGTTTCATTAAAACCTAGAATTTTCCAGTTGGGGTGAAACTGCGTTACCTGATATCACTAGCCCCGTGCGTGCGGGGGCTCCTGCGGTGACCTCACCTCCGCGCCTGCGGACTCCAAGGGCCTCAGCCCTCCCCATGAGAGGCATGACAATTAAAACTATCTGACAGGGAGCAAGCTCAGGAGGTCCGGCCCCATCCGCTCACCAGCTTCAGGCAGAGGAGGAGGAGGGGGGCCGAGGGGCCGGTCCCAGGCGGCAGGAGGAGCCGGCGTCTGGCTCGGAGGCTGTCCTTCTGCCTGTCAGGCCACAGCAAAGCCACTCTCTGTTCAGACCCCACCGCGCACTCCAAGTCCCAGCCCTGACCCCAGTTCTCCAAAAACAGCTCCCTTTAAGGGAGCCTCCCCTTGTGCAGAAGCCGGCCACGGACTTTGTTTCCAGCACTTTCTTCAGGGAGGGGTCCCTTTAAAAGCACAGGCAAGTGAGCACATTCTATCGACCACTGGAGTGAGTGCTTCACCTGCTTATTTTTATCCCTTAGAAGATAAACAAATGTACTTTCTTTTTCTAAACGTTTTGTTAAAATGCAAACAAACCCAAACCCGGCGGTGGACTGTGAGCTGCAGGATGCAGGTCCTCCCCCGGGGCGCAGACAAACGGGCACGGAGGAGGGCTGGCTGTTTCTGTGGCACCGGCTGTGCGTGGGCTTCTCGGGGACCGCAGGGCACTGCCACGGGGCCTGGCCCAGAGCGGGTGGAACAGAAAGACGGATGACAGTGGACGGCAGTGTTCTCTGCCTCTCTCAGGTCAGGCAGCCAGCAGGACAGAGGGTCAGGGAGAGCGGGGACATAAGCAAGATAATGAACGCCTGGCAGCAGCGGCCAGCCCGGCCCCAGGTTTATTAGGGAGCGGGGCCAGAGGCTGGTGGCAAAGGACGGCAGTTTCGGGCTGGCCACTCTGGCCAGCGTCCTCTCCATCACAGTCCCTGTTCACAGGGCTCAGGTGATTCACGGAGGCCGAGCAGGGTGACCTCTCTCAGAACAACTATTTTCTGCCCGGGCACAGTCTGGACGGAGAGGAGGCAGAGAAGACAGCTGGCTAAAAAAGATTCCCCAAATTAAAAGAAAAATCAACTCTCTCAGCAAAGGTTAGGGGAGGGGAAAGGGAAAAAGTATTTTTATTTTATTTTATGAACATTTTGTTGGAACAGAGGAGTACAATGAGGACTCTCAGAGCCTCTAAAAGTCGTCGGATGACCTGTAGACCCCTATTTCCCAGTGCCTTGTATAAAATTGAATTTTTTAAACATAAATTACACGTAATGACGACACTGTAAAAACTAACAGTAATGGAAAGCTGTGCTGTATTTCATTAGCCTGTATTATTCCGTGCCACCTGATCCAGCCGGGCCTTGTTTATGAGTTAGTGTGCTAGCAGATGCCGATGGAAGCATTTGCTTCGACCTTGCTCTTCTCATTGGGGCATGAAATTACGACGGCAGCACCTTGATATTACAGCCATAAATACAGTAAACTGCAAATTTAAGCCAACGGCTCCTATTGTCTCTGAACATAAAGCTGATCGGTATTTATTTAAAAGGAGAACAAAAAAAATATTATATATCACCTTGTTTATGGGGCCTCCTCCACCCACTTCCTAGTCCCCTCCCCCAGCCCCCGGCCTGTCTCATTCACTTGGTTAAAATATTAAGCAAATGAGCCAAATGCTTTTTCTGCTGATTAACTCTCCCCAAGTAGCAAAACAGTTTTTGAGAAACTAGTGCCGAACATCCGCAGCCTGACGAGAGAGTTTTTATGAAAACCGCTGCGGAGCGGGCCGGGCCCGGCACGCTGACGCCGTGGTGCGTTCACGCCCAGAGGTGAGCCTGTCGCTCCCCTCGCCGAGGGGAGTTCCAGCAGCAGGAAAAGGTGCCGAGGATGCCGGGCG
This sequence comes from Pipistrellus hanaki, assembly GCF_964339955.1. Taxonomy (NCBI): domain Eukaryota; kingdom Metazoa; phylum Chordata; class Mammalia; order Chiroptera; family Vespertilionidae; genus Pipistrellus; species Pipistrellus hanaki. The sequence continues at coordinate 195,416,755 of NC_140504.1, forward strand.
CGGTGTCCTCTCAGTCCCCTTCTGGAGATCGCTCGGTAAAAATGCTATTTCAAAAAGAAGCAAAACGCTGCCTCCTGCCACCGACGGGAGGAAGAAAAACATCTGACCCGGGATATAATTCTCGCCACCACGCAGGGAGCGGGGCCTCTCATTAAAACTCGCGCCAATCCCCTCCTTATCCCAGTGAACCATAAAGACAATCTATCCTTTAGCCGCAGGAGACGCGCAGGAAAAATAAACACAAAGACAAAAGGACACCGGCCATCACCAGGCCGCCGCCGAGGATAAATCACGGAGTAAAAGGCCGGGCAGAGCCGCTCCGCTCCGGTCTGACGGGAAGGCTCTGCGCTCGGCTCAGCGGGATGAGCTCTGACTCTGAGACGCGGAAACCCAGCCACGTCCAGGGTAGGATTCGTGGAGTGAGTGTGCAGACGGCAGACACACAGGCAGCTCCCCCGCTCCGCCGGCGCAGCAGACAGAGGGGCGGGTTGGCAGGGAACTAAATGGGGGTTTGGGGGAGCAGTTTCACTCCAAACCCGACCGGCGGGGTCAGAGGATCCAGGCCCGGGGGCACCAATGAGGGGCCAACTCAGCCAAGACCAAACTTTCGGACGTTGATTCGTGACGTGTTACTGCACCGGGGACGTCCTCCCCGGAGCCCCGGATCACTCCGCCGCACCGGCCCCGCTCCCCGCTCCCGTTACTGCACCGGGGACGTCCTCCCCGGAGCCCCGGATCACTCCGCCGCACCGGCCCCGCTCCCCGCTCCCGTTACTGCACCGGGGACGTCCTCCCCGGAGCCCCGGATCACTCCGCCGCACCGGCCCCGCTCCCCGCTTCCGCTCCGGAGGAAGCTCCTGAAATTTACGGCGTCCCCGGGGGGCAGTGGGGCCGGTGAACGAGACCTGCGAGCTGCCCTCCCGCCGCACAAACTGAGCTCTCTCTCCCAGGAAGGGCTGGGGGGGCCTCCAATCAGCGCGTGGTGTCTATTTTTAGGCCTATAGTCTAGGGCGTTTTTCCTCCTAATCCCGCTCTGCTAACTTCCAGACAAAAATAGAGGGTGACTTTGGTGTTTGATCACCAATTCCCAGGGATTAACAGCAGGGCAAATAGTCTGCCGCTGTCAGAGACGGCAAGGTGGGGTCCTGCCCACCGTGCACGGACCAGGCCCGGGGAAGGCACCCTCTTTCCGGACGAAGGGGTACGGTAACCAGGGTCACTGCTACCCGAAGGCCGAAGGCCAGGTGAGCCAGAGGCGTGCTGGGCATACGAGAAAGCCAAACTGACAAACACCGTTCACTATTCTCGAATCTTCCTCCCGTTTTGGAAGACGCAGTGAAGTGTTTTGTTTTTTTTAAATCACCTTTGACAACCAAAGAAATTCAGGCCTGGAAGAAATGTCGGAGCTCATCTGATCTGCCTCCTGTTCCCTTTCTTTTCTTTTCGTCTAACAGATCAAAGAGCCGGGCAGCAACTAACCCACAGCCACGGGCCCCAAGGCAGGACCTGAGTCCAGCCCAGGGCTCTGTTCACCGTGTGTGTGGGACACACACACACACACACACACACACACACGCGCAGAGAGAAAGCAGCCTGCCATGCCTGCTCCCCTTTGCTCTCTGCCACAGCCAACACACGTTAAATAAGCAGTCTGAATCAACCACTTCCCAAAACAGAAAAACAAAGGAATATACAGAGCAAGGGGAAACCAGGTGAAGGTACACGGGATCGTTATGATAATAAAAGAACATAAGCATACACAGATAATTTAATTTTTTAAAAAGTAAAAAAATAAATAAAATTTTAAAAATCTGAAGGAAAAAAGAACATAAGCATACACACATACAAACACATCTGTTTTCGTTGTGTGTTTTACACATAAAATCTAGATGAGAAACGAGTAACTCTGGTCTGGTGAGGAGGGGACTGTAGCTGGGGAGAGACTGAAGGCAGACTTTTCCTGCATATCCTTATGCACTGCGTTGCGTGGGAATATACTTCTCATGCAAAAAGATACGTTACATTTATTTTTAAGAACAAAAACATATTTGGGGGCGGGAGGGTCCTTAATCCTAAACAAAATCACTTGGAATGGTTATCCTTTTCTGGAAGAGAAAGACCAGGACAGAAGAGGAGGTGTGCCGGAGTGGGATCAGAAGGGCGCCCAGTTTCTGATCTCGCTTAACCCATGGTGGCGGTAAGCTCCGCAGCCACGTACGAGGTGGCGTTTAAACCTGTTTGAAAAGGCAGGCACCTGCTCCATTGTGACACATCCTGGAAGAAGTGCTTCTCCCAGCTCTAAATATCTGCTTCACCAATGGCAGTGTTTCCATCACGGCAACAAAACAAACATTTGCTTTGGGATGCTTCATGTGTCACCCGAACAGCCTGATGCAGGAAACGATCTCCTGCGGGACACAAATGGGGGGAGGGGGAGTTCTGCTCCCGAGGAAAACCTGTCGCCAGAGTCCAGGGCACCGAGACACGGTCTTCGGTGACTTAGCTGAGCGCCGTGAATGTTCCATGCGCGACTCAGGCTTTGTTTAACATCTTGAATCTTAAACATGCGATCAGAAGGGTTATTGTTTGGTATTCAACTTACTCCCTAGAGTTACTAACTGCCATGTTTAAAGTTCTCATATTAATTTGATATTAACACTTGAAACATACTATGTGCTGGTAGGTCAATACCTAACTTACTTTGTCACCACCTGTTTGTGTAGCTCGGGTGAAGCTGGCATTGGTGGTACAGTCAGCCTGTTAACGGAGAGACACGTATTCAGCCTTAGCCAAACCCACAGACACCTGAGCGCTCACTGCGGCGGCGGGAGAGTCAGGACCAGCCTCGGCAGCTTTCCTAAGACCGCTCGCTCGCCCCATTCCTTAAGCTGAGTATTTTGTCTATTTCCTACTATAACACATAGTCTTATATAATATATAGATAATATAAATAGGACATTATTGATAAGAAAACACACATACAAAAGCAGGGAAAATAAAAGCATAGAGAAAATAAAAAATTCATATTTTCACTCTCTCTAACCAGAACTAACAGCCAAAACTGATGAAATCCAGTGTGAACAAACGTTTTAGGAGCTTTTTATGTTTTTAATTCTTTGAGTCCCAACACTAACCCTGCACAGGCCGCTGCGTCTATGGCACCGGTGGGGCCGTGCGGTGCCTCCCCACAGGCCAGAGGTGGCAGCGTGTTCTCCCCGCTTCACAGATGAGGAAGTCGAGGCGCGCGAACAGTCAGCAGCCTCTTGGAGGCCCCGGGCCGAGTGGAGAGCAGGACACAAGCCCAGTCAGCGGGCCCAGCACGTGGGCAGGTATTCCAGATCTTGGTTCAGCTTCAGAGGCTTTGGCATTAAGGTGTGTTGGTGAAGTTACTAAGACTGAACTTTTTCAAATTAAATAGGACACTTTTAAAAAATCCTCACCTACGGATTTGTTTCCATTGAATTTCAGAGAGAGTGGAAAGGAGGGAGGAGGGGAGAAAGAGAGACACGCTGATCTGAGACCCGTGGATTGGCTGCCTCCCACGCACACCCTGACCCAGCCCGGGGAGCAAGCCTGCAACCAACGTACCTGCCCTTGACCAGGAACTGAACCCTCAACTCTTTGGTCTGCAGGTCAATGCTCTAACTACTGAACTACCGGCGTGGGCTAAAAACCACTTTCTGCATGAGACTACTCAAAGCTGGCAAGGGTGCTGTGGGAGGGCAAAATGAGCAACTTCTGGAAGACAATTCGGCACTCAATCTCAGGAGCATCTAAAAATGTTCGTGTCCGTGCCAGCACCGGTTTGGCTCAGTGGATAGAGCGTCGGCCTGCGGCCTGATAGGTCCCGGGTTCGATTCTGGTCAAGGGCATGTACCTTGGTTGCGGGCACATCCCCAGTAGGGGGTGTGCAAGAGGCAGCTGGTCTCTCTCATCGATGTTTCTAACTCTCTATCCCTCTCTCTTCCTCTCTGTGAAAAATCAATAAAATATATTTTAAAATGTTCATGTCCTTTGACTCAACAATTTTACTTCTAAGAAATAATAGTGCAGTATAGCGTACAAAGATGGATCGTCTCTATATTTTTAACAATAGTAAAAAATTTAAATAACGTAAATGTCTAGAGGAATGATTAGATAAGTTATCACATATTACAATAATGTAATAATAGTCAAACGCTCACATTCATATGAACAGTTTCTGACGACTTGGGAAAATGCTTTTGATACGTTAAGACATAAAAAGCAGATGTTATGTTCAGAGCGTGATCTCAATTACATTTTTAAAGAGAACAAAAGGAAGCAGTAGAGTTGCATCATTTTAAACTTCATCTGAATTCAACCTAGAACGTCCAGAAGGAAAGAGAAGGAAACAGTGGGGAGGGCCCATCACCTCATTCAGGGAGTGTGATGTCTTCCAATGAGCCAAGGGGAAGCCTGAACTCACTGCCTGCTATCACCTCATTCACTCCACATACTCTTGCAGTCTGAGCACCTGTCCCAGGATATTCTCCCCATACATGTGCACACGCACACGCAAAGCCAACCATGTTAAACCAAAGATCTGTTTCAATGTGAAAAAAAAGGTGGCTGTACTAGACTTACTGCACAAGGCAAAACACTGGTCTCCTGCATAATGTCTTTCTAAGAGATATTTAAAAATTATTATTATTTTTTAAATATTTTATTGATTTTGAGAGATAGACGGGAGAGGGAGAGAAAATGAGAAACACTGATGTGAGAGCAGAACATCAATCAGCTGCCCCCTGCACGTCCCCTACTGGGGTTCGAGCCCACAACCAGGCATGTGCTCTGACTGGGAATCCAACCAGCAACCTTTTGGTGCATGTGATGATGCCCAACCAACTGAGCCACACCAGCCAGGGCTTAGAAATTATTTTTAAAATTAGTATTTAATAGATATATTCCCACAGTACATGCCACATAGTAAAGATATAAAAGGGTCTATAGTGAAACATTCAACTCCTTCCCACTCCTGCCACCTGGCCTCCAGTTACACCATCCATAGGCAGCCAAGGCCACTAGTTTCTTCTCTGCCTTCTAGAGACTGTCCGCAGACAGGAAAGTGCTGTTAGATACTCATACGGTGTGTATTTTCTATACTATATAATGGGAGTGTTTTTATACAAATCATAGCATAGTATGAACAATGTTCTACACCTTGCTTTTTTAAATTAATACATATTAGCATTCCAAAATATTAGTATCTATGGAGTTCTCCCATTCTGTTTAAGAGCTGTATGGGTCCCATTAAGTCGGGACACTATCACTTACTTGTCCCCTACTGAACATTCACTGCGACCAATATTCAAGTACAGCCCCTGTCTGTGCCATCTGTACACCTGCCAGGATGGCCCTGCGGCAGGCTCAGGGCAGGCCGTTTTCCGTTCAGTGGGTACTGACACTGCCCTCCTCAGAGGCTGTCTCCACTTCCATTTCCCACAACCTTCACTGCACAATGCTATCGAGCTTTTCAGCGTTGTTCTTCTGAAAGGTTAAAAAATGGCCTCATTGTAGTTTTAAGGAAACTCTGTTGGTGTTCGATACACAGAAGCACACACATCGTAAGTACACTCCTCAGTGAATTCTCGCACAGCGAAAACATCGTGTAAGTACCAGCCCGATGAAAGCGTGGAGTAACTCGAATAGCACAGAGAAGCCTGCTCGTGTCCATCTTTACGTAAATGCAGTAACACAGGACGCATTCCCGCAGGAAGGGCCGTGGCCAGCATTGTGCTTGTGAGGCTTGTCCACGCTGGTGCTGCAGCCATGGCTCATTCACTGTACCTGCCGCCCGCCATTCTTATACAGCTTATCTGTGTCCAGGCTGGGATCCTCTATGAATAGTGCTGTCGCTATCAGCATTCTTACAGAGCTATTTGGAGGGAGCTGCCGGATCATCCGAAGTATGTGTGCTATCAGCTTTAACAGGCACTGCTGACAGTTTCCCGTGTTACACCAACCTACGCTCACACCAGTGAGAACCAGACCCAGCTGTGCCACATCCAACACCCAAGCCCTGGGTTTTTCAGTTTCGGCCGTGCTGATGGTACCAGGTGACAGCTCATTCTGACTTTAATGGGCACTTCTCTGATGATGAATGGCGCTGGGCATCCTTTTTGTACATTTACTGCCTTTACCGGGCACAGCCTCATAGGTATGCATGTGCATATATAATAATCTTTACAATGTAAGGCATCTTTTCAATTACAGTTGACAAACAGTAGTGTATTAGCTTTAGGTGTACAAGATCCTGACCATCTTATGAAGTGATGTCATATCCATATAAAAACGGGCTACGTTTGCTAGCTCGGTCGTTAGAATGTTTTGTCTGCATCACCGATTAGCAAGAAAGGTATTTTGAAACTTTCATATGATGGCTCCGTCCAGTTCTCGTTTCAGTTCTGTCCCAATCCGGTGTGAGTGCACTGAAGGTCCGCTTCCTGAGAAACGCTAGGCCCTCCTCCGGAAGACGCCCTGACGTTCACGTCTCAGTCTGTCCCGTGTGATGCGAGGGCCAGGTTTCCTGCGGTGGATGTTTCCGGTACCTTTCTCCATCACTTCGCTTCTAGCCCTGTGTCTTCTCATTAAAGGTGTGTTTGATGTGAGCAGCACTGAATTGGGTTGGGTTTGGGTTTTTTATCTAATCTTGACAAACTCTGCTTTTAATGTAATAGTCTATTAACATTTGCTTTAAATACTAAAATTCGGGGGTTGGTAGCTTTCATCTTACAATTTGTCTTCCTTTTGATCTCTTTAATGGCCTCTTTTCTTGCCAACTTTTTTACTCAGGTTTTTCCTTGTCGGCAGGGTGGTTTCGGGTGGATTTCTCCCGGTAAAGTCACTAACTTTCCTTCTGCAGCTAAGACAGGGCATGGAGGCCTCACCCACCTCTGGCTCTGGCACCGTCCGTGGGTCCTGCCTGCTGTGATCACTGCTGTGGGGCTGCCCCTGGGGCTCTCCAGTTTCCAAGAGGGAAGTCTGAGAACCAGTAGCCTGGATGTCACAAGCCATCCTTGAATGCCCACAATCCCAGCCCCGCGAACACGCTCACGGCCCCCCTGCGCCTGTGCTCCTGCCGCACAGGTCATGCACGCATTTAAGCCCCCCGCTAAGACACTAGCACAGACACCAGCTCTCATCGCTGCTGCCCTTCCCCGGCCTCCTCTCCCTCCTGCACTTCTGTGCTCACCGGGCGGCTCTCCTTCCTGAGAACTCCGTTAGTGCTGCCTCCGGTGAGGGCGGCAAGGGATTCTAGCCGTGTTGTTTATCTGGAAATGCTGGTGTTTTTCCTTTGCTTTTAACAAGCGCTGTATTGTGAAATAACTTCAGACTTAGCAGCACAAAGAATTCTCATATATCTCACCTAGATTTTTCAGAGGGTAAATTTATTACCCTTTATCATTCTCTATCAATCAATATAATTTCTTTCCCTGAACTGTTGGAGACTAAGTTACAGACATGACACCCATTTCTTCCTAAATATTTCAGTGCTCGTTTACTAATGTGGGGAGCGGGGAGGATTCATGATCGCACATTACCACATACAATGATCAAAATCAATAAGTTAGCGTTGACACATGTCTGTCTGTGGCTCGGACCCTCCTCTGGCCTCAGCTGGAATGAACCACCTGCCCACCTTGTACCCGCACCGGGACGCCAATAGAAACCTCACGGTGAGCATGTCCAGCATGAGCTCGCCTCGCCCCGGGAACCGCTCCACTCCTACTTAACAAGTCATCCTTCCAGGCACAAGGCCAAAACCTTAGAGACATCTTCATTTCCGCTGCTCTTTCAGACTCAGATCAACCAACCAGGACGTGCTGTGGGATTTACTTTCAGACAACATTCGGGGGTCTGACTGAGGCCTTCCCCCACTTGACCCGTCTCCCAGCGCCCACCCTGCTGTCTGTCTGTTCTCAATGCAGCAGGCATAGCGATCCTACTAAAGCTGAAGTCCGATTACATCACTCCTCTGCTTAAAACCCTCGACGCTTCCCATTTTCCTAGCAGTGAACCCGAAGTCCTCACACAGATCAATACCGGTCCGCACGCCGCTCCGTCAGCACCGTGACACCCCCTCCCTGCCATCCGCCCTGCGCGCACTGGCCCCTCTGTTCCTAGAATCTGCCAGGCAGGCTCCCTCCTCAGGCTTTTGCAGGGCGGTTCCCTTGTCATGGAACTCACTCCCCAGAAATCCGCATGGCTCGCTTCCTCTTTTTCTTCACGTTTTTGCTCAAATGTCACCTTAGTGGGGGTTTTCCAAACCATGCTATTTAAAATCACAACCTTCCAAGAACTCCTTGGTCGTTCTCTGCGTACACTATGCTTACACCAGAGGCCCAGTGAGTGAAATTTGTGCACGGGTGGGGTCCGTAGGCCTGGCCGGTGATCAGGGCCTCTGGCTGCCAACCAGGGCCTTCCTTCGTTTCACGCAGCCCCCGGTGGTCAGCACACGTCATAACGAGCGATCGAACTCCCAGTCTCTTGGTCGAACGCCCGAGGGGACAATTTGCATATTGGGCTTTTATAGAGGGAAGATTGTGCTCCCTTATTCTGTCTCCCCTCCTCCCACCACTGGAACACAAGCTCCATGAAGGCAGGGGTGCGGGGCTCTTTCAGTCACGGCTCTCTTCCCAGTGCCTGGGGCAGTGCTTAGTTCTATTGGCAACTGGCAGGCAGGTGGTCAACAAAACTGCAAAAAAGGTAAATGGAATCCCAACATGCACAACATAAAAGCAATGCTGCCGGGGTTTGGGGAGCCAGCTGGAGCACGGAGGAAACCCAGAGTTCCTCCTTCCGGTGCCCTCTCTGAAGCATCTCTTCAGAACCTCCCAGGAGCCCTGAGGTGAGTGTACAAACTGTTACCATGGATCGCCCTGCACTGAGACAAACCCGTCTGCGCCTCAGCCTTGATGGGCCTGCATCTCCAGTCTCTGCCCGACGCTCCGCCCACCGCAGTCTTAGGATGCAGGGTGCTTCTAAGGGATGGTCCTGGGGTTTCAAAGGAAAGTCCAAAGTGTTTGCCAGGACTCCTCTAACTGGATAAGACACAAACTCTAGCTTCTGCCTTTCTTACAGAAGGCAGCTGCTGAGATCTCTGCTGGCTCTGTGCCACCTGCTGTGCGCGTGCGCAGTTCCGGAGTTAGCCTAGAATTGCAGGTGTGTTTATAAGCACAGTTTGGAGTTACCCCTTCTAAGAGTCTCTTACTGGAGTACCCATCCTCAAGTTCCGGTCTCTCTGGCATTCTTAAAACCCATCCCCCAGTTCCTCAAACCAATATTCCAGCTTTCTGCTGAGTTGTATTTGCTTGAACTTGGTGAACTGAGGGATGTCCCTAAGGAAAAAGGAATATACAGCTAAAAGGCTCTCACTCAGTGTGCCTCCTTCTCTCAAGAATCAAATCCAGCCGAAACCGGTTTGGCTCAGTGGTAGAGCGTCGGTCTTCGGACTAAAAGGTCCCAGGTTCGATTCCGGTCAAGGTCATGTACATTGGTTGCGGGCACATCCCTGGTAGGGGGTGTGCGGGAGGCAGCTAGTCGATGTTTCTCTCTCATCAACGTTTCTAGCTCTCTATTCCCTCTCTCCTCCTCTCTATAAAAAATCAATAAAATATATTTAAAAAAAAAAAAAAAGGAATCAAATCCATTCCATGTCTGCTTGCTTCTGGCTGCTCTCCTGTGCCTTCAAACAATGTTTCTAAAATATTTTGTCCAGAATTTATATTGTTATTGGTGGGAATGTTATGCTGATACAACATACTCGATCATTACTGAAAGCCAGACTCTAACTCAGAATGTTTTAAAAGAGAGTAAGTGAGCCTTGTTCTTGTATGTATTAAATTTGATGCTAAAGATACAGCAATTAAAACACCGAGACACTTGTGTAAGAGTGTGGAGGTCAACAGATATTCTTGAAAGAGACCTTGTTACATATTGAAATTTAACATATAATAAACGAAGTATAGCAAACAAATGGGTGAAATTACTTGTCTATTATTTAAAGGGCAGTTTTGGAAAAAGTGATGTCTGAAAGTAGTTTCATTTCATATCATTTTATTCATTTCAGATTAAAGATTAAATAACAAAACATAAAGCGTAAAAACAAAAATAAAATGAGTGAACATTTAATTTATCTGTTTGGTGTTTGCGAACAAGCTACCGAACCTCTCTCCCTCATTTTTTCCTCAAAGGCAAGAAGATAACAAAAAAGTACCTACCTCAAAGGGTTCTTGTGATTAAATAAAATAAGGGCACTCCACTCATTGCCTGACACATAATCAGCCCTCAATAAATGTTAGCTGTTGCTATCGTTGTTACTGTAATTATTATTATTTAATAATTTGGGGGAAAAACTCTCTTTCATAAAAATAATAGAGAAAATATCAGAAGATTGATAGATTTGATGATGTGAAAATAATCACTTTTACATATTAAAAACACAAAAGGCAAGGAACAAAGGAGAAAATATTTGCAAACATGACAAAGAATTAATATTCTTAATACATACAGAGCATTTAAAGATCAATAAGTTAAACACTAATATCCCAGTAGAAAAAAAAGAATTGGATAAACATTCCTGAGAAGAAATGAGCAGACTTTAAAAGTTGGACGGTGTGACTAGTCAAACCAGTGCAAACTAGAATCTGAGAGAGCAACCTGCTGCCGTCGGGTGGGGTTTGGTCCTGGACACACGGAGCGTCCTGGGACAGCGCTCAGCCTGTGGGAATAAAACCGGCATGACTATTTGGAAAACCGCAGCTTTAAATAAAAGGATCATACCCTGTAATTCAATATTTCCTCGTTTCAGGAACCTATTTTTGTGGGTTTTCTTTAATTTTTATATGTAAAAAATAAGAAAGAAAATAAATCAAGTACTCATTTCAATAAGCTCAGAGAACAGTTGAAACACTCAAACAAAATAGCAGTAGTTCTGTAGAAGAGTATTTTACATTTTCCAAGTAGCCAAGTTTTTCTTACTGTAAATTTTATTTTATTGCTTTAGGGAGAAGGGGGGGGGGCACTACATGATTTCTGCATTTTAGACCTTGAGATTTTTCTTGTGGCTAATTTATGTAACTTTTTATAAACATACCATGGGTCCTAAAAAAATTTGAGTAGTCCCTGTTTTATGTGTACAAAATTCTATATATTTATACATCAAACAAGTTTATTAATTGTGCTTTCCAATTATTTCATTTATTTTTTTTGCTTTTTGGTTTATAAAATTCTGAGGTATGTTAGTACCTTCAACTAAGTGGTTTTTAATTTTCCTTGTAGGTTTTTATTGATCCCAGAGAGAAAGGAAGGGAGCAGGACGGAGAGAAGAACATCCATGTGAGAGAGAAACACTGATCGGCTGCTTCCTGCACGCCCCATTACGAGGGATTGAGCCTGCAACCCAGCCATGTGCCATAACTGGGAATCAAACCAGGGACTTTTTGATGCATGGGTTGATGTTCAACCAACTGAGCCACACCGGCCAGGGCTTCTTGTAATTTTAATGGCTTTTGTTTGGTATATTTTGACCAAATATATTTTTTAATTGATTTTTTACAGAGAGGAGGAGAGGGATAGAGAGCTAGAAACGTCAATGAGAGAGAAACATCGACCAGCTGCCTCTTGCGGGGATGTGCCCGCAACCAATGTACATGCCCTTGACCGAAATCAAGCCTGGGACCTTTCAGTCCCCAGACCGACACTCTACCACTGAGCCAAACCGGTTTCGGCCTGACCAAATATTTTTAAGTGTATAAAACTTCATGGTTATTGCCTTCTAGGTGGAGTGAACTTTGTAATGGCATAAATTGACAGTTCTTTTTAATATTTTCAAATCTGTTTCATTTGAATGCTGCCAATTATGTTTCTTTTGGTTTGCATTTGCTCTCAACATGTTGCCCATCCCATGTCTTCAACTCTCCTATGTTATTTTATTTTAGGTATGCCTCTTAAATAGCACAGAACTGGCCTTTGCTTTGTCCTCAGATTGTATTGATCTGGGCTCTTTTAATATAGGACTTTTTAAAATTCCATGAATATTTATTGCATTCACACTAGTTTTACAGTTTTGTTTGTTTTTCTATTTCCCTTTTCCTGACCTTTGCTGATCTGATCATCTTTCCTTCCCTCTAACTGTGGTTTAAAAGTTCTAAATCTTATTTTCTTCTAGAGATGAGCCATAAGTTTTTAAATGGGGACATATTATATATAGTTAATTTTAAGTACTAGGCTTAACAAATTTGTACATATGCATATACTATCACCACCACCCAGGCTGAGATCCAGAACACTGCCAGTATTCCATAAGGCAGTACTCCCTTCCCACCTATACTCCCCTCCAGGTAACCACTATGACTCTGGTCAACACTAGTTTTACCTGTTCTTAAACTTTATATAATTGTGTGTTCTTTTACATATGGATTCTTTGAAATTTTTTAAGATTCATTCATGAAGTTGCATAGACCAGTAGTTTATCCTTTTTTCTATCTAATATTCCATTGTGTGTCTATACCACAAATTATCCATTCTTCTGTTGATGGATATTTCCTCCCAGGTTTTTTTGTTTGTTTGTTTGTTTGTTTTTTGTGTGTTGTTATTTTTTTAAGAGAGGGGGCAGAAGGAGAGGGAGAGAGAGGGAAACATCAATGCAAGAGTAAGACACTGATTGGCTGCCTCCTACATGCCCCTACTGGAAATTAAACCCAAAACCTTGGCATGTGTCCGACTAGGAGTAGAACCAGTAATACTTCAGTGCATGAAACAACACCTAACCAACTGAGCCAACCATCCAAGCCTGCTGCACATATTCTCGTACATGTCTTTTCATGGATATATGTACTCATTTCTTTTAGGTCTATACCCAGTAATGGAATTGGTGTGCCATAAAATAAGCATATATTTAACTTTAGTGGAAAATGCCAAATAGTTTTTTCAAAGTAGCTACACTCCCACCAGCAATGAATGGGGGCTGCAGCTGTTCCACATTTGTGTCAACACTTGATATTCTCATCCTTTAATTTTAGCCATTCTGGCACTTATATAATGGTGACTTACTTCGGTTTCAAATTATATTACTCTGTGAGTAATGATGCCAGGCATCTTTTTATATGCTCATTAACCATTTGGAAATGCCCTTTAATAAAATACCTGTGCAAGCCTTCTATGGCTTTTAAAAATTAGGTTATTTGGCTTTTTCTTACTGATTTGTAGGAGTTCTTTATGTATTCCAGATACAAGACCTCTGTCAGATGCATATATATGAACATTTTCTTCTAGTGTATGGGTTGTCCTTTCATTTTATTGTCTTTCACTTTCTGTATGAACAGAAGTTTTTATTTTTGATACAGTTTTTTTTTTTCCTTTACATAGCCAAATTAAGAAATATATTTCTACCTCTAGGTCAAGAAGGTATTTTGTGTTTTTCTATAAGCTTTATCGACTTACCATTCTCATTTAGATATGTGAGCTAAGGGTAAAAGTTAATTTTTTCACATGAGTATTTGATTATTCCTATACCCTTTTTTGGAGCAGTGTCACATTCTGTTAAACTTATTTACTCATCAACATATAATTATAGAAGGCCTACTAAGTCAGACTTTGTGCTGGAGCTGTAGATAAATCTGTCAACAAATAAGATGCCCTTGCCCCCATGGAATCTAGTGAGCAGTAGCAAGCTGGGTCTGTCAGCCTTAACTTCAGAAAATTCTCGATCTGAGCAAAATCTCTTTAACTTGTGTCCAGTATCTAGCCACCTAATTACACTAACTTAACAGAAAACTCCAGGTTCTGCTTCAATTTTTCCCATAGATTGATGGTTATTTAAGAAAGGAGCATGAAGGAAACTCACTCCTTTTGATATTTTACTGATTATGAAAGCAATATTCAAAAATTGAAAACAACTGTTTGAATAGAGAAAAGCTGAAAGGAGCCAGATGAGAAAAATCACTTACATGCCCACCATCCAGAAGCAATTACTGTTAATATCTTGAACACAAAATGGAATTACATCTTAGCCTAAGATTCTAAAGCTATCTAAACAGTGAAAATTTCGTAGAGTCAAAATTGCTCTTGAAAAGGAGACTTCTAGCTGGACATAACAGCTTCAACACATAGTTCTGATCTTTATTTTAATTCATCTTACATTAACATGTAAAAAAAAAAAAGGGGGGGGGGGTTCATCCTAGAGACCTTCCGATCAGTTTTTAGGGCCTCTCTCTTAAATAACAGACAGCCGGGGATCACCAGATTTTGAGAGAAACCTTGAAAATGAAAATCAGAGGTCCCAAAAAATCATTAAAAAAAAACTTAAGAGAAAACAAATTATTTAGGGAAGAACAGAAATAATATTCTCAGAAGGAGAAAAAAAAGAAGATATGTTGCACTCAAGAAACAAGACAGAATGCTGGGGGAGGAAGGAGTGTCGGGAAAAAAAAACACTATTTATTGTAAATTAAAAAGCTGGGCAGGAAAACATTTTCAAGAGAAATATGCATGGAGCTGTTATCACTTTCTTCTGATGCCTCCTGAAGGATCACCTGAGGCTCTTCCTGAGGAGGCACCAACCTTGTCAGAAATACAAGAGGCCCGATGCACGAGATTCGTGCAAAGAGCCCGGCCTCGCAGCCCGGCTTCGCCTGGAAGGTCGTCTATCTAGAGGGCCATTCGGAGGGTCGGTCAGCTGTCCGGTCTAATTAGCACATTACGCTTTTATTATTATAGATGTGGTGGTTTGCTTGATTTCTATCTTTTTTTTCCTTCACCAGGGATTTGCTTGTAAGCGGACAGCACACCATGAACATTCCTCTCTATTAACGAAAACCTTACAGTGCTGGGGGCCGTGTGTTCCAACTTTTAAGGAGTTTATGGAAGTCTGCAAAAGCTTCTTCTAAACCCTCACTGTGCATTTTCTTGGGGGTTCTTCTTTTCCTGCAGTTTCCTTTTCTCTTTCTCCTCTTTAGCTAAGCATCCCTGTTCCAGTTCCTACAACTCAGTCAATTCCTCAGGAACCACCTCTCGCAGCTCCTCAGTGCATCCTCACCCACACTCAGGTTCAAGTTGTCCGTCACCTCAGCTATAGCCCTGCGGATTTTTGCAACCTCCCTGGCAAATCATCTGAAGTCATGGCCTACGAATCACTAGGTGACATATCACTAGGCGACAGGAGTTTTCCAGCTCCATTATAATCTGATGGGACCACCATCACATAAGTGACCCACTGTTGACTGAAACATTGTTATATGGCTCATGACAATATTTAAAAAATAAGAGGATTAGAAAATCACCATTCAGAAATCCTCATAATAAATTATATGAAGCAACTCTTATGTGGATTCAGCAATACTCATAATAACTGATTAAGAGTCATTGATGAATGCTAAAAATAGTGGGTAAAAGTTGATGAAAATAAGATATTTACACAGTCTCAAAGTATCTCCTAAAAAATATTTATTAATTACTAAGGGAAAAAATGTAACTTTCTAATGCAGAAACATGGGAGTTACCACCTCAACCAGCAGAGTAAGTTAAATCACTAACAGTGGAACAAATCAATGTCATATGCCTCTTGATGTGACACAAAACCACTTCTGTGGTGGTGTTCCTACCAAAAAATGCAAGAATCAAATCTAGTCATGAGCCAAAAACAGACAAATCCAAATTCAGGTACAGAACACAAAACTGGCCTATACATCCTACGGAAATGTCAAGGACATAAAAGACAAAGAAAGCCTGAGGGACACTCTTCCAAATTCAAGGTTAAAGAGATACAACAATCATAAGCAACTCGTGGTCATGGACTGAACTGCAGACCTGAAAAAATATATACATTTTTTTGCTATGAAGGACATTATTAGGATAACTGACTAAATCTAAGGTCTAGATTAATTAGGATTTTATCAAATTATTTTCTTGATTTTTATACACACGTGTGTGACTTTTATACACATACATGTTGTATATATGTGTATGAGGAATGGAGAGAAAGGGCAAAAGAAGGAGGAAGGGGGAAGAGAGAGGGAAAGTGTGGAGGAGGGAGGAAGAAGTGGAAAGAGAATATATATGAAGTAAATGTTAACATTTCGGAAATCTAGATGAAAGGTACAAAGGACTACTCTTGCAATTTATTTTAAAATATATTATCATACAAGATTGTTATTTAGAGAATCACTTCAAGTTTGTTTAAAATGTAGAAAAATTAAGTCCTTTTCCAACAAATAAAATCAGAGGATTCATCACTAAATGAAATACTAAAGGGGTTTGTCGGAAGGAAAAGGATCCTACAGGAAGCACAGAAATGCAGGATGGTGGTATAGGAGGAAAGAAAAGAACAAATATAAAAACATACTGATTACAGAAAACAATATGTAGGGTTTGAAATCTATGTAGTATTAAACTGTAAAAAAATAAAAAATAAAATAGAATTCTCACAACAACACAAAGGCAGACAGAGGGTGCCAGAACTGGGGTCCTCTGAGGGCTGGCCTTGGGAAACGGTCAGGATCCTTGCTTACGGAAATCACTCACTCAGTCAGAGGACGTTCTGTAATGGCCAAGGCAGTGCTGCTCAGACACTGTGGTCTCTAGAGCCCTTTACACTTTTAGAAAATAGGCAGAATCCCAAACAACTTTTGTTAGTGAGGATCATATATACTTATGGTAAAATCAAAACTGAGGAATTTTAGAGTATTAATTCATTTAACAATTAAAAATACTTCAAAAAATAGCTAGTTTCCAAAACAAATAATGAGTGAGGAGAGTAGCACAACTTAACTTTTCTGCAAATCTCTTTTCTGTCAGGCTTAATAGAAGACAACTGGACTCTCATATCTGCTCTGCATCCGATCTGTTCTGCTGAGCTGGCTTGGTAAAAGCAAATGAAGAAAACGCAGCCTCGCATAAATATATAGTGGAGGGAGGGAGGAGTCTTTTCACGGCTTTCACAGATAATTGTGGCTGTTCTGTGATGCCACACCAAACTAGACAAGTGGCAGTTTCTGAAGGGTTAGTTGCAATGTGGTATCTGTAACCACATCAGTAAACTTTCATATCTTGTTCCACTAAAACTCATTGGCCTAGCTTGCACTTTGGATATTTTAATCGCGTGTAATTTTGTGAAATTATGCATTAATAACTTAGGAAATATCAGCTCAGTAAGATACACAGAGCTTCCAAATGTTGACATACTTATACAATATCAAAAGAGCACACGCAGCCGAAACCGGTTTGGCTCAGTGGATAGAGCGTCGGCCTGCGGACTGAAGGGTCCCAGGTTTGATTCTGGTCAGGGGCATGTATCTTGGTCGTGGGCACATCCCCAGTTGTGGGGGGTGCAGGAGGCAGCTGATCGATGTTTCTCTCTCATCGATGTTTCTAACTCTCTGTCTCCCTTCCTCTCTGTAAAAAATCAAAAAAATATATATTTTTTTTAAAAGCACACGCAATGTCATCATCATCTCATCAGGATGCTTTAATTACCAGGAAACTTCCTACCTCCCAATGGTGGGTACACATTTTCCAAAATCCTAGTTTCAGATGAAAGTTTGGTTTTATTAATGACCAACCAACAGTACGTTTTCCTTGAAACCACAGGCTCCCTTTGCTCGTTGCTGAGAAAATGTCTTCCATGTGCGGAAGCCTGACTTATCAGAGTTTCCGTCACTCCGTCAGGTAAAAATGATACCCGGGGAGAAGTGCTGGGTCAGCCATAACTCCGGCGATGGCCACGCTCGGCTCCTCGGGACAGCCCTGCACTTGAGCACACAGCGGAGGTACTTAACGCGCATTTCCCACTGTGTCCCGCAGACATTACCAAGATGCATACTCAAGTGGCTTCATTTCTACTCTTTCCTCAAGGACACTCTTAGGTGAGATGGGCTTTTTGAAAACTGCAAGTGCATGCAGTAAAAATACAGTACGAGGCCTACCGAGGCTTTTGCTTTATCGCTGCAAATGTCAACACAGTGAAAAAGGCAAATAATGTCCTCCTACTGGCTGTGGAAACTGTCCTGATCTCACCAAGGGCTGTGAGAACTACCGGTGATCTAATCTAAGGACGAAAGAATGCAAGGAAATTTTAACCTTTACAAGGAAATGTTGATAATAGTATCAGTTTGTAATTTAAAAACCACTTTACTTATATACAGGACACGGTAAATGATAATCTATCAAACTTGTTAAGGACCCAGTTTCTCACTGCAAGAAAAAGGTAATAAAATAAGAGACGTAAAGAAAATTCTGCAATGTTGTTTGCATTATGTGCATATGTATGCACACATGTATAATGTAAATAAATACAAACAAAACCGTGTGCATGGGTATGTGTGCACGTGTAGTTCTGTGCACTGAAGAAGACAGGAAGCGGAGACAGCCCAGGAGCAATGCACGGAACTGGTGTCCAGGTCCTGACTTCTAAGTGTCATCCTCACTAAAAGAAACCTCGGGGAAATGTCTGATTCCGGGCTTGGGTCACAGACAGCACCAGGAATACCTGAGACATCTGTGCAAAAAGCAAGGGTCCCAGGAGCCAGCGAGGCACCACTGGCCAAACTTGGAACAATGTGAGCATTCAAAAGAAATATGACGCCCTAGCCGGTTTGGCTCAGTGGACAGAGCATCAGCCTGCGGACCAAAGGTCCAGCGTTCGATTCTGGTCAAGGGCACATGCCTTGGTTGCGGGCTCCATCCCCAGCAGTGGGCGTGCAGGAGGCAGCCAATCAATGATTCTCTCTCATCATTGATGTTTCTATCTGACTCTCCCACTCCCTTCCTCTCTGAAGTCAATAAAAATAAATAAAAATAAAAACAAATAGGACATAATGGATAATAATATAATGGGTAATTATTTAAAAACAATGAAGTTAGAAAGTTCCAATTTTTAAAATCACAAAGAAATCGTTGGTTCAAACAAGGATCTTCAACAAATGCTAAAACCACCAAATGAAAGGTTGTTGAGTAACAAGATCACGTGACCTCACAGAAGCACTTCTCAGATTCCTTATTCATTACAAAGGGGAGCATGTGCCTGTACAACGGGGAGACCCGCAGTCACCTCATTACCCAAACGATGGACTCGGCCTCCCGGCGGGAAGAACTGACACTGCTTGCCTTCCGGTGGCACAGTCTTAGGCACACACCATTACGGTGAAGTGCTCCTGCCAAGAATGCTTTATCTTACTCCGATAACGAGGCGGCACTGGACAAACCACAACGTGTGATGTTCCACAAACTGACCTGACCACCTCAGGAAAGTCAATGACAAGTGAAACGAGAACAGGCAGGAGGACAGCTCTGGGGGAGGAGAGAGCAAATGCCCTGGTCAGAGGCTACAAAAGAACTGTAGGCCGGGACCGGTTTGGCTCAGTGATAGAGCGTCGGCCTGCGGACTGAAAGGCCCCGGGTTCGATTCCGGGCAAGGGCATGTACCTGGTTGCGGGCACATCCCCAGTAGAGGGTGTGCAAGAGGCTGCTGATCGATGATTCTCTCTCGTCGATGTTTCTAACTCTCTATCCCTCTCTCTTCCTCTCTGTAAAAAATCAATAAAATATATTTTTTAAAAAAAAGAACTGTAGGAGCACCTGGGAAATTAGATATGGAATATATAACAGACTATCTTATGAAATTAGTGGGTTTTCTTAGGCGTGATAATGTGGTGTTATGTGGGAGAATGTCCTATTTTAGGAGATACATGCTGAGGTAATTAGGATTGAAGTGTCATGATACTGGTAACTTTTAAAGAGAGAGAGAGAGAGAGAGAGAAAGAGAGGGAGGGAGGGAGGGAGAAACAGAGGGGGAGAGCGAGAAAGGAGGGAGAGAGAGGGAGGAGAAAGAATGAGAGACAGCTAAAGCAAATTTGGCAAAATGTTAAATAAGAACTTGGATAAAAGGTATCTGGGTGTTTACTCACCACTGGATTTTTTAAACATTTAAAATTGTTCAACGTAAGATGAAAATAATCAGGCTGGAAAGAGTATGAGCAGACAGGATTTGGTCCTGTAAGAAATGAAGAACAGCTGGCCAGTGTGGCTCAGTGGTTGAGCGTAGACCTATGAACCAGGAAGTCACGGTTCAATTCCCTGTGAGAATTCCCAGGTTGTGGGTTCAATCCCCCGTGTGGGGCGTACAGGAGGCAATCAATGATTCTCTCTCATCAATGAGGTTTCTCTCTCTCTCTTCCTCTCCCTCTCTCTGTGAAATCAATAAAAAAATATTTATTTTTTTTTTAAAGAAATGAAGGACAGCCCAAAGTTCCTGAGCAGGGAGGAGCAGCTACAGGCAGTTGAGTGTTATCACCTGGGGGCCATGCACAGAGGGCGCCAGAAGCGGTGAGCCGGGAACACAGTGCCTGGCCTGCACTGCCCGGCCCGAGTTAATAAAATGACCCCGCTGCTCCATCCATTACCATAATCTGTCTCAGGGTGAGAGTAACAGCAGCCTGATGACACAGAAGCTGCCATTAGTATCCTTGTCCTTGAGACAGGGAAGGTCTCTCTGCTTCTGTAGAATAAATGGTCACTTTCGATGTCCCACAGTGTTCATGTTTCATGCACTCTTTCAGCCCAAAACCTGCCCTGATCCTCAGAGTCCCGTTTGCCAGGGGGCTGCAGTGGTGCTGGCCAGTGTGGCAGCTCCGATTTGAACCCCCAGCCCAGACCCTCCACGCCGCTCTCCACACTGTTTCACACAGCGACAACCATAATGGCCTAGCCATCTAGCTCCTGACCGAGTGACTCTGGAGGTCACGGCCACTGTCCTTCAGCTTTTCTGTCGCGGGGGGGGGGGGGGGGGGATGGGGGGGGGGGACCCAGAAATAACGCAGACTTTCTCCTCTAACGCAAGGCTGTTATAAGCCTGTCAAACAATTTTGGCCAAAGAACAAATACTGGCTAAAAGAGGTGAAAAGCACAGTGCCCTAGACAGCAAGAGTCTAGGGATCATTATGGTTATTTCTTTCCTATTCCTATGCCCTTCGTTTCTAAATAATGCTTTGAAGAAAAGGAGGCAGAGAGCTCATAACCATTTTACCTCCTTGAGCACCTGGGTTTAATTACTTCTGTTCTGGAAAGCCCAGCCAAAATAATAATAAAGTCACAGAACACTGAAAAGGGAATTATTATTTTCACATGATGTGCTACTGAGAAAACCAATAAGAACAATTAGTACCATTAAAAAAAAATACAATAAGCCCTAGACGGTTTGGCTCAGTGGCTAGAGCGTGGGCCTGCAGACTAGAGGGTCCCAGGTAGGACTGTGGCCGATGGCACATGCTAGGGTTGCAAGCTTGACCAAGCCCCGCCCCCTAGCAGGGGGCATGCAGGAGGCAGCCAATCAATGATTCCTCTCATCACTGATGTTTCTATCTCTCTCCCTCTGAAATCAATTAAAAAAATATATTTAAAAAAGAATACAATAAGATAATTTTAAGCACACAGAAATCAATAACTTTCCAAATATTAGCAAAGATCAATTAGAAAAATATAATGAAAATAAAGCCCTATAGCAACAACAATAAAAAACTTAGAATTAAAGGAAACATGTAGGAACTATGCAAGAATATGTAAATATGCTTTGCTTAAGAGACACCTCACATCCATGGATGGAAAAATTGCGTATTTAAAGATGCCAATTCTTTCCAAAGTAGTTTCTATACTGAATGTAATGATAATCAAAATTCCAAAAGGATTTTATTTTTGGTTGGCTATGGTAGGGGTGGGTGAGATCAAGGAGGAGATTTGATAAAGCGATTCCAAACCAAGTTTAGAAGTATCCAAGGGCCAGAAAAGCCAGGAATATTCTAAAAGAAAAACAGAGGAGTACAACTTACAATAACAGAGAACATGTAACTAATCTGCAATAATAAAAACGCTGCAGGATGGGCTTAACCACCAGAAGGTGCATCCAGAAGGAGACCAGACGCCCTCACAGAGTGGTGTGCTGAAGAGCGTCATACACGCTAAAGGCGACATGTGAAACGAGTGGGGGAAGAAATAAATTGTTCGGTAAATGGTGCTAAAACAATCAGGTCGGTCACAGGGAAAAAATAAAGTTATATTCCCCGATGCTCCACTAACAACAAAATAAACTCCATAAAAGAAAACTAAAACCATAAAAGAAAACAGTAGGTAAGTAATGGTGTGCCCTGGAGGTTGTGGCTGAGCGCACTGATCCTGCCGCCGAGGCTGGCAGCTGGCAGAGCCTGCTAAAGGGCAGGCCAGCAATGCAGCTTAAAATGAAAACAAACCCCCTTTAGAACCCAGGGTTCCAACTCTAGGGTTTTTACCCTAAAAAAGATAATCACAAAAGAAAATTCCTTTACCAAGGATATTAAGGAGGAGTTGTTAGAAGGTAAAAAATGAAAATAATCTATTGATAGATGCCCATCGAGGGGACTGGTTAAAACAGATTATGGTATACCAGAGGCCCAGTGCACAAAATTCGTGCACAGGAGTAGGGAAGAGAGTCTCTCAATCTGGCCTGCACACTCTCCAATCCGGGATCCCTTGGGGGATGGGGTCTAAACCGGCAGTAGGGTAGCCAGACATCCCTCTCACAATCCGGGACCGCTGGCTCCTAACCATATTCACCTGCCTGCCTGCCTGATAGCCCCTAATCACCTCTGCCTGCCAGCCTGGTCACCCCTAACTGGCCCCCTGCCAGTCTGGCCACCCCCTAACTGCTCACCTACCAGCCTGGTCACCCCTAACCACCTCTGCTTCGGCCCCTGCCACTGTGGCTTTGTCCAAAAGGAAGTTGGACATCCGGAAGATGTCCGGTCGACCCAGTCTAATTAGCATATTATCCTTTTATTAATATAAATACGCTCAGCATAATAACAGGCAGTAATTAAAACTGATGATAGAGATCTGTATTTCTGGATATGAACTATGCCCAAGATAAAGCATCAAGTGGAAAGAGAAGGAAGAAAAAAAAAAAAAAAGGATGGGAGGTGAGGCAAAACCCAGGCTGATTTTCTACATGACTTGAAGGTAGGACCCAAGAGTTCCAACAGAAGCTAAAAGGCAGAGAGAGTTGTGCCCTCAGCTTCCAGATTTGTGTCTCCTTTCCCCCCTGTCCCCCTTTCCCAGCCAAGTCTCAGATTCTCCAGGTGCCTCAGTCTCTCAGCCTGTAAAGTGGGGATAAAAAACACAAGTGCCGCTCTCACCCTGGCGCCGTCCCCAGGGCTCTCCGAGGACTCATTAGCGGTATTTGTGAAGTGTGTTGCTGTACTGAATTATGACAGAAATTTTCCATCAGGCTCCTCAGCTCTTTAAAGTTCTTAAGCCAAACTAAAGAAGTTTTGATGGAATGCCCCAAAGGCAGGCAAGCCCAGTAATAATGAAGCAGAAGCACCGGCAGCCCCCTCCCCATGGGTGAGGCGGGCGGTTTCATCAGCGCTCCCCCGGGATGAGCCAGGCGCACGGTGCCCGGCCTCCATGGGACGATGATCACACGGCAACCTGGTCCCCCGGGCTCCTGATGAATATAATAGAAATGCTCCTCACTCTCAGACCCACACACTGAGCCGGAAAGGAAGACTGTGCATCAGCACCCCCGTCACTCCGAGCCCCGCCCCTAAGGAGGGTGCAGGACCCATGTGCACGCTCCCCTTTGCCACGTGGCAGCCTCTCTTGTGGAGTTCTGATGGCAGCTGCCAAGCTCTGAGACTATCCCGGGAAGCGGACAGGGCACTGACACCACACCCTGCGGGCAGGGGGACAGAGACAGGCTGTGCCACCACAGGGCACTCACTGCACACCCCACCGTTCCCACAAATCCCAGCAGCGCCCCGGCCCCAGGGTCCTGCCCAGCAGTGAACGCGGGCCGGGGACGTTGTGCGGGGAAGGCCCGCGGTAAGCGCCCTTGGTCAGTGCTCTGTGGAATGCCCACTCTGGAGATGAGTGCCAGTCCAGTAAGCTTTGTCCTGGAGTCTGTGCCACGCGGTCTTCAGAATCACTCTGCTTCCTTCCTTCCCCCGACACCCGCGTCTCCCTCTCCGCCCGTGTCCTTCTGCCTCTCCGGTCTGCTCCTGTGTCCCAGGGGCCGCGATGAAGCAAGTCCTCCTGCTATGATGTAACCCCGGGCCCCAGGTGAGGCCGGACTCCCCTGGAAACCTAATGAACAGCGACAGCAGCTGGTGTTCTTCTTGACAGCGCAGGTGCTGACACAGGCCCACCCCCGGGTATTCTCGTAAGCACGGCCCCTGGGCCCCGCACCCTCACGGGTGTGCACACACATGCGCGCACACACACACGGGCATGCACACACACGGGCATGCACAACACTCGCACACCTAGCCAGCTCTGCTCTTGCACCTCAAAAACAGACTGTTTAACTGTTCCAGTCCCTGAGGATCAGAGCCCTAATTTCAGACACACAGCTCCTGGCTTGTCTCTCATATATTATAGAACATGCTGCTGGGTTAAATGCAGCCATTGAAGTGCTGAATGAGAGTGCTTTGGGGGGTTCCCTTAAACATTGATTATTTTTCCCTCTCGTTTTATACTGAAAGCCGTTTTTACATGTTTTTCTCTACAATTTCCCCATCCTCCCCTACTACACGTGTAGGGGAGGAAGAAGGAGACACACTTTAAGTCAATGTCTTGAAAAGTTAGTTTAGAAGTGAATGGATAACAATACCAAACATCTAAACCTATTTATTTAAAAATCTTTCTAATTTAATGTTTTTAACTAAGAAAAGCAAAGGCAGAGGAAGAGGTAAAAGCCATGGAATGGACTATGCCAATGGCGGTCTGGGGCAGAAGGGGTCTGTGACAGACTATGCAGGCCACAAGCCACGACGCAGGCCGGGGTGAGTTTCTGGGGGTCCGTAGTTTCACTGAGGGGCTGGAGGGGTGGTTCCCAGATGCCCAGCACATGCTTTAAAGCCACCCCACGTCAAACAGGAAGCTGCTTCCATGGGAAGTCTGGACCAATGCCAACTGAGCAAGACACCCTCAGAGAAGCAGCTTGCCTGCAGATATACTTTTAAAAACCAACCATATGACCCCTATGCTCTTCAAAACTGCAGATGCGAAGTCACTGCCAAAGCAAGCCCGCTGGTGCCCAGGCATGGGCAGGACGGGCTGTGGGGCTCTGAGGCTGCCGCCCTGGGAGACTGCAGCTGCGGCCTGAGCCCTGGGGCTGGACCAGCACCAGAGGGGCGGGAGGAAGGAAATGCTCCTCTCCATCCTCCCACAGGTGCCGGAACCAGTCCAGCACTGACACCTCTGCTGACTGCCTGGGTCTCCCAGGCCTTTCCCACCCTCCGCTGCTGCAGCTTCTGACCTAGCTCTGCCTCCGCTCCAGGACAGCTGTTACAGAGAGCCCAGGCACGTGCAGGGTCAGGGCACTGTCACCATCATGTCACTCAGGGCACACGGAGGCCTGACTCCCGTGGAGGCCGCATCGGCAAAGCCGGCTGTCAGGAGAAGACGGCAGAAACACACGCAAACACAGCCTATCCTTTCCAACTCAGGGAAGAGCACAGAAGGGCGGGTGTCGGAGGGGGAGGGGGCAGCTGGCGCTGGTGCTCGGTGGCAGGTAGGTAGCAGCCCATGAGCACGGTCCAGTTCAGGAGAGGAGCCCTCCGCAGGAGCAGGTGCAAGAGGGCCTGCCGCACAGACGCCACCTCCTCTTTCTCCAGGGCCTCGGGGTTCAGTGAACCCCTAATGGTGTCTGCAGAGAGCAGGCCTAGCAGTCACCCTGTGGGGGCACCTTCAAAAGCCAGGAAGGGACATGGCCTGGCCTCGGAGTGGTGGCTGCATGATCACCAGCCACATGACAGGTCTCCGGGGGTTCCTTCTCCGCCTCCTCCTTCCCTCCCGCTGTCTCCAACTTCTGGTCCCACTCTCTCCCTCCTGTTTTCCTCCAGGCCAGCTCCCCAGGCCAAGCACCTGTACAGCAAGCCAGGCTCCTCCCTCTCCTCACTCCTCGTTGCCTCATTCTCCCTAACCCATCCTCTCCATCCCACAACTGCCCTTGCTCATCCATCATCCTCATCATCCTCACCTGAATCACTGCAGCGAACTCTTAGCGGCCCACGCTCCCTTCAGAGAGCGCTTTCTGAGTACAAACACGATACATACTCTTCCACATAAAACTCTTCATGGCTCCCCCACGGCCCACATAGCAAAACCCACACCTTTGAGCAAAGCACACGTAAGGCCAGACCCCGAGGCCTCCTCTCCACCTTACCGGCCTGTTTCCTAAAATTCTCTGCACCATTCCTTGCCTTAGACACTGTGTTCCCACCCCATCTCTGCATGGAATAGTCACCACTGCTTCCCAAACCCTAAACACACTAACCCTCTCGGAGGATCCTATAAAGGCAACCTCGCCTCTGACTCATCATCAAAGTAGCCCTTCCCCACTAGTCCTCCTCACCCACACAACCTGACCCCACCCCTCGCCTCTCTCCACATACCTATCATAGGACCCGTATGTCATCACCCCTACCACACCTGCCTGCATATCGTGAAACCTCACTAGACTACAACATTACATCTCATTTTTGTATTTTCAGTGCTCAGCACAAATATCAGGACATGAAAGAAATGTATGCTTAATAAAGATTAGTGAGTGGATGGATGGATGGATGGATGGATGATTTTTCCACTGTATCATTCTGCCTCTATGTGTGAAATTGTCTGGGAACTAGCAATTTATGCAAACATATATGTAGATATATAGAGGATAGACACATGAAAAGGAACAACAAACCCAGAGCAAATTACTCCAGAAAGCAGATAATTTTAAAACTTTTGTTTTATTTACATATGCATTATCACTTCCGGATTAAGTTTTTGTTAGACTAACATTGAAATGGTTGTGCATCCCTGATCCCACATGGGTTGGAAAGGGAGCAGAGCTACAGAGAATCAAAGGAAAGCAGGTTTAGGAGTAAATTTTTGTGGCGAACATTCGCAAGCGAATAGCTGGGAACTAATTGGGCCCGTGTCCTCTTGGATTACTATGAAACCCTTTTAAACAAATAACTACCATTTCCTCTAAACAAACAGAGTAATTACAGCAAGGCCGCGCAGCGCTCAGCAGCAGCCGGGACATACATTAACGGCCCGGAGCCGGCTCGGGATAATCTGAGGCCGATCTGCGCTGCCGGGGCCGGGCCGCCTAATGCGCCGCTCCCTGTGCTGTGGGTGACATCCGGCTGATGGGGGCGAGTCTGCTCCGTGGGGTTCCACTCCTGAGAGTAGATCTTAAAGGTGAGGCACAGTGGCTCAGGAGAAAGTCGATTTAATTTGTTTAATATCATAAAAAGGGACATTTCCACATGGACAGCAAGGACATGAATATCATGTGTGTATGGCAGAATTATAAACGCATTTTTGGCGAAATTCAATAAAGCTGATTCTACTGCATAAGGTCAGCAATTTACTATAAAAAATGATATGATTGCAATTTTTAATATAACCCATGTATTTGCTGCAAGATGCTCGGAAGATTGTGTAATGTAACCATTCGACCTCTCCGCTGGAGCTCAGATCACCTTGTTTACCCTTTCTTGTCCTGATAAAACCTCGCGCAGAACAACAGTCAACAGCATTTACTGACAGAGTCAAGTCCAAGCCTTCCTCTTCTCCAGCCTAAGAGCAGACTCCCTGGCTGAGAGCCCTCGTGGAAGGCAGCAGGACATCTCCAGAACTGAACAAAACTCAAATTATTTTCATCTTCATTCCCGAGCATAAAAATGTATGAAAGGCGTGGGTAACCTAACCTCCATGCTTATTCTAGGTGTCATTTCTAATCATGTGATTCTTCCAGAGAGAACCCCAGCCCCCAGCAGCAGACGCACTGAAATCCAGCTCAGCGATGACGGAGACCTGGTCCTCAGAGTCAGTGGGCTTCCGTCATTCTCCACGCTCACGTGCACATTTTTTGAGGAAATAACTTGGTTAACATGAAGATTAAGTGAGCAAACATATGTGAGAATGCTTTTAAACTAAAAAGCAAAATACCTGTGAGAATGGTTATTATTCCATCTGCATCGAATCATCTCAGCCTCGCTTATAAATGACAGTAGCTGTGTCACTGTGCTGTCCACTGTCTCATCACCAAGTCCTCGGAGGGCATGGACACCTGTGTCCTCACGCCACTCAGCACAGTGCCCAGCAAACAGCAGGCCAGGAGTGCTTGGTGAACAGAGCTGAACTTGGCCACTGGTGATATGAAAAATTCTAGATCAGGGATATAAAACTCAGTAGAACTATTTATTATGTTCAATGGCATCTCCAGATGGAAGCTGGTGTGATGTCTCTCTTATGTTCACTGACAACTACAGTCCCACCACGGGCTCCTGAACCCAGTCCAGCCTCTTTCCTGCCTCAGAGCCTGGGAGCCGGATGTCCCTCTGCCAATGCTCCTCTTCATGTTCCGGTTTCAGCGACCTCCCAAGGCAAACCTTCACCCTTCTGCCCCGCCCTCGGCCCCCTTGCCTCCCAATATTCCCTATCATAGCGCTTTAACTGTAACAATTTGGCACTTCTCACATTTGTGGGGGAGTCTGTTTTATTTACCATTTATCCTCAGTCCCAGGCCAGGCCAGGGCCTTGTAAAAAACATGCCCTCAGTAAATACTTGACAACTGATGGATTAGTAAAAATCTTTCAAAATCAAGTATTACAGTCTTCCAAACAACAGTGTTATTTTCTATTATTTCTAATTTAGCACTTTGTCTCCTCTTTTCCGAACTGCTTAAAGGAAAGTCTTTGATTGAAGGGGGGGGAAAAAGTAAGTAAATATCAGAAATGGGCTCAAAAGAGGTCATCATGAAACTCCGTATTTATTCTCTTTCAATTACGTTCTGTACAAATTAGCTCCGTTTGTAAGTTAAACCGCTTTTTCCAACTGCCTCTTCTTCAAACTCAACCTGTGTTCTTTGGGTCAAGACCCCGATTTTGCAATTAGAATAATTTAATTGACAATTCTGCGTGTGCCTCACCAAGCAGCAGAGGGTTTACCGCTGTCCGTGGTAAAGTGTCCTCTTGTGAAAGCCAAAAACCAAGAGGAGAGTGCCTGCTCCTATGCACCGGAGGTGTCACTGAGAAGATGACATTTATGTGGCTGTGATATTTAATTTATCACAGAGGGTCATGGCTTCCCCCTGAATCGCCATAAGAGGGTCAACCTCAACTTTCCAAATGAAAGCCTTCGCAATCACTAACAAACTGAAAATCTACACAAAATTTAAAGACCACCATATCACTTACTAAAGACAATCGCTGAAACCCAACAATCTAATTACAGAAAGATTACTTGAAAGGGCTTTAAAACTAAAAGGAATAATTAACAGTAAGAGACTAGAGCATTCCCAAGTCCTCGGTCTGATGAAAGGGGTGAGATCTGAGAATTCGCTTCTACCAGATTGTCTTAGAAACCAAACACAGGTCTGTCTGAAGGTGGAAGGGAAAAATCAGCAGTGCTGTTCAAGTCTCAGCACAATTTACCCATCATTCTATTTACTTTGCAAGAAATGCAAAGGTGATAAAGCTGTCGACTGACCAACCTAGCCAGACTACAGTGAAATGTAAATTTTAAATAAAAGCACACTAACCTACTTTACAAATATAGCCACTGAACACACACACACACACACACACACACACACACACGGCAATGGTAGCAGATAAATTCATTTTTATAAGGCAGAGGCTCAAAAAATGTTAATAAAGCAATGGATTGGCAAATGAATACTAGGCAATATTTTAAAGTCTTTCTAATTATAGTCCAATCAACATAAAATATTTTCCAGTAGAGACTGCCTTATGTCGTGCCGTATGTTAAGTTTCAGAAGCCCCTGCTTCCACGTTTTCCAGCAGCTCCTCTACACCCACCCATCATGGAGTCCCCGTGGAGAAACTCCCTTGCCTGCCCTGGCCAGATAAATCTCATGAGAAGAACTCCCAGGCTGAGCGAGGCAGAAAGGAGTGACAAGTATTCTTAAAGCCAGCTCAGAAAGCCAGCGGTGATACAGAACACATCAATATTTACCTCTTGGACAAACTGGAGATACATCACTACAGCTTTTGTTAACAATTTAGGGCCCAGCTCTTCTCAAAAGCAACAAAAATAGTTGACTGAGAAAGTCTCCTTCCCTCATATATACACACCATTTGCTGTGTTGAATGGAATACTTTAGATTTACAATAAACCACTGCCACCTGCTCAGACTGCAAACACGAACCCTCTTTGGCTGGCTTTTTTTATTAGTATGCTCTGGAGCAAAATGAACGCTCCCCTCATCTTATGGCTGTTTATCTAAATGGCTTGAAAAGCCCCAAGTTCAGCCTTTGGTAAAGGATTGTGGTATAAACGGGCCAGTGCTGTTTGGGGACAAATTTGCGAATCTTTTTCCTCCTCCGATTCCTCTGCCAGCACTCAGCATCCACCCCACCTCTTCCCAGTGTGCCTTCTGGTACCAGAGACGCTGGGCCGCCAACAGCTATACTTCCCAGACCCCTGGCAGCGTGAGTTCTGGAGGGGAATTGGTGCCCGCCCCAGTGGCCTGGGGAGTGGGAGGAGGCAAGGACCTGGAGCCGCTGACTGCTGCAAACATCAGCTGACTGTGAGCTGGAGGGAACACCGAGGTTCCCCACCACAGGGTCCAATCTCTAGCCTCAGTGCTTACAGAGGTAGAAGCCAAGTTCATATTCCTATGTCCTGTCACTGTTTTTACGGATGTCAGAACACAGCACAGTGGTTCTGACCCCTGGGCCATAACTTCCTACCAGGTTGAGCTCTTGAACTCAGAAGTTCCAGTGGTGACCAGCCAGCCAGCTAGCTAGCTCAGGAGTTGAGTGTTGACCTATGAACCAGGAGGTCACAGTTCGATGCCCAGTCAGAATACATGTCCAGGTTGCAGGCTAAATCCCCAGTATGGCGCATGCAGGAGGCAGCCAATCAATGATTTTTCTCTCATCGCTGATGTTTCTCTCTCTCTCCCTCTCCCTTCCTCTTTGAAATCAATAAAAAAATATTTTTTTTTTAAATGTTCCAGTGGTAGCCTCCTGATCCCCCAATTTCCTGAGTGGGGGAAAGGGAGGGAGCAGCTCCCCAGGAAGTCACCCTACAATGTTCTGGAAGTCATTCCTGGAGGCCTGACCTTGAGTCCACTTCTCTGGCCCTGTCAATAGTGTGCAAGCTTCTAACTGCCTATATTAAATTCCTCTCTGCTCAAAATTCGTAGAGGTTCCGATTGCATGAATTTTTTATCAAGAAGTTTATCTTTTTAACATAATATTACAGCAAACTCAGTAGAGCACATTAAGAATAACCTTCAAAGAGGAAATACACTATGATCATTGGCACTGACAATGAAGCTCTTTTTTTAGTGCCACTCTGTTAAGCACTTGTCACATCATTTTTATTTAATTCTTACAAGAACCTTTTGCAGCAAATACTGTCATTGAGCCCATTTTACAGATAAAGAAACTATGGCATTGTGAGGTGAAGTATTTTATCGAGAAAGAGCCACCTAAGTGGAAAGGAGAAGGTTGGGATTTGAACCCAGGCAATCAGCCTGAAGTATTCCAAACATGCTCAACCGTTTAGTCTCTCTGAAGAATGCTTCCAAAGCCATGCGGTTTTACTACTAGAAACAAATTACAAATATGACACCTGCAGCTGCCGGTGCTCCCAGCTCAGAACCTTGGGACACGCACCACTGGGAGGAACATGAAATGGTGCATCTGCTTTCCAAAGCAGTTTGGAAGCCTCTTAGAGTTAAACATACACCTACCATGTGACCCAGACATTCCACCCAAGGGTAAAGGAATCATATGTTCCTACAAAGATTTATTCACAAATATTCATAGCAGCTTTTTAAAAAATATATTTTTTTTTATTGATTTCAGAGAGGAAAAGAGAGGGAGAGAGAGAAGAAACATCAATGAGAGAGAATCACTGATCAGCTGCCTCCTGCACGCCCCCTACTAAAGATCAAGTCTGCAATCCTGGCATATGCCCTCACCGGGAATCGAACCAGTGGCTTCCTTGTTCATTGGTTGATGCTCAACCACTGAGTTATGCTGGCTGGGCTAGGAGCTTTGTTTTTTTCTAGATACATTTTTATTGATTTCAGAGTAGAAGGGAGAGGGAGAAATAGAAACATCAATGATGAGAGAGAATCATTGATTGGCTGCCTCCTGCACGATCGAAGATCAAGAGCCCACAAACCGTAGCCTCCTGGTTCATAAATCGACCTTCAACTACTGAGCCACTGCAGCCAGGCACAGCTTCATTTTTAATAGCTAAACACTGGAAAGAACTCAAATAACTTTCACAGGTGAAGAGATAATTGTACTGTATCCAAATAATGGAATATTATGCAGCAATAAAAATAATATATGTAACAATGTGGATGAATCTCAAAATAATTATGCTGAAACAAAAAAGTCAGAACAACAAAAAGGAACATACTGCGTAATTAATTCCTTTTATATAAAATTCACTAACCATCTCACCAAACTCAATCCCCTGCCTTTGTGCAGTTCGATTCTCAGTCAGGGCACATGTCCGTGTTGCGGGCTCTAGTGTGCGGCATGCAGAAGGCAGCTGATCCATGATTCTCTCACATCATTAATGTTTCTATCTCTCTCTCTCCCTCTCCCTTCCTCTCCGAAGTCAATAAAAACATTTTTAAAATAAATAAAAAAGACTGAAGACAAAAAGAACTGCATATAAACACTGTACTCTAGTTGGTAATGGCACATAAGTTAGCAATCCTGAAGCTACTTTACATGACACTAGAGTTGAACAAATACCTAAATCACAGGCTTCAGAATAACCGAGCCCCTGTGAAACTGTTCCCAATGTCTTTAACTGCAGTACGCATTCACTCACTCGCTCATTCATTAGTTTCTGGCTGAGGCTGCTAAGCCATGCGCTGAGGATGCTGGAAAGGGTGAGACGTGGTCACTGCCCTTGAGGAGCTCACAGTCCAGTGAGCTTTACACTCTGCCTCTCCCGCATCTGACTTTGCTGACTTCTAGCTGAGGCGCCGCTGTATCTCATGGATCCACACAGGCCTACTCGATAAGCACTCAGCATCTAAGCCCTCAGCCCTTGGCGAGCCTGTCGTCCAGACGGAGACGAGGCGTTTCTTTCTAACACAGTAATGCTCTGCACACAAGAGGCACTAAGTAAAGGCTGGCCACCCAGCCAACGCCCTCGGACTCGTAAAATGTCCAACAATGACAAAGAAAACTAAGTTGTATACTTCATCTGAGAAAAGATAACCAATATTCTGAAGTTTTCCATTTATTTAAATGTTTATTTGGAATCAAAAATTAAATTTATGAGCCCATATCCCTTCAGAAACAGGCTAAAGGGTTCTTTTAGAATAAGCGCATTTTTCATATAACCGATGACCACACTGTCATCTCAGAGTCCGGACTGGTGCTGTGTTCATAGGAAATCGATGTGCTGTCTTTTTTCTCTCATTAACTTTTTTCTACCTAGAAACTAGTTTTATATTCTCTTTGGGGGACACAATCTCATGACATTTTAAGCAAGAAGAACATACCCTAGTCTACTCACCACATACAAAATGCTTTTATTTTTGCCAAGTGCCAAACTAACCCGTGTCGAACAATGTCTACACAAGAATATATTCGCTGCAGCAATGTCTGAACCACAAAACGTAAGAATCACCTCTCTGCTCACTAACTTGGGGCTGGTTAAAGGCAGTATGGGCGCACACAGTGGAATACTATGCAGCCACTGAGAGAACAAGGCGGGCCTGCGGATGGCGTGGAATGGCTGCCGAGACACAACGGAAGTGTAAGGTGGAGCGTGAACCTGCCGCCGTGTATTAACAGTGTCGGTGTTTCTGAGGGGAGTGATGGGTGCTGGCATGCTTTCCCATGGACACGTTCCCTTGGACTGATGCGTGAGAAGCTGGTAACAGCATCCTCTGGGACAGGGGTCTTCAAACTACGGCCCGCGGGCCACATGCGGCCCGCAGAGGAGTCTGATCCGGCCCGCCAGGTTTTTTGGGCAGTGAGCGCAGCCGAGGTGTTACAGTAGGAATTAGTAGTTCATATAGTCCGGCCCTCCAGCTCTCTGAGGGACCGTGATCTGGCCCCCACTTTAAAAAGTTTGAGGACCCCTGCTCTGGGAGAAAGAACGGAGGGGAGCCGCATGGAGGGCGAGGAGGAGGAGCTCCTTTTCTCTGTACAGCCTTCTTCATGGCCTGGGATTTTTTAAGCCTGTCCATATCGTACATTTTCAAAAAGGTGAAAGGAAAACTTTAATACAGTGGCCCCCCCAAATCCACGGTTTCAATTAACCACGGTCAACCACAGTCCAAAAACAGGACACAGAACACTCCGGAAGTAAACACTTCATGAGCTTTAAACTGCACACCCTTCTGAAGAGCGAGATGGAACCTCGAGCCCTCCCACTCCAGCCGCCAGGGTGGGAACCATCCTGCTGTCCACCCTCTCCTGTGCATGTGCTCCCGTTCACACTGGGCAGCCCTCAGCTCTCAGCGGGGCTGCGCGGCACGCGTGCTTGTGTTCCAGAAACCCTGCCTTCCCCTAAGAGTTAAAGCACAAGACTGATTCTGCAACTCGGGGAAGCCACAAAGTGCCTCGCTCACGTGAAAAGGTGTGTCTGGTCGGAAAAAATACAGTGTGCACAGGGTTCTGTACTAGCCACGGTTTCAGGCCTCCACTGGGGACCCTGGAACTTATCCACCGCAGATGAAGGGGGGGCTGCTGCACAATGTGATATTGTGTCAGGTACAAAGGTTTAAGAAGAGAAGAATCTTTTGTCTTTTTTTTTCTTTTTTAAAAATATATTTTATTGAGTTTTTACAGAGAGGAAGAGAGAGGGATAGAAAGCTAGAAACATCCATCAGCTGCCTCTTGCATACCCCCTACTGGGGATGTGCCCGCAACCAAGGTACATGCCCTTGACCAGAATCGAACCTGGGACCTTGCAGTCTGCAGGTCAATGCTCTATCCACTGAGCCAAACCTGTTTCGGCAAAAAGAATTATTTTTCATTTTCAGGGGGAAATCTCATAGCAATTGGGTAGATCCAGAGAGCTTTGTTATTCCCCTACCACCACCACCAAGCTGTTCCACTATCTCTCCCCCCGCCCCTCACAGGGTGAAGTGTAGGTACCCACTTGACTCAGGCTACTTTGGGGAACAATGTTATCAGCTCCCCTCTGAACGGGGAAGCCATACACCCCTATGGCATTCAGCCGTCTGACTGCTATAGCTCCCCCCGGAAGCCTAGGAAAATCTGTGGAGCTGAGACAAGTTGGATAAGAAGGGAAGCAGGAAAACTGATGGGGGGAACACCAGTCAGTGTGATGGATGGGCTGGCCCAGAGCAGCAGGTGACAGATATGCAGATGCAAGACTGGTAGGGAAGGAAGATGGTCCGCTCACAACAGATGGATGGAGATGCTCAATCATCCTCAGGACAAGCACGTGGCTGCACACACCGCCCTGTCTGCTTGGCACCAGCGGCTCCCACACCCCTGCAGGGCACAGCCCCCACCCAGAGCCCTCTGCACCGGACCCAAACCAGGGCAGGGCCGGGAGTGGCAGCAGGCCGTTTGTGAGGACGCTGCCACTCGACTGCGAGCCGGGCTCTCAGGGACTGGCTGCTGACCTCCCTCCAGCTTGCACACACATGCCCACGCTGTCTCTGTGGCTCTCACTCCTGAGTGAGGCTGTACACTGGGGTGGCCTGTTTGCCCAGGACTGAGGGGCTGCCCGGGACTTAAGAATTGCGGTGCTAAAACCGGGACAGTGCTCGGCAAACCAGAACCAATGGTCACCCTACTTACGGGCCACTGCCCTCTCCTTGTTTTCTCCCTCTTTGTGGTGAGAGAGGGAGAACCTGCTCAGTTCAAGTTCAAAGCTGATTAGAACTCCTCGTGTAGAGCACTGGCTTCCTCCAGTCATCTGAGGAAACAGAGCCGTAACACATGCCAAGAAAAATCATCCAACCCTTGTCTTTCTCAGAACGAGAACATCTTTTTAAAGTGTCTGTGATAGCCGAAACCCGTTTGGCTCAGTGGATAGAGCGTCGGCCTGCAGACTGAAAGGTCCCAGGTTCGATTCCGGTCAAGGGCATGTACCTTGGTTTGGGGCACATCCCCAGTAGGGGGTGTGCAAGAGGCAGCTAATCGATGATTCTCTCTCATCGATGTTTCTACCTCTCTATTCCTCTCTCTTCCTCTCTGTAAAAAATCAAGAAAATCGATGCTGCAGCTCACATCTTGTCAACAGAGTCAGAGGGCCAGGCCACCCCTCAGGCCACTGCTCTTCCCTCCAGCTCAGCCGCGGGAGTTTTCCAAGGACGAGGAAGTGGGCCACGATCAGGCGCGGGTGGGAGCTGGCATGATCTCCAAGCTATCTGCTGGACCCGAGCTCTAGAAAAAGCAGCCTTACAACAAGACTTCTGGCTTCTCTAAGACACATTAAAGAATTAATTGCTGAAGGAGAAAATTAATTTCAGAGACTCATGAGGTTACTCTTTTTTCCTGGGGCTGGGGGCGGAAACGCAGTTATTTTCGTTCTCATCCTGGGGGCACAAGCTGGGAGCTGGCCAGTCGATAACCTGGCCATCAGAACACGCTTTGTAATTAAAAGGTCAGTGACCTGGAAAGCCGGGGCCCACTCCCGGAGCCTCTCAGTAATGACGGCGCTATTAAATTAAGACTGTTATGAAATCAATGCTAAAAAAGCTTTCATGGTAACGAGATTCCATTCAAGGACATGCAAACCACCTCGTGAAATGGAGTAAATGATAAAAAAGAAAAGTAATGAGAGAGAGTAAAGTTGAAATCCGTGTAAGAATTCACTTCCCCTGAAAATAGTCCTCTGCCCCACCCCAAGGTGGAGACCCTCAGGTTTCTTCAAGTTCACTTCTAGCAAGGCGGCAGTTTTCCACTGGGGGGGGGGGGGGGGGGCACCTGCTTTCAGAAACAGAGAAAGATAAGGTTTGTTTCACCATTAGAATGAGGGAGCTCCCCCCGCCCCCCCCCCCCCATTTCTCAGGGAGGGAGCAGCTCTTACACTGAGAGGCACATGAGCAGCGCCCGCAGCACCGCAGGCCCCGCCAGGCAGGATGAGAGAGGAAAGCGCAGTGAGCAGACACACGGCGCCCCCGGCCTCCCACCTCATCCAGCGCCTCGCCCCCGCCCCCTCCAACAGGCAGTACTTCCCCCGTTCCGCTCAGCGGCCGCACACGCTGGAAGCAGGCTGCTCCTGCATTCTGTGGTTGGATAGGGTGTCAGGGAGCCTACTGACGACAATGACCGAGCCTCTGACTTTCTGGATGATTGGATTGCTGTGTGTGAGCTGGACCGCAGCCTGCTTAGACCGGCGATGATGCCTGTCTGGCAAGAAGCTTCTGCATGCAGCCAGTTCTGCGCGGGCTCACACCCCGAGGCCCACGCCGTCACTCCCTGCACGTGGGCTGGCTCTGCAGTCGATTGTCATCAGCAGAAGCCAGCGGTCGGGGGAACATCCATTCTAACGCTCTGAGGGTGAACAGCTGCTTTTTTCTTTCGTCCAAAAAACTCCCGATAGAAGAAATGTTGCAAATTACACAAAATGGCAGTACAAACTTCAAAGAAAATGATAAATGACTCTAATAACTTTATGTTTCTCATTAATGACTCCATATTCAGACTTTAAAGCATCCGAAAGAAATCTCCAAAAAACAAAAATAAAAAAACATAAACACAAAAGGCCTTTGCAGACCTCGTTCTTCCATCCCTGTGCCACCCGGCACCACCCCTCCCCCGCCTCCAGCCCCTGAAATCGGAGCATCCATCTAACCTGTCAGGAAGGGCGCAGGAAGCAGCCCGCTCGGCTGCAGTGTCACAATAAAACAAACTCAGCTGATGCGCCCAAAGTTACCCTCATTTTCCACCCAACTGACATGCACTACAGGGACCTCAATTTCTATATTAAATATTAAATAATATTAAAAGAAAACAAAATTGGATTTGCCTTTTCAGGAAAGAGATGTTTATTAAAAAAAAGAAAGTCAAGATTATAATTCAAGGCAGTGCTCCGCTGCAATTCCCCGAAGTGACGTTTGCCAAGAAGCCAGGACTCCAGTAGCTGTGAGCTCGTCTCACGCCAGCTCCCAGCCCACCACGGGCGAGTCCCTCCGGAGACACAGTGGGCGGGTCCCAGAACCTCGGTCCCCCCACCCCGAGTCCCTCCGGAGACACAGTGGGCGGGTCCCAGAACCTCGGTCCCCCCACCCCGAAGACCAGGTCCCCTTTCTTCCCACTCTGTCAGGGACAGGCCATGCTTCTCCTCTGCCAAAGGCCCTCCCTCCTCCCTCTCCCCAGTCTCAGGGTGGTGCCGAGCGACGCTGATCAGCCCCTGATCCCGGGAACAGCAGGAATTTTAAAAGTGAAGTTTAAATCCACGAGGGCTCTTCCTCCCCAGTCGCCAATCCAACCTTAGAAGTCTCCGTCCAAAAAAGGTCCTGCCAGAAGTACCCTATCATGATTCAGCTCAGAAATGGGTAATGACTGATAATTATCAGCAATAATTATCGAATATCTTTTCAAAGAGAATGGCGATGTGGGATTAAGTCCAGACACTCCGAGTTTAAATGCAGTAAACGCCCCGGGAAGAAGGGTAGGGTGCCCCTCAGGGTTTCTGCTGCCGAAAGAAAATTCAAAGAGCGCTAACCCACCCGAGGGTCAGGAAGGGGTTAAGCCCACTGTCAGCAAATGCTCATCTCCTCAGGTCCCCTCAGCTGCCACCCTCTGAGCAGGACATGCTCTAACCGCCAGTGTCACAGTGTGACCCACGCCCACACCAGCACCACGATCCACAGCCGTGAGCCAAGGCAGTCACCATGCCATCCACACACATGTGGCTCCCTCCCTCCATGTCTGCCTCCCCAGCAGAACTGAAGTTCTGAGAGGGCAGGGGTTTCCTCCCTCCGACTAAAGCAGGGCGTGGCACAGGGTAAACACTCATAGATGAATTAATCTATTGGATGTGTTTTCTTTCAAAACGGAGCAACAAATAACAATTATACAAAATGGTTTCCTCTCTACAGTGATTATTAGCCAACTAACTCAAAAGAAGTATTATTTGGTCCTGAGTTCCTCTCTCTCTCTCTTTTTTCTCTCTCTCTCTCCCAGTCAGGGATTTATTAAAATTAAACAGATTAGATGGAGCTCCTGATACTAAAACTGCTCAGCAAAGCCTGCGGTGGGGAAGTGCCGGGCAAACACCAGAGACATTTGTCTCTAAATTGCTCTAAATACCCTCTGCAAATGAAATTCTAACCCAGCTGCGTTTGAGAGAAAATGAGGAATAACTGGTCATTGTCAGTGGAAGAGAAGATCAGGCAGTTATAATATTGCACAATATACTGGGGCGCAGGATCTCTCGGCAACCATAGATTTTGTCTCAGGTTACCCCGGGTAATCAACACAGCTTTTAGGCTCAGCTTTCCCCAGCTTCGATGCTGTGATGAGAGAGCTGAACTCCCCAAGCTTTTATGATTAATTACTCCCCATAGGTACACATATTTCAAGGAAAAACTCTTCTATGGTATGATGGTTGTGGAGCCGAGAGGCCAGCCAGCGCACTCCCGATTTTAATAATCTCCTGCTGATGGGGGCGAGCGGGATGCGCCAGCCAGCACCCCGCGCCCCTCTGCCGCTCAGTCCCGGGGACCGGGATGAGGCAACCTCCCAGCATCGCTGCTGTGAATGGAACGCCTGGGCACACTGGCCCTGGCCCGCGAGCCCCGCCTGGAGCGCCGTCCTGCAGGTCACCTCAGTGGGATGCCGTGGAGCAGACCGAGGAAATACCAGCAAACCACTCCACCTGCTTTTCCAGCCACAAATGACTTAGAGCTCAATGCCCAGAATTCTGAGGCTGGCATTCCAGCTCTTAAAGTAAAAAGAGTTCTGGTGGTGATGGTGTGTGTGTGTGTGTGTGTGGGGGGGGGGGGGGGGTGGCCCGAAGGGGGGAGTCTCTTTCCCCCCTCATGGTTATAAGAGCTTTCTATAAAAAAAAATGAAAAAATAGGTTTCTTTGTTTGTTTTGAGGGGTTTTGGTGTAGTTTTGTTTTTTGTGGGTTTTTTTGTTTGTTTTAACAAGAAGAAAAATATCCTGAACTTCAACAGAGCCAGAACAGAGTCTGCTTCGGACAATACTGAATTGGTCAAGACCCATTTACTCCATGCCTATAGAAATACCACCAAACCAGTATTCACCACTTTAGTCAGTAAATCAGACCCCAAACTTGACCTTAACCTGGCCTTGTTTACTCATCTCACTTCCCTTTTCCTTCTTTTTTTTTCCTTCCTCGTTCTTCACTACAGGAGCTAATCTGAAGCCGGGCCATTGTGGGAAGACGGAGCAGAAAGCAGGTCTTGTCCGAGGGGCCACTGACTGCCGCTGTGCCAGGCTGTCCTGGGCTAAGCTGTTGGCCTTATATTTGGAACTCAATTATCTGATAAATTAGATCATCTCTGCTCCACCGTTAGGAAAAAGCCAGCATCCCCCCCTGGGGGGCACCCCTCATACCCCCCACTTTAGTGGGACAATTAGAGACCCTTCGTCAGCACCACTTCCCGCGGGCCGGGCATGGCTGGAGCCGTACCTTTCTTCCTCAGGAACGCTCTCCTGGTGGCGAGCGGGCTCTGGCGGACACGTGAGTTCTGGAGAAACTTCACTGCGGTTGCAATCTGGTGGGAGGGGATGAGACAGAGAAGAAGAGTAAACTTCAATAGCCTGGATTTCAAGATTAAAAACCCTATGTAAGTTTATCCCGTGTCCACAGAAATAACACACCACTGGGGTCACATTTAAAATCTCTCTGAGCAAAACGTGTGTCAGTCCCCTGCCTTCACTGGTTTCCTGTATCTGATTCCATCAAATCTAATCCCCTCAGCCCAGCATGAAGGCCTGCCAGTCTCTTCCTGTTCTCCCAGTTCAGGCGGACTCTTCGCCCTCCTGGGCAGGCAGCTCTCTCCTGGCCACGCGCACCCACGTCACAAGACTTGTGCCCACGCCGTTCGCAGTTGCTTGTCTGACCATTCCTCACACACAGCCCAGCACGGCCCTTTTCAGCCCTGCTAACCCCTGAAAGCCTCCCTACATCAGCCAGCCATCTCTGCTCTCCCTGTTCTCTCAGCCTCCTCAGTGCCTGTCATGTGTGCTGTATGTCAGAGACATAACTGCCTGCCTCCTAATGTCCAGGCTGCCTCCCCAAACGGTGTGGCTCAGTGGATAGAGTGTCGGCCTGCGGACTGAAAGGTCCCAGGTTTGATTCCAGTCAAGGGCATGTATCTTGGTTGCGAGCACATCACCAGTAGGGGGAGTGCAGAAGGCAGCTGATCGATGATTCTCTCTCATTGATGTTTCTAACTCTCTATCCCTCTCCTTTCCTCTCTGTAAAAAAATCAATAAAATATATTTTTTTTAAAAAGAACCTGCATGAAGAGACCCCACTGCCTCTGCAGAGCCCAGCAAAGTGCGGGACATCCGCTGGGTGAGCACCTAGGAGGCAGCACGCACAGCCTTCACCCCGTCCCCTCGTGTGATGGTGCTTGATTCTGAAAAAACTTCCAAGGACAGAGTTTGGGGCTTCATGGCTAACACTGACAGACTGGCAGATTCTCCATCCTCTTGGCATGACAGTTAGGAATCCCCACGTCTGTGAACGAGCCACGCAGAGGACGGAACGAGGGCTGGAGGCATCACCTTCGCATCCCTCCGCACACACTGAGCGTGACTGCACGCAGCCCGTCTGCTCTCCACCCCGGACACAGCATTGTGAGGGGCCCTGCCCAGGTAGGGAAGGGCTGTTTTAAACGACTGCCATTATTCTTCTCATCAAAACCAAAAGAATAACACAGTCTCCCGTTACAGGAAAGGCAACAGGCCTGCAGTCCACTCATAAGCTGCTGAGAGAGAAAAATTTCCAAGGGGCCAAATATAAGGAAGTTTTCTAAGATCCTTCAGACTAAGAGCAGCAGTCATACAGAGATTCAAACAAAGTACTGTGACTACAAGGGGAATACAAATTACAAATATTCTCTTCATATTTTATATGAATTTAAATCTTGAGACCAGACAGATTTCGTTGATGACAAAACATGAGGATAAATAAAAAAATAAAATAAATAAAAATAAATTTAAAAAAGCCAGGGCAATTCCTTATATATTTCCTTAACACATCTCCCCAAAGGATGAACTCAGAGATCCCAGTTTTTAAGATTTGGGCCTGTGAGTGAAAGGAAAACTAGTGTTCCTTGAGACTGGTTATAATTTGTGAACATATTAGCTACCATCATGAGCTGCAGTGACCACCAACCAGTTCTAGACTACAGAAAGCCAATGCTGCAGAGTCCAGAACCCCAAAACTACATACTCACCCCTCCCAGCCCTCAATCACATCACCTCAGGTTGCACCAAAATCAAGAATTGGACAGAACATCCCCAAAATGGGTGCATTTTAATAAAGAGATGGGAGAAGGGAAAGAAAGAGGGGAAAGGAAAGGGGAGAAGAAGGCAGGGGCATTCCGACAGGAGGAGCCTGAGCAGAAGGGGAGGCAAACGAACAGGAAAGGGGAGAGTGGGAAAGTGGGGAGGGGAGGCGGCCAGAGAGGAAGGAGAAAACTGCAGGAAGCAAGGCCTGTGCCCTGGAAAGAGGACAGTCACACTGGCACGGGCCGGCCCACAGGGCCAATGCCAACATACACAGCTCAGATGGCTGGGGGATAAATGTCCTGCCCACCATGCAGAGACTCCGCTCACTGGGGCGTGTGCACCAGGGCCGGACAGCGTGGCCCAGAGGGGGTCCGGGGCAGATCCGCTCATTTACCCATGAGCACACACCTTCCTCTCATCCTTCCAAAATTTTCCATGCCTGAGAAAGGAAACAGAATCCCACCACTAAAACGCACAGGTTTCACCTTGCTTTTTTAATATAGTCCTTGGTATATGCATTTCTGGTCAGAGAGCAAAGTTCTGATGGGTTTAATGGTGCACTCAATGCAGTGCTTGGCGCATTCCATCAATTTTTTTTTTTTAAAAATTGCATCTCTTATTTCTTTAAATACATTAATCAGCCTAGTGTAGGCAAAACGGATCCATCGGACAATGCAATAAACATGAATTATCATCTATCCAACACGCATAATGGCTTAAAAATACATAATAGCAGGTGTAGTTTAAATGATTAGTTATTACACCTGTGGTGGGTCTGATTCAATTGGGAAAAATCATCTTTAATAGGTTAAAAGGTTTAGATCACCATGCTTTCCTTAAAGTGGCTGTAGAGAGGGGATGATGGAGTGCTCTGTCATTAGTAATTCATTTAAGAAAAACGTGGGGGATATAGCAAAGAACAGCATAAACGAGCGAATCCAATTTAAACATCAGGTAAAGTAGAAAACACCTTTTAAAAAAGCAAGATAAATGAATTTGGAAGGGAGATGAAATTGACGTATTTATTTTAACGGGAATTTGACAAAGTCCCGGCACACTTCAAACTTGCAAAAATATGAACAATTTCTTTTAAAGTTCCCATTCACTAATTCCCAGCCATATAAAATAATACTGCCAAACACCTACATAAAGTATATCTGGGGCTTGTTTATGCTCCTCTTGATCTTTGTCTGAAAATGCAGGCGACAGGCAAATCACATATTTAACAGCATCGATATCATCACTACACCAGATGCAAAAATATAAAGCATCCAAACTAACAGCCTCCACATAATGTGCTGAATAAGAAGGAGACCCAGCTAAGCAGCTATATGTAAGTGTGCACATAGGAAAACCTCTCTCCTGCCACGAATTTCTTCGGCTACTCTCTCCTCCCTCCTCCCTCCGCATAGGAGCGAGCACTGTAATAGGGCGGTGAAGGCCTGTCCAATCTAGAATTTCATAAGCCCTACGATTTACACATACATTTCCCCAAAACCTTCCCCCCAGTGCAAAGGTGTCAGCACGCTAAATACCCCGGCGGTGCACTCGGTCTGCATCTTGCCTTCCCCTGTTGTTGGACACTTTGCATTAACTTCATGAAGCAATTCAAAAGCCTCTTTCCCCACAGAGGCCCAGCACACACAACGTGCTTTTGTTGGATGAAACGATGGGGTGCCTGCAGCCTGTCCTGTACTATCGTTTGATTTTCTAATTAGGAGATGAATGTGATCATTCATGGATTATACTTGTGCCCAAGTAAATGACATAAATCCAGGCCAAATCTTCCGCCTCAATGTCA
The DNA here is from genome assembly GCF_964339955.1 of Pipistrellus hanaki. Taxonomy (NCBI): domain Eukaryota; kingdom Metazoa; phylum Chordata; class Mammalia; order Chiroptera; family Vespertilionidae; genus Pipistrellus; species Pipistrellus hanaki. The sequence continues at coordinate 195,461,034 of NC_140504.1, forward strand.
AAGCCGTGAAACGGCAACAGGAACTGGACTGCGTGTTGTGGGGGAGCAGCAGGCCGGGGGAGCCTGGCGCAGAGCGCCTGCCGCCGCTGCGGAGGCCACTTGCTGTGGAGACCACGGTAAACGTGGCACCGGCTTTCCTCTCTCCTCCTCCCACATCGGGAGATGCTTAATGAGTGCTCCTCGTTACCAGAGGCTGGCTCCATAAAAATAAAGACGGTGAACTGAGAAGACAGCAGCAGCGGAGTTCCTTACCGCGCTATTCCTGTCACCTTGTCTTCTGCCCCCGCTTCCTAAAAGCAAAATAAAACTGCCACCATCACCTCCACGATTTTAGGGAAATCTGATAATTTTCACTGTTTATCCCTTAAAAGCTAGAGGTGAAACTGAGGTGGACAGGAGTAAATTCTGGCCTTGGCGATGGCTCTGCTGGACTGACCGTCAGCCACCCCAGGGGGGAAGGAGGACTTCAGGTTGAAAACACCTTTGCATCCAAGACGATTGGCCAACTGAGAGAGATTGTGTTTGAGACCCGGATCTGTATCTGTATAAATCAATGGAACACAGTGCGCTCGGGCTCGCTGCGATGAGCTATGTGCCGTTAAATGCACTGCAGGATAAGTGATCCCCGGTGAGGAGATCGGGGTTGCCGACAGTCCTGGCGGAAGAGCTGCTTCCTGCGTGTTCTGCTCTCCGACAGCAGCGTGCGCACTGCCATCTCCGGAGCGCACGTTCCTTTCCGCCGGGAGGACGGGAGGGCTGAGCCTGCCTCGGACGAACCTGGGGTCTGAGGGAGCCTCGGCACTTCGCACCTGACATGCAAACCTGATGCATTGTCTCCGGTGACACTTATCTGGTTTTCACAGAGAGGAGAGGAGAGGGCTAGAGAGTTAGAAACATCCATCAGCTGCCTCCTGCACAACCCCTACAGGGGATGTGCCTGCAACCAAGGTACATGCCCTTGCCGGGAATCAAACCCGGTGACACCTATTTGGAATGCCACCAACTCCAGCACTCCTGTGTGCTCCATACACATCTATCTCCTAAAATGTGAGCATTCATTAGCCAGTTTTAAATATTAAAAATATTCAAACATTAATGACACAGCCAAAGGCAAGCCCCTTTTAACCCAGAGAGATCGCAACCACAGGGCAAAAGAAATGACCGATACGCAGGCCGAGGCCCCGCTCCGACCCCGCACCGCTGCACCTGCGCCGCTCAGAGATTCAACTGCCTGTGAAAGGTTCCCCGCCCGGACTCTAAAGGAGACACGGACCCAGAGTCCTGTTAACAAGCCAAAGAAACTCAAGTTTTAACAAGGACTGACTTTCAGCGCCAGGCACCGCCGAGAACGAGAGAAGCCTCTTCAAACAGAAATGCTGCGTTTTAGTAAGAAATCAGTACTCTGTCAGGAGTTCCGTGACAAATACGGTCATCGGTGGCACAAGGAAATAGTTGCAAAGCAGCTGTTAATCAGAGAAACGCATCGTAGAACGCTGATGCTAGCACTCGTGGAAAAAATGCAGCGGGCTAATTATGAAGCTATATATCTCACTAAGGAGGCCGTGTTCCCTGAGATCCGAGGCAGAGCACTCCGGAGCCAGGTCCTGGGATGACATAATTCTGGTTTTCTGCAGCCGGAGTCCTCTCTGAGCTGCGGTTGACAAACCCAGGCTCTCTTTCCACGGGGGGGGGGGGGCCGGCTGCGGAGGGCAGGCACCCTGGAAGCAGAGCCATTCACAACCCTGTGCCAAAATGTTCCGCAGACACACCCCAAGGTGCCAGATCCCGAGCCCAGGGTGGAAGGAAACCTGTGGGCGTGCAGAAGAAATGGGAGATCTCACTGCACGTGTGGCAGGGGAGCAAATGGGTGTGAGCTTCAGTACAGGAAACCTACCCCGGACACCAAAACGAAAAGGAAGAATATAAAGAGGCGGCAATGCACAGAAGAGAGAGGCCATTGTGTGGGATATCCGTGTCACAGGGAGGAAGGGAGCCTGGCAGAAAGCTGCTCGGAGGGTGTGAAATGCGACTCGGGGAAGCCGAGGGGCGAGCAGGCAGGTGAGGGGGAAAGCTAATATGCAGAGGAAGGCTCGGTCAGCCAAAATTCAATCCGATCCTCCCAAGGACAGAAGGAGTGAGGCTCCCCGAAACCAGACGAGCGAGCGGGAGCGGGGGAGGGGCGCTCGGAGCAGACCCGCTGGAATGGCAGGAGGGGAATAACCTTGAGGTGGACAGGGCTCCGGCCCAGCGCGGAGCCAAAGTGCCCCCTAGCCGGAGGCGGCGGCCGCGCAGCCCGTGGCCGCCCTGCTCGGTCGCACAGCCCGAATGAAGTGTTCTCACTCAGGGAAAATGAAATGTTTTGCAAGATGAAACAGAATGAAAATTGAGGTTTTAGGTAATTACTAGTTGGCATTTACATATCAGGGCTGGTTCAACACCTATTCATTTTCCTCTTTTATTTTCAATTTTTTAAAATTGCTCATTAAAAATGAACAGATGACAGTGACAGGGTTTTGTGTGTTTTTTTACTCTTTCTCCTCTGAGGGTTACAAAATCAAGAGGTACCTTTAGCCCGGTTATCTACAATGAACACACACACACACACACACACACACACACACACACGAAGGTAAGTTTTATTTGCATCAAGGGGAAAAAGTGGAGGGGAAAGGCCACAAAAGCCCGGAAGTTCAAAAATAAAGACAGTGCTTGTACGTGAGGCTGGCCAGCCAGGCAGCCTGGGTAAGGAGCGTGCCAGCAAGGGCCCTGGCACTCACGGAGTTAAAGGAAAGAGCCTCTCTTCCAACTTGGAATTTCCTGGTTTTTGTCATTGTGTCCTTCCCATTGTTGATGTGGGTTCCAACCTCCACTAATTAAGCTGTGAGCCCTAATTTCCTTTGTTTTACTTTCCTCTGTCCTTTGTTTTTCACATTAAAGAAATAAAACATCTCTGGGTAAAGTGCACAAGCGCTGACAAGAGGGAACGCCGTATTTTTAAGGTCCACTGTGTGAATCGGCATGGAGGGAATGCCACAGCACACACTGCTGACCCTGGTCTCTCTAAAAACGCATCGACATGTGTAGTAAAAGCTTTGTGGAAGGTGGCAACATCATATGCACAAAAACTACCTTTCCGAGTGAAATAACTCTGCGCTGAAATTTCCCAGTTAAAAATACTGTATGAACTGCTTGTCAAACAGAATGTCATTGTTTGGTTGTTTTATGAAACTAGTTTTTCCAGAAATGTGTGTGGGAATAAGCAGCATTTTGAGCAGCATGTACTGTTTAATATCAAGTGACAACGTCGGGACGTCGGGGTGACTTTGGAGAAGATTCTGGAAGCCACCCTGCAGCAGAGGGAGCGGAGCGGAGCGGAGCTGAGAGCAGAGCTGCCGGGGAGGCAGACAGTCACCGCAGAAAGGCTCCCGGGCTCACACTTGGCAGGGAGAGGAAATGCAGACCTTGCTTCTGGGGTGAGAAGATCAAAGTTCCTTTCTAGGAAAGGTTGGAGAGAAAAGGATTCTCTCCTTCGGAGAGAAAGGAAAGCAGATTTAAATGCCTTGTCCCCGTGCAGCCCCACGTGAATTTAGAGAGCAGCCCCTCTGATTCTTGATGCAGCCCACAAAGCCGGAGCCCAAAGAGGGGAGAGAAAAAGGATGACATTTGCCTTGGCTTTGAAATCCAACTGGCAGCAGACTGTTTGAAGTCCTGTTTGGAGAAGGAACTGTAATAGCCTCCGTACTGAAAAGAGGAGGAAAATGCCATTATGCACGGATCACGGTAGCAGTGACCTCGGCAGAGAAGGCAAATGAGCTGGCTGCGAGTCGGAGGTTCGGCCGGCGTGCCAGGAACAGAGAGAAAGGGTTTAGGTGCCAGAGACGTGTGGCAAGGGTTGGGTGCTGGGTCCCAGGAGATATGGAAAAAAAAGGAGTTCAATTTCTTAAGTGTCTCCGAAGAGCTCTTTGACTGCTCCTCTCCCAGTCTCCCTGGCTTTCTGTTTTCCACATCCCCCCGACTCCCCGCACTGCTCCGCAGCAGAGAGCACCCAGGCTTCTGCTATCAAATTAATGAAGGTGTCAGGCCGCTGGCTGAATCACCCCGAAGGAATGCAATGACTCAGTGTCCACGATGCTCCCGAGAACCGTGAGCTCACGCAGTGACGGCTGGTGACTCCAGCACTAAAAACACGTAGCGTGTGGTCCCCGGGCCTTCCCTGACACCGCTGCCCCTACGTGCTAGTGGCCTCTCTCCCCTAAGGCTTTGAAGGTTACTTCTTCCCTCTCACGCCCGCAGATGCTCAGGAGATGAAAAGCTGCTTCGGTCCCCCTTCTTTTGAAGTCAGGGCCAGGCGGAGCCGGGTGAACTCTAGCCGCACTACTTCGAGGGGAGGTGATTAGGAAGGAGGCGAAGAGAGGTTATGGCGTGGACAGTGAAGCTCTAAGCATGCGGTCAGCACCGGGGCCCAGACGCCGCCCAGATGGCCACGGGGTGGTCGGACAGGGACCCTCCGCGGCAGCTTAGCACCTGTGCTCTCCGGACAATGCGATGGGCTCCGGGATTCCAGGGAAGATAAGCTCTGGACAAGGAAATCCTGTCTGCCATCACCCCACATACAGCATGAAGCGAAAGCCTTTGAGGAGTTAGTAAATGGCACTCCTATCAGACATCCTACCCAAAAAAATTGGAGAAAGGCTAAATGATAAAAATAAAAAAAATAAAAAATAGATTTGAATACAAAAAAAAAAAATTAGTAGTCATGGCCTAGAAATAGTATGAATCTAAAAGATAGCGAGAAAAAAGCAACATCTGTGATATTTTCAACAATAAAGATAAATTTGAAAAATAAAGATAGCAAGACAAGAATGTAAAATGACAACTGTGTCATTATTTACAACAGCCAAGATCTGGAAACAACCTCAGTGTTCCCCCATGGATGAATAAAGAAACTGTGGAATATATACAATGGAAGAATATTCAGCCATAAGAAATAATGAAATCTTGCTGTTTGCTACAACAGGGATGGGCCTTGAGGACAATATGCTAAGTGAATAGATCAGACAAAGACAAATACCTCAGGAGCCCTCTTATGTGTAGTCTAAGCCAGTGTGGCTCAGTTGGTTGAGTTCCGTCCTGTGCACCAAAAGGTCAGCAGTTCAATTCCCAGTCAGTGTAAGTGCCCGGGATGCAGATTCAATCCCCAGGAGGGGGTGTGCAGGAGGCAGCCGATAGATGTTTCTCTTTCACATTGATGTTTCTCTCTCCATCCCTTTCCCTTCCTCTCTCTCTATAAAAATCAGTAACAACATTGTTTTAAAAAAAAAAAGAAAGAAAGAAAGAAAGAAAGAAAGAAAGAAAGAAAGAAAGAAAGAAAGAGCTCATAGCCTGGGCTGGGTAGCTCAATTGGTTGAGCATGGTCACATGGGCCAAAGCTGCAGGCAGGCCCCCCAGTCCGGACACATGCAGGAATCAACCAGCGAGTGCATGGGTAAGTGGAGCAACAAACCTGACGGCTCTTCCCCCTCTCCACCCCCTTTCCTCTGTCTAAAAAAAAAAAAAATTTTAATCAATAAATAAAAGTAAAAAACAAAAACAAAAAACAAGCTCATAGATAGAGACTAGACTGGTAATTGCCATAGGTGGGGGAGGAGACAGTAAAGGGGCACACATTGTTTTTTAAAGAACCTAGCTGTGTTACAGATGTATGGCATAACCTCACTGAAGTAAGTGGGGGAAAGTTACCTAAGTAGCTTAGAAATGAGACACAAGACTAGGATGACAGGAACTACGCATTAGCACTGTATGAGTTAATAAAGCTGTCTCCAGGGGACTACAGATTAACCATTCTGATACCACTATACAAGTACACTGGGATTGCACAGATGATGGGTAGTGTAAAAAAGGGGTAAGTTTTTTTAAAAAAATAGAAAAAGTAAACCTCGAGACCTTCCTTTGTACTACGCTCAAGACAAATGAGGAAACAAGGTCTAGCGCTTTCCATATGGTCATTCTGCTTACCTTTTTTAGCTTTTATACCTGATCTTCCCTCTCCGCATGTAGTTTTCCCTACTTAATCTCCTGAATTACTTTGTACAACTCCCTCAGCATAAAAAGAGGAATTTTCAATGAGGTCCACCTGGACTTTTTTGTAGCTAACCTGCAAATGCTTTGGCCTCTAGACTAGAGAGTACTGGGCAATATATTATTTAAACTAGGCAATATGTTATTTGCCCAGTTTAAATAATATATATTATAACTGGGCAATATATTAAATACTTTGCATACACAAATTTAAAAAATGACAAATGAGGGTAGCCTTTAAATCACCTTTACATCCACTGAAAATCAGAAGAAACTACATAATTAAGATTTGCTACTAACAGATTACCAAGTCCTAGTTCCTATTATTATTTTAGATTCTTTCTGGCCTAAAGAAAAAAAAAGTCCGAGTTCCAAAAGTATGACTCATTATAGAGTAAGCGAGCAGACTCAAAATTTTTCAAATTTACAGCCAGATGACAGGGATTCGAAACTCTTTCTATTCAAATGGTCGGATGGAATCAGCTCCCCTCGGAGGAAGGTGCCCTCTCACCGAGCACAGTCCCGAGAGTGGGCAGGAACAGTTATCCTCCGAGACTGGGAGGTCAGTGGAAAACTCTGGCAATCACCGGGGTGACAGATGTCAGCTGTACCTCACATGCCTATGAAATCAGTTGGTGGTCAGGTTCTATTTTCTAAGGAAGTGTTAGCTGTCATAGGTCCCACCTCTGTCAGTTACTTCAGAAGTAACATCCACACAAAGAGAATGGCAGAGAGAAGCTAAGCCTCTCGCACGTGATGAAGAGTCACCATTTTCTCCTGTGGAGCTGACTCTCATACCCACTGCCAGATTTGTATCTACAGAACCAAGATGGAAATCTGGAAGAGAAACTGAATCAAGTGATATCCCTCCAGTCCTCCTCTAATAAACCCCAATCAGAAATGTTTAGCTCAGCAAAAAAATCCAAAGCACACAGGAAGAATGAAATGGTAATCATCATGGCTTTGAACCATTCAGTAACCTTTCACTAAACATCATAAGCATTTCCACTAACAACCACAGCTACCAATAAGCAAACACACTCTTAAAAAGAAGTGATTCACTGCCCATCTGGCGTTGCTCAGTGGCCATCGACCTATGAATTGGGAGGTCAGGGTTTGATTCCCAGTCAGGGCACATGCTCGTGTTGCAGGCTTGATCCCCAGTGGGGGGCGGGCAGGAGGCAGCCAATCAATGATTCTCTCTCATCATTGATGTTTCTATCTCTCTCTTCTCCCTTCCTCTCTGAATACAATAAAAATATGTTTTAAAAAATAAAAATAAATGATCTCTCTCTCAAAAAATAAAAATAAATGATTCAACAAAGGCCTACTAGACCCCAGAGCCATCTTGGCTATGAGGCTCTCATTACAAGTGCCCCCCCTCCAATGGGAAGTTAAAAGGGAGGGTCTTTAGGCCCTACATCTAATGTTTTTGTTTTTGTTTTTGTTTTAGTATATTTTATTCATTTTTTACAGAGAGAAAGGGTGAGGGAGAGAGAGTTAGAAACAACAATGAGAAAGAAACATCAATCAGCCTCCTGCACGCCCCCTACTGGGGATGTGCCTGCAACCAAGGTGCATGTACTTGACCGGGATTGAACCTGGGACCCTTGAGTCCGCAGACCGACGCTCTATCCACTGAGCCAAACCGGTTAGGGCCCTACATCTGACGTTCTTACCAATCATCGGATTCTAATATAAGCATGTAATTTACTTAGAATTAACACAAAATTTAAACAATTCTCACCATTAAGCAAATCAGTTCTATTGAGCACCCTCCTCCTAAATGGATGGAAACTCGTTACTAAATCCTTCCAGCTCGGTCCAGGAAGGAGAAGCTCACTTTTTGTTATCTGAAGGATTATGAATTATCATCCTGCTTTGCAACCTTCTTGGCTGTCCACACCCCACCCCCAGAGTAAGATGCTTGGAGATTACAAAAACCCCTACTTTCCTCAATTTGGCAAAAGCTTCCTGAGACATCACTCATCGTTCTCTGCTCATTGTCCTCTCTCCCTCTCTTCTTGCCTGTTTAAACACACGGACACAGAGTTATTAACTTTTACAGGAAAACCAAATAAAATAATGTCGAAGCAAAAATGCGGTGATGTCAGGCTGCAGCTAGCACCATTCATCTGTGGGAATCCGATTAGCGCTCGAGTGGCAGAGCTACCTGGAAAAGTGCTCACAATCAAATAAAAAAAATGATACCAAAACATTAACCTGATGGCTAAAAACTCCACATTTAAACAGCTAAAGTAATAAAGGAGCTCTTATTGAGTATTTTTTATATTTCATTATGCCCCAAATTGACGAGGAGTCCCGGATACATTTTCTAGACTTTTGGTTTCTCAAATCAAATGCTCTCTTGGACTTTTTTTTTTTTTTTAACTAAAAGGAAACAGCATTTCTTGTAAATTTGAATGAAAGGATTAAAGCTTCTCCTGCAATATCGATATCAGCCTTGAGTGCAAACACAGCCAAACACCGCAACAAACAAGCCTTTTTTTTTTATTTCTGTACTTTCATTCTGAGCCTGCCTGTAGCCAGCAGAGAATTTTCATCATGAATTTCCCTAAGCAAACCTTCTATTATGTGTTTCCTCATTTACACAGGTTTTGCTCAAAGTGGCTTGGCAGAGGGGTGGGGCAGAGAGAAAGCAGGCTGGGTCTCGAGACACCTGCACACCAAGTCCAACCCTGACACTAACATGTCCTGAAGCCCGGCCTCTCCATCGCAGCCGTGCCTCCGGTGCCTTCACTTCTGTGATAGAAGGGCTTAAGCAGATGACCTATGGACCCTCCAGTCATGCCATTTTATCATTTTTTTAAAATATATTTTATTGATTTTTTTACAGAGAGGAAGGGAGAGGGATAGAGAGCCAGAAACATCAACGAGAGAGAAATATCGATCAGCCGCCTCCTGCACACCCCCTACTGGGGATGTGCCTGCAAATGCCCTTGACCTGAATCAAACCTGGGACCTTTCAGTCCGCAGACCGATGCTCTATCCACTGAGCCAAACCGGTTTCGGCCCATTTTATAATTTTTAACTCCATGAGGCAGCCAGGAACATGGGCTTGAGTCAAGGAGGGTCAGGGACAAGACCCAACTGTTCTGCAGCTCAGCTTTCCAATCTCACCCGATTCGAAAAAGGAGAAAACCAACAGAGAGCAGGAAGAAGAGGGACAGGAAGGAGAAGTCACTGCTGCCAAAAAAGAAGTTACGAATTCCATATATTATCCGCACAGCAAAGCTTCACTCACACTACTCACTGCTTATTTTACATACAAGTTTAGGTAGCTGGTGTCCAAGTCCCAGAAGATTAAAAACTGCGAGTGAGAAGAGAAACAAGCCAGCCTCTAAAGAGATACTTGCAGAACAAAGACTACGAAGCGGAAAAAAGCCAAGAACAGATGTCTAGAGAGAAACATCTGTGGAAAGCAAACAAAACCTCAAAAAGTTCATTAGATTGGGGTCTTTTAGCATAGGTGGGGGATTTAGAGTTGGGAAAAATAGGCAACATATCTCTATTTCAACGGGCTTTGAAAACAGAGGTACACTACAACACAATATAAACGTTCACACCTAAAATGACAATCCTGACTCATCGGGATTAAACTATATTCCAGATACTCTGCCTAATAAAGTAGGAAGGTATATAACCCTAATTTTATGTAATTCCCAACAGTTTTTCAAGTATTTTATATTCTTGTCACTGGCCTTCAATGGCCATCTAGCATATGTGGGCACCATTTCTAGAAAATGTGCCTAGCCAGAGTGACTCATTCCAGGAGGTGGCAGGTATGGTGGTTTTCCTACACTGAACAAGGTAGTTTTTATTTAAGTCAGATTAGGAAGCAGGAAACCAGAGATTAAATAATGAATAGTTCCTAAGCATCCACTGGGTCAACACAGTACACAGGTACTTCCAAAACCAAGCAGAACTAGCAAAGATGCTGCTTCTGCCGTTACAATCCAGGACAAGGAGAGAAGCCAAGAGAGATCTCAGGCCCTCCGGTCTCGCCCATGATCTAGGATTCCCCTCTTCACAACCTTGACAGATGATCAGTGAGCCTCCACTCGAATGCTTATAATGAACAGAGAACTCAATCTCTTAAGAGATTGTCAATTCATTTTCAGGTTAAAACCTGAGTTGAAATTTACTTTCCTGAACCTTCTATCCACTGGCCCAAGTTCTCTGCAGGAAACCAATACTAACTGGCTCACTTTTGAAACAAAGCTGGGTGAGGGATTACAGCAGGCCTCTGTCACTTGGCTGTTTTTCCTATGAAAGCATTTCCCTTGCTCGGCTTATTAACTAAATGTGAGCACCGGTTTCGCTGCACAGTGTAACGGCTTCATGAATTCTGCTCTTAAGCTGGGTAAGAGCGGCCTTGCCCTTTGTGGGAGAGCCGAGGCTACACCTGTAATGTCAGAATGCATTAGCAATAATAAAGGCCACAGTAATGCAAGAGACGACTTCATACACACGTCACTGCAGAATGGCTAAATTCAATCAAACGTGGCAGCGCTTCCTACAATGCTATGATCACTGGGGCCAGCGCGTGTGACGTGGGCCCACTTACTGGAAGCCGCTGGAAGCAGAAAGTGAGCGCTCTGCTTTGAGCTGTAATGGACGGGTTTTTACCAGCCCGTAAGTGGCTTGGCATCCTCCTTTCCCAGGAATTACCTAGAAATTCATTTAACATCGGAAGACTACAAATGAAACTTCAGAAGGCTGAAAGTACATGAAGATCCGTACATGAATATCATCTTAAAGGTATACGACTCCTAGGGGGAAAGAGTAAACTGCCAGAGGTGGTGATCAACAATCAAAGCCCCAGGTGGCCGGGTCTTAACTCTAACTCCGTCACCCACTTCCGCAGTGACTCCCAGAGTCACTCGGCTTTCCTGCTTCTGCTTCCTCATCTGTAAAATGGGACGGCTCCTGCCCCTAGACTCACCAAAGTGCTACAAGGAGTAATTAGTTAGCATTTATGTAACACTTTTGATCTTCAAAGTAGGATTATTAGGCTATAAAGCAGAGTAGATGTGGTTTGCAAAATCTTTTAAAAACCCAAAATCAAGTATGCAAGCAAATACAGAGGAGCAAAACAGGCTGACATCATGTCCCAACAGCCAGATCCCGCCAGCGCCATGGGCACCCACCCGCTGCCCTCGTGTGTATTTGCAGGTGGAGACAAAGGTGTACGAACGTTTTATTAGGGAAAATGGGAGGAGGTGGAGAGAAGAAAGAGAAAGTTAGGCATTAAAGAAAATGGAAGAGAGAAGAAAGATAAAAAGAGAGAAAAATAAAGGAAACAGAAAATGGGGGTGGGAAATAAAGAAAGGTAAATCTTATCCTTAGGAGAAGAGCAAAAACAGCAAGAAAGGAAGAAAAGAAAAAATGGGGGGAAATATTTATTAAGGGACAAAGCAAATAAATAAAAAGTGCATCCCGTTTTCAAAGATAAGATAAAACAGCAAAGATAAAAGTTAAAAGTTAAAAAAAAAAAAAATTGAAGAGCAGGATGAAGAGTAGAGAATGGAAAAAAAATGTGTCTGGCAACCAGAAAGCTGGAAGAGGAGTCATTAGCAAGTGCACAGTGCGTCCACAGTGATACTGCGTGGATCAATTCATTTAACGCTGCCCTGTACATTTACAGAAAAGTACCCCTGATATAATAAAGGCTCATAAACACGCAGAAATTGGGTTAGGCCTGTTTCGAATTCCTGCCAAACAATGGTTCAGAAAAATGAAGCTCTATTTTAATTAGCCGGATTCACGAGTGATTTGATAACAGCAGATGCTGTCTGGATGCTTTCAGCTTGATGGGCTCCACATACATGAACTTGGAGTGGTTTTGATGCAATTAGGTATTTCCTTCTGCTCCAACATGCCAGGCCCCGGACCTGGGTCTATGTGCAGCCCCTCCACGCTGCTATATTTATCTGCACGTTAATATTTCAAATCATGAAGATGAGAAAAGTGACCACATAAGGGAAGTACAAAAGTACTTTAAAAGTCACTGGTCCGTACAAGAGAATACTCTCACAACGAGTTTCCTTTCCACTGGGAAAGAAAAGTTGGGCATCTGTACAGAAATATTTAATACCAAAGCTCAAACACAGCAGAATGTACCTCCCATCCTGCAATTCCAGTCCGCTGTTACAGCGGAGGCTGAGCGCACCTAATGCACAGCCCGGCCTGGGACTAAGTGGCCTTCAAAACGCTCTTTGTAATCAGGCATCCGATTATAACTCGGATCGCCGTTCCCGAGACAGCGGGGTGTTCAGACCGCAGCCCCGCAAGTCGGAGCATTTTCACCAGGTGCTTTCAAGCCGGGCACCTGCCTGCCCCCTCTCCCTTTTAAGCACTCTCCTCCGAAGAGCATCCGTGTGCTTTTCCCAAAGCACTCTGCCCTCTGCGAGGCCCACTTAGAGCAGCGCCGCCCACACGCACGGCGCCTAACGGGCCTGCAGAAAGCGAGAGCAGCTTCCAGCACCCGCCCGCCGGGCTGGCAGGAGGACCTGATCTGTTAATTATCTGTCAGTTTGTCACGGCTGGGCTGAGCAGGATTATGAAGAGGGGGGTACCGGGAGGAAGGTCTCTCCTCGTCCTGAAATCCTGAATTAGGCTTTCAGAACCATTCACCCTGTTGGAGGACACCTAGTGCGGAGGGTAGAAAAGAAATATGCGGGAGTTGTGACTGATTCGGTCGGACAGAGTAGGGGGCGCCTGAACCCCACCACGACCACAAGCACACAAGGAGGAACTCGGCATCCTCTCTCAGAGAGGACAGAGCGGACAGCGTGACCTTCACACCGGCCCCCTCCGCCGCGCTCACCAGCTGAGCCTGTAAATCAAGGGTGAAATCCCTGCGCCAGGAAAGCAGAGGAGAAGCACTTCTCTGAAGAGCCAGCGAAGCCGCCTGCTTCTGCATCAGCATTTCAGGGCGAGTGTTTGGGAGGCAGGAAGCTCCGGGCCAGCAACTGAAGGGAAATATGTATTTATTATATATAGTAGGCCTTCCTCAAAAGTTATTTATTTCACAAAACCACTCTGCTAAATAGAGGTTTCAATCTAATTGGAATTGCAATCTGCATATTGTAAATGCACTAAATGACAGTCTTCAAGACTTCTACTCGGGTTTATGGTGGATTTCCCAATGCACACACATAATACAAGAATGTAAGGAAAAAGTACAGGGAATTACCCTAAAACACACACATATTTATATACAATTTCTTCGTAGCCCCTTACAGTCCCCAAAGGAGGGCACAGGGTCCAGGCTGTGAAATGGGATAACACTGTGACTCGGAGACAAAGCCAACGAGGAGAAGGGAGGCTCCCGGTGGCCCCTGGTTTGCGCTCAGCTGTGCTGGGCTGTGTGGTCAGCTACACTGGTCTTTGGCGAGCCCTCACTCACCACTGGTCTCTTCTTCGCCCTCCCCTCCTTCTCCATCCCAAATTAGCCACGGTTCATTAGCACAGATGCAAATGGTCACGGACTCAAATGCAGTTTTTTGACAAGAAGTAAAAAGAAACCTTATAAATCAAATAGAAAATGTTAAAAAGAAGAGGGAGAGAGGGAGAAGGGGGGGAGGGGGATGCAAAGCAAAGGTCAACCTCCAAACAGCTGAGGAGGTGAGGAGGAGAAGGGCCGTCAGGACTCCCATAAAGGTCTCCAGTGTTCCGTTTGCACCTCTGGGTTCACATCAAAAAGTGACTTATGCGAACAGAGGAGGAGGAGGCACTGCTCTGGGGGAGAGAAGTGGGGACTTAACTCCCTACACTACGGTTAACTTTCTGCTTCCTGCTCCTTTCACTCGTTTCAAGTAAGAAATTATTTAATTTTTTCAGAACTGCATCCCAAGGGCCCAGAGATAGCCCTGGCTTTCTTGAAAACTAATAAGCATCTCTACTTTACAGCAACGACTTCCTGCTCTCCATACTCTGCCCATACCGGCCTCTCGGTCACAGGGTGTGACCTTCAACAACAACGAAAATTAATTCAAAGCTTCAGCTTCCCCATTTAAAAAAAAAAAAAAAAAAAAAGGAAAGAAAAATAGAAAGAATAAATATGAATTTGAAGGGGAATTCTGCCAAAGCCTAAACCTCCCAAATCTGGTTCAGCCACATTCTTACCCACACAGCCTGTACTTCTCGTGCCTCCCTACATTTTTAAAAATGCAGCTGCACAGACCTCTTAAAATTCAGATTTCTAGCACCTATAATTACAGGGCGCTGGAGCAGGCTCCTTTAATTAATGAACCTGACTCCTCTGTCTTCAAAGGAAATCTGCATCAGGGATATATCACAGGGGTGAGCGGACTGATCAGTGCTCTCTGCTCCCTCTGCCCCGGGGCAGCTGGCCCTCTGCACCTCTCTGTCTCCACTCACATCCCAATCGGGAGCAAGCCCATTACACAGTGCAGGCAATGAAGCATTTCTTGGAACTTAAGAGAAGAGAAGGAAGCTTTCCTGGGTGTGGCCAGTAAAATCCAAAGAGAATTAGATTCTCCCCGCCTGAGTGCTCCCCTGATTTCACTGTCTGCTCCCCTCCGTCGGGATGAAGCAGGGAGTGAGCCAGGCTGGACAAGCAATCGAGGGAACGGCCTGGGCTTTGAAATCTCTGGACAGGAAATGAACATAACAGCCCTGGGACTGACACTCACCCCAGAGCTGAGATAAAACTGGCCGGAAAGGCTGTGGCCCCTAAGGCGAACAGGTGGGAAGGGGTCAGTCACAGCATGAAGCTGTTGTTCATGGTTTCTGGAGAAGAATTTGAGCACATCCAAGGAGGAGAAACTAAACCTCCAGGTCTGTCCCCAGGTCGTCGTGCCCATTCTTGATTCGACTCTTCTGTAAGCCAATGCCCGTTTAGCAGTGTTTAAAGAACAGTTTCCCTCTGGCTGCTCTGAGCACACAACCTGGTGCTGGCTGTATCTGCTGCCCAGGCCAGGACAACCCATAGCCGCGCTCCTTCCAGGCTCTGTGCTGGCTCACAACCGTGTTCGCCGGAGAGCAGGCTGCCTCTGGCTGCAACGAAGACTGGAAATGATGGCAAACAAAACCACAGATGCCAGCAGAGACAAGGCCTGGGTCAAGTCAAGTCGACCCCAGGTAAAGTTTCAGGTAAGAGATTTAAGATCCAGTAAGATCTGGCAATAATGAAAACAGGTTTTGTTCAGTCACTACCACCTGACAGCCCCTTCCTCAAGGGCCCCCCAGCTCCACAGCAACCCCCTGGGGGGCTGTCTGCATTGCTGACCAGTAAACACACCTCTTCTACAGGTAGAGAAAAGTTCTCAGACTCTGCACGCAGGAACACATTTTCTACAGTTTTCCCAGTTCCTCATCTGTGATTTGGGTTATAAAATGAAGCCGGAGAACAACACTGGGGTTAATAAGTGAAAACTTACGGCCCACTGTCCTAGCGTCTTAGTTCTTCCCAGGACACTTTCTATGGCAGATGTCAAAAATTGAATTTGGACGCTGGCCAGTTCAGCTCAGTGGTTAGAGCATCTGCCTGCAGACCAAAGGATCTCTGGTATGACTCCCAATCAAGGGCACATACCTCAGTTGCGGGTTCGCTCCCCATCCCTCTCTCTCTAAAATCCATTTTAAGATAATAAAATAAATTTAATTTGGTCATTCGCATTCTGCCAGAAAGGGGGACTTCAACATTCCAATGAGCTTTTGAAAGAAAAGGGAAAACAGTAACGTCAGTCTACCCAATGGCTAAAACCGCAATCAAAGACAGGCATGATCACTGATCACTGAGTCTAACTCCACAGCATGTCCGTTTCCTGGCATGTGGCCTGCCATCTCTATGAAACACCCAGGGCTAACACAGCCCATCATCTCTGCTCCCCCATTAGATCCGTCTCCAAGTCCAGCAGCACCCTGCACCCTGGACCCCCTGACCACGGAGCCACAGTGGAGCTGCAGGCTGAGCCACCGCTGTCACGTTCGCAAATCACTAGCAGCCAGAGCAGGCGAGAGATTTTTTAATTTGGTTTGGTTTTCCAACCAAGACATCCTCAAAGTTCATTGTTCTTTGGAGTGGAAGCATTTAATTCGCTCACAAACAAACAATTAGAAGCACAAGACTAGAGAGAACACGGAATTGAGGACGAAGGTCAGTACATATGAAAACAGGGGCTGGGAGGCAGCTGAGATCATGAATGTCCAGGGATTCTTGGCACGGAGCTCACACCAGCCAGCCAGGCACTCTCTTTCCACCAGTCTCAAGGGGAAATCACCCATCGATCCCAGGCACACGCGTTCTAGGACCAATCCCTTACCTCAGAGCAGCCTCTGCCTCAAATTCCTGCTTGCGCTTTAATGTTTAAATTATTAAATGCATTAATGTATTTACATTATTCAAGTCTTATGTGCATTTTTCTAAGATAATTTATGTATAAGAGTTTGAATGTCCATGACTGTTAATGTCTACAACCCTTCCTGTTCATTATTGATTCTGGAAGAGAAAAAAAAAGTCAGAGTTTTAATGCCTTATTTTTAATGTATTAAGAGTCTGAATAAGTGCATTCTCTTTTTTCTTTTGTAATTTCATAATTTAAGTAGTGCATTTATTAAACTGACACAGTATGAATTGTGGTGAAGCCTGGCACGGCTCCACGCTGCCGAGCAGCCAGCTGGAGGAGCACGCCCGCTCCCTGCAACCAGCAGCGGCTGGCTCAGCGCGTCCCGCAGCCACCGAGCCGGAGGGGCGGCCGGAGGGCTGCGGGCGCCGCCAAATGCAGGCCGGGCAGGAGATCCTCTGCCTCCTTTTTAAGCCCCTGCCCAGGTCCTCTCCCTGGTAAGTGGGTTTCCCGGATGCTGTTCAGCTGCCTCTTTTTTCTGCTCCTGGGAAGCCCTCACCTGCTGTGCTCCCGGTGATTCCAAACAGAGCTTGGAATCTGCCCACAATTTTCACGAACAACCCAAATGCCAGGGTTTAGCACAGCGAGAACGAGCAAACAATACAACTATCCTTAAAAAGGATCGCAAAATGCAGACAAACATCTCAGACAGCACCTCGAACTTGAGCAAAAAAACTTTTCTTTTGAAACCCGGTTTCCACAGCAGAAAAGCCCTTTTTCAACTACAGCCCGTAGAGCGACAGTGACACCCAATGGCCTCTCCGTTCAATCCCAGCCGAGCATCCCCCCAGCTTTCCCCCAAGGCTCGGGCCCAGAGTGTAAAGGGAACAGGAAGCTCAAAGGAAAACCAGGCATCAGCTGCTCATCAAAAAGCCGAGTCGCTATGGATGAATTTCCTGCCGCTACACGGAACACACACACACACACACACACACACACACACACGCTGTATGTAACTATGCTCATGTGTGCAAACTGCACAGGAGAACACACACCAGAACCATCTTTCTGCCGGGTGACGTGAGCACACGCGCATACACAGAGCACAGTGCATGGACCGGGCAACACTGCACAAATCCACTTGGAGTGGGAGAAAGTTGCTCACTGCTGTTTTAGAATCTAACTCTGTCACTTCTCATGTCATACATGCACACATATGCACACATTTATAAATAAATACATATATATACACATATATATATGTTTTGTATTTTTCATGTATTGTCTCCCTTTCTTTTTTCTATTTTTTTTCCTGGTTCCTTCTTTTCTATTTTCTTTTCTTTTTTGGCCACTCATTACCATTCTTTAACTGTTACAATTTATATCAGCATATAATGTTAAATAATTACAGGGAGCGGAGCTCACTCTAGTGAGGATATAAACGCGCTGTGGGAATCTACAGATTTAAACAAATAACACTCACAGCAGGGGGTGAGCGGATGAATTAGCATTAATATCCTGCCTGGGAGATCCCAGTGCAGTGGTACTGCTTAAATACAGATCTTTTCTGTAACAGTCAATATGACAGCTCCCGGCAATACAGCCCCTTCCCCTTTCCCAGTCAATATAGCAGCCAGTGAAAATAGAAACGACCCTATAGCAATCAATATAGCAGCCAGCTAAAATAAACCTTTCCCTTTTAAGGGCTATATAATAGTCAGCTAAATGGAAGAATTGGCACCCCTGCTGGAGAGCTCAGCAGAGGAGCCAAGGAATGCACAGGCCATGAGCACTAAGATCCCTGTGCTCACACACGCCCGCCCCGGAAGGGAGAAGAATCCAGGCAGGAGCGGGAGGGGCGCTGGCAGGCCACTGCCAGTCCCGAGCAGTGAATGCCCAGGTGGTGAGCAGCCCAGAAGGGCACGTCTCGCTGGGGTTCAGTTAACATGGCCAGAGACTCTGGAATCCTGTCCAGACTGTCAGCGGGCATAAGGGAACATCTGTTTTGGGTACAGAGGGAAAGTATCTTGATCTGAACCCCATTCGTCCAGTTCCAGCCCCAGCAGGAAAGAGTATAAGTTAACAGCCTGTGGTTTTCTGGTTTCCAGCAGCGGGGACAGCGGTTGTGTCAGAATCAGACATCTAGCCAAGTGGGTGAAAAGCATGGCATTTTACGTTGAATGCCGCCCAGCAGATACATAGAACTCGTTTTAAAATCCACAGCCACGCACCTACTAACTGTTGTAACGATACCACCTTTCCCCTACTCACAGCATGGAAACACTCTCCTTCCCTGGAGACAGACAGGAAAGAAGTTGTATTTTAAGAGAATTCAGAGGAAGGCTCACTGTGAAGGCCAAAACATCCCACCAAAGGCCTTTAAAAAAGAAAATAAGGAGCATTTGACTCAGAGAAGTCTCTGTGCATTGAAAGTCACTGCTCTGTCGTCAGAAGTAGCTACTCCTGAAAGCAGTTCTGCGGGGTGTGGATTTGACAAATGTGGAATAAGCCACCGACACCAGCCAGCACTCCGGGTGGATGCGGGCTCATCTCCACACAGATGCTCAGCAGGGACGCCCCTCCCGCCTCATTAGGATGCCACAATCTGTCCGCCATCCTGTAGGGGAGCCCGCAGAGGGTCCCCGCCTCCCTGGCCAGGTGTTAACACCCAGCGACGCTCCTGTCATCCATCAGGTGACTCCGGGAAGCGCCGCAGTGTCAGAAGCTGCAGGAAAAGAGATCCGGAAAGTTTGAGAGCTCAAGTCCTTAAAACTTTAGGTCCCCACGCCCCACCTAAGCACAAAGACTAAGCAGGGCCTTCACCCAGGAATCCATCCCCGAACACTCAGGAGCGGAAAAGACGGCGCGGCACAGGAAGCATCGGATGAGGGGCGCCAGCGCTCACCGGTCCTCCGGCCCATCTCAGGGTCACACGGCCATTCGGCGGAGGAGGTGGACATGTGGTGGAGGGAGAGGCACCATGGCTTCACCGAAAATGCAGCAGCACAAACAGTGAGATTCTGTTCTCACCCGTCACGGCACTCAGCATCTAGAGCTGAAGCCCATGGACACTTCACAAATGCCGGTGTGCGTGGCCATTCCCACGTCCACACAACATGAACTGGGGGTGTCCACTCCCGGTCAGCTGGCAGTGCCGCTGGACAGAATGCACCATGAGGTCAGCAAACCTACCTCAACCACAGATGCCATGATAGCCACCGAAAGTCAGGGAGGAGCAGCCAGGAGGGGAAGGAGAAAGAGTGTAATGAAAGAGAAAATAGTTATGAAAGGGAAGGAGAAAAGAGAGACATGAACAAAAAAAAAGATTAGAGATAACAGAAGAGGTGAAATAAAAAAGGCGAAACGTCACTCTGGCATTTACAGTTGAAAGCTTCGGGGGCATTCATGAAATGACAGTTGCAATAAAACAAGCAGAACGGTGAGTCATCCCTCTCCAAGTTGAGTCAAAGGGGCTGTTTCCAGACAAAGCGCGAACGGCCGCACCGCGCACGCCGCGAGGCCTGTCGCCGCCCAGACAGGATGTGGGAGCGGCGGTGGCAGCGAAGCCGTCTCTGCTGGTCCCAGTGTCACCGTGCGTAAAGTCTGGCAAGATTTAAACCATAATAATGGAGAGGCTATAAAGGTCTCAGCTATAATGTTTCCTCGGATGCTCCCTTTCATAAAATGCCCGCTTTATGTTGCCTACATGGCACTGATGCACCGCACACCCACAAAAGTGTGTGCCCCAGTGGAAGTGGGGTCCCTGAAGTTCCCAGCAGGCATCTACATACGTGAGGACACATGCACACACACACATACACTCACGCATGCACACATTCTACAAATATGTACTGAGTGCCTACTTCCTGCCAGGAGCCGAGTAAGGATGCACGCCCATCCCATAGATAGAGGATTGAATAAGGTGCCTAGGAGCCAAGTACCTAGAAAACAAACAAACAAAAACGTCTTCTGCGTGGAAATACGGCCATGCAGCACAGGCACGCCTTCGCTGCTCCAGCTCCTGACAGCTTTACACGGGGCAGGGCAGCCAACAGTGAGATGCAGCCTCCCCTCCTCCTAAGCCAGAGCTGAGCACAGAAGGTGCAGCACAGATCAGGGGGCGAACAGAAAGGGAGCGAAGCTGACACCCACAAAGACATGCCTTCGCTCGCGCTCAGCAGCAAAACTGTACAGAAACTACTGGTTTAAAGAGAATCTTTTATCTGCAGCCTGCCACCTAACCACTGTAGGCACCAGGGAACCGCAAAGAAAAACAAAGCCAGGCCTCCCCATGCTAACACCTATGGCCACGGCAGAGAGGCAGGAGCTGAGAAAGGACAGCATGGATGCGAGAACCGCACGAGGGACCAAATGAGGTTGGCATGTGTAAGCCAGGGAGACCGTGCGATGCCATCGGGAAGGCAGGGCATTGGGAAGGACCCATCCAGTCAAGCCCAACTCGGTGGCAGGTACAGAGCGAGGTGGCAGCCAGTGCCAACCACAAACCACACGGCTGCTCGCCTGCTGATCTATACTGGTAATTGGCGAGTCTGTGCGAGAGCCACCAATTACCTTTGGGCCCCTGTACTTAGTTTACAGACGAGGGGAAGCAGGAGAGACCGGTCAGTAATGAGTAAGTAATGGCCACTAAAAGACATTGTGTTTTACAGAGCTGCTTCGGCAGGAAAAGCCATTCGGAAAATAAAAAGTGAAAGAATAAAATAAGCCAGAGAAACTCAATTTTCCTCTCCCTTCCTCCCAAAGCCACACTTAGGATAAAATGAGGTTTGTGCAGGTTAATCCTTATGAGGTAAGAAAAAAATGATTAAATACATTTAAAAAAATCAATTGTACATTAAACCAAATCCAGGAACTGCACAAACAAACACCGCAGCATCCCTCCAGCGCCCAGCCCAGCGGCAGGCTGGTCGGCGGGGGATCCCCACCTGAGGAGGGAGCCGCGGAGGTGAGGGGGGAGCAGGGAGGAAGGGGAAGTGGAGCTGGGAGGGGTAGGGGAGAGGAGGGCAGACGGCGATTTCTCTGAAATAAAGGTACTTCTAGACATTCCTGAGGAAGAAACAAAACGGAGCTCGGGAGACCAGGCTGAGTTCTTCAAAACTCCAGCAGAAATAACAATAATGATAATAACCATTTGATAAACAGGAGCTATAAACTGCGCCCCTGTCAAATGATGTGCCACTATTTCCAGTTATTTCTTCTGCTCATTAGCAGATCTATTAACTGCCATTTGTCAGCGAGACAACAGAGAGGCCGGAGGGAGGTCAGGAGGCTCGCCTTTGTCTGGGCAGAAAGCCCTCCTGGAGCCAGGATGGAAACGCCCCTCCCCAGTGCTGGGTCCTCAGAGGAAAGCCCACAGGAATGCAGAGCCCGAGACAGGGCCAGGGCACCAGTTCCCCCGCAGTGGAATCGGGCCTGAAGCTTCTAGGCTAATCCTACAGAAACCTCACTGGGCCAAAGCGTCGCAGCCCATTTGCTTCCCTGTGTGCCTGCAGCCACCCAGCCCCGCCTGCAGCCACCCGTCCGCCTGCAGTTCAGCCGCGGCTGCAGGAAGCCCTGAGTCAGGGCTGCGGCCAGCCCGTGCCTCCCGGAGCACCAGGAGCTGGGCACGCCCTCCACAAGGCGCCGGTGGCACACCTATCAGTCTTGGGTCCCCAGTCTAAAGAAGTGACAAAGTCCAAGTGCCCCCCTTCATGGCTTCTGAAATGAGTCACTGAGAATCGGAGAGAAAGTTCTGAAAGCCTAGCAGGGGGTGGGGATGGGAGTGGGGGGGAGGGAATGCCGACAGGAAAAACAGGTAATCCACCATATGACAGCGGTGTTCCCAACAATAAAGACACGTACCCAAGGGGGAAAGTTTCAAAACATCTAAACATTATGAGAGTGGTTATCAATGGCAACAAGATCTGACAAAAAGATTTGACTCTCTTAAAGACGTCTCTATCGTTTCAAAGCGCCAGGACTGACAGTGAGGAAGTGCGGGTGGGACGGGATAGATAAAGGGTCTGCCTGAGGGCAGAGGAAGCAGCAGGGGAGATGCTGGGTGCTGTAGCTTCCCTGCGGATCAGGTGGCTCCCTGAAGACCACACCACACCACTTCAGAGCCAGAGTCAAAAGCAAATTGCTCAATTGTGCAGCCGTCCCTCTGCCAGCAGGAGACGGAACCACAAGCGGCTGCTGCCCCCTAGATGCGACCGGCGACACTGCACCTTGCTCGCAGACTGAAGATGAAAAGATCCTATTATCTTGCCTCGATCGCGTAACCTGTCATTAGTGAGGTACATGGGTGCAGCCGCCTCCTCCGAGAACAAGGAGGCCCACATCACCTGTGATAAATTAATAGGTGCCTTTTCAACAGCTCAGATGCACACAAAGGGCTCCACGCAGGGAGAGCGCGCAGGCAGCAGCCTCGGAGGAAGCAGGATCCCCAGGCAGCCCCCACCCCCACCCCACACACACCTAAGCTAAGCCCCCTCCCACACACTGCGTGGTCCTGAGAAGAACGCAGCAGGGCAGGCTTTGGGGCTTGAATGCCCGGCCTGCCACTTCCTGGCATAGGAACCGGTGTGCCCTGGGCCTGTTTCCTTGCTGTAAACTGAGGAAGAGAGTCAGTCTCACCGGTTTGTTAAGATAAAACAAGATAACAAAAACAGAAACAGCACGAGGTCAGCAATTCCTATAGCACAAGCCCTACTGGCCTTGTGATCAGAGCTTGTAATTGGTCAGTTAATGGAAAAATCAGTTAAAGTGGGGAATCATTAAAAATGAGCCTCCTCTGCATACCTTAAACATTTCGCATTAACTAAAACCTATAAACGTACAGTCATTTGCTAATCTTTTGATGTAGAGCCAGGACCTTTCCTTTGAGTGTCGGCCCACAGACTGAAGCTCCCAGACAGACGTCTTTCTTGCACAAACCCCACCCATAACACACCCTTCGCAATTTCTAAAGCAAAGCAAGAACTGAAAGAAATTAGTAAAGCAAATCAAAGTACCAAATACTTCTAGATTTTTATGATCTTCCCTGGCTTAACTGCCGCCTTGTGCACACCTCAAAAGGCAGCCATCTTTCTAGCAGCTCGCACTTTCAAAGCATTCAGCTCGGTTTTCACAGAAGCCTTTTCACATTTGTTTATAAAACACTCGATATCTGTAGGCCCCTCTGTTCACATGCATTTATAATTCACCTGTTTACAGCATATTTAGTGGCCAGCCTAAATCGCTAACGAACACAAGTGGCTCACACAGGTTCGGGCCGCCGGGCCTGGGTGGGTACATTTCCCGGTGCCACACCAGCCAGTTGGTTGCTCCAAGGAGTGTGCCTAACGCAAGCTCTCACCACTTTGACAGTGTATGTACTGCACAAGAGATGCGAAATGACTTTCAAAAGTACACAGAGACAAGGGGACACAGCCGAAGGAAAGAAGAGGAAGGGGGAAAGATGTTTAACAAAGACTGCTTACTTTTTCCCCTTCGCCCTCAAAATCCATTTTCGGTTAACGGTGGAAAAACTAACCCATTTATACAAATAACCAACTTGCGTGCCTGATTCTATTAGCAGATCCTCCCACCATGCCGGAAAAAGCAGCCCTGTCCCTAAAGACCCGCCTGCTGTGACCCTATTAGGTCACAGGGGACACAGCGAGAGGGAACGGCCTCTGGGTGGACACTGTGGGTGAAGGGAGTGACCACTGACCCAGACCCTGTAAGCGAACAGGAGCGCGGTGCCCCCAGGCCACTGCTCAGGAGAGGCCAGTGCTCAGTGCCAGCATGTCTTCCTGCGGACAGGACAGGCAGTGCATCCGCCGGCCCTGCGGGCTGTTAGCTGCTCTCCCAGCCCGAGTGTCAGGGAGGCCTCGGGCAGATTTACCTCGGGAATCACTCAGTGGCGGCCCCATCTCTAGACTGTTCGGACAAACTCATAATGGCAGAGGGAAGATTTGTGGCGCAGCAAGCATAAATCTTGGTTCTAACTACAAACCATAAAGGAGGGGAGCCGGCGGGAAGAGGGAGGGCGGCAGGCGGCCTTCTCCGGAGCACCACTCCATCTTCCCGCGGCTTCGCGCGGCGCACGGTGGGATGAACTGCAAGATCGTATTTTCAAACCCAAACTGGCCTGTGTGGTTTGAGAACAAGCTCAAATGTTTTAAACTGAAGTTCTCGTGCCAAACGCAGGGCGCACGGCTGTCCACTGCATATGTGACGTTCAGTGGTCCCCAGAGTGGGGCTGGTGGGGATGTACTGAGTTTGCCACTTGGAAGACCCATATTTTAGGTCACAATTAAAAAGACCCTTTTAAGTAAAACTTCTGTCAAATGAGGTGAATAATCAATTCTAAGCAGAAGAAGAACCTTTGGGAAGGTCCCTCTGCCAGGAAAGCTCTGGACAGCCCGTCTTCAGCGATGGAGGCCGCGCCCTGGAGGACTCGGGGCTGTCTCCAGGAGAAAAGGGGGGACGCGGCCCGCTTCCTCCGAAGCAGGGATGCAGGGGCCGGGTTAAAGGTGACCCCCCGGCACTCACCGGCCAGCGCCCGGCTCCCACGTCTCTGAGACGAGGGCCCCGGGTGGTATCCCTCCGCCGAGGCCTGATTACAGGAACTGCACAGATATAAAGTGCTACCAGGAAAGCCGGGAGCCCAGAGTGTAAACAAAGCTGGAAAAGTATTTCAAATTCCACTCCTCTAATTATTACTCCTCCGAGTTTCGATTCATCTAATAATTATTTGTAAAAGGATACCTTAAAACTGAAAAGCAGCCTCTTCGCTTACCTGAAAGAGGAAAGGACTTGAAAGGCACCCGCCTGGCCTGTGTAATAAACCCTCCGGCCCATAATAGGAAGGATGGGGAGGGAGAGGCAGTCATTTCAGAATCAGTAAGTGGCCCGGAGATCACAGGGAAACCACCCAGAGACGGAATGAGCCTTCTCTCAAGTTCATCCTTTTCGGCATTTAGTTCTAAGCCATTTTCCTCCTCCCCACCCCATCTGCGCCCTCCCCAACCCCCTTGTCTCCCCCCCACGCCCCACCCCGGCTGGAGGACAGGGGGGACCTCAGGCACCTTCCCGATGAGGGGGTCCGTTTTAAAAGGAGTGTCTGCTTCACTAGAGGTTTCGCACTGTTGATGAGGGGATGGAGGAGGAGGCACGCCAGTTTTTCCTCTTTGAAAGGGGCCCAGGCCGCAGGCCCAGCATGTGGGGTCTGGGCACACGACAACATCCCGGCAGAGAGCTGCAGCAGGACACCCCCTCCTCCAGCGGTGTACACTACATTTTGGTCCCAAATTTCTCAGCAGCAGTTATGAGGGGTCCTCCCCAGCCTATGTTGCTAGTAACAGTGTAAGTACCAAAATCTACAGATAATTCACTTTGGCAATATAAATGAATAGCCCTGGCTGCGTGGCTCAGCTGGCTGGAGCATCATCCTGGACACCAGAAGGTTGCAGGTTCAAGTCCTGGACAGGGCATATACCTAGATTGTGGGTTCAAAATCCAGTCGGGGAGCATACGGGAGGCAACCGATGAACGTTTCTCTCTTCCTTCAATGTTTCTCTCTCTAACTCCCTTACTCTACCTTTGAAAAAAAAATAAACATATCCTCGGGTCAAGAAATAAGTAAGTAAATAAATAAATAGATTAGGATGATCCCTATAATGGCATCCCCAGTCACCTACATCCAGATGTCGCTGGGTGAGAAACAGGTGGAAATTACATCTCACAAGAGCAAACCTAACTCTTGTTATTCAATAAGCCCGCAGAAATCAACCACTATATATTTTCAAAATAATAACGCTTAACACTGTGCATTTGCTAAATTTATTTAATTTTCCTGGGGAGGAAAAATGACAAGTTTCTGAAATCTCTAAATGCCTAGTTTCATTGCCCCTATGCCTGTAAAACACTTTCATGAATACAATATTAAAATCAACTTCATTTCCCCGCCAAGTGCTCTGAATTTTGTTAAAAGGAGTGTGTTACATGTTCTACATATGCAAATATACACACATCCACAGTGCACATGAGTGTACACACAGAGAAATGCACTGAGCATATGAACATCATCCTTCAGAAATGCCTTGTTGGGGGAAAACCCGCCTCGCCACAGTGAGCCCACCAGCCAGTTCGCCAAACTACTCTGACCACAGAAGACACAGCACAGGGAGGCGCGTGCAGAACTACTGAGAGGTCTCTAGAAGACGGGCCGTGGGCACTCTCAAACAGAAGCTCCAGCCTAGCTCCCCGAATTCATCAGATAGGAACGGCCTTTTGATTATCAGCCTCTCGTTAACTGAGGCAGCAGCAGAGAGAAAATCCATAGTGTCCAGGGGAAGGGGATGAGCTCCCGCAGAAGACCTGAGATCAAATACACACTGCAGAACCCAGGTGGGCCAGTTCCGCCTTAGCCTCAAGGAGAAGCCTGAGGACTCAGCATACCTCTACTGAGAGGGCAAAACTACTGGCACACAGCTTGAGTCTGCAAGTGTCGAATGTCCTTATTTTTAAAAATCCAGCATATTGCCCTAGCCAGTCGGTTCAGTGGCTCAGTGGATAGAGTGTTGGTCTGTGGACTGAAGGGTCCCAGGTTTGATTCTAGTCAAGGGCACATACCCAAGTTGTTGGCTCAATCCCCAGTAGGGAGCATGCAGAGAGATATCAATTATTCTCTCTCATCATTGATCTCTCTCTCTCTATCTCTCTCTCTTTCTCTGAAATCAATAAAAATATATTTTAAAAAAAAGAATCCAGCGTACCAAAAAATATTGGTCCTAGGGAAGGTGATAAAGTAGAAATCACCATTGTCATTTATAAAAATACATTCATGTAAGCTTAGCATTCTTGTGGTGGGTGGATACAGGGAAAGGACTGAAACAAAACAACAAACCCTATACTTTACAGTTAGAGGAAGAGAAAATGGCAGAAGACTCACCCATTAGAAAGAACTTGATGTCAATGAGCAAAAAGCTGAAATTCTAGTTTAGCCAAAACCCATAGGCATATAAAGTAGATGAGCAATAGTGTTGCTGAATATTGAGAAATTTGTTGCATTGAAACAAGCAGACATGTAAACGAAACTTATTTGTTGCTTACTTCAAATAACCTAAAATCATATGACTAAAATGACTCTCAGAAGGTTACTTAACCCCCGTTTCTGTATCCACGTAAGATATGAACTGAGTTACTCCATGCAAACAATGTCCACCCATTTTTTTTTATTTTTTTTTTTCCAGAGAGGAAGGGAGAGGGAGAGAGATATAGAAACATCCATGATGAGAGGGAATCATGGATAGGCTGCCTCCTGCATGCTCCCCACTGGGGATCGAGCCCGGAACCCGGGCATTTGCCTCGAATGGGAATCAAACCATGACCTCCTGGTTCATAGTTTGATGCTCAACCACTCAGGCACACTGGCCAGGCTCCACCCATTCTTAAAGAGGTGCGATTCTTTCAGCAAGGCAGGACTTGATCCTGCCACAGTGAACCCACCTAGAACCTTGGAGTGAGCCTGAGCATGTGTCCACGAGGTGATGAGAAAAATCAGCTCTACAGGATATTTACAGAGGCTTTGAACAGGTCTGGGAGAAGCTGGAGGGGCTGTCAAAAGTCTTTGCCCTTGGAGGAAAAGCTCAATGAAGAAACAACGAAGAAGAAAAAGTAATCAGCCATTTTAACTAATACAAAGAGTGTTGTCATTAACAATTAGAATTTCAACTGGGAGTTTACCAGATTTGTCAAACTGGTCTGTTCACCAATCTCTAGCACTGAGAACTTTATGACATTAGAGACTATCCCACTGATACAGTCAGGGTTGCTGGGTTGGTTTTTTGGGAAGAGGAAAATTTAAGGGGCAAGAGAAGGTAGCATGAAGTGTCACTGCTTGGGTAGAATCAAGGGAATGGACATGAACACAAATATATCATTTAGAAACTACAAGACCATTCTTCTCAGCACAAAATCATATTGTCCAGAGAGGTAAAAATGAACATCAGACCTTCCTTCCCTAGCAAATAAAGCAAACAATCATGCAAAAGCCCAAATACATCCACCTACTATCAATAGTCTCTTCTGTCAGAGCTCACATCTATATATATAAAAGCCTATGCGACCAATTGATCGAACAGTTGCTATGATGTGCACGACCACTAGGGGGCAGACGCTCAACACAGGAGCTGCCCCCTAGTGGTCAGTGCACTCCCACAGCGGCATCGCCGCTCAGCTAACCAACAGGTACCAGACGCCGGGCTCACAGCTGGCAAGCGCCACTGAGGCGCAGTGGTGTGAACCTCTCCTGATAGGGACTGACTGGGCACGAGCCTGCAGCAGGCGCAGCAGGGCCAGGATGAGCGGGCACAGCCTCCCCAGCAGCCTGCTGTTTCAAGCGCTACTTGGGGGACATCGAACCACTGGTTTCGGCCCTCAACATCCCCTGAGGGGTGCGATTGTGAGACAGCACAAGCCAGTCTAAGGGACCCCACCAGTGCACGAATCCGTGCACCAGCCCTCTAGTTTTTCATAAGGGGGAAGTTATTCCAAAGGGATCATCTAGTTCTGGAGACAAAGAACACCAGTATTTGCCTTTAGCACCCTGTGCTCAGCCCTTTTACTGTAGGGAACAGACAGCTCACATTAAGGAATTCTGCACTCAGCTGAAAACAAAAACAAAAATAGCTAGCAGGGTGCTCCCTCAGCACCGAACTATCCCATTCCTCCAGACCTGGCTTCCAGCACCACAAACCCACCCAGAGTACCCCTCACCCGCACCCCACTTCCTCTGCAACTCCTCCTCTGAATGATGAGGGCTCTCTCAGACTCCAAGCCAGACTCCACACGCGATTTTATACTGTTCAGTAAATTACATACAGCCCTGTGATTTTTGCTAATTGTCTCATGTATACAAATGCCTTTTCTCCCCCAAATAAAATATATAAATTACTTGAGGAGAGGCTTAGTTTTATTCTTCAATTGTCTGTTCCTCCCGAGCATCCAGGGGATGGGCCACGCCCACGGCAGGAATCCCTGGGCTGTCGGGCTTTCCGTGGTTGGGGGCTACCGCCCGTCCCTCCTCCAGCACCTGTGACTCAGCACCCGCTTCAGAGCAGCGTGTCCTGTACCCACCACCTGCCACACGAGCTCTCGCTGGCCCCTGGCAGGCTCCTCTGCCTGGCACCCTCCCGCCGCCGCTCCCAAGAGGCAGAAGTAGTTCACACAAGACCATACAGCTCGGCTGGTGCCCTCATTTAATCAGGCTGCTGCAAATGGTTGGCCAAAAGCAATAAGGCCATGACTGAGAGACTGTGGGAGTTTAATATAAAAAATTTAATAAAAAAAGAGGGGTCTACCTTTTAATAGGGCTCTAATTACCCAACTCATAGGATCAGCCCAAATGAGATGGGAGTTTATTTCGGGGTTTTTTTTTAATTATTGTTTTTTTTATATATATATAAATTGCTGCTATGTGTTTTCTTTCCTCGGAGCAATTATGCAGCAAGTACGTAAAGAGGGGAAAAAATATTAATTAAATATAAGGTAATTGTAGAGTTGGCCTGGAGAGAATGAGTCTGAACTCTGGACAATCACAGACTACTAGGGTTTGAAGACTGCTCAGGGCCTCCCAGAAAAGAAAGAAATAAAAATGCAACCAACCAACAAGCAGATGCACAGGACAGCAGGAAAAGAGCGCGCACAGAGCATTAGCAGAGCAAAGGGCTGCACATCCCCCGAAGCCAGCGAGGCTGCCAGCCGCTCGGGCTCCCTGGAGAAGGACCGCCCAGAGTGTGCCCAATCATGACCCCCCAGAAGGACCGGCCGCTCTCCTGGTGGTCAGCAGTTAAATTAGGAGATCGAAATTTAAAAGGAGACTGAGGAATAAAGGACTGAAAAGGACTGTCGTATTCAATTTGGACATCACTCTAAAACCAACCGTGACTTCAGCCCGAGGGGCAGTGTGGCAGGCCCCGTGGGAAATACTCAAGGGCTGGCTAAGAGACTGGCGGTCACACCACCGTGACCTCCAGGAAGAACTCAGATCCCAAAAGAGCGGAAGGAAGCCACAGCGGCAGGTGGAAACGAGCCGTGTTTGGGAGCAGCGGGTGGCACGATGGCAGCAGAGCTGCCCTGAAAGGCCAGGCAGGGCTCGTATCGCCCTGGTCCTTCTCCCGTATCCCGGAAAGCCTTAGAGAGGCTGGCACTCAGACTGCTCACAACGCTAAGGCCCTCTCCTAACCTCCTTACGCCCCTGCCCGAAGGAGAAGGAAGAAAAGCAGGCAAAATAGCAGGCCCCGCAGAAACAAAAGCTTGGCGGTACATCCCTAAACTTGCTGTCAACATTCAAAGAGAAAAAGCTCTGAAAATGTCACCCTGAAGCTGGCCCCTCCATAAAACATGTCCGTTTGTACAGAACAGGTCTCTACCCCACCACCAGGGCCGACAACCATCCTGAAGTGCCAAGTAGGATAAAATGGGGCAGGCGGGCAGGCACTCTGGCTCAGACACCCAGCAAAAGCACTTTGTCAAGAAAATAACCTTCGGTACCTGGTAGGCCTCTTCCCTGTCAATAGTATGAGCAGAAAACAAATCATAAACCTAACTACTAACCAGGCAAAACGGAGCTCCCTCCCTTACCTGTTCTTCAAAGGCCACCTGAGGTGCCCTCCCCTTAGGGGCAAAGCACAGCTATTCCAGCCCTAGCCGGTTTGGCTCAGGGGATAGGGCGTCGGACTGCGGACCCAAGGATCCCAGGTTCAATTCTGGTCCAGAACACGGACCCCAGCTGCAGGCTCCTCCCCAGCCTGGGCCCGGGTAGGGGCGCGTGCACGAGGCAACCAATCGATGTGTTTCTCTCTGTCTCTCACTCTCTCTTCTACTCTAAAAATAAATGGAAAAGTAAGCTAGAGTGAGGATTTAAAAAAAAAAATGAACGGCTAGTTTATACAGTCAAGCAGCAACTTGGTTAAGCCCAGCAGCCTCACTCCAACTCAGCCCCCAAAGGCTTCAGGCGCCACACTAATTACTACTGATCAGCAACAAGCCACGTGGTGCATCACCAACCGGGGTGGACGCTTTCAGTTTCAGAAAAGGTGAGGCTTTGCCCTGATCAGGTAGCTCAGTTGATTAGAGCATCATCCCGAAATGCCAAGGTTGTGGGTTTGATCCCTAGGCAAGACACATACAAAAATCAACCAATGAACGCATAAGTAAGTGGATCAATAAATCTCTCTCTCTCTCTCTCTCTCTCTCTAATCAATAAATAAAAATTAAATTTTAAAAAAAGATGAGGCTTTACTGAAGAGATCTCACTAATTCCTGATGCCAGAAAGTCAGAAGACAGAGGCACTGATGGGGTTAGTCTCCACACAGCATCTACTTTTAAAGGGACACTGCTGATGTAAAACTGTCAGATCGCAGGGTTTCTTGAAACTCACATTGTATTGTATTTTAACTATTAGAAAATGATACACATGGAACCAGGATTCTTACCAGTGGCTCTCGAGGCATCACATGTTCACTTCCTGGGCTAGAGCTTGGCTGCAAAGAAAAACAGAAACAAAAATAAGATCACAGTGCCACCCAATGGACACCAAAACAAAGACATTCTACGTACTCTCGAGCAACACACCCAACTCCGGCCCCACACTTCTCTCCGTCTCCACACCGGGGAGTGCTGGGTGGGCTGTCTGCAGGCCGTGGCCCCGGGGTCTGAAGGCCCAGCGAGCTTTTAGAGACTTCGGGGTTCGGTGCCAGCACCTCGGGAAGGCTGGCCGTGGCGTGGGAGGACCCAAACCAGCAGCTGGGCAGCAGGGGTTGAGGACCATCCCCAAGTCCACGGAAATCGCAAAGTCCAGCAGGAAGGTGTTAAATGAAAGCAAAACCTCCTTTTTGCTTCCTCCCAACTACCGAGTTGAGCAGGAGAGGCAGAGCCGAAGTGGAGAAACAGATCCAGCCACAAGGGGGCCCCAGTTGCCCACACCCGGGATTTTCTCTGGGCTTCTGTCTGGAGCCCGGAGAGCGGGAGCTACCCTGGTGCCTACCCTGGCCCTGAGGACGGCAGAAAAGAAAGCCAGGCCTGAACTCTGTTTTCACAACAAGCTAGTGACAGGCTGACAGATGAGCAGACCAACTGGCAGGCAAGCACATTGTGGCCCACTCGCCTGGCTCTGATCTGTTTCCTCCTCCTCTGGATCTCTCCTTCACTCTCACATCTGCCTTCGATCCTGACTGATCTCACCAAAATTTAGAGAAAGAGAGAGAGAAAGACGGAGACAGACGGCCTCGGAGGAAATTTACAAACCTCCAAAAGAATAAAACCAGCAGTTTGTGAGAGTTCTGATTGGTTTACTGTACTGGTGTTCAAACCAATTTTCAATTATCTACAGATAATGTCCAGACAACTGCAGCTAATGTGTGGGTCTGAGGAGCCAGCCTCTAGGCTCCTCATTCCTCCAGCTCGTTCAAGATGGCAAGTGGCAGGCTCCTGGGAAACAGAATAGGCGGTAGGAAAGGGAGGGTCCCCCAAGATGTCCTCATGTTCAGATGCCACCACAGGGGGGCACATGCCCACTGGCAAGGACTCTGCTGGAAGGCGGAATTCCTCCTCATCCAAAGTCCTGTCTCAAGTGCTCCTCTTGTCCCAGGACATGGCCAGCATGAAACTAACTACCCTGTTTCCCCGAAAATAAGACAGTGTCTTATATTAATTTTTTCTCCCAAAGTTGCGCTAGGTCTTATTTTCAGGGGATGTCTTATTTTCGGGGAAACACGGTAGCAAGTCTCAGGGCAGGGGAGCATGCTTCCCCTCCCTTCCTTCCCCCCTCTCAAGGCTCAGGCATCAATAAGCTCCTGCATTTAGCCGAAACTGATTTGGCTCAGTGGATAGCGTCGGCCTGAGGACTAAAAGGTCCCGGGTTCGATTCCGGTCAAGGGCATGTACCTTGGTTGCGGGCACATCCCCAGTGAGGGTTGTGCAAGAGGCAGCTGATCAATGTTTCTCTCTCATCGATGTTTCTAGCTTTCTATCCCTCTCTCTTCCTTTCTGTAAAAAATCAATAAACTATATATTAAAAATAATAATAATAATAAATTCCTGCACTTAGATCTCTAGCCCAGACCCCTCTGAGTTCTACATCCTACTGCCTTCCTGCCTCCTCTTGGACTTAAATCCATTGCAGATTCATAACCGCCTCCCTCTGCCACACACGTCCTTCAGCGCTCCCTATCTGAGCGAACGGACAACCTTCCACCAAAACATGCGAACACAGGCCATCCTCGACAGCTCCTTCTCCCTGCCTCACCGAGCTAACACATTATCAGCCCTGCCAACGTTCCTTCCTAAATATCCATGGCTCAGTGCATTCGCTTCTCTCCATATCCAGTGCCAGCACCATGGCCCATGCTTCTAAAATCTGCCTGAGCCACTGCATAGGCCTTCTCCTCAGCTCAGCCACACCCATGTGGCTCTCCTCCAATTCATTCTGCGCTTGCAAACAGGCTAGCATGCCAATCGATGATCCAATCATATCACCGGAATCCACCCACCCACCCCAGTAAACAACACAGAAAAAAACTCCACCACAGAAAAACTCCTCAGCATGGCCTGCAAGGCTCTGCTCCCACCCTGACTGCATCTCAGTCTGCGTGGCCCCTCATTCCTCATTCCCGGCTCTGCCCACAACAGGCACCTTGGCCTTGGCCTCCTCTGGCACATGGGCCTTGGCACATGCTATTCCTTCCTTTCCCTCTGACATTTAACCTGTCACTTCCCCGGGGAACAGTCCCTCTGACACCCATGACGGGCTCACCTTTCTATTATATACTAACGGCTACTGTCCTTCACCAGGTTATAAACTCCAGAACGGTGTCTGCTTTGCACTGTATCCCTGGGGCCTGGGACAGAATCACGTGTGCACTAGGCGTTTCATTGACATTTGTAGAATGAATTATGAGCAGCCAAAACCGTTTGGCTCAATGGATAGAGCATGGATCTGCAGACTGAAGGGTCCCAGGTTTGATTCCGGTTGAGGGCATATACATTGGTTGCAGGCACATCCCCAGTAGGGGGTGTGCAAGAGGCAGCTGATCAATGTTTCTCTCTCATCTATGTTTCTAGCTCTCTATCCCTCTCTCTTCCTCTCTGTAAAAAATCAATAAAATATATATTTTTTAAAACCTGGCAATTATAATAAAGTTTTATTAAAGAAAAAAAAAAGAATGAAGGATGACCAATGAAAAAGAGAGCAATGGTTCTAACTCAACTGAATGGACTAAGTATTAAAGCTGACTATCTTCCTGAAGCTGCCTTCACTCCATTTGGTAAATGCCGAATGCTAACATTTATTTAGCTCATCCTTCACTTAATTCTCGCAATAAACTTATAAAAGTATTGCTGATAAGGAAACTGAGGCAAGAGATTTTTAAATAACTCACCCACGATGACTCAGTTATTAACTGATAATAAAGGGGCCTGAGCCTTTCTAATTCACTGAAATAATCAAGTTTTGTTTAGACCACGTTTTATTAAGCACCAACCTTAATGCTGCCCCATAAATAGTAACGTAGGTTTTTTGACCTGATGAAACAACCCAATGCAAAAAGCTTAGTATTTAGGAGGTCTCTTTCTGACCTAACCCGAAACTTTCCTCCTGAGATCACCAGGGAACTTCCCTTAAGTTAGTTTCTCTCTTGAACAGCTAATATTTGCCAGAAGGAAAACTTGAAGCACTACACAGTACCAAGTCTCTTTCATCACAAATCTTTTGTACCTTTTTAAATTTTGAGCCATGAAAATATATTCTTTTTTAAAAACTTTAAATATTAAAAATGTTTAAAGGAAGCTTTCCTCTCAGCCCAGCACTCCGTCCCTTCTCCCTCAGGCGACCACCACTGATGCTAGTTCCTTATACATTCTTCCCAGGCTAGTCAAAGGGCACAAGAAGCACATACATGTGTAATACATGTGTACATGTCTCCACCAAGGAACCAAACAGCAACACTCCCCAGATTCCTCACGGGCCACCTGGGGGCCCAGCACACCAACGCCGGCCTCCACACACAGTCTCGGGGTTACTAAGAGGGGAGCAAGCATTTCCCCAAACAAACTCACAGTGCTGCCTGAGGTCAGACTGACCTTATCTGTGAATGCAGAGAGCTTCTTGCCAATCTGAGAATTGCCCAATACTGATCATATTCTAGATCATTCTCTAGCATATTTGCAGTCTAAGATGGTCTATCCCCCATTTCCTGTCAGAGTCCTTTAGATGACCAATAGCCCTACTGCTCTCCATACTGATACCACCACCTGAAATTCCTCACTGGGTAACTAGCTGATTCCCTCCCTACTGGATTTTAAGCTCCTTGAGGACAGGCACTGTACTTCACTGAAGGCTGGTCTTCAGCACTGAGAATGTCATTGGTACTCAATAAACAAGTGCTTCAATATTCTTATCTTCGAAGTTAAAACAAAGAAACCGCTCTGTATACACAATCCCACGTGAAACAAGCAGAGGACGAGGTGCCTTGTCTTTCCCTGGAATGCTTGCCTCCAACCTCACACCCCTGGCCTATTCTCAATGCAGCGCTGAGGCCTGATGCTTCTCAACCCCAGCGAATCACCCCCAGGGGGCACTTGAAAATGTGTGCAGGTGCTTCTGGTTGCCACAGTGACCAGGCGCCTGGGAGGCTAAATATCCTGCAAGGCACGCAATGAAGAACTAACTGTCCATCCAAAACACCAACAGGCCCTTAGAGAATCCTGACCGCCGCTTCCTTATGCTGGGAGGACAGACGCCATATTTAGCACGCAGTTCACCGTGCCGTGTCAAAGAAAGCAAAGGTCTGAGCAGGCAAGTGCTGTCAGAGTGGAATTCCCAAGCTCATTCACCTCGCAGTCAGCTCTCAGGAAAGCCCAACCCTTCTCAAACACCAACACCTACATCAAGCCTGCTAAGTGGTCAAGTCTACTTTCTGGCTTGAGACAAATTCCTACAAATTAAATCCCAACTGGTTCCTAGGAATCCTGACAGGGTGGCCTAATGATAGGAAGGTTCTGAAATCACAGCTGGGGTCTATTGCCAAGGTGTAAAAGTAGGCTCTAGGCCAGTGGTCGGCAAACTCATTAGTCAACAGAGCGGCAAACCGCGGCTCACCAGCTGCATGTGGTTTGCCGACTACTCCTCTAGGCAATCCACAGTCAGGAACCTTCAGGGCCAGACTGCAAGAGCAGGAAGGGAAGAAGAGCAAAAACAGACAGCCTGGCTGGCTGGTGTGGTTCGGTGGTTGAGCATTGACCTATGAACGAGGAGGTCACGGTTCA
The DNA here is from genome assembly GCF_964339955.1 of Pipistrellus hanaki. NCBI lineage: Eukaryota > Metazoa > Chordata > Mammalia > Chiroptera > Vespertilionidae > Pipistrellus > Pipistrellus hanaki. The sequence goes on from NC_140504.1 coordinate 195,497,760, forward strand.
ATTCCTAGTCAACGCACATGCCCACATTGTGGGGGGTTCAGGAGGCAGCCAATCAATGATCCTCTCTCTCATATTGATGTTTCTCTCTCTTTCTCTCCCTTTCCCTTCCTCTCTGAAATCTATATTAAAAAAAAAAAGGCCACAGTGGCAGAGAGAAAGGCTTTCAGTTTAATAGAGACAAAAATGCTCTCCCTCCTGCTGCCCAGGCCCTGCCCTTCCCCAGCCAGAAGGTGACCTTCCCCAGCCATGCAGCACAGCAAAGATCAACCGCACACACAGCTCAGGTGTGAACATGGAAAGGACGTCCGGTCTAGTCTAAGCGTACTCTCTGGCGCCTGCCAAGTCACTGTGTAACTCTGGGGACGTCCTTAGCCAGTCTGGCCCACAGGTCTCTGATGGGAAGAATGAGGTTCAATTCAACACATGTTTTTCTGAGAGGCACTGGCACAGCAGCAAGTGCAGAAGCTCTAGTATTAGTGCCTGAGAGACTGGGGGCATACTTTCCAATCTCTCTGAGCCTGTTTCCTCCTCCAGCGGAACAATGGGAATAACACCAGCGCCTGCCATTCGGGATGAAATGAAGTAAGAGACAGTGTCACTGCTCCACTCAAAACCAACCAACAGACTGCTGCTGTCTCTGATGGAGCAATGGAGACCACATTTACCTTCTGCCTGTGAACTATTATAGAAAACTAAACAAAATACACGCCGCCCCTGTGGGTAGACATTGGACAGCAGGCAGTACAGGACTATGATTCCTGGCAGGAATCATAACGTAAACAAATAACATGAGCCCTAAGATCACCCTGGCTGCACTCTGGGGGGTGGGAGGAGGTGTCCCCAGCAGACCATGCAGTCTCACTGAGTTGAAGGCACAAAGGTTGGGGTTCAGGGAGGCCAAGTCGCAGGACAGAGCTCCAGAGAGGAGAGAACTATGCAGAAGAGAGCTCCAGAAACCTGCTTAGAGGTTCCCTGAAGTCTCTGCTGAATATTAAAATGTGTGCATGCATAGGATGCAACTCCAGAAGGTTAGAGTGCCGAGAAGCCTCAGACGGAGCTGTGCGCAGAACCCTCCCAGGCACCACAAAACCCAAGCACCACAGTGAGGCTTCCTCCCTGCTCACGCAGTACAAGCAGGGACGTCAGATTATCCCTGGGGTACACGCAACCCTACATCTACCCTCAAAGCGTAAAAATAGGACTTGATATTGCTTGTTGGTGAAAGAACAATCTGGGTGGGACGACAGTGAAATCTAGAGTAGAAAACAAGTTGGTCCAAGGTGTCCTGCAGGCTATAAAATGCAGTTTAATCAGTGTGCCATTTTCTTCTTGTTCAAATTATGTGAACTAATTGAAATGCTCAATTTTTTAATATGCTTATAGTTTTCAAACCTGAAGAAAAAAAAGAAAAAGAAAGTAGAACATATAAGATGAAAAACATAATATCCAAAGTAAAAATTTCACTGAATGGAATGAAATTAGACATTGTAGAAGAAAAGGTTAAGTGCACTTGAAGACATGGCAGCAAAAATAGACCAAAATGGCTGGGACCGGTTTGGCTCAGTAGATAGAGCGTGGGCCTGCGGACTGAAAGGTCCCGGGTTTGATTCCGGTCAAGAGCATGTACCTTGGTTGCGGGCACATCCCCAGAAGGGGTGTGCAAGAGGCAGCTGATCGATGATTCTCTCTCATCGATGTTTCTAACTCTCTATCCCTCTCTCTTTCTCTCTGTGAAAAATCAATAAAATATGTTTTTAAAAAAATAGACCAAAATGAAGGACAGTGGAAAAAGACTAAAAAAACTTTGAGAAATATGACTGAAAATTTTCCAAATTTGATAAAAACTACAAACTCAAGAGATCCAAGAAGCTCAACAAACTCCCAGCAGAGCAAACAAAACCACACTAAAGCACATCATAATGAAACTAGAGGCCCGATGAATCTGTGCCAGAGCAGGCCAGCACAGCCCAGCTTCGTCCGGATGGTCATCCGCACGGTTCAGCTGTTTGGTTGATTTGCATATTATACTTTTATTATTATAGATTGCTAAAAATCTATGAAAAAAGGGGAAATCTTATAAATAGCCAGAAAAAAAGAGAAATATTACCTACAAATAATGGTCAAGATTAAGAGTGGTTTTACACTTCCCGATTAGAAACTATGCAAGCCAAAATCTAAAATAGAATAGTATTATTAAAATACCCACAGGTAAAAAAAAGTCAACCTAGAATTCTATATCCAGTGACAATATCTTTCAAAAGTGAATACTAAATTAAGACATTTTCAGAAAGAAAATAAAAAGCTGGAAAAGCCTTGCTGGTGTGGCTCAGTAGTTGAGCATCCACTTATGAACCAGGAGGTCATGATTCAATTCCTGGTCAGGACACATGCCTGGATTTGGGCTCAATCTCAATAGAGAGTGAGTAGGAGGCAGCCAATCAATGATTCTCTCTCATTATTGATGTTTCTGTCTCTCTCTCTCTCCCTCTCCTTTCCTCTCTCTGAAATCAATAAAAATATAGTTTTAAAAAATAAAAAGCTAGAAGAATTTGTCAGTGGTATACTTGGTCCTCGGAAAATATTCAAAGAAATTCTTAAAGCAGAAGGAAAACACCAAATGGAAACCTGGGTCTACACAAAAGAACAATGCCAGAAATTATAAATATGTTGGTAAATATAAGATATTTTAAATGTATTTTTTATTTTTAAAAGATAATTTAAAATGTACTGTGGGATTTATGACTTATGTTGGAAGTAAAATCAATGACACCAATAGTAAAATCAATAATACACAGTATAATGGATGAGAGGGAAACTAGAAGGATACTGTTGTTAAATTCTCACATTATATGTTAATGGGTAAACTATCATTTGAAAGTAGTCTGGTAACTTCAAGTAACATATTATAAACCTCGAAGCAATCACTAATAAACAAAAAAAAAAAACAACCTAAAAAGTAGTGGTAAACAATAGCAGAGATAAAATAAAATCCTTAAAAATAGTTCAATCCAAAAGAAAAGAAAACAAGAAAAAACAGATTTTTAAAAATTGCAAGATGGTAGATTTAAATTCAATCACAAACGAAACACTCCAATTAAAAAGCAGAGTTATCAGGCTGAGCAAGGGAGCAGTCTAGGGGAGAGCAAGCCCTAGCTGTACGCTGTCTATGAAATAAAACACTTTAAAGAAAAAGACACATACAGGTAAAAAGCCGAAGAATGGGAAATGACATACCATGCAAACACTAACCATAAGAAAGCTGTAGTGGCAATATTAATCTCAGTCAACTTCAAAATAATAGATGCTGCCAATGATAAACAGGGAAATTTCAAAAATAGAGTCAATCAAGATGACATAGGAATCCTGAATAAGTATGCACACAATAATATATGAAGTAAATCAGACATAATTACGAAGAATAGACAAATCCACAATTAAAGCTGGAGACATTAGCACTCTTCTTTCCTTAACCAGAAGTCAGTAAAAACACAGAAGGCCTACATAACACTATCAACGAACACAGCCCCACATTTTAGAACACTGCAACAGCAGAATATACTTTATTTTATTTTTTAACTTACTTTGTTTTGTTAATTCCACCCAAGGATATTTTTTCCATTGATTTTTAGAGAGAGAAACATTGATGAGTCACATTAATTGGTTGCCTTCCACGGTGACCTTGACCTCAAACAGAGTCAGGTATTGAACCTACAACTTAGATACGTGCCCTTGACTGGGAATCAAACCCAAGACCCTTCAGTGGGCAGGCCAAGGCTCTAACCATGGACCTGGCCAGAGCTACACATTATATGCCAGTTCATAAGAAAAATTCACCAAGACAGACCTCAAAACAAATCCCAAATTTTAAAGATTTTAAAATATACACAATATGTGGGGTTTTTTACCACAACAGAATTAAACTAGAAATCAGTAACAGGAAAAAAAAAATTGGAAAAGTCCCAGATATTTGGAAATTAAACAACAGACTTCTAAATAATCTACGTGTCAAAGAAGAAATTAGGAGAAATGAGAAAATATTCATTTTCATTTTCTTTTTTTTTCTTTTTTTCTTTTTTTTAATATATTTTATTGATTTTTGTACAGAGAGGAAGGGAGAGAGATAGAGAGTCAGAAACATCGATGAGAGAGAGTCATGGATCAGCTGCCTCTTGCACACCCCCTACTGGGGATATGCCCGCAAACAAGGTACATGCCCTTGACGGGAATCGAACCGGGGACCTTTCAGTACCCAAGCTGACGCTCTATCCATTGAGCCAAACCGGTCCCGGCTCATTTTCATTTTCATTCAAAAGTAAATGAACATGAAAATATAACATATCTAAATTGTGGAATGCAACTAAAGCAGTACTTAGAGGGAAATTTACAGTTTTAAGTACTGATTTTAGAAAAGAGAAAAAATAAGAGCAAATGAAACCCAAGTAAATTAAAGGAAAGGAATATATAATATAAAAATTACAAATAGAGGAAAATCGATTAAATAAAAGCTGGTTTGTTGAAGACACTAATTTCCACCATTAGAAATGAAAAGGGAAACCAGTGTATTTCTAGACATTTAAAAGATAATAAGGCAGCCCAACTGGTATGCCTCAGTAGTTGAGCATCGACCTATGAACCAGATTACTACTGGATTCTGATCAGAGAACATGCCCAGGTTGTAGGCTCAATCCCAAGTAGGGGGCATGCTTTCATCATTGATGCTTTCTCTCTCTCTCTCTCTCTTTCTCTCTCTCTTTCTCTCTGAAATTTTTTTTTTTAAGAAGAAGATAATAAGGCCCTGACCAGGTAGCTCAGTTGGTTAGAGCATCCTCCTGATATGCCAAGGTTTCGGGTACAATCCCTGATAAGAACATATACAAGAAATGACCAATGAGTACATGAATAAGTGGAACAACAAATTGATGTTTCTCCCTCTTTCTTTCGCTTTCTTCCCTTCTTCTCTAAAAATCAATAAATACATTAAAAATAATATTATAAAAAAAAACTTAAAACAAATTTCACAATTAAATAAATTCCTTGAGACACATACCAAATTGACACTAGAAAAAAAAACAGAAAACTTTTTTTTAATATATTTTTATTCATTCCAAGAAAGGAAGGGAGAGGGAGAAATAGAAATATCAATGATGAGTACACAACCCCTACTGGGGATTGGACCTACAACCTGGGCATGTACCATAACTGGGAATCAAACCATGACCTCCTGGTTCAGAGGTAGACGCTCAACCACTGAGCTACCCCGACTAGGCAAAACTGGTAAGTTTAATAGCCTTATATCTACTCTAGAATACACAATTAAATAATTTAAAACAAAAAAATAAAACTATAAATCAATATCCCTCATAAACATAAATGTAAAAATCCTTAACAAAATACTGACAAAACAAACGCAGCCATGTATAAAAAGGATAATAATACATTATGACCAAGTGGAACTTAGCCAACAAATGCAAGATTGGTTTAACATTTGAAAAAATCAATCAACGTAAATCATCACATTAACAGAAGAAAACAATAAGATCAGCTCAACAGAAAGCAAAAAGAGCACTTAACAACACTCAGATAATTAAAAGTTGAATCTCCTCCACTTGAAGGGCACCTAATCAGAAATCTATAAGCTAACATCATATTTAAATGTGAATGACCGAATGCATGCTCCTCAAGATGAACAAGGTAAGACTGTCTACTCTCATTATGTCTTAACTTTGTACTAGAAGTCCTAAGCTGTATGTGCAATAGCACACGAAAAATAAAGGCATATAAGTTGGGAAGCAAGAATTAAAGTTGTCTTGCCCAGCCCGTGTGGCTCAGGTGGTTGACCATCATTCCGGGCACAGCTGGTCTCCGGTGCCCTCCTGGCCAGGGCACATGCCCGGGCTGCAGGCTTGATCCCAGCAGGGAGTGTGCAGGAGGCAGCCAACTGATGTTTCTCTCTCATCGATGTTTCTATCTCCTCTCCTTCTCCCTTCCTCTCTCTAAAATCAATAGAAAAATATTTTAAAAAGAATTAAAGCTCTTTTTATTTGCAGGCAGCACTATCATCTTAATAGAAATCTACAAAAAAAGCTATTAGATTATGAGTTTAACAAGGTTGCAGAAATAAGGTCAACATACAAAATCAATTTTATTAATATACTAGTGGCCAGATGCATGAAATTTGTGCACGTTAAAAGGGAATTAGAGGAAATATGTTAATATTGCTATCTGTCCTTTCTCTGTAATAGAAGTGTTCGAGATGAAAGAAAATTCATAAAATGAATATGAAAATCTTCCTCCTGTCAGAGTCTGGGGCATGCCGCGGGACCCAGAGTCAAGTCCCCTCCCACCAGCGAGTGCCTCGAAATTGCTCCAGACACAGACCGGGCTGGCCCCACCTCCATTGGGCCAGATCCAGACCCAGCCGGCCCCACCCCAATCAAGCCCCTGGGTGGGGGGGGCGCACCCTCAGGTGCCCTGGCAAACACTGGGCAGGGGGCACAGCCTCATTACCCCCCCCCCGCCCCACTACCCCCCCACCCTTAGGTCCCCAGCCTTGCACCAGGGTGGGGGTCACAGCCTGAGGTCCCCCCGCCCGGGGCAGGAAATGTCAATTCTGCCGCCAACTGATCTATAGATTCCACATAACTCCACCAAGCTTTTTTGTAGGAAGTGATAAACTGATTCTAAGATTTATATACAGATGCAATAGACTAAAGCTAAAACAATTCAGAAAATGAATACAGTCAGAAGACTTGACCTGATTTCAAGATTATTTAATTTGCATTAGGACAGACATATGTGTAGACAAATGGAACAAAACAGAGTCCAGAACTTGATCTATGTGTACACAATGTTTTTACATTTTTGACAAAGGTGGCAGGATGATCCAATGCGGAAAGGGTAATCTGTTCAACAAATGATAAGGAGCTGCTATCCATGCGGGGAAAAGACCTCAGCCTTTACCAACAAGCAGGAAAAGATGCTCAGCATTAGTCACCAGAGAAATGTAAACTCAAACCACAATGCCACCGCACACGCGCTAGAACGGCTAAAATTAAAGACGGACAACACCAAGTACTGGTGAGAATATGGAGAAAATGAAAACTAGCACAACTTTGCAAACTCTTGGGCAATTTATTATAAAACCAAACATGCAACTACATGACCTAGCAATTGCACTCACAGATATTTATCAAGAAAAATGAGAACATATATCCTCACAAACACTCACACATGAATATGTATCGTAGCCCCAAACCAGAAACAGGCATGTGGGAAGACTCTGATGGAAGGTGACTCTGATGATCCCATCTCCTGGCATTCATGGTTGGTTTTGTCCCCGTGAGTATGGGTGTACCTGTGACTTGCTTCTGGCAAAGACGACAGGATGCATGTAATTACATGTACATGGTTCCGATGCGTATGACAGTAATGTCCAATTTGCTAAGAGATTCTGCCCCTTGCTGGCGGTGAGGAAGCGAGTGGCCATGGTGGGAAGACCTCAGTCTGCAGTCCACAAGGAACTGAGTCCACAACCACATGAGCTGGAAACAGATCCCTCCTCCAGCCAGAATCAGATTACAGCCCGCCCACACCTCCATGGCTGCGGGTGAGACTCAGACAATCTGTCCTGATCCTGACCCCGGGGATCCGAGACAATAGATACAGGCTGTTTTAAACTGCAGGTTTGTGGTAACGCCGTGATGCAGCAATAGGTAATTAATATAACCCATCAGCTGATGAACAGGTCAACGAATGTTGGTTATCTGTGAAGGGGAACACCGCTCACTAATAAAAATTAATTACTGGCACGCACAACAATATAAATTTCACAAACATTACTTTAAGCAAAAGAAATGAAATAAAAGAATACATACATAAGTTTAATAGCCTTATGTCTACTTTAAAATACAATTAAATAACTTAAAACAAAAAAGAAATAAAACTATAAATCAATATCCCTCATAAACATAAATGTAAAAATCCTTAACAAAATATTGACAAAACAAATGCAGCAATATATAAAAAGGACAATAATACATTATGACCAAGTGGAACTTATCCAACAAATGCAAGATTGGTTTAACATTTGAAAAATCAATCAACATAAATTCCAAGAGAGGAAGGGAGAGGGAGAAATAGAAATGACATTTCTATTTTTTATGAAATTCTAGGAAAGACATTATAAACTACAGTGTTAAAAAGCAGTTCAGATTTCCTGAGGCCAAAGGCTGGAATTTCTAGGAAGCAGCATGAGGGAACATCTAGGAATACTGGAATTGTTTTGATTTAATTGTGGTGGTGGTTACACAGATATATAAATATACAGACAGTCCTCGGGTTAAGCCGAACGTACGTCGTTTTGTGGCTATGTCAGCATCTCCCATCCGATCTAATAAAAGAGTAATATGCAGATTGACCATCACTCCAATACACAAGATGGCTGCCCCCATGTGGACACAAGATGGCCACCACAAGATGGCCACCAGGGGAGGGCAGTTGGGAGGCACCTGGTCTGCAAGGGAGAGCAGTTGAGAGGGATTAAGAGGGCGGTAGAATCGGGTCTAAACAGGCAGTTGAACACCCCTTGAGGGGTCCCAGATTGGAGAGGGTGCAGGCCGGGCTGGGGGACACTCCCCCACCCCGTGCACGAATTTCGTGCACCGGGCCTCTAGCTTTTTTTTTTTTTTTTAAAGTTCCATCATTTTGACATCTGTACACATATGCTTTGTTTTTTATTATTTATTTACCATGAGTAAAGGTCAGAAATTGTTCTTTCTTTTAAATCATTTTTACTGTTTCACTTCATTACTGCTGTATCTGTGCTCCATGTGAGTGACGTAGGTGCTTATGTAGGTGGGTTCCGACTTACTGCGAAAACCGCGTTATGCCGTGCCATAGGAAAGGATGTCTGACGTAACCCAAGGACCTACTGTATGTGTGTGTGCACACATATGTATGTATATTTGTCAACACTCACTAAACTGACCACAACATACCTATTGAATTCCACAGTAAAGTTTTTGGCCACAAGAACTCTATAACTCAGTAAAATATCTATATCTATATCTATATATCTATATATATACAATTTGCCTAATATGCAAATTATTCCCTGGGGATTTCAACTGGGAGTTCGATCACTTGCTATGATGTGCGCTGACCACCAGGGAGCGGCGTGGAATGAAGGAAGGCCCTGGCCAGCAACCTGAAGGAAGGCCCCTGGCTGGCAGCCAGAAGGCCTCAGTCAGCCCTGATCCCTGGCCAGACCGAGGGACCTACCCTACCCATCACGGATTGCGTGCACCGGGCCTCTGTAATACAAGGTATTACAAATATTAGCAAAGTGGCAAGGAAAGTGACTAGTTTAGAAAAAGCCATCTTCACAATGGAGAAATGTGATAGACTTCACTCAACAAGCAATCAAACACACACTCAATAATGGGACAAACTGGTAGCATATGCCTCCTGATGTGACTCACTGAGGGCAGCTATACAGTATTCTCACAAAAAAATGTTTAATCTGGATCTAATTTTTTATTTTTTTTTGGATATATTTTATTGATTTTTTACAGAGAGGAAGGGAGAGAGATAGAGAGCTAGAAACGTCGATGAGAGAGAAACATCGACCAGCTGCGTCTTGCACACCCCCCACCGGGGATGCGCCCGCAACCAACGTACATGCCCTTGACCAGAATGGAACCCAGGACCTTTCAGTCCGCAGGCTGACGCTCTACCACTGAGCCAAACCGGTTTCGGCTAACCTGGATCTAAACGTGAGGAAACAAATCAGAGAAATCCAGACAGCAGACACTACAGAACAAAGGTCCGGACTCTCCTCAGAGTCAGTATCATGGAAAACAAAAAGGCAGAGGAACTCAGCAGAAATGCATACTATACCTTCACAAAAGGCATGTAATGTATTTTCACAGAAGCACTAACTGTAATAACCCAAAAGGCAAACAACCTACCTGACCATTAAGAGCAGAATGGTTAATAACAAATGGACAAGTATGTTCACACAATGTAAGAACTACATATAGCAGTAAAAATGCACTGTCCCTGTTCACAACATGGATAATCTCATACATGTAATGATGAGGGAAAGCAGCCACTGAGCCAACGGATTTTAAGTCAGAATAGGGACAACCTTTGGGGGTTGGAGAGTAATGGGAGGAACCCTGGGAGGACTTCTGAGGTCCCAGAAATGTCTGTATTACTGAGCTGGGTACTGTTTACAATTCACCAAGCTGGACACATAATTTGTGTGTTTTCTGGATATATGTTAAACTTCAGCAAAAGTTGTGGGGTTTTTTTTAATGTTAAAGGTTAGGGAGTCATTCTACATTAAAGCAGACTACAGAGATAAATCAATACAATCTCTGTTTCTTGCCGGGACTGGTTTGGCTCAGAGCGTCGGCCTGCGGACTGAGAGGTCCCGGGTTCGATTCCGGTCAAGGGCATGTACCTTGGTTGTGGGCACATCCCCAGTAGGGGGTGTGCAAGAGGCAGCTGATCGATGATTCTCTCTCATCGATGTTTCTGACTCTCTATCCCTCTCTCTTCCTCTCTGTGAAAAATCAATAAAATATATATTAAAAAAAAATACAATCTCTGTTTCTTGATTGGATCCTGATATTTTTAACTGAAAAAAATTGAATTTCGACTGTATTAATATTTTGTCAATACTAAATTTTGTATGTGATAATATTGTAGTTGTGTAACCTTACTCTTATGAAAGACAAGGTGAAGTATTACAGGATGAATATTGTGATGCCTGTTACTATCAAAGCTTTTTAAAAAGATAATAAGGGCCCTAGCTGGTTTGCCTCAGCCTGCGGACAGAGGGGTCCCAGGTTCGATTCCAGCCAAGGGCATATGCCCGGGTTTCGGGCTCGATCCCCAATAGGGGGTATGCAGGAGGCAACCGATCAATGATTCTCTCTCAACATTGATGTTTCTATCTCACTCTCCCTCTCCCTTCCTCTCTAAAATCAATAAATATATATATATTTTTAAAGATATATAAAGAGCCCTCATACCAGTTCGATTCCTGGTCAGGGGCACATGCCCAATTGCAGACTCAATCCCCAACCCCCAGTGTGGGACGTGCAGGAGGAGCCAATCAATGATTCTCTCTCATTATTGATGCTTCTATCTCACTCTCACTCTCTCTTCCTCTTAAAAATCAATTTAAAAAAAAAAAGTTAAGGGGAAAAGCTGTTGTTTGCGATCATTCAAGAGTTCTTAGCCTTCTAAACCTGCGTGGGGAGACTTGGAGAAGAAAACTCATTGGGCACTCGGTATGCACAACATGCTTTTTTATTTCTATTATTATTTATTGACTTTAGTGTAGGGGTGTCGAACTCAATCAGAGAAGGGGCCAAAATCTAAAATCCAGCCTAAATCACGGGCCGAATGGTTTACTGAACAGTCATAAACTGACAATGTCATAAACTGACAGCGGAGTGCAATGACAGCGCGGTGCGGGCGACATTGCAAGGCCTGGCGGGCTGGATTTGGCCCGCGGGCCTTGTGTTTGACACATGTGCTTTAGTGAGTGAGAGGAAAGGAAAAGGAGGGAAACACTCATTTGTTGTTCCAGTTATAAATGCATTCATTGGTTGAAATTTTTTTTTTATTAATCCTCACCCACGGATACTTTTCCGTTGATTTTTAGAAGAGTAGAAGAGAGAGGGAAAGACTGAGAGAAACATCGATGTGAGAGAAACACATCGACTGGTTGCCTCCTGCAACCAAGGTCCACGCCCTTGACCGGAAATGAACTCTCGACCCTTTGGTCCGCAGGCCGATGCTCTATCCATTGAGCCAAACCAGCTAGGGCCATTGGTTGAATCTTGTATGTAGCCTGGCCAAGAGATCAAAACCGTTAACCTTAACGTATCCGGATGATGCTCACACAGTGGTTGCCAACCTTTCAGATTCACGACCGCCGCTACAAAGGTTTCTTTAAACCACATGTGTCAAACACAAGGCCCGCGGGCCAAATCCAGCCCGCCAGGCCTTGCAATGTGGCCCGCACCGCGCTGTCATCACTGCACTCCGCTGTCAGTTTATGACATTGTCAGTTTATGACTGTTCAGTAAACCATTCGGCCCGCGATTTAGGCTAGATTTTAGATTTTGGCCCCTTCTCTGATTGAGTTCGACACCCCTACTTTAAACCGTCGGTTGCCAACCTCTCCGACCTCACGGACCGCCAGTTGGCGACCACTGCTCTAACTAACCGAGCTCCCTGGCCAGAGCACGACATCCCTTTACATCTGTGATTCCAGGGCAACTGCTATTATCATTTCACGGAGGAGAAAACGATGCTCGGAGAGGTGGAGGGACAAGTCCAGTAGTGAGACAGCGCTAGGGTTCACACCGGTGTGACAGACACAGGCCCTGCTATTCCACGCCATGATGTCTTCCCTGGGCTCATCTCCTTTCCCTGCTTCTGTGTTTTTTCAATCCAAAATTTACTACGTCCAGTGAGCCTCAAAATTCGAAATTGATGCTCTGTAATAATACTCAACATTCAATAACCTTCAGATTGAACTAGCCTCTCCCTCCCCTGAAGACTGAAAAGCTGGTGGGAAGTATGGAAACAGGGATAGAACTTCCTCTTCCTTTGGGCCATGGCATGTGACAGGCACAGACTAGACGGGACTTTGATCAGAGATCAGACAGTAACATGGGGAAAACAGAACAAGGAAATGAAGCAATAAATGCAATTCCAACAGACTATCTTGGAGACAGGCTAAATTGACTATGCTATTCTGAAAAAGCAAGTTTGTCACTGAAATCTAAGTCACAAAGATAAGATAAACACCAGCATTTGGAGTGTGGCTTTAAATTCCAAGGAAATTACTTCAGAATAAATAAAAGAACTTTAGTGCACAACATGAAAAATCACACCCTGAAAGACATGATAATGGGGCTTGAGGAAAACTTTAGATCACTTGTGAATGAAAATGCAGTTTATTGAATGAAAAATAATAGATAAGACACTAGGTCGGGCAGTGTTATAAAATAACTCACTTAATCCTCAAGGACAACCCATGCCATAGGCACTAGTTCATTCCCATTTTACAGATGGAGAATCTAAGGCCGGAAAAATTAAGTAAATTATCTGAGGTCACCCAGCTGCTAATAGTGGGGCTAAGATTCTAAGCCAGTGGGACGGCTTCCGAGCTCACACTTTTAACCGCTGCTCTCCATTGCCTGTTCAGGAAGAAATAGTCGGTCCTTCACTCCTCTTCTTTCTAAATGAGATGCTGATTCCACAAAGACAAGTAACCAACTTTCTATGAGACAAAACACTGGCTCCGCCCACAGGGGTAATGCACCTCTGTCCGCGTACAGAGCAGTCTGGGGGACTCTCCACACGTTCTTTCAATCGCACTCTGCTTTGACTAGAGAAAAAAACAGGTTGATCAGGACTTAAAAACGAAATGGCACCTGCAGCCTGGTCATTCAGTGGGCGTGTCCCGGGCACCAAAGACTTGCTGGTTTGGTTCTGATCAGGGCTTTTGCCCAGAGTGAAGGCTTGGCCCCAGGTCATTACGGAGCCAACTAACTGATGGTATGCTCTCACATCGAGGTTTCTCTCTTCTCCCTTCCTCTCTCTCTAAAAATCAATAAATGGTAAAACAAAAAAACAAAAAAGGTTGGTTCGCTTAAAAAGTGTGCTTTTGCAGCTTGTTGTTGGTGAGAGAATTTGGCACGAAGAGTTCAAGTTTCTCTCCAGGCTGCCAGCACATTCTGATGCAACCCCAACTCTAGTGACTTTGGAAAAGAGGGCAAAGTTCTGAGAAGCAGAGCTGAAAACCAAACAAGCCAGGCCACGTGCCCTCACAGGACCCTAGCGCCTTCCCACGCGGACAGAGGGGGCAATTTCCCGAACCCAGGAAACCCTGGGCCCCACATGGCTCCACGTGGCATGAGTTTCAGTCATGCCGAAACCGGTTTGGCTCAGCGGATAGAGCATCAGCCTGCGGACTGAAGGGTCCGGGCTCGATTCCCGCCAAGGGCATGTACCTTGGTTGTAGGCACATCCCAGTAGGGGGTGTGCAGGAGGCAGCTGATCGATGTATCTCTCTCATCGATGTTTCTAACTCTCTATCTCCCTCCCTTCCTCTCTGTAAAAAATCAATGATATATTTAAAATAAAAAGGAGTTTCATTCATGTTCACAGCACTCGGAAACAGATGTTCAGGGCTGAAGGTACCCTTCCATCCCAGCCTGTGGGCACCCCTAACATGTTCCGGGGAGCCTGGGCAGTTCAGTGAGCTGGATCGGGTAAGGCAAGAAAGGAGGGCTCTTCTCTCAGGACACGCCTCACACTTCCAGAATTTTCTGACCGTGAGAAAACCAGAACCAGCCTTCCTTACTTCCCATGTTTTACCATCCAGACATCTCTCTGACCACTCACTCCTCTCACGGAAACGGGTCTGGGGAACCCTCAACTCCTCTGGGTGCAACTCCTATCGTCAACTTCTGGCGAAGAATAAAACTGAGAAACTCAGGGGTGTCGTTCTGCCTAGGAAGGAGGCGGGACACCAGCAGGCTGCAGGGGAGTCCACAGGTGTTTGGAGGTGAGGGAGGAGTGAGGTCCGGGCTGAAACCGTTTCCTTCTTCCTCTAATTCCAACCCCACTCACGGGCTGTGTCCAGGCTCCATCAGGCAGGCGACAAGGTCCCGTTACTGACCCTGAGGCTCCACTTCTGCAAGATGGTGGCGAACGGCCTGAACTTCATAGGGTTCTCATGACATCAGAGTAGATGAGAAGCGTCATGTGTGCTCGGCGCGCACTCAGCGCCGGGAAGGCGCCGCTTACCCCGGTCCCAGCCACTGCCCCCGGGACTGCCGACCCCGGCGGAGGCCGCAGCGCCCCGCCTCCGACAGCGACCCCGGCGTGGGCGCTGGCCCTCGGGGTCCCCTCCCGGGGGCCGTGTGGCCGGACCCGTGGCCGAACAGCCAGCCGGAGCTCTGGGTGGAGAAACCAAAACTCCGGGAAGCGCGGCGGCGTCTGTTGTTGACATGACGTCGCCCCCTTCCCACCAACGCACCGACCGGGTCCGACCCCCCAACGTGGCGAGCGGAGCGCAAAGGCGGCAACGACGAGGCGGCCGGCCGCGGGCCGCCCGGAGGCGGGGGCGGGGGGCGGGCCCTGAGGACGGCGGGCGGCTCCCGGGGACCAGCCGGGACCCCGCGCCTCTCCCTCCTCCGGCAGGAGTCCCGCCGCCCGAGGCCGGGCCGCCCGGGGGCCGCCACCGGCCCGCCCAGCGCAGGCGAGACCCCGGGGCCGGCAGGCGGGGTGGCACCTGCGGGCCCCCGAGCCCGGCTCGGGCCGGTGGTCACAGAGGGGTCACGGGGGAGGGGCCGGCGGCGAGGACCGGGGAGGGCGGGGAGGAGGAGGCCAGCGAGGTCTGGGCCCCGGTTTCCGAAGCGCGGAGTCCCCGCCCGACTCCCAGCCGCACCCCGAGCGCCCCCCTCCAGCGGGGGCCCCGCCACCACGGCCGGGCAGCCCCACTCCCCTCACCTGGCTCGGCTGCTCTGCCTGCTCCGAGGACGCCATCTTGCTAAGGCCTGACTAATCGATCGCCGCGGGGCGAGGCTTCTCCCAGGCGCCCTCGCTCTCGCTCTCCCTCCCAGACCAAAGCAGCCGAACCGAGCTTATCGATGGTGGCCACCCGGGGAGGAGGGGGAACTCCCACGTCGAATCACCTCGCACAATTTTCGTCAGGTTTCTGCTTTCCAGAAAGATCCGACGTCTGTCCTTTTTTTTTTTTTAAGATTTTTTTTAAAATATATTTTATTGATTTATTACAGAGAGGAAGGGAGAGGGACAGAGAGCTAGAAACATCTATGAGAGAGGAACATCGATCAGCTGCCTCCTGCACACCCCCTACTGGGGATGTGCCTGCAACCAACGTGCCCCTGACCGGAATCGAACCTGGGACCTTCCAGTCCGCAGACCGACGCTCCATCCACTGACCCAAACCGGTTTCGGCCTACGTCTGTCCTTTTTGCATTCACGTATACATATTCATATATCTGCATATATATATAGGTGTATGTAAGTATTATTCTTATTGAACTAAACCTCTGCCCATCCCCACAAGGGCATTGGGCTCATGTAGGGTCTTGCTAAGTATTTAATAAATGAATGAATGAGAAGAAACTTGGAAATTAATGGGTCAGTTCAGTGCCATTTGTTGAGTGCCTGCTTTTGCCAGGCACTTTGGTAGGCAGTAGAAATAAAAAGATCCAAGACTCAACCCCTACTCCCAAGTACAGGCCAAGCACACACGCGCGCGCGCGCACACACACACACACACACACACACACACATTACAGCATCTTGGAGGTGCAAGTCTGATGACATTGTGCAGATCTATTAGGACATCTATTAGGCTTCTTGGAGAGGAGAGTGTAAATGTAAAATTTACCCGAAATGGTGGCAGACATTGGAATTATCAGTTCATGTAGCTGTGCTTTGTGTATCATGACATACTCCAATACGTTGCCTCGTCATCCTGTACACTAAAAGGATGAGATTTTGATTTGGTCAGGGCACATTCCTGGTTTTCAGGTTTGATCCCTGGTCCAGGTGCCTATGGGAGGCAACCAATAGATATGAGCCTCTCTCTCTCTCTCCCCCTCTCTCCTCTCTTCTCTCTTCTCTTTTCCTCTCTCTGAAAAAATCAATGAAAACATCCTCAGGTGAGAGTTTTTTTTTTTAAGTGTAGTCTCAATCAACAGTTCCTTCTAACAAACACTTTTAAATAGCTAACCTTATTAGATAATATCTCATTTTCCTTTCATAAACAAAATATGAGACTGACCCTGAATAAATGGGCTGATAAATACTTCTTGTTTACATAAAAGGACCCCTTTGTTGTTATAGTTGTTAATCCTCACTTTTTTCTATTGATCTTTTCTAGAGAGTGGAAGGGAGGGAGAGGGGGAACGAGAGGAGGAAGGGGGAGAAAAACATCACTGTGAGAGAGACACATCATTGGTTACCTCCAGCATGCCCACTGGTGCCAGAGATTGAATGCAACCTAGGTACATGCCCTGTTTCAGGAATGGAACCCGTGACCTTTCGGTGCACAGGCCAACGTTCTAACCACTGAGAAACACCAGCCAGGGCTAAAAGGACCCCTTTTAAACAAGGAACAGTTTTTGATAAATCTTTATTATTTCAATCTTAAAGATTATGTTTTCGTGGGGGAAACACACAGACTTCCGTAAATAGCAGGATTAGAACCAGGACAAATATATTGTCAAGCAGCATCTGGACAGTCTCAGTGTTGTGGCTGGCATTTCCACTTTCCTGTCTGATTTCATTTAGACCTTAATATTTACCTGTTTACTTTTTGTTATGAGTCCAACCCAACTTGCACGGCTGAAGCAGTGAGCTGAACAGAAATATGTGATTATCTTATGCTTCTCCGTTATGTTTTTCAGCAAAACTGAAACTGCCTCATCAATTTAATTTTTTTGCCTCATCAATTTTAAAATTTTACTTCCTTCAGATCAGCCTGAAAGATGGGGCATCTTCTAGAACTCTTCAGGTTAGAAAGGGAGAACAAATTAACACAGGGCAATGACAGACTCAAAGTATTCATATTATACATGTATACATGCAAATAGGCGTGCTCTAACAATTCAAGGGAGTATGCGTGCGTATCGTCCATAATGCAAAATAAACCCCTGCTGACCTCATTTGGAACGCGCGATTGCTACTACTAAATACTATAAGGCAGGAATACACTCTTCCCAGGTCGAATTGGGAGACGTAACCGAGTGGGCTTTGCACCCAGGTACTACAGCTCCCGGCATGGCCCGGGCGCCGCACGCGATTAGCATCCATGAGAACTACATCTC
Organism: Pipistrellus hanaki; assembly: GCF_964339955.1. Lineage (NCBI taxonomy): Eukaryota > Metazoa > Chordata > Mammalia > Chiroptera > Vespertilionidae > Pipistrellus > Pipistrellus hanaki. The sequence goes on from NC_140504.1 coordinate 195,515,654, forward strand.
CCGGCGTCCCTTTGGGCCCGTGCGTGGTTTGCTACAGAGAGAACTACAACTCCCGGCATGCCAGGGGAGTAGGTGGAGGACGCCGGTAACTAGCCTCAGCGACTTCCTGGAGTCAATCAGGCCCCGCTCCGGCCGAGGATGGAGGAGTCTTGGGGCGCCGGTGGCCCGGAACCCGGCGATAATCAGGCTCTGAAGCCGTGTCTGCTGCGCCGCAACCACAGCCGCGAGCAGTACGGCGTGGCGGCCTCCTGCCTTGAGGATCTGCGGAGCAAAGGTGGGCGGGGACCGGGAACCGGGGATCGGGGACCGGGGACCGGGGACCGGGGACCGAGGACCGGGGACCGGGGAGCGAGGCCTGGGGGACCGGGAACCGGGGACCGGGGGACCGGGGGCGAGGCCTGGGGGACCGGGGGCCGGGGGGCGAGGCCTGGGGAACAGGGGACCGGGGAGGGGGGGGCGAGGCCTGGGGGGCCGGGCTGAGGGGACCCGGGGTCGGGGAGGTTGGCGGCGGGGGCCAGGCGGGGTAGAGAGGCGACTTGGGGTTCTTGAAGCTCTCGGAGGAGCCTGGAGACCGCAGTGACTCCCGTGGAAACAGCGATTTACAAGTTTCGAAGCGTTTGCCGAAACCGGTTTGGCTCAATGGATAAAGCGTCGGCTTGGGGAGGGAAAGGTCCCGGGTTCGATTCCGGTCAAGGGCACGTACCTTGGTTGCGGGCACATCCCCAGTGGAGGGTGTGCAAGAGGCAGCTGATCGATGACTCTCTCTCATCGATGTTTCTAACTCTCTATCTCTCTCCCTTCCTCTCTGTACAAAATCAATAAAGTACAATATATTAAAAAAAAAAAAAAAGTTTCGAAGCGTTTACAAGCGCTTGAACTTACCCCTGCGAAACTCATGGTGGTGGAAAGGTGGACGGGAAGCTTTGTGCAAATTAAAACAGACCTGATTTAGGTATCGTGCCTAAAATCACTTGGATTTTGGACCAATCCCAGCCTAGTGCCTTATCCCTGGGCTCTCCAAGGTGAGCCCAGGGCGGGGCGGTGGGTTCCGCCCTGGCTCTGGCTGGCACCAGTGCGATTAGAGGGAGCTGCTCGCTACCGAAGGTTTTGGAGCCCAGACAGAAGCCGCAGGTTGTGATTGAGTTGACAGAAGCCCTGACCCCCGGCTTGATCTTGCACGAACCCACCATCTCTGTACCCTCGGCTTTCTCATTGGCAGTGGATATAATATTCCAGCCCTGCTTCCCGGCATTGTCAGGACTCTCAGAGGATATATGCAAATAATGTGCAAGCCTTATTAGTCCGTAGGAATAAATAGTTTAAAGAAATTCTAGCAGCTAAACGTCTGAGTGGTCCCCAGGCATGTAGTCCCCGTGTGTGCCCGGGTTCAGTGCTTCCTCACCCCCACCCCACCCGGCGGTCATCCAGCCCCAGAGAAGGCAGGCCGAAGTCTTTCCGAGCCCCAGGAGCAGCCACGGTCGTATACATGCTTTAGTGGCGTGGCTTTTGCCATATGTGTTCACATGTATGTATTTATTTTTGGCGTTAGGGTAAAGTTCGGGGCCTTTCACTGCCTGGTGGCAGTTGGCACAGAGGCCCGGTAAGACCTGTGTTCTCTGGAGCGTCCCCTCCACTGGGGAGGGAGACAGCATTGCCTTGAGGATATTTATAGCTACTTCTTGTCTTACTCTAGTTCATTAGCATCTTAGGCTACTGATACAAGTTTCTGCTTCTTTATACTCTTCCACAGGTTATAAAGGCTGCAAAGGAAGATTCTACAGAGAACAAAAAGCATAACTTTTACTTTTTTGCATTTGACACGCTAGAATTTAAGATGATCACTGAGTAAATGAATGAAAGACTGCTTGTTTACAAGGAGTTGAGCCAGGTTCTGCCGGTGTAAATGCCAGTTCTGACATTTAATGTGTGATCTTGGACAAGTTACTTAACTTCTCTGAGCCTTGGGTTTTTGTTTTTTAAATATATTTTATTGATTTTTTACAGAGAGGAAGGGAGAGAGATAGAACATTAGAAACATCCATCAGCTGCCTCCTGCACACACCCCACTTGGGATGTGCCTGTAACCAAGGTACATGCCCTTGACTGGAATCGAACCCGGGACCCTTGAGTCCGCAGACTGACACTCTATCCACTGAGCCAAACCGGTTAGGGCTCCGAGCCTTGGGTTTGATGTCTGTAGAATGGCAGTGACAATAGTATCTACCTTCTAGGATTGTTATGAGATTCCAAGCACTTAGAACAGTCCCCGGCACGTGAAATGCTATATCCGTGCTACTAAAGTTGTAGTTACCGTAATTATCATTACCTACCAGGAATGCTGCTAGGCCCTAGGGGCATACAAATGGAGAATGAAAGGATACATGTCATTTCCTTATGTTAATCGCCAAAGGTTTCCTTTCTCAGCCTACGACGTCCTGGCCATTGATAAGGCCCTGGCGCCCATCACCTTGGTCCTGGCAGAGGACGGCACCATTGTGGATGATGGCGACTACTTCCTGTGTCTGCCTTCCAATACGAAGTTTGTGGCCTTGGCTGGTGATGAGAAGTGGGCGTACAACAACTCAGGTGAGAAATGCTGGCCGTGTGCAGGTGATCTGTGCAGCTCAGTTCCCATCCTGATTCATGTTCGTGCCCAGGCTCCTGGTTACTGCTTGTCTGACGGTCTAGGAATGCCGCATATGGTGCTGAGTCTGGGGGTGAAGATGGGCCCCATTCTCAAGTGACTCACAGACCAACAGCCACTGAAATGCAGTGTGGCAGAGCGACCGGTGCCACAGGAAGTCAGGCCACCCCATCTGAATCCAGGCTCTGCCCTTCGCTAGCCGTGTGACCTTGGCCAAATTACCTAACTCCCCCGCACCTAATTGAGGTGATAATTATGGTGCCTGTCTCCTAGGATCGTTGTAAGGAGAATAGGACACAGGACATGTCAAACCAGAGTTTCTCAATACTACTACTGACCTTTGGGCTGGAGAATTCTTTGTTGTGGGGCTGTCCTGTGCATTGTAGAAAGTCTGCCCTCTATATGCCAGCAGCACCTCCTCACCCCGGTCATGACCGTCAAAAATGTCTCCTGGGGAGCAAAATCACTACCAGTTGAGACCCTCTGACAGAAACCTGTTAGATCTTTTTTTTTTACAGAGAGAAAAAGAGAGGGATAGAGAGTTAGAAACATCGATGAGCGAAAAAACATCGATCAGCTGCCTCCTGCGGGGGGGATGTGCCCGCAACCAAGGTACATGCCCTTGACCGGAATCCAACCTGGGACCTTTCAGTCCGCAGGCTGACGCTCTACCACTGAGCCAAACCGGTTTCAGCAAGCTGTTAGATCTTACCTGTCACACAGGAAGGGCTCCGTAAACGTTACCTGTGGTGACACAAAGGGAACTGACATGGATGAGCAAGGATCAAAGAGCTGGAGAAGCGCCTTAAGGAAAGTCCTCATGCAACTGAACAGAGGAACTAACCTCCCGCAATGGCTCTACCAGCCAACTTTGTCCCCCAGGGACAGCAGTAGCCGCAGCCGCTCCGATCAGGGCAAGACCAGTCCACAAGCACAGGGAGAATGAATGTCTCGTGTACTCAGAGACACAAAACGAACCTAACGGGAAGTGTGGTAGGATCCTGAGTGTGCGTGAGCACATCTGGGAATATAAGTAGCTGCTTTCCATAAAAAAATAAAGGGCAGTTACAGGCAGAAATAAAGTGAAGCCTGGCCCGTATGGCTCTGTGGTTGAGCATCTACCCTTGACCAAGAGGTCACCAGTTCAATTCCCAGCCAGAGCTCATGCCTGGGTTTCAGGCTTGATCCTCAGTAGGGGGCATTCAGGAGGCAGTCAATCAATGATTTTCTCTCATCACTGATGTTTCTCTCTCTCACCCTCTCCCTTCCTCTCTGACATCAATTTAAAAAAATTTTAAATATGGAAGAAAAGGGAAAATTAGTTGGAGATTGGCTTTCCCATAACCTTGAGGGAAGGTGCTTTCTTCTCCATTGAAATTATTCTAAACTAGAGATCCACTGCACAAAACTCGTACAAGGGGCTTGGCCCCACCCCCACCCCATCCCCATCCCACCACCACTGCTACCTCTGCCTCGGCCCTCACAGCTTCCGCTTCGTCCAGAAGGTCTTCAGGTCTAATTAGCATATTACAATGTTATTACTGCAGATGGTCAGTCAGAAGGACGTACAGACATGCTGGAGGGCTGTGTGTGTTGGGGGGTTGGGTGTGAAACATCACTCTGTCATCTGACTGACTGGCCTTTCCCCCCACATGGCAGACGGAGGTACCGCTTGGATTTCCCAGGAGTCCGTGGACGCAGATGAGACGGACAGCGGGGCAGAGCCGAAGTGGAAGAATGTGGCTAGGCGGCTGAAAGAAGACCTGTCCAGCATCATCCTCCTGTCAGAGGAGGACCTCCAGGTAAGCCTCCTCCAAGCTCACTGCCATGCGTCTGGCCTCTGCTGCCCACAGCAGTCTCTTAGTTTCCATGGGTCTTGCCATAATACTTTTATTATTTATTAATGAGAGAGAAAGGGAGAGGGGAAGAGATTCAGAAACATCGATTAGAAACTTCATTGATCAGCTGCCTCCTGCACGCCCCCTACTGGGGATTGAGCTGCATCCCAGGCATGTGCCCTGACCGGGAATCGAACTGGTGACCTTGGTTCATGGGTCGATGCTCAGCCATTGAGTTACACCAGCTGGGCTTATTTATTTATTTAATATATATATATATATATATATATATATATATATATATATATATTATTTTTTAAAACATTTATTTATTTATTTATTAAATATATTTTATTGATTTTACACAGAGAGGAATTGAGAGGGATAGAGTTAGAAACGTCGATGAGAGAGAAACATCGACCACTGCCTCATGTACACCCTCCCACTGGGTTTGTGCCCGCAACCGAGGTACGTGCCCTTGACCAGAATCGAACCCGAGACCTTTCAGTCTGCAGGCCGAGGCTCTATCCACTGAGCCAAACCGGTTTCGGCTATTTAAATATATTTTTATAGATTTCAGAGAGGAAGGGAGAGGGAGAGAGAGATAGAAACATCAATGATGAGAAAGAATTATTGATAGGCTGCCTCCTGCATGCCCTGTATTTGGAGATCAAGCCCGAAACTCAGGCATGTGCCCTTGACTGGAATCAAACCTGAGATTATTCAGTCTGCAGGCCGATACTCTATCCACTGAGCCAAACCAGCTAGGGCTGGGCTTATTTATTAATTTTTAAATATTTCTTAAATGACAACCAAGATTCTTCATTTTCTAACTTGCTCACCTGGAATAGGAATTTTTCAACCTCACCCCGCATCAGAATCGCCTGTGGAACTTTTTAAAAATACCGATGCTCAGGCCCCACCCAGACCTATTAGGCCCACTCTGGGGGTCTAGGACAGGGGTCTTCAAACTACAGCCCTCGGGCCACATGCAGCCCCCAGGGGAGTCTGATCCTGCCCGCCAGGTTTTTTGAGCAGTGAGCGCAGCCAAGGTGTTACAGTAGGGATTAGTAGTTCATATAGTCCGGCCCTCCAGCTCTCTGAGGGACTGTGATCTGGCCCCCACTTTAAAAAGTTTGAAGACCCCTGGTCTAGGATGTTCTGCTACAGAATGTGGAGGTGCAGAAGCTCGGTTAAAACCCCAACTCCGTCACTGACTTTGAGCCAGTAACTTAGCTTCTCTGCCGGCATTACCTCCAGGAAAGTTGAGATAAAATTGTGTGTGTTAATTCAGAAAACTGTTTATTGAGCCCCTGCCCTGGGTCTGGCATGCCTCTGTATACTGGCGTCCAGTAGTGAGCAAGGCAGCCACGGTCGCTGTTCTAACAGAACTTGAATTCTGGGGAAGGGAGGCAGACAAAACAAGAAATGAATGGTACGGGGCGACGTGCTGAGAATGAGGGGGTGACTCTAGATTGGGAGGTCAAGGAAGGCTCCCTTCAAGGAGGTGACCTTTGGTTAATTTGTAAACATATATATTTATTTTGAATAAATAATACATTCACATGTTTAAAAACCCAAGAGGTATAGATGGATATCCAGGGGGCTAAAAAGGGACAAGAGCCCGTGTCCTCCCGCTGATGAATAAGTAATTACGTGACATTCCCATCTGATGGAGCGTTCTTCAGCCATGAGAAGGAGAGAGTTGTCAATACACACTGCAATGCAGATAAATCCTGGAAACTCGGCTAAGGGAAAGAAGCCAGCCATGAGAGGCCACATATTTTATGATAGCAATTACAAAGAAAGGGCCAGGATACACAAACCTGGAGCGATAGAAAGTAGGTTAGTGGTTGCCTAGGGCTGGGGTTGGTGGGGATCTTTGAGGAGAAACAGGGAATGACCCCTAACAGGTATGGGGTTCCTTTTTGGGGGGAATGAGAATGTTCTAAAATGACTGTGCTGATGATCACAGAATCCTGTGACTATTCCAAAACCCACTGAATTGTACAATAGAGGGTGAATTGTATGGTGTGCAATGATCTCTCAGTAAAACTGCTGTGGGGAGAGGGGTGTACACCGGACAGTGTGGCTCCTGCCTCTGCGACCCAGGCTTCGCTTCCTGGAGACAGCCAGCCTGTCAGCTTCCTCCGATCCCAGAGGTGTTTCACATACAGACTGTAGGGAGCGGCTGTTTCCGAGGCCTGACCCTGAGCCGCTCCCCACAACAAATAGATGCATTTTCCCCTCCTCCCCTATGTTACACTAACAGAAGCATATCTACTGTTTTTAAAGATTATTTGGAGAGTATCCAGATCAGCATATAAAAGGCACTGTGCTCTTTTTACCACTGCAGTATTGTGTGTCACGCATGTGCCGTGATTTGTTTAACGAGTCTCCCACTGTTGGACGTTCCGGGCATTATCAGACAATGCTGCCAAAAACTCACACCAGCCACATTTTGCACGTTCCCACGCACGAATGTAGAAGCATAGTTGGTAAACACTGGCAGGTTTCCAGGAACTGAGGACTAAATGACAGCTGAAGGACAGGGTGGAGCCAGCGGGGAAAGCTGGGGCCAGAGTGTTCCGGGCAGGTGGAAGGCAGGAGCAAGCTTGAGTTTGGTTTTTTTGTGGTGGGTGTTGTTTTTTAATATTTTTATTGATTTCAAAGAGGAAGGAAGAGGAAAAGATAGATGGAAAAATCAATGATGAAAAAGAACCACTGATCGCCGAAACCGGTGTGGCTCAGTAGATAGAGCGTCGGTCTGCGGACTGAAAGGTCCCAGGTTCGATTCCGGTCAAGGGCATGTACCTTGGTTGCGGGCACATCCCCAGTAGGGGGTGTGTAAGAGGCAGCTGGTCGATGTTTCTCTCTCATCGACGTTTCTAGCTCTCTATCTCTCTCCCTTCCTCCTCTCTGTAAAATATCAATAAAATATATTTAAAAAGAAAAAAGAAAAAGAACCATTGATCAGCTGCCTCCTGCACGCCCCCTACTGGGGGTCCAGCCCACAACTCGGGCATATGCCCTTGACCAGAATCGAACCTGGGACCTTTCAGTCCCCAGTCCTACGCTCTATCCACTGAGCCAAACCAGCTAGGGCTAAAATAGTCTTTTAAAGCCATGAACATGTTTAAGGTTTAAATGATTAGGAAAAGTTTTGCTTAAAACAACCCGAGATCGATTCATTATGTAAATAATCACATACCTCCTTTATATTCTGTACAATTGGGTTTCTTAATATCAGGATTTTATTTAGTTTTTAATGAGGCATTCGGGTGTCGTTTTCTGAGTTTTTTCACCAGAGGAAAACTGCAAACATTGCATGCTTCTCTCTTGAGCCCTAAGCAGCCATTAGGTAACTTTGGAAAACAGATGAAAAGAGTCTGTGAAACTGATGAATTTGAGAGAGCTAAGAGCATGCTTAGAAAGTACTTGTAGCCCCATCCGGTGTGATTCAGTTGGCATCGTCTTTTGCACCAAAGGCTTGCCAGTTCGATTCCCAGCCAGGGTGCATGCCTCGGTGGCAGGCTGGATCCCTGGAGGGAGGGCATGGAGGAGGCAGCTGATGGATGTTGCATTCTCACATCAATGTTTCTCTCTCCCTCTCCCCTCCCTCCCTCTCTCTCTAAAAAAGCAATCAACTATTCTTTTTTAAAAAGAAAGGAAGTGCTTGTAGGTTTCTTAGAGTCTTTGTTTGTCCGTTAGGTGCTCATCGACGTTCCCTGTGCAGACCTGGCTCAGGAGCTGGGCCAGAGCTGCGTCACGGTCCAGGGGCTGCAGAACACCCTCCAGCAGGTGCTGGACCAGCGGGAGGAGGCCCGCCAGTCCAAGCAGCTCCTGGAGCTCTACCTCCAGGCTCTGGAGAAGGAGGGCACCATCCTGTCCAAGCAGCCAGGTGGGATCACCGCGGGGGTTACACCGGGAACTGGGTGCCGGGGCCTTTCCTGGAGAGAGAACCAATTGTGGCAGCCCCCGCAGGGAGCCGTGGGAGCTGGCATCGTGAATGCCGTTTCCTTCCTTCCGATTCCTCTGGCTGGGGTTCGTGGCTGCGCTCACGCACAGTGCTGATCTCCATCTCACGTCTGCTTTGCAGAGTCCCACGCTGGCTTCGGTGACGAGGGGGATGCTGTGGACACGGGTCTGAGCAGGGAGTGCTCCTTCGAAACTGCCCTTTCGAGCCAGGTCCTCGCCGCGCTGAAGGAGAAGCCTGCTCCCGAGCTGAGCTTGTCCAGCCAGGACTTGGAGGTGGGCGAGAAGCTGGGAGCCTGAACCGCAGAGCACGGCTCCCCCTGGAGGTGTAGCGTAGCCCTGCAGAGGCTTGTGGGGATGTTTTTCACCTCTGCAGACAGTCTTAGCTGCCGGTTTGCCTATTATATGCCAGGGCTTTTGCAAACATCGCATGTAATCCAAATCAGAATGGCTTGCACAAAATGGACGCCCTCCCACAGGTCATCAAACATGACTTTCTGACCCAAGGTGGGCAGTGAGGTGAGGAAGCCGGATGGGGGACAGCAGGGAACTGGAAGCTGGACGAGGAGAACCATCACGGGGGCTGCTGCTCACCCTCACCTTTGTCCCTGTCCCGCTCCCTCCGCCTTGGAGCCGGAGGGGAGGAAGCGGGATTGGCTTGCACGGGGCTACATTTCCTGTGAGTGGGGGATTTTGTAGTTGCTCCAAGTACGCTTTCCAAAGAGCCTTCCTGCCGGTGTTGTGGGAAGAGAAGGCCCGGGACAGCTGACTGAGAGGAGACCTGGCATTCCCGCAGGGACATGACCAACCGAACCGCCCACCTGACCCCTAAAGCAGCCGTGGGAGCAGCAGCACAGGGGGCAGAAGGCGTGGCTCAGTGGCTCTTGTTCTTGCCGCAGCTGGTCACCAAGGAGGACCCCCAGGCCCTGGCTGTGGCTCTGCACTGGGACGTGAAGAAGACGGAAGCCGTGCAGCAGGCCTGCGAGCAGGAGCTGAGCCTGCGCCTCCAGCAGGTACAGAGCCTGCACTCCCTCAGGAGCCTTGCAGCGCGGAGGGACTTGCTGCCCGGGGACCCACAGAATTCCAAACGAGCCAGGCAGGACCCCGCATAGCTGTGCCGCACACACGCCAGAGAGCCGCGGACCTCGGTTTTGTTACCGGTAAATCCCTTCAGCCTTAACAGCGACCTGTGTCCCGCTCCGCCCCCCGCCATGGCACACCATCTCCTGGGAGAAGCTGGAAGACTGTTCCAGATCTCAGCGTCTGCCCTCCTGCCCGCTTTGATGTAGCTGCACCAGTATGCCCACCTCCTCAACACGCTCCTATGTCCTGTTTTAAGTGGCAAAGGACAGTGAAAAGAAACGGTCATACTTGGTGTTTTTTTTTAATTGTCATACTTCACACTCTTCATCCTGTTCTAAAGCTAGAAATGCAGAATTTAAACGAATAACGGTAAAGAAGGTGGCACAATAGTGTTGATGATGGCCACAAACTTGTTTCTCAAATTAATGAACTTTTTTGTTTGTCCAAAGGCACATATTAAGCCCGCAGACCTTGGGACACGGAGAGTCTCACGATTTCTAATGTCCAGTTCAGTATTGTCGAGCCGTATCTGCAACCTCAGTTTTCCAATATGTTTTATCAGCGGGGGTAAGAGGTCGTTGAGTCGATTTCCACGCGACATGGCTGAGGCTCTCTGGGTGCAAAGCAGAGACTTCTGGTTTACATACTTTACTCTTCAGGTTTTGTGCCTCTCCTTGCGGGGAAAGGTTATCAGGGATTTCATTTTTTGAAGCATACTTAGAGGAAGTAGAATGCTGTTATGAGATACAATGGCTAGTTATTATTTTAGGCTAATTATTCAGTGACAAAATACAACGAGTCCGGGGCCCGGGTGGTGCGGCCCACGCAGAACAGAGAACCCCTCCCTCTGACCTCTGAGTAGGGCTCCGCTGCTCAGCACCTTCCCTGAGGCCTCACAGCCTGCTTCTCACTTAGCCCCGTCGCCTCCTCGGTAGCACATTTGTTTTGCCTCCTTCATTGTCCTTAAATGACAGCCAGGGCTGATGGCTCGCCTACCTGTGTGCTTGCTACCGCACTGACAGCATGCCCCAAATGTGATATTTCGTAAGAAACAAGCAGCATTTCCAATAAAATGGCATGAGTCTCGGGATCCTGGTCTCTGTCTGGACGTGACTATACCGACGGCACACTGACACTGAGATGCTTGTCCTTCGACAGTGGCTCACCGTGAACTTGACAGGCAGCCAGGCCTGGGTGTGGAGTGATTGTCAGCTCTAGTACCACAAGCAGCATTGCCCTTTGTATTGGGACTTCCCCTGTCAGTGACCTGAACAAACAACATCTGTACTTTTCTTTTACAAGGCAGTTGCATGCTTGAAAGATCCAGGGAACATCAAAACTGGGGGAAATACTTTGAATTTCTATGTAAAACAGAATTCCATTTCAGGCTAGGATAATTTAGGACAGGTTTTCATCCACTGACTGCCCAGCATGGCGATCAGGTCACATGGACGTGGGACAATTCTCATTGCGTGGAATTGTCCTATAACTTGCTGGAAGACCCACATCCCACCTCCCACCCCCACCCACTCGATGCCAGTAGCAATCTTCAGTTACTGAGATAACCAAAAGCTTCCCCACACGTTTTCCAAATGCCCCCAGTGGGGCAGTAATGCCAGCTGCACCTCCCCCATCGGTGCCTCACCAAACTGCTGAGCTGAGCAAGGTGTGGCTGGGCGCCTCTCATTTCATGCGTGAGCAGAGCTGTGCTCAGAGAGGCTGACCGGCCTCATGTCACAGCCGGGGGCCGGGATTCAGAGGCAGGTCCTGTGGTTCCAATTCCCCCGCTCTTCCCACTTGCATTTTCCTTTAGGCCCACTCACTCTTCAATTCCACATCCAGGTCACTGGTTGGGCTCCTAATGTAGCAAGTTGGGAAAGGCCCAAAACGTCTGCAACATAATTGCCAAAAGGTGTCTCACTGTGGCCTGGGGAGGGTGGGGTGAGTAGCGAAAGCTGAAGATGCCATCCCCTCACCAGCTCTACCAACATCTCATTGTCATCACATACACAGAGGAGCTTTGTCTGGAATTCTGTACTTGAAACAAAGTCACCTAGCATCTCAGCTGCACAGGATGAAGGAAAAAGTACTGGGGTTTGGAGTGAGACAAGCCCATGTTGAGTCTAACCTTCTGGGACCTTAGTTGCCAAAAATGTAAGGTTGGTATAAGGCCCCAAGACTGAAGGAGTTAAAAGATGTGTGAGGCAGTGGACTAGAGCGGCTCCCTCTCATTTCCCAGCGCAGAGATGGCGGGTGGAGCAGACAGGGCTTGTCTGACCTCAGGAGGCGCCCATCTATGGTTCTATAGGGAAAGGGCCTCAGGCTGCAAACTCCGGCCATGTGTAGTGAGAGCGGTTGCCAACTCGTTGCACTGCCCTGGTCACCATTTACCTTCCCTGCACCTCTGTGCCCCCAGGCCTTCTCAATCAGAAACACGGTGGCACATCAGTCTCTCTAAAAATAGGAGGAAAGACATGGGAGCAGGGCGGAGGGGAAAGAATGTCAGCGAAAGCAGCTGGGGCTAAGAACTCATCAGCCATGTTCCGTTCTTTCCACTCCAGGCAAGTGTCGGTCCCCATTAGGCAACCGGCTTTGACAAGAGCTGTGCTAATTACCCTTACGAACCTTTAATTTCTGGGTAAAAGCAAAAGGAAAAAAAACAATGGATTTTTCATTTTCCAGAAAGGAATAAAATAGTTGTCTGAACAAAACACACACACACACACACACACACACACACACACACACACACTGTTCATACAAAAACTATTAATGTGTCTTTGCTAACCAGATTATTGAGCTGTTCAATTTTTTTCTTTTTTTGTCTTTAGGGTTTTTCAACATTTGTAGGGTTTTGCCTTATTCTGGTTGTGTCTTTTACTATGTGAGGGTTTGAGGTTTAATTCTGTATTGTTTAAAGTATTACATGTCTCCTTTCCCCCCCCCCCCCATAGACCTCTCCCCGGCTGTTCCCACCCCCACAACACATGCCCTCACCCGCCCCTACTGTCTGGTGATTGGGTTCTGCTTATATGCAAGCATACAAGTGCTTTGGGTGAACTCTACCCTCCCACCCCCAACCTGCCTTCACTCTGAGGTTGGTCTGTTCGATGTTTCTATGTCGCTGGGTCTATTTTAGTTCCATTAGTTTATGTCCTTCTATTACCTGAGGGTCTTTAAGGACCTTGAAATGATCTAGTCTGAACACCAGCCACTGCCTGAGCCCCCTACACGGCTGATGGTGGGGCTCGTCCTGTGTGGAAGACACCAAGGAGGGGCCTGGACTCACTCCCCAGGAGGCGCACTGGGTTTTCAGACTGCAGAATGTTGGGTATTTGCTTGAATTAAATTGCAATTTATGCAATTACAAGGAAGTAAGCCAACAGGTTAAGGCAGATACTGACTGGGTTTTCCCTCAATATTTTCGAATACCATGTTACAAGAACTTCAACCAAAAAAATTCTAGCTTTTTTCCAGCTTGTAATTATTTTAATAAGACAAGCATATGTATTCTTGACCACTTAACTACTTAATTATAAAGGAAAAGGGTAGATCGGGGTTTTCATTAGGGTTCTGAGAAACGAAATAGTTGGTTGCTCGGCTGTCCTTTGCCTCTTACTAGTTTAGAAACAGAAAACTTGTTTCTTTTCCTGCCTACGTGACTTCTCTCCTGGTTTGTTCAACAAGGAGTCCGTATCTCACTGCAGCAGCTACTACGGGTAACACTTCGGTGCCCCCGGCAGCAGGTGCTGTTAAGTCAAGCTGAGTGTCTCCCATGAGCTTACTGGCCTGAGCTCCCGAAAGCCTGGAAGGGTTGGTGTCAGCCCTGAAATGTGAGTAGTGGGAAGGGATTTCTGTCCAGTGCTTATGTCACAGTTCCCGCTCCGCCGTTAGGGATCTGTTCTGTGATGAATGCTGGACAGAGCGGAAGAGGACGAATGAGAAGTTGTGCAGGCGCTGCCGTCCCAACCACAGAAAGGCGGACTGTAGGAAAAGTCTACCAGAAACCTGAAGGCAGGAAATCACCCTAATTACCCATTTTACCCGTCTTTATTAATCAAGAGCATATTAATCGAGTCTAACACGCAGTGGGTGCCAGCGCACATTTTATTAATCCCCCTGAACTCAGGTAGGCCTGGGCTTGATGGATTGCCTGGCAGTCTCATTAGTTGAGCCTCATTATCCTTCAGGTATCACTTAGTTCAAAGTTAAAATCCCAATCTTAAGGACTGTGTGTGTATGACCTCGATTGAAACTGAAAAACAATGGCCATGCTTCCCTCCTGGAAAAACCTTCCCAGGCGAAGCTCTGAAGGTTAGCCGGTCTTTCGGGCACACGCCGTCACCAGTGCTGACCCAGTTCCTGTCTCCTAAAGCTGCTGTGTTTGGAAATGCGGATGCCATTAAGGCTCTTCTATCACATTATACTTCTATCGGCGAGTAATTATGAATATGAGCTCAGCTCTGCGCAAAACAGAACGGAACGGTCAGCAGTCAGACCCCGCGCGCCTGCCCCCCTCCCGGTGTCAGAGGAGCTGGTGTCCTCCATTCAGCCTGTGCCGCCACCCGACCCTCAGAAACGCCCTCCCGCCAGGGATGAATCTCTAAGCGGTCAAGTTTAGCATCTAAAAACCTCACCCTGGAAGCTTTCTTTAGAATCTGTGACTCAAGAGTTATAAATATGTATAATCAAGCGAGGATTTCAGAGCTGTGGGAAAATTAAAAATCTGATGAGGGTTTTGAAACTGAGCAACTTGTTTACACCTCACTTCTCTTGAGCCGACCACAATCCCGGTCCCCAGGGCTCAACGCTGCTCTGCGTTACATCCCAGAAAAGGAGTCCCCTTCCCCGAGCAACCATTCATGTCGCTTCTGCGGGAACTGCCAAGGAATGGGGCAATATAACAATTATAATACATCCCAACACAGCACTGTCTCCAAACCAGGTCTGGGCCCTGGGACTGCCGGCCCTGCATTCGGAGTGAAGACGAGCAGGCCGCACAGACAGGCAGCAGCACGGCTCACTGTTTTGGGTTTGAAAAAACCCAAAGCCCTCATCCATGAAAAGAATTCTAACAAATGATTAACTTACTCATTAAAACGAGTAAGTATGCAACAGCAGGTTCCAATGTAACTTTTATGAACATGCCAGCATGTCTTTTTAATATCATGACATTTGTTTCTAAGTAAATTTTTCCTAAATCATGAATAATAACCATTTTGCTCTTTGAGCAGTGTTAAAAATTTGCTTTTAACATGAGGGCAATATTTTTTAAATTAGACAATATATATCAATAGAAACTGAAATAAGGTGTTATTCTGAACCCTTAATTTTTTGCCCTTAGCTATTTTATTTTTTAAAATATATATTTTATTGATTTTTTTACAGAGAGGAAGGGAGAGAGACAGAGAGCCAGAAACGTCGATGAGAGAGAAACATCAACCAGCTGCCTCCTGCACACCCCCCACCGGGGATGTGCCCGCAACCAATGTACATACCCTTGACCGGAATCGAACCTGGGACCCCTCAGTCCGCAGATTGACGCTCTACCACTGAGCCAAACCGGCTTCGGCTGCCCTTAGCTATTTTAAATCAAAGAAAGGAAGAGATAATGAAGGTGGAGGGAAATGAGCACAATGCAGCAAACCCACAAAAATCTACCCGAAGTATTCACTTTGGGTTCCAGGTTACTGAAGACACTCAAAACTGGGCATCCCTAGAGTTTAAAGTAAAAATACTTTTCAAATTACCCAGAAACAAGAAGACAACTGCATAAAGAAGAAAGGTCTTGGCTACTTAAAACATTTTATTGGGTCCACGGCTGCACTTCCTGCAGAGTAACGGGAGGAGCTTTACTTGCAGGAGGAGAAGGTCTTCCAGAAGAAGTTCTTGCAGGGCACCGGCTCCGGGCGCGGGGCCTCCCGCGGGGGTGGGCCCTCCTGCCGCCGGGCCACCTCCCCGGCCGCCCCACCCAGGAAGGGCGCGGCTCTGGCCTGGGAGGCCCCCGCGGACCACCACGCGAGGAAAGTCGGCAGGCTGCTCTTCTTCATGTCCGCCACCTCCTGCAGAGGCTTTAAAAGAAAGCAGAGGACAAAGGAAAATCAACCATCTGGCTCAGCCAGCAACTGAACATAAATACTGCCATTCTTCCTTCCTTCAAAGAAATAAAACTGCTCCAGAATAAATCACATATCCATTTAAAGGGTGAGGAAGCTGAGACCACCTTCACAGCACTGCTCTCATTAAAGAAAAGGGAAAGTTGAGAATTCCCAATCATGCAAAGAAAAAAGACTGTTTGTTTCGCCCGTAATCTTTGCTGAGGTCCTTAATTCGAAGAGGTCAGGAGATGTGCCATTTTCCAATAAGTGACTGGCAGCTAAGAAGCCCGAGGGGGGTCAGGTCATTAGAGGAGCAGGTTTTCCCTCTCTGGCCTCCCTCCTGGCTGTCCACAAATTGCTCTGCAAGACAGACCAGACTGAGATGCTGTATCCTGGTCCTTCAAACTCCCTAGAAAGCTTCCAGGAGTAATCCGATGATAAATGACTTGTCCAAGACTCATCTGGTAATTTCAGAGAAAAATCCATTTTTAATGGTCAACTTTATGTACTCTCCTTGGAACTTTTTCAAAATGGAAAAGAGAGAAAAATAAATCACCCCATGAAGTTGCAAGTTCTCACAAGGAAGAATGTAACGATGTCAATTCATCTGAGCCAGTGAGAACATGTGCCGGTGTATGAATTAAGACTCTAGAGAGTATGTGTGTGTGTGTGTGTCTGTGTGTGAGACTAACAGTGCGGTGAGCACCTGCTCGCCGTACAGCAGACTGGTCCAATCACTGAGCCTGCAGACACCGCAGCGGGAGGCCGTTAGCATGAAGCATGAGGAACTTCCCACCTGCCTCGGCTCCCTGGTCAGCGAGACTCCGTGGTCTGTGTGACATCACAGGACCCCAGGGCAGAGGGAGCACCATGAAGCTCAGCCCCTCGGCCTGTCCTACGCTCTCGGCCATGAGGATGCTGGGGAGTCACAGGCATGGCCAAACGGGCCAGGTAGCGAGACAGCCCGAAAGGGGGCTAGCATGTGGCCAAGTCAGGGACTACTCACCCCACTGTCGCTGTGGTGGCCGGCAAGGCCGCCCTCCAGAGGCAGGGCCGCGGCGGCCGCGGGGAGCAGCAGCAGCAGCAGCAGCAGGCAGAGGGGCGGCGGCATCCTGCGGGCTGACAGGCGATCCTTCCAGCTCTGTGGCTGCCCGTCTTTCTGGGCAGCCCTGAAACCGGTGTTTTGTGGACGTGGGTCTCTTTGAGACTGGGGGTATTTTTAGCTCAACCTGCAGCTGGTTTTTTGTGTACATACCTGTGCACAGCCTGCACCCTTCCTCCCGCACTCAGGCAGTGACGCATATGCCAGAGCAATCAGTGCCACAAAGGCGCTTCCGGATGGGACTGAACCCTTCATTAAAGACGCGGGTCTCTGCCGTGTTTAGAGCGGATTTGCTCTCGCTTTGCAATTCATGTGCACTTCTTCTAAAGAAGTCCCCTAATCATGCCCACAGCAAGCAGGAGGCAGCGAGGACAAAACCAAGTCATTCGACACAGTATGCATTCGCCTTGGGCGAGGAGCCCACAGCCTGCGATTCTGCCCAGAGAGAAGGGCGGACTGCTGCGGGCAGGAGAAACGAGGAGCACCGAGGGCCCAGGGAGCTGCTTGGAGCACCGCCTGGTGTCCCAGTGACCGCTCCCCGGCCAGCAGGCCAGACGCCGTCCCTCTGCCCAGGCCTTCTCATTGTGATGTGAACCCAAACCGCCTAAATGAAGATTAGAATGCAGACTCTGATGTTGTGCGAGGAGAAGCAAAAGTCCCACAATTCTAAGGAGCACCCGGGTGATGCTGACAGATGCAAGTGCAGTGTTTTTCAAATTGCTGCTGACCACCCATTAGCGGGTCATAAAATAGCATTTTTTTGAATGAACAGAAATGAGAGCGCATCACAGAGAGTAAGGGTAAATTGTTTCGTGTGTCAGGTGTAAAACATCTTCTACGGAATGACCTGCACTTGCCGCTCCTGGCTCACTCTCCTCCTGAGGACGGAGCCACCGCGGAGAAGCGCAGGCGGGGAGGTCCTCTGTGCCACCCCCGGCTTTCCTCACTATGAAGGCAGGAAACCCTGGGTAGAGCCAAGTAACCTAAGTCAGGGCTCCAACTTATCCCACGGCACATCCTGGGCTCCACGGAATCAGCCTCCACGGGGTGCCTACCGTGCCAGGCACCACACAAGCACCAAGCGGTCACGGTTCACCACCCTAAGTCTGCCTCCGAGCGGCTGCTCATCCAATGTTTGATGCAAGAAGGTGTTTCTGAAAAGAGGAACGACGAGAACCTTGATGAACAGGAAAAACAAAGGCTGCCCATTCTGAAGGACAGAACAGACCCAGAGAGGAGGAGGAGGTGGGAGAGTTTTCTCGTCAACAGAAGAGCCTCGGAATTAGTGTCCAGTAAGAGAGAGCTCTCGTCGCGGGAGCTCAGCAGAGCCCGGGAGCCACACCGCAGGAATGCTGTAGAAGGGTTCCCAGCTGGTGGGAAGAGGGACTAAGTGACCCTAGGGGTTCTTTCTGGACTCCAGTTCAGTAGAGGGAGCAGGCGTGTCCGGTTAACTCTTCCTGGACATCACTGTGTACGAGGCGGAGCGGCCGTCCCCGTTTCCTCTTCCGTCACACACACCTCCCTGCAAGGTGTTTCTAGCCCTGGTCACTTGAGAACAGTTTCAGAGAGTCATACGGCTACTGGCCTGGCAAAAGCAGGGTGCAAATCTAGGCTGTCACCCTCTGGAAAGGCCATCGTACTTAGTCTCTAGAATCACATGTGTCAAACACAAGGCCCGCGGGCCAAATCCAGCCCGCCAGGCCTTGCAATGTGGCCCGCACCGCGCTGTCATCACTGCACTCCGCTGTCAGTTTATGACATTGTCAGTTTATGACTGTTCAGTAAACCATTCGGCCCGAGATTTAGGCTGGATTTTAGATTTTGGCCCCTTCTCTGATTGAGTTCGACACCCCTACGTCTAGATTCTCGCTGGTGAGGAGTTAAGAGAGTTTATCTGAAAATGAAACTAATACACAGATCTCTGGCGGGGATGTTCTATAAAGATGGAAGCCTCCTTGATTTCCTTTTCCTTCACTGATGTGACACACGTGTTCCAATTAACATCTGAGATTAGTTATTTGAGGAGCCGAAACTACAGTTTGAATTCAATGCTTTCCTATGATCACAGCTTAGCATCTCTCTCTGACTGCTGGGCTTTGGGGTGTCTTTTGCTAATCACATCTGGGCACGGACTGTAAAAATCCTGTCCAAAATGCATGCCCTTTTTTCTCTTGCCCCTCAAATCTAACCCCAAATGTACGTAGTCTCTACTGGTCAGTAGCTGGTTAACCTCTCCACGCTTCAGCTTGCCCATCAGTAAAACGGGAATAACCAGATACACCCGAACCAGCTGTGAGGATCCAGTGAGGCAGACCGGGAGCGCCCAGGGCGGGCCTGGCACACGGACAGGCTCGATAAATGCCAGTCCCTTCTCTGGACCCTCCTGGCCCTGTAGGGGAAAGGCACGGCCTGGACCTCTAAGCACCCCCAAAAGAAGACAGAACGGGGCTCCTGGAAGCTCACCTCACCAATAAGACAGAGGACAACACACTGTGTTTGGAATCAGAGGCCAGGTTTTCCTCTCAAGCAAAATTTCTCCCCAGCAGAACCAGTTTAATTACAAAATAGCCCGAGGAAAATCACAAAAACTGTGTTTCTGGAGAAAATGACATTTAAAAGGTAAAAAGGAACATTTCCCAAACCTTTTTACCTTGTGATCACAAGTGACCTGGGTTTAAAACATGGGTAAGCAAAAGAACTACGTAAATATAGCTTATTCATTTTCAGAAATTGCCAGCTTAAAAAATTATGTAAAAGAATTAAGAAATAACTATGATTTTTGCTTGAGAAAAATCAACCATACTGAACTGCCAACACAATTTTATTAATTGCAATAGATACAACTCCCAATATCCACCACGGAAAGACGAACCTTGTTACGTGCTTCAGTGAGACACAGCCGGGAGCATTCTGCTTGAGTTTCCATTCTATTTTTTTTCTATCCTCCCCGCCCCCCCCCATTCTCTTTAAAGTGCTGTTGTGTCACTGACTTGGAGAAGGCTCCCTCGCCTCTTTTTTGTTTTTGTGTTTTAATCTCTCCTCCCTTTAAGTTCCCTTTGTGGCAATATGCGTTTTCGGTGGCTCTCCCTGCTCAGGGCTGCTTTGTCCAAGCGGTGACAGAGTTTAATTCTCATTTCCCCCTCCGCCAGCCTCTGCTGGCTCCAACGAATCTTTGTTCTCATCCTCTGATTTCTTTTTCTTCTTTGTTTTTCGTTCTGCGTTGGTCCGAGTGATCTCTTCACTTTTCTCTGTGATGTATTTTAGCTACAAAAAAATTTTTTTAGTTATATTTTTATCTGGTTGCAAAGCCATTTTGTAAGTCTAAGGGGATAAATCTACACCCTCCCCACCACTCCCACGGAAAGAATTCGGGTGGAAGAGCCTGGGTCACATTCCTGAGTCAGACAGAGCTTCACATTTTTCCTGTAGCCGGAATCAACTACAAGTCAACTCACTGCTGCTCTTTATGCTACCAAACAGGAAGGAGCTCCCTGAGTAATCAATGAATTAAAACTTGAAGCTTGCAGAAGGCATGCCAATCACAAATATACTTTACAAAACACAAATTTGGTCAACCCTTCCGCCAAATTTATCCAACTAAAATTGTTCAGCAACTACTAAGTGCCACATACCAGGATACTACGGTGTTTCCCCGAAAATAAGACGTCCCTGAAAATAAGACCTAGCGCAACTTTGGGAGAAAAAATTAATATAAGACACTGTCTTGTTTTCGGGGAAACAGGGTAGGTAAGTGCCTTTAGGGAGAATTTAATCAAATGCACAAACTTAGCTGCATGTGTTCATTAATAAGCTTCTGTCAGATGGAAAAAATTAAGAGTCCAAAATCAAAACCGTATTCTGACATAAACAAGCAAGCAAGAGCAAGTTATACTCTAAGAGGGCTTACACTGACCATTCCTTTGCAAAAGACAGAACTGCTCCCTGCAGCTGACCAAGTTAGTTAGGACTCAGAATTCATTTCCACTGGTTCACTTCACCTATTTTACCTGGAAATCATATCATCTTCAACCTTGACTTAAACTCTGGAGAAAGAATGTTAGAAGGGCAAAGCCAGAAAGAGCCCAGCAGAAACCGCACTATTCAGGTTAGAAAGTCAAGGTTCAGCTGTCAACCAGAGAGCTTCCTACTGAACTGCAGAAAATTACCAACTCGTTGGCTGGCTTGTAAAATGGGCTAATGACTTGTGTTAACCCTCATAGGGTGGTTGTGAAGCTTAGAGGGTATGTTAACTATTTATTTCTTAAAAACCCTATAAAGTCAACTGCTGCAGAAATTCATTCAACAACTACTTATTGAGCACCTACTGCGTGCCAGTCTTTGTTTTTAGCACAGCAGATGGAGCAGAGAAGAAAGAGGCAGAAATCCCTGCCTCGTGGAGCTCACATTATGGGAGGAACAGAAAGCATTTTAACTGCGAGGATCGACTACAGTCAGGGACCCTCAGAGGGTCCTGCGTCGGCACAGCCACTGGGCTGGGATGATCACGGCCTCCCCTGGAAAACGCGGACATGGTCAAGGGACTTAGGACTTCTCTGAAAAGACAGACTCTCCTGCCCATCCTGGCTACAGAGATCCTCCTTCCACATCTGGCCGCTCGGAAAACTGTGGGCACCATAAACTATCCCCATTCACTCCAGCCTGTGACCCATCTCTGACATCATGCTGTGAATGAAACATGGGACCAAAGTTTTGAGATATTACTAAAAGGCAAACTATGAAATCCAGAGAGTGCTGATTAGAAAATTTCAAATTGGCTTGGCAAGATCCATCTTAATGAAAAAGACTATAAATTACAGGCAGGTCTGAACGGTTCAACCGTCTCTCGTTTTTAATGCAAGGTGCCCTGGGGAATCACTTCATGGCTGCAAGTGATTAATTGGGAATAATGTATTCTGGTGGGAAAGGGGAGTGAGGGAAGAAATTCATCTCTCACCAGTGAATTACTCCTCCTGGCTAAGAGCTTCACATCTTCCGTGTTAATTGTGCTTCTTTTCGCATGTCTGTAGGAAGGGCAGAAACAATTCACCAAAATGTTTGGTATTATTTAAAGCTTTGATGAAACACCAAAGTTCATGGTCAGACTTCAGGCTAGCAAGGATCTCTAAGTAGCCCATCTTTTCAGATTAAGGTCATTAAGCAACAGAGACACAAAATGAATGAGGTGACCAGCCAAGATGCCAATTCAATAGAGACCAAGAGGAAGCACAGCCCATCTGCCCACCTCCCCTGCGGCCACGGTGCCTGAGGAACACAGCATGGCAAGGAGCCCCAGGCATCACCATGGTCACAGAAAACAGCACAGGAAAAGCAAGGTCGCTGTGCACCCCCAGTGAACAGAGGGAACGGCAGTCTCACAACACAAAGGTCGCCTCTGCCCAGGAGACGTCACTAGTGAACAGGAGCATCAAGAGAATTTCCGTAATTAAAAAAAGAGAGAGAGAGAGAGAGAGAGAATTTCCGTGAGGATCAAGATCCGGAAGCTCTTCTCCGAGGACTGACTGACAGCAAGAAGCTCGGGCAGAAGCTCGGGTCTGTGTCTTGCTTATAACTTGGATTCAAATTCTCAACCCAGGCCCCTTATCTTTGCTTTGAAAGGTAACGTGAGCCTGGCCAGGTAACACAGTAGGTTAGAACATCGTCCTGATGCGCCAAGGTGCAGGGTTCACCCTGGGTGAGGGCACAGACAAGCAACCAGTGAGTACACAAGTGAGCAAACAGATGTCTCCTTCCCTCACACCCTTTTCTCCCTTCCTCCCTCCCTCCCCCCCCCCTCTCTCTCTCTCTCTGTTTGTCTAAAATCAATAAATTAAAAAAAGTTTAAGTAGCTGAAGCTGGTTTGGCTCAGTGGATAGAGCGTCGGTCTGCGGACTGAAAGGTCCCAGGTTCGATTCCGGTCAAGGGCATGTACATTGGTTGCGGGCACATCCCCGGTGGGGGGTGTGCAGGAGGCAGCTGGTCGATGTTTCTCTCTCATCGACGTTTCTAACTCTCTATCTCTCTCCCTTCCTCTCTGTA
Organism: Pipistrellus hanaki; assembly: GCF_964339955.1. Lineage (NCBI taxonomy): Eukaryota > Metazoa > Chordata > Mammalia > Chiroptera > Vespertilionidae > Pipistrellus > Pipistrellus hanaki. The sequence continues at coordinate 195,538,430 of NC_140504.1, forward strand.
AAAAATCAATAAAATATATTTTAAATAAAAATAAAAATAAAAAAGTTTAAGTAATTAGATAAGCTCTATTCAATAATTTATAACTCTACACCCTTTCTTGCCATTTCTAACTTCCTTCAAGAGCAAATAGGAACTTTGTACATAGGAAAAGACTGGAATCTTTGTACTCCTAAGTGGCCAGCACCCAGTAATCAACACTAAATATCTGTTGAATTAAGATAAAGCCACACAGAAATTATACTCCATAACTTGGCCAAATTATTCCTTCCCACCCTGCTAAATGTGAAAGTATCACGTGTCATCTTCTCATGATGGACAGTATCTGCCTGTCCTGAGGTAATGTCCATTTCGGGAGGTGACTTCCAATGAGCCACCTGCAAGGGCCACAACAGGGGAAAGTCAGCCCGGTGACACACACAGCCACTCCGTGTGAGGCCACTCCACTGATGTCCTGGTGAGGATGTCATGTGCCACGGACACAGTTGGCCCTCACCTCAATCACCCATCGGGCTGCTCTGTCAGTATTTTATTCTGGGTGAAGTGCAGTGAGAGGAATGAGTAAAAGGAAGCAGCACCCTGAACTAGTTACAGTTAGGTTAGCTTATCTCTTCACAAAGAATTGTTTAGGGAACCACGAAGGCCTCTCTACCACTCAGCTCATCGAATGTGTCTGCCACGTGTGGTGGTTTGATACTTTTCCTCTATGCCAGCCATTATACACCAGAGTCTCCTAATTCAAACCCCTGGCTCCAAAAAATTTCTAGGGAAAAGAACAAAGCCATTTTTCCTATAACACTTTTAGGTTTTAAAGATTACCAAAACTAGAGGCCTGGTGCATAAAGCTCGTGCACAGGTAGGGTCCCTGGCTGGAGATCAGGGCCAATCGGGGCCTTCCTTCCTTCGTTCAGCGCCACCCTCTGGTGGTCAGTGCACATCATAGCAAGTGGCTGAACTCTCAGTTGGTGGAACTCCCAAGGGGACAACTTGCATATTAGCCTTTAGTATATAAGATGTTCCTAGAATTTACTTACTATAGAGTATCTTCTTCAAAACATTTCATCTTTAAACACATGAACAATACTAGGTGACCAGAGATTTCAAAGCTAGATAAGAGAAATTCATAACTTAAATTGAAGATGATTTTCCAAAGTTATAGGTGAATTGACTATTTAGAATTTAAATGAATTTCTCACATAAACAATGGTTAGTTCCCATCCAGCCTACAAAGATTACTGAATACTTGTAGAACACTCTAGCTTCATTTTTATTTCTAATACTTTTGCAGAAGCATCTAAAAATGTTCATTGCTTTGTCCCACAGCTGGGGGCACACGAGTGGCGGGCACCGGGCAGAGCCACTAGTGCACACCCTCCAGTGCACGGCCGTCCCGCACCACGCACTCGTGCTGTCCGAGGGCAGCATGCTGTCTGAGGACACGTGCTGCGGTGGAGAAACCCGCTCTGGTCACAAAGCTTCATGTGCAAATCAAATCTGCCTACCCATTTAGACGTTCGTATCTCCCTTTCAAATAAATAGTTTTATTTAAAAAGATTTTTGAAGGAGAGAAAAGAAATAGCAAGTAATGGTGTTAAGAGTATTGCGCGCGCGCGCGCGCGCACACACACACACACACACAAAAAGAGTATTGCACAGGAGACACAGGGTTGGGGATAATGGGCCACACATATGGGGCCACTGCCTGAATTAACAATGAATAAACCATAGGAGCTATCAGTATCCCATATCATCTTGTCCCTTTTGGCCAAGTTGAAGATGCTAAGCAGTTTTTAGGGACTCATATATACAGGAATAGGAAAGATTTACAGCCTGCCCTCTGAGAACCTATGCTTTAATTCATTCAAAATACTCACCCGAGAAGCAAAGAGCTACTCGGAGCAAGGTGAAAAGTATGGGGTGTGAGAGGCTGGCACCAAATCAGAAGTGGCAGCAAATTAGAAAGCTCTGGCCCTTTCAGGCCTTAGTCATTCCAATTGCTTCATAAAAGCAATTCGTTGCAATTGTTTTCAATTACTTGAGGTGCTAATTGAAGAGATGAGCATAAATCACCTGTAAAAGCTAAAGCTTTACCAGCTGAAAGCAAGTCACCCTCTTTTCAAGGAGCGTACAGCTCACTCGGAACAAGCGTGGCAAATGCAGCCTGCGTGGCCGCGTGCCGTCACTATCCGGCCAGCTGCCAGCAACCACCGCCTGGCCTGGCGCGGGGAAGGACCCTCCTGCGGAAATGATTTTAAAAGCCCCGCACATTCAGAGTCCTAGAGACATTATTCATGCCTTTTTAACCTAGAACTGATCAAAACGTACTTGGAAAACTTCAAAAAAAATGCAAAATCAAGCCTGAATGGACGTGATTAAAGCAGATGTTATATTCCTGTGGAATCGTGATTAGAGACCAGTCTCCACAAAATGCAACAACAACAAAAAAGCTCTCCTGAAATATACCACCAGCTGGAGAGTTTCAACAGTATGTAAACAAACACAGTAGCAGATAATCAAGCTCTGTACCCACCTTGCAAACATTTCAAGGTCTTTGGCAAAACTTTCTGAAAAAGAAAAAGAGATGCTTCAGCTACCTTATCTCAGTCTTATTTCGGGAGAAAAGGTGAAATCTCTCCACGTCTGCAGGAAGTACAGTCACTGACGGCCAACCCCTCCGAGGCGGGAGGGACCGCGGCAGCCCCACTGCACGGGTGCCGCCAGCCGCTGGCTCATGACCTGTCCTTCGGGCACCTTGACCCTTCATTACCGGCTCCTGGTGACTGTGGCTACACCCTCCATCCCTAGACACCATCCCTTAACCTTACATTTCGCTACAAGTGAGGGCTTGGGGGACATTAATTTCCTGTGAAGTCAAGCAAATACCTGTCAAATAAACTATGGGCGATATAAAAATGTTATAAAGCCAGGAAATAAAAAATTTAATGTCTAAAAAAAATTTAATGTCTAATGTTCCAGGCAGTTTAAAACAGTAAAATCAAGGTGCTAATGCCCCAGTGTTAGTGTAATAGAAAAAAATAGTTCCTCCATAAACTATCTAATCTGACAGCTTCAGGTACAGTGTCAGCGATAAGGTGCGTCGGGTGGTGACACCCAGCACCCACCCACACGTTCTCCTGGGCAAACCCCCCCGGGGGCCCCGGCACGTGTGCGGGGAGGCGGGAAGGGCTCCGTACCGCACTGTCGGAAGGTCACCTCCGAAATCGCCGCGATGGTCTGCTTGCTGAGCTGCACCTCCTTGTCCGAGGCCACCTCCTCGCACAGACAGCCCACGGTGTAGTGGACCGCAGCCTTCAGCCTCTGAAGCAAAAACCAAACACCTCATGGCCGGCTGCAAACAAGACCTTTTCCCCTTAAAAATGAAGACCAGGAGGGGCCTGCTCGGCCAATTCCTGCAGCTCGTCCCATGACGGCTCAGCGGCTTTCCGAGCGGACTAATAAATTAATGGGGCCTCTGGGGTGTGACTTGTAGAAACATTACTTCCTGGTTAATGGCTCTGATTTAGGTCAAGTAAAGACAAGGAATCAATGGCAGGTCAGCGGGGAGAGAAGTCAGGTGGCACTTGCAGAGGATCTGGGTGACGACTCATCCACAAACACGCGCCCGGTCACCGCTGAGCGAGGCCCATGGACACCAGGTGGGTTTCCTGGCCGGATGGGGGTGAATCACGTAAAAGCAAAAGGACCTCCTCCCTCTGCTGCAAGTTTCCACCCCCCACGCCTGCAGGTAATGAGGGAGGCCTGATCAGGAAAACACCGGAAAGATTCCTGAGGGCACGTGACCCTCCTTTGAGTGTTGGTCTGCGAGCCCACCCCGGCAGGATGCTCAGCTCCTGAGCAGCCTTTTGGATGCTGGAGACCCTCTTCTGCAGGCAGAGGAGGAGAGGACCAAACAAGCTGAGCCAAGGCGCATCTCCTGTCAACAAACTACGCTCCGTCTCTGTGCTGGAGACAGTGACAGGACATGGTGACCGCTGAACCGACAGCAAGTGCTCACAGCAGAGGCAAGCTGAGGAGGAACCGCAGGACACAAGCCCAGCCTAGCCGGTTTGGCTCAGTGGATGGATGCTGGCCTGTGGACTGATGAGTCCCAGGTTCCATCCCAATCAAGGGCACATGCCTGTGTTACCGGCTTAATCCCTGGTGTGGGGCGTGCAGGAGGCAGCCAATCAATGATTCTCTCTCATCATTGATATTTCTCCCTCCCTCTCTGCAATCAATCAAATAAATAAATAAATAAATAAATAGAACACAAGCCCGGACCGGAGAAGGGACAGGCAGTAGGCAAGGCGCCTGCCTTCCTTAGCGTTAGACTTCAAAGGCTGGTCACTGAGGCTCCGGTCCAGGAGACAAAGGGGCCACAGCCAGAAGGAATACAGGCCCTCCCAGGCCATCTTTTTAAAGAACAGGTGGGTCAGGGTGAGAGAACAGGCAGAGTCCTCGGACCCAGGCATGTTCTGGACCCTCCTCCTGGGCTGGCTGAGCCCTCCGATGCCACAGACACTGGGGGCTAAGTCGCCGCCGTCCCAGCGCCTCGGGCGGCCCCGCAGCTCGTCCTCCGAGCCAGGACGGCTGCCGGAACGAAGGCTGCTCGACCCGCTCACCCTGCACAGAGGACGAGGCTCGCCTTCTCGGCCCAGAGAGATGGGGTGGGAAAGGGGTCACACTTATGGTGACGGGAGATTGAATTTGGGTGGCGGGCACACAACGTAATGTACAGATAAAGTATCATGGAGTTCTACACTGAAACCTACATAATCTTATTAACCAATGTTAATAAAATAAAAACCATTTATTTCCCAGCCCATCTGGGCAGCCTTCCTCATTTCCTCAGCACGAGCTTGTTTACTGGCGGCCAGGCTGGGCACCAGGGGCTGAGAACACAACTGAAAAGGCAGTTCCTGCCGTCCCAGCATTCACCTCCCACTACCCCTCCGCCAGGAATGGACTCTCCCCGACCATCGGGGTCAGGAAAGACGCTGGAGAGGGCTCCAGGGAAGACCAGAGGGACAGGACTCCTGAACTGAGGCATGATCCTCGAGGGGGGCCTGCAGGAAGGAACACGCCGCTGCCAGACACAGCTCTGGGCCATCTGGGGAGGTGTGACTATGGACTGAGCATCATCTAACAACAACAGCAGAACCTTATCGATATTAAACGTCCTGAGCGTAATAATTGAGATGCTGTCAGAGAACGCCCTTGTGGTTGGGAGATGCATGCTCAAGTATTAAAATGTCAAGGTAATGTGTCAAGCTATTTGCCATTAATTCTTTTTTCTTAAATTATTTTATTGATTTTTTTACAGGGAGAGGAATAGAGAGAAACATCGATGAGAGAGAAACATTGATCAGCTGCCTCCTGCACACCGGATGGTTTCAGGGGATGTGCCTGAAACCAAGACACATGCCCTTGACCGGAATCGAACCTGGGACCCTCCAGTCCACAGACCGACGTTCTATCCACTGAGCCAAACTGGCCAGGGCTGCCATTAATTCTTAAATAATTCAGAAAAAGAAAAAAAGAAGGAAAAAGTTAACGGGCGAATGGAGGGGATGGGTATGTGGGTGTTGGGTACATGAATTCTGCAGCCTTTTCTGAAGGCTCCTCAGAAGAAAGGGGCCGGGAAACAGTTTCTGAACCCCCCCCCCCCCCTTCACAGGAGGGAACCGCGCATGCGCGGGCCGGTCTCGCAGGTGACCCTCCGAGGCTGTCCCTGCCGCTAACCGCGCATGCGCGGGCCCGGGTCCGCAGGTGACCCTCCGAGGCCGCAGCCTCGCTGCTCGCCTCTCCCCGCGCCGCGCCGCTCCCAGCCTCCCCTCACCCTCACTCCCCGGCGATGGATGGACGGTGGACGGACGGGCTGGTCACCCGCCGCCACCCCGCCGGGCGGGGCACTGACCACCGCCTCCCCGTCAGGAGAGGCCAGCACGCAGGGCTCGACCTCTGCCCGGTCCCTTCGGCGCGCACAGCCCACCCTCCCGCCGCCGTCTGAGGGAGCCCGAGGCCTCACAGCCCGGGCCCGCGCCCGCCGCCACCCCCGGGGGCGCGCCGCCCACACTCCGCGTCCCCACGGAGACCGTCTCCCCGCGCTCACCCCGCGCCGGCCCCCGGGCAGCCCCGCAGGCCCCGCGCCGGCCCCCGGGCAGCCCCGCAGGCCCCCGCCCCGGCCCCCGGGCAGCCCCGCAGGCCCCGCGCCGGCCCCCGGGCAGCCCGGTCCCCGGAGGCGGACCCCGAGGCCCGGCCGGGCCGAGGCCTCCGAGGGCTTCTCGCTTCCAGAAAGCCCACGCCGGCCTCCCCGGCCCCGCCGGGACGCGGCTCCCCTGTACCTGTCGGTAGAAGAGTCCCTGCTGCTCCTCGGCGCCCTCCCCCTCCTCCTCCATCTCGGCGGCCGGCGCGCCCGTGCGCAGAGGGCGCCACGCCGGCGCAGTCGGATTTTCCCGCCGCGGCCCCGGCGACCGGCCGCGCGGAGGGACAAAGCGCGAAGCTCCGCGGCGCCGCGCGCGCCCCCTGGCTGCCGCTCCGGGAAGGGCCCTTCGCAGTTCATCCCCAGCCCCTCCTGGGCCGCCCAGGCCAGGCTCCTGGTGCACCCACACCAGCTCAGGGCCTGGCACCGTGGGTAACACCAGCGCTGGGAAAGCAAGTGAGTGTTTCCCCAACATTCCTTTTATAAGAGAGAGAAAGGGAGAGAGAGAGAGTGAGAAACGCCCATGTGAGAGTGAGACATCCATCGGCTGCCTCCTGCACGCCCCTGCCAGGGATGGAGCCCACTCCCTGGGCACGTGCCCTGACCCAGAATCGAACCAGCAAACTTTCAGGGGATGATGCCAAACCCACTGGGAACACCGGCCAGGGCTGTTCCACAACATTTTTTTTTATTTAAAGGAACCAGCCTTTCTGATATCTTTATTTTGAACTTCTGGTCTGAACTGTGAGAGAATCAATTTCTGGTTTCCTTTTTTTAAAATATATTTTATTGCCGAAACCGGTTTGGCTCAGTGGTAGAGCATCGGTCTGCGGACTGAAAGGTCCTGGGTTCGATTCCCGTCAGGGGCATGTACGTTGGTTGCGGGCACATCCCCGGTGGGGGGTGTGCAGGAGGCGGCTGGTCAATGTTTCTCTCTCATCAACGTTTCTGGCTCTCTGTCTCTCTCCCTTCCTCTCTGTAAAAAATCAATAAAATATATTAAAAAAATAAATAAAACATTTTATTGATTTTTTACAGAGAGGAAGGGAGAGGAATAGAGAGTTAGAAACATCGATCAGGTGCCTCCTGCACACCTCCTACTGGGGATGTGCCCGCAACCAAGGTACATGCCCTTGACCAGAATTGAACCCGAGACCCTTCAGTCTGCAGGCTGACCCTCTATCCACTGAGCCACACCAGTTAGGGAGTTCCGCAACATTCTTTACGGTAACTACCATGCAGCTCTAACTTCCATGAGCCTAGCAAAATCCAATTTGTTTTTATAATTCAGCCACCAACAATAGTGTCAAAATCAGACCACGGATAAATGTTTGGTAACCAAACATTTATTTTCTCAATGTTTTGTGCTACTCACAGTGTAAAGTTTCAAACAAGGTGCACATTAACAGTCAACAACAAATCCAACTCTGATTTGCAGCACTTGCCGTTTTCCACGGTGTAAAAACTCATTGTCAATTCCAGACTCCTATGGCTCAGTAGTTAGAGCATTGTCCTGTCACCAAAAAGGTCTTGGGCTCAGTTCCCAGTCAGGGCACATGCATGGCCTGCAGATCCAACACAGGGCCCCTGGGGAGAGTGTGCAGGAGACAATCAATCCATGTTTCTCTCTCTCTTTCTCCCCCCCTTTCTCCCTCCCTCCCTCTTTCTCTGAAATCCTTGAGAACAAAGATCCTCAGATAATTTAAAAAAACAAAAACAAAGCAGAAATCACACTGGGCTTCCATGCCAGCAGTTACCCCCATCCCAGCTGCATCCTAAGCGGGGCTGAGGAGGCAGAGCTGCAACATACGGAGACATTAGGGTTGATTGGTCACGTAACCTACGGGTGTTTCCTGCGGAATACTCTGTAGAGGGTTCTTGGAAACACAAGGCTCTGATGCATGTAAATTGCCAGCTTTAGGATGACGTCCTCCATGACACTGAGCGAAAACAACTTGCAGACCAGTGTAACCAAATAATCTTATTTCTGTTTAAGGGAAAAAGCATACAGATCTTTGGGGGGAGGGGGGGGTATTTGAAAGGAAGAGAAAAACAGCAGAAAGAATAGATGACCAACACAGTTAACTTCTGAGCAATGGGTCCAGAAGGCAGATAAGGGCTCTCAAATTTTTCACTTTATACATTTCTGTAATCTGCATTTTTAAACAAGCTCGTATTTCTTTTATAATTAAAGGCAAACACATAAGCCACTCCTCGTCCTCTTCATCCTCATAAGTCGTCGTGTGTGTGTGTGTGTGTGTGTGTGTGTGTGTGTCCCCGCAAGTGTGCAAAGGGCTGAAAACAAAAGAACTTCTTTCTGGAGGAATCAGCCTTCTGATTAATTTCCACTTCCTCTGAGAGGCGACCCGCCCGTGGCCTCTCCCCCCACCACTCCCTGGGGGAATCCCCCTCTCCAGGGTCCTCAGTGCCACGGTGTGGGGGGGACACACACAGACCTCTGGCAGGACTTCCCTCATCCGTGCCCCTGCCTCAGCAGGCCCACTCTGCCCTCCCGTGGCCACCCTGCTCCCTCATCCTGAGCTGGGAGGACAGCAGGGGGCTGGGAGGACCGCGGGGGGCTGGGAGGACAGCGGGGGGCTGGGAGGACCGCGGGGGGCTGGGAGGACAGCGGGGGGCTGGGAGGACCGCGGGGGGCTGGGAGGACAGCGGGGGGCTGGGAGGACAGCGGGGGGCTGGGAGGACAGCGGGGGGCTGGGAGGGGTGCAGTGAGGAGCGGGAGGAGCCCCTGCCCTGGGGCCAGGCCTTGGGTCACAGCCAGCGTCTTTCACCAGCTTTGTGACCCTGAGCAAGTCACTGACCTCTCCAGGCCTCCCTCCCCTCCTCCTGAGAGTGGGGTCACAGTGCCAACCTCAGCGCGGCTGTGAGGTTGAAATTGCTCACAGCCGGGACCGGTTTGGCTCAGTGGATAGACCGTCGGCCTGCAGACTGAAGGGTTCTGGGTTCGGTTCCGGTCGAGGGCATGTGTCTTGGTTGCGGGCACATCCCCAGTGGGGGGTGTGCAGGAGGCAGCTGGTTGATGTTTCTCTCTCATCGACGTTTCTAACTCTCTGTCCCTCTCAATTCCTCTCTGTGTAAAATCAATAAAATATATTAAAAAAAAGAAAAAAGAAAAAGAAAAAAGAAATTGCTCACATAAGTGCTCAGCAAATATAACAACCTCTACCGGCCGTGTCTGCGCTTTGTGCCTTGCGTGTGATCTCGTTGTCAAGCAGTTGCTCTCCAGGGCAAAAGAGCAGCATTCCAGCGGCTCCGGGGGAGGAAGTGTCCAGGCACTTCAGACTGAAGAAGGCCCAGGGCTGAGCCATCACATGGAGGGAAGGACTGGATTCGGTTGGAAGTCTGTCCTCTTCTTGGATGAAGAGAGTTCTGCCTGCCGGCCACCAGGTGTCAGCACCGAACCGCGCCATGAACCGGGCTCTGGTGAACCACCTGGCTTTGGAAGGCGCTCACGCTGGACCTCAGCTGCCTTCAAAGGAAGGTACCCTCACCCCCTTTTATATATGAGGGAGCCGGGCAGCCGGCGAAAGGCCTTGGCTGGAGGTAAAGCTGCCAGGAAGCAGCAGAGCCCAAATCTGATTATGAGCAGTCTGGCTGGAGCCTCTGCTCTCACCATGAATAAGACAAAGGCACTGCGGCTTCCTGAATCCTTTTGGCTCATTAAAGAGGGACCACCACTCATTTCCCCTGACGTTGCTCTGCAAAAACGCCGCTTCCCTGATCGATTTCCACGAGTTGTTCACTGTGCTTTGTAAGCTCGTGAAGTCAGAACTTCAGACGCTTCTCACCATCAGACAATGGCACCCAGCACAGTGTTTTGCTGGACACGTAGTAGGTGCACAATAAAGATGCCGATGAATTTGCACACATTGAGCACGGGACCCTGGCACCAGACTGCCAGGTTCAAATACCAATTCTCCAGGAGCTGCGTAACCTGGGACAAGTTGCTGAACACCCAGGTCTCCATCTGTACGTTGGGGATAATAATGACAGTACCTGTGTCAGAGGGTGTTGAATGAAATGAGTGAATTTAGCCGAGACCGGTTTGGTTCAATGAATAGAGCGTCGGCTTGGGGACCAAAGGGTCCCGGGTTCGATTTCGGTCAAGGGCATGTACCTTGGTTGCGGGCATATCCCCAGTAGGGGGTGTGCAAGAGGCAGCTGATCGATGACTCTCTCTCATCGATGTTTCTAACTATCTCTCTCCCTTCCTCTCTGTACAAAATCAATAAAATATATTTTTTAAAAAAAAGAAAAGTGCAAGACTAAGGAAGGAACTTTGAAAATCTGTTTTAAAAAAAAAATGAGTGAATTTAGAACAGTGCCTGGCATACACTTTGATAGGTACTACATTCCTTTTTAGAAATGTTTTTAATTGATCTTTTTAGAGAGAGAGAAAAAAATTGATGTGAGGACATCGATCAACTGCACCCACCTGACGGGATGAAGCCCACAATCTGGGCATGCGTCCTGACTGGGAACCAAACCAGCCAGCTTTGGTGCACAGGATGACACTCAACCAACAATAGTCTTTTTATTATTGATTTTTTAGAGAGGAAGGGAGAGGGAGAGAGTTAGAAACATCAATGAGAGAGAAACATCAATCAGCTGCCTCCTGCACAACCCAGGTTGTGGGCTTCATCCCCAGTCAGGGGTATTGTGCCCGCAACCAAGGTACATGCCCTTGACCGGATCAGAATCGAACCTAGAACCCTTGAGTCCGCAGGCCAACGCTCTATCCACTGAGCCACACCGGTCAAGGCCACTATAGTCTTTTTTTATTTTTATTTTTTTATTTTATTGATTTTGTACAGAGAGGAAGGGAGAGAGATAGTTAGAAACATCGATGAGAGTCATCGATCAGCTGCCTCTTGCACATCCCCTACTGGGGATATGCCCGCAACCAAGGTACATGCCCTTGACCGGAATCGAACCCGGGACCCTTCAGTCCCCAATCAGACGCTCTATCCATTGAGCCAAACCAGTTTTGGTGCACTATAGTCCTATGTATGCTGCTTATACCGTCTGAGATCCTCAGTGGGGTCAAGGTCCCCAACCTCCCCATGGAGCCAATTGTCCTTTCCAAGGGAAGCGGATGTGGCAGGTTTAAAAAACAAACCAACCTAAAACAGCATCTCCGATCCACTTCTCCTCTAGAACCTTACCAGCCCCGGAGAGGAAGTCCAGCCCTCCTCCCCTTGAACCTGGGGCGTCTCCCCTGACGTAATGCGGCTGAAGCACCGCTGTGACCTCCCTGCCTGGGTCTTAAAGGGCAATGTGTCCCCTTTGTCGCTGGAACACGCCCCTTCGGAGCTCTGAACCTCCGAGCTAGTCTGCTGAGCCTGAGGCCACACGCACAGCGAGGCTGACAGCCCTGAGCTCCCGCCAACAGCCAGCAGGTGCCACCAGGTGAAGACAGACACAACATGTCACATACTATTCACACGTGTGCGCCACTTAGCGATGGGGATACATTCTGAGAAATGTGTTGTCAGGCGACCTCACTGCTATGCGAACATCACAGAGGCCCTTACACAAACCTGGTGGCCCAGCCCCCACAGGGCATGTGGGGTACCACGGACGTGTGCGCCATCTGTCATCCACCCAGATGTCGCCGTTACGCATGTGACTGTGTACACGTCCTGTCTCTGTCCCTCCTGAAAGGACGGCTCCACGTCTGCGAGCCCTGACTGGCTGAGATCAGCTGCGGTTCCCGGTGCGGGCACACCCAGGCTGGGTGCGGGCACACCCCCAGGCTGCGGGCTCGATCCCGTGTTCAGCATGTGGGAGGAAGTCAGTGATTCTCTTAGCATTATGTTTCTCTCTCTCCCTTCCTCTCTAAAATCATTTTTTAAAAGTGTATTTTAAAAAAGCTGATCATTTCCTGAAAAGAACTGTCTCCCAGGTCAGCCCCCCGCCCTGCATCCCTGAGAGATCGGGGTCAGACAGATACCGGCGGCTGAAGCACGGAAGCTGCTGCCGTCTCGGCCTCTGTGGCTCCAACACCCCCAGGGATGCCGCCCTGAGTGCAGCTGCGAGAAAAACCAGACCAAGCTGAGCCCATCACTTAAATGTCATCCTCCAAAATGTTCATCACGAGATATGATGGCATAAAAAATGTTACAATGAGCCCTACTACAATAGTTTGGCTCAGTGGATAGAGCGTGAGTCTGCAGACTCGGGGGTTCCAGGTTCGATTCCGGTCAAGGGCATGTACCTTGGTTGCGGGCACATCCCCAGTAGGGGGTGTGCAAGAGGCAGCTGGTGGATGTTTCTCTCTCATCAAGATTCCTAACTCTCTCTCCCTCTCTGTAAAAAACCAATAAAATATATTTATTTATTTATTATTTATTTTTTTATTTTTTTTTTGTTTTTAATAAGTTTTTATTTTTCATATTATTACAAATGTTCCTTCCCCCCCCGCCCCCACCATTGCTCTCCTCCACCAGGTTCCCACCCCACCCTCTGCCCTTTCCCCTCTCCCCATTGTCCTCATCCATAGGTGCACAGCTTATGTTCAGTCTCTTCCCACGCCCCCCTCTCCCCTTTTCCCCAAGAATCGTCAGTTCACTCCCCTTCCTTACCTCTGATTCTATTATATTCAACAGTTAATATTGTTCATCAGATTTTTTTAATTTCCTTGGTTTTTAGATTCACTTGTTGATAATTACGTATTTGTTGTTCATAATTTTTATCTTTGTTTACTTTCTCTTCTGAAAGAACCCCCTTCAGCAATTCATATAATTCTGGTTTGGTGGTGATGAACTCCTTTAGCTTTTTTTTATTAGTGAAGCTCTTTATCTGGCCTTCGATTCTGAGTGATAGCTTCGCTGGGTAGCTTATTTTTGGCTGTAGGTTCTTGCTATTCATCACCTTGAATATTTCTTGCCATTCCCTTCTGGCCTGCATGGTTTCTGTTGAGAAGTCAGCTGACAATCGTATAGGTGCTCCTTTATAAGTTACTACCTTCTTTGCTCTTGCTTCTTTTAATATTCTCTCTTTATCTTTTGCTCTTGGAATTTTAATAATGATGTGTCTCGGTGTGGTCCTCTTTGGATTCCTTTTGTTTGGAGTTCTGTGCGCTTCCTGGACTTGTAAGTCAAATTCTTTCACCAGGTGGGGGAAGTTTTCTGTCACTATTTCTTTCAGTATGTTTTCGATATCTTGCTCTCTCTCATCTTCTGGAACCCCCATAATTCTGATGTTGGTTCGCTTGAAGTTGTCCCAGAGGTTTCTTACATTATCTTCAATTTTCTGGATTCTCTTGCCTTCTAGCTTCTGTGGAGGAGTGTCTTCTGGCTCTTTATGTTCCAAATCTTTGACTTGATTCTTGCGATCTTCCCTTCTGTTTTTAGGACTCTGTAGAATATTTTTTATTTCAGACAATGTATTCTTTATTTCTTGTTGATCCCTTATCATTTCTTGTTGACTCCTTATTAATTCTAGTTGATCTCTTTTCATATCCTCATAGGCCTTATCCATCTTTTCTAGGAAATTCTTGAAAAACCTTATAAGCGTAGATTTGAACTCTATATCCAGACGCTTTTTGTCCTCCATTTCTCTCGTTTGTGATCTATTTTCTTGTCGCATTTCGCAGTTACAGACGGGACGGGGTTTCAGGGTGGAGCCTGCAGCTTTGGCTTCCGTCAGCCCCGCCCTCTGCGGGTCCTTCAGTGCTCGCTGCCGGCGCCTCTGAGAGAAAGGTGCCCTCGATTTTCGCCTGCTGCCAAACAGTCTATGCTCTCCCCCAATGAGCCCGGTATTGGGGTTCAGTTCAGTTGGAAGTGGAGTTGGAGGTGGCGTTCAGAGCAGTCTGGAGCCCCAGTCTCCTTCCCGTCAGGGCAATCCCGCGGCACAGCCGGCCGTCCCTTCTCTGGGGGCAGTGAGTGCGCCTCCGGGACCTCCTTTCTCCGCTACCCCGGGTACCGCCTTACAGCCCAGCTCCCTATGGCTGAGCCTGAGTCCCCGGGGTCTGGCCCAGAACTGGGGTTCAGAGCAGTCAGGGGCCCAGCACAGTCGGAGTTTTCTCTCCTTCCCGCTTGGGAACGCCCGCCAGGCACTCGGCCTCCCTCCTCTCCGGCTCCGTCCTCTCCGCGCGCGCCGCGTGTCTCCGTACCTTAGGCTTTTACAGCTCCTCCGTGCTTCCTTCTGGTTTTCTCCTTGCTTCTTGTTGTAGGATTTCCAGTCAGTCGACTTTCCTGTAGTTCTGGGTAATGTCCATTTTATATTTTAGTTGTATTTTATTAAAATTGTTGTGTGCGGCTGCGGCTAGTTGCCTACCCGAGCAGCCATCTTGGATTCCTCCTCCCAATAAAATATATTTAAAACAAAAACAAACAACAACAACAAAAAACAAAGAGGAGACAAAGTTAGAAGAAAACAAACTGGATTCAAACATCAGGCAGTGGCCCCAGACCTTACTGTACGGCACAGAGTTAGAGAAAGAAGAGCTTTATTAAGGGGGGAAGGGAGCTCAGCTGCATGATACAAAGGTCCCAGCAGGCCCCACAGGCCCCTTCCCTTCTGTGACCTGGCAGGGCACACTCCGGCCTCGCGTGGACCATGTGGACAGTGACGGCATCAAGGGGCTGGCTCCTCCGGCCGAGCACGTGACAACCCGTCAGCCCAGAGGGCAGGGGCAGGGGCAGGGGCAGGGGCACGGCTGTTCCCACAGAACTACCCACAGGGAGCGGGGCTGGCTTTCAGGAGCCTCGTACGATACTTTATTTTAAAAGATCGGAGCGGAAGCAGTGTTGAGGCGAATGGAATGTGCCTGACTGGGGAGTCGGGTGGTAAGGGACTGGTTAGGCGTTGTATGAAGATGAGGACACGCTGCCGCCGTGGCCGGTCCAGTTGGTGTGGATAAACTTCCCCGGGCTGGCTAGGAGTTCGTAGGTGTGAGCCCCGAAGTAATCCCGCTGAGCCTGGAACGAGAAGCGAGGCTGGTTAGGACCACACGCAGCCCCGGCCCGCAGGTCCCGGCCCCAGGCCCCGGCCCCCAGGCCCGGCCTGCAGGCCCCAACCCCCAGGCCCCGGCCCCCAGGTCCCAATCCCCAGGCCCGGCCCCCAGGCCCGGCCTGCAGGCCCCGACCCCCAGGCCCCGGCCCCCAGGTCCCAATCCCCAGGCCCGGCCCCCAGGCCCGGCCGGCGGTGCTGCCCTCCCCCAGCCTCACCTGGATCAGGTTGGCCGGCAGCATGTCGTGCCTGTAGCCGTCGTAGAAGGACAGCGCGGTGGTGAAGCAGGGCAGGGGGATGCCCGCCTGGACCCCCGTGCTGATGGCCCGCCGCCAGGAGTCCTGCACGGGAGACACAGCGCCCAGGGACAGGTCACTGACGCCCAGAGCAAAGCCCCCGAACGGAACGCCCGCGCCGCCGCCCGTGGCCCACCTGGCAGCTCTCCACGGCTGACTGGAAGAAGTCGTCCAGCAGCAGGTTCTGGAGTCCCGGGTGCCGGTCAAACGCCTCTTTTATCTTTCCCAGGAAGACGCTGAAATAATCGAGAGATGGAGTCAATGAATCTTTTTTTTTTCTTCCTTTTCCCCTTAAGTGTTTGATTCCGCAAAGTTCAGAGAACAAACAGATAATCCCATTATCCTGATGTTCTCTGAGTGAAGAAAATCACTTTTAATTTCCGATGACCTGAAATCCCAGTGCCAGGCCTGCAGGCAGGAGGAGGAACGGCCATCGAGGTCCGAGTCTGAACCGCGCAGCCGAGGGCCCGGCAGAGCGGGGAGGGAAGCTGGGGGCGGACACACACCCTGCAGGGGTGCGAAGGGGCATTTCTCAGCCGGAGAGCTGGCTGTCAGCTCCATGAAAACAGAGCAAAGTCCCAGGAGGAAGGCCAGAGGGCAGGACGGTGCTCACAGAACTATTTTAAAAAACGTAGTGTAGCCTGGCTGGCGTGGCTCAGCGGTTGAGCATCAACCTATGAACCAGGAGGTCACGGTTTGATTCCTGTCAAGGGCAAATGCCTAGGTTGTGGGCTCGATTCCCAGTAGGGGGCCTGCAGGAGGCAGCCAATCAATGATTCTCATCATCGATGTTTCTCTCTCTCTCCCTCTCCCTTCCTCTCTGAAATCAATAAAAACATATAACATATATAAGAAAAGGCATCGTGTGGACAACCTAGTTAGAACTGCGGTCCAGGAAAAGTGACGTGACCATCTACACTGGTCTTGTGGCCAGTGCCCCGAGGGGACAAAGTGCCGGTTTCATGGACGCCGTTCACAGCCAGACCTCCCTTCTCCGCCGGCGGCCCGGGTCCCACCCCCACGGACCTGCGGATGATGCAGCCGCCCCTCCACATCAGGGCGATGGCGCCGTAGTTGAGGGTCCAGCCGAATTCGGTGGCCGCCTGTCTCAGCAGCATGAAGCCTTGAGCGTAAGAGATGATCTTGGAGGCATAGAGGGCCTAGAGGACACGGAGATCAGAGTTGCAATTAGCAAAGCAGCCTCCTGCTGGCCTTCCCCAGAGCAGCGCAGGCCCCAGGACCAGCTGGACTGAGCCCACCTCCACCCCGTGGCCTCAGTGAGTCTCCTCTCCCACACCCGCCTCCCGAGGGACAAACAGCCACTGCCAGGGACAGGCCCACCTTCCGAATGTCCTCCAGAAACGACTCCTTATCCCCGCTGAACTCGGTCTTCTGAGGGCCCTTGAGCTTTTTGCTGGCCTGAACCCGCTCGTCCTTCAGGGAGGACAGGCACCGGGCAAAGACTGCTTCTCCTGCGGGGGGAGGGCACAGGGTCTGACCACGCCCGCCCCACCCGAGGACACAGGACCCAGAGGGGGAGCAAGAGTTTCAACTGTAAAGAGCCGGAAGCCTCAACCTGAGGCCACACCATATCAGCTGGATCAGAAAGAACTCTTACTAAAAGCTCCCAACAGTCCATTTCTTCAAAACCTCCAACTGGATCTTCCAACAAAAATACAGGTTTTCAACCACCAAGACCAACATGGAATTCAAAGGGGTGCTTTCAGGAGGAAAAAAGAGGTAAAACCATTATTATTCAAAATTACTGAGAATTGGTCCATGAGTAGAATTTCAATTTCAGTGGCATGGACTTATTGATTTCAGAGAGAGGGAGAAGGAGAGAGAGAAATATCAGTGATGAGAGAGAATCACTGATTGGCTGCCTCATACACACCCCACACTGGGGATCAAGCCCACAACTCAGGCATGTGCCCTGACCAGGAATCGAACTGTGACCTCCTGGTTCATAGTCAATGCTCTACCACTGAGCCACACCGGTCGGGGCAAGGACTTTAATTTTTAAATGCTCACCAAAGACTATTTTGAAGTACTAACTAACATCAATTTGAAACAACTACGACTTTAAGAAGTAATTCTCAGACTCACCCTTCAAAAAACTCCGTTTTTTAATTCCTACACAGGCAGACCTCAGACCCCAGACCACCGCAACGCGGCGAGCATTGCAATCAAGTGAGGCGGAATCTTTTTGCTG
Organism: Pipistrellus hanaki; assembly: GCF_964339955.1. Classification (NCBI taxonomy): domain Eukaryota; kingdom Metazoa; phylum Chordata; class Mammalia; order Chiroptera; family Vespertilionidae; genus Pipistrellus; species Pipistrellus hanaki. Next base: position 195,556,110 of record NC_140504.1, read on the forward strand.
GGGGAGGGTTCTGCCGTCCATTTGTGAAAATGCAACCTCTGCCCGGGCCAGTGTTGCGGTTGTTTGCAGTGTTGTCCCGTGCACCAAAGGTTGCAGGTTCGATTCTCGGTCAGGGCATATATTTGAGTTGTGGTTAGGGCGCATATAGCAAGCAACCAATGGATGTTTCTCTCTCTCCCTTCCTTTCTCTCTAAGGTCAATGAGCATATCCTCAGATGAGGATTAAAAAAACACATCTGAAGTGCAGTAAAAGGAGGTATGCCTGTAGTTTGGTGTATCCATGGTAACCACCAACGTTTCACAATGCTACTTCATTGGCCTGAGAAACGTTTCAACATAGCATTTTAGTATTAAGACATTGAGAAGCTTCCAACATCAGCCCTTCTAAAAACAACTTGCTCAACGGACAACTTATGTACAGTGAGCGGAAGGAGTCCGCGCCACTGCCCTGCAGTGCACGATGAGCTGGCGCTTGTGGGCGGAAGGAAGCTTTGTAAGAGCTGGCACAAGAAGGCGAGTGTGGCGACACCTGCAGGGAGCCCAGGGCTGGCGGAGGACCGGGCCCCCTCAGGGATGGGCCCCGCCTGCCTTCAACTGCAGGAGGTGCAGTCTCTACAGCGGAGGGTTCCTTCTGAGACCGAACACTCATACGTTTGAGTCAGCCATCACTGAACAGCTCCCAGCTCCTGCCCTCTGAGTGTTCCCGCCTCTGGTGTCACTCAGAGGAGCTAAAAGCAGCCAACTTCCTCTTCCTTTTTTAATACATTTCATTGTTTTTACAGAGGAAGGGAGAGGGACAGAGAGTTAGAAACATCATTCAGCCGCCTCCTGCACACCCCCTACGGGGGACCAAGCTCGCAACCAAGGTGCATGCCCTTGACCAGAATCAAATCCCGGGACCTTCAGTCCACGGGCCGACGCTCTACCCACTGAGCCAAACCTGTTAGGGCTCCTCTTCCTTCTATGCAGAGCGGAGCCAAGCAACCTGCATTCCTCCTTAACCGAGGGTCTAACCACCACACGGTGCGTGGTAACCAAGTGGGAAAAGCCGGGGAATCAAGAGGAAGGTGGCGAGCAGGGAGGAAAGACAGCCGGTCCGCCAGGTGTCTGTGCCCGTCCCTCCTCAGAAGCCTTCCTGATCGCCCCATCCAGACCGGCCTTCATTCACACGCCAGATGCTGGCACCGAGGCCCCCAGGGCCATCGCGTTACCAGGTGAGACGAGGGCCCGGCGAAGGCGCACGTACCGATGAGGGTGACGGGCACGCCGTACTCCAGCGCCGAGATGGCGGTCCACTTCCCCGTGCCCTTCTGCCCCGCGCTGTCCCGGATCTTGGGCAGCAGGTGAGTGCCGTCGCTGTCTCGGAACTTGAGGATGTCGGCTGTGATTTCAATCAGGAAGGAGTCCAGCTCTGTCTTATTCCACTTCTCAAACGCCTGGTGCAAGACGTGAGAGAAAAGATCAGACGGGAGGCTCCCTGGCGGGTCATGCTTTCCCTCGGGCAGTACTGGCCGAGGCCCTCCACCTGCTCACAGGCTCCGGCTTGGCTGGTGCGGCCCCACGCCTGCGCTCCCACTGAGGCGGGCGCTGACCTGTGATGCCACGTTCTGCTCACCCGGTCCTCCCCTCGGAGCGAGTGCTCCCTCCTCTCACTCCGGTGTCTGTACTGTCACCTCAGAAGCCTTCCCTGGCTGCCGCTGAGGCCTGCCTCTCCTTGTCACACGCTCAGAGCTAGTCTACCGGTCCGTGGCTAACCGTGCTGCCTGCCTGCCAGCTGCAGAGGGCAGGACCCGTGTGGTTCTCTCACTGTCACACCCCAGCACTCAGCTCAGCGCCTGGCGTACAGAGAACTCAGCACATATCCTGAAGGAACACTCTAACTAATATGTAAGCCAATATGTAAGTATGAAAAGAAGAGCACTGTTTCTATGGAAACTAAGTTACATTGTTTTGGAAAGAATAATAAGGCCAAGTCTGTGAAACAAGGTAAGTGAGGGCGACACAAATTTAAAAATTAGATGTACCTCCCACCTGGGACAGCGGGAGGATCAGGGAGACGGGCATGAAACGGCAGAGCTTCTGGCTCAGGGAGAACACCTTGTTTTATAGCCCTTAACCCAGGCTGCCCTTCAATCAGTCCAGCCAGGACCGGCGAGGAGCACGAGCACACTGGCTGCCGGCGGAGTGGCGCACGCACCTCTGCCATCTCGCTGTGCTCCATGCCCAGGACGTCCTTCATCAGGTGGTAGGCCTCGCAGATCAGCTGCATGTCCCCGTACTCGATTCCGTTGTGCACCATCTTCACGAAGTGGCCCGCTCCCTCATCTCCCACCTGCGGGGCCAAGCACCAGCCGTCAGAGGCAGAGGACAGACCAGAAAAGCCCACATCCAGCTCTTCACAAACCTCCCTCCCCTCACAGAGAACAAGTGGGAGCAAATATTCATGGCAGCCTACGTCATAAAAGGCTAATATGCAAAGCGACTGAACAGCGGAAAGACTGGCCGCTATGATACACACTGACCACCAGGGGGAGCACCAATGTCAGTCGGACACCCCCTGAGGGCTCCCAGACTGTGAGGGTGCAGGCCGGACTGAGGGACCCCTCCCCCGCAGTGCACGCATTTTGTGCACCGGGCCTCTAGTTTAAAATAAGAAGCAGTATATAACCACTCAATGCAAGCTTCAATCCAGTCCAATGCTAATGTAGACTGATTCCAAATTCATTCCTCTAAAGAGTTTTCAAAATCCCCAAATTCACTGAAAGCACCTCGAGCTCTTTAGCCTGCCTTTCTGTTCTTTCTCAATGTCATGAAAAGCAACCCCCGGCCCCCAGTCCTCCTTCCCCTGAGGTGACCACTCTCCTAACAGCTGGAGGCTACAACTTGGCCATGGAATCACGTCCTTTTAAAAAACACGTGCATGCACTGTAGCTGTTCTAACGGCTGAGAGGCGAAAACCACCATAGATCCCAGGTCTGGCCCTCGGCCTATAAGCACAGGCGTGTGCTCCTGCCGGGGTCTCACAGCTGACAAGACAGGTTTTATAACAAAGCTGGGAAGAGGTGTAACATCACAACCCGTCTATGGATTTACAATGAGAACTTCAACTATGGTCCCCGTGGTCACCAGTGACAGTCCCATCCACACTGTCCCTGCAGACAAGCTACTGGGAAGCCCCATCACCGGGAACTGCTTAGTGGGCAAGGAACCAGACGGAGGGAGGGTCAGGGTCAAACGCTGAACGGCTTACTCTGCCGTCGCACGCACCCATCGCCACACCGGGCGGCCTGCCCCGGGCCCAGGCGCCTGGGTGACCGAGCAGCCTCCGCTTGGAGGACTTCCGCGTCTGGTTCCACTGCTGGCCACCCCCTCTCATTTGGACACTTTGTGGCCGTGAAGCAACATGGCTGATAACACCTTGCTTCACCCCATCCTTCCTGTAACTTCAAAAGAGAAGGGCAGTCCCTGCCCGGTGTGCACACCCGCCGCCAACACCCTGAGGCTGAGCCACGGAGTGAAGATCCGTGAGGGCAGGTGCTGCTTTTTGTTCCTGATCTTCTGTGTCCCATGCAGTTACTGTCACTGCACTTGTATTGTGGGCCAAGGAACGAAAGCTCCTTCCCAATCCTTCGCACTAAGGAGAAAACGAGTCAACACTCCAAATCGCAGCCCTGGCTCTCCCGCTCCTACGCAGAACGCGGTTACGTCCAATGCGCGCTGGCTACTCTGTGAGGACCAGTTCCGTGCCTGGCTGAGGTCACCGGCACGGCCGGCCCGGGGGTCAGACTTCCCTCCTTCCTCACCGGCCTCAGACTCGTTCCGCCTCTACCCTCAGGCACATGCAATAACCTATGCAGGGCCAGCGGGATCAGTGGTTGCGTGTCGACCTAGGAGCCAAGTGGTCACCAGTTCGATTCCTGATCAAGGCACATGCCCGGGTTGAGGACTCAATCCCCAGTGGGGAGAGCAGGAGGCAGCCGACTGATGATGTTTCTCTCTCGTCGATGTTTCTGTCTCTCTCTATCCCTCTCCCTTCTTCTCTCTAAAAGTCAATAAAAGCATTTTCTAAATAAAAAATGTAATATAATAAAATAGCTCACATGGTGCTGATATAAAATGAAAGGGAAGGGATGAGGAGCTAGAGACCTTGAGACCATCCAGGCCAGGCCGTGATTGACGGGGGAGGAGGCGGAGCCTGGTGCGGACAGGGAGCTGGCGCTGATGGAGCCAGAGCCACAGCTGGGGTCTCCGGCCTCCTGTTTCCTCATGACACGCAGGAAGGGACACAGAGCGCAGCCGGAGGGGAGGGGGTGCACCCTTGGGGTGGAAGGCCGGCTGCTGCACAACGCAGAACACCCACAGGGCGAGCCCGCCTCTGATTTTGACACCCTTCCTCAGCCATGACGAAACATGGCTAAGAAATCTCCTTCCCCCCTTTCTTCCTGCCCTTTCTAAGGAACCGTCTCTGGGTGACTTGGGGGGGGAGGGGGGGGTGCTGCTGGTATTATAGCCTCAGGTTATGAACGGCCCTAAACCAGTGGAGAGGGATGTCAGATACAAGGTCACGTGCAGCAGACATGCCTTCAGGCATCGGCCGTGCCAGCGGCTCAGGACCGGGCTTCCCCCGCAAAGCCAGCCGCCGGGACCCCGGCGCCCCCGCACTTGCCCAATCACAGCAGGGCTCTCCGGTTCCCACTTTGGCGGCGATGCCCTGGAAGATGGTCTTGATGTGGGGCCTGTGGAGAGAGAGCGGGTCAGCAGCTGGGGGGGGGCTGAGGCCCACATTAAACACTCGAGGTGCGCCCCCCCCCCCCCCGGGCGGTGGGAGCCCCCGAGAAAGGAACCGAGTGGCCAGCGCTCCAGGTAACCGGTTGGAGCTGCAGCCACAGGGGCTGCCCGGAGACCCTGTGAGGGTCAGGGGCACAGGGACCCCGCGGTGTTCCCAGGAGCCTGTCACCCTTCGTCCAGGAAAAGCGGGGCTCCTCGCGCCTCCCAGTCACCATTCCGACGCATTTCCCACCGTCCCGCTCACCAGCGGCCGGCAAAGGGTTTGGTAAAGACACAAGGTGACAGGCGAGGACATTAACACCCGGGGTGAGAGGAGAAGGCAGTGACACTGGACCGCGGGCCTCACTGATGGCTCCCCGTTGGAGGTAAAAGCGCCCCCTCTGCCCCCGCCAGCGTGAGGGTGAGCCTGCGCCGGGCCTCTGCTGTCAGGTGTCCTGTGTGCTGTCCTGTCTGCACCCCGATGGCCGCTGAGCCCAGAGAAGGGCGTTCAAGCTTCTGAGAAGCAGGAAGCCTCCGCGTCTAGATCTCACACAGAGAACCTGCGACTTCCTGAGCCGATTGGAACTTACAGCCCATCTTCCCCGGAAAGCCTTCCCCTTAGTGCCCGGCACAGCTCTGGGGTCTCTGGACACAAACTAAGGCACATTCCGGTCTAAGGCACGTAGAATTGGTTACCGCACCGCTTCACCGGCTGCGCTCTCCTGCTCGCGCCCCCACCCCATGTCTTAATCTCCCTTCTCTTCCGTCCCGAGACCCCCACTTCGTGGCCGCCCCTACCTCTCCTACCCAGCACAGTGAACAGCGTAAAACCTGTTTTTTCCAAGTCAGAGAAAACACTCCCACTCCATTCCCAGGGACAAGAGAGGCCCCGGCAGATTTTTCCATCCCTCGCTATTATTAAATCAAGTTATTTTAGGAGCGCCCATCAGTTAAGGAGGCAGATCAGACCCTAAATCCATACAGTGCACAGGAATTCCACCTAGCGGCTTCCTTAAAGCCTCTGGCCCTTTAAGGCTACTTAGAACCTCACGGTCAGTCTTGGCGGGAATAACGGGGAGAAAAGGGCAAAGGAGGAATGTGCACACGTTTTGTCAAAGCAACAGAATGTGTACACAAGCAACTGGCAGCATCTCCCAGCGCCGAGCGCGGTCCCCAGAGGGCCAGGGCTCCGCAGCCCCACGTCCAGCCCCCTGTTCGGAAAGCGGCCGGCGGCCGGGCACTCACCAGGCGGCCGGGCACTCACCAGGCGGCTTTGTTCCCTCCGGGCATGAGTGAGGGGCCGTGCCGGGCGCCGTCCTCTCCGCCACTGACGCCGCTCCCCACAAACAGGATCCCCTTGGCCTTGAGCTGTTGGCATCGCCTCTAGATGAGAGAAAAACAACTTCTTACGCTTCCTTAGAGTGAGGTTCTCCCAAGGAGGGAGAGGAGGGTGACAGGTAAGGAGACCCAGCATCTGACGTGAAATGACACCCCGATCCGAGCATCACCTGGTCGTCAGAGAAAGGCGACCCCCTCGGTTTGGGAATCAAAAGAAAACCCAAGGAAGGGGACAGCTACCCTCTCCCCAAAGGGGGAACCAAGCCCGACACGCTCACCGTCCTGGGAAATCCTGGCAGGATCAGACCGGTCAAGCGCTGGTTTAGGGCAAGCAGGACCGGGGCTGGGCGGACTGCCCCTGCACGGCATCGGCGCTGGTCCTCGCCCTCGCTCCGTGCAAACCGTCACGTGCAGGAGGGGGAGGGGGACGCTAACCGTGAACCCTGACCGGCTGCTTCTGAGCAGCAGCATCGAGTGGCACGTGTGGCCGAGGAGAGCCTCTGCCACCAAGCACGTCTGAGCAGAAACATGCTGACGATGCACAGAGCCGGCACCCGGTGGACAGCCGCCCGCGGGGGCAGTGCTGGCACCTTTCCCAGAAGGCCCCGGGCCTGGGCGGCTGCACTGAGGGTACTTACCGTGGTGTCCCTGTATTCGGAGTTCCCCCCGTCGATGATGATGTCACCAGGGTCCAACAGCGGGACCTGTAACCAGGCGCCAGCGTTAGGGGGACCACAGACAGGAAGACAAAAGCAGCAGGGCACCTTAGCCAACTCAAACCCGCCAGGATGTACCCCAATTCCCAGCCTGAAAGTATGACTATTTACTCTCAATAACGCTCCTCTGGCTAGAGCCTGGTAAAAGCTGAGGGCTAGCCTAGCCGATTTGGCTCAGTGGATAGAGCCTGTGGACTGAAGGGTCCCCGGTTCGATTCAGGTCAAGGGCACATGCCCAGGTTGTGGCCTCAATCCCCAGTGGGGGGTGAGCAGGAGACAGCAGATTGATGATTCTCTCTCATCACTGATGTTTCTAACTCTCCCTCTCCCTTCCTCTCTGAAATCAATAAAAATATATTAAAAGAGAGAAGAAAAAAAAAGCAGAGGGCAAGCAAACCTGCCAGAATTCCCTTGGCTTCCTCAGGGCTGTAACTGCAGAACTGGTTTTCAGTATCTGAATGAATTCTTCCACCAGTTTCCCTTCATCCGGGAGTTTTGAGGGAAAAGCAGGCCCTGCAGGGCACTGGCAGTGAGGCTGTCTCCGTTTATTGTGGGAGGAAAATCCCCGATAGTACAGGGTGCTCTTTTCCCAGAGGGGGGCTGAAGGAAGGGGCCCTGGGGGGTCCCACAAACAGCTGAGACAGGGCTGCGAGCAAGAGCTGCTGGTGCCCCGTCAGCTCCTCTGCCACCGGCTCCAGGAGGCAGTGGCCGTCCGTCCTTCGGGGGGACCAGCCAGCATGACACAGACGGTGATGACCACCCACAGGAATGCCCACTTCCCAGCCCTGGGGGCGGGTGGAGGAAGCCCCCATGAGGCATCAGGTTAAGGAACCAGGCGTATCTGACACCCACACCCACCTCCTCGGGGGAGGACCAGGGACCAGAGCCAGAGCTGAGGCCTGCCTCCCGCCCCATCAGGCAGATGCAATCTGTTTTCCTCCAAAAAGGATACACTTTCTAGAGCCAACCGTTTGCTACAAAAATAAGAACCAAGGTGCAGTTCCTAGGACCCCAGGGGGTCTCCTGTCACTTATATTAAATCATACAACAACTTAGAAACATAAAATCTAGTTCTAAATGTGGACACTAGGGCTTCTTGGTGAATAGCACTAAACATTCATAATACACAATCAAAACTAAGTGTTTTTGAATATCAAAGACAGAGCCCAGCGCCATCACCACAGCCCGCACTGCACACCGCCACTTGGGTCAGACGGACCGCTTCCACTCCACATCATTACGGTGGTCCCATAAAACGATGACGGAGTGGAAAACTCCTGGTGATGTCGTAGCCGTCCCGACTCATACACAACTCGTTACTCACGTGTTTGTGCTGAAGCTGGTGTAAACAGGTGTGGGCTGCGGCCGTATAAAAGTAGTACAGCACATGCAATTATGTGTACAGTACATATTTGATAATGATGAGTGACTATGTTACTGGTATGTATACTTATTGCACCACACTATCATTATTTTATAGTTTACTCTTTCTACTTATTAAAATGTTTGCTGTAAAAAGAGTATGCTGTTACACCAGCAGCCTCAGACCCCTCCTGTCTTTGGATGGCAGCCTGGTCTCTTGTGCTTGGTTTAACCTCGTGCCGTTTGGTGTGGTAACGTGCTCTCCAGGCCTGGATCTCGGAGCACAAGGCTGGCTCCCAGCACTGCCGTGTGGTGGACTGCCCAGCTCGGTCTGTGGAAGCGCACTGTCATGTTTGCACAAGGATGCGACTGCCTAACATCGCATTTCTCAGAACGTGCCCCTGCGTTAAGCGGCTCCTGGCTGCATGGCTTCCACTCTTGTCGATGAGTTTTATCCACTGTCTCTCGTCCTCAGAATTTTACATACTTAGTGCCAATCAAGCTAACCAACACAGAGACGTTTAAGCAATCATTTGTCAGAACTGAGCAGCTCGTAGTCAGAACCTGAACGGGGGTGGGGGTGGGGATCTCTAAGTAAAACGTGAAGCCGCTAAAGGAGAGAGTGAGAGGCTGGCCTCACCAGTTTCTCGATGAAGTCGTCCACGGCCAGGCCGGCCTTCACCAGCAGCAGGACCCGCCGCGGCTTCTTCAGCTTGGACACCATCTCCTCCAGGGAGTGCGCGCCGATCACCTTGGTTCCCTTCGCCTCTTTGGCCAGGAAGTCATCCACCTTGGAGACCGTCCTGTTAAACGCACACACCTGAGGGCACAAAAGGCTGATGAGGAGACCGAGGGCGGGCAAGGCCTGTGTTCAGAGCGGGGACCAGGTGACCCCGAAATCTCTCTTCAGCCCGCGGCTCTGGGGAGCTGAGGCCCCGCCTTGCCTTTCCTCGCCCAAGTTCATCTCAGTGGATGGAACGGCAGAGACCTGAATACGGGTGTGGCAAAAGTAGGTTTACAGTTCTTCCTATGGAAAGTAATACGGTAATTAACAAAATAATAACACAAGAACACACTGTGTTTGGTGCACTCACAGCTGTAAACCTACTTTTGCCACACCCTGTACAAGTAAAAGTCAACCACTCGTGGCATCTCAGGCTAGAGTCTAGCTCCGTGGTCGGCAAACTGTGGCTCTTGAGCCATATGCAGCTCTTTGGCCCCTTGAGTGTGGCTCTTCCACAAAATACCAACAGCCTGAGCAAGGCTATTTTGAAGAAGTGACGTTAGAAGAAGTATAAGTTTAAAAAATTTGGCTCTCTTGCTGAAACCGGTTTGGCTCATTGGTAGAGCGTCGGTCTGAGGACTGAAAGGTCCCGGGTTAGATTCCGGTCAGGGGCATGTAGTACATTGGTTGTGGGCACATCCCCGGTAGGGGGTGTGCAAGAGGCAGCTGGTGGATGTTTCTCTCTTATCGACATTTCTAGCTCTCTATCTCTCTCCCTTCCTCTCTGTAAAAAATCAATAAAATATATATTTTTTTAAAAATTGGCTCTCAAAAGAAATTTCAATCATTGTACTGTTGATATTTGGCTCTGTTGACTAATGAGTTTGCCGACCACTGGTCTAGCTGGTTAGAATGCAAATCTAAGAGCGAGCTGGTTCCAGACTTCCAGACGGACAGTTTTGGTCACTGATAATCCTGTGTCTAAGTCCGTTTAATATTTGCACCTGAACTTTTCACTATCCCGACCTCCTTAGGTGCCAAAGTTAGAGCTCTGCACAGCCAGCAGGGTTTCTCCTCCCTGAGACACTGGCAGGATTATCCGGGTTGCAAACCTTACAGAACTGACGGAATCATTGCGCAGGACGCTTCTTCCTCAGGGACTAGGAACTGGCCCTCCCACACCCCCATGGAAAGCGGTGCCCCGTCAGCCACAGAGCGGACAGGAGGAGAGACAGGCACCGACTTCCAGGGGGCCTTTGCCATCGGCAGGTCCCCAGGGCTCAGGCTAATGCACACCCAGAACCTACAGGAGGAGTGGCTTACCACAAAGCCGTGGTCGTTCATGTTCAGAATGAGGTTCTGGCCCATGACGGCCAGTCCGATCAGTGCAATGTCCGCTCTGAAAGGCCAGGGGAAGGAACGAGAAAAACGTGTCAGCTCCACTCAACCCACTCCGACTCCGGGACCCCGAGATCTCAGCTCCGCTGTCCCCCAAGGAACTCCCTTTTGCACTTTAGAACCCGGCGCGCAACCGGCCAGGAAGCCAGGCCACCACGCCCACTCGGCTCGGCGGGGGGCCTCGGTCCCCGGAGATCGCCCAACGGGAGATCCCCAAAGGGGCACGGAGGAGGGTGCCAGCACGTGAGCCCGTCAGTCTGTAAGGCCGCCCAGGGCCCCGCCGCCCAGAGGGAAGAGCCCCGCGAGCAGAGCCGCGGGCCGCCAGCCCCTCGCTCCCTCCGGTCGGGCCCCGGGCCCCCTCGGCCATGCCTGCCCGCCTCCGCCCCCTCTTCCAGCATCGGGGACCCTCCCGCGCCCGCGCCATGCCCAGGAGCGGAGCGCCGGGTCCCAGGGAAAGGCTGCTGCGGGGCGGGCCCGGGAGTTCGGGGCCCCCGCCGGAGGGGCTGGGACCCCGGCGGCCTGGGCTCCGGGCGCCACGAGGCCGGCCTCAGGCGACCCCCGGGACGTCGGGGCGGCTCCGCCCGCCGAGCGGCTCCCGGCCCGCTCCCCGGCCCGCGGCCCGTCACTCACTGAGCCATGGCGGCGCGGGCCCGGCGGCGGAGAGGCGGGGAGAGCGGGGACGAGCGGCTCCGGCGACCGAGTGAGCTCCGCCGGGGCGGCCTCCCGAGGCCACGGCGCGGCTTCCGGAACTGGCCAATCGGAAGGAAGGGGCGGGGCTATTTAGACACGCCATTGGCCCTCGCAGGCGCCTGTTACACCACCTGAGGCGGCGGCCACGCCCACTCCCGGGCAGACTGGGAGAGCGCCGAGCGCGTCGATGGCGCCCTGGGTGCGCCCCGCAGGGCAGAGGGCTGGGTGTGTCCGCAGGGCGGGGGGCGGAAGGGGTGTCGGGGGCTGGGCGCGGGCCGGGGTGAGGGTGCGGGGACAGGGCAGGTGGAGGGGCTGCGCGGAGCCGCCCGCGGTAGACAACAGCAGAGCCTGCGTGCAGGATGGTGGGTCAGGTTGGGCCGCGCTTTCCAGTGTCCCAGGCACTTGGACGCCTGTTGCCCGGATGTCCATCGCTCCTTCCTCCCATCGCTCATGCTTCCTACCGCTCACCTCCGGGCAGGGACCGAGGTCTCACTAACTGGGCTTTTGAGCCAGTGACATGGGTGCCCGGAAAGGCTGGTCCTGCCCGCAGCCCCTTTTGCAGGTGCGCAGAGCCTGCGGGGACGTGCTCGGTGGGGGTGAGGGGCCAGGTCCCTGAACCAGAGGCCAGGGGAGGCGAGCCGCCAGCCCAGGGCATTGTGAAGACCACGTCCCGCAGGCCCTCTGACTAGTCCCCGGTGCCAGGCACCTTGACCCCAGCCCGGAACCTAAGGCCCCCAACTTCAGGCTTGGGAAGGAGGCTTGGCTCCACCAGTACTTTTCAGGGTTTTGTTTTTCTTTCTATCGCCTGACAGGTGCTTGCACAAGAGCGCTCAACGGATGTTTAATTGCAGAAGCCACACAGTTAGTTCAGGGCTGGTGAAGGGCCCAGTGGTGACTGACTGGAGTAACCCGTGCAGGTGGTGCTGTTTCCATCACACCAACGCACAGGCTGCTGTGTAATACAGGTTTTAACACGTACATGTTAGCAAATGTCACCACGATAGCAGTTTTGTCCTGTTGGAAGTCAGGGGGTTAAACACAGTAACAACATTTTTTAATACAATAATGGAATATTACTCTGAGATTTTACGATGATACCACAATCTACATTACCTTGTAAATATTTTACGTTCGATCTTCTTCACTGGAGATTCTTTACATAAGCTTGTTCCTTCCCTTGTGTTGCTTCCACATTTGCCTGTTTGGTACCAGCCACGCCTCACACTTCTTTTCTTTTTTATAACCCCTCCCCCCATGTCCTGATTTGGGATCTTGGACTGCCGTTGACTCACTGAACGGACAGTCAAGTGGGGCCAATGAGAGGGCTGAACTTCCTCCTGGAAGGGGGGCGGGGAGGGGGGGGAGCGGTCCCCTTATTTTGGGTCCTTTTCTTCATTCTGCTTGAATGAAGATTTTTACTGGATGCAGAAATGGAGAGCTGTGAGCATACCCAGAAATTATTTTTAAAGGTATATACAAGGCGCCTGGTTGCCCTGCGCGCTTCTCGGAGCGGGGAGAGGAGTGAACATAAGATGGTGAGCAGGTAAGAGCAGGTCAGCCAGGCAAACCAGCGAGAGGAGGCAGCTTCATCACTGCCCTGGTTCCTGGTCTTAAGCCCAGCTCTGCCACGACAGGTGCCAGTGCCCAGGCTCAGGTGAACCAGGCCGGCAGGAACCTAACTCTCCCAGACAGGCCCCAGCTCCAGTGTGCCAGGAAACGCGTCCAATGCGAACTCAAGTCTGGGACAAGCAGGCGACGCACACGTTAGCAGGCCCCTCGGGTGTCAGTAGGCCCATGGAGTGGTTCTGATTTGGGTGCCTATGTGCCACCTTTTAAAACAGTTCTCCAAGGGTGGTCTGGAACCCCTCTGAAGGTCCCAAAGTTGTTTCCAGTTTTCATTCATCTCTGCCTTTCTCCTTCCCGTTCCCTCACAAGTGCACAGGGTTCCCCAGAGACTCCGTGATCGGGAAGAGGTTAAATGTGGAGGCAGGTGTGGGAGCCCAGCCTACGTAAGCTGCGTGAAGCCGACATTCATTAGATTTGCAAAATTGTCAAAAATGCCACTGATCTCACTGAATTTCCCTTTGTTTTGGAAAACTTATTCAAAAGGGTATTGACCTGCAGAATGAAGGGTCCCAGGTTCAATTCTGGTCAAGGTCATTGTACCTCTCTCATCGATGTTTCTCTCTATTCCTTTCCCTTCCTCTCTGTTAAAAAATCAGTTTTGATTTTTTTAAATGGCAACTGTTGATAGGTATAACTTACATAAGCAAAAGCTCTTTGGGCCCGCAGCCATCTTTAAGTGTGTGCAGGGTCCTGAGCCCCACCCGGTGAGAGCGGCTGATCTAGGCCAGCGCTCGGGGTTAGAGCCGGGGAGGCGGCTCTGTGGGCCGAGGCTTGCTGAGTCACAGGCTGAGACACCAGAACCGCCCTCCGGGACGGATGAGGTGCTGGCCAAAGTCCCTCTCAATAAAACGTGGGGTCCAGCCCGCCTCGGCGCTAGGGCAGCTGGTTATCGGAGTGGGATCAGATGGCTTCGCAAATGATCCAGAACGGCTTTCCCGGAAGCTGCCTGGTGGACAGGGAAGGGAGTGGGCTTTGCTGTCGCACTGACAGCTGGCTCCAGCCTCATGTCTTTCTAGCTGTACGGTTTGGGGCAAGTTGTCGAATCTCAGAGTTTCCTGGTCTGTAAAACAGGAATGACAAACCTCACAGGGTAGCTCTGGGGTTCAAGGAAACAGAAACTTGCTTGGTACTTAGTACTCACATACTAGTTTCTGTCTTAAAAAAAAAAAAAAATATATATATATATATATATATATATATATATATATATATATATATATAATATTATATTATATTATTGACTTCAGAGATAGGGAGAGGGAGAGAGAAATATCAGTGATGAGAGAGAATTATTGATCGGCTGCTTCCTGCTCGGTCCCCACTGGGGATGGGGCCTGCAACCCGGCCATGTGCCCTGACCTTGTGGTTCATGGGTCAATGCTCAACTGCTGAGCCACACTGGCAGGACTGGTTTCTCTCTTTTTCTTGGAAAGGACTCAGAAAGGAGAGACGTAACTGTGGTGGAAATTAGGATTGAACCCAGCAATGGCTCCCAGACGTCCCTGTGGAACCCGGAGCGGGACGAGGACCCTGCAGCCTCCTGCCCAGCCTGAGTGGTTGCTATCATCCCCGCCAAGACTGGGGAGGAAAACAGCCCATGAACTGGATTGTTTGCTGTAGAAAATACTCCTATTTGACAATGACGTAGCCTTGAATTTTGCTATGTCTTTCTAATCCAAACACAATCATCCCATGTCTTATCCTCTTCCCCCTGGCCATTGCCTTCTGTGCTGCACCCCTTCAGAGTGCCCTAAATGGGGGCACTAGCACATCCTATTAAAAATTGTACACCACCCCCCCTTCACACACACACACACACACACACACACACACACACACACACACCGTGCATCCCAATACAATGTCTAGGAACACTCGTTTCAGTAGGAGCTTGAGTCCGTGGAGGTTGCCAGTGTGACTTGTAGTATTTCTTGTAGGGCAGGTCTGCTAGCACTATTTCAATGTTTTTTGTTTTGTTTTGTTTGTTTGTTTGTTTTTTGTTATTGTTGTAAATCAGGGAATGCCTTTATCTTGCCCTTGTTTCTGAAGTACGGTTTTGCTGGATACAAAACCCCTCGGTTGACAGTTTTTTCTTTCAGCACCGTGTGTATCTCCTGTCAGTGGTGATGGCTTTCTGTTTCTGTTGAGTAGTCAACCAATTACACTGTCGTTCTTTGATACGAGATGCATTGTTCTTCTCTTGCTGTTTTGGAAACTTTCCCTTTGGTTTCCAGCAGTTTCTGATGGCTGTGTCTAGGTGTGGATCTCTTTGTGGTTACCCTGTTGGGATTCATAGAGTTAGAACTGTAATGTCCTGCAACCCATTTAGAAATTTTTAGCCATTAATTCTTCAAATAATTTTTCTGGCCTTTCTCTCCTCTTGAATGCCCACTTCACATGTTGGCACTCAGTTCAGACACTCTATTGTCATGTGTGTTTTTAGCTTGGCTTCCTGAGAGGTGCCTGGTGTCTCCTTAACTTAGCTGCCTCCGCCTGAGTCTGTGTGCGCTGGGAGCCGCACTCTCAGCTCCCCCACGTGTCTGGTTCCCTGGCTGTCTTCCGGCTGCGCTTTCTGGACCCCCCCCCCCACCCCCGGCACCCGTAGTTTCCCGTCGGCCAGGAGAGTCCTCTAGTCCTCCTGGGCTCTCTCGTTTCCAGTCTCCCTGTAAGATTTCTGCTGCTGAGACCTCAGGCGAGCAAGCTGGGGGGGGGGTTTCTTTTTTTTTTTTTTTCTTTTTCTTTTTTTAATATAGTTTTATTGATTTCAGAGAGAAAGAGAGAGATAGAAACATCAATGATGAGAATCATTGATCGGCTGCCTCCTGCACACCCCCTACTGGGAATCAAGCCCATAACCCAGGCCTGTGCCCTTGACTGGAATAGAACCCGGGACCCTTCAGTCTGCAGGCCAAAGCTCTATCCACTGAGCCACAGCGGCTAGGGCTACGCTTCTTTTTTGCAGTGAGCCTTTCCTATCCCCTTCCTACTGCCGTAGCCAGCACGCCCTCCCTGGCACCATCCTTTTGTCTGCAATGAGGCCGTCAGTGCACCTGGGAGTGAGTGGTCAGAGGCTGGGGCTTCTTGGAAGGCACTGACCAGGGGCCACCCGGACACAGATTCTGAGCTGGGGGCTGAGCTGGGGGTTGCCTCCTCTGGCACCGATTTCTCTTCCACAAGCCGATCCGGCACAGCCCAGTAGCCAGTGAGAGGCCCGGAAGCAGATGGAGCAGGAGAAAGTTCAGGAAGGACAGGTGGATGGAACCACCCAAGCCCTGCCATTCTCTAGGGATAAGCCTGCAGGCTCCGTGATGCAGGGATTCTGCCTCCCTCTGGTCCGTCCTGCCTCCTTCCTCCCATCAAAAAGAGCTACCGCCTGTAAACTTCAGATTGCTGTATCATCCTGAGGTGTCACTATTCACATGACCTAAGCTGACAAGGAAATGCAGCTCGGGCAAGTCGACACTCCCAGCCGGTGAGCGGCAGCACTGAACTTGAACCCAGGTCTGCCAGGGCCAGCCCAGCACCTCCCAATCGGGTCAGCAGGCCCCGATCACGCACACTCAGGCGTGTTCCCCGTGCGGCTGGGGCCGGCTTACGTTAGATGTTTAGTTGGCTTTAAGTGGAAAGCGAACTGGAATGAACTCCCAAAGACCAGCTTCGGAGAAGGAGCAGCCGTAGTGGAAATCTGACAGATTCAACCTGACACAATAGCTCCCTTCCAGAGCCCCGGGCCTCCCACGCCTCTCTACTCTGTGGCCAGGGCTTCCTCCCTCTGTGGGCTGGGTTACCAGGGAAGCCGACCAGCACATTTGTTGCAGAACGAGTTGATTGCTCTCGTCTGAGATTTGTCAAGGGAGAAGTTATGCTGAGTCAAGGTGACTAAACATCTGGACACACCCGAGTTCCTACTAATTGGCTTCTCTTAAGGCGGACGTGTACGTCTCTCATCAAACAGCCAAGGGTTTTTGTTCTCTTTTTGCTGATGTTACATGCCACACACAGTCTCTTCTTTCTTTGCTAACAGCCGGCAGCAAATACAGCTTCCCAGGGCTGCTGGGAAACTACAGCAGCCTGGCCTGGCTCAGGGGAGCAGGGCCGGGGCTCAGCAAGCCCCCGCCCCCGCCCCCGCCCAGAGATGGACGCCGGGAAGCCAAGGCAGCTGGAGGGAGAGCTGACCTTGCAGGCTGACCTTTAGTTTTTAGAAAATCCTCAAATGTTTGGCTGAGATGGATGCTTAAGAAGTCAACTCACAGGACTGTTCACAGTAACCACCTTTGGCCTCCCCTTCGCTCCCCAAGTCCCAACTCAAAGCAGAGGCAGGAATTCCACAGAAACAGCCCTCCTCTGCAAACATCCCAGGGCTGGAGCCTTTGTTTGACTTTCGTAAGAGGGTGTGGGACATACTAGTTGGGGCAGATTTGAAAATCCCGACTCTGCCACTCACTTGGTGTGTAAATCCTACGACTGAACTCCAATGCCTTGTTCCCATGCTAGGTAGAAAGAGCAACTTAGTAAAAACCCAGAGACCGTAGATTCCAAAGCCAGGTATGCATGTGTTGTGCTCAGGAAAGCTAACAAGTTCGGATTGTGCAGATACAAAGGGGTTCCTGAGGGAAAGTGGGGAAACTCTGCCCAAGCTGAAGTGGCATGGCCAGGAAGTCAGACGGGAAAGCAATGCACGGACTGGGCTCCGTTCCCTGCGACCTCCTGACATTCTACAGCACATGTGTCAAACACAAGGCCCGCGGGCCAAATCCAGCCCGCCAGGCCTTGCAATGTGGCCCGCACAGCGCTGTCATCACTGCACTCCACTGTCAGTTTATGACATTGTCAGTTTATGACTGTTCAGTAAAACATTTGGCCTGCGATTTAGGCTGGATTTTAGATTTTGGCCCCTTCTCTGATTGAGTTCGACACCCCTATTCTACAGCATCAGTTTTGGGACACGGTGACTCACACAGAATGACCCTAAGTGAGGGACCAAACCTTTGTGACCCTGGATGGGGTCTAGCTATAGAGGACAAACAGCTTCATTAGAAACTAATTCTGTTTAGGTGCTGGCCAGGTAGCTAGGTTGGTTGGAGCATCTTCCCAATATGCCAAGGTTGCAGGTTCGATCCCCAGTCAGGGTACTAGCGAATCAACTAATGAATGAATACGTAAGTGGAACAACAAATTGATGGCTCTCTTTCTCTCTCCTTTCCTCTCTCTCTAAAAATCAATTAAAAAGAAACAGAACCACCCTAACCGGTTTGGCTCAGTGAGTAGAGCATCGGCCTGCACAATGAAGGGTCCCAGGATCAATTCTGGTCAAGGGTATGTACCTCATCTATGCTTCTAACTCTATCCTTCTCCCTTCCTCTCTGTAAAAAAAAAAAAAAAAAAAAAAAAAAAATCAATAAAATATATTTTTTTTTTTTTAAAAAGAAGAAACAGAACTAATTCGGTTTAAATGAAAAGCCCTCTAGTTCTGAGGTCCAGTGTTTAGGAAATCCATTCATCCATACATATGAGCCAATTCTCCAATCACATTTTTTCCCTTTTATCCTCACCTGAGAATATTTTCCCATTGATTTTTAGAAAGAGTGGGAGAGAGAGGGAAATACAGAAATATCAACATGAAAGAAACACATCAACTGGTTGCTTCCTGCATGAGCCCAGACCAGGGCCTGGGCCAGGGAGGAGCCTGTAACCCAGGTATATGCCCTTGACCGGAATGGAACCCAGGACCCTTGGGTCTGCAGGCCAATGCTCTATCCAACTGGCTAGGACTCCACTCACATCATTAACAGTGAAAAAGGTGGTATTTTGATCTCCCACCTGCCTTATTTGTCTCTGAATTTGGGTAAAGTGGTATTCACTGGCTCCCTCCAACTTCCTAGACCTCCCAGTCCTCAAACCTGTGGTCAATGCTCTTATTTAAACTCTCGGTGCACTGGGCAGTACCACTTCCTCCAGCTCAAACACTTAACTGGTGCCCAAGTGTCACTCTCTCTTCACGGGCCACTCGTCTTCGCTGGACTGGCCTCTCCCCGACCCCTCCCAGTCGCAGTGCTCCCAGACACAACCCCTGGTCCTCACCCGCTACCCTCCCTCGCCGGGTCTACGCACCTGCTGCCTTCATGCTGACAACTCCCAATGTCTGCAGCCCCAACCTCTGCCCCCGAATCCTAGTATATCCATTTGCCTCTCTGACTACAATGTGGGTGGAGATGTTGATCTCAAAGGGAACCTGACCCAAGTCAATTCTTAATCCCGTCCCACCCCTTCGGTGTCCTCCCCGGCTTCTCCACCTCGGAGACACCACATGGTCCCTCTGCTCAGCACACTCCGAGTCACCTTTCTTTCTCTCCGGCTCACAGGCAGCCCTCCGTCCACTGTTCGCTCTGACATGAAATGCATCCTGACTCCGCCCACTCCTCCCTGCCTCTGCGGCCTGCTCCCACTGGGTCCATGCCGCATCCTCTCTGTGGAACGTCGCGGTAACCATGTCCTCCTTTGTTTCCCTTCTCCCACCTGTCCCCAGCCTCCTCCAGTCCCCCCCCCCCCCCCCCGGGCGGTTTTCCACTCTGCAGTCAGCATGGTCTTTCAGAAACATGCATGCAGTCATACACGGCACATGTAGGCCAATGACGGGCACATAGGACAGTGGTCGGCCACGCAGCCCGGGTGTGCAGGGGCCGCCCCATCGAGCTTGTGGAAGGCACA
The DNA here is from genome assembly GCF_964339955.1 of Pipistrellus hanaki. Taxonomy (NCBI): domain Eukaryota; kingdom Metazoa; phylum Chordata; class Mammalia; order Chiroptera; family Vespertilionidae; genus Pipistrellus; species Pipistrellus hanaki. Next base: position 195,575,439 of record NC_140504.1, read on the forward strand.
CTACGACGTTCGCACGATGGAATCGCCTGATGTCGCATTTCTCAGACTGCATCCAGATTGTTAATCCACCCGAGACTGTAAGATCTCGTGGCTCCTTTTCTCAAAACCCTTCATTGGCTTCTTACTTCTCTATGGAAACGAGCTACCTGGGCCCTACGCCACCGGAGCCCTGGCCCTTCTGCCGCCAGGACTCCAGCGCCCTCCCCACGCTGGCCTCCTGGCCACCAGGAACCCGCAGGGCACTGCTGCCCACGGGCTGTTTCTCTGCTTGGAAGCATCTCCGCCGGGACTGTGCATGGCTTACCCGCTCCTTCCCCCTGGTCAGTGCGACGTCTTCTCCGGAGATAGGCCTTCCCTGACCACACCATCTGAAAGGACCTCCTCACACCCCCCCTTCGCTTACTCAGCTTTATTCTGCTGTGACATGTACCACCTGCCAACGTGTCGTGGACGGCCTCCCGCGGGCACAGGAGGGGGCACGTCTGCACCGGGCAGCACAGGAGGGGGCACGTCTGCACCGGTGGCTCGCGGACGTGTGCTGTGTGCGTTGTGGCTTTTGCCTGAATGCTGCTGCTCCTCCCTTCTCGTTTCTCCCCAAACTCCCAGGACAGCGGCCCCTGCTCATGCTCTGCCCACAAGAGGAAATTGTAAATAAACTAAGGTGACATGCTGAAGTTTTCAATCCCCTTCCTCCCCCAATACCACAGACGCTACAGAATCACTGGTAGTGTACAGAGAGGCTTCGGGCTGAGGGAGGGGGAGACACATTTACCTAAATCAGCCACCTCCGGACCCGGGAGTATTTTCAGAGAAACGGCACCTCACTGGCTTTCCTGGTCACAGAGGGCCGCTCTTCTGAATGACCAGAGAGGAGCACGAAGGTCAGAGCACCGTGACCTCTGTCCTAGGAGAGCAGTGTCTTCGGGAGCCAGAAGTCTCTGTAAACACCACCCAGAGCGTGAACAATGAACCACACGAGAGCCCTCTGGTGCACTGGGTGTATCTTTATTATGACCTCGTTCACTAAGAGTTCCGTGATGCAAGGTTACCATACACAGTTAGATAATGTCTGCATTGCACACCTACGGCTTATACAGCAAAAGAACCAGAATTAGTACAAATACAAGAACTATATTTACATTCTGTATACCCAAGCTCCAAACATCAGATAGTATTTACATAATAAAACATGAACATGAACATCGGAAATTAATAATGTACATACATTGTTGCTGATGTGCTCAACTCCTTCACTGGGGAGAGATCAGTTTGCAAAGTCCTGGTTCAGAAAGGCCACTTATGTTCATGGGTTTGTTTAATGCACAAGGAAGGTGACGTGAGGATTGAAATCTCAATGGACAAACACTTTGGAGCCACGAAGTCTAAGACGGTGCCTTCCGCGTGAGAAGGCCGATGGAGCCCTCAGGCCAACGGATGCCAAACACGCAGCGTGACACAACTCGGAGACATGAAAGGACACACGACAGCCAGGTTCGGCGAGACCAACCTCAGCTCGGACTTCCATCTGAGCACAGCGATCTGGCTGTGGGTTTTTAACATGAAATTTGTACCAACTCTAATTGCTTCCTTTAAGTGATTTAGCAGCTTTCCCAAGATTTTATGGGGCTCGAATACGAATTTCATAAATGGCCTTTTGAACAACAAAAGCAGATCCTCTCTCAGATAACTCAGTGCATTCCTATCGCACGCAGTAAGGGTTTGGCCATGCACGTGGCCGAGTCATCCAGGGTGGGCGCTGCGGTCCACGCGTCAGAGTCCCGCTTCGAGTACAGTCAGCACAGCTTCTGAGAGCAGCAGCAGGATTAGAACTCTCTTTAAGGAGCAGGTCAACAGTCACATTTAAAAAAGGACCCAAAGGAAAGATGAAGGACCCCAGTCAAACGAACCAACAACAAGCCCTGACACTGCCCAGGGGAACCGAGGGGCGTGCGGCACCGGGGATGCCGGCGCGGCAGGTGCCACACGCGAGGTCAGCCTTTCTTTTCCAGTCCAATGTGCATTAATTACACTGTATAAATATACAAATACCTTACAGAATTTAATTTAATTAAATAATTAGAGAACAAGCAGCAGGCAACAAAGTCTTTGCTTTGATATATGTGCCAGGAGAAGTCATTTTACTTTTAGATCCCAAAAGGCCTTTCGCAATGATTTAATTTATTTTTTCCTCTTAAAAGAGCTGGAAAATATCCAGCAAAACTACGAGTGTCTGTGTAAGTTCTGCAGAGCTGAAGGGAAAGAGAGACATAAAACGGGGGTTTCCTGGTTGGGAAGGGCATTGGTTAACGGTGTGCAGGAATTTGGGACCCGCCCAGCTGCCAGAGCCAGCCCTGCCGGTGCGGTGCGCTGGCCGTGTGTGTGCAGGGGCTGGCTGGCCCCGCACAGCCGGTCTGAGAGCTGGCTGACCCCCAGGCCGGCACAGGAGGCAGCATGAGCACTGGCTTGGTGAGCACTGGCTTGGTGCGGGCTGTGAGGCCGGATTTTGCTTTGGCAGGAGAGAGGATTGGGAATGAGGGGACCAGAGGGTTACTTTTAACTAGCATTCATGCTTCCTTCATTTGTGTAAGAGTTTTCTTTCTTGCCTTTTTTTTTTTTTTTTTTTTTTTTTTGCTTGTTTAAAGGAGTGATTTGGAAAAAAGGAAATTAAAAACCCTCAAAAGGTTGTTTCCTTAAAAGGTCAAGTTCATTCCTCAATTTTCCTGGCCCCATGCTTCAGCTAAGGCCTCAAAAGAGGTCCTGTCTGAAAGCCTCTCTCAGGACTTCAAAGTGGGGATGAACCTTCTGGAAAGGGAACATCAACCCTGAAACGTCCAACTCGTTTAAAGATGGGCCCCAGAGAAAGGGGGGGTACCGAAAGGGGCTGCTGTAACCGTCAGCCGCGCCAGGGCCCCTCGGACGGACGGGAGCACACGGATCCCGCGCCCTCAGGTGGGCCCGTGAGGAACAATCGGTGCCGCCTGTTCTGAGACTGACACTCCAAGGCAGAGACTTTCCCACCAGCTGTGTTTGTTAGAAGGAGGAACCCGTCATTTCAGTGTCTCACACGATTCCTCTCCCTCAGCCTTCCCCACCTGCTGCCACAAGGACGTGGACCTTCCATCAAACTTCCTCACGGCAGCAGCATCCATGATTTGATTCTAAAAGTAACCTTCCAATGTCACTTCCCTGAAAATGTATTTAATTCCGGCCCAGGAAGCTGCCGCTAAGCACGGACAGATCCTAGGTTGGGGTATACGCCAGAAGGGCATGTTGTGTCCATTAGATAATGCAGAAACCTCTAACTACATTAAAAATGTCGCTTAGAAAAACTAGTAACATTAGTGTTAGTGACCTATGTTTTAAGGAGAAGAAAGTTTAAAAAATCGAGATTTTTATTGACCACTTTTCAGGTGAGGTCACAGCCTGCGGTTCTGTCCTTTCTCTTACTACCTCTCCCTGCCTCACCCCCGTCCCTGTTCTGAGATGAGCCCAAGCGGGGAGGGTGGAAGCAGGGGCTGAGCCTGCCAGCAGAGTGCGTGACCTCTGCCCTTGGCCACTGAGGCAAAGCCGCCCAGTTCCCAGCACTGAGAGTGAGCAACCCCAGGCTGAGACCCGACATCTCCACAAAGCGGGAACCGGCAGAGACTGTCCTGAGTGCCCACGGGGTGGTCAAGCAGAGAGGTCTGAGCAAGGGAGTGAAGGATGGGATAAACAACCCAAGCCTACCAATGGCGAAGCTGCTCAAGGAAGCGGACCTTTCTCCCTCCAGGCCACTCTGAAACCCTGCAGGCCGCTGAGAAGAGCTGGCCCGGTCCTGTCAGGGCCTAGCAGCTTCCTCCTTCCTCCTCTGGCACCGCCTCCACGCCCGAAGGCGAAGCAAGGCGAGGCTTGGGGTCACCCTGGGGTCTGGCTCAGGCGGGTCTTTCCTGCCCCCAGATGTCTTTTCGCTTTGTTCTTAGCGGTGGAGCGGCTGGATTTGATCCTGGGGTCCAGCACGCAGTCTGCCAGGCCGGCTTATTTATGAGGATAGGGCAGGCATCACTGACAGTCTTTCCAGTCTGACAGGTTACTGAAAACAACCACTGGTTCAGAGGAGACTGCCAGGTTCATACGTGAAAGCTACATTTCTTTGATCAACGGGAGCGACAATCACAAGGTGATTACTCAGCATTAAAGACCATCAGGTTCCTCATGAGAAAGCGAAGCACTCCCCCTGGTGGGACATCTGTGTATGACATCACATTCCAAACCAAGAACAGAACAGAGAGGAGGCTCCCTCCCAGACCAGAAGCAAGTTCACAGGAACCCTACTGACCGTCCCATCCACCCATGGCCCACCCCCACTCTACGCTCTTCCCTTCTGACAAGTCAGCAGCAGCCACTGCCTCGGGGGTTAGAAGCCCTCTCCTCTCTTCCACTAACTGAAAACTGCATACCCATGTTCTAAGCAAGCCCGGCTTCAGAGAACACACCTGCCCCATTGCTGAGCCCACCACAGCCTTCTCCCTGAATGGAAACGCAGGGATCAGTGAGGGAAAAAGGTAAGCTTTTCCCTCTCAGCTTCCCAAAAGGCCAATGTCTCCTCTCTTTGTCTCTAAGCCACCGAAGAAAAATTAAAGTGAGAGCACAGAGGAAAAAAAAATGTAGTATGTTGTCTTGAAAAAAGACAGATATCCAAAGACAGCAGGACAGACATCAGGTGGTCACAGAGGGAGCTCTCATACAAAAGGAAGCCGAGATATACCAAAATAATCTGAGAGTCACTGGATTTCCCGCTCTGTGTTTTTGTTTGTTTTGTTGTATGTGTTTTTCCCCGTTTGTTAGGCCACATGCTACTAACAAGATTCTCAGCACAGGAAAAAAGAAGAAGGGTACAGAGCAATGGAGATGGGGAACAGGAGCTAGAGAAGTGCTGGACGAGAGGGAAAGTAGTTAAGCCACAGGATTACATACAAGAGCAACCGTCAAGAATCACAAAGAGAAACAGAGGTAACTTCTTCCTTTATCTCTGGGAAGGCGGAGGGCGCAGCGCTCAGTACTTCGGCTGGCTCGAGCCTCTGCGGGAGAGTTTTGACCTGTGGGTGACATTCAGAGAGAGGCCTGTTAGGGAACTGGATCAGGCCTTTCTCCTCACAGGCCTCTTCTCCCACGGGCCCCTCCTTGGACTTCTTCCCAAACTGCTGCAGACCCAGGTCGCAGGCTCTCTGAGCAAACAGGCTGGGCTGTGGGCTTCCCGCTAGGGGCCCCTGCAACATGGCCTCTCATGGGCTGGGAGGCGGGTCACAGTGCTGCATAATGACTGGCAGACTGCTAAGGGCCTCCCAATCTTCCCTTTGCTCAGCCCCGCAGACCTGGCTGCAGAGCCCTTGAGAAAAAAAAGTCAAAGCAGATCGGTTAAATGCAAACGTGACCAGCGCCTCCTTAGCTTCTCGGGACACCAGGGGATCGCTTCTGAGAAGCTGAGGCCTTGTCAGCACCCACTACCGCACTTACACCCCTGCCCTTCCCTATTTTAAATCTGTCTGCAACAAGCCTTCCTTCCCTATTCATGCTGATGTTCCGGGGACCAAAAGCCAAGGAAGGGGACGCAGGACAGCTTCTCACCGTATTGTGCCAGCAAGGAGAGGATTGAAGGCATATAACCAGTCGCTCATGTCCTTGTCGTTGAGGGCCTGCAAAAGGACCCCACGGTGCTTCGTGCACACAGCGAAGATGTTAGGGCTCTGAAAGAGATGCAGGCCGGTGAGAAAGTTACGTGGGCTGAGCAATGGGACACCGGCCATGTTCACAGGGCATACGGCACGTGGCACTGGCACTCCAGGAGCCAGATATGTCACACACAGAACCCAGACCTCAGGGGGAAGGCATGCTTGGCGATGAGAAGCCGAGAGAGGGGGACTGACCTTCACCATGGCCTGCTGGTCCTCGCTGTATTCCACCTGCGCTGTGGACAGGTTAATGATGCCACGTTCCACCGGGTCCTTGTCACTGTTATAGATGAAGACGTAAGGGCGACGGACCACAACAAAATGCTTAGCCCAGTTGCTGGAAAATGGCTCCTTGAAATGCAGGTATCCTTTCTTGGAAACCACTGAGCTGAAAAGGACAATAAAGATAGGCTTGTTTCTCACAAAAAAAGAAAGTGATTATGAGCTGAAGACCATCAACATATGTCTCACCTAGGCCAAGTCCCGCGTGTGAACAAAGCAGGACACTGGTCTATTTGGCCTAGGATCTTATCTGCCAAAGCAATAAGCAAGAGGAGCCAGCACCACAGCATGCTGAGCAGGTGGTGCGCGATGGCACAGCTGGGCGGAAACCCAGCCGGAGCTTCCACCGGACCCACGTGCATCACACTGCAACAGAGGCCTCACCTGCTTTAATACCCAGCATCTCTGGGCAGAGTACTCACCCTGGTCTAATTTCTTCAATATCTGGAACAAGGTTGAGAAATTCATTTTTCCCTGCTCGGGCCAAATACGGTGTTTCCACAGTTGGGACAATCTGAAACTGCTCAAATTCTGGGCAGGGACTAGAGGCCCGGGAATTGGCTTCTGGGGTCCTTTAAAAGAGAGGTTAGAGGTCAGGGATAACAAGAGCTTCAATGAGGAATGCGGACGTGTACAACCATCCCACCAGCAGGAACGAGGCCTCTCCGCCCAGCAGGGCCCTACAGACATCAGGCTCAGAGAGCTGCCTGGGCGAACAGGCTGGCCCGAACGGTCACCCCACAGGCCGCTGGCTCCTCCTCCAGAGGCTGAGGAGGCTGCTCACCGATGAGCACATGTCACTCAGACCACTTCCTATCCTGAGGCCCTGATCAGAAGTGTCTGGAACATGACTCTATCCCTCTGTTTCAATTTAGTCCCAAGGTCACCTAGCACAGCAGCTCTCACAGTGAGGACCCCTGACCAGCAGCGTCGGCTGTTCCTGGAAACCCGTTAGAAATTCAAATTCTCAGGCTCCAGCCCAGACCTAGAGGACCAGGAACTCCCTCTGGGTGGGGTTCAGCCACGTGGGCTCTAACAAGCCTCCCTGGACGCACTGACGTCTGAGAACCACAGCCTGGGGGCCGAGAGAAAGCAGATCAATGGGGGAGGGGTGTCTCTGAATGCCCATGAGGTGCCCAGCTGCAGCCGCCCCGGACCAGTCCAGGATGTCCAGGAGAAATCACTCCTCTGCTCTGCAGGGTGAGTCCTCTTCGGACAGCAGCCTAGCCTAATTAACTGTACTTCATCGATTATAAAAAGCCCATTTGCAAATGCCTTCCCATCCCTCAAATTGGATGCGTCTTACACTCCATAGTAGTGTGTCACATTTTAGTTGGCAGTGCTTTGTCTTTCTTAGTGGCACATTAAATAATGTCTGACAGTCAATGCAGCCTAGAATTAATTAGACTGCTCTTTGTTATTTCCTCCAGCCACATTCAATTATGCGAGTGCTGGTACAGTCAGACAGACAGCTGGCTGATAATGAGGTGGGCTCTGACAGGGGAGCAGAATGAATGGAGACAGGGCAAAGGAGTTTGAGGTGCCCTGTACTGATGAGTTCACATTAAAGTTGTCTCCATCAGTCTTACCTATTCATTTTTTTTTTGTATCATTAAAATATTTTCCTCCAAATTCATTTTAAAATATTTTCCCCAAGATGGGGCTTCCTATGTCGGATATGACAGAGGAGAGAAGCAGGGTGGGAGCGGAAGGACAAGTGAGCGGAATGGGACTAAGAGGAGCCAATGACTTGGTGCAGGAAGTTAGGGAGACGTGATATTGAGAGATGTCGGTAGCATCTTTCCAGACTTGTGACATCTAGAGAAGGCTCCCCATATTTCCGGGTGCTGCCTGGGGGTGGCTGCCCTCAGCGGAGAACCGCTGAGCTACAGGAAGACCGGCACTTCCCCCGGTTCTTAGATTAGCTTCTCTCGGAAAAACCTGGCACCTACTTCTGATCCAGAGAGCTGCTCCTAGAGTCTACCAGAGAGGGGCAGGTGGAGGAGGGAGTGAGGGTCGAGCTGCTGAAACTGGACACAGAGGGATCCCGTCCAATCGGAGAGATGTCCGACAGCTGGAAGAAACAGAACAGAGCGGGTGAGATTCAGATGGAAGAAACTGCCTCTGCATTGAGCAGCTTTGACAACCAGTGACCTCGCTTTAAAAAATATCCTGCTTCAGGCCATTAAAGAAAACAAGCCTTACAAATACCTATTTTATGGCCCTAGTGTCCTGGTAGGTATCATGACATTTACAAGAGGCAAGGCTGGCTTTTTCTATTGCCACTGCCCTCCTGCATTCATGAAATGAGCCAAGCACCTAGCACAGCAGACAAAATTCTAAGAATATGGCAGAGGACCTGTCCTACTGGAACTTATACTCTAAGCGAAGAAGGTGGACAATAAACCAGTCAACATACACATCAGGCTCCGGCTGGTTGGAGCGTCACACATACACCAAAGGGTGAGGGTTCAATTCCCAGGCAGGGAACATACCTAGGTTTCAGGTTCGATCCCAGGTCAGGGCATGTATGGGAAGCGACCAATCGATTTTTTAGTTTTCTCTCCCTTCCTCTCTCTCTCAAATCAGTAAGAACATAGTCTCGGGTGAGGATTAGAAGAAATGTCAGGGAGTGGTAAGAGCTATAGCAAAAAATGAGCCAGGGAAAGAGAAGTTTCAGGGAGTTGTTGGCTTTACAATGTATGGTTTACAATATTTCAACTAAAAAGGAAACATCTGTGAGCCAATCTTGGAAACATCTGGAAGAAGACTATTCTGGGCAAAGGAATGGCAAAGGTGCAAAGACCCCGCTTGGCAGAATAAGCCAAAAGGTCCTGACTAGAACCGAGCGAATGACCCAGAAGTTCTTTAAAGTGTCCACCTCACTCTGTGTGGAAGGCAACAAAATCTCATGTCACCAAGAACCTCAGGCCTTCTGTGCCTGTCACACATGACAAATCACCGCCTACAGAATATTCTCCAAGGTGTTCAGGGGAAAGCCAAAATAGTTCCCATGTGATAATCCCTCTAAGAGACACAGAGACATGCTTTCACCTTCAGAAGTCAGTACTGTGGGAAAATCAGAAACAAGAGCAGATATGTCATGCATCCTCAAATACTATGCTCTGCCCACGTCAAGCCACCTAAAAGCAGCATGAGCTGGGGACAGGAAATGGGAGCGGCTCACCTTACAGTCACTGATGCTGCCGTGCACCTGGCTGAACTCTCGGTTGAAAGTGTGGGTGAGAAGTTGCAGACACTAGGAAAAAGAAAGGGAGCATTAAATTTTTTTATTTTATTTTATTTTAATACATTTTTTATTGATTCTTTACAGAGAGGAAGGGAGAGAGATAGCTAGAAACGTCGATGAGAAAGAAACATTGACCAGTTGCGTCTTGTACATCCCCTACCGGGGATGTGCCCGCAACCAAGGTACATGCCCTTGACCGGAATCGAACCCGGGACCTTTCAGTCCGCAGACCGACGCTCTACCACTGAGCCAAACCGGTTTCGGCTAAATTTTTTTTTTTTTAAATAATTCTTTATTGTTGACTCCCTCCAGCTCACCCCCACCCCCTCCACCCCAGGCCTTCAGCACCTATTGTCTGTGTCCATGGGTAATGCATATGTGTGCATACAAGGTCTCTGGCTGATTACCTCCCACCTACCTACACTCTCCCATCTTCCCTGAGATTTTGCACTCTGTTCCATACTTTGATGCCTCTGGATCCACTCTGTACATCGCTTTATTTTGTTACTTAGATTCCACATGAGTGCGATCATGTGATACTGGTCTTTCTGACTGACTGACTTGCACCCTCCTAAGCCAGTTCATGATGCTCTCCAGTGGAGGCCTCACCTCTGGCTCCCACGGCACCTAGACATATACCTCTATTAAATGCTTGTCACCATGTGCATGGAAGCTAACTAAGGGTAGAACTGAGCCCTTTGTTTCTATTTCACAGTGTTGGTGCAGCCTGGAAACAGGCCCTCAAAGAAGGAAGATGGAACAGAAACTGACTGATTAGTCTCACGGCAAATGCCCAGCCGAGGGAAGGGAGTCACACCTTGGTGGCCAGCTCTTTCTCGCGGTCCACCAGGCTTTCAATGTCTGTGGAGTCGTAGCCACTGCTCTCGCTGGGCGTGATGGCACTTTCAAAGGTGGTGGTTGAGATCTGAGAGGAGATGCTGGTGGAGGTGCTGAGGGTGCCACTGCTCAGGCTGGGGGACAACGAGTCGCTCAGGGATTTGGGGGTGCTGTCACCAAGTTTCTCACGCAGAAGCAGGAAGTGGCGGGTTTTCTCCACCTAAGAAGAGCAAACACAAAGCTCATTATGGTTTTAGTAAGTACAGTATAATGCCTCATGGTGATGGAACCTGGAGAGCCAGGATCACACCGAGGTGGTGACGGAGTCTCCAGCCCGAGCTTTCATATGAGCACCTTCTCCTCCCCCCAACCCCCCCACCCCCACCCCATACCTCATGGATGAGCTCCAGCTTCTCCAGCTCCCACTGGTGCTCCAGGATGAGGCTGTCCCCACGGGGCCGCCAGCCAGCTAAGTTCTCCTCCCCCCGCACATAGGCCACTGACGTGTCCAAGACTTTTCTCCTCCTCCTCTGCATGCCTGAGGCAAGAGGAAATAACTCTTTTTGAGAAAAATCCCATTCCAACGTTACCTCAAAATGAATGGGTAATTCATATACATGATGAACTAAGAAAGACTTGGTCTGTAGATACATGGGATTTTGTTAATAATTCAATCCCTTTGAATTCAAAGAACTCTTTAAATTTCTTTTAAAAGTGAGATTTATATTATTTGATAATTATAAAGACTGCAATGCAACTTGAGAAAAAGGTATTATGTTAAGTGAAAATATAGAGGTGATTACATAGTCTGTACACGATGGTCCCCAAAATATTAAAATACACCCGTACATACATACACCAACATTCAGTAGTTCAGATGACAGATGGCTTTACCCCATCATCTCCCATTAATTTTGTAAAACGTTAAACTGTTTTTACATATAAAAGACATAAATTCATGTTAATTAGATAATCCTCAAGGAACTCTCTGGACACTATAATTAGCTGCTATTGGGACTTAGAATCATAATCAAAGTCTTCTTTTTTTAAATCTAAATCTTACCTGTGAGCCCTGACCTCTTCCACATATGTTCTCTAAAATGATTCAGACTCATATTAACCAAATGTTTTTTTTAAAAGTCCTGACTTTTATGCCCTGGTTGCAGGCTTGATCCCAGTAAGGGGGTAATGCAGGAAGCAGCTAATAGATGTTTTGCTCTCATATAGATGTTTCTCTTTCTCTCTAAAAATCAGTAAAAATATTTTTAAAAGAATGACTAATATTAAAAGCAAAGACGTTTTGTCCACGTTCCAGTTTACAAACATACAAATCCAAAGTGCTGCTTAAGACCACCGAGCTGAAGGATCAGAGCCCAATGAGACATCAAAAAGGACACAAACAAGTTCAACTAGATTCGTCTTCTTGAGCACAGGAAGTTCAAATTCTAGTTTGACAGCATCTGGGAAGCGATACTACCAAGTTAACCTTGGGGCTAAGCTGGATAGTGAAAGGGTTATGAAGTTTCCCATACCGAATTCATTCTAATACACTTGACTATTTTATTTTATTATTATTATTTAAAAAAAATATATTTTATTGATTTTTTTTTTTTTTTTTTACAGAGAGGAAGGGAGAGGGATAGAGCGCTAGAAACATCAATGAGAGAGAAACATCGATCAGCTGCCTCCTGGGGATGTGCCTGCAACCAAGGTACATGCCCTCGACCTGAATGGAACCTGGGACCCTTCAGTCCCAGGCCAATGAAAGCTCTATCCACTGAGCCAAACCGGTTAGGGCCACTTGACTATTTTATAATATTACATATCCCAGGAACATTTTGTTGGGTAAAGTTTTTGTTTGTTTGTTTTAAAATATATTTTATTGATTTTTCACAGAGAGGAAGGGAGAGGGATAGATAGCTAGAAACATCGATGAGAATCATCAACCAGCTGCCTCCTGCACACTCCCTACTGGGTATGTGCCTGCAACCAATGTACATGTCCTTGACCGGAATCGAACCTGGGACCTTTCAGTCCTCAGACCGAGGATCTATCCACTGAGCCAAACCGGCCTCAGCTCGGAAAAGTTTTTATAACTGTATTGCACGTCACAAAACAAAGTGATGTAACTGAGAAAAACATAGCACCAAAAACCTGGCTTGTAAAATATGCTTGGTTTCTAATAAAGTTTCTCTCTCTTCTACATGGGTAAGGCAGATTTTTTACATGATACACTCCAAACAGATGCAAAGACAACTATCACCTCCCCATCCATTAGCTCTTACCTGGACTACCTGTGTCTGCCATTTTGCATAAACTGAGTTCATAAATTCCAGTGACTCGATTGCTATTTAAATTAAAACAAACAATTACTTAATATCTTATATCACAGAAACAGGAGAATCTGAATTCTCTCTACTTAAAGCACTGTTTCCTCTGTAGGGACTGCAACCCACCCTCAGACATAAGTATCTTATTTCTTTTCCTATTCTGAACTTAATTTTTTCATACAAGGAATCTGTTTTCATTGCAATATTTTGAACATTTTTATTTTAATAGGATGAATAAAGTTGAATGATAAAGTTTACAATACGAATAAAAAATTAAAAATGTGTCTTTTCTTACTGCAAGAGAGAAAAGTTGGAGGAAGTCTGACTAGACTGACCATTAAATTCTGGGGAGTGTGACTAGGGAGTGGTACTGAACCTTCTATTGTATCTTATGCTAGGTGGTGATGCGTAAGATATATTTTTGTATATCTTAACTATGAACAAATCTTTAAAAGAGAAAAATTCCAATGGTACTCTGTTAGAATAATGTTGACACTTTATGCCAACATTCAAGTCACTGCATCCCAGGTGTCAGTACCATAATGGCTTCCAGGTTGTGAACTACCTTGAAACACCAAGCAAGGGCTGCCTAGAGCTCTGCTGGTTCTGTACTGGGCAAACCAACTGGAAGCTAAACTTGTCTCAAAAACTTACGAGTCTGGTGACTTCGAGTAGCCGCTGCCAAAGAGGCTGCGCAGAGAGCGTGGGGGTGAGATCTTGGCGTCCCGAGAGTAGAAGACCATGCACACGTCCTTGGTGATGACAGCGGGCTGGATGCAATGGTCCAGCTGAAAGCAGACGGGAGGGGCCCATTAGATACAGACGGAGCATCTGCGACAGAGTCTGTGCCCGCAGTTAGAAGGCTGGCCCCGGAGGTGGGGTTGGAGGATTCCAGCTCTACCAGCTATTTCAGCAGCAACCCAGCCCATAACGTGTGGTGGTGTCCCTTGCAGATGCATTTATTTTCAAAGTTTTATTCTGTAATAATGGCTAACATGTGTTGTTCTAAATCCTTTTATATAGCATCTTAACAACGTTCGGAGGTAAATGCTACAGTTCCAGCTTAAGAAAGGAGGAAGTCAAGGCACAGAGAGGTGAAGTCACTTGACCAGAGACATGCAGGCGGCAGGGGCAGCACAGGGATTTAACTCAGACAGGCTGCTTCCAGAGTCTGCTGTTAGCCACCACTCGGCTCTGTCCATGACTGTAAAAGCAGGAGGCGAAGTTTTCTTAAAATCATACATTCTTTGAAGAATGATGATGATGGTACTAATGCTGAAGCTATTAAGAAAAGTCATGTGACTTTTTGATTAAATAGAGATTAGGAACAGAAACTAATATAATCAGAACAGTTAGCAAAGCATAATCAAATAAATAACTTGTCCTGGCCGGTGTAACTGTTTGCAGAGCAGCGTCCTGTAAGATGTGTTCGATTCCCGGTCAGGACAAGTTTGGGAGGCAACCAATTGCGCGCGCTCTCTCTCTCAAATGAATGTTTTAAAAAGCTTATCTTTTAACAAAATAATTAACTTCGGATGTGGAGGGAGAAAGGACCTTAGTGGAATCTTTCCTCCTCATTTCCTCCACTAGCCCGTCCACTGTTCGGGGCTGCCTGTTCATAGAAACTCAAGATTCGGGTCTCCTCACCTCTAGGTAGGCCGACAAGGTCATGTAGATCTTTTCCCCGTAGGGTGTCACTCGGTTGAGGAGGAGGGAGTTGTGGAGGGAGCTGTCCCACACGGCCTCAAAACGGTAGAAGGTCCTACGGGCAGAAAGGCAAGAGAAAGTCATCTGACAGAAGCTGAAGTCACCTTAGCCCAAGGCCTGTCCCTACCATACATCACAGAACCCAGGCAAGCAGCTCTCAGGTCACTGGTGTCTAGCAACAGAGTGGGACCTTCACTCCGGGAGGAAAGGGCAGGACTCCTCCTTTGTCCCCGCCCACCATCAAGGGGCAGCTAGCTATACTATTTTTTTAATTTTTATTTTGATGAGCCTGTTTCTCCTCTGCCTAAAACAGAAACAGTGAGATCAGCCACAGGGACTAAGATGAAAGGATAAGTGAGTCTGGACAGAAAGTGAAAGAAAGAAAGAAAGACTAAGCATGATCCTCTGTTGATCGAGAAAAGGAAGCAAATGCTCGGTAATGTGTGGGCTGCAGTCAGCATGTCACAGCCCACTCCTGCTGGCCTCACAGATGCCACAAACGTATCTGGGAGAATCACTGGAGGAAACAGTATAGAAAGCCTAGCTTTGAATAAAAGAACAAGAGGTTCTTCTTAGCTGATGTGTCAGTAAAATGATTTTTAACACATGAGGTAGCCAACTACTGTGTGTCAGTTAAAAAAACACACAACTCACTTGAAAGTCAATCTTACATTTAATAACTAGAAGAGTGATTTAATGACTTTTTATTTTTTTTTAAAGAACATAGATTTGGCTCTTTATTTATTTATTTATTAATATATTTTATTGATTTTTTACACAGAGGAAGAGAGAGGGATAGAGAGTTAGAAACATCGATGAGAGAGAAACATCGATCAGCTGCCTCTTGCACACCCCCTACTGGGGATGTGCCCGCAACTAAGGTACATGCCCTTGATCGGAACCAAACCCGGGACCTTTCAGTCCGCAGGCTGACGCTCTATCCACTGAGCCAAACCGGTTTCGGCTGATTTAATGACTTTTTTAAAAAATTAAATTTATTGGGGTGACATTGGTCAGCATGAACACATAGGTTTCAGTTATAAGGTTTGTATATTGCACCATGTGGGAGGAGTAGGGGGTTCTAACATATGGTGACAGGAGATGTGACTTTGAATGGGTGCCATGATTTTTTATAAGTTATTCTAGTACCCTGTTTCCCCGAAAATAAGACAGTGTCTTATATTAATTTTTGCTCCCAAAGATGCGCTAGGTCTTATTTTCAGGGGATGTCTTATTTTTCCATGAAGAAGAATACGGTACACATTTATTGTTAAATGAAAATAAAGGAAATTTATTACCTGTATACGATACAGTAGTACGGTAGTTGTCAACATAAACCAGACAAACTGTGAATCCTACTGTATCAAGAATTTACTCATTTATTCAATGACAATCATGTCGTCATCTTCTGAAACATCATCATAACAATCCAATCCCTGAATTTCCTGGTGAATTTCTTGTGACTCCATTTCTTTCAGAATCAGTGGACCAAATCTCTCATGTTTAGCCTGGGGGGTGGGGGGGCTTATTTTCGGGGGAAAGCTTTATATTTCACTCAGAAGGAAACCTGTGAGTAGGTCTTTTTTTCGGAGGATGTCTTATTTTCAGGGAAACACGGTAGCTTTCTTTTTCCTAAGGGTGAAACACCACAGACCCTAACTGGCATTAACCCTCCATTCCAGCACGTCTCCTCTGAAGCACTAGACTGAGGAATGCAGTTACATAGCAGCTCCTAATGCTACGGCAGTCTCCCTTCTCAGACCCCATAACGAGTGTGCGGGAAGACACCTGTCTACCCAGCACAGTGGATTTCCCTTGCCATTAGCTCTCTGCATGTGCAATACACCTCACCCGACTCAACAGAAGTTTTTATTTTTAAAATTATATGTTCATTGATTTCAGAGAGGAAGGGAGAGGAAGAGAGAGATAGAAACATCAATGATGAGAATCATTATTCAGCTGCCTCCTGCATGATCCCCACTGGAGACTGAGCCCCAAACCTGGGCATATGCCCTTGACCAGAATCGAACCCAGGACCTTTCAGTCCGCAGGCCGATGCTCTATCCACCGAGCCAAAACAGCCAGGGCTCAACGAAAGTTTTTAGACACTTTGTTCCCTGTCCAATACATTCTTCCTGCCTCCTTCCCCAATGGTGACCTCACTGTTGGTGGTATTCTTCTCTCTAAATATGTTCCCATGCATCTTCCTTTAGAACCGACCACAGAGAAAACAAACACACTCTGACAGCACTCCCTAACCACCCATCTCCAAGTGCCTGTCTTTTCCATTTGTAGCTCCTAGATCCAAGTTTTCTTCTTTTCTTTTAAATATATTTTTTAATTGATTTTTTACAGAGAGGAAGGGCAAGCATAGACAGTTAGAAACATCGATGCGAGAGAATCATTGATCAGCTGCCTCTTGCACACCCCCTACTGGGGATGTGCCCGCAACCAAGGTACATGCCCTTGACCAGAATCAAACCTGGGACCTTTCAGTCCACAGGCTGACACTCTATCCACTGAGCCAAACCGGCTTCGGCTCTTCTTTTCTTTTTTGATGGTTTCTTTTCTTCTCTTCATTGATTAAGGTATTACATATGTGCCTTTATTCCTCAACTGCCCCTGCCCACATCCCCACTCATGCCCTCACCCCCCTGGTGTCTGTGTCCATTGGTTAGGCTTATATGCATGCATACAAGTGCTTTGGCTGATCTCTCTCCCTTAACCTCACCCTCTCCTACCTTCCCTCTGATTTTTGACGGCCTGATCAATGCTTCTCTGTCTCTGGATCCTGTGTTTGTTCATCAGTTTATGTTGTTCATTATATTCCACAAATAAGTGAGATCATGTGATGTTTATCTTTCCCTGACTGGCTTAGCATAATACTCTCCATGCTACTGCAAATGGTAAGAATTCCTTCTTTTTTACAGTAGCATAGTATTTCATTGTGTAGATGTAACACAGTTTTTTAATCCACTCATCTGCTGATGGGCATTTAGGTTGTTTCCAAATCTTAGCTATGGTAAATTGTGCTGTTATGAACATAGAGGCGCATATATCCTTTCTGATTGGTGTTTCTAGTTTCTTGGGATATAGAAGTACTCCTTACTCTCTCACATGCTAGTTAGTAGGATCAAGAAAGGCTCTACAAGGCCACCAAAGGAATGTAGACACAATTAACAAGACAAAGACGGAGATAACAAGGAGACAAAAATAGGACGGAAGCCTGCGCCACTATTTAGGTTTCATGACTTTTCAACAGAGGCAAAAGATTTCAATTTGTGTGAGAAAGCTTCTTCACATTTTTGTTTTCAGGTTGTTTTCATTTAACCTAAAGAGAACATTTCACTGGTAGCAACTTGGCTAACATAAAGGAATTTTTGATTCCACCTAAATCTTCGGGTATCGGGGAGGGTGGTTTTGCTTGGTGTGTAGGAGTTACTGCAGCACATTCTTTTGGAATACCCACCAAAGATGGCAGTTCTTGAGAGGTGGTGGTAAGAAATACAACCAACACTAGTAATGTCAACTGAATCAAGCTAATAAGAGAATTCAGAGTTAGAAACAAGGCTGAATCTTGAGACATATTTTCCTGTATGGCTCCTACAGTGGCTAGGAAATGATTTCAAGTGGATTTCCAGAAATGTCTGAATAAAGGCCCCGTGTGTGAGTGTGTGTGAGTGTGTGTGTGTGTGTGCGTCTCTCTTTTTAAAAAAACATTGAAACGTTTTAGGCTATACTGTCATGTATCATTTTTCTCTTCTCTAAATCAGAGAGAGAGAGAGAGAGATAGGAAAAATTTCATTCACTATTGAATCAGGATTTTTTCTATTCCAAAAGAGAAAATAAACAGATGAGATAAGCAGCCCTGACAGGAGAAAGAAAAAAGTTTAAAAATAAACAAAATATTTCTCACAGACTCAGCTACCCAAATAGTTAAATGGACCTCTACCCCCACACAGGACAAACACAAAGAAAAAAGTGAACGATTATGCAAAGCTACACACAGAGCAGCAAACCTTTCAAGCTTCTAACAGAGAGAAGACAAAGAGGAAAAACACAAAGCCTGAGGTTCTCTAGAAGTGAGGGGAGTGACATTCTATTTTGCAATGGAGGAGGGAACCTCGTGGGCATAAGAATAAAACGGACAGGCTTAGTAAATGGAATAGAAAATAATGAAAGACTACACAGCGTTGAGGAAGCCGTATGTGGAAGTGCACACACATCAGGAAGCCCTGGGCAAAACAGGCAGCACAGTCTCTCTCTATTCCAGGATGGCTTAGGTTTGGGTGGGGAAAACACAAAATTAAAATAGCAGTCAAAGCAACAGAAGACATCAAGCATCCTGATAAACTAGAATCTCTATGCGCAAAAAAGCAAACAGAAAATACCTAGGAATATCCTTATCAAGAAAGAGCCTGAAAAAACATAGAAAAAGCTTTTGTTAGTGCAGCAAAAGAAAAAAAAAAGGGGGGGGGGGGGAGGGAAAGGGGGAAAAAAAAGGAGAGAAAAGCAGAAGAAAATAAATATAAAAAAAAATAAAAAAGACAAATTTGCTGTTTAGCAAAGTGAATTCAAGTGGACAGACAATAACAGAGAACTCCGTGGGACACAATTTATAGAGGGGTTATAATGATACTAGGGGCCCGATGCACGAAATTCATGCACTCAGGGTGGTACTCCATCAGTCCGGCCTATGCCCTCTCACAGTCCGGGAGCCCTCGGGGATGTCCTACTACTGCAGAGGGGAGAAGGCGTGCCAGCCATGAGCTCGGCTTATAGCTGAGTGGCACTCCCCCTGTGGAAGCACACTGACCACCAGGGGCAGCTCCTGCATTGAGCGTCTGGCCCCTGGTGGTCAGTGCGCATCATAGCGACCGGTCATTCCCCCGTTTGGTCGATTTGCATATTAGCCTTTTATTATATAGAATGGGTCCCTCTCCCAGGCATTCCATTGCAGAAAATGCTGGGCAGAGGAGGGAATGTGGAGACTACCTCCATTAACACCCCTCTCGGAGGTGACTGAGTATAGGAATGGTAGGAGTTACTGTGGGAAACAAGTCAATTATGTAACATAAATGTAGGACTTGGAAGGAAATGAGCCATGGCCTTTGTGAGTCACACTCCACTACCAATGTATCAGAAGAGCCCTCTAACAGGCACACATGATACACCCAAATTGGAGTTCTGAAAGTTCAACTGAAAACATGAAATAGAAGCTCTTAACCAAACTCCATTTAGTAACTTACCGCATGATTTACATTCTCCATGTCCCTAAAGTATAAAGACTGATGCCCATTTCTCATTGACCATTTGAAACTAGAGATATCTCTCATCTCTCCAGACCACCTGCTCCAGAGAGGTGAGCTGCAAGCTTATCAAGTGTCAGTAATATCTGGTCCCAAACCTATTTATGTAGCTGCATTAATGTAATCATCTAATTTAATCAACTGATAGGCAAATCAATGAGACATTAGGACAAAGAGAATTTCTGTTTATTGTAAGTCAAAACTAAGTGTAAAAACTCGGTGGACTGTTTTGATAATGGTGAGTTGTACAAAAAAAAACCAGTTGTTTAAGTGTGGGTGCGATCAATGTGAAAGAGAGGGGAAATGATAAAATTTTACTGCTAAATGATAAAAAGTTTAAAAGATATGGCACTTATATTTTCTTTATAGGTTTCTAGTTCTTGCTCCTAAAGTAAAAGTCACAGATGATGAATTATGGATATGGTTTTGCAAGAAAGACAACCAGACATCCAATAAATGATCCTACAACAAATGAAAAGGCTCTGGCTTTATAGCAAGTGCTTGACAAATCAATGTACATTTATGTAGTTTAAATTTAAAAAAAAAAGTTTAAAGTGTGTATCTTTTCATTATTTTTTACTTTAGTCAACTTTTTAAGCTTCTATTGCGAAAGGTAAGCTGCTTTGGACAAAACCTAATCCGTCTCCAGCAGCTGACTTGCTGCGGGGCCCAGTCTTCCCCACAGCCCCTGCCAGCTACTCTCACGGCAATAGCAGAGGCTGGTTTCCCTTTCTCCCTCCTATGCAAACTGCAGCTCAAGGAAACAATGGGAAATTAATTCTGGCCCAAACTTTAATCCCGCTTTTTTCTATTGTCTTATTTTCCTTCTCCCTCTTCTAACATAGCTGTGAGCAAGTTTTCCAGGAACACACAAACACAGAGAAATCCTCTGCTTATTTGGGGGGAGCAGGGTGGGTAGGGGATGAAGTGAGAAGAGAATTAGTTTCTTCCGCTAAATAGAGTCACTAATGAATGCAGAATCTAACGGTGTACCACTCAGTCCCCGGGGGACTCAGCACCCCCCGTAGGTGCCCACCTGCTGGAGTTGTGGGAAGACTTCAGGTACTTGGCAGAGATGATATTTAGGGAGAGGATGGCGTCGATCGCGGCTTCATCCACCTCAGCCTTATTCCTGATCCGCCCTGAAAGAAATAGAGACACCAGAGCAGGGGTATATTTGAAAAAGAAAGCATCACTCTGCTCTATGTAATAATATTCCACAGAAAAATTAATTCTGAAAAAGCTTAACAACCACTGTCCCAGATAAGAGAGTATAATCTTCCTTCCAGGGGTTCTTAATCTCCTCCACAGACACCAAAGGGGAGGGCTTATGAATAGAATTCAAAATATCCATGAACTTTACCAGGGAAAAAATGACAATTTTATTTTCATGAACCTCTAACTGAAATTTGGGATTTTCTTCCATTATGAAGGGAGGGTACAAACCACAGAGTAATCAGCAGTACTATGAATTCATCCTCAGCAGAGATCACAGATGTTTTCATATCACACTAATGTAAAATATCTAGATATTCATCACTACTTTGAAATAGTAATTCAACCTGCTGCTTATTTAATGTATCAATAAAGAAGAGCTTAGGTTACACATTTTTTTTTAGTAGTTTAACAACTGGATTTCAACATTATATAGTTCCCCTTGTAAGCCCAAGTACTTTCTACATTTAAAACCCTAATTCTGAGGCTTCACTACTGCCAATGGGTTTCAGGCAATAGAAGGCTCAGAACCCCTGCCATGCATTCTAAAATTCATACTATTTGGCGAGTTTTCCCCTCTCACTACACCTTAGTTCAGTTTCTCTCCTCTGCCTATGGGGTGCTGGCCATATGCATATTACCCAGACTCCAGACTATCGTACTTAAAATGTTTCCTTGTGTGGAAAACAGAACAGAGCCCCTCTAATCGCTCTGGAACCTATTCTAGCCCTCTCTCACAAAGCTAACCCAGCCCTCTCGGATTCTTGTGTTGTGAGCTCTCTTATCACTGTCTGTTCTATTTTGGCATTTATTTATTGAACTGCTTTGTACATTTATATGTTGTCTCTTCAAGTGAAGGGAAAGCTCACAATGAGCAGAGACTTCCGGCACAGAACCATTCCGTGGTACCCGAGTAAAACAATGGTTAATCACGAATCCCTGACGGTGGAGCTGAGAGAAAGAGTAGCTTCAGGGTCGAGACGTCTGCATTCTCCGTGGGCCACACGCGGAGGCCAGCCTCCCACAGTTCCTGCGCCACCAGGAACAATGGGGTTTCCACAAAGCCCGGCTCTGTCCCCAGCCAATGGAGCCTACTCACCTACCACCAGCTCACGCACATCTTTCCAGTGGAGCTCGCTTCCCTTCTCGTGGACGATGGTCATTGTGATCCTTCGCTGGATGCCCTAGGGAATGGAGCAGGACTGGGATTTAGCTGGGACAAACTATTATTTCCTGTTTCTGGAATGTTTGGTGTGGCAGAGGGCAGGAAGGAGAGGTATGGAGAAAGAATGGAAATGCTACCAACACGGTTATTCTAAACAATGGGACACAGGTCAGGGACCCAGAAAGAGCCAGGTTCTGATATGGCTTTAAGAATGGACGCTTAGACCTAGTCAGTTTTGCTCAGTGGTTAGACAACCACTGTCTCTCTCTTCTTAAAAAATATATTTGTATTGATTTCAGAGAGGAAGAGAAACATCAATGATGAGAGAGAATCATTGATCAATTGCCCTTGCATGCCCCTTATAGGGGATTGAGACCGCAACCTTGACAAACCTGGGACATTTTAGTCTGCAGGCTGATACTCTCCACCGAGCCAAACCAGCTAGGGCAATGATTCTCTCTCATCACTGATGTTTCCCTCTCTCTTACCCTCTCCCTTCCTTTCTAAAATTAATATATATATATAGAATGGATGCTTGGAATGTATGTCCCAAAATATGAGATTCCCAGCTCCTCTGCCCATAGGGGTCAACCTACATTTCATGGCCAGGTTTTTCTCTCACTGAAACCTTTATCCTCTATCTTCAATAAGAACTTTTTGCTGTTGCCGAAACCGGTTTGGCTCAGTGGTGGAGCGTCGGTCTGTGGACTGAAAGGTCCCAGGTTCGATTCCGGTCAAGGGCATGTACCTTGGTTGCAGGCACATCCCCGGTGGGGGGTGTGCAAGAGGCAGCTGGTCGATGTTTCTCTCTCATTGACATTTCTGGCTCTCCATCTCTCTCCCTTCCTCTCTGTAAAATATCAACAAAATATATTAAAAAACAAACAAACAAAAAAACAACAACACTTTTCGCAGTGGAAGCAGTTCCCAAACATCATGAAATAAAAATTGTATAAAATGACATTGATGTTGCATGAATTATAATTCAATGAAGCAAAATCTTTTACCAATATAGCTCTTCTATTATTTATTTATTTATTTGAGGCCCAGTGCACAAAATTGTGCATGGGTGGGGTCCAGCTGGCAGGCCCAATGGGGCCAACTGAGCTAGGTCAGCTGGGGAAGGGGATGCGGGAGGTTAGCTGGCCAGCCAGCCCCCAATAGATGGGCAGAGGCTGACTGGGGACAGGGCTGGCCAGGGGAGGGGCTGCAGGCAGTTGGTGAGCCAACCCCACTCTCTGGTTGAACTCCTCAGTAGAACTCCCCATCAAGGGGACAATTTGCATATTAACTTTTTATTATATAGGATTATTTTTTTAAATGTATTTTTATTTTTATTGATTTCAGAGAGGAGGGGAGAGGGAGAGAGAGAGAGTGCAACATCAGTGATGAGAGAGAACCACTGATTGGCTACATCCTGCACACCCGCAACGCAGGCATGTGTCCTTGACCAGAATTGAACCCAGGACCTTTCAGTACGCAGGCCGACACTCTATCCACTGAGTCAAACCGGCTAGAGTTGTATAATATATTTATATGTAAAAGCTTATATATATATATATATATATATATATATATATATATACACACACACACACACACACACACACACACACACGCCAAAGTCTGAGGAAGAAATTAAAAACAAGCATATAAAAAAGAAAAATAAGAAAGAACAGGACAATGTCCCGCCACCTCCACATTCCTTAGAAATGGAGAGGAAAAGCAGAAAATCAGAGTTATGGTTCTTCTTCTAAACTTTTTTTTTTTTGTGTGTGTGTGTTTCCTCCTAGGTCTCCTTTGCCCCCTCATTAGTACCTGGTGAAGCAGGAATGTCCCCTGGCAGGGCAAGCCTGCTGTGTGGTCCACCACAGCTGGGATATACCTGTAACAACAGAAATGCACGGCAAAGAGTGAGACAGACACTCAAGCTGACGAGTGCTACTTCACCACAGGTCTTCCCTGGCTGCTGTCCCCTGCTGGTCTCTGCTTTACTAAACTCTGATCCATGTTTTCTCACCGTTCAGGCATTTAATTGCACGGTCATTCACATCCAATAAATGTTTCCACATGTCTACGTCTTTTTATCCTTACTAGACTTAAGTGCTCACAGGATAGTAATGTCTTTTGGCTCCATCCTAGCCCCTTGCATAACAGATATTCCATAAATAATGTATACTACAATAGGGAGTACAAGGAGAGAGGAGATCATTTCAAAGTCTACATCATGTTCCAAGAATCAGAAAGAAATTAACTCAGTCGAAAAAATTACTGTAACTACCTCTCCCTCACAATGCAAGCCATAATCACATGATGGATCTGTCTATGGGAAGTCACATTCCTTAAAGCAATGTCTCTACTGACAACTGCACACAGGATCGACAGCTGCAGACCTCACACATAGTGGGAACTCAGTAACTGTTTCATGGAGATGAACATGATGGTGGTGGTACTCAGCATTATACACAGAGGGTCATCAGGACTGCATTCATCCCCTACCCTCTACATTAATAACACAGCCCCTTGCCTCTATTTCAGGAGGGGGATCTTTTTGGTGTGTTTTTCCAAAAGCATTTTGAGAAAACGATAACTGGTACATTTACCACTTGCTCTAACAGCTCATACAGAGAAAGCAAGCTGATGCCCATCATTCTGATCTAGGACAATGGTCCTCAACTGGAGGTGGTTTTGGTCCCCTGGGGACGTTTGGCAATGTGCTACTGGCATTTAGTGGTTAGAAGCCAGGGTTGTGGCTAAATATCCTACAACACACAGGGCAGCCCCTGACATCGGAGAATTAATAGTGCCGCGGCTGAAAAATTCTGGTCTAGGGAAACACCGCCCTCACCCCCCTCGCTGAGATTATTAATGCAAGTCTTGACCATATCAGCAAAATGCTTCTCTCTTTGCTGCTGATAAAACTCACTATGTAGGCTGTCTTCCCTCCTAACAAAGTGCCAGGCGCTATGATCTTGCTGTTGCTAATAAGAAGGTAAGTTATTTCACTAAGTAGTCAGTTCTCTGACAAACATTCCATTGAAAGGACAATAGCAAGACTACCAACATTCAATTCGAAACTGGAATTTGAAAGTGATGATGATTCATGAACAACAATAGAGACTCAAAATTACATTTTCTCATTTTGAAAAACTTGACCTTATTTAAAGTTTAGAAAGTTGGACTTACTCTCCTGTAGGCTCCAGTTCGCTGATCTCAAACCAAACCAGGAGATCATACTTGCTCATGCTCTGGCCAAGGCTGGTTTTGCTCATGGTGTTTAACTTGGTGGCTGGAACTTTTAAAAAAGTTTTAGATACAGTCAAAATCTGATCCAAGTCTAGTTATTATAGTAAAGTATAAGCTTCTCTAATGTCAGGCTTCAAGGACACACTTGGGAAAGGCAACAAGAGTCGGGATAGATTTCAATGTGGAAGACCCAGAGAAACGCCAACATCAACTATGTCAGGACCTCTAAATTCAGAGGACAAGGAAAGGAAGAGTTAGCATCTTTCTCCCTCTCAAATTATCCAACGATAGAAAAACAAGTTTCACCGAAACAGGTTTGGCTCAGTGGTAGAGCGTTGGTCTGCGGACTGAAAGGTCCTGGGTTCGATCCCGGTCAAGGGCATGTACGTTGGTTGCGGGAACATCCCAGGAAGGGGGTGTGCAAGAGGCAGCCGGTCGATGTTTCTCTCTCATCGACGTTTCTAGCTATCTCTCTCCCTTCCTCTCTGTAAAAAAATCAGTAAAATATATTTAAAAAAAAAAAAAAAAAAGAAAAGAAAAGAAAGAAAACAAGTTTCGCCCTGGCTGGTCGCTCATTGGTTAGAACACTGGCCCTTGGATTGAAGGGTCAAGGGTTCAATTCTCCATCAAGGGCATGTACCTTGGCTGCAGGTTTAAGCCCTGCCCCAGTAGGAGCATGAGTAGGAGGCAACCAATTGATGTTTCTCTCTCACCAAGACGCTTGCGCTTTGTGGCAGGCAGAGCAGCAGCATCACGGGAGACAGACCATCCTCCAACGCAGTGGCTCCTGAACCTCCCTGTCCATGAGAGTCACCCGGGTTCTCAAAGATGCAGAGCCCAGGCCCCCCAGGCCAAGGAAACCACTATCTCTGGGGGTGGGACCCGGTCCTCTGAGAGGTTTGAAACTCCCCAGGTGATTACAATATGCAGACAAGTTTGGGAAGCACTGGTCTGATCTCTAAACACAGGATTCTGTAACTCTCTTGTTACACATTTTCTTCAGATTTAAATTTCATACTCTTAATTATACTGATGAAATACATTAACCAAAACCCAGTATTTCCAAGAATTTTAGATTCTACATAATGGGCATTTTGAGACACTGTGTAGAAACTCTAAACTCTGGCCATACAAAGAGGGTCCTCTGCTCAGAACATGGGAGAACTGGAGTGAGAGTCCAGTGACTGGGCATCGAATCATTGCCCAACCACTAAAGAGCCATGTGGCTGTGGCTGAGTCACTTAATCTCTGTGAGTCTGTCCCCTCATCTATAAAATGTAGATCAAAATATTCCGCCTGCTATCTCAGAAAGGCATTATGAGGATTCACGACAATGGATCAGATTGGGCTTTCTGAGTAGCACAGCGCTGTTCATACAGGTAGCCTGTTGGCACTGTCCACCCCGTTGACTGAGTTGGTGACGCGAGTAAAGAGGAAAATAGGGTTAATGCTTCTGACAATCATCCAAGGGTCAGGAAGCAAAACCAGAAGCATTAAAAATCCAACCCAAAAACATGTACTAGTAAAAATCTTTACAAATACTCTTATTGCAAAGACACCAAACAAACAAATATAAGGAGCCCTACTCCCAGGGTGAAGTGAAAAAGGTACAAGTAGACAGGGTGCTTCCTGAAATCTCTCTTGTCAGTCAGTTCAAGTAGCAGAGAGGTCGGTGTTTCACACAGAAAGCCAGGCTCTAGGACAAGCCCCTGAGCTATGACATCTAGGCAGAGCTAATTTACCTACTAACCATCTCGTTTAGGTACCCTCTCGCTCTGGCAGCTGGGAACTGGCAGAAAGAGAAGAGGCGGCAGGGGGTCCGCCCCATCCTGGAAGGTGGCAGCAGCAGAGGATGCAAGCACACTGGCGTGCTCAGAAAATGTGTCCAACGCATGCACATTCACATAGCCAGACACGAGAAATCGAATCAGCTCGATCTTTCTCTCATGGTCTGAAGGCAGGATGGAGATGAGGAGGACAGGGGAGGAGAATGAGCACAGGGAGGGGTGGGAATGTGGGCAATGAGGAAAAAGAATGAAAATAAACAAAGAAAAGTCAAAACATGATAAGTGAACATGCAGGATAAATTTAGTATGCAAAATACCCAGGCCCGACAGTTATGGGGAGTTACGTACGAAGCGGAGAGATTTGGGAACAGGGAGCTTATGAAAATTGACAATAAGACCAGAGAACTGGCAGGAATAGAGTCCTATTGTTTCTCACTGCTCATTTTAAGTCAGGAGCCAAGAATTCCAGTTCTGGCTAGATACAAGAATATGTAAGGATACACAGAAAAGGAGCAGGAATTTGAATATGATCTTTGTCGGAGGAGTCATTCAGAGTAAGAGATGTACTCACACACAGAACATCATGCAGAGCACGCAGCTAGAGCTCACCTGGCTTGGAGAGCGGCATGGGCGGAGGGAAGAACCTTCGAGACGGCTGAGGAGGACTGTGAAGGAAGGAAGACCACATTCTTAAGATAAAGAGTCCCATGTAGCTGATAATGGCATCTTTAAGTACCCTCTAGACACAGATGGCTTGTACTTCCAGCTCCAGTATAGTATCAGATACCACACATAACTCCACAGTGTATAACTGAGGCTAAGACATTTTAATAAAAGTCCCCATCTAAGTCTTAGCTAATAAATGAAGCAGGAAAGTTGTTCTGTTACCACTGATACTCTGCCATCATCCTAGAGTCCCCGTTTAGAACTTTTTGCTTCATAGAGTTCTGGGCCTTTAGGGCCAATTATACACAATTTCATGGTATAGCCTGTCACTTCAACTTTCAGTCCTATTCAAATCTCTCCCTACAAAAAGATGGTACTCAAGACCACCTGGGCAAAATTCAATGTGCTCTGCCTACAACTAGTGATTAGGCGGGTAGGAAAAAAGGTGGTGAAGTTTCTAAAAGAGAAAACATCAAGTAACATAAAACTGTTATTTAGTTATCTTAATCCCTCAAAAGATTTCCTCCTTTCCAGCAAGTGATAACAACAACAACGATGATGATGATGATGATGATGATAATAATATCAACAGAAATATGTGCTCATCTGGCCCAAACCTGTTCAGATCCTGTCCTTGCAGGTGAAGTGGGTGCTGCTGATAATGCCCGAAGACTTCAAATACTATCGGCTTGGTTTTGATGTACTCCACAAACGACTCAGTGACCTCCACTGCAATCTAGTAAGGAAGAAAGCCAAACCAGGTTAGGGAAAGATTTATTATAAGACGAGACATTTTGGCTGCAATGGGAACTTGAGCACTTTAGAGCTGGGTATGTGCTGGGTATCTCCCTCTGCACGCCTCCCACAAGAGAAGCTGGGGCTCCTCTCTGGTTTTCATTCTGGGGTAACTGTACTGAGCTGCAGGCATGTGAGACCCTCCGCCATCTGCCTGAACCATCTCTGCCCCCCGGCTGCTCTCCATACACTTGTTTCCACTTAATCCAACTCAACCGCTCTCTCCTGTTCCGCCCTTAGCTGGCCCGGCTGCAGCCCTGCCTGGAGGCCTCCCACACCTCCGTGCCGCTAAGTCATTCCTAGACTTCGAGGCTCAACCCAAACAGTGACAACAGGAAGGAAACAGGGCTGTTCCCCACGTGCCAGGTACAATGCCAAGTCTGACCCACCTTTCCTTATTTATACTCCATTCTCCGAGAAGTGCCCTCACCTCCTTTCCACACCCAAACATCCACACCCAACAAAAAAAGTAACTCCAAGTATCTCTCCGTTCATGGAAATAACTTTGCCTTCTCCGGACTCCACTGCATTTAGTAAGTGCCTTTCTGATGTCTCTAGATTGTGTTACTGAAATAAGCATCTATTTCCCTATCGGAATTGTGAGCTCTTCAGGAACGGCTCATCTGTGACTCTCCTGTGCATCCCCAGAGTGCCAGGCACAGTCCTGTGCGCAGCAGCCAATGTTTACTGGATACATGCATGCCCATGTTTCTACAGCTAACCAAAAAAAGAAAAGTGTTTTGTGTTTGCTGGTTCCACTTCTGGAGCTGTTGTTTCCCTTCGTACTTTAGAAAGTAGGTATGCCAACAAGAGAATGAGAGGCTGTCTCGTGTAGTAGTGAAGACCTTGGAGCCAGAGCGACGTTTCTGTGTGTTCAAACCCCATCTCCACCTCTCCCTAGCTTTGTAGCCGAGGTGAGTGGCTTTAACTGCTCTGCGCCTCAGTTATCACAGCTCTAACACGGGGATTATGACCATCTATGGCAGAAAGGTGAGGATTAGGTGAATTAAGACATGAAAAAGCACTCTCAACAGAGACTGACACAAAATAAGCTCTCAGGGAATGCTGGCTATAGTGAAGAGGATGATGCCTTGAGAACAGTTATAGTGAATCTTCCTAGAGGAGATGGAAGGTCTATTCTCTCTCTCTCTCTCTCTCTCTCTCTCTCTCTTTCTCTCTCTCTCTCTCTCTGTCTGTCTTTTAATTGCTCATTTTATTTTTAATTTTTAAAAATCTAATAAATCTTTTTTATTCAGATTATTACAATTGTTCCTCTTTTTCCCCACATAGCTCCCCTCCACCCGGTTCCCACCCCACCCTCTGCCCTTACCCCCCACCCCCAGTGTCCTCATCCATAGGTGTATGAATTTTGTCCAGTGAAGATCTATTCTCTTACTCCACATATGAAAGAGCTGTAAGGGGCATTAATGGATCATCACAGTATCAATTGCAAGGAATACAACCTGAATCTTAGTTACAAAGGTATTGAATAGTTTTTATCTTATTTGCAACTGAACAATGTTAAGTACCTTACAGTTTAAGGACAATAAATATATCA
Source organism: Pipistrellus hanaki (assembly GCF_964339955.1). Classification (NCBI taxonomy): domain Eukaryota; kingdom Metazoa; phylum Chordata; class Mammalia; order Chiroptera; family Vespertilionidae; genus Pipistrellus; species Pipistrellus hanaki. The sequence goes on from NC_140504.1 coordinate 195,605,294, forward strand.
GCTTTAACAAAACTCATACTAAAATGCTTACTTTTCTCTGAAGGAAACACTGAAAACTACATTCCCAGTGATGGGAGGTTTTATTGGCAGATGAACCTGGGCAGGACTCCCGGCCCTCGGTACCTCACAGAAGGCCAGCGGCTCTGTCCTGGAGGAGGGCTCACTGCTCTGGCCACTCCCTCCACTGTCTATTCTCCCAGATTCCCTCGCACAGCCACACAGCCGCTCTGAGAAAGCCCAAGGGAGCCCACACATGCCTGCCTCACACCAGCCACTTCAAGGTACCACACACCCGCAATACATCTGGCAAAAAGTCACGTCACTTACATTCTGCACATGGTAAAAGCCCAGAGGACTTCCTCTGCCGTTGTTTTTGAGGGGTTCAGTGGAGAATGCTTCATCATGGCGATGCAAAAAGCTTAATGGAAAGATAAGAACGAGAATGTTTCATTAGTGGTTTCATCAGGATCTATGTGGTAACAGCTCAACTTAGATGGTATGGAAACCGCCTACTTAAACAGAGTTAAATTGAGCGAGTTATTTACATATCCTTGTCAAGACATTTTCCATATCACTCAGATAATATTTTACACTTTATTTCAAAAATGATTAAAAATTATCTGACCCTGACCACGTAGCTATGTGGATGCATATGCAAGAATGCATTAGAGAGCAGGGAGAGTGAATTCAGTGAACTCCTGTTCCTTTGTGGTTTTTCACTGAGAATAAAAATTATGAAGTTGTTTTGTGTAGAAAAGATTTGGCAGGTTGAGGCTTCTACATGGTAATACTACAGCCTGTGGAGGGCGTACTAGCCTAGGAGACTCTCAGACCAGCTGTGAGTAGATGCAGATGCCACCTCTTGCAAAGAGTCTGTCCTGACTCATGGAAATAGTTCTGTGTCCCCACAGCACTAGAAATGTATGTTCTCAATAGTGATGATTTCACTGTTTGTAATAATGTATTGATATGCCTGTCTGCCCAAAAGACAGTGAGTGTCTCCCGCAGGGCTTGAGATATATAAGATACTCCTGAAATATCTGTTGAATCAGCAGGCTATGTTTATTTGTTCTCACAAATAGTGAGGTTTTATTTTTCTCTCTCCCTCCCTATTATAAGTCTGAAACAAAAATAGAAGAACTAAAGCATCCTCAATACAAGGATTTAGTACGGGACAGAAATATGCATCAAAAGGACATCCCACATTGTCCTAGCCCAGTGGTTGGCAAACTGCGGCTCGCGTGCCACGTGCGGCTCGCAAGCCACAATTTGCCACTCTGTTGACTAATGAGTTTGCTGACCACTGGGATAGGGGCTTAATCACAAGGAACAACAGCCTGTAATTAATGGAATCAAGAGTCGGTTTGGTTCAGAGGATAGAGCGGCGACCCATGGACTGAAGGATTTGGGCTTAATTCCTCCGTTGCAGGCTCGATCCCCAGCTTTGGTGGGGGCTCATGTGGGAGGCAACCAGTCAAGGTGTCTCTCTCACATCCATGTTTCTCTCTCTGTCTCGTGTCCTCCCTTCCACTCTCTCTAAAAGTCAATGGAAAAATATCCTCGAGTGAGGATTAGAGAAAAAAGAACATCTCACACTCTCCCAAGAAAAAAGGGAAAAAGAATGCTGTGAATAGGGGTGGAGAGAGAAGGACAAGGAACTCCTTGCTTCCCACATTTGTTCACTGAGCCTGAGGACTATGCATGGTACCCACCAGAGGTGGGTGACCTCTGATCTGTACTCATCCGATGCTCTGCTTGGAACAGGTGCAACCATCCTGGGGCTCCACATGAGCGACAGGTGAAGCCTACAGCTGTGTCTTCCCTATGCAGCCAAGTGAGAGTTCATAAAAACTCAAAAAGGATCTGGTCTTCTCTCAATGTGAGTTAATCTGCCCTTTCCCCCAGAGCTAACGCCAGGTGCTCATGCTGCTCTTTCTAGTAGGTTTTAGGACAAAAGTCAACATACCACTGTCATTTCAGACATCCGTTAACCAAGTAGGTTTTTTCCATAAAATACATCAGTTGCCTAATTAGAATAGTGAAAGTTCAAAAGAATTGATTCAAGTAGGCAACTCCATCCCACTCCAAATTTGTAGCTGTTAGTGAAAATATGTTAAGTGGGCAAAACCAATACTAGATGGATAATATTTTAAAGATTATTGGAGGCTTACTATGTTGTAGCCACATTTAATCCAGGACTTGGCTAAATGCTATGTAAAAGCAATGCTTTGTAACTGCATCAGGGACCCTGGGAAGGCCACAAAATGCGGGATGGCAGGCTCTGAGGCGGCCTTTTGGCGGCACCTGGGCTTCATTCTCGAGTGGCCCTTCCACACACCGCAAAGATACATTGACGCTTGGCGGTATTAAAACTTAAGATTCTCAATAAAAGTGTTTTCCTAGGGAGGTTGTGAGAAGAAAGCACTTAGAATATAGACTCAAGAGGGTTAAGGAGAGAAAAAGCTTATAAGTGGAAGAGAAATGAAACCTGTCACATTATCTCTACATACTACCTTTTCTTTTTCAATTGATGTAAAATATTACTGTTCATTATGTTACTTAAATTTTCTTTCCCCCAAATATTAAATAGGCATAATTGGTGACTAAATTATTCATTGTTTTAAGGGAGGGAGAATGGGGACAGAGGCAGAAAGAGGAGAGAAACACTGATGTGAGAGAGACACATTTATTGGTTGCCTTCCACATGCATCCAGACCATGGGCAGGGATCAAACCTGCAATCCAGATATGTGCCCTTGACCAGGAATAGAACCTGTGACTCTCTGGTCCACAGTTCAACGCTGTAACCACCGAGCAATGCGGGTCAGGGTGAGATTTGTTTATTAATACATTTCAGCATGAAGAGCATTAAAAAGACTAACAAATAGGTGTGTCTGGATCAGACCCTATATTTCTAGCAGAGAGCGATGGCCCACAATAGAATCTTTTAGCGGGAGGCGTGGCCACACCCCTTCCCACAATGAACTCTGTTTCATTCCATTGTAGGTTCCTGGTTCTTACTCCCATCTTGAGGGAAGAAAGCATTTTATTTCAGAGACCGGTAGTTGTCATTTCTCAGGAGTGTCAGGGTCTCACAAACATAAAACAGTCTACAGAGCACAAAGGACGGCATCGGGCGGACAGCTGAGCAGGCAGAGCGAAGGGACGGCTTACTTGAACTGACAGAAGATGTCTGCGTACTCCGGGAGGATCCCGCTGGCCTGCAACACGGTCACACGGAAAGTGAAGGCACTGCCCAGTTTCAGGTGGTTGCCAATCTCTTCAGAAAACCCTTCCATGACCATCTTCCCATCCAGCAAAGTGCTCGACTTCAAATCTAAAGAGGGTCAAACACACACATACCTGGCTCAAACAATGCACAGACCACCCTTCAATGAGGAGAGAGCAGGACATTCTTTCCATTCCTAGAGAATGACAGTGACTATCTCATTGGTCAATGCAACTGTCAATATGTTTCCCTCTTTGAAAATGTCCCCAATCACAGTAAACTGTGTCTACATACCCAAGTCATTCATTCGATTGATTTCTTCTGGAGGACTGATGACCTCAGAACTCTGACCCTGTCCTTCCACAATCCTCAGCTCTTCCAAGGACAGGCCAGAACGAGTCATTGCAACGGAAGAAAAGTCACTCTGAAATCAAGGCAGGGGGGTTAGATGAAGTACTGCCATAATACATTTCCCCCAGTTTCCTTTCTTTTGTTCATTTGCCTAATGACTAATAGTGACTGTAAAATTATGTGGATTAGAGCTGCCTTTAAAAAGGCAATATAAATATTGGGCCTTTACCCTTACAGTTGTAATTTTTAGAAATGTCCCATATCCTATCAAACACCCTGTGGTTTCCTATACTTTTTAGTTGTAGGTAAAAGAATTGCTCTTCTCCAGTGCTGAACATCCTTTTTATAAACCTGACTACTTCTCCTTCCATTAGATTTTCCTCTTCAGGAAAGGTTTCTCACCTGATTAAAGTACTCGTTATCAAAAGATATTTTAGCAGTTCCTGACTGTCGAATTCCAGAGCCATAATCAGGGGCTTCTTCATCCGCTAGGCAGGGAAAAATAAAAAGAAAGAAAGAAAGAGAAAAGCAAAGAGTACATATGAGGCAGAGGGGGACGACTCTTACTGGATTATAAAATAAATAACGAAGTAGTGGAGCCTTAGGTTCTGAGAACTTTGATATAAGAGGAGATGCCAAAGGACATGTCCTTTTGCTTAAGAAGGAGAAAATGAGACCTAAGCAGTAAAGTCACAAGGGCTGCTTCCAACTCTACTCAGGTAACCTTACCTATCCCCTTAGCTCAAATGAGCAAAAAATCAGCTTTATTCTCGGTATTGTTTACATGCCATATCTAAAATACTGATCTCTTCACTTGGCAAGGTTATAGTCAATAATACTCAATACATATTTCAAAATACTACACTGTACTTGTCAAGACTTCAACAATAGTGAATATGTCATAGATTTCCATGGGTAAAGGTGAAAGGTCACAGCATAGCATTTAGAAATTAAAACAGAAAAATTACAAGAAATGGCCACATTCTTCCTCAGAAGGCAGGCTGGATCATGGAGAAGCATCAGATTTTCAATCCATGTCTCTCTCTATATAAAAGCTTAAGCGATCAGTTGACTGGCCAACCACAAGGGGGCAGATGCTCAACATAGAAGTTGTTGAGTTGTGGTAACTTGGCAGCTGCGGTTCTTGAGTGATGCACCCAGAACCAGAGAGGAGGGAGCCCGATTTTGGGGTGCGTCACCCAAGAGCTATCTATCCTCTCGCTTTGGGACCCCTTTGGGGGATGTTGGAGGTGGTTTTGGCCCAATCCCTGCAGGCCAGGCCAAGAGACCCCACCAGTGCACGAATCCATGCACTGGGCCTCTAGTTACAAATAATAGCCAAAGGACAGAAAGGCCTAGAAGTACCCTTAGAGAAAATTAGGCAAAAAAAAAAAAAAAAAGTAAGTACTGAAAGTCCTTAGTTACTTCTGGGGCAGTTAATACACATTATTTAAATGCAAATGACTTTTATCAAGTTAATCCAAGAGTTGTCTTTCATGTTAAAGAAAATCCCTTTATCCCATTATTCCAAAATAGCAGTAGCTCAGACTAAATAGAATCTATTTTTGATACTTAGTAACAACAGTTAGAAAGGAAGCAATAAAGGCTTTCTCCAAGACAAACAAAACCGCACTGCAGTCTGTACGTGCAGCTGCAGCGTGACCCTGCAGAACGGGCCTGCTCCGTTTCTAAACACAGAGTCCACAGCTCTGCTTCAGAAGAGGGTCACCTACCTGCAATGGCCTGGACCGCCACCCGCAGAAATCCCCGCACTTCACCCTTCTCGCTGACAATGGCCACCCTGTGGATCAGGGGCACGGGATACAGCAGATTGCTCAGGTATACAAAGGCCCTAGAGAATGAAACCGGAGACACATCTGAGCATCCCACCGAGAGAGAAGCTGGCTGTCAGATTTATTGAAAATACCTTTGTGAAACTGAGCTGGCTTTTAGGCTCTGTCTGAAGGATACCTCTCTCTGCTCTGTATTCTCAGGCTACCTCTAATTCTTTCTTAGCACAGATAATACCTAAACCAATGCAAATGCTTGGTAACAGCTGACAGAGACCAATTTACACCAAATTAGTCACGCCCTATAAAAATCACTACTGTAGGTAGAAGAGTAACAATTGGAAGCAGACTTTTAAGATACTGGTCTATCAATAGTGCTAAGGGTGGGGTCAAGGGAGCCCAGTAAAGAGCTAAGCCTTTTAATGTAAGGAATTATAAAGAGGTTTGTTTTGTTTTTCCTGATAAAACAGAAACCAGGAGACGAAAAAGGCAGAAGAATGTGACTGAAATACAGTTAATAGGTCTAAAATAGATTTCAAGTCACAGTGTTATGGGTCTTTATCTTTACTCTAAGAAATGACTATTATCTTTAGGCAGGGTTACAACACATATGGGTGGAAAGGCTATGTAGCCAGAAGTTTTTGAGTAGCCAGCTTATAGGAAACTCTGGATGGGAATCAAGATAAATGGCCAGGTTGAAGGCAGCTAAAGGCTGCTTTTTTACTCCTAGGTCCAAAACCTAATTCAGAAATGCATATACAAAGGTAAGTTACAGACCTCACATTTTCTATTTCAAAGAAACTGGCAAAGTCCGATTTGTATTCTTTTTCCTTTTTTCATCATTTTGTATCTACTGATTTTATTTTTATGTACTAAAAACTGGTGACCACAAAACTTGACAGTGTTTATTTCCATTAGTGAATGGAAAATAGCATCTAGTTCCTACTGTTACTCCTGCCTTCCCACTTGGTACATGCTGATCTCTGAACATAAGACAAGACAAAGAGTAAACATTTACATCAAGAAATGAAACAACTAAACGTGACACATATGTCTGCTTGCTTTTATTTCTGCTCTGAAAAATCTACTTTAAAACAAAGAGAAAAGGAAGATGAGTGTATTTGTGGGATTTCAACTCAAAGTAATGAAAACAATTCTGAAAATAGAAAAAATACAACACAGAAAAACAAATGTTAAAACTTTAAGAGCATAAATGAAAAATGAATGAAAAGTATAACAAAATAACAGCAAGTGAACATTAAACCAGATCTAAGGATGTCTACTTCCCTTTCAGTCTGCTCCAAAGGTGGGGGAGGGCAAAGCTCAGAAACAGAGGGTTAAAGCTTTGTTGCACAAAAAATTAAAAACTGAAAAGTCCTCTTAAAAAATTACAAACAAGACTCTCAAACATCAACTATGTGACAGAAATTAAAGACTAAGAATGTGGAATAAGGAACCATATAGATAGCTTCACTTCCAAGTCAGTGTACATACAGGATGATACTCATCATCTCTTAATGGCATTCCTGCCAGACGTGCCCACTCTCAAAGCCTTGGCCATAAAGAGCCATCACATGTTCATCTCTTGCCTGGAGTCCTCTCTGAACTCCACTACCAACCTCATGCCTTTAATTCCACATCTGAGGTCTGATCTCAAATACCAGTCTCTCATGATAGGTCCCCCCAATGTTATATGATCTCAGTAACACATGATTCCACCATTGCTTAGGATTTACATTTCTTTATGTATGTGATTATTTAACTTGTCTGTCTCATCCACCAGACTGTAGGAACCATGTCTGGTCTTGCTGGCCACTGGTGGGTGATCAAACATCTATCTAAATATATAAGTAAATGGGAAGAGGAATTGTCCTGTTTTTAAGTACAGGTAGAAGATTTTCCAGAAAAATGGCTTCCACCAGAGAGAGAAGCAAAGCCATCCAACTTTATACCATGTTGATTTTTCCAAGCCTTACTCACAATGAACAATGACTACATAGAACATGTTTAGATTCTTAACTCAAGTTGTATGGTCATCTTTTTATACTTAAAAATAGCTACTCAAAAACAGGAACTCCTGTTTTTTACTTTAAAAATGCTTACCACTTGAAGGCACAGCATATCATGTTCACACACGCACATTATATAAAGTACGGTTTGAGCACACATTAAACACAGGACTCTCCTTTCTGCCTATGGCAATGGCTATCCCAAATGTGGAAGAACGGAAGCATTGTTATAGATGTCTCCTTTTAGAGAAATCTGTAATTCTATGTGAGTGGCAGTCAGTATCAATGCTGTATAAAAACTCAATGAATATTTTGAACTGGTATTTTAATAATTACTCCATATTCTTGAAAGCCCTTATACTCTGACCTAGCAGACTGAAGGAGAACAGGAATGAAAGAGGGAAAGATAAAAGATATATTAGCAGAAAGTTCTATGAAGTTATATAAAAAAAGTAAACAAATTTTGTCAACATAAAGATAAGAAAACTCAACATGATTATGGTTCTAGTTACAGAAAGAATGTCAATTCAGGTAATTAGATCACAGAATAACCATCCTTGGCTCACTTTTAACCCAGAAAAGTAGGTAAAATAAACTACATGTCATCCCAAATTATGATGGATGATTCATAATATCCAAGCATGCCATAAGAGAATAGCTAAAGGGACAAGCTCTTTTTATTTTTCATATAAAAATTTACTGGAGGCAGCCAAAGAACAAAACTTACAAATGGAATTTCACAAGAAACCGGAAATTTCAAAAAGTGAATTGTATTTGCGATTACACGCCAATAGAGAAACCCAATCCTGAGTCACAGAGCAGGGAGAAGTTCCTCCCCATGCATGCACAATGACCGTTGTAAACTAGGGGATGTTGCACTTTATAAATGGTTTGCAGATGAGAAATGCAGGCAAGAGAGAAAATAAAGAACTATCCCTCACTTTACTGACTGCTGTGATTTCACTTCCTCCTCTAACCGCTTCTTGCAGGCCAAAGTTGGTTTTTTAAAGAGCCTTAAGGCCTTTACAGAGCCTCAAGTTTTAGGACCTGGGAACCCAAACAAGTGAAAGGTCCATTCCTGAGCCATAGCTCCATAGAGATTCCGTTTGAAAATCAAAGTAGACTTCACTGCTTTCTATCTTCACTTAAATCTGATACGACTGAAATGAATAAAACTATAGAAAAAATACATATATATCTTAAGCCAGTAAATTTCACATTAAATGGGCTTGTGACTTGAGTTTTCTAAACAATTGGCTCACAATACAAATGCTTTTGGGTAGCACTCTTAACCAGGATTTTGCCAGTGTGGATGGCAGAATCTGAAAGAACCCTAACTCTCGGGCTCTCTGAGAATCCAACAGGCCTCAGTCTAAGTAGCTTGTCCGAAGCTAGGACCCAGGTTCCTCCTGACAATCCGATCAGTGTTCTTCCCATTCCTCACTGCGCAGCGGTGCAGAACTTAAGTGAGCGGAGTTAGAAGCTGAGCAACTGGCACCAGGACCGAGCTGCTTGTGGACAGAAACTTGGTTCTGTCCGAACTTCTGACCCTCTTAGTGGAGGAGGGAAATGTGTTGAAGGACACACGTAGCCATAAAGTACAGAAAGCATCCTGGACCCATTATTGGTACACAGAATGGCCTTTCTCAATCGTAAAATAGCCGAAACCGGTTTGGCTCAATGGATAGAGCATCGGCTTGGGGACTGAAAGGTCCCAGGTTCGATTCCGGTCAAGGGCATGTACCTTGGTTGCGGGCATATCCCCAGTAGGGGATGTGCAAGGGGCAGCTGATCGATGATGACTCTCTCTCATCCATGTTTCTAACTCTCTCTCTCTCTCTCCCTCCCTCTCTGTACAAAATCAATAAAATATTTAAAAAATAAATAAATAAAAGAGCTTCTCTGAAATTCTTAGCATCTATTCCTGGCAATTTGCCAGTAGAAAACAAGATTCATGACTACATAATCCCTTTATTCCTGGGTAAACTGAGTAAATGTCTCCTCACTACTGTTAACCCCTGAGACTAACAACAGTCATAATTCAGACTTTCATTTCCATCAGAAAGCTTTCATTTTCCCTCTTTCCATAATATTTATTTATTTATTTTTTAATATTTTATTGATTTTGTACAGAGAGGAAGGGAGAGAGATAGAGAGTTAGAAACATCGATGAGAGAGAGTCATCGATCAGCTGCCTCTTGCACACCCCCTACTGGGGATATGCCCGCAACCAAAGTACATGCCCTTGACCGGAATCGAACCCGGGTCCCTTCAGTCCCCAAGCCGACGCTCTATCCATTGAGCCAAACCGGTTTTGGCCCTCTTTCCATAATAGGGATTATCTCCTATGCTATTTATTTAGCTCTCACCAACCAACCACCACCACACTATGAACTAAATGATAGAACCTTATGTTTCTATTGGGTCAGGAGACTCACTACACTTTCATTTGTAGGTAACTGGTGCTTACCCATTTAATACTGAAATTCTGAAAGTGTTTAACAATACGTGGTTCTAATCAACCATTAAAGTTAAACTTATACCTTAAAACCTGGACATGCTTTTTGGCTAATCCAGTGTGTGCTGCTCCGTTGAGTTTGTGATTAAAATTACTTCAGCATGAAGACTGGATAGAGACAAAGACACCAGTATTAGGAGCAAGGGCAGGGGCTCTGCATCGCGGACAGATGGAGCCAGAGACAATGCCTCAGTTTGGTGAATTAAACTTAACACAAAGCAGTCTCATGTACTGGTGAACAAGTATCCATTGTTGATGGTGCCAACAGATAATTTTATGAGATTCGTCATCACAAAGCCTATAGGTGAAAGTTTGGCAGAAGCCAAAGATCTATAGATAGGCTCAGTGAAACTGGCCACAGAAAGGCATCTGTTTTAGATGAAAAGGAAATGTCGTGTTCTTGATTCCTTTTTGGACTCACAGACAAGGCAAAAAGTAGAACCTAGTACTACTCCTGTTTCATTTTTGTCCTCTTGATTCCTGCTGATGCCACAAGTCAGTTAGCCTAATGTTGGCTTTCTTGGCTCTCTTTCTCAAGTTGTCACCTATGCTTCCTTACTCGCATTCCTACAAAAAGGAAACATTACTAGATCACAGTACCATTCTCCAACCCTGCAACCTGGCTTTAATCACTTCCTCCTCTGGGATTTCCTCCTCCACAATATTACCGGGCAAGGGAAAACGAGGGGTCCTCCAGGGAGATCAGAGATGGGGACTCTTTCTCCTCCCAAGGGCCATTCGGATATTTATACCATCATTTGGGGGCCATTCAAAATTACCAAATTAGCCTGCTATCTTCGGTCAAACATTTATTAACCCACCCCTAAAGCCTTGGCAGGGCCAGATCAAATGATTTCTTGGGCCTTATGTGGCCTGCTGCACCAAGTAGACCCAATACCTTACAAACACTAGCCAGATCAGCATGTCATGAATTGAACTGGCTAAAGCAAGGTCATCCAAAATTGCACAAGGAGCCTCTTTAGAGCAAGAGCTGGTCCCTTTTGGCCTTTCTCACAGTAACCTCACCAACCTTCCCACTAAAATGAACCATGGGGATCGGTCGTAAAACGGGTCATGCCCGTCACTGAAGAGATCTGATCCCTCCTCCGTCCCTGCGTCAGAGCCGGTGTCATCCACGAACGCCTCATCATCAAAATCCTCCATCTCATCTTGCTGCTCGTCAGCCAGCTCAGTGATGTCGGAATCAGCCGTGGAAAAAGTGGGGGAGGGTGTGCGGTCGGCAAGGCGCTCATTCACACAGCCATGGAAAATGGGGGAGCTAGACACCAGGTAAGACGCGGATTGACACAGCCAAGGAGAGAGGAATAGATGGTTAAACAGGAAGCTACAGGTGCCAACAGCACAGAACCCGCTGAGGAATCAACACAATAAAAGCAAGTGGAAAAGCAAAAGGATAAAATAGGCATAAGTCATCTGGCTCAGGTGAAAGGGAACAAGGACTGATCCTTAGAATAAGAAAGCAAAGGAAACACATGAGTAGAATATCCCAGGTCAATAATGTGCTCCGGAACGTTTTTATTCTCCGGTTACACAAAAGTTCAGCAAACAGGCCTCAAAAGAGCCACTCAATATTAGGCAGAATAATAAGGCCTACATTTTTATTCCAATTCCGATGTCATCTGGGAGCAGAAAACAAAATGGATGAACTGTATATAGCAAAGCAAGGATGTGCCTTGCATGGGTAAACGTCTAGCCAATTGGTCTCTTCAAAAACAGTCCACTATCAGAGTGGAGTGGAAAAGACCTCATCTTTTTCAAAATCCGATGACTGCAGCTCTTCCTTTTCATCAAGGTCCTTTAAAACCATCAGAAAGGTTTTGCAATCGAAAACAATTTAAATTCTGAAATCATTAAGTTCAAAACTTATATTTCTCTGCTTTTTAAATTCTAAACCTTGAAGAACTTGACTCAATATGGACTCACAGGGCACTATTTGTTTCCCTTAAATGTTGAAAGTATGTATATGATAAAGAGGTACACGGGGACTACTAAGATGTGCAACCAATTCACCCTTGGCAAAGACTACAGTGAGATGAATTGCTTTTTTAAAAAAAGTGGGGACATTTCAGATCATGGAGAGGGTGCAGTATGTTGTCAGTTGCATTACAATATTAAACTGTGGGATACAGATACAGGTTGTCTTTTTCTTTTAAATCAATCTTGTTCAACTATAAGTTATTTTGTGAATGAGCAGAGAGTCTGGGAAGACTGTCAATTACTTGGTTTGAAAGTCTGAGACTCACACAAATATACATGTTGAGAAAAAAATCTGAAGGGAAATATACCAAAGACACATACACAGAGTGGCTGTGTATGAGTGTATCAATTCTAAATGGGGCTGTTTTATACTCTTTTGCTTTTAACTTCCTCTAAAACATGTTGAAGTTTTATACAAGTAAAATAAAATAATTCATTACTTAAAAGGAAGACATCAAGTAAAATCATCACATACCTGCCGACTAGTTTGAACCAATGGAACCGATCATAAAATGGGTCACTGCCCGTCATGGTGGTTTCACTCTCGTCTTGGGCGCTGGAGGCCATCTCACCTGCCCTGTCATACATCTCTCGCATCAAGTCCAGCCTCTGCCTACACAGCAAACATAAAGAGCACCGGGTTAATATCACAGATGGCATTAAATAGTTTCACTTTGGAAGTAGGTTCCATGCAAAAAATTTAAAAAACCCTCCCACTATTTAATGATATTAAACAAAATGAAAGGCCAGAAGCACAGAAACCAAAACAGTAACCAAAGTGTCGGAGACTAGAGATAAGCCATCAAAAATCAAGAATAGCCACCTGACCTCCACAGAGTCCTAGGAGAAATGTTTTTCAATGCTGTATGACATCTCAAATACTCTGAAATGGTGAAAAATACCTCATCATACTCAATGCTGAGGAAGCTATAACTTTCCTTTTATTACTGGTCAACCTGAGCTCCAGGACAGAGAAGATGAATACTTACTAGATCCAAGACATAAATAGGTACCATAAAATATAAGAGGGCCTATGGAGTATACATCTAAATCCCATCTACAAATGACAAAGGTGATTGCTGAGTGGGATGCATTCACTTAGAAGAAAATGGATGAAGAGTCACATCACTGGCCAGTGACAGCATTTAGAGGTACAAAAAAGGAAGCAATAGCAGCATCTCAGAGAGGAGAGTCTGAAGGAGCCCACTTGAGCCCATTACTATTTCCTAAATAAAACAACTAGCTTTATGAATAACGTTTTCATACTTGAGTTTCTCCAACGACCAATAATGTGTTGCGCCATTCTTCAGATCCTGGACTTCTACTGCCACCACTGTCCGAGGGAAAGGCCGGTCTTCATGAGTTTTTTCCGTGTCAGTGGGAAGTAATTCCGGAGGTAAAGGGGAGTACAATGTGTCAGTCAGCAGCACAAACTGGAACTGCACCTACATGGAAACAAGCAGCAGCCTTTGTTTTTAGCATGCAAGAGCCAGAGATGAGGTGATATAATCATGCCCAATGGAAAAGAAGTCAAACACATATCGCCAGCCAGCATGGCTCAGTGTTAAGCAGTGACCCATGAACCAATAAGCCACAGTTAGATTCTTGCTCAGGGCACATGCCCAGGTTTCAGGCTTGATTCCTAGGAGGGGGTGTGCAGGAGGCAGATGATAGATGTTTCTATCTCTCCCAACTTTCCTCTCTCTGAAATCAATTGAAAACATATAAATAAAAAACAATAATATATTATGTACTAAACAGTACATAGCTTGTGATCAACTGATAACACACACAGACAGACACACACACACACACACACACACACACACACACAAAACAAAAAAAACCCCACAAACACAAAAACTGGCCAGTTATAAACTCATCCTCAACAATAATCCTAATGTCAAATTAAACTATTTTAAGATTTTCTTTTCTCTCCTGGCAGTGTTTTTGCACAAATTAAATTCGCAATATGTAATTTGGTTGGCTGAATAAAGACTTTTGTAGAATTTATCCAAAAGACCCAAGAATGCATCTCTATCTAGTCTCTCACTAATGGGTCAAGAGGAACATGTAACAGTTTTCAATTTTAAATTCAGAGGATTACAACTATGACTCTTAGAAGTGTTTACTACATGGTTAGTGCTTTGCATGCACCATGTCTTTATCTTCATTCCCATCTTATTTTCACCAATAAATATTCAATTAAATGCTACCGTACAGCAGTAAGAAAAGAAAGACATAGCCCCTACCTTCCTTTAGTCTACTTGAAGGAAGGAGTAATTAGTAAATAATTACACAATGAGATGGATGGCTGAGGTTATGAATGAAGACTCCTTATTCCCTTCTTTCAAAGCCGCAGGAGACGATATGAATTTGCCCAGAGCCAGGCAGTCTGTGTTCTTACCTACTCCACAATATTGCCCCCTCTTGCCTGCCGGCAATCTTAGCAGTCAGGACACTGCTGAAGAGTAGGTCATACACTTTCCCATCCTCACATCCCCTGGGGGGCAGGCATTGTTGCCAAGGGAACATGTAGTTGAGGGAATGAACGACAGGGCTGTTAGTGTCCACACAACCAGGAGACCTGGGATGGAACCTAGCTGTCTGGGTGCAGAGCACATGCGCTTGTCCAATCCACAAAACTGCCTCTGAGGCCCTAGAATAAGAGGGGGCTCATGGGACTTAGGTGCAGACTTAATGGTAAAAACTAAAAGAAAATTGAAAATTTCAGAAACCCAGGAGAAGCATATTTCTACTAACATACTTCTCTAGCTCTTGGCAGGAATACAGTCGCCTTATTTATAAAATACCGTAAGCTAGAGAACGTGTTGTTTTTAAAATTTCACGTAATAATATAATTAGTACCTATTATGTTCCGGGCACATATATTAAATAAAGTCACATATAAATCTGTTTCAAAGCCAAAAGCAACTGAGTTCACCCAGAGAAAGGCTATTTCAAGACGAGCACCACGAACCCACAGGCTCGTGTCGGCTGCCTCACGCCCTCGTACCTTCTTCTTCAGTTCCACGCTGATAGCATTGGCCTCCTTCAGGTACACAGCATTGCCCCAGAGTAAGTCCCTTAAAGAAGTAAACTGGTGAGACTTCCACTTCCGGAAGGCCCACTGGGCCAGCTCAAATTCATGTTGTGTCCAAGGAACTGAAAGAGCAAAGGCAGGGTATTTATGGTGACCTCATAACCAGGTAGAAACTATATTCTCCTACTCGTCACTTCTATCAAGGACAGTATTTTCCAGCTTTCCTCCAGCCAGCTGCTTTTGTTTTCTTACTTTTGGTAAAGCTTACTAGATTCTGTTGATATTGACAGCAGTATATACATTTCAGAAAACTTCTAAAAATCCTACTGTTTATTTTAAAACAATACATCAAAGAAAGAGTTTTCTTTCTTTTTTTAAAAAGATATATATCTAATGTGTAGATTATAATATAAAAAAAAACCCTAGTATATTGTACAATGTCATATATATCTATTGTTCTTTCTGGTACAAGGGGAAGTGGTCTTGTGTTTTACCTAGGTATTTAAAAACAAAGAATTTAGCACATAAATTAAGAGTTGCTTCAAAGTTCATTTGGAACCTGAAATCACTGAGAGGCCGAGTAGAGAAGTGAAATGTGACAAAAGTTTATACTGCAATATAAGGCTAATAATTCTGGAAGAATTAAGAGAGGTACATTTAGTGTACATTGATATGTTCCTAAGTCCTCAATGGAAAATCCCTGACATAAATCATAAACCAGGAAATAGAACAGAACATATTAACAAAGATTAAACTCTGTGTTTATCTGCAATATATATGAACTTCACATGTTCAGTAATATCGGACAGTAGAAGTACACTGCCCCAGAGATTTATATGAAGACTACTTGGAAATCTTGTGTTCTGAGGATCACAGTCCCACCCCCATCTTATAGACTACAGCTTGGATTCTCAGCATTGAGCATCTTTAAAAAATCATCTTAATTTGGCACAGTGAAATGTCAATAAATGCTATGGTCAACTATGGTCCAATCCAGCTTTGATCGCAGGTAAAGGACTAATTTGATAATT
Organism: Pipistrellus hanaki; assembly: GCF_964339955.1. Classification (NCBI taxonomy): domain Eukaryota; kingdom Metazoa; phylum Chordata; class Mammalia; order Chiroptera; family Vespertilionidae; genus Pipistrellus; species Pipistrellus hanaki. The sequence goes on from NC_140504.1 coordinate 195,621,262, forward strand.
AGATCCAAAAGATATACACAGGAAAGTGTCAGTCTCTAGATTTCACCTTCTTCTTCCTCTTCTTCCTCTTCAGTTGTTTCTGCAGCCAGGGATCGAGTCTCCACCTGCTTCTGCAAGGCCTGCAATTTACTCTCATAGTCCTGAAGGAAGAGAAAGGAGACAACATGTAGGAGAGAGGAGATAAGTGAGAAGGAAAAGGGAAGGAATATTGGGAAAAGTAAAGATAGCAAAAGAGGGGGGAGAGAGAGAGAGAGAGAGAGAGAGAGAGAGAGGATAGAGGCAGAAAACAATGATAAAAAGACATACATACAGATAAATACTTAGAAGGAAAAACCCACAAAGCACACAACCTAGTTTGTAATGGGTAAATGCTACAAAAAGAAAATTTTAACTGCAGTTTCTCTTTCCTCAGACTCAAGAGTTCTTTCTTTTTTTAAAAATCCTCACGGGGTGAGGATATGTTTTTATTGATTTTGAGAGAGTGAAGGAGAAAGAAACATTGATGATAGAGAAAAACATTGATTGGCTGCCTCACACTTGCCCCGACCGGGGAACTGACCCACACCTTTCGGTGTACGGGAAGATGCTATACCCAACCGAGCCACCCAGCCAGGGCTCAAGAGCTCTTTATTTGGGGTTGTGGAGGAGAAAGGCGGGGTTTCGAGGGGAAAAATGCAAGTGCCCCTTAAATGTTAAAATACATTTTAAGTAGTACCTTTACATATCAAACAATTCTAGAGAAAAACAATACTGCAAAAGATTAAATTTACCAGTATCAGCAACAATTCCAATTATCTAGCTGTTTAGATGAAAAAAAATTAGACTCTGAACTCTCTTCACTGTGGATGAAATATTACTAACTTTGCAGCTGGAGGATGAGTTTAGCCTTCGGGGAACCTAAAGATCACAGTACTGTCTAACGGCTGTGTCTCCCCCACAATTGTGTGAATTTCCCGAGGCCAGGGATCTGTCACTTACCCCTGAATCCCCTGCATCTGGCACACAGCTGTCTCCCAGCTCAGATGCACTGTGGTTATTTCTAGATTAGGGATGGGCAAACTATGGCCAGGGCCAAACCCAGCCCACTGCCTGTTTTTGTAAACAGTTTTATCGGAACACAATCATGCCCATTCTTTTGCATGTTGTCCATGGCTGCTTTTCTGCATAGTTGCAAAAAAAAAAAAAAAAAGTGCCCACAAAATCTAAACTATTTACCATCTGGCCCTTCAAAAGCTTGCAAATTCCTGTTGCAGACTAATGATTCCCAAAGGTGAGTGCTGATCCAGCAGAATCCGCGTCACCTGGGAACTTGGGAACTACAGAAATGCGAATGATCAGGCCCCACGGCACACCTCCCAAACCGGAAACTTTGGGGTGCGCCCAGCAATTGTCTGCTTTACTTTCCAACCATGATCCAAGCAAGAGCCTTCATTGCTTTGTGGACTGTTATACACAGGGTTTACCTGACTGCAAGCTGATCTGTTTTCTTCCTGAAAATAATCTACCGGAGACTCCTTTCTCCCTGCCCTTGTTGGGGAAGTGCGATTTCGCGCTTAGTTCACCCTGCAACTTCCCAAGGGGAGCAATGGCTCTCAACTTACCTCCTTCCGACAAGTCTCCAGCCCAGACTCCGGCTATTTCTAAATGAATCTAACAATGCAACCTCCCTGTAGGCAACCATTTGGTAGCTTCCCAACACACTTAGGATAAAATCCCAACTCATGGATGAGAACGTGTGGGCTGTGAGCGGTGAACCTTTTCAGATAAAATACGTCTAAAAGCTTATAGATCCGTATAATGAGTCCCACTCGTTACTGGGGAATAAACCTTCCTTTAATATGTAAAAATAAATAAATAAATAAATAGATAGATAGATAAATAAATAAATAAAAGCTTGTAGAATAAGTGGGAAAGGAAGATGCATGCTGAAAAGAGAAAACAGAATGCCGCAAAGGAGCTAAGCAGACTTGAAAGAATTCTTTTTTGTTGTTAAGTATTCTTAAAGTAGATTCCGATGTTTGTTTGTTTTTTAATATTTTTTCATTGATTTTTTTTTTTAAGAGAGGAGGAGGAGGGTGAGAGAGAGAAACAAACATTGATGTGAGAGCTGTACATCTATCGGCTGCCTTTTGCTCATCCCCTACTACGAATAAAGCCTGCAACGTGGGCATATGCCCTGACCGGGAACCGAACCAACCACCTCTTGGTGCAGGGAATGAAGCACTACCAACTGAGCCACACCAGCCAGAGCGACACTGATGTTCCCATGAAAGATGTTCAAGAGATAGCAACTGTGGTCGTCCCCAAACATTTTCAAGAGAAAACCTAGTGTGTGGTGAAAGATGAAAAAGATGACATAAAAAATGAGTCTGATATTAAGAAGAACAGAAAGAATTTTCTAGGCCAGCATGGACAGTACCCTATATAGATGAATCAGAGGCAGAGAAAAACGCTGAAGGCAATCGAGAGAAAGGAAAGAGGAAAGCAAAGCAAAAGCAGTGAAGGCAGTTAAGGATCTGGCCTGGTACACTTTTTAAAATTTGAAAATGCCACCTGGGACAAATCTTTGATTAGAAGGTATACACTGGTTTCAGCTTCCAGGAAATGAAAATTTTATTTCCTTTTTTTAACTGGTTCTTTTTCTTCAATTCAAACCCAACATAGCTCCTCAAACTTGTTTTGTGAACTTGAATAAACTATTTTTTTCTTTCATGAATAAAAGCTATATGATATTTTAATTGGAAGCTGTCTGATAGGCAGGGGTTATCAGACATCAAAATTCTATCAAATATTAATGTGGCTGTTTTCGGTATTATTAAAAATAAATGATATTATACGAACTCAGATTTAAAGACACTGAGTGTTATTTTAAAATATAATATCAATGGATCTTATAAGCAGTGCTTGTTTGGAGTTTGATTTTGTGTAATTCATAATAAAAGATATTTTGTTTTTTTAAAATCCCAACTCTTCAGCACGCCAGGATCCAGCTCTGTCCACCCAACTGCCCGCATCTCTCCCCGTAACTCCCCGGCACAGCGGGTATTCTCAGCACCCCGTTACCCCCGTGCCCTGCCATACTTCCTCACCCTCTCCCTGCCATTCTTCACTTGGATGATTCCCAGTTGTACTCTGGCAGTCAGCTCTTGGCTCAGGAGTTACTCCTTCAAAAGCCAGTTCCCATTCTCCCCATTCTCACTCTGTGCCCACAACCATATCTGTGCAGATCACACTGCATGGAATCCTGTGTCGCCCCAGCAGTGGTTCATCTTGGCAACTTTCCTGCCAGTCTCTCCAACAGCAGAAAAATACAAAGTACCTGAAGGGAAAGAGTATGGGGCCTGAAGCCAATCAATCCAAGTTCCTCATTAAAAACACCTCATGATACAATGTATGATTGTGTTTTTCAATATAAAAATGTCACATCTAAATTTTCAATAAGACGGATGGTTCACTCCAGAAAAATCTTCTACTCTGTTCTGTTTCACCGCTAGCAAAGCACCAATTCTCTGGGTGGAGAAAAGCAGTGGTTAAAGGAAAAAAAGAAAAACTAAACAGTTACTCAGCAGCTTTTTAGAAATGTAGTTCCTATCCATATGAAAGGAAGTATACGTCTTCATTTATAAAAACTTCAAATCAAGATTAATAAAAAACCCCTGAATACATAGTTAAAGGTGAACTTAAAGAAATCTGAAAGTGGTACTTGCTGTCCCCTCGTTCACCTTCTATAGGAAAGTTTAAAATAAAGTGTAGCATAAAGTAGAGGGTAAAGTTCCCATTTAAGATACAATTTTAATAAACAGAAAAGGTAACAAGAGCAAAAGCTTAAGCTAATCAAGTTCATGTACAAAGTTGAAAAGAAGAAAAAAAGACTTGGTTTGCAACCACCTTCAAAAGCAAAAGCAATAAATAAAAGACAAGATCAGGCCTATTAGCATCACTCTGTCTCACTTTTCCCTCCTCCCACATCAGTGAGAAAGCACACTTTTAAAAGAAGATTTCAACTTTTATTGAATGAGGACTTTATTTTTTTTTGAATATTACAAACTCTCCTTTTCTGATAAGGAAGATCTTACACTCAAAGACAATCTTCAACAATTAAAAAAAAATTAAAGGAGAAATCCATAGTTCATGAACAAGAAGATTTTACAGTAATGATGGCAGGAAACCAATACATTTCACAACCTAGTGGTTCAAACTAAGTATCGAGAGCAGATTATAAAATCTGAAAGATGACATGAACTGGACAATTATGAAAACGCCTCAGAGTGCAGAACCGGGCTCTGAGAGTACAGAACAAATGCTCGCTTTGCATTGCGCCTCAGAAGGCATTTTCATTAGGTTCACCAGGCCATGGCAGCTTCCCCTCCTCCCAGTCTTTTGTACAAACCATTAAGGCAAGTCTACAAAGGACCAGTAAGGCACAGGGGTACAGCAGCTGACCAGAGGAAATCTATGTAACTTCCTGGAGTCTAGTATCTAGTAGCCTATAATGCAAACACTGGTATGGTAAACTGTGTTTTGTTTTATTTTTAATTTTTATTTTTTCAACATCAACCTGCACCCAAAACACAAGAAATCATTTCAAGTCACTTCAGTGGAATAAGCAATACGTCATTGCATTTCTGGTAAAAGAAACAATTCACAGCACTACAAAGAATTAGAAGCAAAATTAAAAGAAAATCCCTCTAGTTTAGACTTATAAGCAGAATGTCTTTGACTCTCCAAGGAACACCATTTGGCTTATGAAATTATACCAACCAATTAAATATCCTCTACATTTCCATTATTGGCAGATCATTATATAATTTCAATAGCAAAATGCTTTTCCCCCTCACTTCACTATGATAATAGCTAAGAATACTTCAATAATACAACGGTTTAATGATGACCATTTCTCCTTGATCTTGTATTTAAGCTTAGAGAGAGAGAGACTGTCAAATTAAAAAACAAATGGCAATACAGGCTATACCAAAAGCTCACAGAAGCATGGCACTAGTTACTTACTTAGTAAAAAAGAGTCAATGAAATAATTTTAGAACTAAAATTATTTCCTAAGACAAATGTGCTCTCAAATGCATGAATTCAGGGACATATGCGGCAGCCAGTCGAACCTTGGTTCATTTCTTCCTGGTCATCTGAAATTAAAGCCTCCTTTTGATATCTAAACATCTCAGCAACATGAGGGCACCTGGTCCAGCAGCTGAAGCACAAACACAAACCTGGTTCTTTAGAATACCAGTTTGGATGTAGTGCTTATCACAACCCACATCTACACAGGAAAATATTATGTTACTCTTCATTCTACAGTGTCACCTGGTCACCAGTAGAAACACACTCCCATTGGTTAGTGGGAAAGGGAGGCCCATACTGAGATGAAAAGGCCACCATAAAAATGAACATTATAATTCCATGCAATGGACCTGTCATTACGTTATATCAAGTTAGGGAAATACGAGCCCACGTTAGCTCTAGAGGTGAAAGGTGAGTAATTATCATTATTACTAATATTAGAAAATAATTTTTTTGCAAGAAATGACTAGTTCATGAATCTATGTCTAAGAAGAATGAAGAAGGACAAAACTGGGGTTGAAGTGACTGATCTGAAGTAGCCTACTGAGTTCCTTCACATCACATGATACAGGAGATGGTCATCTCAATTAGTCAATCATTACAAACAGCATTCACCCATGCCTACTCTATCATGAAACCTCAACTGAAGACTAGGACTCTTCTAGCTACAAAAGCAAAAATAGCTCCCCAAAGTTAATTGGAAGCAACTTTCTGTGCATTAAGAAAGCATTTTCTTAGAAGCAAAGAAAAAAATACTATGATTAAAAATAATATGTTCTAATAAAGCATAGTGTCCACACACAAAGAAAAAAAACACCTATATAACCACAATCTTTAAGGCTTCCTTGAATGTTAATTCCTATCTTGGCTGCAATTCTCACGCCATCTGGAAGACAAGTGTTTGATAGATGGCTTAGTGTGACTTGGGAGTCTTCTCAACATGAAGTCAGGCAATTGCAGACGCCGTGGCTCTTCACACTGCCTCTTAAGGAAGTTTCCGTCAAGTTCAAGAGATGTAGAAAACTATTCTTTTCTTCCCGTTAAAATCCATCCTTTTTTAGTGGATTCTCCAGTGAGGCAAACTGAGACCACAACACAGTAAATGAGGTATTGATACAATAAATGTTCAAAAGGACTTCTCTTTGCTTGTTTGAATGTCTGTGAGCAATACTACTGGTAATCAAAGAATAGTTCAGTATACATTATCTCCTTTATTCTAAACCCAACCAGTTAACCTATTTCATTATTTCGAACTGTAAATACACAGCTGTATGGAGCCTTCTCCCCGTGTCTCACCTCTCTCCTCTCCCCACCCAATAATCTCCCTATAAACATATGTATACTGCTGAGTATACAAGTATTTTGCTGGTTTTTCTGTTGGCATGATTTTGGTGAATAGTTCACTGTGAGCAAGAGAGAAATGCTAAGTTAGATTTTAAAATGCAAACCACAAACAGAAATCCAGAAATGGTGCCAATTTAAAGATTTCAGTATTTTGACAAATTTCATACATATACTGATACAGGGGGGAAAAACACACCATATTGAATCAGTTCTATGCAACATGTAGAAGAATAAGATGTCCAAGTTCTGTGAAGATGCAAAGCTATGTACTATAAAATATATCTGGAGACATTTAGTTTTGGCTTATGAAAAATCCAATTATATTTTTTAAAAGGAACACACATGGATGAGAAATCCAAAGTTGTGTCCACATAGTTGCATGTTATTATTTTTAAACTAATGTTCTAGCACTTATGGGGAAATAATAGACATTTAATTCTACATATCAAATTCCCCCAACTGAAGACTAGGACTCTTCTAGCTACAAAAGCAAAAAAGTTGAATGTTTGCATAAACCAAGAGGCAGGTCTTTCTGGTTATCAGATCAATTTATAGGCATTATAAAAACATAATAAACTTACACCAAAAGACCAGTTTATGTAAGTATATTATCTAGGCACCAAGAAAAGAGCAAAGTCTCAGGAACAAAAGGGAGGTCTCAGTGTTTTGTCCAAAATTCCAGAAACTGCCCATTATGGTATACAAACAAAAGGGAGGTCTTGAAACATTTACCAAAAAAAAAAAAAAAAAAAAAAAAAGAAAGAGAAGAAAGATTTACCAGTGTTTTATGTTTTGACAATATTAAAATCAGTTATCTGTAGGAACACAACATTCAAATAATAATGTAAATTGTAGGAACTTGAGGCCAAGGCTAGAACCAACTTAAATTGGGCTACCATTGCCTGTTTCCTCCACCAGGATTTCAAGTTTGTCCAGTAATTTATACTGCGGTTTCTCGACCAGCTTTGAGATTGGGTGCAGAGAACTGTCGCCTCATCCGTGGAGGTGTTACAAACTGGCTACAGTGGTTGGGTTTATCAGTCTGCCTCTGATAAGAATTGGCTGCACTGCCCTCTAACTGACCTCCAGTGTTATAATTACAGTAAGAATGGCGGTGTTGATGCATATGGCGCTTCGCCTGGAAAGTCTGCACATCAGCAGTGAGGTGACCAGTGGGATGACCAGTGTGGGAGCTTAATGATTCCGAGGAGGCAGATGCCTGGCAGCGTGTGCTTTTCGGTTGGCCGTTATTGAGAGAATTGCTTCTCCAGCGTAACTGAGGTGGCTGTGGTTGACTATTAATATGCTGCTTGCTAACTTGGATGTGATCTTGACTTCGCATGCCCTGAGAGCCCCATGGTAGCTGGGGATCCTTAGAAGCTGCTCTAACATCCTTTTCTTGGCTCTCATTCTTGTTTCCTTTCCTTCCATCTTCATCTTTCGGAATTCTAAGCTCTATAACCTCATCCTCTGTTATGATGATATGTGTCCCAGGACTCCAAGAGTTTCTGTGTTTAGGGTTGCTCTTAAAGGGGAACCTGGGCTTCCGATTCTCAGGAGGGATGAACCTATGAGGTACGTTCTGCCGCCGAAGCTGCTTTGTTATCTCCTGCTGCTGCAGGTTCTTAAACCGGATTTGCTCTTGCCTCATCCAACGCAGACGTCCGCGTCTGAAAGCCGGGTCCCCGCTCATCAGCTGGGAAACACGTTCTTCTTTACCAAGCTCTCCATTGTCTCCTTTACTCACATCATTTTCAGAGTGGCTACTGACACCAGCACCAGCAGGTTCCTTTGCTTTGTGGTTTCCTTGGGTTTTCTGTTCCTGAGACCCAATCAGTGGCAAGACCTTTTCCATTTTGAGCATTTTATTTCTTAAGATTTTTATCTCCTCATCTTTCATGTTATTTTGCTTTTTGACTTCTTGCAAAATGTCTTCCAGCTTGTCTATATGAACCTTGAGATCATCTACATCAGTTCCGCCTTTACCACCGGCCATCATGTCTTCGATCTTCTCATCCCCTACACCAACTGTGTCCCAGACGTCCCTGGCCACTGCCCTCCAGGAGTCCCTCTCATTAGGATCTTTCTTCCCGTACATGGCACAAAGCTCTTTCATCTTAACAATGGCCAAGGCCTCAATCTCCTGCCGACTGTGCCTAAAGTCGTTGAGGGCAACCTCATAGCAAATCTCTTTGACAGCCTGAATCTTAAGATCTGAGATGGTGACCCACTTGGAATCTTTACTCAGGCGCCTTCTCTGGGGTATCTGATACATTTTAATAGGTTCTCGTTTCTTCCCACTGCTAGGGAGGCCACATTTTTTAACAATGGTTTGCAACTTGCTGGGAGGTAGCTTTTCTCTCAGAGAAGTAATCAGTTTCCAGCTCTCTTCACAGGACCTCTTGTCAGAATCATCCCCGCTATCAGAATCCGCGTCCTTTGGAAAACAAAATCAAACAATGGCCCCAAAATAACCAAAATTAAAATGCAAAAAATGAAAATCAAATTGAAGAAAAAGCAAGCAAAAAAGCCTTAACCAAATATAAAAACAAAACAATCCCCTATAAAACAAAAATCTTAAATGATGTGCAAGTCTATTAAGACATATGCATATGTAGATTGTTATTAATATAAAGATTAGTTGGTTTGTTTAGTAACACTAATCCAAATTTCACTTTCTGGCATACGTATGAAATATAACAAGCAAATTTCTTAGGGAGACGGACACCGTGAGTGAGACTCGCACTCTGAGGTCATATGGAGTTATTAAGAAAATGGTATAAAATAACACCTCTACCATCTCAAGAATATGAAGTAAAACCTACACCCCATTCATGCTAACACCCATGCAGCCACTTCCCCACATTTGCCTTGGTTATTGCTGTTGCTTCTTCCAGAAACTCTTTCCCCATGAGTGAGCACAGATGCCATACAAGATGTGACGAGCAGGCAGATTAACAAAGGTTAGTAAAGGCTGTAGGATGCCACGTTCTGTTTAGCTTTACTAAAAAGAGCAGCCCTAGAAAAAAGTTAAAGATGAGAAAGTAGAAAAAGAAGCAAACAGGGATGATGTTAAAAATGCTAAGAATCTATTAGCAGACCATGTGAGTTCTCATCAACCAAATGGTTTTTCTAGAAGACAAGAGGGTTTTGAAACTAGTCTTTCCGTGAGCACATGTTGGATTTGCTATTTTCTTGTGTCATGTCTAATTGATCCTTTCACTTATACAATTAGAGGTGTTATCCAGAAAGCAAGAAAGCATAAGAGGGTCTTTAGAGTGGATCTGTTATTTTGTTTTCCACACTTGAATCAATAAATACCTCACCTCCAAAGTTTTAAGAAACAAACTTCTAGAACATAAATCAAATCAGGCAAATAAACTTTTATTAACATCTTAAGATTCTCCAAGTAATATTTTAATAAATACAACTTAGAGATGTTTTCTGTAAAAACCCATGGCATTCTAGCTATTTGAGAAATATCACTTTAAGTGATAATTCTTCATTATCAACATATAAAACAGGAAGCTTTTACTGTTTTTGTGAAATGGATCCACTTTAAAATGTTTTCTCTAACTTTCTTTCTGGCTATCTTTGCACCGCTGACTCTTTTTCAAAACATTTTACTTAGACCTAAAAATGCAGCCTGATTTGGGATAATAACCGTCTACCAATTATTCTTAACTAACACAAGCAAATCTTGATAACATGGATCTAAATGAAAGCTATGTTGGATTTACAATTCCCTATGATGAACAGGATTAAGAAAGAATTTCTACTCAGGAAAAGACACTACTGAGAAAAGACACTACTCACTGAATAATTCAAACTGGCCCAGTAAACGAAAATATGCTTACTCATTAGTCTCTTTTATCTGGTTATAACTACCAAAATTATCTCTAGTAAAGGTTTTCAAAAATCAGAATTGATAAATAGTATCTTGCTTTCTATACCAAAATTTCCACGTATAGTTACTTTTTAGGGACAAAAAGTAACCTTTAACATGACAATAATTTGGCCCCTGAATTTGGAGTTGTTTTGACTGATTTATATTGGTCCATAAATGGGTACTAAACCAACATCTAAGCCCCACCTACTTAAAACTTTGGCAACAAAAAGCAGATAAAGTTAAATTTATAGATTCTAGACTACTTATTTTTCATTTTTAGTTTAAAAAAGCAGAATGGCTAATCTTAAGTGATAAAAGATATTAATATTAGAGAAAAAGTATGTCTGCCTCATAAAAAGGATTTCTTGCAAGTATATAGAAACAGAGTTTTACAAAACAAACTCTCTCTGATTCTTCCCACATAGTTGACAACTATCACTTTTTTCCTGACTCCATTTCTTTCTAAAATTGCTTAAGAACTAAGGGAATATTACCTAATTTAGGAAATAAATCATTGCTTTAGTAACCTGACTGAGAGATAAAACTCCAAAATAAAACATAAATAAATTAGAAAGCCTATATATTCAAAAGAACTCATATTAAATCAAGTGGTTATAATTTAATTTCTTTTTAAAATATGGTCATATTGACTGTATACTATGTTCACCATATAGCTCAAATATACCCCCTCACATACTGACCATCATATTAGAAAGTCTGTATGCAAAATTTATATGCCAAGATGTAAATTCTATCTCATGTCAGGAAAAAAAAAGATATTTAGATTCATTTATTAGAGAGTTGGAAAAACTATGCAGGTTTGGCCAATTCACATGTCACTAAAGATCCTTCTGTTTTCCTTAAATACCAAATGTAAAGTAGGCCTCCTGAAAAGACTGCAAGAAGCTTTACAAATAGAAGAGAGAAGATACCCAAAACACATGTGTAGAAAAGCAAGCATGAAAAGGACTAGGTGTACAACAGGGCACTAACTACAAGAGAATATAACAGTGTGACGCACCGTATGGGGAACTATGGTAACAGAAAACTCCGCTTTTTAATGCTGCTGTTATGCAAAAATGATAACATATAACAAATATTAAAGATGTTTACTGAAAAATAATTCTTTTGTATCCTCTCGATGTTTATTTAGAGGGCGTATTCAAAATATATGTTAGTTGACAAATATAGGAATTGTAAAAATAAATTTCCCATTCAAAACTATTACTACCACACATATAATACCTTAATAAAAATAAAAAATAAAAAAAAACCTGTTACTACCAGATACTCTTCAGGCTGAAGCATTAGAAATCAATTCCTCCTGAAGGCCAGACATGGAAATGGAATACAGAGTTGGACTTGTGGGAGGAAAGCAGCTCCTTGCTCTGAGGACTGCTCTTGAAATCCTTGCTTTGAGATACACAGATCAAATGACAACCAGACCTGACTACCTGCAGAGTAAGTGTGTCCCTGGAAACTGAGCATGTCTTAGAGACATTTACTTCATCTTTGTGAATGCACCCCTGCTCCCGAGCACAGAATGATCAGCAGCTCTCGGTTACGGAGAACACCAGCCATCATTCTTTCCCACCTAGTTCCTCATCAGTTGGTCCCAGGACAAGGAGAATGGGCATCCCTGGGGAGCAGGTTACAAGTGCAGAATCTCAGGCCGCACCCAGACCTGCTGAATCAGCATCTGCTTTTTAACAAGACTCCTAGGTAGCTGATAAGTACTGCTTTACTGAACACAACAGTGAAGTAAGTCAGAAGACCCAAGTTTAAGCCTCAAACCCATGACTTAATAGGTTTTAAAGAGTGGGCAAGACAGTATTGTTTAGCCTTGGTTTCCTCAACTGGAGGTGATATTACTTATGTATATACAAATCTACTAAAGAGAGTTGTTTCAGAAATAAAAAAAAGTGATGGATGTTAAAGCTCTCTGTAAATTATAAAGCACTATACAATTAATTATAAGGCACTATCTATAATACTAAACACAGCTTAATTATACCTGTCCTCGTTTGATCTCTCACAGACCATCAGAGGCATGTTATTAGATTACACTACATTATTAAAATAAAAGGCTCCTTTATGTGTTGTAAACCTTTCAAGTCCTTAATCACATTGTACCTAATCTTTCCATTTTTACTAAAAACTAAATGCTATCTAGGCCTCCTAAATAGACTCTCTATATGCAACACTGCTATTATCTTGCCTCAGACACTTGATTTATTCTTGCAATCCATTATGAGGGGGGCTTTATTATAACTTCCAAGCTAACAAATGAACTGGTTAACTACTGCCAAGCCTCCGAACTGAATTGCCCTGGAAAAGGCTGCTTTTGCTTAAGCCCTTGGCTTTTCTGGCCCTTTTAGCAGTAGCCTCTCTTCTCCAAAGCAGAGCATGGCTAAAAGGCTGTAGCTTATATGCAACATTTTAACATGCTGTAATTTATGCTAACCTTATATATTAACAGACATTCAAGAATCTTAAAAACTGAAAAATTCCTAACTTGCACCCATAGTATCCAAAGGGTTATGGATACTATGACTCTCTCTCATCGATGTTTCTAACTCTCTATCTCTCTCCCTTCCTCTCTGTTCAAAATCAATAAAATATATTAAAAAAAAATAAATTTCTTCACATATTAAGTGAATGCCAAGAAGTTTCTTATAACAAGCGTTTTATTAACCAAAACTGGATGGCTTTAAAAATGAAAATCTAATCCTGGCCAATGTGGCTCAGATGGTTGGTGCACATTGTTCTGTGCACCAAAAGGTTGCTGGCTCGGTTCTCAGTCAGGGCACATGACAGGTGGTGGGCTCAATCCCCAGCAGGGGGCATGCAGGAGGCTCTCGATGTTTTTCTGCCACGTCAATGTTTCTCTCTCCCTTTCCCTTCCTCTCTCTCTAAAAAGCAATACAAAGATATTTTTTAAAATTTCTAATGAAAATCTAACTAATAAATTAACTTATTTATTCGTAAGATTCAGTTTCTATCAAACTTGGAAAACCAATTAACAGCATAAAAGGCTAAAGCCATTAGCATTATAAGTTGCAACCTTACATCAACTTTCCAGCTGCTCACCCAGAGAAACCAGGCTTTCCTCCCCTATCTGTGTTGGCTGTACAGCCCCTGTTCCACTGTCATCCCAATGCCATGGGGTTCCTAATTGAGGATGCAGACTCCATGCAGGGGGACAGAAAAGGATTAACACATGCAACTGTGCAGCAACACTTTTAGACACAGTTTAACTAAAAAAAAAAAAGTCTGCCCAGCACGAGAACAACCCCCAGGTCAGCCCAAGAGCAGAGAATTAGTACTATCAGGTGATCAGAAACAAAACCAAGGCAAACGCCCATCAAATTCAATATGAAGAGTAATTATCACTCAAAAAACCACCACTGATGCATACTCAAAAACCACTATTGAGAGGCAAAGGCTACGGAAAAGCTCCCACTATAGCACTTGGTGTTGACAGACTTGCTAAAAGGCACAAAAAGCACCTTAATGAACAGTTTGTTTAGCCTCAGCCAGGAGCTGTACGTTTGTTCTCCACTAAAGAAGCCAGAGAACAGAGTGTGCTCTCAGTGAGAGATGGATAAGCCATGTGGGCGAGTGCTCATCTGTGGGGCAGGGAAGGTGTGAGAGCAAGCTGCCCTTTTCCTAACAGAGGATGCAGCATGAATTCCTACCAGTCTCTGCTGTTCTAAGAGAAGATCTGCTTCCTCCTTCTCCTTTTTGTATAGGATTTCCATTTCCTGTAACCTAGAGGAAAGAGAAAACCAAGAGGAGAAAGGAATAGATGGTGAAATCACTGAGCTGTTTTATCAATACTACTATTCTATGTTTAAAAGAAATGACAGTCATTCGGGCCACATCACATTTGTACATTACCTTTTCTCCATTTCCTGTTTCATATCAATTCCTTGTTTTTCCAGAAGCTCTCTCTGGGCAAATGTCCAATCTACAGGCTCAGAGGGGGTCTCAGCAGAAGGAGTCTTTTCCCGCTCAGCCCGTGCTTGCTCAGGGTGGTTAAAACGAAAAACATGGTTTTTACCCATGATGATACGGTTTCCTACCACAAAACAAAACAAAGTTAAGAAACCAATTTTATTTTTTTTTAATATATTTTATTGATTTTGAACAGAGAGGAAGGGAGAGAGATAGAGAGTTAGAAACGTCGATGAGAGAGAGTCATCGATCAGCTGCCTCTTGCACACCCCTACTGGGGATATGCCCGCAACCAAGGTACATGCCCTTGACCGGAATCGAACCCGGGACCCTTCAGTCCCCAAGCCAACGCTCTATCCATTGAGCCAAACCGGTCTTGGCAAGAAACCACTTTTTAAATGTACAATATCCAGGTTAATAACCTCACCCTCCTTTAATGCAAAAAGACAGCTTTTGAGATTTTACAAGAACATAAATCCTAATGCTACCACTACAGCCTTTAAACAAAAATTCAGAATTTAAAGAGTTGCACTCTGGCTGTTGAGCTCAGTGGTGGGAGCATTGGCCCATACACTTAAGGGTCACGGGTTCCATTCCCAGGCAAGAGCAGGTCCCTGGGTTGTGGGTTCGATTCTTAGCTCCAATAGAGGCTCTTTCAGGAAGCAATCAATTGATGTGTTTCTCTCACATTGATGTTTCTCTTCCCCCCCACCAACCCTCCCTTCCATTCTCTCTGAAAATCAATGGAAAAAATATTCTAGGGTGAGAATTAAAAAAAAAAAAAAAATTATAGAGTTGCTCACACAAGCCATGTGATCTTTGCTGAAAATTTCAAATCTGTCCCACTCTCACCTGAGCGCAGCTGGACAGGCTGGGCCACCCTCTTGCCATTTACGTAGGTTTCTGAGCGTTCACAAGGCTCCAGAGTCACGATAACTAAGAGGAATGCAAATAAATGTTAGCATCACAAACCACTGGGAAAAGATAACGGAAAGTAGATGACTATGAGGATTTAGGGTAACTAGAATAGATTCCTGTAACCGACCAAGCGCCTGAGCATCATGTAATAGTTTATTCTGGGGTGCCATAACCAGGGCTCTGGCTAAGATAGAAACATTTAAATTGACAAACCTCAGAAGATATAAAATCTGTTTTGGTAATATCTAATAGTTCAATCTATAAAATTGTAAACCATCAGAAATCTTAAGTATGAAATATAGATAATAGGAAACTTAAAATCAAAAGCTAATCTTTTGATTAAGGAATGAATGAATTATATAGCACAAAAATATGGTTAGATTACTGTTGTTTTGTTAATAACCTGTACAATATACAATACTGACTTCTTTCTTTTTAGATAAAGTTCTACTGATTAAGGCTAGAGGTCCTTCCAATCTCCTACTACCCAGAATATTTGTTCCCTTCCTACTTGCCTATCTAATAATTAACATTCAAGACCAAGCCTCATTGCCTATGTCCTGCTGAGCTCTTGGCGGTAACAAGGGCTCCTTTTGTCCAAGCTATTTTCATGCAAAGTAGCTCTGTCCGTCCCTACATTTATACGCAGCCCAGGTTTCTCCATTTTCAAATATTGGCTTGTATGAGGAAGTATCACTGAGAGAGACAGGGAATAAACACCAGGTCTTGTGCATGGATTTCCCATAATGTGGAAAGGAAAGCTGTTGGGAAAGCTAAGCCAAGGACTCTCACCATCCCCGCTGTTGTTTCTCTCGCTCCGGAAGACACAATGCTCCTCTTTAATGTGAGCCCCGCTCAGCACGATGTCCTGGCGCCGCTCAGCATCTGCTTGGCCAACTCTGAACACAAGAGAAAGTGTTTCCCAGGGAAATTCAGACACAAAGGGCACTGCAAACAATAAACTGCTTTCTCCCAAAGAATATTCTTTGGTACATATAAAAAAGGTACCACTTTTTTTTATCAGAGGCTTTCAACTGCAAATTCTATTTTCAAATACGGTCAACTTCCCTACATCAGAATAAGAAACCAAGGAACAATGATTTACCAATGTATCTCACACGCACTATACAAAGACATGAGTGAACTGATCTACTTAATGAATTTATGTAAGATGTAAAGAGGAAAATTTTTACTTCGGGTCTTTTAAGGGAAAACCACATGCTAACTAGTTCAGCTGGCTAAGACACATAATTTGGGAAGCGTAGAGAGGATAGTTTGTAACTATTGTATTTCAGATGGGAAAATCAGCAAATCATTACAACAAATCTTCAACAACTTCCTTTTATTCAATCTAAGATAGAAGAAAACATTAAAGTGGCCAACAGAAACAACCCTACCTTGTAATTCCATCTTTGATGTAATAAAGCAGGCATTCCGACATCAGTGGGTCCTCATTGAGGTTAACAAGATGTGGGGTCTGAAAAAGGTTACAGATAAGCTGGAGCAAGCGCCCTGAGAAAGTTGTGACAACAGAAGGCTGAGGTTCCCTGGGTTACCCGCAGGCGCTGGCAAAGAGACTGCCTTTCTTCCAAGTTGCAGTTCCATCGCACATAGAAAATACTCTCTCCAGGCCACCAAACTGCACTAACACACTCTCTAAGAACATGAGTTCTGAGATGAAGAACAAGAGCCAGTTCTTGATAAGGTCAAAACATTCAGAGCACAAAAGAAAAATTAGGACAGGATGATTCTCTGGATGGGTAATCATAATTTTGTAAACGCTTGGACAAAAATCTTGAAGGGTAGCAGAATATGCCACCCCAAAACATGCCACTTTAAGTATTTTGAGCTGTGGGCACTTGAAAAGCAGCCAATGCAGAGAAAGGCTTTCTCTGACCTCCCATATCTGTCTCAACACAGATCCTCCTACCTACCAGAGCTCAACAGTCATAAATCCTCAGGAGTTTCATTAAAGGGAAGGTGGACTCTTACCGCAGGAGAGGAAGCCAGAAGTCAACATCACACCCAGACAGACTGTCACACACTGGCTACCACACATCCCATCAACTCTTCTAAGGATTCTAAAAACCATTTCCTCTCCCCCAGAGGTCTATCTTCCCTCTCCCTTCCCTACTAATATCTACTAGTACGTCTGAACTCTAAGCCACATCAAGGCGTTAGTCAATTTCCCCTGGGTATCTCCCATATATACGTAAGGCAGACATGTTAATAAACTTCTATTTGTTTTTCTCGTGAATCTATTTGTCTTTTATTACAGGGCTTTCAGCCAAGAAGTCAGAAGGGTAGAGGAAAAATTATTTTCCCTCCCCTACAATCCCAATAAATATTTAATTTTTCATTTGCTTTATAAAAATGTCCCCCACCACCAATCTGTTCTCTGTATTGATAAGTTTAGTGTGTGTTTTTTTCAGATTCCACATATAAGTAAGATCACATGGAATAAAAAAGTCCCCACATTCCCTCTAATTTTTAGCAGTTCTTCCATGGTCTGTTATTATCTTTAGTTTATTAATTAGTCTATACTTTAAAGAAGAAATTAAAATTACTAACATTCAAATAATACACAAATCATGTAAAAATTCTCATCTAACTCTTAATATTTCTAAAATCTTTTAAAAACCAACCTTCTTTGGTGAAAATATCCCATTGGGATCCAAAAATAAGTCACAAGGTGTTGGGGTCAAAATCTATTCAAGATAGTGTCAGCAAATGTGAAAAAATGAAAGAAGAGCCAGATGAGAGGGTAAAGAAAGGAACTGGAAAAGACGATTAAAAATAAATTAGAAAACCCTCTACATCTTCTCAGCTAGATCTTCCGCTGCAGTTTGAAAGCTCGCTGGTTTGAGAGAGTCGGGCCTCTTTGGGCGGAACTCTTTAGGGCTCATGGTGACACTGGTCTAAGAAAAAGGTATCTCTGAAATAGGCTTTCCTTTTTTTCTTTTCTTGCCTTAAAGGAATTCCTCCCAGTTTTACTGAGGTATGACTGACAGGTAATAACTGTATTTATTTAGTTGAATGTGATTTTTAAAAGGTGTACAATGTGTCAATTTTATAAATGCACACATTGAGTAATGATTACCACAATCACGTTAACACATCAGAAACAGGTTCTGACACTGAATTTGGATATGGACAGTGTCCTGAGGAAGTCCAGAAAGCTAAAGCAGGATGGGTAAAAGTAAAGTAAGAAAAAGGTTTTAAAACAGAGCTGCCAGTTTGGAATTCTATGCTGTTTATATCACAAAACTTAAGTTATTTATGATTTGTGTTAAATACCATATATTTACAAGACATGATATAATCACAGTTCTTTTTAAAAAATATATATATATTTTATTGATTTTTTACAGAGAGGGACAGAGAGCTAGAAATATTGATGAGAGAGAAACATCGATCAGCTAGGTACCTCCTGCACGCCCCATACTGGGGGTCCAGTCCACAACTCGGGCACATGCCCTTGACTGGAATGGAACCTGGGACCCCTCAGTCCGCAGGCCGATGCTCTATCCACTGAGCCAAACCGGTATCAGCTATAATCACAGTTCTTTTTTTTTTTTTTTTTTTTTTTTTTTTATGTCTGTAGCCAAATTTATCCCTGAGGCCCAGGAGAGGGGATCAGGGCCCATGAGCCACAGTGTTTCTGTGGCAGCCTTCTGGGTCAGTGCTTGTCATGGGTGGATAATCACAGTTCTTAATGTTAAAAGATATTATAAAATATCCTTAAATACCTACATGTGTTGTGTGTATAAAGATATAGATAGATGCAAAGGCACACCCTAAATACCAGCGAACCTATAACTGCTAACCTCTATAATCCTAAGTAACATATCTGAATAAATAATGTCTTACTGAAGGAAAAACCTGTAAGCTGAAAATCACTGACCTTAGGCAATACAAACAACAACTAAGAAGCAACTTGGTAAAAACAACAACAAACAACACACCTTACTAATTTAATTAACTAAAAGGTATCTACTACTTCATAACTATGATTATGGAAGTAGGAAGGTAATTACTGGAGTCCTTTTTTGTAACTGGTAAAGGAGCAGAGGCTAGAAGGACTAGGACAGAAATTGCTTTGCTCAGTACACTGTTGTCTATAACACAAACTGTAGAAGCACACTAAAGCGGTTATTTTTCTAAACAAACCTGAACAGCCGGAATTGCTTCTAGAGAGTTATAAATAAGGGTTGCCAGCATCTGTGGGAAAAATCTACACAGAAAGAGAAGCCAACAGAAGCAAGGGGTGCTATGTTAGGCTGGGCCTTGAAGAAAAAGCAGCAATGAGGAAGATTAAACATGCTGAATCTTGACCAAAAGGTGCAGATTTATTGCCTTGAGTTTTATTTTGTAAGCCATAAACATAATAGATTGTAAGATGAAATTAGAAATATCTGAAATTAAGCAAGCCAAGTCTCAAGATTAAAAAAAAGGAGTGGGCGCTTTGAGGGGCCAGCCCAAAAAGACATGAAGCACCCCGGTGAGTAGACAAACAAAAAGTTTCTGTTGGTTGAGTTTCACAACAGTATTTCCTACCTTTTTAGGTGAGAAAACCCCCAGAGTTCCTCCATCTTCCCGGATGGCAACTCCCATCTCAGCCAGCAAGGCCTCTCTAGAAAAAACAAAATCACATCAGACTCTAATACCAAAATGCCAATTAAATCACTCTAATATGAACTGAAAAATAAAGCAAAGCAAAGCAAAAACAATTGTCCCTGTTTAAAGTCAGTAATACATGTGAAAAAATCTGCTTATCTCATCATTAGAGAAATTATTTTTAAGAGAAAGAGCACATACTAAATAAATTATATTTTTCTATTAGATAAAGTTATCTTCACCTAAATAAGAACTCTGTCTCATTTCACATTAGAGGTAGACAATAATTCATGTTTATTTGTATAAAAAAGCAAGAGATATTCCTTTAGGCTCAACATAAGACTCAACCATTTCTTCAAAATCTAGGAAAGCAATCAGAAAGAAACTTTGATAGATGGAGTATTGTCTATGAACTTGATTTTTCTTGAATGGTATGCTGCCATGTTCAAAATGATATTGGTTCAATAATTCTAGCTTAAAATTTCTATATTAAGTAAGAAAGTTCTAATTGATACATTTACTGTATCAATACATTAAAACTTACTTCTGCCTAATTTCTATGATGAGAAAAGACAGACATTTAAAAAATGTATATTTATTACAATACCAAAAGTATTATTTTGGGTAATGTTCACATCCAGGTTAGAGATAGAATAGGGAATTTAAAAGTTTGCAAGTTAAACTCCTTCATTTCTTACCAAGAGTTTCTATAAAACTTTGAAAGACAATAATCAGAATAGCTTTATAAATCTGGGCAATCTCCTTGCAAATTAAAAACTTTATTCCCTAATATCTTCCATTTTTATATGGATACCCAGTAACATGCAGTATGGTAACTACTGAAGCACCATGTCTTCCTAGAGAACATTTAAACATGTGAATTTTATTTCAAAGTATAAATTCAACTGGCCATACGTTCCCAGCCAAATTTAATTTTTGTTTTAGGATAGAAAGTTCTTTGTTTTTAACTTCTATTTTGTTTTTTCTTATTATAAAAGTAATCAAAATTCCTTAGAAAATTTAGACACTTCCCAGAATTTAACCTCCTGACCTTTCCATTCTGATGGCCTCTGTTTTACGCAGCTTCTCTTCCCAGGTTTCATTCAACTCAGCAATGATCTTCTCTGATTCCTACGGGAGGAAGTCCACAGTTAAAGTGGCAGTCTCATAATTTAGCATGGCATGTGTAGGAAGGACAGCAAGGAGCAGATGATGTCCTTTGAGAACATGAGGCAGAATCTAATATAACACTTTTTCCTTTCTAAATATATATAAAAAAAAATCATAAAGACCAGACTTAACACTAAATCAGTCCCAGATATACGAATTTTTTTTAAGTCCTAATAAAAATACCTTAATAGTGTGTGTGTGTGTGTGTGTGTGTGTGTGTGTAGAGGAAAGAGTAATAGTAACACCCCAATATGAAAGGCACTATTTCTGACATCGCTTCTACAAAAGAATAAAGTTCCCAAAGGTATTAACTGCTTTTGTTTCACTATTTTGCCATAACACTGATGGGGTTCAGAACATGCTCCCCCAAAACATGGCGTCTTGGCATACTAATTATTGTGAGCTGAAGTAATGTGAAAAAATGGTGTATGGAGGAAAGACTCTGATCTCCTGAAGCAGGTTATAGAGCTTCCTGGAGGAAAGGAGCACCACGCTCCCGGAGACAGAGGAACGCCAGGAGGAATCTGAACAAACAGGCCTTGATAAGTTTCCCCGTTTCCTAGTTTTAGCTCACACCCCTTTGCCCTATCACATTTCCCCACAACTTTTCACTTTTCATCAAACTGAATGCTTTGGTTTAACACTTCTTATGAAGACTCCTGTGTCATGTCAAACTTTTGTTAAATAAATTGTATGCTTTTCTCTTATTAACCTGCCTTTTGTTACAGGGCCCACATTAGAAGGAAAAACATTTTTCCTCCCCCACCACACAATATCTTCTGAATACAAACTAATGGCCAATATATAAAGGCTTAGTATTAATTGCAACTGAAAGCATTTTGCCGCTGAGTGACAACTTCCTAATTTCTTGCTGAGTGTTTTGTATACGCAAAAAAATAAGAAATAAAACATCTTTCCTGCTCGTAAGGAGTTTACTGTATACCAAGGAAAAAGAGAAAAGTAACTAATTATGAGTTCATTCAGTAAATATGTATAACCCCATTTTATGCCAAGCCCTATTCTAGACAACTAGAGGTATGGAAGGGAACAAAATCCCTCCCTGCGTTATGAGACTTTCATTTTAATAATGAGATTGAAATAATCAATTATAGCCAATAAGTCAAATATAATCGTACAACAGACTGTAGTAAGTGCTTTGGAGAAAAACAAAGCCAGGAAGGGAAAGAATGTCGGGGAGGGGTAGTGAGGGAGCAGTGTGGAGTGGGCTTGTCAGGACAGGACTCACTGACAAGATCCTATGTGAGCAGGAGCTGCCAAATGCATATATGAGGGAACAGGTGGGAAATGCCTGGAATTTTCCAGGAACAACAGCGTGGCTAGTGCAGCATGTTCAAGGACTGTGAGTGCGTATGGACAAGAGAACAACAGAGCTGTGTGTTAAGTGCTGGAACAGAAGTGCTAAGTGGGTGAGGCAAGGCTGAGTGATGCTCGTATCAATGAATGAAGGACAGTAGGAATGACTAATGAGGAAGAGCAAGTACGAAAATGGGAGATGAGCATATGTAGAAGACGGGAGAAAATGCTATCATGGGGACAAGATGAGCAAGTTAGATGATGAGGATAATAATGATAAGATAATGACACTGTGATGATAATAGTGATAGTGATTAAGGATAAAAAGTCTTAATAGTTCACAAAATAGTATGATTCATTTAATAGGCTATTATAAGAAGCCTCTGGGATCCCAAAACGTAATTACACAGAAAGAAACTGTGAATATGTAATACAATAAACCCCAGGTGTCTGGCATTTGCACGGGGCCAGGTAAAACAGCCAAGAGTAAAGAATCAAGGCAGCAGCTGAAAAAGCAAAGGAGGGCAGGAGTCAGGAGAAATGAACTGGAGAGCACGATGGAGATGATGGTGATGATGGTGATGATGATGATGATGATGGAGGAGAAGAAAAAGAAGGACAATAACAACTGCTACAACTAGCTAAACTAGGCAAAGAGCAAAACTGTTAACACTCAGAACTGGCGTGGGCATCAGTAAGGTTGATACACAGGGGGCCACGTAGGAGGTGCACTTTCGGGAAAGAAAAGAGTCAGTTCAGTTAGAACAAGTCTGCAGGGGGCCGGGAGGGCCTGCAGAAAAGAGACAAAGCCATCCAATTGGCTCTCAATAACCCTCCACATATGCACAGGCTGAGAACCACCTGAACGGCTTCTCTACACAGTTCTCTAACAGGAATGGCTAATACTGCAATGCATGTGCCAACCCAAAGCTAAGTGAGGAAGAACCAACACGCCACGATAGAGGGCCAGCAACTAAGAAAAAAACATACAATCCTGGCAAGCAATAAGATAGCCAGGAAAGGATGCCATGTAGCAAGCGGTCAACAGTGTGTCTATAAAGCATCACAAAAGCTATTCTACAACTCTAACCGGGTAGTGTTAAATGCTTCTGCAAATGACTGCAAAAGGGCAAGTACAAGACAAGCTGGCACCTATCTGTATGACATTAAGGTTTATTAACGATAGCAGGTAAAAGCGATTACATTCTCACACTGACAACTTAAACAAAGCAGAATATGATGCCCCTGACCAAACCAGAGCACTTACACTAGTGCTCAGTATACACCACGTGGCCCACAAGCACTGATGTTTGCTGTGGAATAAAAAGTGACCCATGAAATAGTTTGTTTTCCTAGTTGATTTTCAAAAAAGATCATGTCAGAGCAGAGGTTTTTCTGGCTATATTTTGGGGCAACTGTAAACTCACCCTAAGGAAGCAAAATTATTGTCTAGAAATCCTCTTACTATCATTTTGCTGCCAACTCTAAAGTGACCTCTCTAATTTTACTTCCCACCTGGAGGGTAAATCAAAAGATGATCTCTATGTAGAAAAAGATGTAATGAGTAAGCTGAAGAAGGTACTACTTTATTTTTCAATACAGCTTCAAGTTGTATTGTTTATATTGTTTAGAATGCTATTTTTTAAAACTCTGAAAAAAGATTACAGAAAATGATATTGAGTATCATATTAACAAAACTTTAGTGCTGGGAAAACCATTTTTTCCAGAATCATTCTAAGGATAAAGAAACTGAGGATCAAAGAAACTAAACAATTAACTTGAGGACGCATTCTTCCTGAGCCAGGTCCAAGGCAGAATCGATAGACTTTAAATAAAATATTCTACCAATGCCCACTATAAATTATTTAATAAAGGGTGAAGGATATCCTTTCTTCAAGCCTGAGTAACAAACAGTATGAATAAAATAGAGATGCCAACAGGAAGACAGCTTTCAGTCTCTGAGTCATCAACTCACTCTGCAGGCAGGCCTGGCACACTGGTGTCCAGTCTGCCCACAACCCACTCTAGAAGTCTAATTTAAGATTAAACTAAAATGAGGATTCACAGCTAAGCAATGAGGAGCTGAGAAGACAAATCTTTAAAAGGTCTTTCCTTCCTACAGATACTACACATAAAGAAATGCCGAAAAACAGAGTGACATCAGGAACTTTTTTTAAGTTCCAAGGAATGCTGGGCTTAGGTGTCACATCACATATGTCTAGCTATGTGTACAGCACTGGTTAATAATTATGTTTATATGACTCAATACAAATTTTTTTTGTTTCGTCAATCCTCACCCGAGAATATTTTTCCATTTATATATATATATATATATATATATATATATATATATATATATATATATATATATATATATATTTTTTAGAGACTGGAAGGGAAGGCCAAGAGAGAGAGAGAGAGAAGCATCTATGTGAGAAAGACACATATGCCTCCCGTATACACCCTGATAGTTGGGGATGGAACTTGCAACCCAGGTACGTGCCCTTGATCTGGAATCAAATCCACGGTCCTCCAGGTGCATGGACCGACGCTCTAACCACGGAGAAACACCGGCCAAGGCTGGCTAAACACAATTTAATCTCTTCACCATGATTCAGTTATGGTGGCAGAGAAACCCACCAAGTCAGAAAAATTTCCATGGAAAAAAACTAGCTTGAATTCTGACATTTAAAAGTTTAGTGCTTATCCATGAAACATTCCTTGAAGCCATCAGATGCTGAGGTTTACTGTACTGAACACAGCATGCTTCATAAGTGAGTTCCAAGCATGGGCCTTGGGCTGCCTAGCACAGCATCAGCCCTTGCATGCTTCTGTAATGGATATTGCTGATATTTATAGTCTAAGCCTAAGCAATGGCACTCACAGTGCTGACTCTGATGTCAGACTAATAAATAAACGCCATTGTCACCACACAATGACTATGGCTACCTCTTTGAAAATTTTCTGAATAGGAATTAAATCGAGATTACATACATTTCAACTCAGTTTCAACTAAAAACTGAAAGCAACTACATGCCTTTCTGTTTTGCCAGAGACATTTATGAATGGCATAACATGGACAGACCTCTCCATATGAAAACAGACTATTCAATGAACAATGCAGTAGCAACATGATCATGTTTTTTAAGAAGCAAAGGGAAATAGAATGTTGGGAAAATGAATTGACCCCTCTATTACTGTTTCCCATTACAGTATTTTTATCCTACAGTGTCATGTCTTAGGAACGCAGCTCCTTCACACTCAACAATGAGATAACCCAAAAATGAGGAATTCTCAAGCATTTCTATCACACAAACACTGCCTTCTGTGGATGCAAGAAGCAATCTGCCTGCAGCACTGAAATGCAGGGCTGCCAGAGTGGAATGCTCCCCATTCACAGAACAAGAGCAGAATCCAGGCACTTAGCTTCAGTGAACTACCACGCTACATTAAAAACTCAAGATGGAATGCAAAGAAGCTACTTCCTAAAGGTAGGGAAGATGGAAGATTTCATTTATGTTGGCTTACAGGATCATTACAATGAAGAATGCAGTTTTGTCTTGTTTTTGGTGGGAAGTAGGGAGGTTGGGGGGAAGGTTCCCAGAATAATGGCAGTGTTATTCCTTAGAAACTATTTGGAAAACACTGGATGATCTAATTCTCAGAGTCTGACATTCAACATTATTTTCAGTTGGACCCACTTGGCAGTTAGGAAGAATTTCTTCTTTTACACCAAGATGTATGTTAAAGGAAGGTGTAGTCTCAATAGTGCACTAACGCTTTAATAAGCAAATAGTAAGATTCAAAATCCCAAATAAAAAGCACATTTTATATTCAATAGGAAGTGGGAGACTTCCCTCTGCCCTCCCACAGAGCCCCGCATTCCCACGGTGGCCCTGCACAGCCCCTGTCCCTGAGGAACAGCACCTGTCACTGAGGCCTCGCGGTAAAATTACGCGATAAAACACGTGAGGAAAGCCTTCTTGCCCAGGGCTTTGCTCCAGACTTCAGTAACATGTCAAAGTCAATTTCACAACAGCAGAAATTACTCTTCACTTGGCAACATGAAAAGACTTCTCACTCCCTCTCCCTCTGCCACTTTCCACTGACATGCTCTGGAGGAAGATACAAGATCTTTGGTTTCCAAAGCACCTTATTTTAGGAGTAAAATGCCCAGGGGGAAGGTAGGCTGATTAAGAAGCAGAAGGCCATTCTTTATGTTAAATCTTTCTCAGCCTCACCTGAAAACCGAAAAGGAAGCATTTGACATCTTCAATTATCAAGCTTAATTCCTCTTAGCGGTGAAAATGTGAGCAAACCTTTTCAAACGTTAATCTGTCAGTGTCACTGCTCTCCCGGTCCTTGAATGGGCAGCAGTGGTGGATGCAGAGGACTATTATTAGCTGGCAGCATGAGGGCAACTTCCCAGCTCCTTAACCAGTTTCTTCACACTCCTGGTTTTCCCTACCCTGGCACTTCTGAACACAAAGGCCAAAAGATATGAATCAAACCATGATCCTGGGGGTGACAAGCAAGGAAAGAAAACGCATCTGTGATGCTGCCACAGTGATTTGAAGGATGGCACCACAGGGGACAACTGTCTGCTCTCACTGTAGTCACTGAGGGGGGAGGAGGAACCCATGGTCAGAAGACTGCTGCTCCTCACTTCCACATTCATGGAGAGAGGCAAGCAAGACCTGACGAGCCCGCAATAGGCTGGGAAAGTAAGCTGAGTGCCAGGCAGGACCTGCACAGGAGGTGGCAGCCTTCCACAGCAGTGACCACCAGGTTTCCAGACTTTCTATGGACTTCCAAAGGATGCCACTTCATGTGTCTCTGACTAAACCTGATACATACCTACTCCAATGTGCAAACTTTCTTTTGATTGAATATTTGTCTTACTAAATAATGCATGGCTCCACATCAAATTGTTTTCAACCAATTAATTAGTCTCCAACTAAATTTCTAACTAAACAAGTTCATTGACTTACAAACTACCTCAGAACTAATGGTCATACCTATGTACTTATCAGTTACTTTGCATGGCCAGCCTACAATCTGCCCTTGAATCTCTCCACTCTGCCTGGCCACGTCAGAGCCAAGCATTCTGGTGAACAGAAATTAATTATCTTACAAAGTAGCAAATTCCATTTTCAGTTCTCCCACATGCTGAACCAAAATCTCAGTGGTTTTCAATTCCAATTCGGCTTTGTGGAACTACATAAATACTTTTATTTAGCCTGAATGGTTACTCACCTTTAGACGTTCGATGGCTTCTTCCCCTCCAGGGGTAGACATGATCCTCTCCTGAATGCTGGTCACAGATGTTAAGCCCACCTGACTACTGAGTGAGCAGGAAGATGAAGATGAAGTAAGGGACCCCATGGATGCTGTGGAAAAATTGCCAGGGCGTTGATTCTCAGAGGCTAGCAAATATCTATGCTTATTGTTCTGAAAATCTTTCAGATCTGGGAGACAGACAGAATGGAAGGCAGAAAAAGTAGAAGAAAGGGAAAGGAACAGAGAAAGAGGAAAAAAACAAAAACAGGAAGGAACACCCGTGTAAGAAAGGAAAGCATTAAAGTGCCAAGACGAAGACATGTTATCATACAAAAACAAGTTGCACCTGTTCTAGATGGCAGTTCTAAAACATGTCTGTATTTACACTGGTATCCTAAACGTTAAGAACCAATTCTGAATTTGGAAACTAAAAAATTACAGCATGGTTAATGTTGTATCAGGTTGGAACAACAGAATGCTTAGGCATTCTCCTTTCTATTCCTTCTGTGGCTCCAAATCTGCAATCTCACATTTACACTACCCGTAAATCCCAATAGTTTGTCACAGTAAGGGAAAAGAGATGATCACTTGTTTATCAATAATACATATCAGCCAGGCTCAGTTCTTTATAGCATTCAGCAAAAATTCCCCCAAAAATGTCACAGTTAAAACAAAAATATGAATACTTATAGTGTCCGTTGTTTAGGAACATTTCAATATGCTAAAAAGAATTTTTTAAATACATCATTTTTTAAAAATAGGAGAGATAATTGTAGAAATGACAGGAATTTTGTCTAAGTCCTGGTTAAGAACTTAGGGCTGATTGCTTGCCTTAGCAGGGAAGAGCAATTAGTATGTTTACATTAATCTATTAGAGCACGCAAAAATTACGTCTGAGTGTATGCTAAGTAAGACTCTCACTTTTCCGAAAAGTATGACCATGAGTCATTCATTGTAAGCCAAGTTCTCAGTATGAAATGCAAGTTTTAGGGACACACTTTCATTTACTAAAGTTTTCAATAGAGCTATAGATTTTGCTTTTAAACTTAGTTTTGGCAAATGAGCCACAAACAACTAAGTTTAATACTTTGCTGGTTGTACTTTTCTTTATTAATCATCCTTCTCAAATAGACACCAGGAAAAAAATCATAGGTATTGTTGCATTCCAATTTTAAAATTAGCTCATTTTTAAATTTGAGAAAATCTACATTTTCTCAAATTCATATAAAAACTAAGTTTTCCTTAATGAATATGAGTTAAGCCAAAACCGGTTTGGCTCAATGGATAGAGCGTCGGCTTGGGGACTGAAAGGTCCCAGGTTCGATTCCGGTCAGAGGCATGTACCTTGGTTGCGGGCATATCCCTAGTAGGGGGTGTGTAAGAGGCAGCTGATTGATGACTCTCTCTCTCATCTATGTTTCTAACTCTCTATCTCTCTCCCTTCCTCTCTGTACAAAAATAAAAAAATGTATTAAAAAAAGAAAAAAGAATATGAGTTAATACAAAGAGTAAAAAAAAAAAAAAGTTCTTTCTGGCCTATTCATGTCTAATTAATCAAATTAGATTGAAACGCCTTAGAACTAGCAGTTGCTTCAAGACAGTTTGAAAACCACCATCTGCAAATATAGAGCACAGAAAAACAAGCAAGTTTTAAAAGGATAGGAACCGCAGGGAAAGAATTAGCCATCAGGTGATGGCAGCAAGGTGGGGAAGAGGAAGGCGGGGTTAGAAAGTCCTTGGACACATGCAGGCCCTAAAAGGAATTAAGTGTAGTAGATCGAAATGGAAATTCAGAAGTGGTCAGGCTGCTTTCCTGCACGGTATGGAATTAGAATTTAAGTCATGCAGTTTTCAGGGAGAAGCCACAGCTGCTCAGGAAAAGCGAGGCCACAAGCTGGCAGCACCTCGGGAGCACAAGAGCGAGAACAAGAGGTGTCTTTCCCACACCGTGTCGGTCAGCTTGGAAATCTCAGACAGAGCCGTCCAGTCCAAGAGCCACTCTGATTCAGAACGTCTAGTGTCCTCAAGGCCTAACGTTGTCACAGCGGCCAGGGCTACATGTGGTTTCTCTTATGGGTTTCTCACTGACTGTCAAGCCAACAAATCAATAAACTTGATAAACTATCTTAAAAGGGTAAGAAATTATTTCCTCACCAATTTATAACACATATGGGAAGATTAATCTGCGATCCTTTAAAAAATATCCTCATTTCAAGCACAAATTTCATTCACATAAGTTTTTAAAATTTAATTTGCAATTCATGAAAAAGAAAATAAAAGAGTTTACCTAACTATCAAGCAAGCTGAGGCCCAAGATAGGGAGGAAGCCAATTTAGCCTAATCCAGGGTGAACGCTAATCCAGCAGTCACAGAGCTGCTCAATCACAGAGACTTCCCAACTGGAAGCGACTGTTTTCAATTAATTATACAATATATACACCAAACCTAACAATTACACAGCTAAGTAAAAAGGATTTTCCTATTAAATAATCAGATTTGAAGGATATTAAGAGCAAAAAGGTGTAATAATGATTAAAAGCAAGGGCTGTGAGCTACCCTACCCAACCTGACCACACAGAAACCATCGGATCTGAACAGCCAACTAACCACTCCGGGTAACAGTGTCCTCACTGGTACAATGGACATAATGGGACCTTTTAAGTTATTGACAGGATTGAGATAATATATCCAAGGTACCAGAACAGGGCCTGACACATTATATACACTTCATAAGCATGAGCTGCTGTCACTGCTATTATCATCTATGACTCTGGATTCAGATTAATTACATAAGTAGAAACACTGAAGGGTAGAAGCAACATGAGATTCTTTAGCCTCTCGACTTTATTCAAGACACAAACTGAAATGCAGCAGAGACTGCTTTGCTAAATGTAGGAGGGCAAAACTGGATCATTTCTGGATCTACGCACAGTACGCTCTGTCTGGGATTTCACTGTTAGAACTGCTGGCATGCAAAGCTCATTTTAGGTTAATCCAGCAGAAGCAGCTAGCAGAGTACTGAGAATGACCAATACATGAAATACACACATTTGCCTCCACTTCCAGTGTAATCATCGATCAATGGATCAACTGAAGGTAAGCAGGAGGGAAAATACAAGAAGGATCAAAGTTCAGGTTCAGCAGTGACACAGAGAGGGAACAGAGCAGTATTTTGGCATTTGGGGAGATGAAAATATTAACACAGAATATATTATCATTTTACAAACTATATTCATCTAAAATTACATGCTAATCAGTAAGACAAACTAAACTAGAAAATCAGAAGAGGCCTTGAAAAATCTTACTAGAATTCCAAATAATGTTAATATTAATTTTATACTAAAAAACACACACCATAAATATGCTCTATTAAATAAAACCAAATGCTATTCAACCTGAATAATCCAGTTAACTCACTTAAGAGAACTTCTGATTAGGCATAATGCCTAATCAGACATAGGAGATTCATTTTAAGACCAATGAATTACATTAAAATTAGATTCATTTTAAGACAATACTGTAAGACAACATTCTCTGGAAGTCTAATTCTTGAACTTGAGATCAATTAAATAATTTCCCCTTCATATGTTCATAGGGAATAGGGTGGGGAGCATTCACACATATGTCACTGCTATTATATTAACCCAGAGAAACCTGTAACACAAAAACAAAAATTTCAAGTAATATTTTTATGAATTAGTTTCTCAGTGAGAATAGCTTTATGTTTCAAATAAATCCCATTGCTGATCTAAAACAGAAACCTAACAAAAATACAAGTAGTGATATATTCATGAAAAATTAATTTCATGAGTCAAATGGATATCCTGGTACATACTATATAAAAAACTTCTGAGATAACTTTCATTGTTTCTTTTTTTTTTAAGAAGTTAAGGAAAAAACAGTCTGGCTGGTGGGCTCAGCAGTTGAGTGTTGACCCAGGACCCAAGAGTTCGATTCCTGGTCAGGACACATGCCTGGGGTCTTGGGATTGATCCCCAGGAGGGGGCATGCAGCAGGTAGCAGATCTTTGATCCTTTTCATTGATGTTTCTTTCTATCTCTCCCTTCCCTCCCTTCCTCTCTCTCTAAAAATCTATAAACACAAAAAAAAAGAAAAACAAAAAACAAAAAAACCTTTCCCTATCATCTAGCTTCATCAAATTCCTTAAATATAAATTTAAATATAAGAGCCCTGAAGAGAAAAGGATTAGATTTGGTATTGATCCTGAATTTACTTACTGTCAATGATATCACCCAGTCCCTGAGCACGAAGAAGGTCCTTAAGTCGTGTCACCTCCTCCTTTAATTCACGGACGAGCTTGGCATTGGGGTCTTCATTGATAACAGCATTGCATTTAATTTGTTTTGCTCGATCTGCATATCTAGATCCAAAAAGACTCATTTTTACCATTCTTCAAATGCTCTACTTTTCATAACATACCTTTCTTTCTTTCTCTTTTTCTTTTTTAACATACCATTATAAAGTTTTATAATACCTTATAAAGAAGAAGAAAACATCAACAAATCAACAAACGACAAGTGTTGGCGAGGTTGCGGAGAAAAAGGAACCCTTGTGCACTGCTGGTGGGAATGCAGACTGGTGCAACCACTGTGGAGAACAGTGTGGAGTTTCCTCAAAAAACTGAAAATGGAACTCCCATTTGACCCAGTAATCCCACTTCTAGGAATATATCCCAAGAAACTATTATAGAAACACCAATCAGAAAGGATATATGCACCCCTATGTTTATAGCAGCACAATCTACAATAGCCAGAATTTGGAAACAGCCTAAGTGTCCGTCAGCAGATGATTGGATCCAAAAACTATGGTACATCTACACAATGGAATACTATGCTGCCATAAAAAAGAAGGAATTCTCATCATTTGCAGCAACCTGGATGGAATTGGAGAACATCATGCTGAGTGAAATAAGCCAATCAATGAAAAAGAAACACCACATGACCTCACTCATTTGTGGATAATAAAGAGCATTATAAACTGATGAACCAAAAGATAGATATAGAGACAGTATATCAACAAGTAGACTGTCAAATTACAGCGGGGAGGGGAGGAAGATCTGGGGGAGATAATAGATCAACTGAAGGACTTTTATACATGCATATAAGTACAACCAATGGACACAAAACTCTGGGGAGGGAGGGGATGTTGAGGGAGGGAGGGGGGCAAAAAAAATATCAATAAAATATATTAAAAAAAAAAAAGAAGAAGAAGAAGAAAAAGGCTCAGATAAATTTAAGTGATTTTCTCAAGATCACAAAAGAAATAAATACCAGAGAAAGGACTCAAAACTGATTAGTCAGACTGTAAGTGTTCCTTTTCATTATATCAGTGTGTTTAATGACAGAAGAGTAGAAAGTTTGGGATTAAAATAATGAAACTTATTCATATTTAGAAATACTCTATTAGTAAACATTCTGTCACTAATTTTTAAATGGTACATGTAGTCTTAACTATATTATTTTTTTAAACTTAAGCATTTTTTTTTTTTAAATATATTTTATTGATTTTACACAGAGAGGAATTGAGAGGGATAGAGAGTTAGAAACGTCAATGAAAGAGAAACATCGACCAGCTGCCTCTTGCACACCCCCCACTGGGGATGTGCCCGCAACCAAGGTACGTGCCCTTGACCGGAATCGAACCCGGGACCTTTCAGTCCGCAGGCCGACGCTCTACCACTGAGCCAAACCGGTTTCGGCAAACTTAAGCATTTCTATAATGACAAAAACCACAAGGGACACTTCTTTTTATAAATATGAATATTATTTAAAAACTTTCACTATTATCTAATAGTTATCCAAAAATCTAATTTGAACAATATTAATATTTTTCCTATGAAAATGTTTTTCCTTTTTCAATGAAACCGAAAACCATAAACCATAGGTCAATTCTATTATAATAAGAGTCTCCTTCCCTTCACATTTTCCCTATTATGAGAAGGCTGGATCATCACGTACATAAATGACTACCTATAAGAATATGCATGGCCTAACAAAATGACTTAATGTGGCATTGTGTTCTTCTAAGCCAGTGGTCGGCAAACTGCGGCTCGCAAGCCACATGAGGCTCTTTGGCCCCTTGAGTGTAGCTCTTCCACAAAATACCACGGCCTGGCAAGTCTATTTTGAAGAAGTGGCGTTAGAAGTTTAAGTTTAAAAAAATATGGCTCTCAAAAAAAATTTCAATCGTTGTACTGTTAATATTTGGCTCTGTTGACTAATGAGTTTGCCGACCACTATTCTAAGCTATTGGGATCAAATTGGAGTACCTCAGAGTGCTCAAAGTTTCATCATAGTTGATATCTGCTGGGCTCAGAGCAGCAACCATTGCAGTCCGAGAATTGCCACCTAAAAAGATGAATCATGATTATCTTAAATCATTCTCATTTTAGAAAAATTTTATTGAATGTATCAGATCAGACAGCAAAACCTTAGATCCTAAGATTTAATCAAAAGTCAATAAACTTGTTGAATGTCCCCATGTCAGGCACTGTACTCAAATCTTGGTGTCTGGATCTACTATGTCTACCTTCCCTCTTCCCACACCAATCAAGACCTCAGCCAGTTCACCAAAGTTGCTCTTAGCGATGTGAATGTTACTGGTGATGTGGATGGCCCAAAAGGCCATTCTCAGCCTCTTCCTTCTATCAGCAATGCTTGGCACAGCTGATCCCTCCCTCCTCCTCATCAAGGAGGGAAAAGGGCTAAAGAAACAATGACTGAAGGTCCTAAGACATCAACAAAAACGAGTAAGGGTTGGTTATATCTCACTGTGTACACCTCAAAGGAACATGAAGCTTTCAAAGAGGAAGAGGAGCAATAGTTTGAAGCAGGTGTGCAGAGAAGACAACTACTTCACCGTTTATGTCTGGAAGTCAATGATTCAGGGGAGAAAACCCTGGTTTAAATAAAGGTGTGCAAATCCAACCAGCTTAGCAGTGTTCAACATACCTAGATTTTCTCGAAGGAGCCAAGTAAGCACAGAATCCCTGTAGGGAATAAAATCAGTTTTCTTCTTCTTCTTACTCTATTAAACAGAAAGAAATGGTTTTAGTGTTGCTAAGGAGGAAAACATCACATGAAGGACAAACCGCCTAAAATTCCCAAGTAAATCAAATTACAGTAGAACCCTCACTGTAGAAATTTAACACTTCACAGCTTCAATTCTTCACAATACCCCAAAGCTCATGTAATAAAGTAATTGTTTCTTTCTATATTTTATTTTGAAAAATGTGTAACATACACAAGTTTAGAGAGTAATATGAGTTATCATATATTCATCATGCAGCTCTTAACCATTTTCAATATTTTGAAATTACCCCTCAAACACTATTCTACACTTTTTACTCCTGAAACATTTTGGAGTAAATTGCATCATGCCCTTTTTATACCTAAGTCCTTAGCCGATAAGGACAGTCTCTTACAGTTCAAAGACCAAATTAAGGAAATATAACATCAACATACTACTACTATCAATTATCCTGTCCATATCATGTCTTTTATAGCTGGTAATGTTTTAAAGGAAGTCCAACATTTCACCTATAAATACTTCAGGTACAAATTTCAAACAGAGAAAGATTAAAAAAACATAACTGCATGACCATTACACACTTAGCAAAATTAACAGTAACTCCTTAATATATTATCTAATACCCAATCTCAAATAATACTTTTTTACTTTTGCTGAGGGTTGAATGTAAATCCTGTACATTTCAGGCCAAATGTGTAGGAGCCAGTCATTTAGTTAATGCATTTACTTGTTCAACCACCAGATCATCAAGTGGACTGTTACATATCTAGTAACTCTTGTACAATTTGGTTTCTTTAGATGGAAATTATGCCCAAAATAAATGCAATCAGTAGAGTTAGAGTATTAGATCTAAGGAAATAATATAATTTGTTAATCTTGAGACCTGTGAAGACTAAAAAAATGCATTTTTCTATATATGAAGAGTTTATTATACTGTTCTCTCCATTACCCTTCTCATTAGTATAGAATGAAGCAAAAAGCACCAATGTAAAGCCAGTGCTGCAAAGGAGGAAGTTATATCCTTT
Source organism: Pipistrellus hanaki (assembly GCF_964339955.1). Taxonomy (NCBI): domain Eukaryota; kingdom Metazoa; phylum Chordata; class Mammalia; order Chiroptera; family Vespertilionidae; genus Pipistrellus; species Pipistrellus hanaki. Next base: position 195,656,899 of record NC_140504.1, read on the forward strand.
GAAAAGAAACGTTTTTGTAGATAAAAGCTACTTTAGTATCTGCTGGCTGACTAATGTACTGTGATAAGAAGCTACTAGGGAGAATGCCAGGGTTCAGTGATATACATCTCCCCAGCAATGAGCAGTTTTATAATCCACCCCAGGTACAGTGAGCTAAATTACACTAAGGATGATCTAGTTCTTGTAAAAACACAGGTATTCAGAAAAGGCAAACTAAGTAGCTAACCTCTGGTTTGTTGAGGAGGAAAGAAAGTAGGCAAACAGTACTTTAATTCCACCTCTTATAGAAAATATCCCCTCCATCTCAGCCCACCCTCACTGACACGCATTCCAACAATTATAAAGTCATTTCCAATAGATTTTAAATTATACAGACCTCAAGGGAGACTGAACCCCCTCAGTCATTCACAACCTAATGGAACTTTCACTCCACTACAAAATTCTTGAGGCCCGAGACCTCTCACTCCACTTTGCCTATGGTTAGTACTGAAAATGCTGCAAGATTTAAAGCAAGGCAGTTACAATGACTGCAAACAATACTCAAAAATAAGCAGGCTCACTTTGCCTAAAATATTCTATTTTTAGCTATTCCCTAATTTAATATAAAGTTAAATTAAGGAATAGCTAAATGAATATGCATAAATAGAACTTCAATCTTTTCTATTTGAAAATACCCTGGAATTTTAGCCATTTCTTCTCTACTTGCTGTCTTATACAGATAAATGTCATCTGTCTTACACCCATAATTTAAAAAAATCAGTGCTTCAGTAGTTACATTAAAAAGTTTTATTCACGCCGAAACTGGTTTGGCTCAGTGGTTGAGCGTCGGTCTGCAGACTGAAAGGTCCCAGGTTCGATTCTGGTCAGGGGCATGTACGTTGGTTGTGGGCACATCCCCAGTGTGGGATGTGCAGGAGGCAGCTGGTCAATGTTTCTCTCTCATCGACGTTTCTAGCTCTCTATCTCTCTCCCTTCCTCTCTGTAAAAAATCAATAAAATATATTTTAAAAAAAAAGTTTTATTCACATCAATAACTTCTCTAAAAAGAAATATTGAGTTTAAATGGTAATAATCCTGTTTATCTCCCCAGTGGAAATAATAAGACATCTTAATTCACCAAAAATTATGCTTATTGCATAAAAACTAAAATTTATTTCTGACCTTTTATAGTTATAACATGGATGTAAAGTACTAAATTGAGTTTTACAAAACTGCTTATAAAAAGTCATTTGTGAATTACTGAGGCACATAGCAAAGCGGAAAATATACAGTATAGGTAAGTACTTTGTAAACTTCTCCTTGGGTTCATATGGATGTTAATTGATAAGCAAATGAGCAGAACAAGTTAAAACAATCACTAAGTTTTAACAGTCTTTATGGTTCTGGGACCCAGATTAAGTATTTTAAGAATATCCATAAATGTAAATCAAATAGCAGATTTTTTAATCTAAGGCAGCTTTTTCTAATAGCAGAGAAAAACAGAAAAGTGGTATTATTTCTGTCCCTCCCTTTCCCTTCCACCCTCTCTGAAAAATCAATGGAAATATATCCTAACGTGAGGATTAACAAAAATAAATAAGTAAATAAATAAAATAAATAACCCATGACTTTGCATGGTAAAAAACAAGTACAAATAATACAAAGAAAAATAATTAAGAAAAATATACGGGACAAACTGGTTTGGCTCAATGGATAGAGCGTCGGCCTGCGAACTCAAGGGTCCCAGATTTGATCTGGTCAAGGGCATGTACCTTGGTTGTGGGTACATACCCAGTAGGGAGTGTGCAGGAGGCAGCTGATCGATGTTTCTAACTCTATCCCTCTCCCTTCCTCTCTGTAAAAAATCAATAAAATATATTTTTTTTTAAAAAGAAAAATATACAAACAATTCCAAGAAGCCAGCTATGTTTTAGAATGGTACCCTTAAGAAATTTCTTTCATCATCTGCTTGAGAGGTTAATAGATCTCTTCAAGAGACAGTCCATTAGATCAGCGGTCACCAACCTTATGGACCTCACGGACCACCAGTTGGCGACTGCTGTTCCCAAGGTTTCCTTAAACCAGTGGAAACCAAACTTTTGGACCTCACAGACCACCAGTGGTTCATGGACCACCAGTTGGCGACCACTGCTTTAGATCACTAGAAGAGATATTGCAAGATAACACAATGTAGAAACTTCCTCAACTGTCTTTCCCCTTATTCTGAATTCCTTCTTCAAAGTACATCATGTTCCTTAAATTAATTTTGCTGTGAAGCAATTCTAAATTCCAGAGCCATGAAACAAAAAACAAAAACTTTTTCTGAAAGTGCCATTCCTACTTATGTGCCATACATCCTGCTGAGGATTCAAAATCATCACAACTGATTCCACAGCTATTAGTTCATTTTTACCAGCCTCCCACCATACCTTGCTGGTGCAGTTATCCTACAGATGAAAGCATTAAAAAAGAGAATGAGAACACAGGATAAGCCTCCGTACAGAAAACAGTGTGTAATTTTTAAGTCATAAATTGAATATGACTTCTCAGAGATAAGCAAAAAGGCATTTAATTCTTTTTTAAGGACTCAAATAAGATACTAAATTAGAACACACATGACTAACACTTTCTTAGCTTCTAACATAAATAACAAAGCCTTTTATATAAAAATTGTTTCAGTTTTAGTGTTCCAGTGTTAAGGAATAATAAAATAAACTTTTAAAAATACATTACTGGCCCTCAAATCAACAGTTTTTATTATGGCAAACTGTTCAAAATACTCCAAAGTACTGCATCCTACTTAGAAAAGATTGTACAGTAAAAGAAGATACAACAAATACTTATGGTTTTTACGAGATATGAAATAAGGCTCAAAAAATAGCCAAACCTTAGGTCTTTGTAAAGACCTAGCCCTTCCTTTTGCTTACACAGCTCTGTTTACTTTCATTCTCCTATATCTCTTTTACTTTTAGTGCAAAGTGTATTATACCTCTTATCAAAAAGCTCTAAAGGAAGGAAGGTATTATCTAAGAGGGCCAAAAAAGGGCAACCGTCATAAACAATCAAAATATCTGTCAAATACATTTGCTGAACAAACAAATTTTCTTTACAATGAAGTAACACTTACCACTTCCGCCAAGGCTGAAATGACTTTGCCCAGAGTTGTAAGAGACTTATTAATATTTGCTCCTTCCTAAAATCAATTCCAAACATAAAAGAATTTAAGAATTTCTACAACTGCCACATCATATATAATAGATAGAATACAATTAGACATAGGCTTAGCATTATAAGTTTATGACCACAAATTCTAAAAACCTCCTTCAATTCTCAATCTTCCCTCCTCTCCAATTGATAACATGCCAAGACCACATGCCTAATTGCACAGTTCTAAAGTATCTTTGAGATGTTTACGCTCCAAAAATTTACAGATGCAGCCTTTTTCCCACAATTCACCAACATGAAATTTTTGCTCTTGTTAGGCATATCTCTAGAGGAGTTCATGCTTGGTCTCACATCTGGATCTTGTGTATCCTTTTTTCCCACTACTGTCCCTTACTTTCATTTGTTCCTCAAAATACAATTCAACTCTCACCATGAAGTCCTCCTTAATTACTATGCTATACTAGAGGCCTGGCACACAAAATTCATGCACAGGTGCAGTCCCTAGGCCTGGCCAGCAATCAGGGCTGAGCCAATCGGGGCCTGCCAGCTGGGGGGAAGGGCAGGACACAGGAAGTTGGCTATTGGCCACGAGGATGGAGCCGGCCCTCGGCCCCCTGGGAAAGGGGCCATGTCCACTACCACCCACCACCAGTTCCCTGTCCCAGCCCAGGGCCCAAAAGCCTTGGTGGGGTCGGGAGAGGAGGCAATGGTAACCAGGCCAGGCACAGAAGGAATGGACGCCCTACCACCATGTGGTTCCCTGCCTTTCCCCCTCCTGCTCCTTTTGCCGCCAAGCCGCCACCACCACAGCGTGCGGGCAGCAGGCCAATCAGGGCCTGCTGGACAAGGGGAGGGACAGGGTGCAGGAGGATGGCCATCAGTCCTTGGTCTCCCTGTGAAAGGGGCTGCATCCACCACCATTCACCCGGTTCCCTGTCCCAGCCCAGAGCCTAGCCCCAATGGGGGGGGGGGGGGCGGAGGTACCATGGAAGGTTGGCCAGCCAGGGGAGGTTGGCTGTGGGAACACACTGACCACCAGGGGACAGCTTCTGTGTTGAATATCTGCCCCCTGGAGGTCAGTGCATGTCAGCAACCAGTCATTCTGGTAGCTTAGGCTTTTATATATACAGATAATCTTTCTTTGAAGTTATAGAGCAGAATAGGCAACATTTTTCTTAAAGGTATTGTGGTCTCTGTCACAACTTCTCAACCCTACCATTGTAGCATGAAAGCAGCCACAGATAATATGTAAATAGATGTCACTGTACTCTAATAAAATCTTATTTATAAAAACAGTCAGTGGGCCAGATATGACTACCCATGTTATAGAACAATTATTGATGAGGCCATTTGTTTGACAAGAAAAATACCTTTAATCGAGTCCCTTTGGCACCAGTTGAATCAGCTCGTTCACTCCCTGCTAGATCCACCAAGCTGATTTTACTGACCTGGTAGAGAACAATAACATTGCGGCAATTCAAAAATAAGCCAAGTCCAAGTTAAAAACATTTAGAATCAGGAAACTGAAAGATTAAGGCAAGGAGAAGACTAAAAATATTGATTAAGACATATATATATATATATATATATATATATATATATATATATGACATAAGACGACAAAGTCAACATATAGTTTTTATCAATTTAAAGGGCACACAGAAAGATCACAGCAATTATCTATATTTTACAATGATGTCATAAAAAAATGTAAAACTCTGCAGCCACTATGGAAAACATTATGGAAGGTCCTCAAAAAATTAAAAATAGAACTGCCATATGATCCTAGAAATTCCAGTTCTGCATATTTATCCAAAGAAAATGAAAACACTAACTCAAAAAGATATATGCAACCCCAATATTCATTGCAGCATTATATACAATAGCCAAGATAAGGAAACAACCTAAGTATCCATTGATAGATGAATAAATACAGACAGGGTGGTACATACATAAAATGGTATATTATCCAATCATAAAAAAGAATGAAATCTTGCCATCTGCTACAACATGGATGGACCCTGAGGGCATTATGTTAAGTTAAGTAAGTTCAGCCAAGAAAGAGAAATACTACATGATCTCACTTATATTTGGAATTTGGGAGGTGGAGAGGGGGAGTGGGGGGTGGAACTCACAGAAACAGAGAACAAGACAGGTGATTGCCAAAAGCAAGGAGTTGGAGGTTAGGGAAGAATACGAAAAATGGGCTAAGGGAATCAAAAGGTAAAACTTCCAGTTATTAAAGAAATAAGTCATGGGATGCAATGTAGTAGTATGGTGACTACAGTTAATAATACTGTATTGCATGTTTGAAAGTTACTAAGAGTAAATTTTAAAAGTTCTCAGTGTAAGAAAAAAATTCTGTAGTTATATAGTGAAGGAAATTAATTAGACTTATTGTGATGATCATTTCACAATATATACAAATATCAACTCATTATTTTGTACACCTGAAATATAATGTATATCAATTATGTTATACCTCAATAAAGTTTTAAAAGCAGAAAAATATATAAAACTCATTGACCCATTAAATGGCATTAAAATGAAGCTTCCAGCCCTGGCCTGGTGGCTGTTGGTTGGAGAGTCATCCTGTGAACCAATGGTGGGAGTTAGATTCCCATTCAAGGCACATACCTAGGTTTTAGGTTCAATCCCCATGGGGGTGAGTATGGGAGGTAGCCAATCCATTTCTCCTTCACATCAATGTTGTTGTTTTTTTTCTCTCTCTCTCAAATCAATTTAAAAAAACAAAAACCCGTCCCTGCCTTTCCAGCATGGCTCAGTGGTTGAGCATCGACCTATGAACCAAGAGGTCACAGTTCAATTCCTGGTCAGGGCACACACCCAGGTTGTGGGCTCAATTTCCAGTGTGGGTCGTGCAAGAGGCAGCCGATCAATGATTCTCTCTCATTATTGATGTTTCCATTTCTTACTCCCTTCTCCCTTCCTCTCTGAAGTCAATAAAAAAAAAATATTACAAAACAAACAAACACATCCTCGAGTGAGGATTTTAAAAATTAAATAAATAAAAATTTAAAAATGAAGCTTCCAGAAACTGGAACTGTCAAATACTGATGGTGGGAATATAAATGATATTGTTTCACTGTATCATTTTACAATGAAAGACGGAAAACCGTTAGCAGGTTCTTAAGAAGCTCAACATACACTTATAAGATTCAACCATTCTACTTCAAGGTATAAACCAAGAGAAACAAAAACAAATACACACACAAAGACTTGTACACACATGTGAACAGCATCTTCATTTGTAAGATCAAAACCGGACACAATTTAAATGCCCATCAACAGGTGAATTACTGAGCAAACTGTGATACGTCATCTGTATAATGGAATAGTAAACAGCATGAAAGAGTGAACTACAGATACACACAACATAGATGAGTCTCAAAATCGTTATGTTAAGGAAAGAAGCCAGACAAAAAATACTATGTTATTCCTGGAAACTGTAAATTCATCTATAGTGACAGAAAGTAGGTCATGGATTACCTGAGGATGGGGGTGAAAGGAGGGATGTAGTTAGACTACAAAGGAGAATGAAGCAACTTTTTGGGGTACTAGATAAGATACCTAGTTGTAGTATTGCTTTCATAGGTGTATACATATGTGATCCAGATTTATACTTTAAATATATGTTTTACTGTACTTCAATAATACATGAAGTTTTTTTAAAATGCTTCAGGAAAGTTCAGACAAAAGTATCTAAAATTGATTATCATGGAAGCTATGGTTATGGGATTAACATTACTATTTTTGTAGATTTGACGTCATATAAAAGAAAAGAAAATGCTTTCCTGTAAGATATTCCTTGTGCCAATCAGATGAATACCGACTACTATGTGGCATTAATATTGTAACCGCTGGCTAAGCAGTGTCAACTTATTTGATAATCCATATGAAAGATTATATTCTTAAAAATAATTTTCACTAAAAACAAAGAGGTTATCAGGTAAAAGTTAATTCTAGTTTTTAGTGATACTAGTTCCATAAGGTACTAAGTTTATAAGCAAAGGATCTTTTATAATTGCTAGTACAATAACTCTAACTTCAGATAAAAAATCCAGCTATATGCTATGTAGGGATATAAGCAGAGTAGAATTCAACATAAATTTATTATTACCAATAATGACAATAAAGTTAACATTTATTAAGTGGTTACTCTGTGCCAAGCACTATTATGTGTGCTTAACCTGTAATACTACTTAATCCTTTTTAACGATACTATGAGGCTGGGGAAACTGAGGCACAAAGAGATTAAGTAACTTGCCCAAGGCAACACTGCTGAAAAGTGGCAGTGCCAGGATCTAAAGCAAGCAGTTTAATTCCAAAGTCTATATATTTAACCACTGTAGAAAATGAGAAATTAACAAGCAAAGGTATCTGAAGAACATCAGAACTGCTGTACAGTTATTTACTTTCCAAAAAAAAAAAAATACATCTTGTCTGCTTCATGGTTTGCTTAGACATTAATCCTGCAGTAACATTATCAGAGCTTTAAAAAATGAAATACACATACAAAGAAGCTAATAAGATAATTAAGAGGTTCCAGTCAGGAAGAAGAAAAGGGAGGATTTTCTTCCCTCAGAACTACTTAATTAATTCCCTTGCATAGAGAAGTTTTTGAGAACCAAAGTCTTGGATTGTTTTTCCTTTACCCTATTTTCTCTTTTGCAATTTCACTCATGAATCCATACTCAAAACTGGTTTAGAGAGGAATAAAAATGGTAAGCGAAAGGTATAAAATACCCTCCATTAAGTAAAAATCCCCAAAATGCAGAGGCTGGCAAGGACTTCTGAAAATCCCCGCTGTGCACAACTCAAGCCCAGAGACTGAAGTTCTCCTACCTTCTCAGTGGAGAGGTTGGTCTCAGCATCGTGTTTCTTCTGGGTGAAAACAATTGTAAACACAGCATGGGAACGGCTACTTGTTTCATTCATGTTGGTAGCTGCCACTGTCCTAAATACACATAAAGGCGACCACGTGACAATGGAATTCTTAGATGCAAGTTAAAAGGGACATCAGGTTCCACATGACAAGCATAACAATCACAAGCAACAACTTTAATTCACAGAGTGCAAGACTATCACACAAAATGCTCTCAATACACTCTATTTACGAGTTTATCAAGTTACACTCCAAAGGTACGCCCTCACAGTCATGTTTCATACTCCAGTTGTCCCTTTTGGAAACCACTGAGGCATTTAATTTTTATTAGGCGTTCATTTATTCCGGGATCAATTACTACCATAGGCATGTGATAAGCAGCATTTTAGCATAACTTGACCAAAACCCAATAGTAAAACTTAACCGCAGTTCTCTTGTGCCCCAGCAGTGCATTGTTTTGATAGGAAGATAGATACTAAATATGCTGAAGCCCTCACTTCTCAGCACAACCAAAGGATCAGAGGATCCACAATGACAACACTTTCCTAACTACAAAGGGCCTGAAAATGTGCCAAAGGCCTCAGCCATCACTCTCTTCCCTGCCATACCTGGCTTTGTTCCCAGCATCCATGAGGTCAGCAATGTCTGTGTAGGAAGTGACTGCCAGCTTTGACAGATCCTCCACATAGGGGCCAAGAAGTGGGTGCTCGCGTACACGCAGATTACCCTTGTTTTTTGGATTCAGCAAATCTCGTACTCTTTCACAGTAAATTTCCATGTAGCTCACCTAGAAACAAATTATTAACGAATGAGAACTCAGGGGGGAAAATCCTCTAATTAAAAAAAATGAAAAACTTATTAAAAGTAATTAGGGATTAGCAACTTTTACTAAGTGAAATGCCATAGTTCCAGTCCCTTTTATTCTATTAACATATTATTGATATATGCACAGATACCACTGAGTAGGTTAGGACCAGCCTTCTGACTTTCTCAGGGGAAAAAAGGCTGTAAATAAGCTATCTTAGCACACAGTGACTACCACCTGTGTTTAGCAGAAAAAAATAACATTTTTAATAGCAACTTCTCAGTTGTCAATATTTTTTAAAATGTTTGCCATTCTCCAAAAGCTTGGAAACAATATTTCTATTAGTGTTAAAACCAAGGAACTGTATCAATATTCCAGAGCAGTTAAGACAAGAGCCCAGCCTCTCTAATACCAGTACTTAAAGACTGGCCACAATGTGACTGATTATGGGCCAAAATGTATCTATCAGAAGAGATAAGGACTGGTCAGCACAGAATTCAATTGTACGGCAGGACCTATCCAAGTCTCACAGGCGAAGAAGCCACAGACAATGTGCTGTCATGGAGATGAATGTGTTAGGCTATCATTTCTTCACCCGAAGCGATTAAGCATCTATCTAATCAACTCCTCTCCCTCTAACTTCATGCTCACCAAAAACCACCAACAGAGGTCCGCCCAATAATATACCAATCACAAGTGTCTGGTCTGGGTAACAGTTAATCCTCACAGGAAAATAATAAACCAATTTGCTGGTTTCTTAACATCAATCAAATGAGCTTCCTTCAAGAGTCTGCCTTAGAAATGATGGGTTGATCCTAATGAACCTATAAGCTCAGATTTCTAAGCAACAACGCTCTGAAGTTGGGTGAATTTACCAGTGAGCCTACTTATACGGCTTCCCTAGAAATCGGACACTTCTGTATCACTGAGCTACTCAAGCATACAAGGTAACTTCTGCATTTTTCAACTTCAAATTTCTACAGACACTTTTTCAGAGTATCTAAATGGAACCTTATCTCTAGTTCTATTGGCTTTTTCTTTTTTCCAGTCTCAGATCTGTATTTTTATACTGTATTTCAAAATCAATTAAAAAAAACTGAAGATGGTGAAAGATAAAGTAATTGATCTATTACAAAAGTAAAACAACAGGACAACAGATAATCTTTCTAAAAGATGTTTTCCAAGAGAGTGAGATGGTACTTCAATCATTCTCATGTACTTAAACCTGTACATACAATCCTGAATCCCAGGAAGCTATCATATGTTCTTAGAAAACCTGTCCCTTTTCACACATGTATAAGGCTAAGAGCTCCCCAATAACCTGGTAAAGGTTGATGTTTCCCATTACTTATTTTCTAATGTGCAAATCCACTAAGCCACCACTATTTATTAATATTTTACTTCTAAATGAACCAACATTATAGATCCCCACTTAGAAAATTCAATTCATTAAGCACCAGGCATTTTCAGATCTTTTTAGGTACTTGATATATATCAGTTAATAAAGCAGACAAAGATCCCTTCCCTAGTGAGCTTATGACGCTAGAAAGGGAGACTGAAAATAAAGAACAAACATAAAAAAAATAAGTAAAATCATAAAATAGGTTAGACTATGGCAAGTACTATGGGGAAGGAGAGGGGAAGGACAGGGAAAGGGAGACCAGGAGCGCTGGGTGGAAGGCAAGTTGCAGTATTATAAAAGACTAAGGCTCAGTGCACAAAATTCGTGCACTGGGGGGGGGGGGGTCCCTCAGCCTGACCTGCGCCTTCTCACAGCCTGGAAGCCCTCAGGGATGTCCAACTGCCTGCTTGGGCCCGCTCCCCGTGGGCAGCCAGACATCCTTAGCACTGCTGCAAAGGTGGAAAAGGTTCCTGCCACCACCTCTGCATTTGCCAGCCAGGAGCCCAGCTCAAGGCCTCTGGCTGAGCAGCGCTCCCCTATGGGAGCACACTAACCACCAGAGGACAGCTCCTGTGTTGAGTGTCTGCTCCCTAGCGGTCAGTGTGCGTCATATAGATTAATCATTCTGCCATCCGGTCAATTTGCATGTTAGCCTTTTATTATATAGGATGGTCAAGGTAAGCCTCAAAGAAACAGTAAGTATGAACAAAAGACCTGGAGGAGGTGGAAAATTTAGCCAAAAGATATCCAGGAAAAGACAATTTCAGGCAGAAAGAAAAGTAAAGGCCTTGTAGTTAGGAACATTCCTGGTATATTCCAGAAACAGCACAAAAATCCAGTGTGGCTGCAGCAGAATAAGTAAGAGAAAGGCAAGAAAGGAGGCAGAGGACCATAAATTTAAGAAACCACTGTATCAACTGGGGATCTACACTGCAGTCCAAATAAGCCTTTGAATGCAGACTAATATGAAAGAAAAGGGCTTATTTTTTATTACCCACAAGCTCAAAAAATTCTGTCATATGATTCAAAACAGAATAGTTATAGGATGAGACAAGAGAATTCAATTTAACAAAAAATATTTTTAGAGCAGCACATTCCCCTTTTGGTGTATAATGGTCACAGGCAGAATCCTTTAAAACTTATCAATTTATGCAACACTTTATAGGTAAAGAAAAAAAACAAACAAACCAAAGCATCTAAGTAGATTAACTAGACATTGTATAAGTCCTATGGATAATCAAACATATACATTTTTTTTTAATATAAAAACTAGAGTTTGCTTTAAAAGCAGCTTAATTTCTCAAAACAGGCTCATGCTAACAGAATACTATGTTACGGTGTCAGACAGCAGTCTAGTTTCATTCTTTTCCATGTGGCTGTCCAGTTTTCCCAACACCATTTATTGAGAGACTTTCCTTTTTCCATTGTTATGTTTTTGGCTCCTTTATAGAAAATTAGTTGCCCATACATGTAGTAGGGTCAGAACATTTTAATAATAGTAATGACTATAAAATCAACTACCAAAAAATGGAGAGGGTATAAAATAATATCTCTTAAAGCACATACAAAAAAGTGGAAACGTTTATCAAATAAATTAATATATATATAAAATAATTCTATAAACCTCTTCTTAAAAGGAAATCCAATGTCGGGTATACAATGGATGGAGACTAACTTTTCCAAGATTATAAGCAACTATAAAGGGGAAGAAGGGAGAAGAGATTTTATTATATATGCCTGCAAAAAATCATTATTAATAATACTGAAGAGAAAGAGTTCACACAAATAATAAGAATAAGAAAAACATTGCAAACCCAACATGTAAACCGACACAGGCGTCATTTACAAGATGTCCAACCACACTAATAATCAAAGTAATTCAAATTTAAATAAGAGTGAGGCATTTTCCCTTATCAAATTGGCAAAGTTTAAAATGTGAAAATACTAAATGTTCGCAAAGACAGATTTGGATGCTTACACTCCCTGATGGGGCTTCTTTCTGAAATTCAAATGCATTTTTTGACACTCAACATATATACAAAGGAAATCAATGAAATTAAAGCCAGTCTTATAAATAAGGATTTAATTAGAGCATTATTCATTATAACAAAAACTTAGAAATAGCCTAAAAGTACAAAACTGGGGAGTGGTTAAGTGATCTATAGTACAGTGATAATTTGGAGCAATTTAAAAGCAACAGTTGAGGCAATGGAGTATGGAGGCCTCTGGTTTTAACCAGCAGCTGTACTCACCTCTACAGAGTAGGACATTTCTTCATTACAGTTGTCATTGATTTTCTCAAATAGTTCTTCACATAGCTACAGAGACAGGATGAGAGAGAGATGAAGAGCATAAATCAAAGAAGCACCAAGTTACCCAGGACTGTTACACAAATTAGTAATATCCTTTTTCTCTTTCCCCCCCAAAATTAATGGCATCAACAACAAAGGTGAATTCTCTGAGTGAAATAAAAGACAGTTTTAAATACATTTTTCCTATCCATATAATCACTCAATAACAGCATCTCAACAATGTTTCCTTAGAAAGAAACCCACATTTAGAGAAAGGGGAGAAAATTATGTCTCTTATAGTGTTATGTCATTGGCACATTTAATTTATGTAAACTCAACTCTTCATACTATAATACAGTAACAGTAATTTTACTATCAGAATTATTGTAGCAATAAAACTATTCAACTATATTTTACACACACATTTCTTACTGTGATATATACATTTTATTATTATAAATTGTCAGTTACTACATATATTATAAATACATGCATACCTACACACACATATACAGAGAGAGAATACATACTATGGGTAAGGGATAAATTAAGGCATTTTCAAGAATCATTTTGACTAAAACTTTTTCCTTTATCTCTGTCTTAAGACTCTAAACCTTTTACAAAAGGCTACTCTACCAGACAGTGACATTTTTAACAGAAAACATTAATTTTTATAGATCAGAAAAATTATAAAATTTCATCATCCTTACCCCTTGAATTTATTTATAATGTGGTAAGTTTTTAAAAGAATTAACAAAAATCATGTAGGAGGCAGCCAATCAGTGATTCTCTCTCATCATTGATGTTTCTATCTCTCTCTCCCTCTTCCTTCCTCTCTAAAAATCAATAAAATATACTTTAAAAATAAAAAATAAAATATTCCACAATTCTATCAGAAAAGATGTAATTTACAAAAATTTTAGTAACAAACAAATTAAAGGAAAAAGAAGGAGAAACTCAGTGTGGTAATAGATAAATAAATATGACTATTTAGTATAACTTGGCATAATTGTAATCTATAATTATTTTATTGCCCAAAAAGTATTACATAGCAGTAAAAATAGAGACTCCAAAACTACCTTTCCTACATTCGGATTCTGAACAAGTGACATAACCACATGCCTCAGTTTCCCCATCTGTAAAATGAGGGTAGCAATAGGACCTACCTCTTAAGGCCAAATTAGGAGAATTAGATGAGTTAGTATTTGTCAAACACTTGACCTGTGTTTGGCACATAGGGAGTGCTTCAGCATGTTTTCTCTAATAAGCACTGTAACTGTTGCCATTACTATAAACAGAGGACAATTCCCAAATATACAGGATGCGGCAAAAGTAGGTTTACAGTCGTGAGTATGTGAAATAGTTTTTTCTTGTATTATTATTAATTATTGTATTATTTTTCACACAAACCACTGTAAACCTACTTTTACCCCCTTCTGAATGTCTTAATAAATGTTTTTACAGAAAAAAAGATATGTATGTTAATATGTCCCATTTTTTTCTAAAGTTTTTCTTATCTTTGTTACTAATTAAACATTTTAATTACATAGCTGAATTCAAAATTACAGTCCACTAATTTGTCAGAAAAAGTAGTGATTGCTTCTGTATTTTATACTCAAAATATAGAGATGGTCATACTGGGCCTATAGTAAAAAAACAGCAACAAACAAACAAAACAAAACAAAACCTCTTTAAAATTAATTCCAAATATCTTTAACAAAAGCCATATTCCTGTTATTTAAAAATAAGTTCCTTCTAAATACTGATGTCACAACTCCTCTCCATTTCTAAACAATACAAAATCAAGACTAAAAGCTCTTAAAAATTTTTTTCACTGTTCAAACTTAAAGTGATAGTATTAAACTAATACAATAAAAGGAAATTAACTCTAAACAAAGGTGATCAATAATAATCAGATTCTTGCCCTAATCAGTTTGGCTCAGTGGACAGAGCACTGGCCTTTGGACTGAAGTATCCCCAGGTTCAATTCTGGTCCAAGGGCATGGACCTTGGTTGCAGGTACATCCCCAGTAGGCGGTGTGCAAGAGACAGCTGATCGATGTTTCTAACTATCCCTCTCCCTTCCTCTCTGTAAAAAAAAAATCAATAAAATATATTTTAAAAATAAAGTTTTTTAAAAATCGGATTCTTAAGGGGTGATCTATATATAGAGCTTAAAAAAAAAAAAAGTAAGAGCAACAACATTCATTAAGTATTTCCAGGATTCAGAACAGAGCTTGTTACATACTATCTCTTTTTGAAGAAGCTGGTGACATTGTTCAAAAGATAAAAATACCAACATAACATTGGATACATAGCAAAACCTTTACAAAAAAATCAGCTTTCCCACCTTTAAAGTAGACATGTATATATGTCAATCTCTTCCACTAGCTGTTAGCTCCTCTGGGGGAAAGGGAGAGGTGATTTATCCTCATGCCTAGTATGTCAGTCCGAGAATAAACATTTGCTAAATAAAAATAATTGTTACAGCCATTGAAGTCTAAGAGTGATGAGGAACAGAGGTTTTTTTGTTGTTTTTTACCTGTGGAATGATGCCAGCCTGGCTTTCTTCTTGTTTACCCATCATTGTGTACGATTTCCCAGCACCAGTCTGCCCATAGGCAAAAATACAGACATTATAGCCCTCAAAGGCATGTAAGAGCATTTCCTTTCCAATGTCATTGTACACACGGTTTTGAGATGCAAAACAGGGATCTTCAGGCTATAAAGATTAAAAGAAGAAATGACATTTTATTCATATTCTTTCCTATGCTTATTTGATTACTGCTCTAATAAGTACAAGTGCTTTGAATTAATCAGTTAAAATATATATTTTTTTAAGTTTCCCCTACATGTCGTTTATTTTTCTCATTTTATATGCACGCATGGACCACTAGAGTTATCTATTATCCAGGTCAGCCATACGTAAAAATATCTACATGAAGCTATCTAACATGATTACATTTCATTTTCCATAACTTTACAAATATCACTCTTCCATTTCACAGGGAGCTCCAATAAACTTTTCTTCAGAGGAAATGGGACTAAAAGATCAAAGGTCAGGTCCACATATAAAAATACTTTTTGAACTTGTTACCGGTAGTACGGCTATATCTCAACACAGCTTTCAGTGAAGAATGTTCCAACCCCTTGCCTAGACCCTTCCCTTGCCAACTAGGCTTTATCAATGAGGTCCTACAGGTTGGCGACCGCTGGTTTAAAACACCTCCTTTTCCAACACAAATAAGGAAAAATAAAGAACTAAAGAATAACAAGGAGATGCAAAAGCAAACTCTAGTTTAGGAAAAAGCCCTAGAAGCCAATAAGACTGAGGATTCTATACTGAGTAAGGATACTGCGAAGGGCCCCACTCTCCATTTTGCTAGGTGTCGGTAACCTCTGCTTTTCTTGCTGGACCTGAAGGCCCTTTGGAAACACATTCAAAAAGCCCTGCTCCTCTGAGCACATACGCACACTCACCGAGGTGTGAGACCAGTAGGAGTAGTCGAAGCTGAAGGACTTTGGAGCTTCCTTGGGGTTCTTTGGGTTAACAATACCTAGAGAATGAAAATGTTTTGATTTTATAAGTCACTCAGTTACACGTTCTTTATCTTTAGTTCAACATAATGCTCTATGGTAAATTCAAAACATCCAAATCAGTAAATTACTGCTGAATCAAAAACAAAAATAATCTCATTTTAATAGATGATCTACATATGTAATTTGAAAATACTAATCAGGATTCAGAGCAGAGCCTGGTAGACAGTAGGTGCTCATTAAATAGTTTATGACAGAATCTGAGGTAAGAAAGCAGCCAAGATCTGGAAATGGGCCAGATTACTATACCAGGTGCTTCATAAGGCTTCAAATATTTCAACACATCAGAAATAAAAATTAGAAAATTACTGAATCAATCTAGCCACTATTTGAAACAAACTCTTTTTAAAAGCTCTCTCTACTTCAGAAAAGCTTTTGTAATAAAGCATTCATTGAAAAGATAATCTTATTTCTGAAATCCACAGCTGATACGTAAGTGATCATGTATGTATGTGTGTACATTTGTGTATAAGTGTGTACAGTGGAATCACAGACCACTAAATCTTCTGTAGAATGTTTTTACAGCAAAATTACGTTTTGACTGAAAAGCAGAAAGTCTCACTGCCCACATTAACAGTGATTTGTCATGTGATTAATCTTGCCCCAGTTCACTGCAGGGACTGACTGCTGAGGCTTAGCCTTTGTCCCTTTCTCATACACTGAAGCGCTGGCTCCTCAGATTTCACATGGAATAGAATCCTTATAACATGTGTTCATGAAACCTCCTCAAAGACCAGACATCTAGACCAACCTACTTCTCTAAAGCAGGGCCACATCCCGGGGTATCAGTGAGATCAGGATTAAAAAATAAATCTGACCAGAGCAGCTGCTGCTCGGGACACAAATAGCAACAGTTGCTACGGTGCTTAGTTCTCTCTCTTGCTCTTGCTGGATTCCACTGGGTACGGCCGCGGACTTACGTTCCAACCCCAAATGCTGAGAGAGTCTTACTAAGGCGCACACTGCACAGTCATGTGACAGAGACATGGTTCTAGAAAGAACATCTCCTCCCACACAAATGGTAGCTTAAACAAAGAAGAAGTTTCCAAACAAAAGACATTACGTATAATATTTAAGTAACAGCCAACATTCATGGAGCACTTCCTCCAAGCTGTAAGTACTTTCTATGTACTAACCTATTTAATCTCCCAACTATTCAATAAGGCAGATGCTTAATTATCCCCATTTAATAGATAAACCATCACAAAGAGGTTTAAATAACTTACCCAAGGCTACAGAACTAGCTAGTGCCAATCCAGGATGCGAACATAGAGAGTTTGGCTCCAGAGGCCACTCTGAGCCAAAATACTCATCATTGAAATGCTTATTCCCTCTGCAGCCACTGCCAGTAAGGCATCTTGAATGAATATGCACACATATATGTATGTGTATGCACATATATTATGACTAC
This sequence comes from Pipistrellus hanaki, assembly GCF_964339955.1. Classification (NCBI taxonomy): domain Eukaryota; kingdom Metazoa; phylum Chordata; class Mammalia; order Chiroptera; family Vespertilionidae; genus Pipistrellus; species Pipistrellus hanaki. Next base: position 195,674,455 of record NC_140504.1, read on the forward strand.
CCCCTAAAAGTATACCGCAGGCATTAATACTCTTCTTACCCACTTAAAACTATCGATAGGAACTTAATGATTATAGTTCCTAAAACATGAAAGACCACATACAAACTCTACCAAGCGAAGAGGAAGATGGTGCCATGCTGCATGAGCCACATTCCAGGCTGCAGTGGCTCAGCAATGATGAGATGAGACATAGGATATAACTTCTGTAGTCTTCCCATTAAAAAAAACATGGTTAAAACAAACACTTCTAACCTTTGGAAAATTTGCTATTATAAATCTTTTAAGCATGTTTCATTAAGTCTTGTGTGTTTTTTTCAAGTGAGTTCAAATGCATTTTATTTTTAGACGACCTACATGACAGATTATTCTTTCTTTTTCTTTTTTTTAAATTCATTTCTTTCTTTTTTTTTTTTTTTACTTCTCTGTTGATTTCAGAGAGGAAGGAAGAGGGAAGAGAGAGACAGAAACATCAATGATGAGAGAAAATCATTGATCGGCTGCCTACTATATGCCCCCCACTGGGGATCAAGCCCACATCCTGGGCATGTGCCCTTGGCCAGAATGGAATCCAGAACCTCTCAGTCCGCAGGCCAATGCTCCATCCACTGAGCAAAATTGGCCAGGGCATGACATGTTATTCTAAAAACAATGCCTCTGCTCCAAATACATCAAGGTCAAAATAAATAGAGCTCAAGATAACATCAGTCCCATTGTCCTAGTCCTCAAGTGTAGACAGAAAGCAGCAGCCAGGTGCTCGCTTCGGCAGCACATAACTAAGATTGGAATGATACAGAGAAGATTAGCATGTCCCCTGCACACAGACGACATGCAATTTCATGAAGCATTTCATAGTTTTTAAAAAGAAAAACAGCAGCCAGTTACAATGACAGGTGATAGATCCAAATTGCCAAATTTGTGAACATTTTCCCATTTCTAAGCCATCCTTAAAGAAAATCCTATTTGCGTCACAACACCCTCACGGAAGTGCTGCAGAGCAACCATGCCATCTGTTTTCACCAATGAAGAACTGGGAGGTTCTGAAATTAGCAAGGATGTGCTTGATTCATTCTGCAGCCCATCATAAAAGGATTTACTCTTTCATAAAAGGCTGTACTCTTTCTGGTCTCTGTTCTTCAAGTTTCCCTTTGATTAATTTCATGTCATCTTTGACATACTTCTTGTAGGCTTCCTTTGTGAAGCTGGTTTCCTGCACGTGATGGCTCATGCAACTATCAACCAGTCATTACTGTGCTTTCAGTACCTTTGCCCTCAGTAGTCATCATGTTTAATAAAACCTTCTTCCCAGACCCCATTGAATGGTGTCTCATTCTCCAAGGTTGCCCACTCTCACTTCTCAAGTCATACTATCGCTTTAAAAACTTTACTGTGCTTTGTTAATCCTTTCTTGTCCTGTGACAAGAAACTGGATCGGGTTGAGGCCTCCCTTGACCTCCCCGGGTGCTGCCCAGCATAAAAATGACCTCTTTCCCTACAAGGAATATACTTTAAAAATATATATATTTAGAGAGGAAGGGAGAGAGATAGAGAGCTAGAAACACTGATGACAGAGAAACATCAACCAGCTGCCTCTTGCACACCCCCTACCGGGGATGTGCCCGCCCGCAACCAAGGTACATGCACTTGACTGGAATCGAACCTGGGACCTTTCAGTCCGCAGACGGATGCTCTACCACTGAGCCAAACCGGCTTCGGCAAGGAATACACTTTTTGAGGACTGAGTCAGAACATAACTCTTACTTTAAGTGCTATAAACTTCATATTGCTTTATTTCCTATAAAATCACCTTTTCATACCACTTTTCAAGGTCCCTTTTAAACTCATCTGCACCTGAGGCTTCTTTTCCAATCAAGATTTCTCTTACATTCCAGACCTGGATTCACCTCCACAAGCAACTTTTCACAGATGACCTTGGAGTCGTATTTGACTTTTTCTCTCACCTTCCACCTCTGATCTGTCCTGTCAGCTCCAATTTCAAATGTATCCAGAATCCCATGGCTTCTTACCATTACCATTTTATCACCCTGGGCCAAGCCACTATCTCTCTCACCAGGATGACTGCAATGCATCCTGACTGGGTTCCCCGCCCCGAGCCCTGAGGAGTCTAATCGCCACATTGCGGGCAGTGAGCTTTCTCAGACGTCCTTGTCAAGGTTCAAGGGAAAACTTTTCAATGGCTTCCCATCATACATGGAATAAAACCCCAAGAGGCTTTATAATGGCTCCATCTCCCACTCCCTCTCTGACCTTCTCTCCAAAGATTCACCAGTCAGTCCAGGTCCATTGCCTTCTTATTAAAGACACAGGGTAATTATGGCTCAGGGACTCCATTTACTGCTCTACCAGGAACGCCATTCTCCCAGTAAGAGCCCGCTCCCTCACTTCACGCAGGTCTGAGGGGACTGCAGTGGCGCTGGGGAAGGATGTAACAGGCATTCCTCAGTCCAGTGCTTCAGAGGAGCCGTGCTGGACTGGAGGGTTAATGTCAGTTAGGGTCTATGCTGTTTGACCCACAGGAAAAAGAAAGCTATTAGTTCTAATAATTAGAACTTTAAAAAAATCAAACACCTACTCAAAGTCAAATCTTCTCCTGTCACCATATATTAGAATCCCCTACTCCTCTCACCCTCTGGGTGATGGGCACATGGTGCAAATATACAAATATTGTAAAATAGAAACCTACATCTGAATGTATATGTTCAGATTGACCAATGTCACCCCAATCAATTTAATAAATATTAAAACAAACAAAAATACTACATTACAATGGCATCCAACTAGACAAGTCCATTTTCTTGATCTTCTGCCTGGTTGTCAATAGTCCCTGTGCCTTTGCTGCCTGTGCTTTTAACTCAGTGTACTCCACTCTCCAAGTATCCCAAGACTGAGGTGGCTTCCATGCAAATAATCTTTCTAAAGAAATGGCGGTTGTAAAAAAAAATCAAAAAAAAAAATCTCAAGATCCTATTTTAAGAAAGGAAAAGTTTAACAGCACTTTCATTCATTGAACACAGTCACTGAGCACATTTATTAAGCATAAACTATGCACCAGGCACTGTGCTGGGGATATAATGGCAAGCAGAAGAGTTATTTCCATCCTTCTGGAGTGTATAGCCCATGGAGGAGACAGAACTATAATCACACAAAATACAGTTAGGAGATATAAGGCGAGAGCAGGGTTGGTTATTTCTAATAAGAATGGGCAGGCTGCCACCTCTGAGAAGGTGATATTTAAGCAGGGATCTGAATGACATTTGAGGAACAGGTATGACCACCAGTGTAATCAGAGGGGTAGAAGTTGACAAGATGTGAAATCACATAGCTAGCCAGAGGCCAAATTCCTTGTCGCCAGTGTGAGGGTTGAGCTTGTTTTTGTTTTTGTTTTTTCATTCTAAAAGTGATAGAAGCCAAGGAAGGATTTTAAGCAGAGGGGGTGACATAATCTAATTTACTTTTCCAAACTATGACTGGCTACTGCACAGGAACAAGAGCAGGAAGAGAGAAACAGGAAACTACTGTGTATTGACTTAGATAAGAGTGAAAATGATAAAAAGTAACTGGATCCAAGATAGCTTGTGAAGGCAGAGATGACAGGACTTACTGATGAATTACAGGTGGCCTGTAAGAAAGAGGGAGGCAAAAGGGACCCCAAATTAAAAGAATGAGTAAGAATGAAGGAAGAACCACTTTAGGTGTGTAGGGAGGCAAAATAAATATTTATGTTGATATACTTCTTAGGCTTTCAGAGGTAAGTTAGCAGCTGGGCAGACAAGCCTATAGTTCTATAGAGAGATCCAGGCTAGAGAAATGGATTTGGTCGTCACCACCCTCAATGACACTTGAAGCCTTGAGCCTAGGTAAAATCACTTAGGGAGTCTGTCTGTCTTCTCTAGAGACAGATAATAGCTAAAAGAGAAGAGACAAAGTCCTGGTTCACAGAGGAAGGCGAGGAAGAATGGAGAATGGCCTGTGAGTAAGGAAGGCAATCAGGAGAGCAAGGGTACTGAGAGCGAAGAGGCGGAAATGTTTCAAGGATGAAGTCAAGCTGTATTGGCTGCTACTATTACAATGCTTACTACCCTCACCATCCTCTGGATTCCCTAGGGGAAGGAGTCTTTGTTCAGGCTACATCCTGACTTCCCCCAAAACTCGCTCTGCTCACCCTCACCTCTGGGCTTGGCTCCCTAACACTATTGAGACCTTGTCTAGTTTGAATGCTGTTTTCTTACGTTTCCCTTTATATATCAGAAAGGCAGCCTCAAAACTGAAGATCTTTTGTATCTTTCCCCAAGTCCAAAAGGAAGATGATGCCCCCTTTAGCCTCTCCCTACATCTTGCACAGCTTTCCCTGTCCATCTTCAAATGTTTTACTCCTCATGCTGCGGCTGGCATTTCCTCAGGAGAGCTGAGGAGTGAGACCAGGACAGCGTCTTCCATGGAAAGGCTTACTTGCAGACCCTCAGCCGGGAGAAATGGGAATGCCTTTAAAAGGACTGTCATAAATGTTCCTTAGGTTTGCATTTTCTGATGAACCACAGGACCATCTCTTTTGTGGAGTCCCTTCAAGTCAAAATTAGCCTTACACAATTCGTTAAGTCCCTTAATTTTACCCTTTCTTCCTTGCCTTCTTTCTGACTGTGTTACTTCAGCATACAGATGCAGAAATAATGTTTTAATTACTAACCATTAAAAAACAAGGCAGTCAAAACAAAATGAGTACTTAAAAGCGGTTTATTCTCCAGAATAATTTTGTTTATCTAAATCTCAAAGTCTCTATGTAGCAATTATACTGTTGTTGGCAAACTACTAAAGAATTTGCCTACAACTACAATTAACATATCAGTGTGGTAACACTGTAACTTTATATTAACTTTTCTATCACAGCGTGTGTGGGGTTTGTTAAAAATCCTAGTGACATCCTCAGCAAACCTTCTCTTCCAAAATCTTCCCGTAGCCAAAATTAAGAAAAATGGCACACAATAGGAGTATTTTGTACACCATTTATATTCCAAAACCATAGAACCAAAACCCATAAGCAGCCCCCTCCCTACTCAGAATAATGTATTTCCAAAAATATAATAAAGTGGTCAAGCATACTGCCATAAGGAGAATTTGAGCAAAAGACCTATAATTATAAAATTTCTTAATTATTTAAAATAACAAACTTAGCCGAAACCAGTTTGGCTCAGTGGTAGAGTGTCGGTCTGCAGACTGAAAGGTCCCAGGTTCGATTCCAGTCAGGGGCATGTATGTTGGTTGCGGGCACATCCCCGGTAGGGGATGTACAGGAGGTGGCTGGCTGATGTTTCTCTCTCATCGAAGTTTCTAGCTCTCTATCTCTTTCCCTTCCTCTCTGTAAAAAAATCAATAAAATAAATAAATAAATAAATAAATAAAATAACAAACTTAGATTTCAAATATTATAATCAGGATTAATGTACTCTATGTTCATGATATACTCAATCCCTTTGTATTAAAAATAAGCATACAATAGGAAGAAAAACTACCAGCTCTATTAGTGTCACAATTTTATTAACTGGGTATAAAATAAATATGCTAACTATAATAAATATTAAACAGACTCTCAGTTAACAATCATTCTACTCTTCCTTAGCAAATGTTTGTTAATTTTTATTTATTGATTTGAGGGAGAGAGACATCAATTTGTTGTTCCACTTATTTAGGCATTCCTTGGTTACTTATTGTATGTGCTCTGACCAAGGACTGAACCTGAAACCTTGGCATATTGCAGGGGTACGGAACCTTTTTTCTGCCAAGGGCCATTTGGGTATTCATAACATCATTCGTGGGCCATACAAAATTATCAACTTAAAAATTAGCCTGCTATATTTGGTCAAACATTTCATTAACTCATCCTTAAGGTCTTTGCAAGGCCAGACCAAATGATTTCACTTGCCTTATGTGGCCCTCCAGCCAGAGGTTCCCAACCCCTGGGTGTATCTGGATGATGCTCTAACCCAGGGGTCCTCAAACTTTTTAAAGTGGGGGCCAGATCACGGTCCCTCAGAGAGCTGGAGGGCCGGACTATATGAACTACTAATTCCTACTGTAACACCTCGGCTGCGCTCACTGCCCAAAAAACCTGGTGGGCCGGATCAGACTCCTCTGCGGGCCGCATGTGGCCCGCGAGCCATAGTTTGAAGACCCCTGCTCTAACCCCATGGACAGCAAACTGCGGCTTGCGAGCCACATGTGGCTCTTTGGCCCCTTGAGTATGACACTTCTACAAAATACCACGGCCTGGGCAAGTCTATTTTGAAGAAGTGGCGTTAGAAGAAGTTTAAGTTTAAAAAATCTGGCTCTCAAAAGAAATTTCAATCATACTGTTGATATTTGGCTCTGTTGACTAACGAGTTAGCGGACTACTGGTCTAACCAAATGAGCTACCCGACCAGGGACTAAGAAAATGTAGAATGATTTTGACGGAATATCATTTGGAAGGCCTCAGTTAGCTTTCACTCAATCTAAATGGAACAAAGGTGTCTGAGCTAATATTAATACCCTTTTTATTCATAATTTCCCTACATCAAGAGAGGACATTAAAATAAACTTTAATCTGCCTTAGCTGGTTTGGCGCAGTAGATAGTGTGTCGGTCTACAGACTGAAAGGTCCCGGGTTCAATACCAGTCAAGGGTACATGCCTGGGTTGCAGGCTCAATCCCTAGTGTAGGGCATGCAGGAGGCAGCCGGTCAATGATTCTCTCTCATCATTGATGTTTCCATCTCTCTCACCCTCTCCCTTTCTCTCTGAAATCAATAAAAATATACTTTAAAAAAAACATTTTAAAAAGGAAAAAATAATAAATTTTAATCTAACAGTTAAATTCAAGTTAGACGTAGACATTCAGTATTTACACAGAACAGAAAACAATGAAAATATTTTGAGAGGCAATATGTATAGCACCGAGGTTAAGAGTGAGGGCTCTGGAGCCACACGGCATTTTCTAGTTTTTCCAGTACCTACATGTGCAATTCCAGGCATGTTAGCCAGTAACTCTCCCCCTGCCTATGAATGGGGCAAATAGGAGTAAGTATGGCCTGGGCCATGGGGCTCAGAGGTTAAGTGTCCACCCATGAACCAGGAGGTCACAGTTCAATTCCTGGTCAGGGCACAAGCCCAGGTTGGGGGCTCAATCCCCAGTAGGTAGCATGCAAGAGGCAGCCAATCCATGACTCTCATCAATGATGTTTCTCTCTCTCTTTTCCTCTCCCTTCCTCTCTCTGAAATCAATAAAAACTTTCCCCCCCCAAAAAAAGTAAGTATCTGCCACAGAACTATTGTGAAGATTAAATGACTTAAAATCTGTAAGTGCCTTACATGGCTTAAGTGTTCATTACTATTGTTAATTACTAATCAAGCTCCCCTCACCCCACTAAAAGGCAAAAGAGTACAAAAAAACACCCAAAAAAATAACAAATAAAATCTGCTTTTGTTTTTCCCTTCATCCATTTTTGCCTACTCAAGTTTATTCCGTCACAAAAGGAGTTCTTAGGCATCAGCCCAGAACAATGTCATAAGGAAACACTAACCGTAGTTAAATCATTTCCTCACGCAGGCAGCTTCTGCTAATTCTGGCCATATTGTTTTCTGTTCTGCCAAAACAAAAAAGGCTTTCCAGACATTCCTACCTTTCCTGGCCCTATCCCTCAGTTATTTAGATGTTTTTCCTCAATGCTTTCATTAACAGTCATCACACGGCTTTTATTATTTATCTCTAAGACAAGACTAAAAACCCTCTGAGTAGTATGTACCCTCCCAGCCTATCCTTGCTGAATAACAAAAGTCTAATGTCCTATAGATGCTCTCAAAAACCTAATTTCATATTTCTACCAACTCTACTTATACATCAATCATCCACAAATAGAAATGTTTTCATAAAATAAGCATAATTCTTGATATACTACGAAAATTAAGTTATGAATACCTACACTTCGCTTATCATGTGACCAAAGTAGTGGGTCCTTTGTAGTCGGCATTCCTAGCTCCCATTACAGCACTTCACACCACTTTGGGCAACTAACAAAAGCAATCAGCATATGTTGGTGGCATGAACTTTATAAAAAACGAACTCCAAAACATCTCTTGAGAACTGCAAATGTCATACACCTGAAAGTAATATAATGTTACTAGAGGACCAGTGCATGAAAATTCATGCACTGGAGGTGGGGGGTCCCTCAGCCCGGCCTGTCCCTCTCAGAGTCCAGGAGCCCTCAGAGGCAGTAGGCAACTCAGCGATCCAGGGAAGGCGACACCCCCATCACACCTCTGCTGCTGCCACTGCCTGCAGCACAAGCCTTGGCTGGCCCTGGTTATCTGAGCCTCAGGCAGCCCTGGGAGGCTGGAGGGCAGAGGGGACTGGATGCCTCCATCTTGTGGCTATGGGTGCCACCATCTTTGAGAATGTGATGATCAATTAGCATAGTCCCTTATTAGATAGGATAGCAGGTCAGAGCTCATGGTTAGAGGTGGACAAGTAGTAGATGAAGAGCTGGTTTATCCTACTTCCCCAGCCACTCTGTGAAGCACTTTGGGTGCTATGTGATGAAATTCACTTTAGTCTGATCTAACTATAATTAGCCCTGGCTTATCCCAGAAAAGACTTAAGGAGATCTCATTCTGATTTCAAGGCTAGTGCCTCTTAACCCTTTTGGGGGACATAGATCTCTAAAAATGTAATGGAAGTGATTACTCCCTCCCAAAGAAAACACATAAGACATTTATTTTTATTTTTGTTTTGCATATAATTTCAAGGGACCATCTTGACAGACACTCAGAAGTCTATGCACAGGTCCCAAGAAAAGAAACCAAACTAAGATGCAAGTGAGAATTAGGTAATACTAATAGAGAAAAAATATCTAAAGACTTAAAGACTAGAATACTAAAATTCTAACCATTTAACCAAATAGAAACAATTAAGTTCATCAAAATGCAGCAGGCGACTGTGGTAAGGAGTTAACTAGACAATAAAAAATGCTGCCTAAGTGGGAGAAACTTGGAATATAATAGGATATTATTCAACAAAGCCATTTGTGTATGCACTCGGGTCTCAAAAATGTCAAGGCAGTAACATTTATCTGTGCCATGGAAAATATTTCCTCTGAGACCAGAAAGTGCTTAAATAAAACTGCTGCTACTCAGTTTTCAGATCTGGCACATTCCCTAAAATACCCTTCACCCTCTTCTACTTTTTCATAAGATATCTTCTGGCAGGGACATTCCATCTGCAATCAGCTATAATCCCTGTAAGCAGCAGTTCAGGCCAGCTTGCCAGCATAGAATTCTTTTAATGCAGCGAACGCATGTGGCTATAGCAAATTCATTTCATTTTTTCAACAATTCTAGGTTCAAAATGCATGCTCTCTCCCAACCTTAAGTCCAATGTTCCTTTTTTTTTTTAAGCCATTAATACTTTCTAAAAATAGCAAGTGGCTCACTTAAAACCTCTCATTTAAAAAGCATCTGGATTATATATTAGTCAAATTACTAATAAATAGCCACATTAAAAAAAAAAAAAAAAAAGCGGAAATAGAAAATGTTAGTAGAAAACCGAAAACGCCAAAAATCCTAGAGGAAAAGGATTCTGATACAGATAACTAGCTTTCCAAGAACAAACACCTTTCAAGGAACCATAATTGCTCCAAGCCCTGGGCCATGACAAAGTAAGTATTTAGCTAGAAAACTAGCCCTATTTTTTCCAAGGCCAATTCAGCGAAAGAGCATATTTGTTCCAGTAGATTAAGGGTAATTTAAAAGTCAAATTTCTCCTGCTGAACACTTACATGCAAGAAGTGTATATATAGCCAGATGAAGGTGAGGAGTACTGATATCTAGTCATAGCACAAGTTCTAATAAGCTACAATTCTGAAAATTTCCCCAAACATATTGGATGTTTAGTTTACAATTCTATTTATTCCTCAAGGTCTAGCTAAAATGTCCTATCATCTATGAATCTTACATTAGTCCTTTGCCAAACTCACATTTGCACTTTTTAAAAATCCTTTTTTATGACAATTATCACTTTCATCACCTTTACTTTGTATTAAGGTTATTTTATTATATCTTATCTCTCCTACCTAGAACTAAAAACTCCTTGAGGGCAAAGTCCTATGGTACAGACAATTCTGTAATCCCTACAGGCACACATTATAGTAGACTATCAAAGAGGAAGGGAAAGAGAGAAAGAGCAGGGCAGCCTGGTAGTCTAGAAAAGTTTTGGACAAAACATGATGGAAAAACCATTGGTAGTTCAGCACCTTGCTTAAGGTGGTCTACAGACTGGCTTACATAGGACTCGTACAATATATCCAGACCTACTTTAACCAAATTATTAATTATTTTTAATAATAAAAATCAGCCTAGCTGGTTTGGCTCAGTGGATAGAGCATCTGATTGCGGACAGAAGGTCCTGGGTTCGATTCCAGTCAAGGGCACATGCCCAGGTTGTGGGTTCGATCCCCCGTAGGGGACATGCAAGAGGCAGCCAATCAATGATTCTCTCTCATCATTGATGCTACTATCTCTCTCTCTCCCTCTCCCTTCCTCTCTGAAATCAATAAAAATATTAAAAATAATAATAAAAACCAGGCATTTCTTCTTTAATGTTTTATCAAAAGACATATCAAGCCCTAGCCTGGTTGGCTTGGTGGACAGAGCATCAGCCTGTGGACTAAAGTATCCAGGGTTCAATTCCTCCGGTCAAGGCACATGCCCGGGTTGTGGGCTTGATCCCCAATGTAGAACATTGATGTTTCTATTTCTTTCTCTCTCTCTGAAATCAATAAAGATATATTAAAAAAAAAAAAAAAAAAAAAAAAAGACATCAATATTTTCAGTGGTTCTGGAAAGATTTTTTACGGGTTATAAGCAAGAATGGGTATATAAGACATAGCCTCACAAATTCTAAACTTTTATGGCCCTATCCTAAAAAGGTGGTCAACCAGAAATCTTATTTTCTTCTCTAGTTTGTTATCTACCACAAATGAAAACATCTGAAATCTTTCATCAACAGTGAATAACATATTTGGATAATTTTACTTTTTCACCCTAAACTGACATTATTTTCTATACAATCAAAATAAGGTAAAAAAGAGAGCTATGTATCTTTAAAAAATAAGATCTAAGACCTTTTTTAAAAATTAGCCATCAATAATCTCTTAATGAGCTTTTAATCCAAAAAAACAGCAGTCAGAAAGTCAAGCAGACCCAGACCATTTCTCATAACTACCAAGAACTAAAGAAATTTTACCACATACTCTAATGATTTTATTCTCCTGGACAGTCAATGGATTACTGTTCTTTTATATTCTACTAGAGGCCCAGTGCATGGAGGGAAAGGGGCCTCCACCCGGCCTGCACCCTCTCTAATCTGGGACCCCTTAAGGAATGTCCAACTGCCCATTTAAGCTCAATCCCAGTCAGACATCCCTCTCACAATCCAGGACTGCTGGCTTCCAACTGCTCCCCTGCCGGCCCGACTGCCCCTAACTGGCCTCCCCTGCTATCCTGCTCTCCCCCAACTGCCCTCCCCTACAGGCCTGGTCCCCCCAAACTGCCCTCTGCTGCAGGCCTAGTCTCTCCCAACCGCCTCCCCTGCAGGACTGGTCCCCCCAACTGCCCTCCCCTGAAGGCCTGGTTGCTCCCAACTGCCCTCCCCTGCTGGTCTGGTCATCCTTAACTGCCTTCCCCTGTTGGCCTGGATCCCCCCCAGCTGTCCTCCCCTGCAGGCCTGATCGCCCCAACTGTCCTCCTGCAGGTCTGATCGCCCACAACTGCCCTCCCCAGCTGGCCTGATCACCCACAACTGCCCTCCCCTGCTGGCCATCTTGTGGTGGCCATCTTGTGTCCACATGGGGGCGGCCATCTTGTGTGTTGGAGTGATGATCAATTTGCATATTACCTCTTTATTATATAGGATAGTTTTTCATGCTAAAGTCACTCATATGTGGAATCTAACGAACAAAATAAACTGATGAACAAAATAGATCCAGAGACACAGAAGTATAGAACAGACTGCAGACTCTGAGGGAAAGCAGGAGAAGAGTGGGGGGTCAGGGAGGGTATGATGATCAACCAAAGAACTTGTCTATGCTAAAGAGAAACGACATGCAAATTGACCATCACTTCACAATGACCAACAACCAATCAGGAGTGAGTAACCCAACAAAGATGTCAGCGGCCCCGCCCCCCAGCCACTCTGGGCCTCTGGGCCTCTGGGCAGCAGGCATGCAGGCACGCAGCAGCCAGCAGCCGGGTGGGGTGAAATGTAATGCCTGCTAGGAGGGGTTGGGCGGGGGGCAGGGGAGCTACAGGAGTGGTGCTCCGGCTGCAGCAAAAACTGAAGGCTCTGGTCAGAGTGAAGACTGAAGGCAGCGGCCAGAGCGAAGGCCTGGGTCCCAGGAAAACTGGTGCTGGCAGCCAGGGGAAGAAAAGCCTATTGCACGAATCTTCGTGCAACAGGCCTCTAGTATGCATACATGTATGCATAACCCATGGACAGAGACAATAGAGTGGTGAAAGCCTGGGGTGGTAGGCAGGGGCAGACTAGAAGGGTCAATGTAGGGAAAAAGGGAGAACATACAGTCTATAATACTTTCAACAATAAAGATTTTTTTAAAAAGAAATAAGTATAATAATTAAAAAATAATAATACAATTATTAAATTAAAATAACAGTATAGTATAGAGTGGTAAGTGGTAATATCCAAATACTCATGTATTCTGATCACAGCAAGAAGGGACGGAGTTAGAGTAGAAAAGTGAAATATAACTGATAGAAAACAACATGTACTTACTAGTCGAGTTGCCTTGCATCTGAATGATGCACTTGGACTCTTTGCTGGTCTCTCGAGAATTGAAAGGCCGCACTCGCACAGCCACCTTCACTGAGGCTCCCGACATCCTGGTGGTCTTGTTATATAATTGCAGTCCAGAAATAAAGAATCAAATCTTCTTTTGAAGTTATGTCCAAGTTTCCTTTGAAAATAAAAAAGTTCCATAGAAGGCAGTCAGAATTAAAGAAAGCTTGGGCTAATTTGGGCATATGAGCTACTATCTTATATCTGAGGGCTATTTTTGTTTCCATTTCTAAAAACCCCATTCCCTGTAAGTCTTATATTCTCAATAGTAAATTATCAATAAGAAAATTAAGACTGAAATTTGTTTTCCTACTCACTTCATTATCTCTTTACCATACCTAAAAAGTCCCTAATCTTAATTTAATTTTAAAAAATGAACTGCAAAATAACAGGTTAACTAGCTTACTCTGTTTTTCTTACACAAGTATATTCTCATCTGCAAAAATGACTTATTACTTTAAAGAAATGCACTGAACTTTCTGTATACTTCAATTCCAGCTTGAAACATTCAGTTATATGATGTATAATAAAACAGCAAAGGACAGAGTTCCAGCTCACTCCTTTAACTTCTATGTATTCAGAGATTTCTTTGACTTAGATGGACCCTTCAATATGTATGTCATTTGACCCTCATGACTGTCCTGTACAATAAGCAGGGAAGGCTCCAAGAGACGGAGGTTCTATCCTCTGACATGCCACTGACTCATGGCAGAATCAAATCACTACATTACTGAATGAAGCCACAGGAAAAAATGTGAACATTTTTCAGAGGAACAGTTTCCCTCTCAACAAAACAAAACAGACGCTATTCTGTGAAAAGAATCCATATAAGTAATTTCCACAAGAAAAACCAAATCTCGCCAAAGCCGGTTTGGCTCAGTGGGTAGAGCGTCGGTCTGCGGACTGAAAGGCCCCAGGTTCGATTCCGGTCAAGGGCATGTACATTGGCTGTGGGCACATCCCCGGTGGGGGGTGTGCAGGAGGCAGCTGGTCGATGTTTCTCTCTCATCGACATTTCTGGCTCTCTATCTCTCTCCCTTCCTCTCCGTAAAGAATCAATAAAATATATTTAAAAAAAGAAAAAAAAGAAAGAAAAACCAAATCTCAATCTGTCCTCTATCCTGTTAATCCTCTCTATATATAAAAGACTAATAGGCAAATTGCCCCCTTGGGAGTTCAACCAGGACAGAGGGAGTTTGATCACCTGCTATGACGTGCACTGATCACCAGGGAGCGGCTCGGAATGAAGGAAAGCACCAGCCGGCAGCCGGCAGCTGGGGAAGGAAGGGCTGGCTGGCAGTCGAAAGGAAGGCCCTGACAGGCAGCCGGAAGGGCCCAATCAGCCCTGATCACCAGCCAGGCCCAGGGACCCTACCCGTGCAGGAATTTTGTGCACCAGACCTCTAGTATAAACATATTGAAAAACCAAGCAAACGAAAAAAGAAAAATACTTTTGTGTGCAATTAGCAGGGAACCACAACAGAACTTAATTTAAATCTGACCAGTTTTTCTCCACATCACTAAGTAGGAATGCTAACCTCAGTTGCACAACTGCAAAACTTTTTCACAAGAAAAGGCATTAAAAAAATTACCTATCTTATCTCAACAGCATCATTACTATTTGAAAGTCATGTTTTTTGAAGCATGTCTATTGTCCATCTCTCTCACACCATCATCAGAATGTTCACAGATCTTATTCACTAGCACTTAGAACAGTACCCAATGAAAGAACTAAGTAAATATTTGTTGTAAGAATGAGTTAATGAATTTCCCACTTGTAAAAGTTGTCTGTTTAAGTACTTTGCCTGGTTTACTGACTTTTGTTTTTGTTCCAAATAGAGTATTTATTAATATTGGTCTTTTCATATTTGCTGAAATGCCTTTTCCAGTCCCTTCCTATTCTATTTTACATTAAACAGATAGTTCTTTTAAAAAAAATTATTGATTTCAGAGACAAAGGGAGAGTGAGAAATAGAAACAAAATGATGAGAATTATTGACCAGCTACCTCCTGTACATACCACACTGCGGATTAAGCCGGCAACCCAGGCATATGCTTTAACCAGGAATCAAACCATAACCACCTGTTTCATAGGTTGATGTTCAACCACTGAGCCATACCAGCCAGGCAGATACTTCTTTTTTAATATATTGAATATTTATTGTGATCACACTTTTCAATTTAGTTTTTAACCCTCCTAATCAATTTGGCATGATCTAAGTTAACTACAGTACTTTGCCAAGAGAGAATGAATGAAGTGGTGAGAAAAAGACAGAACATTTTGATACACAGCCACCTTCTCAATATTTAACATGTCCCATTACCTTCTCCCCGAAACGAGCAATCTCTGCCAATCTTCCTATTCACTCTTAAGATTTATGGTGTGGGCCAGATATAATCTTTGTTTCCCTCTCTTTGAATTCTTTTATTAGTGTTAACATTATTAATGAAATGCCATATGAAAACTTTATAAACTAATTTGCATTTTCTATCTCTTTCTTTCTCTCATTCCCATTGCCATTACCCCAATCTATGTTCTTACTACCTCATGCTTAGCATACTTGGAATAGCAGCACTGATCTTTGAGCTTTTAGGGGTTTCGTGTGTGTGTGTGTGTGTGTGTGTGTGGTTTTTTTGTTTGTTTTGTTTGTTTGTTTGTTTGTTTGTTTGTTTCCAGAGAGAGGAAGAAAGGAGAGGTAGAAACATCAATGATGAAAGGCACTGACCAGCTTCCCCCTGCACGCCCCAACTGAGGATTGAGCCTGCAACCCAGGCATGTGCCCTGACCAGGAATCAAACCCAGACCTCCTGGTTCATGGGTCAACATTCAACCACTAAGCCACACCAGTCAGGCAAGCTTTTAGTTTTAATTAGAGTTGGTAAAACAGAATTGTACGAAGGTCTTTTGAAACAGATATGATGAGAGAAACTAGACTTTGGGTCATGAACATACATATGTAATATTATGAAGTTACATATCTGAAACTTATATGTTATTACCAATGTTACCACAATAAATGTAATAATAAAAAAAAGCAAATGAGCCTAAACTCCCCAGCCTGGTATTGGACAGTATTGAGATAGGCCCCAGGTATGGGTTGTTTAATTTCTCCAAGATTATGTTGCAAATCTCCAGCTGAGAACCCTGCTTTATGCAACTGTTTAACCCTGCTGTAATATTACTCTTTCCAAAGCATGACTTGCAAGTTCACTTCCAAACTCAAGAACTTTCTCTCGTTTCCCGGTGCTTACAAAATGAAGATCCAAGTCAAGGTACTCTTGTGTTCTAGTCAAGCTTCTTTCCTATGCTACCCATTATGTTCTTTCACTCCTCCTAACGGTTTCTCCTACAATGGGCATATGAATTTTCATTTTTGCCTCTATTTGACAGTTTAGCTCCAGTCTTACCTCTTCCAAAATAACATCTTAAATAATCATAGGAGTCTAGACATAGATTGGATATCAGGTGATATTAAGGAATTGCAAATAAACAAAGGCTGAAACCTCCTTACTGGGTTTCAGATATAGAGTACGTATTCATTTGCAACCAGAAAGCAAAACACTAAGATATGTAATATTCTAATGTCCCAATACATATCCTTCTCAAAATACTGTGCCTCCTCTTTCTAGCGTTCCTGCCAGCATTCCATTCAACATAACCACCAAAGACAAAGTCTCTCTCCACCTCCCATGAACAACACAGGCGCTTCCATTTCTTTTCTATCTTTTACTGTCCCTACCATCCTCTCGTGCCCACACAGGTCAAACAGCTGTTTCTCTATTTAATCAACTATCAAATCACCTGACTTCTACCTTTAAAATCATATTTCTTCCACCACTTGCCCTTTTAGGGCCTTCACTACTTCTCACCCAAGACTGCTAACCTTCTTAACCACTTTCTTTCTTACTCCTACCCAACCGTACTGCACAATACTGCCATTTCATTGACTCCATCCATACTACACAATATTGCTAGATTCATCTTCCTGCAGTACAAGTCTGTTCATATAAAGGCCCACTTAAAGATCTCAAAGCTTCTCTACTGTCTACCAAGCAATGATGGAACCGCCCGCAGTGGCATTCAATGTGTTCTGCAACATAAACCACCTATTTTCCTAGCCCACAAAATACTGCCTTCCATCCACACTCCCTTAACCACCACCCACCAGAGCGCTTCCTAAAATGTGTCCCTATGACTTTGTTCCAACATTCCCTTTACCCACTTTGTGCTTCCTCCTCTTCAGTTCTTCTCAAAATCCCGTTATTTTTCTGGGACCTTCTCATAAGCTACATCTCTAAAGCCCTCATAGATTCTCCCCACTCAACCAAATGCAAATGCTTTTCCACTTAATATTGTTCAATTCATTGATCCTACCCAGGGCAGAATAAGTTACTTTTCTTATCTCTTCTGTAGATTTTAAGTTCCTTGAGGACAAGAACAGAATCTTGGTCATGCTTCTAATCCCCCTTATCACAGAGTCTTGAATATGTAGAAGTTAAAATATTTTAGTTGAATTCCTGGTCACTGTGTGTTAACAGGGTGATGGAATAAAAAAAGTTCCAAAACACAGGCAGGAAAAAGGATAAACTTAATTTCAAATTTCTTCCTAATTAAAAAAAGTTAACAGTCATTCTTTTTTGAAAATGATATGTTATTAAATGATATGTTATTAAATGATATGTACATTTTAAAATTACTTTCCCTAGCCGAAGCTGGTTTGGCTCAGTGGTAGAGCGTCGGCCTGCGGACTGAAAGGTCCCAGGTTCGATTCCGGTCAAGGGCATGTACATTGGTTGCAGGCACATCCCGGTAGGAGGTGTGCAAGAGGCAGCTGGTCGATGTTTCTCTCGCATCGACGTTTCTAGCTCTCTATCTCTCTCTCTCTTCCTCTCTGTAAAAAATCAATAAAATATATATTTTTTTAAAAAAATTACTTTCCCTAAACCTGAACCTAAATTTTTTTTCTGCTTTAAAACTGTCCTGTAATAAAACTTCAACCATCTCCACAGTGAATTAAAACTTTATTCAGTAATAAGAAACTACAGTTAAGTGGACAATTGAAAGTGTTACTCTGTTACCATTATAAACAGTATCTCTTTTAACGGAGATGTCCATCAAAGCATTACAGCTTCAAAACTCCCTGATCCTTTTATAAAAATGGTTTATTATATAAATCTGAAACCGAGTTTAAATTCCAATGACAAACAATAATTACAGACTATTTTAAAGAAGTTATATAAAAACAATAAAAAGTAACCTAAAAATACATTTTCCAAATTTTGAAAAGCCAAAAGAAGACAGGTAGGAAAGGCAGCCATACATACTCTGAATCACTTACACAGCCTCAGTTCTAGACTGTTCCTCTGACCACTTTTCCTTCCTTATGACATACAAATAGAAGCCTTAGGAAAGTGGAATGGAGCAAAAATTCCAGGAGCATTCACTAACAATAAAGGAATAAACATTTAATAAAAACAAAAACGTTTAGGACTGATTCATTTTAAGTTTCCTAAATATTTGCCCAATTGCTTAATTTTGATCTTGTGCAATTCTCACTTGTCCTCAGAGGTACCCTGGATTACAAGGAACCTAAGAGGAAGACTAATTCTCAAACTGACCTTCCAGCAAAGTGAACAAGAACAAAATAATACAAGCCTCTTGTAAGCCATAAGCATCTACAGGCACAAGCGTCGGGCCTTTTTTAATTAAATTCAAAATATCGTGGCAGTTAACTGGCTAGCTTTAGTTGGTTTGTCTTTGTGATACCCCTTTTCTATAGAAAACAGCCAGGATTATATCCCTAAAACAGAGGTCTGTTCAGGTTCAATTGGTTCCCACTGCCTCAGAACATAAACTAAAAACCTAAGGGCCTCCACAATTCACCCTCCTTTCCCAGTCTCAGTTCTCACTGCCCAATTTCAGCCTTCTCCACCATACACCCTCTTACCACACCAAACATTCCATTTGTGGAAGCCCAATCTCCCTTCTTACCTATTATAAATCCTTTGAGGACAAAGTCAAATGTCGCCATGAGTCAGGAAGCATTAATTCATGCATTTTAGTGTCCCCCTTTCGGAGCCAAAAGTCCTATCTTCTTTTCTCTCTGCTCCCAAAAAACGCTGTGCTGATACCTCCTTTTTCAATGTATTTCATTTTGCCCTGTGATTCAGTCAGTAGTTCACTTAACTGTCCTACACTGATACTTTATTCAGAACATGTTTTTCACAAGTGAAAATAAAATTTAACATAGTCTTTTAAAATCAATATTCGTACAATTTGCTGCACAAGCAAGCCTATTTAAAAAGATAATATTTTCCACTAAATTACATTTCAAAGAATGTATTATAACTTGAATGGGTGCCCAAAAGTATCGGTAGGTAGTGAGTCCATTTTGAGATGCTATGAATATTTCCTTGTTATTAAAGTTTTGCATCTCTCCATCTAATATTTCCCATGAAGACCAAGCATGTTTTAGGATCCAATAATACTATGTCACTGACCATGGCTATACTGATGAAATGGCCCCTTTCAAAATGTAAAAATTTACCCTTTGCACTCCGAACCATTCTGGACATTGGCTACCAGCTACTCGACGCTACTTTGCGGCGGAGTGCGTTGAAATAACTCAATTCCCCGTAATCACTAATAACCTGCAATGTCCCCTGAGAGGGGACATCCGAGTGATATGCTAGAATTCCGATGTCCCCTGAGAGGGGACAGCGGAGTGCAAAGGGTTTATTTTTGTATATGAACTACCTGTCTATTCTTGGTTTCTGACTCTATAGACAAAAACCAGCCATGAGCCAAGCTGTGAGAGCTTAAAAGGGACCACATGTTAGAACACTTCTTTCTGCCTCCCGGCCCAATGCCAGGAATCAGACTGCGCCGATGAGTCACCTGGTGGGTTGGATTTTCAGTATCAAATGGGGCTACGATTAAGATGTCAAGGATCCTCCTTCGCACTGATAACACGATTTTTATTCTCATAAACCAAAAGGTGCTCAAGGAAACAATAGCTCCTGTGGCTTAAAACAAACTATTCTAAGTGAGAGTGATTTTTTTCTTTTCTCTTCAAAGTTGGGTTAGTTCATTCTAGTCTCTGACGCTCCATCCTATCATTTTATTCTGGCCGATCCACAGGGAACTCTGCTACTCAAATCCCAACAGAGAAGTTCTCTATTGTTCAAAGTGGATGACAACATGGACTCCAGGCTAAAACGAGCTAAAATTGGGCATGAGTCAAGAATTCTTGTGAAATCTGCCCCCGACTACACCTATCTATATCTGGGCAAGAATGCAGGTCAAACTTTTCTGTGTCAACAATGGGTCGATCTTGCCACAGGATAAACCGGTACCCAAAGGTTAACAGGTTTGTTTTTGTTTAGGTGACAACATAGAAAACAAGTACTTAGGCTCTGCCGGGATGCTCAGATTTATCGTTATAGTAGGTTATACACCTGAACCGCATTAGTCACATCTTTCACAGAAAAGACTTGTTATATTTTATTGCTGTATTCTCAGTTTGGAAAGTGAGTGGATTACTTTTTTTTTACAAAGGTCTTTGAAGGACATTTTTTCCTTTTACTTAATGACCCGTTGAAAACACTTAGTATGTACATGCTTGTATCAAGATGATTGTAACACTTCTTTTAGAAAGTCTTTAGAATTATCAGAAAAAAATGTTTTCTTGACAAACCATTAGGTTTCTTTTACCAAAATGAAAATTGTATAATTTATCTTTCCCTTTTACCTTGAATTCCTAAGTTTCACAACTAATTACAATAACCATTTTAGACAAATTGCTGCAGTTGGTATATATTTACTTTTTCCTCCTGTTCCATAGATTGTTTCTTATCCATATTTTAACAGCCTCCTTGTATATATGGTATTTGTGGTAGGCTGCTCAAATCCTTTTTAGATGCAGTTAAGTTCTATACATTATAAATAAAGAGAACTCTCCTGTAATAGCCTTGTCTGCTATGTAACATTAGAAATATGGTATGTATTCAAAATTCTGGTTCCTAAAAACAAAGTTATACAAAAATCTGTGTTGAAAGACTGTGATAGCCATGTGAGTGGCCAGAACAGCAGGAAGCCTCAGAGACTGAAACCAGCCCCACCCAAACACCAGCAGACAAAAGCAACCAGGAGGAGTGAAGTGAGCAATACTTTCAATCCCACAGGTGTGAAGGGTGCCCCGTTCTCAGTGATAAAGACCTGAAAACCTGAGCACAGGCAGGGGCAGTGAAGTGGAGCTAGTCTGGGTGGTCTTGGGGGTAATTAGGAGGCAAAGAAGTAGAAATGCAAGTATCCTTGCAGCTTCTAGAACCTGGTTGTGGGAGGCAGGAGAGAGAATTAGGAGCACACAGAAACAAAGGAGGGACTTCTCTCCCCTCACCCCCCCTTTTTCCCCTCCACATCCTTTTTTTAAGTTAAGAAAACCGTGAATGTTTCTATACTTTATATATTAGGTGCCTACAACGTGCCAGGCAGTCCCAGCAGTCTGTGATAAACCAATGAACAAAACAGATAAACATCCTTGCCATGGAGGAGCTTATATTCTAGTAGGGCGAAAGAGGGCATTAATGAATTATGCCCAGCCGGTATGGCTCAGTGGTTGAGCACTGACCCATGCACCGAGAGATGACCAGTTGGATTCCCGTCAGGACACAAGCCCAGGTTGTGGACTCAATCCCCATTAGGGGGCATGCAGGAGGCATGGTGTTTTGTTTTTTTCTCTCTCTCTCCTTCTCCCTTCTTCTCTAAAATCAATAAAAAATATATATATTTTAAAATAATAAGTTATAGAGAATGTCAGTGATAACATTCCTGAAAAGCATTATGAGGGAGTACAGCAAAGTCAGGAGGTGTGGAGTGGAGTGGGGAGGAGTGTGCAGGTGCATAAATGAGGTCAGGGTAGGCGTGAAGAGGCGGTGAGACTTGAAGGAACGGAAGGACTCAGCCAACCAGATTTCAGGGAAGAGTGTTCCAAGCAAAGAGTTAGAGCAACGGCCATAAGGTGGGAATGTACCTGCTGTATTCAAAGAACTGTGGGGACCGTCTGACAGGGGGAAACAGGAGTAACCTATGCATAAGGCCCTAAAATTAGAATGCAGTGGTAACCAGGATACAGGCCAAGGGATTAGCTGAAGTTAGGGAGGATAAGAAAGAAGGCAGAGAAGTTTGTAAGCAGAGGGAGAGCAGGCTGAGGGAGTTCATGTTTGGTTTTTTTTTCCCTATGCGGCGGCAGGTAAGGTTTTATGTGAGCATGGAGCAGTGGGAAGGCTTGAGTAAAGTGATGAAGATTTTAGAAAAGTCACTGTGGAGAACCGGGAAGGGAACTGAGCAGAACTGCTAGAAAAGATACCAGAGGGAGACCTAAGACAATACACATTGTGGTACTAACCCAGGACAATGTGAAGTTTCTCCATGACACAGTAAAAACAGGGTATGGAGGGGAGAAATGATGCAGGCCGGCAACTGCACAGTGGGTCTTGCAGAATAATAAAGAATAATTTAAAACTTCACAGCAAGAAAATAGCTGAAGCAATGCACCCAGAAATCACAGTATAGAAAAGGAAGACAAAGAATATAGCAGAGGCTGAAGGTCCAGGAGACTTGAGTTGGGAGAACACACAGAGAGGTTGCGAAAAAGAGAGCTATAAATTATCAGAGTTTAAGATCTGACAGCAAATTTGATATCTTTAGTAGATCTGAGAGTGACGATGTGTTGGAAGATGTGGCCACAATTCTTAGTTACTGGAACAGAATGAAACCAGCATTTGCTTGAGCTGAAATCAGGGAATTTTAAGGTTAAGGGTAGTTAGTTACAAAGTAAGCTCAGCATGATGGCTATTTACTACTTCTAGTGACCTGAGGAAGTCATTTAATCTCTGTTTCGGTTTACTCATCTATAAAATGGGAATAATAGTATCTATCTCATATGGTTGTTGTAAGGATAAAATTAGTGAATAAGTGCAAAGTGCTTAGAAAAGAGCCTGGCATATATCTGTAGAAAGAGCCTAATATGATTATTATTGTTGCTGGGATGATGTCAGAAATTCAGATGGGCCCTAGCCAGTTTGGCTCAGTGGATAGAGCATCAGCCTGTGAACTGAAGGGTCCTGGGTTTGATTCTGGTCAAAGCCACATACCAGGTTGCAGGCTTGGTCCCCAGTGGGGGCATGCGGGAGGCAGCCATTAATGATTTTTTCTCATCATTGATGTTTCTTTCTCTCCCTCTCCCTTCCTCTCTGAAATCAATAAAAACATTTTTTTTTTTTAAAGAAAAATTCTGGTGGACAAGAGAAATACATTAAATATCAGTCATCAAATACAGCAATGGTTAAGGATGCATAGTTGAATAATATGCTTTGGCGTAAAAAAATGTGATATCATTTAAAATATTTTAAAACCCATCATTTACATATGACAAACCATATTCACGAAAGCCATAAAAGTACTACTTAAGTCTTTGAGTCTTATATGGGAGAAAGGCTCTGACTGAAAACCGTGGAAACCACCATAGCCTGGGCAGCAGAAGCACTCAATTGTATTACAACAGAAAAGAGGTGGAATTACCTTACTTAACCATATCTTTTCTAATGGCAAAAGTAAGTCCCTCGAAGGTAAAGAATTAAATCTCTGTATGCACTCTCAATTAATTAGCAATGATTGTCATAAAAGTGAGCATAAACGAGTCACTGGACCATTAACCAAAAAGTCAGAGAAATAACAACACCGTTTTCAGGTTTTCCTATCACAGTCACATGTTTCATTTATCTCCTACTAAAGAGCTGCAAGGAAAGAGTTCCAAAGGCATTTATATTTATTCACACCCTGTTGGGGACTCCCACAACGAGGGACTCCACCAGTATCTGTTCCAACAAGGCCATCTTTCAAAGAGAACCACATGAAGTAGACATGCTATACCTTTCACGTGGAGCCTTGTGAAACTATATCCTCTCAGCTGACAAGACCAAGCGGCTATGCTTATGCCTGGAAAAGACCTGCTGTGATTAGCGACCCGCCAAGGGGCTTACAAAAAGAAGGCAGGGTCCATTGTTGTCCTTGACTTTGTAGCCTGGACAAGACCAGAGCAGGGAAGTGGCTAGAAAGCTTTGGCTGTTGGCACTCTTCTTGGGAGTTTATTCCCTGCACAAACTCAAAGAGGAAAGACAGCAAAAAGAAAAACGGCATTCATATCTGGTCTTGAAAAGCAAAAACAGTCTGTTCTAAGCCTTAGAAGCTGTACTTTATGGGACAAATTTTAGAAAAACATTCATCAGGGCAGAGTGGCACAGACTCATAAAATCTTGCCTCCAATCAGATCCACAATCAGATCTGATTTTCACCCAATGCTGAAATTATGTAAAATCACAATTTTTCAGATTTTCTTTTTTTTTTTTTACACTAATAAAATCACTGTAAAAACTTAAAATGTATATTTCTTAATTGGGGCATGAAATTTTAAAACAGACATTCTGTATTCCTCTCATATTAATGTAATGCAAAAAAAAACCCAAAAAAACAAAAACCAAAAAACCACTAGTTTCTGTTGAAGCCACTTTTGATTCAACCAAGTTTTAAAAGGAAATCTTAATAATAAAAAGGAAGTGTTTCAACTTTTCTTAGAAAACCTTATCCAAAATGTTTTAATTTTCCAACTTAGGTTATAGGAAGGTATTCATTAAGAAATGGAGTTTGAATGAAAGCAAAGGACACAAGGGAGGTGGGCCTGGCACTCTCCCGGGCCTGTCCACATCCAGGAGGTGGGAAAAGACATTACAGGTTACCGCTGAACTGCGTTAGCGATCCACCGCCACATCTGCTCTCCGATGCCAACAGGCGTGCCCCCTTCGCATCCCATCCTGAAACAGCGTGCACAACCCCTCTGGCCTCCTCACCCGGCAGCCACACCGTGTTCATTAGAAAGCATCCCCGCACTTCTTAAAGAACTCCAGCCGAGATCCTGTCATGACTAAGCCGCGCTGACAACACGCCAGCCTTTAAGTGAAGCATCCGCCCTGATGCCACTTCTGAAGAGCTATTCCAGCCCAACCACCAGAACCTTCCTGCGCTCAGACAGACCCATCTGTGGCACAGAGCCACGCGTTCAATGTCAGGAGAGCAGCTGCCTGGAGCAGGGAGCAAGGGATCTGTCGACGCTCTAATTTCAGCTCCTCCAGATTCCACAAAGATGACAGGCAGACAGACAACCTGCGGCCCGGGAACGCCGCCGCCGGCCCCTCCCGCGGTCCGCACACCCCACACCCGGCCACCTACCCTCCCTGCACGCGAATCCCACCCCCCGGGCACGGCCGAGGCCCGCTCCCCGCACCGGCCTCGCGATCCCGCCCTCGGCCCGGGCGGGTGAGGGCCGGGGAAGAGGAAGATGGAAGCAGCGGCATTTCCCCGGAGCCTTGCAGACCCTTGGCCTGGGCGGCGCGGGGAGCGGCCCACCGAGGAGAGGGAGGGAGCGGCTCCGGGGTCCGCTTCTGGCTGCAGGGCCGAGGCCGGGGCCGCCGAACAATGCCGCCCCGCCCCCACGGCGGCTCCGGCCGGGCTCGGGCCGGGGCTGCCAGGCTGTCAGCCGGTGCCTCAGCCGCAGGACTTGGCTCCAGAGCTCCTGTCGGCTCATCCTCCCAACATGGCTGCCCCCGAGGCCTCCCGCTGCGGGCGCCGACCGCACCGCCCGCCGCGCTGGCCGGCCGCCAGCGACCCCCTCCCGCCCCCTCCCGGCCCCGCGCCGGCGGCCTCCCGCCACCGAGGCCCGGCCCGCACCGTCTGACACGGGCGCAGCCACCCTCCATGGGGCCCGGGCCGGCCATGGGGGCCGGGGCGGGGGCTCGGACACGGAGCGGCGCGGCCCCGGGGCTGCAGTGCGCGCAGCGCGGCGGGCGGGACGGAGCCGCGGGCAGCCGGGGGACGGAGGGCGGTGCGGGCGCCCTGGGGCCGCAGGCCGCTGCACGCGAGCCCGGGCTCGCCGGCCCCGGAGGGCCCCGCACGCCCCGAGGGCGGTGCCCCCGCCCCACCCGGGCCTCGGTCCGGGGAAGCGCCCTGGGTGCCCGCCGCTCCCGCCCCGCCCGGCGCTGCCTCCGTCCGACGCGCCCGGACCCCGGCCCGGCGCCCCTCCCCCCGGACGGGCCCTCCCAGCCCCGGGCCGCGGCGCCCCGTCCTCTCACCTCAGCCGCGCTGCGGACCGGCGGGCGGGCGGGTCAGCAGCCGCCGCGGCGCGCGGAGGTGCGGGGGGCCGTGCACGGACGCTCCTCAGCGCGAGCAGAGGCCGCCGCGAGCCGCAGGGCGCCTCCTCTCAGCCCCATCACGCAGCGGCCCGGCCCCGCAACGAGGCCGCGGAGGGCGGGACAGCAGGGGAGGGAGGCCGGGGCGCAGCGACGAGCCGGCGGCGGCTGCGGAGCAGCTCGGACTCGCGCGGGCGCCTGCGAGGACCGCCGCCGTCTGAGCGCCCGCGTCCGTCCTCCGAGGCTCCGCCCGCAGCCGCCCGCGCGGGACACCGCCCCGAGCCCGGCCGCCGCGCGTCACCGCGGCCCGCCCCGCGCACGCGACTGGCACGCACAACGGCCAATCGGAGCGCAGGGCTCGAGGCGGCCGGCCAATCGCAGGGAGAGCTGAAGGGTGGGGGCGGGGAGAGCTGCAGAGACGCCGGTGCGCCCCCTGGTGGCTCACACGCCCGCTCGGGTGCGGGGGCGCGGGGTGGGCGAAGGCGGCGGGCAGAGTCCCCTCCCCGGTGACCCCAGAAGGGCGTTAGTCGCCGCGCCCGACCAACCGGATGATCCGCCTAGGAAGGGGACAAAGCCTGGCGGTGCGGGGCGGGGCGGGGCAGGTGGGTGCGGGGGGAGGCGGGCGCCGGCGGAGCAGCTGGGATGGATGTGGGAGGCGGCCGAGCGTGCGATGGCTGTCAGTTTGGGAAACGTCTCTCCCAGCGCGGAGCAGCGGGAGCTGAAACACGCACGGGGCTGCGTGTCTACTCCCGCAGAAAGCTCCCGGCCTGTTCTCGCCGCGCCCGATCGCACCTCCCACACGCCGCCCTGGGAAGAAAGGCGGGATGAGTAATGGAAAACCGTGGCTTAGCGCGCATTCAGCTCGTCTCCGTGGGAGCCTGGGCGCCGGGAGGGCCGGGAAGAAAGGAAGAAAACGCTTTGTGTGGCCCCCGAGTGAATGAGCCGCGCCCCGCCCTGGGAGACGGATGCCCTTGAAGGAGGATTTTTGGAATTCACAAAGCGGGAGGACACCGAGAGCTCCGGGAGCGACGTTTAAAAATGAGATTTAGATTCAGCTCAAAAGAAAAGGCCCGCAACTATTCAGGAGCGGTCCGATTCAGTGCTTAATAAAATGTAATATTCAGCCGTAATGTGTGCAGTTAGCATGCCAAGCACCCCTTACTATTTTATAAGGTTGTGAGATGCTTTTTTGTTTACTAGCAGAAGCCGAAAATAAAATTGGAATCTCTCTTGTCCCCTTCCTCCCCCTCCCCCCCAATTCAATAGAGTATTGGGTGTGAGAAAGCCTTAAGTATAAGCATAGACCAGCAAATTTCAACCGGTGTGCTGCAAGAATTTTAAAAACATGCCATACCTGACTGTGTAGTCAGGGGCACTGACCTCTTAGATTGTCAAAAGAATGACATCAGGCAACACAACAATAGCCGTTTGATGTAAACAAATCAAAAGTTATACCTGTGTTGTTGTTTTGTCAGATAAGCAAAGAAATATATTTTTTTGGTGTGTTGCAGAATGTTAGTAAGTAGTTTATGTGTGCCAGGAGATGAGAAAGGTTGAAAATTGCTGGCATAGAAACTAAAACATCAAAAGCAATTTTCTACACTAATGATTTTGGAAAATTGCCATTTAGACTTAAAGTTCTCATACTCTGCATCTCGTCAATACTTATTGAACATTTATCATTTTATTTAGACTTGAAATTCCATCTTGCAGATTTGACAGAGCTTACACTGCGGAATACAAACAATAAAACTGTACAGCGTTAAAATAGGAGCAAACTACTATATATATAAAAGGCTAACCAACCAGCCAACCAGTTGTTAGGTATGATGTGCACTGACCACCAGGGGGCAGATGCTCACGCAGGAGCAGCCGAGATGCAGTGACTTGGCAGCAGCAGTTCTTGGGTGACTCACCCTGGAACCAGAGAGGAGGGAGCCTGATTCCTCACAGGGCTGATGATTCCATCTTCGGCCATGTTGTTGGTGGGGCACTGTGGGCCCCGAACCTGGTTTACTGCACACTTGCGTTTGTGTTCCACACCCTGTATGACAGCAACTTTGCAGAGTGCCCCCTCACATTCCGGGACCCCTCCAGGGATGTCAGAGAGCTGGTTTCAGACTGATCCCCACAGGCCAGGCCAAGGGACCCCACCTGCTGGAGGGACCCCCACTCATTCCGCAGACACCCTTTGAGCCACAGCACCGCCCCAGGTGTTGCCAGCAGGGGAGGGACCTCAGGAAGTTGCCTCCAGGGTGTGTCTGGCCTGTCTTGCCCAGTCCCGCCCCACCGGACAGCTTTTAATTAATTTCCTTTCAGTGTGCATGCACCCATGCATCAGGCCACTAGTCCTAGATAATAAAGCCTACTATGCAAATCAACCGAACAGCAGAACAACCAGTGGAACAACCAGTCGCTATGACCACCAGGGGGCAGACACTCACGCAGGAGCTGCCACCAGCCCACAGGCCTCACTCAAGTCAGCCAAGGCAAGTGTGAGTGGGGGGTGCCCCACTTGCCCTGTCAGTCACCCCGCAGATCAGCCCTCATCACTGGCCAGGCCTAGGGACCCTGACCCATGTTCAGATTTTGTGCACTGGGCCTCTAGTAATATTATAAAAGGCTGTATGTAGGAAGCCTGTGTGAATAATAAGGGAAGTAGGCAAGCCGTGGCCAGTGTGATTCAATTGGTTGGCATGTCATCCCATATACAGGAATGTTTCAGGTTAATTCCTGGTGAGGGCACAAACCCAAGTTTGATCCCTGCTTGGGGCACATGAAGGAGGCAACTGATGAATGTTTCTTTCTCACATTGATGTCTCCCCCACCCCCTTCTCTCTCTAAGGCCAATAAAAATTATAACTTAAAAAAAGAGTCAAGGGAATGTGCTACCATTGACAACAAAACTCAGCTCTTAGCTTCCAGAAGGCCAAGACCAAACTGAAACTACAATGGGTGAATAAACAGAAGCTCATCAATCATCAGTAGATACCAACCTTGTCCTAGCTTGAAGCTCTTTGCGTTAAGTACTGTGATGAGCACCATGGAGAGTTACACAAACCCGCACGGTGCTTAATATTGTTTGCGCTCTCAATGAAGCTCAAAAAGAATCTAAAATAGTAAAGGGAACCGAAACCGGTTTGGCTCAGTGGATAGAGCCTCAGCCTGCGATTGAAGAGTCCTAAGTTCGATTCTGGTCAAAAGCATGTTCCTTGGTTTGGAGCGCATTCCCATGGGGGGTGTGCAGGAGACAGTTGATCGATGTTTCTGACTTTCTATCTCTCTCTCTTCCTCTCTGTAAAAAAATCAATAAAATTTATTTAAAAATACTAAAATAGTGAAGGGAATCAGGACAAGAGCACATAGAGGGTCCAGTATAAGCAGCTAAGGCTGTTGTATTTCCAAGGCCGAAACAGCCTGCTCTCCCTCCATAAGCCTCTTGCCCCTCTGACAGATGAAGTCACACGGCAGAGCCATTACAGTTCTCAGATTACAGATTTTGTACAAAGGCACCCCTTAAAAGTCGTCAAGTTCTAGAAAATTGAATTTAGCCATGGCCTGGTAGACTTACCCTGGAATACAAGGAAAGAACCACATGAGGAGGTCTGTTAATGTGATGCCCACAGCCCCATCACTACAACTAATAAGGTTTCCGGACACAAGATCAATATACAAAAATCCAAAGTGTTCATTTTAAAAGATCCCATTAAAAATAGAAATAAAACTATTAAATATTTAAGGATAAACTGTCAAGAGATGAGCAAGACCAATATGGGGAAAAAATTATACAACTGTATTGATGAAACACATTAAAGAAGACCTAAGTACATGGAGAGATTTTCTTTATTTTGGGACAAAAAGAAATGTTATAAATGTGTCAGTTCTTTTCAAGTTAACCTGTAAATTTAATGTATGTTCAATTAATATTTCCACACGATGGATTTTGCATGGCATTTGACAAGGGGATGGTAAAATTGAAACGATAAGTCTATTCCATGTGCATTTAAAAAATTCACTTGCTAGCACAAAGCCAAGAATATCCATGGCTATTTTGCAAAGTGAGGTATGGAACTTGCCCATAATTTAGCAAAATTCTCTGTAACATGATACTAATTAGAACACTGTTGAGTTGGCACAAGAATATATAAATCAGAAATGGAACAGAACAGAGTCCAGAACAGATCACATGCATATGGAAATGTAACATATGATAGAAATGGCATTATAAATCAGTGGGAAAGTGATAAACAATAAATGAGGCTGGAATAATGGCTTAACTGGTAAAAAAAAAAAAAAAAAAAAAAAAAAATGTAATCCTTACACCACACCATTAAAAAAATAAATTTCAGGTGAACTGAAAACCTAAATCAGGAAAGCAAAGCTTGAAGTATTTTAGTAGAAAATATACAACATTTTCGTGACCCGGAGATAAAGAAAAATACCTTAAGAGAAAAACAAACAAAACAAAACAAAAACAAACTACTAACTGCAAAAGTAGATTAATTTGTCTACACTTTTTTTTTTAATTAAAAAAAATCCCATCTCTACACTACAAAAGACATTATAAGACAAAACAAACAAATTGGCATAGATTGGACAAATACATTTGCAACACATATAACCAGAGAATTATTCAGACTATATAAGGGCATCCGATCAACTCACAATAATACAAATAATATGAAAAAATACAAATAATCCCATTTAAAAAGTGTGCAAAAGAATATAAGTAGGCAGTTCACAGAGGAAGGTATGGAAAGACACTTAACCCACTGGAAATAGGATACCATGCCGCGTCCATCAAACTGCCAGAAATGAGAAGGGTAACAATACCAAGCGATGTAAGGGAGTGAAATGGCGCAACCAGTTTGGAAAATGTGTCAGAAAGTAGGCAATGAACCATGAGCACAGCCTCTAACCCAGCAAGTCCCCTTCCAGTACACACCCAGGGGAACTCTCACACAGGTACGTAAGGTAAAGGTACCAGAATGATCTTCCCAGCATTGTTTGTAATCAGAAATAATTGAAAAGCCCATCAACAAAGGATGGGTGAATAATGGTGATATAGTGATATGATGGAATACTATGCAGCCATTAAAAATGAGTGATCCAGCCCTAACTGGTTTGGCTCAGTGGATAGAGCGTCGGCCTGTGGACTCAAGTGTCCTGGGTTTGATTCCAGTCAAGGACATAAACCCAGGTTGCAGGCTTGATCCCCTGTAGGGAGCGTGCAGGAGGCAGCTGACCAATGATTGTCATCATTGATGTTTCTATCTCTCCCTCTTCCTTCTTCTTTGAAATCAATAATATATATATATATATAGCTGAAACTGGTTTGGCTCAGTGGTAGAACGTCGGTCTGTGGACTGAAGGGTCCCAGGTTCGATTCTGGTCAGGGGCATGTACCTTGGTTGCGGGCACATCCGTGGTAGGGGTGTGCAAGAGGCAGCTGGTCGATGTTTCTCTCTCATAGACATTTCTAGCTCTCTCTCTCCCTTCCTCTCTGTAAAAAATCAATAAAATGTATTTTAAAAAATAAAAGAAAATTAAAAAAGAAAAAAGTACCAGAAGAAGAGAAAGAGCAAAAATGAAAGAAAAACCAAGACTTCTCCCATCATCTCAATACCTCCTCCTGGCAGGGCTACAGGAAACCAACTGGCACAGTAGCTTGAGAAAGAAAGACAGACAATAGATGGAAGGGGGGGTCCGGGGCTGAGGAACGGCAGGTAAGTAACTAACACAGTATGGAATAGTAATGCCTCTTTATACATAAAGGTGAAAACAAGCAGACGGACATGACACTGTTTAGGGTGACATTCGTGTGTAGTCAAATACAACAACCTACGTGGGAATGACAGTCATCACGTCCAGGATAGAGGTTACCCCAGGAGAGAGGAAAGAAATGAATCAGGAAGCAGGACTCAGGAAACATCCACTCTGTCTGTAATATTTTATTTATTGGGGGAAGGGAGAATGATAGAGGGTGGAAGTGTTGGTAGAGTTGGGTGGGCGGGTACATGAATTGGTGCCATTATGTTAGTCTCTTTATTTTACTGCCTGTTCACAAATATCTCCTGTTTCTTTCTTTTTTTAATCCTCACCTGAAAGTATTTTTCCATTGATTTTTTAGAGAGTGGAAGACGGGAGGGAGAGAAACATCAATGTGAGAGAGACACATTGATTGGTTGCCTCCTGCACACACCCCAACCAGGGCCCAGGCCGGGGAAGGAGCCTGCAACTGAGGTACATGCCCCTGACCAGAATCAAACCCGGAACCTTTCTGTCCGCAGGCCAACGCTCTATCCACTGAGCCAAACCAGCTACGGCTAAATATCTCATCATCTTTAAGTGATATTTGTGTGTAGGCATGCCATCTAGGATCTGACCCTGAATAACCTTCTGCAGGCTCGATCAGCAACTGGATCAGAAGCACTGGGCAGAGCTTGAAGGACTGAGTGCGCGAGAGGTCACCTGCCATACTCCTCCCTCTGACCTGGTTTTAAGATACACTGGTCTCGCCAAAACTGGTTTGGTTCAGTGGTAGAGCATCGGTCTGTGGAATGAAAGGTCCCAGGTTCGATTCCGGTCAAGGGCATGTACATTGGTTGCGGGTACATCCCCGGTAGGGGGTGTGCAAGAGGCAGCTGGTTGATGTTTCTCTCTCATCGACATCTCTAGCTCTCTATCTCTCTCCCTTCCTCTTCATTGTAAAATATCAATAAAATATATATATATATATATATATATATGTATATATATATATATATATATATATATATATATATATATATATATATATATATAAAAAGATACACTGGTCTCAGCCTGCACTGGAAAAGGCCACCCAGTCTTGGCCAAACCATTGGCCTTCCTGACTCAGGGCCCATATTCACTCAAAACTGCCACCTGTCGCTACTGGCACTGACCAAAAATGTAGGAAAAGCCCATTTTTATTTCCAGGAGAATTAAGTCTGCCTAAAGAGAATTTGATTTTCCAGTTGTTCTAACCAAGGCAGGTAACACATGTTCTTAAGTCCTGGATTGTGGTGCACATTTAAAAATAGGAACTGCTTATGTGTTTGGACCGAGGAGAGGCTGCCATGTTGAAGCTAGAAAGTTTCCGTGTGGTTTGTTTTTTTTATACAAAGTCCTTGTAAATCAGGATTAATTAATGTCTATTTGCTATAACTTTGTGTGCACAGGTTGTATTAAACACTGTATTAAATTACAATACAGAGCTTGGGACAAATCAATAAGTGCCCTGGTTTTTCAGTGAGTAAACAGGAAGCGATTTGGCTTCACTCATTAGTGTTAATATTGGGGGACACCACTTACTCGGAGGTTGCTTGGAGTCAGAGAACCAAAGCCGGAAGCTACTTTAGAACTCATTAGCCGGCCCCATCGGAAAAGCGATGAGCACAGCAAGCCTCCAGTGTGCTGAGAAATGGTTTTTATTTGGTGGCTGCAATGACGCCAAATGTAGAGGAAGGAAAAGAAAATCAGCCCATAGAGATGTTACCAAACTCATGCATCTTACTCACTGGGAAGTTCCTCAAATCTGCAGTCAGTGTCTCTTGGCTTATATTTCACCACGAATTCTAGCAAGCTCAATTGCCTGAATTCTTTTTTTTTTTTTTTAATATGCCCTTCTAAAAAGGCCTTTTTGGAATAAAGATTACGTTGAATTGGATATATATTGATTTTTTACAGAGAGGAAGGGAGAAGAATAGAGAGCTAGAAACATTGATGAGAGAGGAACATCAACCACTTGCCTCCGGCACACACCCCCACTGGGGATGTGCCCCCAACCAAGGTACATGCCCTTGACCAGAATCGAGCCCGGGACCCTTCAGTCCCCAAACCAACACTCTATCCACTGAGCCAAACCGGTTTCGGCGATTTTGGGCTATTTTTAAAAAACCAAGTTAATACAAAAAGTGAATTCTGATACAGCTGGAATAGTCAAGATCAGGCTGCAGGATATAAGCACAATTTTAGGAGAGTCAACTAACATGCTGAGTCAAGGATAAAGGTTACACCTTTGAAAATACGTTTCTAGCTGGGACCGGTTTGGCTCAGTGGATAGAGCGTCGGCCTGTGGAATGAAAGTTCCCCGGTTCGATTCTGGTCAAGGCCGTGTACCTTGGTTGTGGGCGCATCCCCAGTAGGAGGTGTGCAAGAGGCAGCTGATTGATGTTACTAACTCTCTATTCCTCTCCCTTCCTCTCTGTAAAAAAGCAATAAAAGATATATTTAAAGAGAGAGAGAAAGGGAGAGAGAGAGAGAGATGGAATATGCTAATTAACCCTCACACCCTCATAAAGATAGAAATACCCACAGCCAATGAGAAGGGAATATGCTAATTGACTGTCACACCCTCAAAGATGGTGGTGTCCACGGCCACAAGCGCCTGCTTCCAGAGTCCTCCAGTCCCCTTAGCCCCCCAGTCACCCAGAGCCGACCTGAGGCACAGGCAAGCCTTGGATGGGCAGCCCAGGGCTGGCTCGAGATACAGGCAAGACTAAGATGGCAGCTGCCCAGCTTCCCAGGGCTGCCTGGGGCTCAGGTAACCAGGGCTGGCCGAGGCTTGCACTGCCAGCAGTGGCAGCAGCAGAGGTGTGATGGGTGCATTGCCTTTCCCTGATCACCAGGTCACCTCCCACCCCTGAGGGCTCCAAGACTGTAAGAGGGGGCAGGGCGGGCTGAGGGACCCCTCTCCAGTGCATGAATTTTCATGCTGCTAGTATGTAAATAAATATCAGTTTAACAAATAATATAGATACCACACTGTAAGTTAGCACAATGGCGGAGATCACCCCAGGTCTGAGGACCACAGTACGGACCACATGATCCGTGCAGAAGTAACAAACCTAGGACCACACACTGGTATGTCTGTAAAGACGAAACGGATGGGAAATATTCACTTGCTGTGTTCTCCGAGGTCCCAACGGCTGGAAAGAGTTTGTTTTAGTATATGTGCTGCCGAAGCGAGCACTGGAAAGAGTTTGTTTTAATCAGCTGCTGGCTCTTCCCAAACAAGGCCAGCCATCATCAGCATGCAGGGCTGCTTCCGGTGGAGTCAGGACTCTATCATTTTGGCCAGATAAGAACACCCCACGTAGATCCCCCGCTTCCGAACTGCAGTTTACACAGCAGTTTTCTGTAATGGGCGTTTTTGGGTAATTAGGAACACGCATGTATCAATTAACTTTGGTCTTCAAGCCATGATTAAAGGAGCCAAACTGTCATGTCTGGGGGCTGCTGTGCCCGTGACAGGTGGCCCCGGACACACGGGCAGAAGATGTCTGAAACGGGCTTCTCAGAGCAGCCGGAGGGGTTCCTGGGACACGGGACGGGGGCATTCTAGGCCAAACGGAGAGCTGGGAGCACAGGGCCACAGCTGAACGGTGCTCCGCAGAGTCACCACATCTCAGATGACTCCATGGTTTCCAGCATCCTGAGCCCCCAGTCCGAGGAGACTCCCCAGAAGACAGCGCTCGACCCACAGCCCCAGCCCCAAGTGTCTCATGGCAACTGCGCTCCGTGGCTCTTGCTCAGAGCACACTCCCTGCGATCAATATATAATTCATGTGGAGAGAAAGCATCTACAGGGAAGAGGAAATCGAGGGGGGTGGAGAGCGCTTGGCTTTTACAATCGGAAGAAGCCAGAAACGATTCCTTCCCTAGAGCTTCCGAAGGAAGGAGCACAGCCTGGTCAACACTCGGATTTTTCAGTCCAATGATATTTCTTTTTTTGTTTGTTTGTTTATTTCTTTTTATGATATCTATTTTTATAATTCTGCTCTCCATAAAATGAGATTAATAAAATTCTGTTGGCCAAAACCAGTTTGGCACAGCGGATAGAGCGTCGGACTGTGAACTGAAGGGTCCCAGGTTCGATTCCGGTCAGGGGCATGTACCTTGGTTGCAGGCACATCCTCAGTAGGGGGTGTGTAGGAGGCAGCTGGTCGATGTTTCTCTCTCTCCCTTCCTCTCTGTAAAAAAAATCAATAAAATATATTTTAAAATAAGATAAAATTCTGTTGTTCTCCGTCACCCAGTTTGTGGTCATTTGCTATGGCGGCCACAGGAAAGTCACACCGAGGTCAAATAATTTCGTGATGGTCACCGTCAGTAAGTGGTGGTGGGGCCAGGATCCAGACCCAGGAATAACTGGCTTCCAACCCCATGCTCGCAGCACAGCACCATATGCCCCTTATAACACGTAAAACACAGAAATGGGTTGAATATTAACCAACAAAAACGAAAGAAGCGGGGAAAAGCATTTGAAATGTTACCAATAGCAAGGCAGCATCGTAAGTGGTTGACTCAACCAAAATCATCCCCCTGCGGTCCCATCCCAGCGGGAGAGACGGCTTTGAAAGTTCCACCGACATTAGGTCCTATCTGCATCACGGCCAAGAATGCGTGCACTTCATGAGAAGATACAATGGTTAAGAAGAAGAAGAAGAAGAAGAAAGAAAGAAAAGAAAAGACATCTATTGACTTTACAGCTAAAGAGGTTCCTTGGCAGCCACGCTAGGCGCTCCGTCCACGCTTGGCAATCAGAGAAATAGGAGCGGCTCATCTGTTAAAAAGGTTTGCTTTCTTCTTTTCTCCCCCCGTTCAAATGAGACTCTGTCTTCCATTTTCTCAAAAGGAAAACGAGGGGGGACTAAGAACTTGATTTTTATTCCCCTCACTCGCCAGCTTCCTGACGGGGCTCCCAGGCAAGCCGGCTCATGAGAAGCCTGGGTCTTGGGGCTTGCACTGAATCCTAATCTACAAATGAGCTCACATTTGTCTCCGGAGGAACGGGACCTTCAGTTCAAATTCTTTATTAAAAAAATACATTTTTATTTATTTTTTTACAGGGGGGATGGGAGAGGGATAGTTAGAGACATCCATCAGCTGCCTCCCGCATGCCCTCTGCTGGGGATCTCGCCCACAACCAAGGCATATGCCCTATGACGGGAATTGAACCTGGGACCCTTCAGTCCGTGGGCCAATGTTCTATCCACTGAGCCAAACCGGTTAGGGCAGTGGTCGGCAAACTCATTAGTCAACAGAGCCAAATATCAACAGGACAATGATTGAAATTTCTTTTGAGAGCCACATTTTTTAAACTTAAACTTCTTCTAATGCCACTTCTTCAAAATAGACTCGCCCAGGCCGTGGTATTTTGTGGAAGAGCCACACTCAAGGGGCCAAAGAGCAGCATGTGGCTCGTGAGCTGCAGTTTGCTGACCACTGGGTTAGGGCTTCATTTCCAACTCTTACCTGTCATTCAGTCTGAGCCCCTACAGCCATCAGTGTCCCCCAACCCACTGACAGCTCATCTCATCCCCGCTCTCCCTGTAACTGGCTCTGCACAGCATCGGAGATGAGTGGCCTTAATAGCAAGGTCTGCAGAGCTCTGAACTAACGTTTTGGTCCCGACTGATGGCACCGAGCAGGAAGCCAGAGAGAACCAGGGATGAGGAGGCCCCGTGGCTGCCACCGTGTTTGGAGATCACTCTGGAGCCGACTGGGAAAGAGCACGTTGGGCTGCGGCCTCGGGGGGCTGTGGTCTGCAGGGACCACAAAGCACACCGTCTAAGGAGGCAGCAGGACCAAGCGCAGGATTCGGGTCGATAATATTTCTATAAATAGCTGACTGTGTTTGCAGCTAAGAATTAAGCCCATTTATTTTTAATGTGCTTTTCTGCATCCAAGCTCAGCGTTGTTTCATCAGAAAAGCCAATACATCAGCAATTTCCATCCACCCGTGCAATGTTGACAGACAACATGCATGTCCTTCTACAAATGACTGAAGGTACAGAAATGATCTGCAGTGATGTGAGCAGACAATATCTGACAACCATATCTCTCTCTCTCTCCCTCATATACACATACACCCTATATGAAAAGAACTTCAAGATATTACAGCGTGGAAATTTGAAAGATGCTTTTTTAAATTTAATTTTATTTATTTATTTTTTTTTTTAGCACAACCCAGTCTGCCTGTTAACTTTCTATGTTTCAGTCAGTGGCAATGTATTCAACATGCTTAGCTTTCAGCAAAACAGTATAAATAATTTAAACCGCCATAAAGAGCAATACATCATACAAAAGGACAAAGTCTGTTTTCTGGAAATCAGCATCACCACCACAAGACTTGGAAACAACTGAAGCAAAGCTTTGGCCCACATTCCTTTTCTTTTCTTCTTTTTTTTAAAATAAAATATATTTGTATTGATTTCAAAGAGGAAGGGAGAGGAGGAGAGAGATAGAAACATCAACGATGAGAGGGAATCATTGATCGGCTGCCTCCTGCACGCCCCTGCTGGGGATCGAGCCTGCAACCCGGGCATGTGCCTTGACCAGGAATCCAACTGTGACCTGGTTCATAGGTCAACGCTCAACCACTGAGCGTACCGACCCGTCTCTTTATCCTGAGTCAACATTCTCCACAGAGCACTTACAGATGATGGGCAGGGAGACTTTTCAATTAGCAGCTGCGCAGGCCCTGACCAGGTAGCTCAGTGAGAGCATCATCCTGATATGCCAAAGTTGTGGGTTCAATACCTGGTCAGTCAGGGCTCACAGAAGAGTCACCCAATGAATGTATAAATAACTGGAACAACCAATCGATGTCTCTCTCCCACCAAAAAATAAAAATAATAGCTCACCAATCAATCAATAAAATATCTCTGTGTAATTGCAACCAAGTCACGGAACGCCTCTGAATCTCAGCTTCTTCATCTGTAGAATGAGATGGATGATTTTATCTACCACACGTGTTCTGGGGAGAATGAGATGAGGCTGTAATCTGTGCCACTGAACCCAGCCACGGAGAGGCCAGAAGAGAAAGGGAGGAGGATGAGATGCAAACTCTGTAAAGCTGAGAAATCGTGAAGGGAGAGGAGGTGCTTGGGGTCTGGGGAGGAGCCATGGCAACCTGGCGCAGACAGGGTGCGGGGTAGGTGGGAGGGAGGCCAGGGAGGAGCTCTGGGTTAGTCACACACACACACACACACACACACACACACACACACACACACACCCGCCACTCCATGTTGACCACTACCTGGCCCTGCAGCGTGGGGCGCAGGAGCAGTCTTGGGGGCACAGAGGCCTGGCTGCGGGGAGGAGCCGACAGCCTCACCCCAAGTGCTCCCTTCTCTTCCCATCCCCTAAGGGCCAGGCGATTACAACCAAGGGAAAGGGCTCTTGTGAAAGAGCCGTGCGTCCGGGGAAGACGGGCAGAGGGAGCGTGAAGGGCAGGGTGACCTGTGAGATGGCAAATGCGACATAGGAGATTGTGATTTAGTGCCGGCAACTCTGCCTCTTACACTCCGAAGGGACAGAAATGGCTGTAAGTCAGAAACAATCAAGTAAATGCCTTAGAGGCAGCAGAAGGAATGGACTAGACACAACAAGCATTTCAAATAAGCATAATAAACATCTTCAAAGAGACACTGTTAGGAACAAGTGCAGATGCAGCAGTTATTGAGAAAAAGTAACTGGGAATACAGGGTTGAATAGGAAAATGCACACAAAGAAGGAATTAGTGAACTGAGGACCAGATTGAGAACTCCACCAGAAGACACCATATGTGTGTGCATGACAAATATATACATTCACACACATATATTTCTTTAGACATTTTTCTAAAGAAATATATGTGTGTGTGTATATATAGATAGATATAGATATGTATAGATATATATAGAGAAATGGCATCATCCTATCTAATAAGGAGGAAATATGCTAATTTACCATCACACCCTCACAACAATGGCAGTGCCCACAGCCAATAAGAGGGAAATATACTAATTGACCATCACACCCTCACAAAATGGTGGCACCCACAACCAATAAGGAGGAAATATGCTAATAGACTGCCACACCCTCAAAGATGGCAGTGCCCACAGCCACAAGATGGTAGTGCCCAGTCCCCTCAGCCCTGCCCTGGTGGCAGGCGTGTGACATGGCTGGGACCATCTCCAGGCGGGTCCAGCTGCTCCATGCACTGGCCTCTACAGAGTCTCCCAGTACCCTCAGCCTCCCAGCCGCCCAGGACCGGCCCCAGGTGCAGGCAAGCCTTGGATGTTGACTGCCCAGCCGCCCAGAGCTAGCCCGAGGCTCAGGTAACCAGGGCCGGCCGAGGCTTGCGCTGCTGGCAGTGGCAGCAGCAGAGGTGTGATGGGGGCATTGCCTTCCCCTGATTGCCAGGTCGCCTTCAACCCCTGAGGGCTCCCAGACTGTGAGAGGGGGCAGGCCAGGCTGAGGGAACCCCCCTCCAGTGCATGAATTTTCATGCATCAGGCTTCCAGTAGGTTATAATGCTGAATCACTGAATTATGCAATGTAGTGACTTTAAAATTTGGTATCTCAAATGCAGAATAAAAGTAGAAAGGTTACTAAAACTAGAAAAAAATGTTATAAGAAATGAAAACCAGAAATCAATGTCCCTTATAATGCAAATGTTAGATATAAATAGATGCAAATATTCTTAACAAAATTTTAGCAGATTGACTCAAACCATATATAAAGAGGATAACATGTGATGTCCTAATGGGATTTCTCCCAGGACTGTTTAAAATTCCAAATTTAATCAGTGCAATTCACCATATTTACAGCCTAAAATAAAAAAACTATATTAAGATCTCAATAGACGCCCTGGCAGAGTGGCTTAGTCATTTGATATGCCAAGGTTGCAGGTTTGATCCTTAGTCAGGGCTCATACAAGAATCAACCAATGAATGCATACGTAAGTGGAACAACAAACTGATATTTTTCTCTCTCTCAAATCAGTCAATCAATAAGAAATGAAACAATATCAATAGATACATAAGTTTTATGCATTTTTATGAATGTATGATATTTCATAATAAAAAGGTAGGAGGAAAACAAAGAAAAATATATACTAGTCAAATATCAACCCAAACAACATCAGAGTAGCATTTTAATATTAAAGTGGGAATTCATACAACAAACTTCATAAGAGACAATAAGACAGCAAAAGGAAAGATAATCAAGAAAATACAATTGTGAGTATATCTTCCTTATAACACAGCCTCAAAAGATATGAAACGATTACTGATAAAACCATAGAAATAGACAAGTCAACAATTGGAATAGAGATTTTTATCATATAGGCATAAAAATCAGACAAAATAGTGAGCGAAAATAGAGATTTCAATAACACAATAAACAAGCTAGCTAGTAGTCAATAAATACTTGTAGAATTTTACACCTGATAAACCAAGGCTACACCACGAGATGCCTGGAACAGTTACAAAGCTTAATCATGTTCAAGGCCACAGGGAAGCCTTGATCGATTCCCAAGAATTATTATCATTTCAGCAACTATTCTCAGAGCACAATGCAATAAAATGAGAAAGTAATTTCAAATTGATTCAAATATAACTCTAGATGTGTGTACAGATGTTTTAAAAAAAAATCCTATTAACATTTGAAAATAAAATCAGAAAAGAGAACACGAAAGACATATAAATGAGTAACAATGGAAACACCACACATCAACATTGGTGGATTATCGGTTAAAAAGGTACTATTGGAACATTTATAACTTTGAATAACACTTACCAGAAAATATATAAGATACTGTTAAACTTTTTCTAGTTTCAAGAGAAGCTAGAAAAAGAACAAAAGTAAGCCCCAAGAACAAAAGGAGAAGAAATAAAAAGGATAAGAACAAAGAATACAAAAAAACAAAATGAAGCAAATCGAAAGTTCATTTTCGTCAGGATTGTGGTAACTCTCGGGGTCGTGGGGGGAAATGGTAACTGGAAGAGGGCAGGAGAGGACTCTGGGTGCTGGTTATGTTGTTTCTTTAATGGCATGAGGGGTCCAGGAAAGGCCGAGGTGTACCCTTAGGATGTGTGCACTTGTCTGAATGTATAATATGCTTCAGTAAGAAATACAATGGCTGGTTCTTTGAAAAAAAAAAATCTAGAAACATCTGACAAGAATAAAAAAGATGTAAATAAACATGATTAGTAATGAAAAAGAGAAAACAACCACAGAGGTAAATATAACAAAAAGGAATATTACGTTCAAGTTCTTTGTCTCAATAACCAGCAGAGAAAGTGCAGTGTCCCTATGGCCCTAACTGTATTCCACAAGAAAAGGTCACAGGGTAGACTGTTTTCTGAGAGGCCATGGTTGCCCCAATCAGCGATAGTGGTTTCAGGAAAAGGGGAAAGAGCAAATGTCATCTCCTCTCTGGGTCTTCCGTGTCCTGCCTAAACAAAACTGAGTCCTACTCACTCTCCTCTTCCTTTTTCCTTCTTCTCTTTGCCATTTACCACCATTCATCACACTGTTATTGTAATTGATTGTTTATTATCTGTCTTCTCTCAATAGAATATACATTCCATGATGAGAGGATTTTTGTATCCCAGCCCCTGGAATAACGTTTGGCACATAGTGGTTCTTCATTAATGTATTTATCCAATGAATTAAATATTCTCAACTAATTCGATAAAACTAATAAAATCTTTAATTCCAAAACTGGATAAGAATGAAATGTAGAAAAGGAAATCATAGATTCATTTTACCTTTGCTCATGAGAGCAAAAATCCTAAATAAAATATTAACTAGCTGAAACCAATAATGTAGGAATGCAAGAATGATTTAAGATGAAAAAGTTTCAGTGTAAATCTCAGCACTAATAGTCTAAGGGTGAAAAAGACATGAATTTAAGAAAAAAAACCTTGGTAATTTAATGTATACATTTTCTTTAAAATAAAAAATAGAAGGGAACTGCATAACTTATAAAGATGGTTTCCCTAAAACCTACCACTATCATATGTTTTAGAAAAACTTCATATGTATTCCCATTTAATTCTGGAACAAGGCAAAGATACCTCGTATGACTTTTTTTTTTTTTTAAATATATTTTATTGATTTTTCACAGAGAGGAAGAGAGAGGGATAGAGAGTTAGAAACATCGATGAGAGAGAATCATCGATCAGCTGCCCCTTGCACACCCTCCACCAGGGATGTGCCCCAACCAAGATACTTGCTCTTGCCCGGAATCGAACCCGGGACCTTTCAGTCTGCAGGCCGATGCTCTATCCACTGAGCCAAACCGGTCCCGGCTCGTATGACTTTTTTTCTGTTAAACAGAATACTGAAAA
The DNA here is from genome assembly GCF_964339955.1 of Pipistrellus hanaki. NCBI lineage: Eukaryota > Metazoa > Chordata > Mammalia > Chiroptera > Vespertilionidae > Pipistrellus > Pipistrellus hanaki. The sequence continues at coordinate 195,717,741 of NC_140504.1, forward strand.
ATGTAATAAGTACTTGCCAATGTAACAAGAGAGAAAAATAAATGGTATAAAAATTGAAAAAGAAGAGGCAAAACCATCTTTATTCACAGAGAATACATTTATCTACATAGAAAACCCATTTGAGCCCGCAAATTAATAGAAATAATATTTCTGAAAGATTGCTGGATACAACATAAACTTCAAAAAACACCTCTACCGCAATTATATCTAACTAGAACATATAATAGAAAAGTTATCTTTTCTAATAGCTATACACACTGTAAAGTAATCAGGAAATAACCTAACACATACACAAAACCATTACAAAGGAAAATTTAAACCTTTATAGTAGAATATTAAAAACAACATTTTAAAAGTTACTATGTTCACAGATAAGACAATTTAGCCATTGTGAAGTATAGGGATGATTCTCAAATTATTCTCTCTAATGCAGATCTCTGCCATAAACTCCATGCTCAGATATCCAACTGCCTCCTTGGGAAGGCCCATTGGATGACTAAAGTCATGTTCAATTAAAAATGAGCAAAATGAAGCAACTGAATTCCCCCAACCCCAAATTACTCTTCTTTCCGTCTTCCCAAGTCAGTCAAAGGCGAGTCTACTTCTCAAATTGTTCAAGCCAAAATCTTCAGAGCCAAATTTAATCCCTTTCTGTCATTTTCCACATCCAATCAATCAGCAAACCCTTTTGACTCCTTTCCAGAATGTGCACACTTACCAGCTCTGTTAGCTGCCCTGGTCTAAGCTTCCAGCACTCCGTTCTGAAGTGCTGCATAGATTTCCTGGCTGATGAGAATGAATTCTCATGAGAAGCCTGGTAGATGAGAATACAACAGTAATAGCTGCTGTTCTAAGCCATGGCTTTTGGCTCCTCTCCTCAGGAGCAGGATTCACTTCCTGGAAGTGGGTGTGGTTGTGACAAAGCCTAAAACAGGTGGCATTGGCATTGGGACTGAAAGGTGGGCGGAAGTGCATTGAGGAGACTGTGGGGCTGAAAGGGCATTAGAGAGGCTTTAAAGGGAAATAAGCGCCGAAACCGGTTTGGCTCAGTGGTAGAGCTTCTGTCTGCGGACTGAAAGGTCCCGGGTTCGATTCTGGTCAAGGGCATGTACATTGGTTGCGCGCACATCCCTGGTGGGGGGTGTGCAGGAGGCGGCTGGTTAATGTTTCTCTCTCATCAATGTTTCTAGCTCTCTCTCTCTCTCCCTCTCTGTAAAAAATCAATAAAATATATTAAAACAAAAATAAAGGGAGATGAGAAACGTTATTGGAAGCTGGAGGAAAGGGAACCCTTGTTCAGTGGTGGAAACTGGCAGCACTGCAGTCTGTGGGAATATGGAAAAGAGGAAGTAACTGAGCAAATGAACTCCACCATCTAGGTCAAGAGGTCTCCAGGCAGGTTAAGGATGTGCCACTTGGCTTCTCTTTGCCTCTGGAAAAATAGCTCTGGCCAAGAATAGGACCTTACCAACCTTGGTGAAGATCTCAGAAAGATCTGAGGGTTGCAGAGGAAACCCAGAATAGAAGAGTTTATCTTGAAGAGATCTGTGGTTGCAGTTTCTGTCCAATAGCGTAAACCTCAAGAGATTCGTAGAAACCCCACAAAATTTTAAGAGAATTGCTCTGACGAAAGTGCCTCCGGTTTGAATGAAAAGGGCCAAGTGAAGTACAACATGAAGAGAGACCTTTGAACTCAGCCTCTTTTTACGAGCAGGAAGCAAGCTGGGAAGAATGCTTAGTTGCAACTGCATTTACTTATGGAAAAGAAAGTAAAGATGCAGAGGCAAAATCCAAGAGCCAGAGGGTGGGGACGAGGCCGTGGTGAACAAGTTACAAGCCATCAGATTGATTCCTGAACAAGGAACAAGCAACTCATGCCCATCTAGATTTCAGAATTACTATGGACCAGTGACACCCCCCTTCCCCCTGGTGTGTTCCCCTTTCCAACTTTTTGAACAGGAGCATCTATAGTGGTTTTCTATGCCTGTCCCATCATCGCACAATGAGCGTATAGTGTGTGCCTGCAGATAACTTATATCATTAATTCATAGATCATAGATCCAGAGGAATGGCACTCAAGGGACTATACCCAAAGAATAACATCTGAGGTGCCTCATCTGCACCTAACCTTGACCTGGATGATGAAATGCTGGACTTCAGGCTGATGTCATAAATTTGGAAGTCTCTGGGGTGGGGGTAGGCAGGGAGTGATGAATGTATCTTGCAAATAGGAAGATTGCAAATTGTTGCCAGAGAGGACTGTGGCAGATTTTATTTTGCAAAATGACCAAAACAATGATCTCCCACCACAAGTGCTCTTCCTACAGTGTGATCCTAACATCCTTCCCATGATGGGGTGGGTTCCACATTCCTCCTGCTTAAATCTAGGTGGGTTTGTGACTAAGGCAGAAGCGACACCACGTGACTTCCAAGCCTAGGTGATCGAAGGCGAAACAGCTTCTGTCTGGTCCTCTTGGATGCTTGCTCTTAGAACCTCTAGAATCATGGGACGTACAAGCACTGTTTTGTATCAAGCCATTGAATTTTGGGGTCAACAATGAGTGGCTGATACAACTGGAATGACAAACAAGTATGTATAAAGACTAGAGGCCCGATGCATAAAGATTTATGCAAGAATGGGCCTTCCTTCCCTTGGCTGCCAGCACAGCCTTTGCTCTGGCTCGGAGCTGCCTTTCTGCCTTCCCACTAACCCATCTCTGTTGGGTTAATTTACATACTCACTCCTGATTGGCTGGTGGGTGTCACAAAGATACAGTCAATTTGCATCTTACTTGTTTATTAGTATAGATAATTCACTCAATACACTGAGCAATTACACTGTGCCAGTTACTCTTCTAAGCACTGTGGCTACAAAACAGACTAAAATCTCTGCTCTCATGGGCTGTACATTATAGTGGGGGAAATAGACTATGAACATATATGACACGTTAGATAATGATAAACACTAAGGAGAAAATAAAGAAAAGGAAGAGAAATGAACAACAAAGGTGGTATATGAGTTGTAATTTTAAGTAGAGTGGACAAGAAAGGACTCAGGGAGGTAAGGGAATGAGCCATGTTGGGATCTGTGGGAAGAGAATTCTTTGTAGAGGGAGTAACAAGTTGAAGGGCCCTTGCAGGGATGGAGAGCAAGCCTAAGGAGGGTCAAGAGGCCAGGATGGCTTGATGGTTGGAGCATGGGGAAGATGAAGGATATGAGGTCAGAGGGATGATGAGGTGGGAGTATATTGCCTTCTAGGCGATTGTGAGGGTTTCTATTATGCTGAGAGGATGAGGAAGCCATTGGCAGGTTCTGAATACAGAAGTTTGAGAAAGGAGGAGAGGGGAGAGGCAGGGGGATGAGCTATGATGCTATTGCAATGATCCAGGAAACTACTTACACTGACTCAGACCAGTAACAGCAGTGGGCCTGGTTGAGTTTGTTGGTAGAGTTGATAAACCATGGACAGACTGGATAGGAAGAGAGGACCACAGGAGTCAAGGATGACTCCAAAGCTTTTGGCCTGTGCGACTCGGAAGGATAGAGTTGCTATTCATTGTGATGAGGAGACTGAGAGGAGCAGGCTTGGGGTAAAGTTTAAGGAACTGGCTTGGACATGTTCATTCCGAGGGTCTGCTGTGCAGAAGAGAGGGCTGGGCTAGACTAGAAATGAGGGGTCATCGATGAGTGGCTGGTAATGAAGCTGTAAAATTCAATTCTCTAACCATTTAAAATGAGGATTGGGCCAAGACCGGTTTGGCTCAATGGATAGAGCGTCGGCTTGGGGACTGAAGGGTCCCGGTTCGATTCCGGTCAAGGGCATGTACCTTGGTTGCGGGCATATCCCCAGTAGGGGGTGTGCAAGAGGCAGCTGATCGATGACTCTCTCTCATCGATGTTTCTAACTCTCTATCTCTCTCTCCCTTCCTCTCTGTACAAAATCAATAAAATATATTTAAAAATAAAATAAAATGAGGATTGGGTCTGGAGCTTGACCCCAAGGTCAAAGCTCCTGCTAGAATGCTATGTTGCTTCTCCACACCTCCTCGGGCATCCTGAACGTGGACCATTCTGGTGCACTGCCATCCAGCAGGAATGATCAGATTCTGAAGCTCCGATGGCCTGGTTCACGGCCACTACACTCCCTCCCTCATACAGCTGCTGCAGATCAAATACATCAATCACTTACCTAGTCAGTGGGGCTTACTTTTCTCATCTTAGCACCCTCCATAAAACACTGTGAAATTCATTATTTTATGAACCATACCCAAACATTACAAAATGTGAACAAAATAATGGGCTTAGCTATCTTTTCAAAAGATATTTTACCAACTCCTGCTTAAAACCCACACAAGAGTGAGTCATAAAATGAGTGAAAAGCTAGTTTGATCATCTTTCTATCGGGCTCTCCTCCTCTGCTCCTCAGAGCTTCCTTCCTATGGGACCATCTTCCTTGTAGTCAAGACATACTTTATTTTTTTATTTTTAAAATATGTATAATTTTATTAATAGACACTGGATGGTTATTGTTGTATTGGCTGTTGTCATTTTTTTGTTTATTTGTTTGTTTTATATATTTTATTGTTTTTTTTACAGAGAGAAAGGGAGAGGTATAGAGAGTTAGGAACATCGATGAGAAACATCGACGAGAAACATCGACCAGCTGCCTCCTGCACCCCCCCACTGGGGATGTGCCCGCAACCAAGGCACATGCCCTTGACTGGAATCGAACCTGGGACCCTTCAGTCCGCAGGCTGACGCTCTATCCACTCAGACAAACCGGTTTTGGCAAGATCTACTTTAAATGTACTTGTAATTTATGCTAATATCGATCACTAACAGATTGAAGGCTACCACAAGTTGCTATAAAACAGCAACCCTGAGACTCTAAAAATAAAAATCCCAAACATCTTCCCCTTGGATAGTAGCCGGCAGAATATTCAAAGCCCGGCGTGCATAAGGAGAATAAAGCAGCATCCAATTACACTCCTGGACAGGTGGGGCATGCAAATGACACGACAGAATCGATGCCTCTGAAGATTTACAATCTGGGTGGAGAGGAGACAATACATATTCCTGAGATGGATTAAAGAAACATTAGACATAGAAGCCAGCAAACATCATCATTTTATAGGCATATAATATTGTTTCATAAAAGGTAGACAGCTTAAGGTTGCCTAGGACCAACCCGAGAGGGTTGGACCTGTATTACATCATTTGTCCACCATCCAGAACTGAAATATCATGGCTGACATGTACACATAAGGAACTGTTTGACATTGAAATTGGGACTCAAAAGAACTGTTGGCCCAGAAAGAAACTCACTACAGACTGATTCATTTGCCTCTCAGCATAACCATTGTTTGTCTCATTTTCGGTTCTTATAAGTGCATTTCTAGTATCACATGAGCTCACTAGAGGAAGTGATGAACAACATAGACTGATGAACAAGAACAGCATCAATCAGACTGTCCGACCTCAGAGGGAAGGTAGGGGAGGATGGGAATAAGGGAGAGAGATCAACCAAAGGACGGGTGTGCATGCACAAGAGCCTGGGGCTGTGGGGCATGTGTGGGGAGGGGTTTGAGATAGGAATGGGGGGGGATGAGGACAAATATGTGAACCTTAATAAAGTAATTAAAAAATGAATTAAAAAAAAGTAAACAGAATTATCTGCATGGGGGATTACACATGTTTTTAATTTTCGTTTATGTTCTCTGAAATTTTTGCTATAAGGAACACATTATATATATATATATTTTTTTTTTTGGGGGGGGGGGGTATGATTTAGTCCAAACATGCTGAAATGGCGGGAACATGGCGGCTAAGGGCATGGGCTCCGAGTCTGGACACCTGCTCTTCCACTACCTGGCCAGGTAACTTTGGACAAATTACCTAACCTCTCCATGACCACATCTGATCTGTTTAAAACAACAACAAAGATAATAGTACCGTCTTTTTGAGGATGAAATCATCAATACAAAGGCCGTTGGATAGTGCCTGGCACATAGTCATACCATTTAAGTGCTCCCTATATTATCACATGAGCTGGGAGATCCGGCTTTATAAACTGCAGCGCCTGAGAAAATGCTTAGGAAATGGGTTGAACTTGAGTAAGAACTTGAAAGGTCAGGGGAGAGATATTTTAGATAAGGGAGCAACTGGAGAACAGCAGACACAAGATGTTAAAGCTCAACCCCCTCAGACAGGCAGACAGCGGAATGAGAACCAAATGGAGCATCAACTCACACAAATCCCAGTGTTTGCTTCCCGGCACAGCCACTCCTACCGGGCTCCGGGGAGAGAATGCGCCACAGGCACACTCCGCTAGCTCTTGTTTATCCACCCCTTTGTTTTCCACGAAAAGAAGAGACTCAAAGAAGATGCCTTCTAAGTGTGTATCACCGTTTATTGTAGTTTGCATTAGGAAATGAACAGAGGACATTGTCTGTGGAGGGGGGAAAAAAGGAAAAGAAAAAGAAAGTTTTTGTAGACTTAATTTCTTCCAAACACTTTATGGTTTCAAATCCTTTTTTACCCCAAAGGAAATTCGAGAATTCAAGTATGTTAAGTAGGGAGCAGTAATACAAAAAGTCTGACGTTTCTGTGCGTGTGTGTGGGTGTTTGCCTGTGTGTGTTTTGACAAGCAGACATTCCTTGCACCCCTTTTTCGCTTTGGGAAGGCCAAACCCCAAAGGACACGTCATGCAGATGACCCCTGCCTTGAACTCACAGACCCGAGAGCTGAGGAATTGATGGACCCTCCTAGGATAACGGTAAAGGTTTCCAACTGTCACGAAGCATTAAAAACACCAACCTCCCGCCCACAAACCCTAAGTCATTTAATCCTGATAGACTTAAGCGTTCCCTTTGCTGCAGCTGCTCCTTAGGTTCCTAGAGAGGGTTTATGACAAGGGTCAGAGCAACAGGATTCTCTTCATTTTGCTTAGAATTAAAAAAAAAAAAAAAAAAAAAAAAAAGTTTAAGGGCCATTTCAAAATAAAAATAAAAACTGAAATTCGAATTCTGAAAATATCTTGCCTTTTTTATTAATCATGTCATCTAACACCAATTAAAAAAAACAAATATGTGAATATGATATAAAAATACGATCCTGGGATTAACACTTTGTTGCAGGCACAGTTATCTCACAGAATATATGTTTGGAGAGCCAGGGAAAGGAATTTATTTTTGTTTTTGTTTCTCTTAAAAAAAATCCACAGCAGTGCAAGTTGGGGCAGGAGGGGGAGGGAAGGGGAGAGATTCTTTAGCAGCAAAATGTCCAAGGTTCTCTAATCACAATCAAATCAATGGATATTGAATTTAGGGGGTGGGGGGAAAGGTGGAGGGGATGCTGCCCAAACCCATTCATTATCAATCACTAAAAACTTCCGCTGCGAAAGCCCCAAACTGTGACATACGAAGGACGCGCTTCGTTACACCAGCCGTCAATCAGCGTGTCCCTCGAGCTTTTGACAGGTCTGTCATTAAATATATGTACAGGAAGTGGGCTCCGTCTCGGGCGTGTCCTCGCCGGTGGCCACCGCGTGGTCGCGTTGGGTGGGCTCTCGGTGTCCTCGCCACGCCTGGCCGCACGTGTGGAGAGCGTTTCGCCACGATGCTGCCGCTACTGCCGCGCTGGCTGTGGCTGCTGCGAGCAGAGGGTGGACAGGGACGTTTAATGGTCACTGTTCTGCTTCTCTCGCATCCAGGCGTGAATCTGCTCTTTCAGCTCTGGCACTGGGGAAAGGAGAGGAGGATTAGTGCCTGGGTGGAAGGGCTTTTCCGGAGAGATGATGAATGGAAAGCAAGGCCATTCATTCACGCAGTGCAATGAAGACGGACGAAGGACCAGGCTCTTCAGTAACAAGAGCACAGAACACTCCGTGTCTCCTCTGCTGAGGGCCACAGACCGGGAGAGCTTCTGGATTGGTAAGTTCCCCGTTGATTAACCTCCAGCTGTGGGTTCTGGCCGCCACATCCGTGGCTGCCGTAGGCACCGCCCCAGCCCTGCACCCCGTACCTGGCTCCAGCATGCTCTCGGTCAGCATCTGCCGGTTGAAGGGGTCGGTGGGGGAGTTGAGCAGGTGCCGCAGAATGATGGAGCGGTCCATGATGGTGCCGGAGGGCAGGCGCACGGGGTCAGTCATCAGAGTGTCCATCAGAGGGTCTAAGAGACAGAGCAGAGCAACTTCAACCTAACGGGACCTCCACCCGGAAGCCAAACGCAGCCCCTGCTGCCAGGGAAACATAAAGCACACGTCCGTATGCTAGCAGCCAAACGGCCCCACGTTGTGAGGGAAAGTGACCTTTCATCGGCTACGGCCGGGAGGAGAGAGAGGAAAAGGTTGGGCCAGACAGCTCTCGTTTGGACTTCTCAGGACTCCAGAATCGCCAATCCCCACCTGTACTAGGAAAGGCCAGGGGGCCTTAGGATCTCAGGGTTTTACCTGGTTTGAAATCAGGCTAAGGGCCTTTTCTCGTCTTTTAATTTACAATATGAGCTAAAAGCAGGCAAAGGCGAGTTCAGACCAAGTGCCTCAGCAAGCAGCCTCAGCACACCAGTAACGCTGGAGCACAGGACGCCCGTCCGTCATGCCTGTTTCCGGGAACTCAAATCAAGGGCCGGGCAGACAAGCGCCCACTCGCCTCGGAACTCGTCCGGAGCGTCGCTGTAGTCGATCTCGGCGCGCGCGTTCTTGGCCACTATCTCCTCCACCTTCTCGGCAAGGAGTTTAAACTTCTCTATGGCGATGGTGGATTTGATCCCTGCCTTCCGCATCTTCGAAATTACTTCTTCAAACAACTCTTTGCTATAGGATCTCTGGGGATGAGGAAAGACAATGTAAGATAAAATATAGTGTGAGGGGGAAAAGCAAGCTGCAGAAAATACCCCAAGTGTGATCTATTTGTGTGCGTTTTTTCTAAAAAAAAAAAAAAGTCCTAGAATTATATGTATATACGAATACTTTTACAAGACTATCTATATATATAAAAAGCCAGTGACCAGAATGCTGTAATGACCAGAATGACCGGTTGCTATGACGCCCTCTGCAGCCAGTGAACCAGCCCAATCAGGGGTTGGGGCCAGCCAGCCAACCTCCCCCGGCCCCTCCCCTCAGCTGGCACCGCCCCTGATTGGCCTCTCCCACCCCAATAGGGGGCAGGGCGGCTGGCCAACCTCCTGCAGCCCTTCCCCATGGCTGGCCCTACTCACAAGGGGCCCCCACCACCCTGATGGGCCACAGCCCCTCCCCTCAGCGGGTCCCACCCCGATCACCCCCCCCCCCCAATCAGGGCCGGGCTGGCTGGCCAACCTCCTGTAGCCCATCTTGCCGCCCAGCCCTGCTTGACCCCCTCTCCAATCATCCCCACCATCCCAACCGGCCCATGTGCCTCCCCCAGCCAGCTCCACCCCCAATCACCCCCACCACCCCAACTGGCCCATGTGCCTCCCCCAGCCAGCTCCACCCCCAATCACCCCCACCACCCCAACTGGCCCATTGTGCTCCCCCCAGCCAGCTCCATCCCCAATCACCTCCACCACCCCAACTGGCCCATTGTGCTCCCCCCAGCCAGCTCCACCCCCAATCATCCCCACCACCCCAACTGGCCCATGTGCCTCCCCCAGCCAGCTCCACCCCCAATCAGGCCCCCCCCCCCCCCCCCCCCCGCCACTAATCGGGGAGCTGGCCAACCAACTGCCCACAAACTCTCCCCATGGCCAGCCCCACCCCTAACTGGTCCCCCCCACCCAAACTGGGAGCAAGGCCTGTGGGCCAATTACCCTCAGCCCCTCCTCGGAGCTGGCCCAGCCCTGATGGGGCCCTGACCAGGGAGGGCCAGGCGGCCAACCTCCCGCTGTCTCCTCCTTCTGACAGGCCTGGCCCCGATCCGCCCTGATTGGGGGTGGGCCACCTGTGCACAAATTCGTGCACTGGGCCTCTGGTAATTCAAAAAGATGGGACAGTACACACCCAACTGTACACGGTCATCACCTCTGGGGAGGGCTTTAGGATTAAGGCAAACGAGGGGAATTTGGAAATGTTTGAATTATTTTTACAGCAAGCCTGAATTTCTTTTTAAATTTCAATATTAAAGAGAAAAATCTAGTCTATTTTGGCCCTTGCAGGGGGCCTAGCAAGAAAGGAGGTAGAAATTTTAGCTCTTTTTCCTGAAGGTAAATGTGCTGAAAACAAAGTACTTACATACGTGAGCAATATCTCAATAAAGCTGTTATTTTTAAAAAAGTACTTACATTTCCCTCATTTTATTTTTTTAAATTTTTCCCAGGGAGGAAGTGTGGCAGAGCTGTAGAGACAGGCCGCGAGACAGATGGAAAACGGCCCGTCTGGATTCCCTCTGCGTTCCTGTGGCACCATCTGTCCCCACACCAGCACGGAGCAGCCAAGAGCGGGAAAGATTCAGGTGCTCGTTTCCCATTCTAACCTTTGGACGAGGTAAGGGTGAGGAACCTTCCAGAATGCCTACCGATGTTTAAACTGAGATGTGAGATACTAATTGGATAAAAGTGTGGACGGAGATGGGGAGACAGAAAGAGCTGGAGCTTTGGGGCTTTCTATGTGGCGAGCAGAGGGGGTGAGGACGGGCTCAGGGAGGCTCTGGATCCTGCCCTGCCCCCACCACCTTCACACGCGCTCCCCCGCCTCTCGGAGCCTCATTCAGAAGGAGGACTCTGACGACACCTGCAGTGTAGGATTTTGTGAGGATCACAGCAGGGAGGACAGGGAAAGTGGTTAAACCTGGTGCTCAGTTAGTAAGAATGAGTTATTTCATGTTCAGATGGTGGGACAGAGCAGAGGAGGGTGAGATGGCTGGGAAGGCCGGGCCCAGCTGGGCGGGGCGGGGCTACATCAGAGCCAGATGTGGCCCTGGGGACACCGGGAGGAGGAGGGAAGAATGTGAAAACAGCCATCGAGGTGTGAAGTCTGGAGCCAAGGTGAAGGCAGCACTAGAGCCAAGGCAACGTGGCTTCTCTGAGGAAATTGGCTCTTTCTGGGAAGGTCCCGGACTTGGGGCTGAAGCCCTGGCTAGATCCGAGTCCAGACCACAATGGGAGGAGGACCTGGGCTAGTCTTGCCTTTTATGCCGGAAGGAAAACAGCCACTTCGTCTCCGTTTACAGCAGACAAGTCCTCTGGACGCTAAGCTCACGATTTCCACTTACGTACTAAAAATGTCTCAAACCATATTTTGGAAAGTATCACCTTCCTGATTTCACGCGGGGAATTCAGGAACAGATGGCTATGCAATCGCCTGGCTCTGCCAGGAGAGCCAGAACGGAATCCACAGGCAGCAGCCTGACCCCGCTCCCCCTGCAGCGGCGGAGACCGGCACTGACCTGGTCGTCGGCGATGGCTTTGGCGAACCGCGGACAGTCCAGCTGCAGGTAAATGTCTGTCAGCTGGTCCAACAGCTTCTTCGGTTCGAAGCCGTACTTCTCGGGATTTTCAACTTTCAGGTCCCGGCACTTGGGACCGCAGAGTTGCTGGAGATTGAAGTTCAGCATTGCAGCCAATCGGGGTCCAAGTTCCTAGGAAATCACAGGAGAATGGGACAATTCATGCTGCTGAGACACGTGAGAAGGACCAAAACTCCCATTGCCGTGGAGCAACGGGAATTGGCTGGATTCGTCTTCAAAGAACTCATCCCTGGCAAGTGCTGTGAGTCATCAGCTGAAGAAAAACACTATATTCAGAATTTATTGCTCTCCATTTCCAATCCCATCATTCTCATACTTAATAGAGTACTGTGCGTTGGTGGAATATTTATAAATACCAACAAAAGACAACCTTTTCTATAAAGTCATGCTTTTAATTATAAAAACAAGGATCATTCTAAATTTGCAAGAAGCAGGTAAAGGAGGGAAAATTATCCGTGATTCCATTATCGTAACACAAGTCATACGTTTTTTAATATGCTCTGTAGACCATCATTTTATGCATTACTTTTGTACGCATTTCAAAAGTCCCTGGCAGTTCAGGCAGTACACACCATTCTTTACCTATCAGGTGCCAAGAGGAGGGAAATGCAAAGAAGCACAGATAAAATTTACGTCTGAACAGTTTTAAATTTGGTCAGTAAGACCGAGCCGACTTAAGAGAAACAGCTGGGCAACAGCAATCGTGCAACAAATGAGATGACACAGCACTGCTACTGCCGGGCACACACTGCTGGTAGCAAACCCGAAACTGGGAAACCCGGCCAAGACGGGTGAGAGCTCCCCTTCGGGCACAAGGCTTTCCTTAAGGCAATGACTGGGTTTACGGAGAGTCACTCAGCTCGGGAACCTGCTTCTCAGGAACCGGCTTTTGCCTGTATTTAACCAGGAATCTGTGGGATAAGGAGGAGAATAGGAGAGAGCTGGGAATCTGCTCTCCTCTGGAAGTGGGAGCTCTGTGTAATGAAGGAAAGCACACAGGACGCAGGCGCAGGCACAGACCGGGCAGAAGGCCAGCCCAGGTCTATGTGCAGGCCCTGAAACACGTTCACTTCATGAACAGACTAGGCCTCGCTTCCGATAATTCCTTTGAAAAGTGAAGACTGTGTGTTAATTTAGTCTTAAATCGTTTCTATGTTTCCTACCTTTCAACTATCAGAGGCACTGCCCTGGGGGTCACTGCACATAAAACCAAACATGGTCACAGGAGGGACCGGCGAGCTACCAGCCGTGGCCGCGGCAGAGACCATGTGGCCCACGTCCTGAACTACTTACTGTCCGGCGTTTACAGGTCAAGTTTAAGCCTCTTTCTTGCTCTCCTCCTTACCCTTTGTCCTGGCCACACTGTGAAGTTTCTAAACCGTGTGTGGGGGTGAAGTGGGGGGCTCAGGTGCAGCTAAGTAGAGATCTTGGGGATGTCGCTCAGCTTCAATTTCAGAAGCAGGACGAGGTCTTATGTATCATGTCGAGGCCAAACATGTTAACAACCTTTGATCTTTCATAAACCTAATTATGGCTCTCATTAACCTTTGGCTTCTTGACTGTCACAAACCTATACCTAAGAGAGTCAAAGATCTCATACACTATCAACTACTTCTACTTAATGGTCTCTAATTTCCAATTGATGTCACCTTACTTTTCCTCTAAATAAAACACAGGCATCAATAATGATGAAAATATGTCACAGCTTCAACATTAACAATCCAAAGTGCTGTCTAAGCAGAAAGTGAACTCCTAAGTCAACTTGGAAGCGGCCACTTGTGGGTTTCAGTCTGTCAGCAGCGCTGTGGGCATCCATGAGCCTACGTGGGGGAAATCAGCAACAGAGCTTCACCTTCAGTGGCTGTGACCCTGGGCCTTCCAGACCCCATTCAGTTACAAGTGACAGAATGTGACCGTGGACTCACCGGCCTGAGGAAGGGCTTCTGGACCTGCTTGGTGAGGATGTGGAACATGTCCACCGTCTCCGTCGCCAGGGCGAGATAGGAGCGCGACACCCGCTCGTCCTGCGCCAGCTGGGACTGCCGGGCCTGCTGCTGGTCCTGGGGAGTGAGCAGAGGCCAAACAAGTCTCAGGGCCGGTCATCAGCCACGTACGACGGGGAAAAAGTCAGCTCGTAAATGGAAAAGAGCGTCGCAAAGCCAACGTCGTCAGGGAAGGACCAGACAGCCCACCCGAGGGAGCCCTGCAGGTCACTGGAGCTTTTCCTGTCCGCATTGAACTCTTCAGGACTTTGAGTAAGGCGACCGTGGCACATCATTTAACTTACCCAGACTCAGTTTCCTTTGTGATAAAAGAAATCACCATCGCCTTAACCGGTTTGGCTCAGTGGATAGAATATCGGCCTGCAGACTCAATTCCAGTCTCAAGGGCATGTACCTTGGTTGCGGGCACATCCCCAGTAGGTGTGCAGGAGGCAGCTGATCAATGTTTCTCTCTCATCGATGCTTCTAGCTCTCTATCCCTCTCTCTTCCTCTCTGTAAAAAGTCAATAAAATATATTTTTATTTATTTTATTTATTTATTTATTTTTCTAAAATAAATTTTTATTGTTCATATTATTACAAGTGTTCCTTTCCGCCCCCTTCCCACCCCACCCTCTGCCCTTTCCCCACTCCCCATTGTCCTCATCCATAGGTGCACAGTTTATGTTCAGTCTCTTCCCACATTCCCCTCTCCCCTTTTCCCCAAGAATCATTAGTTCACTCCCCTTCCATACCTCTGATTCTATTATATTCAACAGTTAATATTGTTCATCAGATTTTTTTTTAATTTCCTTGGTTTTTAGATTCACTTGTTTATAGTTACGTATTTGTTGTTCATAATTTTTATCTTTATTTACTTTCTCTTCTGAAAGAACCCCCTTCAGCAATTCATATAATTCTGGTTTGGCGGTGATGAACTCCTTTAGCTTTTTTTTTTATTAGTGAAGCTCTTTATCTGACCTTCAATTTTGAGTGATAGCTTTGCTGGGTAGAGTATTTTTGGCTGTAGGTTCTTACTATTCATCACCTTGAATATTTCTTGCCATTCCCGTCTGGCATGCATGGTTTCTGTTGAGAAATCAGCTGACAATCGTATAGGTGCTCCTTTATAGGTAACTACCAGCTTAGCTCTTGCTGCTTTTAATATTCTCTCTTTGTCTTTTGCTCTTGGAATCTTAATTATGATTTGTCTTGGTGTGGTCCTCTTTGGATTCCTTTTATTTGGAGTTCTGTGTGCTTCCTGGACTTGTAAGTCCAATTCTTTCCCCAGGTGGGGGAAGTTTTCTGTCACTATTTCTTTCAGTATGTTTTCGATATCTTGCTCTCTCTCTTCTGGGACCCCCATGATTCTGATGTTGGATCGTTTGAAGTTGTCCCAGAGGTTTCTTACATTATCTTCAATTTTCTGGATTCTCTTGCCTTCTAGCTTCTGCAGAGGAGTGTCTTCTGGCTCTTTATGTTCCAAATCTTTGACTTGATTCTTGCGATCTTCTATTCTGTTTTTAGGACTCTGTATAATATTTTTTATTTCAGACAATCTATTCTTTATTTCTTGTTGATCCCTTTTCATATCCTCATAGGTCTCATTTATTTTATCGGCCTTTTCTAGGAAACTCTTGAAAAATCTTGTAAGTGTGGTTTTGAACTCTAATTCCAGTCGCTTTTTGTCCTCCATTTCTTTCGTTTGTGATCTATTTGGTTTAGGCATTTTCGCAGGCAGCTTTTCTGATGGGGCGGGGTTTCAGGGTGGAGCCTACAGCTTTGGCTTCCGTCCGCCCCGCCCTATGCGACTCCTGAGACTCAGGGTCTTCAGTACTTGTTGCAAGCACCTCTGAGAGAAAGGTGCCCTCGATTTTCGCCTGCTACCAAACAGTGTAGCTCTCCCGCAATGGGCCCGAAACTGGGGTTCAGTTCAGTTGGAAGTGGAGTTGGAGGTGGCGTTCAGAGCAGTCTGGAGCCCCTGTCTCCTTCGTGCCAGGGCAGTCCTACGGCACAGCCGGCCGTCCCTTCTCTGCGCGCAGTGTGCGCGCCTCTGGGACCTCCTTTCGCCGCTCCCCCGGGTTCCGCCTTACAGCCCAGCTCCCTCTGTGTGAGCCTGGGTCCCCGGGGTCTGGCCTAGAACGGGGGTTCAAGCAGTTGGGGGCCCAGCACAGTCGGAGTGTTTATCTCCTTCCCGCTAGGGAACGCCAGCCAGGCACTCGGCCTCCCTCCTCTCTGGCTCCGTCCTCTCCGCGCGCGCTGCGTGTCTCGGTACCTTAGGCTTTTACAGCTCCTCCGCGCTTCCTTCTGGTTTTCTCCTTGCTTCTCGTTGTAGAATTTCCAGTCAGTCGACTTTCCTGTAGTTCTGGGTAATGTCCATTTTATATTTTAGTTGTATTTTATTGAAATTGTTGCGTGCGGCTGCAGCTAGGTGCCTACCCGAGCAGCCATCTTGGATTCTCTCCAATAAAATATATTTTTAAAAAAGAAACCAACTTCTTCACAGGATGAAATAGTGAATCTTATGTCGTATCTGATACATGTTCATTTCCCTTAATAAAGACTTTTGCTTAGTCAGCATTACTTTAAAAACATGTGAGATGATACTGAGAACTGTGCGTTTTGTACATGCAGGAAGCAACCAACTGATATGTCTCTCTCACATGAATGTTTTTCTTTTCTCTCTCTCCCTTCTTCCCCCTCTTCCACTTCCTAATATTAATATTCCCAGGTGGCCCTGGCTGGTTTGGCTCAGTGGATAGAGCGTCAGCTTGCGGACTGAAGGGTCCTGGGTTTGATTCTGTTCAAGGGCACATGCCCGGGTTGGGGCTTGATCCCTAGTAGGGGGCCTGCAGGAGGCTGCCAACTGATTAATCTCTGTCATCACTGATGCTTCTCTCTCTCTCTCCCTCTCTCTGAAATCAATAAAAAAAATTTCTTAAACACACACACACACACCCCTCAGATGAAGATTAACAACAATAGAAAGATGGAACCTAGAGGTTCTGAGAGGGAGAGGAATGGAGGATGGCACGGGGGTGCTGAGCCAAAGCAACCGTAGGCGCAGCTGTCTTTGCCCAGAGCGGGCAGACCTGGCGAGGTCTGGAGGGCTACACGGCGTTCAGCTGAGACAAGTCAAGTCTGAGGCCCCTACGAGACCACCCGGCAGAGAGGCAGGCCAACAACATGGAGACCTGCGCCGGGAAGACACACTCTGAGTCCTCAGAACACGGAATTTAAAGGCTGGGACAGAGGAGCCCGCCCAGCAGTGATTTCCGACGGGAGCTCCAGGCCTCACTGCCCGCCGCTCGGAGGAGGCCCTTGCTGACGTTAAATGAGCCAGAGACGCTGGGTGTCCTGCAGCGTATGGGACAGTCGTTCATAACAGGGAGTTATTATTATATCACAATCCTACTGCATTCAAATCCCAACCAGCACCCTCCGGAAACACCGACCTAGGGGATAGTGTGGAGAGAGGAGCAGCGGGGGGCTGGGCACCAGAGCACAGGGGGAGCAGGCAGGGAGGTGGAAGCTGGAAAGTGACTTCAAAGTCAAACGGAAATGATTTCTGAAACTGCACTTGTTAGGGATTATTTATGACCCTTTTCCACCCATTAGCACACACAAAATCAATACTATCTGTTCAGTCGTCTCCAACGAGTGCTGTTAAGCACTGACTGTGAACAAGATAATGTGCACAGACCCGGATCCCAGCATCTGCCGTACAAGCTGGTCCAGGAGAAGCCTCGTAAGTGGATGACACACTGGTGTAGACAAAGCGGGGACTTGGCAGTGACACGGATCGGGGAGGCCAACCGTGACGTCAGCAGTAGCTGGAAGGGCCTGGGAGCTGACCGGGACCATCCACCCGGCTGCAGCAAATGTCGGGGCGGGGCAGTGGGCATATTTCCTCATGGAACCTGGCAAAACAGCCTCTTTGCCACGAGGAACTGCATAGAAAAGCGAAGATCAAGTGAAAGAAAACCCCACTGGAACCCTGAGTGACCCTCCAGATGCCTGAAGATCAGATGACACTCTTGTCTCTCAGACAGAATTTGAGATTTACTCCTAGTTACTTCCATAAATCTTAACATATTCAGACAATGAAAGCTCTTTTCCAGAAAGCCCTTAACATGAAAAGGCACAAGTTCTGGACACCGGGAGGACTCGGTAACTCACTCCTTAGCTTCAGAGCAAGTGCTGAGGTTTTCTCCTGCCCCAAGCCTGGGACGTCACTCACGGAAGCCCACAGGTGGGAGGCAGGACGCACTGACAGGAAGTCAGATCCGTCGCAGGCCCCACGCGCAGCCCCGCGGGGCAGGGCCGAGGCAGCTTCCCCGGCTGGGCGGCCCCGTGCTCACCCGGGGCAGCTGCTCCCACTGCTCCTTGTTCTTCATCTCCTCCTGCACCTCGTGGATCCGCTTCAGGGACTCCAGACTTTCGTCGAGCAGAAAGGTCGTGTCGTTGATCAGCATGTTGATGTAGCGGACAAACTGCTTCCCAGAGCTGAAAGCAACGACACGGGGCCTGTCACACGTCTCCCTCCACCAAGACCCCGCAGGTCCCAGAGGAAAGGGCCACGGGTGTCTCCCAACACACGCCGCCCTACGAGACCTTGGCACAACTTGAGTACCATAGAGGCCAAGGACTGCCAGTCCCTCCTTAGACTGTGCTGCCCTTTGAAGTTAATCATGATGAGCTCACCCCGGTGACGTGCTGGAGTCACCTTGCACTCTCAGGAGAGCCAGTTGCTAATATTTTAGAATTCCGTGGGCAGATTCCCGTGGCAGCTTCAATTTGGCAACAGTGGAAGTATTTTACTCCAGAAAAACAGCCCAGACTGCTCTCTTTTCCCTTCAGAGAGGTTTACCAGCATACCCTGGCTCTTTCCCGCAATGATTCTAAGCAGAGAAAACACTTCCAGGCCAGGAAAAAACCATGCTTGAATTCACAGGAAAAAAGAAAGCACACATAATTACCCACCTATAAGAGACACGAGAACTACTGACCGTTATTCCCATTATAAAGAAGACGCACTGAAGAAAAACTGCAGCCTAAGCAGCGGGGCTCAGCAGCTGAGCACTGTCCCAGGAACCAGGAGGTCACAGCTCGATTCCAGGTCAGGGCACACGTCCAGGTTGTGAGCTCGATCCCCAGTAGGGGGTACACAGGAGGCAGCTGATGATTAACGTTTCTCTCTCTTTCTCTCAAAAATCAATAAAAAAAGCTGTAACACTGCTAGAGAGGGCCATTAACTTACTACAGAGAGCTCAAAGCTTCGAGCCCATGGCACTGTCCTGTCACCGGCTCTAATGCAGGGACTCGCTGGTGACGGAGGTGGTCTAGCCTGCCTGTTATGTTCTAGAACACACATGTCAAACACAAGGCCCGCGGGCCAAATCCAGCCCGCCAGGCCTTGCAATGTGGCCCGCACCGCGCTGTCATCACTGCACTCCGCTGTCAGTTTATGACATTGTCAGTTTATGACTGTTCAGTAAACCATTCGGCCCGCGATTTAGGCTGGATTTTAGATTTTGGCCCCTTCTCTGATTGAGTTCGACACCCCTATTCTAGAAGATTAGTAGAGAAGGAGGGCTACCCTTCAGGACCTCCCACTGAGCACCAAGGCCGGCCAGCCCGGCCTGGGCACAGAAGCTCCCGTGACAAGGGCGGAGCCTGGACTCCGGGAACATGGAAAGTTCCCAAGCCGCACACGGAACCAGCCGTGGGCCCGCCTGGTTTCCTACGCTGGTGCCAGGCTTCCGCTGGAACAGAATTCCGACCAGAAGAGCAGTCCGTGGAAACAAAGAGCCACCTCCCAGCTTCCTCTGCAGAAAGCCCTTTAGCAGATGGCGACTCCGCTGGAAACGTGTACATTAGTGACCAGTAACTCAGCTATGAGTGACCGCCAGGCCTGACCCAAGACCTAACGGGCTGCAGAGAGGCCCAAGCAGATGGGATAAAACTCCTTCTGGAGAGTGAGGCGCGAGTCCAGCCTTCTGCCTGCCTTTCTTTCCGAGTAGCTGAGATGGAATCACCGATGTTAGGTTCGGGCAGGTGCTAAAGTTCCAGGGGCCAATGAGAAGTCCCTAATCAACGCTTAGAGCCTTATTACAAATACAGAGCGACACTTCGAATGACAACCCTAATCTAACTGCTTCTGAGCCTCAACTCCTCCTAACATGTCCAGCTCTGTAGCTCAATGTCAAGTTCAAGAACACAGGAAGATCTCGCTGCAGTCATTCCAACCACCTCCTTTAACATTGTAATCACGAAATGCTTAACACATCATCTCAGAATAACTATAGATTCTGTCTTATGTACGCCGTCCCCAAGGGATCTCGACCAACCCAAAGTTCAGCAATATCTAGTAAGCACAGACACTTGGATAACCTGCTCATGTCCAACAGTTCCTTCTGGAAACTTAAAGGAGGCCGAGACCACGCCCACAGCCGAGAGCCCGGCTGTGAAGGCTCTGGAGCAGCCCCGCCCCCTGGGGTTTGGAGAGCTGCAGTGACCCGGGGGCGCAGGACTCACTTGAACTCCTCCATGAAGGTACCGTGGTGAGCTATGTTTTGCCAGAGGCTTTTAAAAATGGTGCTGATGTGGTAGCGGATGGTGAACTTGTCATAGAACTCGCTGGTCGCTCCAGTATGCTCGACATCTAATGGAGAAAGACACATGTGTCCTATACACATTGACTGGAAGGACAAGGAGGAAAATGTCCATAGATTCTCTGTTGAGGCAGGGATTACCAATGATTTTTTTCTTCTTGGTATTTCCTATATTTTCCAGTACATTGACCTCGCCCTGCTGCCTGCTTGCTGACTGCAATCCCACCTTGCTCTCCAACTGCTTTCTTACTGAATTCATTGAGCTGCCCGGCCTCAGGGCCTTTGTACCTGCTGCCTCCTTGGCCTGGCTCTGTGGCTGAGATCTCTAACACTCACTCTCTGGTCTCATTTTCAAGGTTACTCCAAGTCCCCTTTTCAGCGACCCTCCCCGCCTAGCTTCTCTATGTAGCACACGCCTCCCCCCGCCCCATACCCACTGAGTCTTATTTATGGGCCAGCATCTGTCTCCCACCTAGAACGTCTGGCGCAGGGCGGCCGGGATTGTGCCATCTTCACCGATGGGCCTAGCATAAACCCCGCCCGCACACACAGAGCTTCGTGCTGAACGAGGGCCTGGTCTACGGGCTCAGGCTGGCCTTGCTGACCAGATCCGCTCGGGAAGAGGAGTCCTGAAATAAGTCACCAGTGCTCCTCCAGGTTCTGAGGAGCAGGCTTTTGAGAGCCGGTCCTTACAAATAAATACTCTTATTTTGAAATTGAACTTTACTTTGGAAACAGAAATTGATCTTAAGCATTTCCTAAGCTAGCCTCTTCTCCCGGGTGCAAAAAGGTGCTGCTCTGAATCGCAGGCTCTCACACGCCTGAGAGGCCGGCGTGCAGGGGCCAGGACCTGCACCCGCAGCCTTGGCGGCTGTGCTGGGCAGGCGGCAGTGTGTGACGCCCCCCTGCAGGCCCTCTGGCGCCAGTGCCTTGGTAACCACGGGAGGAACATCACAGACGCCAGGAGCACCTGTGCCACAGCCCAGCTGCCGAGGCTGCTGCCACTCGCTAGCTGCTGACCTTCAGCAAGCTTCCCGACCTTCCTAAGCTCCGGTTTCCTCATGTGTAAAATGGAGCTATTTATGGCGCCCATCTTGAGGCCTGTGGTTGGGATTAAGTGCAAGGATCAGTAAGGATTCGATGAGTGGTGCTATTCTTAGCAAGGGTATCATCTGTCCGTGACCACAGAGCTGTCCGGGGCCGGAGGGCACACTGCCTGGTGGGAGGGGAGGGAAAAGAGCATCCGCCTGCCAGCTCCACCCCACACACCTACACACCCTGCCCCTCATCCAGAGTCAGTGACAGTTGCAGGCACGGGCTATAAAATACATTTAACGTTTTTAGTTTTAATACTAACAATACATGTTTACTGAAGAAGATTTTTAGAAGTTCAAGTAACAAAGAAAGAAAGAAGGAAGGAAGGAAAGAAGGAAGGAAGGAAGGAAGGGGCTACTCTTAATTCTCAGGGACCCAGGAGCATGTGCTCTGCTCCCAGTGGGCTACTGAGCTACACGTGTAGGTGGATGGCAGCCTATTGGGTAAAGGTTTAGAGTAACTTTGCCCACTGGCTTGGACGGCCTTGCCTGCCTGTGTGCCCAGGAACCTACCCGTGTAAAACTTCATCAGGGACGGGACCAACAGTTTGGTGGAGAGAGGGTGGTTCTCGATCATTTCGAAGAACTTCTGGGTCCGTGGCTGCACAGCAGGGTTGGTCATAAACATGACTTCCACCAGTTTGGCCACCAGGTACGGGTTTCGGATGTAGTTCTGGTTGCACAACATCACGACGAGGAACATCACAATATCCTGAGTGCAGGGCTCGTACAGCACCTGAGGCGAGTATCTGCGGGCGAGAGGGGCGAGGTCCAGCCCTGAGTCTCCACCTGGGTGGACGCTGGGGTCCTCCGGGGGGAGGCGACCGATAGGCCCAGGAACCAGGACGCTGAGTCCCCTTTAACTTACTGAGTGTAAGGTGACTATTTATATTATAACCAGATAGGTTTCAAATCCGTCATGTCGACTGGCCACAGCATTTTAGACTACCTTATTGTGTTTTAGAAAATAAACCAAGGCGTGATTAAATCATCTCATGGATTTCAAAGATCTTCACTACCCAAGCACTTAAAAAGTATTTAAATAGAGTTAGTTATTTTCATTTTGAAAAGTCAGATATAAACACAACCCATTACTTTGCTACCTTTCTCCAATTCTATCATTGAGAAAATGTTGGTACAAAATATAGATGTGGTTATTTCTGGCTTTTGAATGTTCACTCAGATATTTATAAACCGCTCCTACTGTTCCTCAGAAACACATTCTCCATCATTAGAAGTTCAGCTCCATTTTCACAGAAGACATTATGACCAGCATTGCTAATCCTCTTTGCCTCTGTGATATTATTGGAATTGGCCTGGTGCCACAGTTTGGATTTATTTTTCCAATCTCCAGGCAGCAGTTAAAGCAGTGACACACAATTTCAGGCATAGAATGGAGGTGTGCAATATAATTAATCATAGTATTTACACAAAACATGTAAAAACATGTATAAGTTCTATGTAATATGGTAAGACACTTACTGTACAATAAAAAATAAAAATTCAGCAACATCTTCTACATAGAACTCAGGCAACGCTGCAAACGCCTTGGGGACGTCTGAACTGAGAGGCAGTGTTACGCTGTCAACGAGAAGAAAGCACAGGCTACGGTGAGACCTCAGGGCGGCCGCATTCGAACACTTTCCGTGCCCGCAGAGGGCTCCCCCGGCAGGGACACACAGGCTTCATAACAATAACAGGAGAACAATGAGCTGCACAGGTGAGGATACAAGGTCAACCACGCCCTCAGCTCAACAATAAAAAATTATCTGTAGCTTTTTTTAAAAAGTTGATTTCACAGAGGAAGGGAAAGAGAGAAACATCAATGACGAGAATCATTGATCAGCTGCCTCCTACATGCCCCGCACTGGGGACTGAGCCCGAAACTCCGGCACATGCCCTGACCGGGAATCGAACTGTGACCTCCTGGTTTATAGGTCAGTGCTCAACCACTGAGCCAAGCCAGTCAAGCTTATCTCTAGCTTTTAGCTTCCAATTTATAGATTCCATTTTTTATCGATCAAAAACTGATAAAAAATAAGGCAATTTTTACAAAGCACTATGTCAAAATTAAAACTGCAGGTGCTGACATTCCCTTATCACTGTAACTAATTACAGGTAAAATATTCATTATTACATATTCTACATAAGCACAATCTGGAAATTGAAAAATAAATCCTTTGTTTTGTTTTGTTTTTTAATCCTCACCTGAGGATAATTTCCCATTGATTTTTAGAGAGTGGAGGAGAGAGGAAAAGACAGAGAGAAACATCAATGTAAGAGAAAGACATCAATTGGTTGCCTCCCGCACAAGCCCCAACCAGGGGCCCTGGCTGGAGAGGAGCCTGCAACCAAGGTATGTGCCGCTTACCGGAATCGAACCCATGTCCTATCCACTGACCCAAACCGGCTATGGCAGTGGGCGGCAAACTCATTCGTCAACAGAGCCCAGTATCAACAGGACAACGATTGACATTTCTTTTGAGAGGCAAATTTTTAAAACTTAAACTTCTAATGCCACTTCTTCAAAACAGATTTGCCCAGGCTGTGGTATTTTGTGGAAAAACCACCCTCATGGGGCCAAAATGAACTCCTGCTGAGGGGAGGGCTGGTGAGAGCAGTACACTGAACAGCCGGGCAGGGAGGGAGAGGCACTCACTCGGGGTAGGCGGGGTCCAGGATGCGGAGCAGCAGCTGGATGAGAAGGCCATAGAAATTCAGACATCTTCGCAGAAAGCTCTCGTCAAGTAGCCCAGCGTCAGCGCAGGCCTTGCATCGTACCAGTTTCTGTGGAAGCAGGGGCCGCCATGTTAGTTGGCAGCTGAGTAGCTGGGCGTGCTGGTGGGTGCCAGGAGGGGAGCCTGGCACCGGGGCTTCCCCGCTGACTAGCTGGGATGCTGGCCGTGTTCTAAGAAAAACGAAAGCTCCGCCACACAGACCACCGGACACACGGCTCCGCGGCAGGTCACTGCTGGCACGTAAATGACCCGGGGAGCTCTTTGGGGACCGGGGAGGATTAGTGGGGAGAAGCCAGACGAATCTGCATCTATTGTAAGTTGCAGGTCACCACTAAAGAGCTGCCTTTGGGGGAAATGTCCCCCCACCTCAGAGGATCACTGTGAGGATAAAACACACGCACATGCGCACACGCGGACATGTGAATTTAAAGTTTATGGACTCTTTGAAGCGTTACCTTTGGAGAGCTGAAGGGTTCTGCAGGCCCCAGACAAGAGCCCCTGCCTCACTCTGCATCTCAGAGAGGTCTAGTGTCTTAGTTAAACTAAATGAGACCTTAACGTGTGACAGGAACCAAGCCAGAGAAAAATTTTACACGTTATTTTACTAATCAGCAGAAAGCACGACCAGCCAACGCTGAGCTTTTTAATTTGAATATAAACATAAGAAAAATGCCTGAATGTGCTATCGGTGCTGAACCTTTTAAAGCTATGCTCACGAGCGGAAATCTTCCCATCTCTACATAGTTCTGTGTGATGGATCATTTCCAATTAAAAATGAAGAATGAGGAGGAGCAAAAGAAAGAAATCTTTCCACAGCCACACGGTACTTTGTCACACACCGTGAACAAGCCTGCCTGGAAGGGATGATGTGTGTTTGGGGGCAGGATTGCAGGGCTGGGGGTAGTAGGTGGGTAGGGCACTGCACAAGGTAGGAAAGGGAGGAGATGCTAAACTGCGCTTGACAGTCTGTCCTGAGGTTTAAATATTATGTAGATACATGTAAACTACCAACAAGTTTTAGCTGCACCATTTTATCTCGGGCGTGGGAATAGGGAGAATAATGAAGAAAAATAAGGACACGGAACTGTTCACTCAGAGCACATAGCCTGCTGGGAAATACACCATTGTGAGGCTGTCGATACTCATCCCAGTAACTATACGGACCTTCAGCTGCGTTTTGCAGCGCTTCAGCATTTCCCGGTGTCTGGTTGCCAGTGGGGAATCTTTCCATTGGCTTTCGTTATTTTTCAAATCCTCCACGGTTCTGAAAGCAAAGACTAATGGTCAAATAAAAAGAACACACACAGACCCATTATCCATCTTATCTACTCATTTTGACCATTTCAATGGCTCTCAGACACATATTCTCTCCCCCCCATTTTAGCATTTCTAAAACCAGAGAATGTCTTACAATCAATGGCACATTATGGTTTAATTGGCAGCATTTTTCTTTCTTATTGATTCCTAAAATGATATCATAAAATTGATGACACTTTATTTATTCATTTACTTATTTTTATTGATTTCCGAGAGGAATGGAGAGGGAGAGAGTGATAGAAACATCAATGATGAGAGAGAATCATTGATCAGCTGCCTCCTGCACGCCCATGACTGGGAATCGAACCAGTGACCTCTTAGTTCCTGGGTTGACGCTCAATCATTGAGCCTCACCAGCCGGGCTCTTGATGACACTTTAGATGTGATGAAATATGTAACCTCTTTTAGAAGGAAATCCAGGATTCCCTTGTTTTTCTTGGAGGGAGAAAAAGAGGTCTCAAGAAAATTCAAGGTTACTATGCCTACTCAATTACCCAAAACTAAAGCGAAAGGCGACTTCACTACTTTTGAATTCCCTCCTTTTCTTTTACAATAGCCCCTTCTTGAAAGACCCTTCTCTGTGATCACCTTGCCACCTGCTCCTTCACTTCCTTCAGGTGTCTGTTCCAGTATCACCTGTCAGTGAGGTCGTGTCCCTGATCGGTAATAATGCTGCACATTTTAAACATTATTCACTTAACATTATTTTAACCCCTTTCTATCAAGACATTGTAAGGAACTTGCCGGGACCGGTTTGGCTCAATGGATAGAGAGTCGGCTTGGGGACTGAAGGGTCCCGGGTTCGATTCCGGTCAAGGGCACGTACCTTGGTTGCGGGCACATCCCCGGTAGGGGGTGTGCAAGAGGCAGCTGATCGATGACTCTCATCGATGTTTCTAACTCTCTATCTCTCTCCCTTCCTCTCTGTACAAAATCAATTAAAAAAAAAAATTGTATATCATTAAAAAAAAAAAAAAAGACATTGTAAGGAACTAGAGGTTGATCTTAAAAAAACAAAACAAAGAAACTACCATTCCCAGACTCCCTTGCTGCCAGCATTTCTGCACATGACTTGTCCACCACGAGGCGAGGCGAACCCTCACTGAAAGCAGAAGTGAGTATTGCCATGTGGCAGCCACGTGGTTCTGGGAGACCTTGGAAGAGGCTCTACTGTCCAGCTGACCCCTGAAGCAGCTTCCTGCCAGGCCAGGTTCAAAGGAGAACCGGTTTTCCAGCCATTTCAAGGATTCAATAAGCCAAATGGTAACCTTTAACAATCCTCTGGTAAACTAGAATATTTTTCGTGCAACTATGAGTGTGACAGACAGAACAATGCTCTCCCTTATGACACAGCCCAATCCCCAGAACCTGAGTGTGTTTGTGCCCTTACATGGCAACAGGGACTCTGCAGTGTGATTAAGGATATGGACCTCAAGATGGGGAGTTATCCTGCATTGTCTGTGGGCCCCATGTCACCACCGGGTCCTTCTAAGAGAAAGAGGGAGGCAGAGTAAGAGGAGGAGATGTGACAGCAGAGGTGGAGAGAGCGAACTCAATATGCTATGCTGCTGACTTTGAAGACGGAGGAAGGGGCCACGAGCCATGGAATGAGGCGGCCACCAGAAGCGGGAAAGGCAGGGAGAGAGAGACCAGTGCCTCCAGAAAGAATGCAGCCTTGATTTTAGGACTGGGCCCCCCAGGACTGTAAGATAATCACTGATGTCGTTTTAAGTCATGAAAGTGTGGTACTCTGTTGCAGCAACAATTGGAAAGTAATATGATGACCTAGATTATTGGCACCAGAAGGGGTCACACAGGTAATGGGCCCTCAAGAGAAACGGGCCTCTGGGATTAGTTCTCTGACGGGTGAAGATTCAGGCACCTCAGGACAGAACACGGGCAGCCAAGGCTCTCTGTGGAAAACAGCTGCATGAGCGGTCACAGCGATCTCAGGAAGGAAGACAGCGGGCTGCTCCTCCGGAGAGCTCACCGAAGGAAGGCTGGCCCGGGTGCCAACTCTCACCTCCAGGAAAGTCACCGAGCCAGGGAGTTCCTAAGATGACCTCAAAGCAGCGTCTGGCCCCACAAAGCATCTATCACAATATAAACTGAATCGATAACCTTACTGGGTCTCTTCGCTGTGAGTGAGAGCAAAGACGGCGCTCCAAGAATTCAAGAGGAGCTTGGGAGGATTTGATGACTTCGAGGCGGTCATATCACAGAATGCCAAATCCCCTTTCATGGCTCCAGAACCATAACCCGAGCGAGACCAATTTCTGTCCTTATCGGCTAATTCCAAAGCCATAAGCAGGGAGTTCATATTGGAAGAAAAAGAAGGGCACGATTTGCTAGGATGTTACATTCATTGCCTATGGCTAACAAGCTTGCACAAAATCAGTGGCTTAAACAACAGAATCATCGGCCCAGAGCCCTGGAGGTCAGAAGTCTCACTGGTCAGCGTGCACGTGGTCAGCGTTCCTTCCTGAGGCCCTGGGAAGAATGCTTCCCTGCCCTTGGCAGCGTCAGGGACCAACCACACCCCCCTGACACCTGCTTCCGCCATTAGGTTCCCTTTTCTCACTCTGTGCCTCCTGCCTCCCTCCCTCTTATAAGGACCCTTATAACATTGGGTTCACCCAGATAGTCCAGGAAAATCTCCCATCTCAAGATCCCAAACTTCAGCACACCTGCAAAGTCTCTTTTACCATGTGAGGCAACAGTCACAGGATCAGGTCTAGCACGTGAGCATCTGTGGCCCGTTCCTCTCCCCACTGCACACGAGGTGACAGGGTGTGGGAGTATGTGTGGGAATGGACCTTGGAGTGCTCATCAGCCGGGGGGGGGGGTGTAGGGCAGCTTCACTACCATGGTCACAGCTACCGGAGGTTCTGGACGCAGCACCGTCCCGAGTCGCTAAAATCTGGGGGGAACAATCTGGGAGGGGTTCTCACTGGGCGCCCTGCTATCTGAAACCCGGAACCCGTGGCGCCTCAGCCACCTCAGGACAGGCCACACACACATACCTATTGAGCTCCCGGATGGCCCGGAGCCTGCGGATGTAGCGCCGGCAGCTCGGCAGGATGGAGAGGTGGTGGGCATGCAGGGTAAGGAAGAAGCATTCCGTAGGGAATTTCGGCTCAGAAAATGGAGGCTGATCTCCATCTAGGAAAAACACACACATTATCCCCTAAATAAAAGTGGTTGCAGGACTAAATCAAAGAAAAAGTGAAACCAATAACGCAAAGTTACACTAATTTCCAAATAGTTGAATGACTCTTAAAAAATTATAGACGATAAAAACTAAAATCTGGGGGGAACAATCCCTAAAAAAAAAAAAAAAAAAAAAGACTTGAGCCCTAAATGTGTCAATTAAATGTTCCAATTAAAATTCTCGTGATAAAATATAGTTTTCACTTTATATGTGCCAATAAAAAACATCAATGAGAGAGAAACATCGATCAGCTGCCTCCTGCCCAACCCCTACTGGGGATGTGCCCGCAACCAAGATACATGCCCTTGACTGGAATCGAACCTGGGACTCTTCAGTCCGCAGGCCGACGCCCTATCCACTGAGCCAAACTGGGTAGAGCTATTGTATTAATTTTTATTGCATAATATATCCCTAGCTTGTAAATTCATTTTCTGGAGAGGCAACAACTTGTGAGGAATCATTAGCATCCAAACAAAATTATCTTTTTTTTCTAGACTCTATAAACTCTCACTTTTTAGCTGGGCAGCTGGGAACACCGCCTGCTAGCAGGATGTGGCCGCGTAGGGGAATGCCGGGCACTGGGGTTCTTTGGGATTGTACTCAAACACGAAAGTGGAGAGGCACAAAGTCACCCCCCGTCCCGTGCCCCTGCCCCACCCTCAGCATTCACTTTCAAGCCCAGTCTCTTTACTGTTGAGTTTTGCCCATTTCTCTTACATTTCTACTTTCCTGTTTTCCTGCTCACCTGTTTCCCAGATACATTTTGTCTGTCACAAGCCTCCATACCTTCCCTCTGCCTGTTCTTTCTTTCTCTGTCTTCACTCCTTTGCACGCTCTCCCCCTGCCTACCTGGACCTCTCTGGGGCACGACTCCTGTCGGCCAGGAAAATGGCTGAGGCCAGGCTGCCTGGCTCCTTCTTCCTCCTCCCCCTCCTCCTCCCTCCCTCTGAAGGGCCTCCTTCAAAACCCCGTGACCACCTCCTCCACAGCCTGTGACTCCCCCGCTCCTGATCCCAGGAGCCCACACCTTTTCTTTTTTTAAAGTAATTTTCCTTTTTATTTATTTTATTTTATTTTTAACGTTTAAAGAGCAATATTTTTTAAAATTTTTGAATATATATATATATTTTTTATTGATTTCAGAGAGGAAGGGAGAGATATAAACATCAATAATGAGAGAGGATCATTGATTGGCTGCCTCCTGCATGCCCCCTACTGGCGGGGATCGGGCTCACAGCCCGGGCATGTGCCCTTGGCCGGATAGGAACCTGGGATCCTTTAGTCCACAGGCTGATGCTCTATCCACTGAGCCAAACTGGCTAGGGCAAGAGCCATATCTTAATTCTGGAGTCTGCCTGGCTTATCTCCTGAGTCACACTGCTTCCTTCACTGACCAATATGAGAAACTGCAACCAAACCAACCCCAGGAAGGCAGAAAGTTCCCAGCTGCCCCGGCTGTGCTCATCCTTCCTGGGGTTGGTTTGGTAGCAGGACCCTCGCCACAGGACCCTCGCCGCAGCACCACGTGCTGAACGGGTGAGGCGAGCTTGGGCCTTTTGGAAGCTCAGTCTCCTCAGATTTAACTAGAAAACAACAGTTACTATTAAGATATTCAAGTTCTTTTCCTGATCAGCCCATAGCCTACACCTAGAGGATTTCCTATAGGACATACGGATGGCCAAAGGGAAGGCACACTGAATCTCAGGTTGTGGTGTTGTCTTTGTTTTGGTTAAAATCTCCCATGACTCTGAAACAGCTCTGTACTGGCCGATAAAACCTGGCCCTAAACATGTCATTAATGGTAAATATCAGTAATGTCTGACCGGGCAAGACCACAATCGAGTCCTCAGACACGCTCCCTGCTCTGCCCCTGCTGAGTGAATCCGGGGTCTGAGGTCACTGCTGTAGGGGTGGAGCAGGAGGCAACGGACAGGGACACTGCACTGGTGTCAAATCCAAGCTGTGGGAATACGCTTTGAGTGCCACTGCATACCTATTTTTTAATTAAAAAAACAGAAGGGCAGCCGAAACTGGTTTGGCTCAGTGGTAGAGTGTAGGCTTGGGGACTGAAAGGTCCCGGGTTCGATTCTGGTCAAGGGCATGTACCTTGGTTGTGGGCATATCCCCAGTAGGGGTTGTGCAAGAGGCAGCTGATCGATGATTCTCTCTCACCGATGTTTCTAACTCTCTATCTCTCTCTCCCTTCCTCTCTGTACAAAATCAATAAAATATATTTAAAAAAACCAAACAACAAAAAAAAACAGAAGGGCAGCATTTCAACGACCTGATAATGAACATGTCACTCACAGAGTTCCGCCAGCCACTCCTTCACGTCCTCCATCGTGGCGTTCACTCTGGTCTCATCGATGGGCAGAGTGATCCGACACCTCGGGTGGAATATATACGTGGGGTCAACCGTCTCTAACTTGATCTTGGTACTGAGCTGCTGCAGCACCCAGAGGAAATTCAGCATGAATCCATCTGTAGACACCAACCTGTCATCTGTCTGTGAAACATGGAAGGAAGGACTGAGAATAATGACGGAAGAGAAATGCTGACCAAACATGCATCTTCTTTTCTTTTTTTTTACTAAGAAAAAAAGTTTTTTTAAAGTCCTCACCAGAGGATATGTTTCCCTTGATTTTTAGAGAGAGTGGAAGGTAGAGAGGGGGGAAGAGAGAAACATCGATATGAGATACATTGATTGGTTGCCCCCCGCACATGCTCCAACACAGGGTAGGGATGGAGCCTGCAACCCAGGTACATGCCCTTGACTGGGAATTGACCCTGAGACCCTTCCATACACAGGCAGATGCTCTAACCACTGGCCAAACCAGCTAGAGCAGCAAACAGTCAATGACAGGACACACACATCATGTCATCACTGTCACTCTTTAGCAGCTACCACTTGTTGAGTGTTCATCCTTGTGAAGCATTTTATACATTCTCTCCCCGCATCTTCACAACAGCCCGCAGAAGGCAGTTACACTATTACTCCCGTTCTCCAGAGGAGAAAACTAAAGTTCAGAGAATTTAAGTGACTTGCTAAGATCCTCACAATCAGCGAGCAAGTAAAAACACACTAAACATTGCTCCTTCCTCTCCATTCCCCTCCAGAGCATCAGGACCAGAAGCCTCACTGTTCCCACCTGACAGCCTCTCTCACCTACAGTCTGCATTAGTGACAGAACGATCCTGACAGCGACAGTGACAGCGCCGAGCGCTCGCTCTGGAGGAGGCACTATTCCACCAGCTTCGCGGAGAGTGAACACACACTCAGTGTTTATTTTCCCCTTCAGCGACGAGGAAGCGGAGAAACAGAGAAGGAACTGCTAAGGTCCCACTGTGAGTGAGCGCCGGCCACAATGGCAAGCCCAGGCAGCCTCAGGCGAGGCCCATGCTTTGATCTGTACATTTTCCATCTTGAGCAGAAGCGTCACGTCATTCAGCACTAATACAGGGCAGACGCCCTGGTGACTCTTCTGCTCTGGCAAACAGTCCACACCAGTAGCCTCCACAGGGCTGCTCTCAGGTCTGCTGGCCCCCATCCCACTCCAGTCCATTCTCTGCACGGATCCGGAGGGTTTCTTGCTGGAAAACCCTCCGATGGTCCTCTCGGCAGCTCTGATCACACTGATGGAGCCTCTGACCACCCCCAGCGCACCACGCACCTTCTCTTCCCGTTCAGTCCTCCGGCTACACAGGCCTGCACGTGGGCTGGCTCCAAAGCTAGTCCAGCCCTAGCTTAGCACCTTACTCTTGCCTGGAGAGCCCTTTCCCCAGCCCTGCAATAGCTGGTTCTTTCCTGTCAGTCAGGTCTCTGATCAAATGCCACCCCCTTAGCGGGGCCTTTCCGACACTCAGACAGAATTCACCCACAGCTTCTTTCTGGAGCTTCTGCCGTCACTCTCAGTGCGGTACCGGGCGGGGCTGGCCTCCTAGGAGCTGTGTCTGTCTGAAACCATGTGTCTGCGTTCACCCAGATCCCTCTAGGACACCCGCTGCACAGAAGCAGGAGCGTCTCTCTCCTGTTCACCACGTGTCTCCGCCTCCTGGCACAGGGTCAGGTCAGACTGATGAATAGGGGAGTTAGAGGACTGAATGACGGAGAAATAAAAGGCGCCTTAGGGGGCCTACCTGCATCTGTGCTTTTTTCATGTTGGCATTGACGACGGCAGCCATGTAACTGAGGGCCGCCTCCCGGGTTTCACCATTTAGCAGAATACTGTGCAGAGTCTTGAAGAGCTCTTGCTGAAATTTGTTTTAAAAACAAAGAGAAAAAATTACAGCTTTACTTTAAAAACTACTCCTTTGGACTTAAGAACAGCTAGCTCCCTCCCTGCCTTTTCTCCTCCCCGCTTCCCACTTCCTCTGACTCTGCGAGAAGAACAGATGACAAGCCCACACTCAACTGTGTCGACAGCATTAGCATGGGAGCGAGATGTGGAGTGGCGAGGAAGCAGTTGCTGTTTTAATAAAACAGCCTTTGCTATTTCCTTTCCAGGAGAGGATTACAATTACCTTAATTACACTATAATTTTGCTGCTTTTTTTGAGAACTGAAGCCATATAAACTCTATTTGGGACCAGCGAGTTAAACTAACAGCGCTCACTCACCCCGAGTCTTACATGCCTAAGAGCCTGGCCACTAAACTCCGGACCCGTCCCCAGGATGCCCAATGAGGGTGCAGAGCATTCTCGCTGCAGTTACCGTTCAAAGCCCCGGTTACTCATCTCCCACCTTTTATGCCCCCCCCACCCCCCAGTTCATTTTCCGAACACCTACCCTTCCCAGCTCCAGGTAATGCTGCAGTGACTGGCTGACCACACGGGTGTTTTCCAGGGTAATAGCAGGCCCTGAGAAATACTTTTCAACCACTTTAGCCTGGAAAGAGAAGAAACAAATTCAATCGACATAGAATACCCACTCGGGAAGGGCTGTGAACAAAGGAACAGAGGTGCAAATGGCCACCGTACTTACGTCATCTTCTGCGAAGACCGAGAAGCTAAAAAAAGACCCCAAGTAAGAGAGTCTCTGCAGCTCCCGCCCAGACCCCGGGCTCAGCGACTTAGGCAACCACAACGGCAAGGAAGCCACCTGTGGGGAGAGCAGAGGCAGATCAGGCGGCTGTGCAGCAAGGGAGGGAAAACGTCCTGGACAGTTCCCACAGCCACCCTCCCCGCGGGCCCTGAGCACCGCAGTGTGGACACTGCACTTCCCACAACACAGCTCCCACACGCGCTGCCTTCCCTGCGGGGGTTTTCTCCTCTCGGAGGGAGGAAAGCCTTGGGCTCCACCACACTTTGTAAAATATACTTCTGAGGTTTTCTGGACGTACTTCTAAGGTTTATGTTTCAGAAACTGTGCGATGGAGTGCAAATGAACTCTTCTTATACTGCAAAAGGATTCAACTTCAATCTCCCCTAGGACTTGTTATTCCGGATGTACAATACTTACCCAAAATTTTTAAAAAATCACAAAAGAAAGCCAACAGCTCCATCCCAGGAAATGGTATATGACAGTGGTCGGCAAACTGTGGCTCGAGAGCCATATGTGGCTCTGTGGCCCCTTGAGTGTGGCTCTTCCACAAAATACCACAGCCTGGGCAAGTCTATTTTGAAGAAGTGGCATTAGAAGAAGTTTAAGGTTAAAACAATGTGGCTCTCCGCTGAAACCGGTTTGGCTCAGTGGATAGAGCGTCGGACTGCAGACTGAAAGGTCCAGGGTTCGATTCCGGTCAGGGGCATGTACATTGGTTGCGGGCACATCCCCGGTAGGGGGTGTGCAAGAGGCAGTTGGTCGATGTTTCTCTCTCATCGACGTTTCTAGCTCTCTATCTCTCTCCCTTCCTCTCTGTAAAAATCAATAAAATACAACAACAACAACAACAAAAATGTGGCTCTCCAAAGAAATGTCAATCATTGTGCTGTTGATGTTTGGCTCTGTTGACTAATGAGTTTGCCGACCACTGGTATATGACATCAATCTAAGAATCCAGAGCCACCCACACATGCCAGACCTAAATGCCCTGCACCGGACAGTTCCCAGACGATGCCGGAGGAGCAGGTTCTGAGCTCTATGCTCACTCCACACGTGCAGCCCAGCAGCGAGGCACTTACCAGATTGCACACGGGGTGTGTCTTCCCAAACTTGGTTTCACAGAGCTCCCCCAGCGCCTGGAAATCAGAGCAGAGAGCCGGTTAAACGTATTTCACCAGCCCGCCAAGTGAACACCGAAGACTAGCTGTAACTGCCGCTATAAATGCGCATGTCTCCCTCCCACCCTAACAGCCTCGCTGCTCCCCTGACTCAGCAATACATCACCCTGTAAAACACTTAACATAAAACAGAAATATAAAACGAAGCTAAAAGTCACTCAAACTTTACACCAAGGGGTAACCTCTATTGATATTTTAGTTAACAGCTTTCCAGACATATTTTTGTGCCTATACATATTGAGATGTGTATATATTTTTAAAATAACTATTTTTCCACATCAAAAAGATATGCTTCGTAAACTGTAGATGGGCAATCTTGCCAGTGTTAAACAGAACTACGTATAAAGAATTATAATTTAATAAGCAATCAAATCCAGAACATATTTAAAAGTATTCCTTGGTTTCATGATCTCTGGTATTTCTGAGGACGCCAACATTTTCCTTTTGAGTGTCCATCGTTCTCATGTTAGAGAACCAGGGAGTGTTGTTTTAGGGACAAGCAGTGCTGACACAGCCACCGTAAGCCAATTAAGTGCCACGTGCACAGCGGGCTGCCTTCTCTCTGCAATGTGGACAGGTGCACGGACCTCTCTCTGAGAAGCCCAGGCTCAGAGCACCACAACGAACTTAATTCGTTCCAGGAGCAAGCTTGTTATGCGAAAAGTTCGTTATGTGAAAATCGTTTTCCCATAACAATACATGTTAAAAAAAATAATTCGTTCTGTAGCATAAAATATGCTAAGATGACATAAAAAAAAATATGCTAAGATGACATATTTTTATTTAGATACATCTAAAAACATAATTTTTTTTTAAAAAAACACACATTTTTTTAATTTTAAGACAGACTAAGTAGAGTCTACCGAATCTTGCACATCTTCATCCATTTTCTGCTTTTTGGCCGATGGTTTCATGAAAAACCTGTCCAAAGTTCGCTGTGCGAGGCGTTCGTTATGCGAGGCACCACTGTATTCTTGCTGCTCAGTTCAGGGTTCCCCGACTTTGCTGCACGGTGGGATCTCCTGGGAAGTGTCAGGAACCCCAATGCCAGGCCACAGCCTCACCATGCACGAGATGAATTCTATTACAGTGCCCGGGAGGCGGGCACCAGCATTTTGTAAAGGCCCCAAGCTGAGTCCAAGGTGTGGCAAATCTGGGATCCACTGACCTAGACAAAAATCCACTTCTGATTTTCGCTCCAGACTCCCTCTGCCTGCCTGCCTCTCACTATCGTCCTTTCTCGAAATGCACACTCATTGCTGTACAAGCACCGATAATGGTACAAAATAAACTGCCTGTCCATCATAACGAAGGCCTCTGTCTTCTGTTGATATCTGACACTAAAAGCTCCTTACTGGACCAAACCACCGTGGGAAAGCCATTCCAGGAAGGAGTATTTACAGAGGAGGGTGGTAAGTCATGTGCACCGAAATACTTCACCACTGAGCACAAACGTCAGCTTCGTCTGCTGCCTGTATCTGCCACACAGAGCAGAGCATACGGATTAATGACTTTTGTCCGGAGCCTGAAGAGCATGTGCAATGAAGAGCCCTGTGCAAATCCACTCACAGTGATCTGTAAGAGTTGTGGCTTCCCTGCAGGGTCTTGAACGGTGGCCTGTTAGCTCGGTTTGGGGTTTTGAGGAGGTAAGGGTACCTCTGTGCACGCCTCTGCGCTAGCATTTATCACAGGCACCTTGCTGACCGTGTTGCTGTGGTCTGGTGTTTGCAGCAGACTGCGAGCTCCCCGTCTAGTGGGCTCCTGCGCCCAGACCTGGCTCAGACCGGGTCTCCAGTAACTAACAAGCTAACTGTGAGCTCCGGGTCTCCAGTAACTAACGAGCTAACTGTGAGCTATAAATGGTAAGTCTGTACAATGATTCAATGAACAAATGCGGTAAAAAATATCTATTTAACCAAGGCCTCAATTTATGGAAGGCTGTATTTACATATAAAGTTAACAAATTATTTTGATATTTCCCTTCCTATTTTTAGAATAAAAAATATTCAGTAGTACTTCAAAGTACTTTTCTCCCAAAATTTCAAAGAGGTAAATTCAGAGAAGAAAAGAGTCTGTTATTTTATTTCTGGTTCCAATATTTTTATCACAGTCCGGGTCCTCCATGAGGATCTAGCTGAAATGTTTGTCTACGATTTCTGCTGAGCTAAGTGCCTGCCAGGGCTAAGCAGATCCGTGTTTTCCGTGTTCAAGGAAAGCTTGAAGAGTCAGCCCCAGGAAATGGGAGGTGAACAAGAGAATGACTCTCAGACTTTCTGTACAAAGTCACCACACAAATGATACAGCTGTATACTTTTCTTAATATTGCCTAACCTTTTATTTGGGTTTGTAATTTTTTTTAAACAAAATTTAATCCCAAATAGTATGGTATGCTCACTGCTGGGAGAATCAGAAGGATACCACCAATAATGATCGTGCTCATAAGCTATCCAATGAGCGGCGGGGGGAGGGGGGGTGTTTAATGACTGCATCACTGACTGGCTAGGCCTCAATGGGTGGGATGGGTCTAACTGTCTTCGCTGACGCATCCCACTGCACGCCACACACTCTGCATGGCTGCACAATGATTTCATGCTTTAAATTTGAGAACAAGGTTGACCGCGGACCTGAGAGAAAAGCGCGTGTTAACATAACCTGGGAGGAAACAGCTACTGGATGGGTTATAAGAAGAAGCTTTACCATGAGGGGGTATTTAAAGTAGTCACTTTCCAGGGAGCACTCTTTGGCAGCAAGCGCCAGGCCTTGTAAAATGGGGATAAAGATCTGTAAGAAAACAAAACAAAACCAAATCAGAAATATAAACATTGGAAAAGTTAAGGCCGGGAGGCATGGTAAATAAAGATAATGCACAGGCATCTCCCGCCTCCCCAGGAAAAGCTGTTTGCACATAAGGGAGTCCAGACCCAGCCAGGGTGCTGCTGTCCTTCACGCCCAGCCACAAAGTAATGCAGCCGAATTCTCCAGAAACACCAGGACACAGAGAACCCTAACAGCCTGGCAGGGCTCCCAGGGATTCCACAGAAACTCAGGAATCTGGAGCCTGATAGAGACCTTCCAGGGGTCCCTGCTTTAATCAGCTCAGTTTTACACAGCTCAGAACACTCGCTTCTGATCATCAGGCACCCATAATCTGTAAAGAAACTAGACTGCATGTTCTACTACCTTCTCACCTCTGCCAATGGTGTTAAGAAATTTTCTGTTTCCACCCTCTCACCTCCATCTAATTCCTTTCATCTATTCCCTGAATTTTGAAGAGAATAAGAAAAACAGACCAATAATGGATATTATTATTACACAAGAGGCCCAGTGCACACAATTCATGCAAGGGTAGGGTTCCTAGGCCTGACCGATCAGGGCCTTCCAGCTGCTGGCTGGGGCCTTCCTACGTTCCGTGCCATCACTGATGATCAGTGCACATCATAGTGATCGGTCCAACTCCAGGTTGGTCAAACTCCAGAGGGGACAATTTGCATATTAGCCTTTTATTATATAGGATGAACCTTAACTATGTAGAACAAAGAGAAAGCTGGTAAACGTTAAAATTGAAAAAGAAAACTTTATCAGAATGCCTTCCCTCCACATACACAATAGCCTGAGGTCAGAGCTTCAGGGCACACCCATGTACTTTCACAAGTTTACCACCAATGCCAGGCACACAAACACTGCCAGATGAGCACAGCACAAATGACTTCGAATGTCACAACGCACTCACCGATCAACACATCTGGGGGGATCAACACATTGGTAGGGATTCAAGACTTCTAATTCCATTAAAGTAGAACAAATTGTAATCAACGGCTAACAATCTGAATGCCAGCATGCTGAAGAAGGGAGTGTTCTATGAAGCCACTGGAAGACTGAAAACTCCCTTTCCTGCTAACCTCCTTCACTGTACTGAGCACCTGCATTGCTTAAGAGGCACAGCGTTACAGAAAGCTGCCCTGGACTGCCCAGGCCTTAGAGCATTCTGAGGTATCAACACAGCTCTGGAGGAAATAAATCCAGCTTTGCAAATAAGCAATCAGGG
The DNA here is from genome assembly GCF_964339955.1 of Pipistrellus hanaki. Classification (NCBI taxonomy): domain Eukaryota; kingdom Metazoa; phylum Chordata; class Mammalia; order Chiroptera; family Vespertilionidae; genus Pipistrellus; species Pipistrellus hanaki. Next base: position 195,756,403 of record NC_140504.1, read on the forward strand.
TAGATGTAATGTGCTTGCGTAAGAGCTAAAAATGGAGAGGAAGTGCTTAGATGGGGAACATCAAAACTGCAAGCAAGAAAACAAGCAAACAGGAGTTCCAGAATCACCAAAAATAAATTTCTTAACTGGTCATCTAAAGTAATTTCTGAGCACCGTTTTTAGGAATGCTATAAAGTGAAACATCATTCCTCTTTCTAATAGAGCTTCCCTCTTTTGTAAGTAGAGTTATACTAGACAATATTGCTAAGCATATTTTCAAATAGGCAAATGTTATACTATCTGTGTGACTTACACATTGTAATAATTCTCTTCTATTCATATAAATAGCTCCCAGCAGTGATAAAAAAAAAAAAAAATGCTACAGGCGTTCCTCTCCAAGCTTAAATTCTAGCAACTATTTATTTCTGATATCTTTTTTTATCTGTGAATATCACAAATATTTACATTTCAGTCAAAAGACTTAATAATTTAAAGAAGACAGGAAGGTAACTGTTTTTCAGTTCAGCAACTCAGTTTTACTCATTCTTCCTAGAAAAGACACGTGGTGCTACCGAAGGAGAGACAAGCCTTGTTTAGGACTAAGTGGCAGAAAAAGCATCAGAATCCTGTGATTAAAAATAAGCAGGCCACGCCGAAACCGGTTTGGCTCAATGGACAGAGCGTCGGTTTGGGGACTGAAGGGTCCTGGGTTCGATTCTGGTCAAGGGCATGTACCTTGGTTGCGGGAATATCCCCAGTAGGGGGTGTGCAAGAGGCAGCTGATCGATGACTCTCTCATGGATGTTTCTAACTCTTTATCTCTCTCCCCTCCTATCTGTACAAAATCAATAAAATATATTAAAAAAAAAAAAAAAAAAAAAAAAAGCAGGCCAGCACTGGTTGCACACATTGTGAATATACTAGATGCCACTGGACTGTACACTTCAAAATGGGTACACTTGCTGTGTGAATAGCACCTCAGTTGTATAAAAACAAAGAGGTCGTTTCCTAGCCTCTGTGCAATAAAACAGGCACAACGTACTCCTCCCAGCTGATCAAACCACGTCTTTTCTAATACAAATGTTCTAGTCAATGCACGTTACACATACAACACTACGTACCACAAACCTCTCAAGACAGTTACTTATTTTCATCAGTGTTCACTCATCCTTCAGAGATGCCTTAACTATTCCCCTTTGTCAACGAGACCAACAGATAAGAGAAGCAGCAGATAGATCCAGAGAGTATACAACACTAATTGGGAGTTTCATTCCTGAATTTTAAAGAAACAATTTCTGAGAATTCAAAGACATTAAAATGAATAGCTATAGCCTGGCTGGTGTGCTAAGTGGTTGGGAGTCAACCTATGAACCAGGAGGTCATGGTTTGATTCCCAGTCAAGGCACATGCTCGGCTTGTGGGCTCTGTCCCCAGTGTGGGGCAGACAGGAGGCAGCCGACCAATTATTCTCTCTTATAACTATAACTGATGTTTCTAACTCTCTCTCCCTCTTCCTTCCTTTCTGAAATCAATAAAAAATATATTTTAAAAATTAATAGCTATAGCCGGGACCGGTTTGGCTCAATGGATAGAGCGTCGGCTTGGGGACTGAAGGGTCCCAGGTTCAATTCCAGTTGGGGGCATGTACCTTGGTTGCGGGCATATCCTCAGTGGGGGGTGTGCAGGAGGCAGCTGATCGATGACTCTCATCGATGTTTCTAACTATCTCTCTCCCTTCCTCTCTGTACAAAATCAATAAAATATATTTTAAAAAATTAATAGCTATAAGTAATCCTCTTATATAATGAAAGGCTAATATGCAAATTGTCCCCTCGACTGGGAGTTCGACCAGGGGATGGGGACAGACAGCCAACCACCCATAGCTCCTTCCCTTAACCAACTCCGCCCCCGATCAGCGCCCTCTCCACGCCGCCGCCCCCCCCCCCATCAGAGCAGGCAGGCCAGACACACCTGTGCACGAATTCATGCACCAGGCCTCTAGTATCTATATACATAAAACACTTTGCAAATAAACTGAATGGCGGAACCACCAAACAACTGAACAACCAGTCGCTGTGACGTGCACTGACCACCAGGGGGCGTGCACGGACCATGGCAGGCATTGGCCGTAAGGGGCTGGTGGAGCAGGTGAGTGGGGGGCACCAGACCAAGGCGGAGTGCAGGTCGCTGTCATTGGGGCAAGCCTCTGATGGTTACTGCAAATTCTTTGCTCCCTCGCCCCTCAGTCATGTCCAGTGCTCACACCTGCTGCAGGAGCTGGCTCCACCCGCATCCGCTGCCAGTGCTGGAGACGCTGCTCTCACCTGCTGCCGGTGCCCAGCACCGGCCCTGATCACCCCTTCGAGCTTCTTCCCCTGCTCCTGAGGGGCGATCAAGGCAGCAGCCGCCCTCACACCCACTGATAACATCAGCTCTGCTCGCACCCGCTGCTGATGCCAGCCCCAATCGCTCCACGCTGTCAGTGGGTGCACGCGGGGGCGGCGCTGCCAGCAGACAGGGGACCAGGGGCCGTGCAGGAGGGCCAGGCCGTGGCAAACAGAGTTTCGATACGTGTGCATTTAAAAATCAGCTTCATCATAGAAATGCCTAAGCTAAAAGTTTTGGTAGCAAATTCCCAAAACCTTACCTGCTTGAACACTTCTTCATCCTGGTGAGTGGTTCTCACCAGTTCTTGAATGAAGCCGTATGGGAGATTCCTACATAGCATGTACGGCACCAGGAGGGACGGCTGCTGCATGGACCTGTGGACCAGGAGAGTCAGTAACTGTGATGAACAACCAACTACTACAGAACACAGAACACAGAACAACACACGGAAGGCCCTGTCGGCAGCCACTGCCAGCCGAATGTCAAACTTGAACTCTCCCAAATGTTTTACATAGCAGTTGAGGTAAGAGATCACCCTTCTTATCTCTCTATATAAAAGCGTAATACACAAATTGATTGAATGACCAAACAGCAGAACGACCATGAGGATGACCACGCTATGACACCCACTGACGCCAGGCCAGCCAAGGCGAGTACAATGCAATTGGTCGAGTGGCCCCACCATCACCCCACAATTGCCCCCACAGAGGGAGACCCAGGCCACCCTCTGTGGGGCAATCTATGAGGGGGCTCCACAATCGATCGCTCTAAAGAGGGAGGCCCAGGCTACCTGGCCAGCAGTACTGCAGTGGGTGGGCGGGGCCTCCCTCTGCTGGGTGATAGATTGCCCACAAAAGGAGGCCCAAGCCAGCCAAGCAATTTACACCCCACACCTGTAGCCCGCAGAGGGAGGTTACTGGTGGCAGGGGAGGGGCAGTGGCGCACAGATGGCAAGCAGTGGTAGTGGCGAGGGCAGGGCCAGCTTCTAGTGGGAGGGCTTGGGGAGGAAAACCCTGATAGGCCCTGATCGCTGGCCAGGCCTAGGGACCCTACCCAAGGGGTCCCGGATTGCAAGAGGGCACAGGCTGGGCTGAGGGACATCTCCCACCCCCATGCACGAATGTCATGCACCGAGCCTCTAGTCATAAATCAATTCCTTTCTATTTAAAAACTGAGCGATTAGCCCTGGCTGATGTGGCTCAGCAGTTGAGCATAGATCCATGAATCAGGAGGTCACAGTTCGATTCCCAGTCAGGGCACATGCTCGAGTTGCAGGCTCAATTCCCCCAAAGAGGGGCCTTCAGGAGGCAGTCAATCAACAATTCTCTCTCATCACTGATGTTTCTATCTCTCTCTCTCTCTCTCCCTGCTCTCTGAAATCAATAAAAAATATATTTTTAAAATTCACCTCTTTTACTTATTGGTTTTATGCTTTATCCAATTAAATGAGCAGTGGCTAGACTGCCCCGCTAACATCACGCACCTCCCGGCTTCTCCTACCTGGGCTGGGTGAGGGAGCCCTGCAGCACTAACGCAGTGTGCGATATGCACTGGGAGCGGATGTTGCTCAGGAGCTGGCTGACCGCTGGCTGGCTGCACATCTGGAAAGAAAAGACAAACAAAACAACCCCGGACTGGTGAAAACTGACAATATTCAGAAAAGACGGAACTCAGAAAATGGCATGCTCTACTCTTCCTTTATTCCTACTGAATGAGCTAGAGCAACTGTATCACCCAGCACGCTGCTCCTGCTGAAACCCACAGAGAGAAGAGAGAGGTGGAGGCGTGAGGCGCACACTCAGGAATCTCAGCCACGTGCCCCCGCGCTCTGCTGTTGCTAAGGTTAAGAGCAACAAGCCCGAGGCCCTGCAGAAATATGAAACTAACAGGTGGACAGCCAGGTTCGTTTCTAAGGGAAAACTAGAACTAGAAAATGAAGTAGGAATGAAATGAAATAATAATGAAGTCAGCACAAAAGAGGAGAAAAAGTGCAGCTTCCTACGTTTAAATGCAGCTTTGCAACTTTTTTATGTAAGTGGTTCTGGACAATTCCTTAATCTCACCAAGGTCAATTTGCTTATTCATACAACATTAAAAGGAGTGCCCATCTTACACTGGATTACACCAGGCTAAGTGATCAACTGGGAATCTGAACTCATGCAGGCCCAGCACAGTGCCTGCCAGTCTACAGGCTCCATACATGTTGTTTATGATGATGATGATTATAAGACTATCAGGAATTACTAAGGCCATGCAAGCTGTTGGCAGCAATGGCCCTTGGCCCCGCCACTTCTTCCCTCCCCCAGGATGTGAGTTCTATGTGGGCAGGGATCTTCGTCTCTTCTGCTCATACCCCAAGCCCCTGGTATAGTGCTGGCACGTGGTACCTGCCCAATGACCACTTCGTGAACAAGTAAATGAATGCTAAGAAGGGGGTGGAAACTATTACATATCCAGCAAATGAGCAGGCTTTTGTGGGCTCTTTTCGATGAATCTACTTCTTATTACCTTTGGTGCTTTTTTTTCCTCAATTCCAACTCGGTCAAAACACTCGATGAGGTAGTTCAGCATATCTGTCTCTTTGCAGGTCTCGATGGCGAAATGGTCACTGTAGGAATCCCAAGAACTCGCCCCACCACAGGCTCCGAAGCTTTGGAGAAGAGCAGAGAGAGTGACGGTTCGTACCTCTTCTCGGTGTCTTGTGGTAGACAGTCTGCCCTTCTGCAGCACAAAGCCTGCTGGGACCCCTGCCCGGGCCAGACCGTGGCCCCATGCAGCCACGGCCGGAGCTGACTGCCCAGCCCCCCGCTCCAAGGCCAACGCAGTCATTTCTAGGGAACGCTTGGTTTTGACCCAGAAGTCTGACCAGAAAGCCAGCATCTACGCTTGCTAGGAACGGCAGCTTACCGAACCAGGAGGCCTGAGGACGGCGAGGCGTTTTAGGGAGGCCACACGCACCTAAGCCAAGCGGGCAGCACTGCTGGGGCAGACGTGGGGTTAGGGCACGCTAAGCTCTCACCGTCAGGATTACAAACACCCCTCCTCCTCCTCCTCCTCCTCCCAATCCCGGCATGGATCTCAGCGCCTCACCTAGCATGTGGCAGCGGGGCCGGAGCTTAGGAAAAATGTCCAGTTAGGAGACATGAAAATGTTTGCTATCAACCCACATTTTCCAAAGCTGCCAGCGGAAAAGGCAAAGCAGCACAGTAAGAACAAACCAAACCTTTGCTCGAGGAGATTCCCAACGTGGGAGTCTCTTCCCAGCCCTACAGCTTACCTGTTACCTGAACCCAAACCCCATCTTATGTGCAGCGCGGGTTACATAGAATCACGTGAGGTGCTTTGTAGACCAAAGCGGGACACTGCGTGAGGCCCTGTTATCGGCATCACTGTTCTCTGCGGCCAAAGCCCAGCATCGCCTCAGGGTGAGGCTGAGGGAAATCTGTTCGGATCGTTGGGGCCTATGCCGATCTGATGTGAACTCACCGATGGATTGGATTTGCACAAAGGAGACAGATTAATCATGGCATAGGAAGAGGCCAGGGATTTTGAAATGAAACGAGAAAACAAGCTTACGGAAAGTTACATGTGAAAGATGATAAAGGATGGGAAGAATACCAGGAACCTGACAGACCCTTCCTACTTCAACGTGGGGCCAACCAAGCTAGCAACTAAAAAGCAAAGGAACTGACGTGTTACCTACAGAGATGGGGAGACACACAAAACTAATTTGGAGCATATACACAGCCAATCTTAGATTTTAGAAAAATATACGTAACGGACCTTCAAATGACCTTCAAGCATTTCAATCAAAAAGATGAAATCAATGCCATTTTACATCCAAAGCTTCCAGTAAATTTGAATGCCTACAATATAGGCCTTCCGCTAGGTGGGACAGAGCAGGGAGGGAGGAGTCAGGCGGGGGGGCAGGCAGCCAAGGCCCTCCTGACGGGTGACTAGCACCCACACAGCACTGGACAGAGCCAGGACCAAGATGGGCGGGCCAGCATGGGAACCCTAAAACACACACACACAATTAACTTTTGTGTCTTCTTGTCTGTTAACTTTGGGGCACTCTTCATGAATTAAGGGCAGGATCTGATACCTGGTCACTGCCTGACAACAGAAAGTTGAGTGCTGTAACAAAGCACAGGAAAAAAACCCTAAGAACAGAACAGAAAAACCCACCCACAAATGTAAGAAGTGTGATGAGTCCCCGAAAGCAGAAAGGGGAAAAGGGATGTTTGTGTTCACTGTAGCTTCCCACCACCTGCCACCCTCCCGCCTCCTCTGGCGTCAGTCCCTCAGGGGCCACAGCAGGGCTGCGGGCCCCCAAGATGAACTGTGCCAACACGGCTGTGCCTTCGCACAACTAAGGTCACCTTTCCTGTGAGCAGCTCTTGCAAATGACAATGAAAACAGAGACTCCTCATGTTTAAAAAGAAATTTAAAACCGTACATTTCCTTGACCTTAGCCCATATCTCTCCATTTTACATTTCTGAAGCGGAAAGCACCTTATAGTTATTGCATGTTGGTGGGTCCTTGCCAACGGCAAGGAGTCAGTCGAGGCATGGGACCGCCTGTGACACCGGCATGCTCAGGTGGAGGCAGCTCAGGCACGGACACTGGGTTCCACTCTCAGCTAACACACCCACCCCACTGCAACTAATCTGACACCTCCACGTCAACTGAAACATCTCCGCAAAGGCTGCGCTGAGGCAGGAAGAGGGACAGTGATAGAGAGACCGCTTCTCAGGTGCCAGCAATGCAAGGGAAGATACTAGAGTTTTCAAAGCTGGGAGGTTGGTGTCCATTGGTGACCATCTGTCAGGCACCAAGCAGCACTTCCAGTTGATTTCAAGAGAAGAGAAAGAAAAAGAAAGAAGAAAATAAATAAACAAAAAAGGTTTAACTAAATAGGACATGTAAACACCAGTTGATCAGTATACTTCAAAGATGTAAGTTCAATCCTAAAGGTGCTAAAGCAGACCATGATCACAGTATGATCACTGCCAGTCTAGCCAACATTCGCTTTGCCTACACTTCCAAGGTCAAAAGTCACTTGCAAGGAGCTGTGGGTACAAAGTCAAAGAGTTGGACTCAAATTCTGAATGACAGATACTAAAGGAGAACGTGGTGGATAGCTTATATGGACAAATCCGTGCTATCAGTAAACCCTTTAAATGTTTTAAAAATTTTGTTTTTTTCCTAAAAATGATGTTACAATTCATGATGGTTTTATAACCGCTGACACATGAAATGTGACATTGGGAATGTGTCATATGTCAGTCCTAAAAGTATCTCTGGGAAAACATATGAACCATGTTCTGAAACCACATCAATCCTAGTTAATCATGTGATTACTTCACTTAATACCTGAATCCTTCTGAAAACACAATGAAAATATTCCTGGGGACACTACACATGCCTCAGATCTGTGCAAACTAAATCCCATTAAAAAAATTTTTTTTCTTAAAAATATTCCATTGCAGCCGAGACCAGTTTGGCTCAATGGATGGAGCGTCGGCTTGGGGACTGAAAGGTCCCGGGTTCGATTCCGGTCAGGGGCATGTACCTTGGTTGTGGGCATATCCCCAGTGGGGGGTGTGCAGGAGGCAGCTGATCGATGACTCTCTCTCATCGATATCTCTAACTCTCTCTCTCTCTTCCTTCCTCTCTGTACAAAATCAATAAAATATATATATTTTTAAAAATATTCCATTGCACCAGGCCCGGAGCAATGGCTGCCAGGCTGGGAGCGGCCAGGCTCGGAGCAGCGGCTGCCAGGCTGGGAGCGGCCAGGCCCGGAGCAGCCGGATCTTGTGCGGCCAGGCCCGGAGCAGTGGCTGCCAGGCTGGGAGTGGCCAGGCCTGGAGAAGCGGCTGCCAGGCTGGGAGCGGCCAGGCCCGGAGCAGCCGGGTCTGGTGCGGCCAGGCCCGGAGCAGCGGCTGACAGGCTGGGAGCGGCCAGGCCCGGAGCGACCGGGACCGGAGCAACCGGGCCCAGAGCAGCCGGGTCGGGTGCGGCCAGGCCTGTAGCAGCAACAGCCAAGTCCAGAGCAACTAGGTCGGGAGCGGCAGTGACCGGACCCGGAGCAGCTGGTTGTGGAACGAACCAGAGCAACAGAGGCCAGGCCCGGAGCAGCCAGGCCCGAAACAGCTCGCTCCTCGCCTGTCCCTGCCCACGGCTGCCTCTCAGACATGGCTGGAAACTTTTGCGGGAACTTGAGGGTCTGCTGAATCAAGTGATGAGGCTTAGATCTGGATGTGTTGAGTTAGTATAGCGCTGGGGTGTTGATCTGTGAGTGCCTTGGGTGGGGCCTGGATGAGGCTGGTTGACCTATTTGGAAATGTCTTTTGTGTGAAGTGTATCATTGGGCATGTGGAGGTATTATTGATATGAGAAAGTGCTAAGTAACAGATTTACTATCTGAAAAGGGATTTACTATCGGGGAAAGGGAGGGAGGAAGAGACTGAACATAGACTGTGCACCTATGGATGAGGACAATGGGGGATGGGGAGGGGGCAAAGGGTGGGGTGGGAACCTGGTGGAGGGGGGAAGAAATGAGGAACCTTTGTAATAATATGAACAATAAAGATTGATTTAAAAAAAAAAAAATATTCCATTGCAATTTCTTTTCTCCTACAAGGAGAACAATCACCTCCTATTTTCTTTCCTTTCCTTTCCCTTTTTTATTTTATTTTTTATTTTTGGTCCTGCAATTTTCTATCTTCTCAATGCAGCATAAAATCAGGACGGTGTAGCTTTAAGGCGCGAAGCACACTCAGTAACAAGGGAAGCAGTGTGCCTGCTGCTTCCAGGCCCGGTCGTGGGTCCTGGGCCACACGCTGAGTCAGACAGCTGCAGACCTGCTCCTAGGGCACCTACATTTCCAAAGAGAAACGACTGAACACGGCAGAGCTCTGGAGGGAAGAAAAGCAGGGGGTGGGGACAGAGCGGGGCGGACGTGTGCGTGTTTTATGCGTCTCATACAGCAAGGTCAGGGGCAAAGTCTGATAAGGATGGCATTTACACACAGACTGAGGCAGCCGGCCAAGTACAAAGGCCTGAGGCAGGAGGAGATATGCTGAGTGAGTTCAAGAGCAGATGGAGTGCACCAGCTGAGGAGGGAGGCAGGAGGCGTGTGTGTTGTATGTGCGCGTTTGTGCACGTGTGTGTACGTGAGCTGCGCGGCCTTGTAGGCCAGGGTGAGAGGCTTTGGGTTTTCGTCTAAGTGAGGAGGGAAGTCACTGGAAGGTTTTCTTTTAGACTATTTCCATGTTTTATCGACCAGTAGTGATGGCCAGCACAAATCAGAATAAACGCCAATTTTCACTATCTTGTCAGTTTTCTCTTCCTGTTCAGAGGCTCATGACTTTCAAGATTTTATCTGCTTCACTGCAATATGTAAGCAGTGAAAAAACAAAAACCGGCTATTTCTTTCCAGTCACCCACTTCCTAGGAAACAATGAGGAAAACTTTCCTCGGAATAACTCCTGTGTCATCTTTATCACAGACAGTCTCTCACCTCACAGTCCCACGCCTGGGAGAAGTGGCTCCTTACAGCCCACTCAGCTCTCCCCCCAGGGGACACACGGCACTGCGGAAGGAACGACCCTGCCTTCCTTTCATTAACCCTGAGCATGGCCGCTCTCAGCAATGAAGGGATGAACACAGGAACATACGCCCAGACTACTTCCAGAAAGATCTGCATGACATCACCGCCACGGGACACCTGGAGGGGCCAGCTATCAGCCCTGCCGATTCCTCCCGCGCCTTCATCTTACAGGTAAGAACTGGGTGTTCAAATCTCCCTTCAAAGGAAAGAAAACTCTGAGATGATCCACTGGAGAGGGGGAAAAGAACAAACCATTTGCTGAGCGCAATTAACAGGTTTGGCTGCCTCTTCCTGGTTCTGGCCCTAGCAACGTGCTCAAGTTCCTCTCTATCTGTTTCATCGATTATGTCTTTTTACCTATCCTTTTATACTGTTTGATATCTATTCAGAACCTATAAGTTGCCAAAATCCAGATAGAACAGATTTCATTTTGATAGCCAGCAAAGGGCGTGCCTGCTGACTGGGATGGGATTCTGGAATTATAGTCAAATGTTCTTTCGCAGAACAGAGGAGATGCTCTTGGCAGCTAAGAACCAGTAAGGAACGGGAACAACACAGCCATTGGACGGAGATGGCCACGCCAGAGGCAGCCCAGGGGCTCTGACCCAGGCTCTGCGCGGCCTCGTCACGTGACCGCCCCCCTCCCGATGGCCCAGTTCTCACCGGGGGGAGGAGGAGGAGGGCTGCTGGGCGGATTAAGGTGGCAATGAACGCAGCACTGACAGTGGCTGGCACGTGATGCTCAGTGAGTATGCGCAGCTGTTATTACACAACCCTGAGCGTTACTTCTCCCGGTAGGTGTAGGATCTAGATGTGCGACAAGGCTGGGATGTTGTAGGTCCAGAAAGACAGGTGTCAGTGACAGCGGCGCGCCATCTGATATCTTTGTTAGGGAAAGCTGGGCTTAAATAGGCCAGGGAGGGAGGATTCTCCCACAGATAACTCACAAACGGCTAACAAAGCACTTATCATGCATGGACACTGATTCCTGACGCGGAGCTATGATCATGTGACAGAGTTTTCCTACAAGAAAAAGGCACCTTTACGGCTGGGAAATTTACTCAAGAAAGAGCGGCGTAACGTTCAAGCTAACACAAACATCAGCCTTCCTGAGTCAACAGTCAGCCTCGGGGGTCGGGCCTCTCTTTACATACTCAGTCCTCTGCACACCGGCAGAGGTAATGAGGTGCACCCACGCCCACGGCCGGCTCTATTTATAGCCTGGGGTTATTTTTGAACAGTGCTGGGCACAAATACCCACTCAGCCCGGAGGAAACGTCAATTTAAGAGCAAAATTGTAAGGCAGTGAGTCAGAGTGTTAGAAAGACGCGCTATTGTGTTTTCTTTTCCGAAGTCACCAGACAACCGGAGTCGCCTTTGGCGACTGATGCCCCGTGTTCAGGCCTCTGCTGCCATTCCAAAGGCCAGCTAAGCAAGCAGGGGCTGCCCGGCTGGTTTGGCTCAGGGGCTGAGGGTCGACTCAGGAACCAAGAGGTCATGGTTAGGGCACATGCCTAGATTATGGGCTTGATCCCCAGTACGGGCCTTGCAGGAGGCAGCTGCTCAATGATGTTCCTCTCATCGATGTTTCTATCTCTCTATCCTTCTCCCTGCCTCTCTCTCTAAATATCAATAAAAACATATTTTTTTTAAAAACAAACAAGCAGAGTCTAGCTTCACTGAGGTCAGGGAGGCGATCAGTGAAAGCAAGGTTAGACATGAAAGCAGATTCACAATTACACTGGAATTATGACCCCGTATGCTCATCAACCAATTGCCCAGACTGAGCTGGGGCAGGGCACACGTAAGCACGCACACGTGGCCACGCCAGCACCTCTGCCATTCCTAAACAGCAGTCATCCATGCAGCTGTACGCAGGAAAACATGCCTCAGAGCACATGTTGCTACATCTGCTAGCTCACAAGAATATCCTCACAACAGATGAGTGAAGGGTCCTTCGCGTGTAGAACTTAGGGTGGGTGAAGTTAATGGTGACTCATCGCTACTTGTATTCACGTTTTAGACAAATGATTATATGTAAGTTTTCTCCAAACTTACCAGCAACAACTATGGAGATTTCCTATGTGCCCTTTACCCCACGAGAGGGTCCTAGCATCTCAGTACATGCAACTGCTCACATCCTCACTCTCAGCGGGCGCGCCTGACCCTATGCCGTTGGGATTCAAAGCACCCCCTGGCCAGGGCTTACGGAAGTTAGTTCCTAAGCGCCTATGCACATGCAGGATAAGACTCCATTCCTGATACCTGGACCCAAACTGGACACAAGAAAACTCATCACCACCACCAACACCTTCATCATCACCATCATCATCTTCTTCTTCTTCATCATCATCATCACTACTGTCCCCAGAAAGCGCGAGGAAGAGGAAGGAGAAAGGACTGTCGTACATACTACCACAACAAAAGCAAAAAAGGTGGTCAGGAGCAAAGGAAAAACCAGAGGGCAAAAGCGTTTTCTGTCCGGTTAGTTACATCTGATGCCGGAAGTGTTCTCTACGAACATGCAGGAGAGGAATCCCCCTGAGCTACGGGGATGCACAGGGACCCGTGGGAGGGGCACTGGCTGATGGAAGTCTGCTAGGAGCTGCAGTCAGAGTGAAGGCGCAAACGCTGGTCCAGCCCAGGGACCAGCGCTGAGGGACACCAGGCCCAGCTCTGCCCACCACCGCTTGGTCTGCCTGTATTTCAGCTGTCACTGTCAACAGCAGAAAAGTCAGAAAGTGGTTCTGTGATCCCAGCTCTCCAATACAAACTGCCTACAGCCTCTGAAATTCGTGTGTGATGAGGAATTGACATGTGAATTCAACTTGAAAGACTAAGTTACTTTTTCTTCCTTACTTTTCTTTTTATGGGGCACAGAAAAGGTAAGGGGAAGGTAGGGAACAAAGGTGCCCACGACAGAGCCACCCATGCTTTCTGGTGCCACCAAAGCCGGGCAGAAGCAGGGAGTCAGGGCGCGAGCCTACCAAACTAGTGAGACACGCGGGTTAATAGCCCAACGGAAAACCCAGGGAGCTGCGGTCAGTGTCACACAGAAGGCCTTCCACACCGTGTTAACCTGCTCCCTGCACCGCACACACGCCGCTCTCCTGCCGCATGAGTACCTAGGAGACGTCCTGAGGGAGGAGGGCCGTCTGCTCGGGGCACCGGGCGAGGCGGGCAGGAGAGCTGGCCCCGCGCTGGTGGCCCTCTGTCGGGAGGAGCTGGCTGGCACTGCTTGAGGACTACTAGCGAGGGCGGGGAGGCCTGGGGAGCTGGCCGGAAGGGCGATGCCTGGGGACCTCGGGGCGGGAGAGATGGAAGGCCCCCCGGGGTGGGTGACCGTGTAGGGGCGATACCGCGGCGATGGCGATGGCGGCTGGCTTCCAGTGCCGGGGGCCGGGCCAGGAGCACTGAGGGAAATGGAAGGCACAGCCAGGTGGCTGGCTGGCCCGGAGGGGGAGGCGAAAGGCAGGCCGATGGCCGGCACAGAGCTCCAGAAGCTAGCGCTGGGAGAGGGGCTAGTGTCATAGAGGCTGAATTAGGTGCGAAGAAGAGGGAAGAAGAGAAAAGGGAAGAAAAACTTGAGATAAATCATTAAAATGGAAAATATCAAGCTTTTAAAGAACAGTATAGTCACACTTCCCATCGCTAAGCATTCAAGTATACAAATCTTTCAGATACCTAAATAAGAACCACCTAATTGCCGTAAAGGTCTAGAAGTTTACTTGTAATATTTTAAAGCCTTCTTGCCAAAGAATAATGTACAATATTTATTTCTAAATTTTAATTTACCAAAAGCCAAACCATGGAAAGCAAGAGACCCATCTGAAAAGGACAGTGCCCCCGAATATGGCCCTGCGGTAATCTGGTGGCACAGGCCCCCCAAAGAACGCTCCCTGCTCCTACACACGCGTGGCCATCTCTGCCACTCACACGTGTGAAAAGAACCACACTGACCTAGACATAGAGCTGGCGCCAAAGGACCCCACGCTGCAGAACATGGGGCTCGTCCCGGGGCCCGAGCCAGTGTTCAGGGGGAGGTTCCTGTCGGGTGACCGAGCTGCCGCGGCGATAGGCTGGGACGTGGCTGTCAGACTGGCGAATGGGTTTTCGTCTCTAGTCTGAGTGGACATCATTAGCACTTCCATTAAAATCTGGCCAATCAAGTCCTTAAAATCAGAGAACACTGTTGGAAAGGCAGAATAAAAGGGAGGTTACACGTGGTTCTTCAAATACAGTCTTTGAAAAAGCCAAAGGGAACCGGAGGTGCAGTGAGGGGCCCCGGCCTGGGCTGGACCTGAAACAGGAAAGAGAGGTCAGTGGAGAATGGAGGAATCCCAATCAGGCCTGGGGTGCAGCTCACAGGAAGGTCTTGGTTTTGACAAGTCTCCGGTGGCTGTGTAAGATGTTAGCGCTAGGGGAACTGGGGGAAGTGGATGCAGAAATCCCTATGCTCTCTGACACCGTTCTGGAAATCTAGAATTACTCCAAAATACAAACCTCATTAAAAAAAAATTATTAGAGTGCAGTCAGTGAGTTACTGCTGACATGTATTAGCTGTAAAAAAGTTACTCCCAACTAGAGGTTAGTTTATCAGACTAGAAATGCAACTGGGTTAATATTTGTTCTCCCTTATATGTTTTATACACCGTAAAACTATCAAGCACAAAGTTCAGAGTGTTTTATGAAGGGTCTCATTTCTAGGCTGGCTTTCTGGAGCAGATTCCCACTGCTTAGCTTCCTTCTCACGTTCTGCAGCTCCCAACTGCTTCACTGTATGTAGGTCTTTAAATCCATTTTAAACATCACAACATAAATAACAGTTCTGACGCAGGCAAGTCTTATCTGATTTGGCTATTAAAAATTATAGCCCAGCTGGTGTGGCTCAGCAGTTGAGCATCAACCCAGGAACCAAGAGGCCATGGGTTCGATTCCCGGTCAGGGCACATGTCCAGGTTGAGGGCTCGATCCCCAGTGCCCAATCAACAATTCTCTCTCATCACTGATGTTTCTATCCCTCTCCCTTTCTCTCTAAAATCAATAAAAATAAAATGCATGTAATGAGAGATTAAGTGCAAGGCACCCTTCTTGGCACTGGGAATGCATCAAACCAGACAAAAACCCCTGCCAGCAGCACTGCTGTGACCCGCAAAAGAACACGCTTGCCCACCTCCCCCACCTCTTCTGCGTTCCAAATGGCGGCCATGCTGTTTTATTACTTTGCTGTAAGTGTGGTGTAGTGCAGCTTCTTAAAATAGAATACTGGGAACGCAGCAAATATCAATATGTCCAATCGTGCTAAGCAATTGAATTCAGCAGATTTACTCCTGTCTACAAAGGCGGGGAGGCACTGAAGGCAGGTGCAGGCCATACAGAGTGCCTCTCCCAGGGTCCCTGGAGACTACCCAGAATGCTCCAGCTTTTAAGAGGTGCTAATGCTCTAAACATCTTCTTTTTACAGAGGAAAAAATGTCAACCCTGAGACAAGGGACACTATTCACTTATTTATACTGTTTTCTTTAAGGGAATCGGAAAGTAAAAAAGAAATGTACTGAGGTCAGTGGAAAGTCGCCAGACATCAGCGCCCTCACCAAGAAGGACCCCCGTTTTCAAACCCCCACCCAGAGCAGGACAGGGTGACGGGACAGCAGGAAGGGCAAGAACTCACGTTCTCATTTCCCCTTAAGGACAGCTCCCTGAAAGAGGACGGCTGAGCTGGAGTCCTACCTTCTTTTGGGTTCTGCTTAAATTGCGCAGAGAGAGAAGAAAGAAAGATGACATCTCTGTCCCGGTCCTTCCAGGAGACACGAAAGATCTTACAGACCAGCTGTAAGGCCTGCTCTTCAGACACTTCCGAACCTGCCGACGGCTCCTGGTGAGGAAGGAGATTTTGGGGTTAAGTTCAAGTAGTGGGAGGTCCAAGTCAGACTTCTCGGAATAGAAATACTCAATCCCAACTTAACTCATTTCAGAAATGCAGAGAGCTATTCACCCACTGATTCAGAGAAAGGTAAACCTAGTACTATGATGTTAGAGCTACACTTTTTACAACACTAAGAACTGCACAAAATAAAGCATCAGACTGCTTACACTCCATTTCTAACAATCAACAACACGTGCTGCTGAACTCGAATCACTTGCTGAACAGAAAGTGATGCAATAACCTACACCAGGTCTACACCACCCCCAGAACAGCAAAAAACCCGCAACTCCCTTCTTCTAAATATAGAAACTGAACTCAGACGATAACAAAATATGAAGACTTCATGTTTTCAAGAAGTTTGCTCTTGCTGCTGGGTCCCACATCCTAGTACTGTCTCAACTTCCAGTCATTTTCCTTGGAATAGTCCCGAAGACGTGAGGATCTGCTTGCTTAAGCCAAACACCAACAGAAAACATTCAAAGTAGCTCTGAGTGAATTCCTATTACAAACCAAATTTCCTGTTGGAAACATGGGCTTGAAACAAAGATAAGGGAAGAATTTTATCAGTTACAAGGACTGAGTTAGGCCAGCTGGCTCGGCTCAGTGGTTGAGTGCCGACCTATGAAGTAGGAGGTCAAGGTTGATTCTGGTCAGGGCACAGGCCTGGGCTTGATTCCCCAATGGGGAAGTGCAGGAGGCAACCAATCAAGGATTCTCTCTCATCGTTGATGTTTCAGTCTCTCCCTCTCCCTTCCTCTCTGAAATCAATAAAAATATTTATTTTTGTTAAAGACTGAGCTGTACTTCCATTAGTGAGGGCAGGCTGGGCTACCCGTTTTTCCTCAAAATAAAAAAACCAGTCACCTGACCAGGACCTGCTGACTGGGTGGCGCACTCTAACAGACTCCGCAGACACGACGCCTTTCCCTGTGTCGTGGCCCCTGACCCACCACCAGAAGCCAAGCTCCCTCCTACCCACCTTGTCGCTGAGGCTCCTTTTTTCTCGTCGATCATTCTCATCCACTTCCATATTTTCAATTCCTGAATCCACATCCACCTGGGACATGCTTGAAGTACAAAAGACAAATAAGTCTTTTACCTTTCATAAAGCCACCCAATGTCCCAGCCTCTGGCTGAGGTAGTTTTTAAATATCAATCAAAATCAGTCAGCAAAGCGAAATAATAAAGGTTTGTTCTTTTCCCCCCCTATTAATTTTTTAAAGAGCTCTCTTCATATATATAGTAAGATATAAACATTCTATCATAATGTTAATATTTTTCCCAAGTTGTCATTTTCTTAGGCTCACTTTCAAAAAAATAGTTAGAACTTATTTTCTACACATATTATGGTAAGCTATATACAATCACTCAGAGCCCGATTATAAAATCTTGTTAAGAACATATAGTATTTTCCCCCACATTAAATAAATGTCTCAGGACCATTTATTGACAAGATCATCATTTTTACACTAATATGAAGTCACCTACCCATATGTCCTCTTATGTAGTATATGTGTGGGTCTATTTCTGGACACTGGTTTCTGTTCCATAGACCATCTGTTTGTCCCTGAGCCAATACCACGCTCTCTTACTAAAACTTCACACTAAGTCTTGATACCTGCTGGCTCAGTGCCTCCACCTGGTTCTTCCGCTTTAGGAGAGTCGTGGCCTTTCTTGGCCTGTTGCTTTTGCATACATAACTAAGCATTCGCTTGCCAGGTTCCTTAAATAATCTGTTAGAATTTTGACTAGAATTTCACTGACTCCAGAGATCAACGTGAGGAGAAATGGCATCATTCTGTTACTGAGTTCATTAAGGTCTTTGGATAAACTTTTATAATTTTCTCCACAAGTCTTTCACTTCCTTTGCTCAGTTTATACCTATGTACCATATGTTTTTAAATTAAAATATGAATGGTACCTTTTTAAAAATTAAATTTTCTAATTTTTTGTTGTTGTTAGTACACAGTAATGTAACTGATTTTGGAGATCTATTTTAAGCAACTTTACTTATAAATAGGGCTCACTAGGTAGATAATCATTTTATCTTTGAACAATAAGTGTTTTGTTTCTTCCACTCCAATCCCTACTTGCTCACTGCACGGGGTAGGATCCCCATGGCGAAGAAAGCAGAAATAATAGCCATTATGTTCTTATTACTGATTCTAAAAGGAGCGTTTCTAACTCCTCGCCACTGAAAACAAGAGCGCTGAGATTTTCTGGTAGATGTTCTTTATATTAGTCAGAATAAGATAGGCTATGCTGCGGTAACACATATACTCTGAAATCTTAGAGGCTTAACACTATAAGGGTTTATTTCTTGCTTACGCAAAGTCTGGTGAGAGTGAAGCATCCTTACTTCATCTTTAATCTATGCCATCTGCAATACTCAGCCTCCCAGGTCACTGGAGCAAGAGAAGAGAGGGACGGAGGAGGAACATCGGCTCAACTGCCTTTCCTAAAAGTGACACGTCACTTCCACTCACAGCCTATGGGACAGAACCAGTCACCTGACCCCAATCTAGCTGCAAAGGAGACTGGAAGTGCAGGGGACAATGTGATTATTTTGTTAATTCTATCTCTGCTACTGTCGGTTTAAAGACGCACCTTTCTGTACCGTTTGCTAAAATTTTTATCATCAATTATGTTGAAGTTCAGCACAATTTGCAATGGCTTTTCTCTTTTAGAATATGGTGAGTAATATTTATAGATTTTCTAACATTAAAGCACCCCTGGATTCCTGACATAAACTGAAGTTGATCATATTATATTGTATTTCTCATATCACATTAACCTATAAAATTACATAAGCAGGGCTCTTTTGTTGAAAATTTTAAAATACTGATTCAATTTATTTCATGTGTTTTTTTTAAATGATTATTCAGGTCTTCTCTTTTTTGTTCAATTTTGGGAGAAAATATGTTTTTCTAGGAATTTGATTTTCATCCAATTTTTCAAATTTATTTGCATTTGCATATTCACATTTTTCATGGAATTCCCCCTTTCAATAACAAATATTACAGAGCGTCCATTCTGTGGAGGGCTTGTGCTTGGTGTCTGAAATGTTAATCAACAAAAAAGGCCAAAAAATTTTTTTTTAAATAAATAAATCATTGCATCATGGAGCATACATCCCATCTAGAGATAGAAAGAGAATCAACAGCCAGGCCTCTGGGTGGCTCAGTGGTTAAGCATCAACCTATGAACCAGGAGTCATGGTTCATTTCCTGGTCAGAGCACATGCCGGGTCTATGGGCTCGATCCCCAGTAGAGGATGTGCAGGAAGCAGCTGATCAATGATTCTCTCTCATCATTGGTGATTCTCTCTCTCCTTCGCCTTCTCCCTTCTTTTCTGAAATCAATTAAAAAAAAAAAAAGAATAAACAATAAACATAAATAAGCAAAGCACATAGTATAGTAAGTGCTATGGGAAAATTAAAGAAAAAGAAACAGGGAAAAGGCAACTGAGAGTGCAGGGCTTTCTGCTTGAAATGGGGTGAGCCCCACTGAGAAATGCCAGCTGAGCAAAACAATGAAGGAGCTGAACCCCCTCCGTGCCCAGGAGAAGAGCACTCCAAACAACAGGTTCTTAGTCCCAGTATCTACTTGTATTCTTTCTTTCCTTTTTAATATATGACAGCTTTCTGCAGTATTTTCTTCTAAGGACCACGTTAGCTGCAACACACAGATCATGATTTATAATATTTGTTACTGTTCATCCCACATACTTTCACTGTGCTTTTTTCTTTAACCTGTATATAAAAGCATACTCCATTTCTAAAATTTACAAATGTCTTAAGGTGTTTTTTTTAAATTTTTTAAAAATTAAATTATTATCTGTGTACATATCTTACCATTGCCCCCGCCCCCATTTCATACACGCCCTCCCTCTCCAGAGTTTTGTGTCCATTGGTTGTACTTATATGCATGCATACTAGTCCTTCAGTTGATCTCAGTCCTTCGGTTGATCTCTTATCTCCCCCAGTGTCTTAAGGTTTTTTTAAAAAAGTTTTTTGCCCTAGCTGGTTTGGTTCAGTGGATAGAAGGTTGGCCTGCAGATCTAAGGGCCCCGGGTTTGATTCCAGTCAAGGGCACATGCTCAGGTTGTGGGCTAGATCCCTGGTAGGGGGCGGGCAGGAGGCAGCTGATCAATGAGTCTCATCGTTGATGTTTCTATCTCTCTCCCTTCCTCTCGGAAATCAATAAAAATATATTTATAAAATAAGTCTTCCCCCCCGAATTATCAAACCTAATGCTAGTGAGAAAACATGACCTGTAAGATACTGACTCTTGAAACTTTTTGGTCAGTGAGTATTAGGAAAACAATGTGTGTTCTCCAACTGTACAGTGCAAAGCTCTGTATCTTTCCACTGCATCAAGCTTGCCAGCTGGTTGTTTAATTTGTCCATATGTTTCCTCATATTTATTCTCTTTAATCTATTGATAAATGATTTATTGTTAAAACACTCCCACCATGACTGTGTCAGTTTCTTCTAGTTCTGTCAATATTTGCTTTATTGCATATTGCTGTTATATTACTAAGTACACAGAATTTCAGAACTGTTCAATCCTACAGATAAACAAATTTGTCATTATATAGTGCTTATCTAGTAATACTTTGTGCCTTAAAGTCTACTTCATTAATATGCTTACCCCAAGTTTCTTTTGTTTACTTTGTTATGTTTGCCTGGTATACTTTCTTTATCTTTTTTGTTTTTAACCTTCTCTAACCTAATGTTTCAGATATTCCTTTTATAAACAGGTATAAAGCTGAGTTCTGTTTTGTTTTCAATACAACCTATTCCTTTTCACTGTGATTTGCTATAACCGCTGACATATTTTCATTTCTTTTGACCCTCTTATTTTGTGCTATTTGTCTCTTTTTAGAAACTTGTTTCTTCCTTCCCTTTCTTTGAATTGACTTACCTCCACCCTCCCACCTACTCACCATGGTTCCATATTTTCCTTTTACTGGTTTGGGAGATATATTCCATTTCCATTCTATTAGTGGCTACCCTTGAAATTTAATCAAGTATTCTTAACTCAAAATCTAAAACTTGCCAGTATCTTAAAAAAAAAAAAAGTTGGCCAGTATCTTTACCCCTTTTCTCAAGTATACAAGGACTTTAAATCTTGCCTGGGTCAATGACTCCTGCCCCACCCCTCTCCCTTTACGGCTGACCTACTGCTGGCCAGCTAAATGTAGACCTATCTGATTTTCCTACACTGTTATTATTGCTTTATTATACCATCAGTGTTTATTATTTTCTTCACTCATCCTTCCTTCTTGCATGTCAGATATTATTCCTGAGATCATTTTCTTCCTTAACTACCTCTGTTAAAAAGTTAGGGGGCCCTAGCGGGTTTGGCTTAGTGGATAGAGCATCAGCCTTTGGACTGAAGAGTCCTGTGTCAAGGGCATATGCTCTGGTTGCGGGCTCAATCCCCAGTAGGGGGCACGCAGGAGGCAGCTAACCAATAATTCTCTTTCATCATTGATGTTTCTATCTATTTCTTCCTCTCCCTTCCTCTCTGAAATCAATAAAATATATATTTTTTAAATAGTTGGGGGTCTTTTATTGCAGGCTATCAGGCTGTTTTGTTGTTTTTAATCTACAGATGTCTTTATTTCACCCTTGCTCTTAAAAGATTGTTCCAAAAGGTACACACTTTCAGTAGACTTCCTGACAGCTTTCAACGCTATTACTCCAACATCCTCTGGATGCCATCATTGAGACATCTAATAATCCCCTTTCTGACTACTTAGAGGTTTTTCTCTTTGGTATTCTACAGTTTTACTCAGAGACGTCTAGATAGAATTTGCTTTTTGTTTAATCTGTTTGCGAGTTGCTGGGCTTTCTGAATCTGGAGATTCATATCATTCATCAACTCTAGAGAAATTCTCAGCCATTTATCTTTTTTTTTTTTTTAATTTACAATTAACATTCAATATTATTTTATATTTCAGCCATTTATTTTTTGATAATGGCTTCCAAACCAGTGGAGGGCATGGAGGAGGTAGTGGATCAATAATTCTCTTTCATCATTGATGTTTCTCTCTCTCTCTCACTCTCTGAAATCAATAAAAATATATATATATATTTTTAAAGAAAATACATGTATTCAAAGCAAAGGTAGTAAGAACAAAATTGTTTTTACTCCATGGGGTCAACTTGATCTTTTCCCTGAGAGTGCTGACCTTCCAGAATTCTTGCCTAATGTGTGTGATCGCTATTCTGGTTCCTTACCCCCAATCCCACCCAACTACTGAAGCTCTATTCTAGTACTGCTCAACCTTTTTCATATCATCACACACAGAGAAGGTAATATTTGTCTGGCCTACTGGCATAAACAGAGGGGCAGCTTAGGGCAGTGGAAATGGGTCTGGGAGTTGGGGTGGGTGGTTGGCTGGCCCAAGGAATAAAGAAATCGAAATCAACGCCTCGGCCACTCTATCACTTGGTCCTGGTGCACCTGCAGCACAGGAAGCTCTGCGCCAGGACACCCGGTCCTTACAGAGCTCTTAGACTGCTTGGCTCAGTTGGGTCATTCCATTTACTGAGCTCCGTCCGCATTTTAAATTTTCACTGATCAGTAAAATTTAGAAGAAATACTGACAGATGATGTCAACTTTTGTTTTTAAAGACATTAAAAAACTAAAAACATTTTTTACCACCTACACCATTATTTCACAAAAGACATTTCAACACCAAAAACATAAAAGTGGTATAAAGAACACTTCCGAATAATACAAAGAGCTTTAAGTTTAATAAATTTAGCTCTAATTTGCTATGGACTGGCATGGACCTCTGGGCTGACATCTGAGACTAATGACTAGAGACTAAACTGAATGGCTCTTTCTCTTTCCATAAATCCACTTTGTTGGGAAATGGGCGCACTTTACCTTTTCTCACAAGAGACACCGTCAATATCCATGCTCTGGGAACGGGAGAGAGACTGCGACTGCGTTTCAAGGCTATTGGAGGGCGAGCTGCTGAGAGAACTGACTCCTTCACTGCTCTGGCTTCGATGGGCCACTCCTAGTCAGAAAAAGACATGAACGTTAAGTCTCATGTGAAACAACAGTGAAACCATTTGTAATGACAACAGTAAGTATGCACACCATTGTGACAGTCAGCAATCGAAGAATCCTGTATAATAAAAGCGTAATATGCAAATCAATCGAATGGCTCAACAGCAGAATGACCATCTGGATGACCTTCCGGATGGAGCCAGAACAGCCGCGGTGACTGTAAGGGCCGAGCCAGCCGCAGGGGCTGTGAGGGCCAAGCCCCTTGCACGTATTTTGTGCATCGGACCTCTAGTTTCTAACAAAAGATTACACTCAAGGCAAAAGTAGTATTAAAATCATAGGAACATTAACAATTAGTCATACTTTATCAACATACATCATATGATGTCAGTAACAGAGCTGTATCTAATATCTAGAACTGATTCCTCATCAACTTCTTTTTCGCTCATTTACACTGATCCTGGAATACAAATTAGCCTCCGTCACAGGCCAGGAAAATCCTTGAAATGTACCAAAAATAAGATACATCAATGAAGGGATATACAGACATGCAGATGGAGAGGTGTGATAAAGCAAATACACTAAAATGTTAATGGAAGAATACAGGTGGTGGGTTTATAGGTGTTCATTGCAAAATTCTTTCAAATCTGCTGTCTGCATTAACTTGTCATAATAAAATGTTTAAAGCATGCAAATGGACCCCCCTGAGCTAATGCTAAATACAGGTCATGCACTATTGAGTGGCAGCCGGGTAAAGGAGTAACTGAGCCTGTCCTTGCCCTCACAGACCTTCCAGGGGAGGGAACCGCATGTGCATGGGGACGGATTTCTCATCGATGTCTTTAAAACCAGGTTTTCATGGATTTTAAAAAGTACTTTAACTCTATGAATATCCAGATATCTACAAGTACTTCAAAAATATTGGTTAATAAAAATACAAAATACAGGGTGTTCTAAGAAATGTATACACAGTTTAACAGCTGACAACTCAACTGATGTTTCTTTAGATGTAACCCACTGGAATTAATTGTGGTATTCAACGTATATATACATTTTTGGGACACCCTGCATATACCTATTGTGGTGAAAGGAAAATGAGACTTACATTTCTTCAAAAACAAAATCAAAACAACTTGAGTTACCAGTTGTAGCTGAAACTACCACCAAGTGGATAACATTTTAACCATCCCAGCATTCCGAGAAAGTGCCACCCTTTGATGCCTCTCCACTGAAGAATGTTACAAAACATTTATCTAGCTCTGATAGCAATTTTAACATATATCTCTTTATTACAACTTCTGCAGGTCTCATGAAGGAAAAGAGAAACGAAATTGTCAGTGTTCCTAAATAGACTCAAGGAAAATATGGAAAACATCTAATGTAGTGAGAATTCTGAGAAGCTTGTGGAAGACAGCAAAACTTTAAATTCATTAATTCAAGAAGTGTAATGCAAACTAGGTTCTCAGTAAATATTTATTGAGGACTAGATAACAGAGCACCAATAATTACTTTAGGAGAACATTGATTTATCTATCACAATGAAAGGTCTGAGAATTTTTTAATAAAAATGAATCAATAATAAACTTCAACAATTTTTATGGGATAGCAGGTCAGCATATTTAAAAAGCCTACCTGATAAAACCAGGCCTTAGAATAAACTGATAATTACAGTACACTGTCTGAAAACCTGTATTTGTAATATCACATACTATAGCTACACTCTGTGTATAACGGTCCATAGCAATACAGTGCCAGAGTATTCCACTCAAGCTAATGGACTGCATTTTAATCCTATATAATAAAAGGCTAATATGCAAATTGTCCCCTCAGGAGTTGGACTGCTCATTATGACGTGTGCTGACCACTAGGGGTCGGTGCAAAAGGAAGGCCCAGCTGGCAGCCAGGGAAGGGAAGGCTCTGGGGATGCTACTGTGTACGAATCTCGTGCACCAGGCCTCTGGTGTTCCTCTAACACATCCAGGAGATCACCTGATGCTCTCTTCCTGAACTCTCCACGTGAGCCTCACATTCTGGGTCAAGTGGGACAATTCTCCCAGAATTAATTCTGTTTACTAGTTCCTCCATCTGTACAACCACATGACCCCACTCCTTTCTGAAACTTAAAAACCAGATGGTCTGACTTCATTCAGAATCAATATGAATTCAATATCATGAGTCAAACCAAATCAAAGCACTTATACAAAATACTGCTTTGTTCTCACACCACACACGCATGCGTCTGTCTTCACCTGCTCCCCCCCCTAACTTGAGAAATCACTACCAAGAGGCCAAGCTTTAAGGCATCGATAACCCCCCTTCACGTCCATAAAACCAGACACTCAAGAATTAAAACACAGACAAACCTCTGATCCTCTTTCAGAAGAGGAGTAAAATCTCTCCATATCAACTTTGAAGAATGAGGGTGCGTATAACAAAGAACAGAGAGAGCCATGTCTGCTTAATAAAATATGAATTACAACTTTCAAAATGGCAGCTTCCCAAACTGCTATGACTACTAGGATCCTGTTAAAGAATTACGCATTCTGTGTGGGAAGGCTAGATTTTTTTTTTTAATAGGGTTTTATTTTTGTAAGTTTTTGCTCCTAGCATTGAAGTATTTCCTGAATGATATTCCCTTTTAGGTATAAACCAAACCAAATGCCTATAGTTAAGCTGCAACTCTAGCTCGGTTCCAGTATCTCTCTCTCTCTCTCTCACACAAACACTATTTTATCCTCTTGAGATTTAAAAAAAAATGTTTTTTTCAATTGTTTTTAGAGGTAGAGGAAAGGAGAAGGAAAGAGAGAGAGAGAAACATCATTGATGAGAGAGAATCACTGATCAGTTGCCTCCTGCACATGCCCTCTGGAGATCAAGCCCACAACCTGGGTATGTGTCCTCAAATGCTGAGCCACACCGGCCAGGCTTGAGATTTCTTTAAGCTACACATGCTTATGGCATTCTGGTCACTTTCTCTTGCGATTGATTAATTCAGCAGATCTTTTATTCGGTGCCTATCAGGTGCTGCACTGTTAAAGGCTCTGGGGACAGAGCCTGCGTCCCATGGAGCTTCCCTCTAGGAGGGGGGCAGAGAAAACAGGACATGCAGGTAGCACATGTGCCACGTCGGCCCAAGAAAAACCATCTGTGTGGAGAGAGGCTGTGGTTTCAGACAGGGCGGCCAAGGAAGGTGTTACTGAGAAAGTGACAAATAAACATCTGGAGAGTTAAGCAAAAAAGCCTGTGGATTTTAGGGCACGGGCATTCTAGGCACAGAAACAAAAAATATAAAGGCCCAAGCAGGGATCACGCCTGGAATGTTCCGGAACAGCAGGGAAGCCAGCATGGACGGAGCAGAGGAAGTGAGAAGAGCGCTGAGAGGAGGTTGGGCCGGCAGCAGGGTCGGGCCACACACAGCCCTGGCCGGGGAGGCAGGGAGCCAGTGCAGGGTTTTAAACTGGCACGACCTTTTTATGAGGGGTCTGTCTCCTGCTTTGTTCTGTTTAAACTTGTTTACTTAATAGATTCATGCAAATTTGTCTCTCCAACGTGCCAAGGGCATGGCCAGCAGCATCTCCCTGCGTGTGATTATGAATAATGGCGACTATGTGAGAAACACAATGAGGACGTCACAGCACTGAGGCTGTCCAGTCTTCTGTATCTGCGTGTGGGCATCGGAATGAGCTGGCTGTGAAACTGACGCTGCTGTTGTACGACGTGGTCCTTATGGGACCCACTGGCTCCACACTGCGGCTGGAGAGGGCCTGGCGAGACCAGTGAGGAGGCCCCAGCACCCAGGCAGGCCGTGCAGGTGCCTGGGACCTGGGTGGCAGCAGGACGGGCGAGGTGGGGTGGGAGAATCTGGTCAGGTTCTATTTTGCTGATGGACCCGGAGTAAGGGCCAGGAAGCTAGTCCACGGGCCACATCTGAATAAAGCTTTATTGGAACACAGCCACGCTCCTTCATTTGCATATCGTCTGTGCTTGTGTTTGTGCCACAGGGTGGAGAACAGCTGTGGCAGTGACCACCCGGCCTTCAAGGCCAAAGTTATTTACTTCCTGGCCTTTTACAGGGAGAGTTTTCATGACCTGCAGCTAGAATATGGGGTAAACAGAGGAGATGATGCCCAGGCTTAAGCAAGTAGGGGGAAAAATATTTATTTATTTTTGTCATTTACAATGTCATAAATAAATGGCATTTATTGGGACGGGGTCCTGGGGGAGGATGACATGTGAGGAAGCATCAGGAGCTCGACTGTGGACGGGTTAATGGTGAGATGGGAATTGGATGGTGTTTGAGTCTGAGGCTCAAGGAACAGGTCTGGGCTGGAGTGACAAGCTGAGGAGTCATCAGATTAGAGACAGGAAAGCCAAGGAGCCAGATACATCAGGAAGAGAGTAACCACAGGAGAGGATGGGAGCTTAACTCTGAGTCCTGGGCACGCTAACGTCAGAACGCAGAGAAGTGAAGAGCCACGCAGAGAACCCAGAGAACAGAGACGGGAGGAAACCAGCACTGTGGTGCCTGGGACAGCGGTCGCCAACCTTTCAGGGCTCACGGAACACCAGTGGCTCACGGAACACCACGGACCGCCGTTCTAGAACAGAAGGGAGGAAACCATTTCCAGGAAAAAAGGGCCAAAGCCAGACGCGGTGAGGCTGACAGGCCAGCTCAGACGGAGACTCAGGACCACGAGGCCTCGCCTGAGGGAATCAGTTCGGCAGAGGGTGTGAGGGCAGGGGGAGAAGTTCTGTTGTGAATGGGCGCAGAGATGTGGGTGGAAGCCCGCAGGGGAAATGAGATCAGGAGTCCCCCCCCCCTCCTTTTTGTAATCCTCCCAGAGGGTATGTTTATTGATTTTTAAAGGGAAGAAGGGAGAGAGAAACACCACCCAAGAGGGAACCGAACCTGCAACCTTTCAGTGTATGGACTGACACACCAACAACTGAGCCACCTGGCCGAGGTAAGAGTTCCTTTTCATTAACTCCCAGGATGGGAGAAGAACAGAATGTAAATAGCTAACAAAAAATGAGTTTTTCCCTTGAGCTGGGAATCTGACAGCAGGAGAAATGGGGCCGCTGGGGCAGGAGCTCTGAGCCAGTGGGAGGAGCTGGGAGAGGGCAGGCCCACAACGAGGGGGGCAGTGCAAGCCCTTCGGGAGGTCCTTTCTGCCTACGTTTTTGTTTTCTTCCCGGATAGGAAGGCGGGCCAGCAGCGAAGAGTGCGCATGGAGAATGAGGCTGCAGACTGCAGAAGGTAGGAATAATTAGCAGAGTGGGAAAGGAAACCAGGAAATCCTATATACTAATACGCTAATTAGGTCGGATGGTGGAATGACCTTCCCGAATGACCTCCCGGAGGTCCTTCCAGAACGACCAGTGGGCGGGGCTGCAGGGCCGCGATGGGCTATGATTGGGCTATGATTGGGCTATGATTGGGCCGAGGCAGCGGGGCTGTGAGGGCCGAGCCCCTTGCAGGAATTGCATGCATCAGGCCTCTAGTACGGTATAACTGTTAAGGGGCCGCCTGGGTGTGTGGCCATGAGTCTGAAATGAGACAGGCAGCAGGGTCTGGGCTTTTCTCACTGCACGGGGCCTGCTGGTCCCACACAAACAGCGTGCTGTGCCAGGAGTGCTGAGGGGCTTGCCAGGAGCCGAGTTCTGGGTCTCCTGCCTGACCTTCCCTGATGCAGGGAGACTCCCCATCGAACCAGTTCTCCCTGGACAGTTCCTAGCATTCCGGGGGAAGGGCGTGGGGAGGGAACAGGACTGGAGGAGGAGGGATGGCAACCGTGGTGAGACAAGGCACACTGTCTCCAAGGAAAAGGTAAAACCTAACTGGAATCTGGAGCCCTTCCCCTACCAGAGGCCCAGCAAGCTCTGCAGTGTAAGAGGAGGCGTTTCAGGCAAAGGCACTGTTTATTGCTAACTGAGGATTTGGCCTGAACGGTTCGCACTTTTCTAAGGACGCATCAGCATTTGTTTTTACATAAGGAGGAGGCTATAATGATGTCTACAACAGAAACTCTGTAAAACACTTTTATTTTATTTAATTTATTTATTAAAAATATATTTTTATATTGATTTCTGAGAGGAAGGGAGAGGGAGAGAGACAGAAACATCAGTGATCAAAGAGAATTATTGATCAGCTGCCTCCTGCACACCCCCTACTGGGGATGGAGCCCACAACCTGGGCATGTGTCCTTGACTGGAATTGAATCCCGGACTATTCAGTCCGTGGGCTGACTCTCTATCCACTGAGCCAAACCAGCTAGGGGTGTTAAGCACTTTTAATTGACTAGTCAATTTAGACAAGACAGGTTATTCAGAGGGGACTAAGGCAGAGTGCATTCAATGACTACAGAACTAAAAACTGAATGTTCAATTATTAGATGATATGATAATCAATACAGATCTCTTAGCACCTGTTTTCTCATAATTAGGATCTTAAAATGATCACAATAATTACTACAGTGGTAATAATTGTTTGATAGAAATGTTCATTTAGAGAAAGGACAGATATTTTCAAATATTCAGTATAAGTCACTATCATCATTTCCCAACAAAGATACTCCTAGATGTCAACCATGAACTTATTAATTATAAAGAAATAAACCTTGCTCTAATCGGTTTGGCTCAGTGGTAGAGCGTCAGCCTGAGGACAGAAGGGCATGTACATGGTTGCAGGCACATCCCCAGTGCGGGGTGTGCAGGAGGCAGCTGATCGATGACTCTTATCACTGACTAGATGCCCGGTGCACGAAATCGGTGTCCCTCAGCCCAGCCTGCACCCTCTCCAATCTGGCACTCCTCAAGGGATGTCCAACTGCCTGTTTAGGTGTGATAGATGGGCAGTAGGCATCCCTCGCACAATCCAGGACTGCTGGCTCTCAACCGCCTGCCTGCCTGCCTGCCAGCCTGATCACCCCGTAACCATTCCCCTGCCAGCCTGATCAACACCTAATTGCTCCCCTGCTGGCCCAATTGCCCCAAACTGCCCTCCCCTGCTGGCCTGGTCCCCCCAACTGCCCTCCCCTGCAGACCTGGTCCCCTGCAATAGCCCTCCCCTGCAGGGCTAGTCACCCCTAACTGCCCTCCCCTGGAGGCCTGATCCCCCTGCTCCCAACTGCCATCTCTTGCAGGCCTGGACCCTCCTAACTGCCCTACCCTCCTGGCCTTCTTGTGGTGGCCATCTTGTGTGTTGAAGTGATGGTCAATTTGTATATTACCGCTTTATTACATAGGATGTTTCTATCTCTCTCCTCTCCCTTCCTCTCTGAAATCTATAAAAATATATTTTAAAAACGGAAATAAACCTTTTGTTAGCTAAGTAACTGTCAGTAAGATAGCCTGAAACATCATAACAGACAAACTTTTACGGCCTGAAAATTCAGAGAAAGCACTCTATGCCAATGTAAATAAGGAAATCCATAATTAGAGGCTGATTACTTTGACCATTATTTCAATCTCATACTTTCAGATGATTTTATCTTAAAAGCATCAACTAAACTTATCAAATCAGCAGAACCAAATATAGTCTTCATCACTTTGCCATCAAAGATAAGACCTGACCCTGTTTGGAAAAAAGGATAAGTTATGGAAAGGAAAACAGTTTTAACAGATCACTATCAAAACAAGTCGACATTAACAAAGCATGCTGTAATAATCTCAAATTCTAAACTATGGCTTGCAGGATTTAAAGAAGTTGCTGTCCAATTTATTGTACCCTGTTGTGGAAATGTCAAAACTCTAAGCGAATCAGAGGCTATGATCAGAGAGCTAAACACACCCAGGTGTGAAGAGAGGCTTACCTGATGCACCGATGGGGGAGGTAGCTGGGGTCATGTTGTGGACATTGAGACCGAGGCTCTGGGAGGGGCCAGGGGCTGAGGCCGCCATGGGGGGCCCCGGAGGGTTCTCCCTCTGGGGAGAGGTGAGCGGGGTGGTCGGCTGGGAGGTCTGTCCACCAGCAAGTCGAGCCAGGCGCCTCCGCCGGATCTGCGTGGGGAAAAGGCAAATGTCAGCAAACACAGGAGCGCTGGTCTGCGGAGAGGAACGTCAGTGTTATCAGTGACCACACGAGGCTCAGCGACTAAATATGCCTTGAGAATAAAGTACCCACTAGAGGAAGTATTCACTCAGTGTACCAGTATTTCTGCAAGCCACCACCTCCCTCTTTAAAAACTGCAGCTTGGGAGCGGCCAGGCCCGGAGCAGCCGGGTCTGGTGCAGCCAGGCCCGGAGCAGCAGCTGCCAAGCTGGGAGCGGCCAGGCCCGGAGCAGCCGGGTCTGGTGCGGCCAGGCCCGGAGCAGTGGCTGCCAGGCTGGGAGTGACCAGGCCTGGAGAAGCGGCTGCCAGGCTGGGAGCAGCCAGGCCCGGAGCAGCAGCTGCCAGGCTGGGAGCGGCCAGGCCCGGAGCAGCCGGGTCGGGTGCGGCCAGGCCAGGAGCAGCGGCTGCCAGGCTGGGAGCGGCCAGCCCCGGAGCAGCCGGGTCGCGTGCGGCCAGGCTCGGAGCAGCGGCTGACAGGCTGGGAGCGGCCAGGCCCGGAGCGGCCGGGACTGGAGCAACCGGGCCCAGAGCAGCCGGGTCGGGTGCGGCCAGGCCTGTAGCAGCAACAGCCAAGTCCAGAGCAACTGGGTCGGGAGCGGCAGTGACCAGATCTGGAGCAGCTGGTTGTGGAACGAACCAGAGCAACAGAGGCCAGGCCCGGAGCAGCCAGGCCCAAAACAGCTCGCTCCTCGCCTGTCCCTGCCCACAGCTGCCTCTCAGACATGGCTGGAAACTTTTGCGGGAACTTGAGGGTCTGCTGAATCAAGTGATGAAGGCTTAGATCTGGATGTGTTGAGTTAGTATAGCACTGGGGTGTTGATCTGTGAGTGCCTTGGGTGGGGCCTGGATAAGGCTGGTTGACCTATTTGGAAATGTCTTTTGTGTGAAATGTATCATTGGGCATGTGGAGGTATTATTGATATGAGAAAATGCTAAGTAACAGATTTACTATCTGAAAAGGGATTTACTATCGGGGAAAGGGAGGGTGGAAGAGACTGAACATAAAATGTGCACCTATGGATGAGGACAATGGGGGATGGGGAGGGTGGGGTGGGAACCTGGTGGAGGGGGGAAGAAATGAGGAACCTTTGTAATAATATGAACAATAAAGATTGATTTAAAAAAAAATAAAAATAAAAAATAAAAAATAAAAAAAATTAAAACTGCAGCTTAAAAAATTATTTTAATTCCACCCGGCCGGCACGGCTCAGTGGTTGAGCACAGACCTATGAACCAGAAGGTCACAGTTGGATTCCTGGTCAGGACACTTGCCCGGGCAGTAAGCTCCTTCCCCAGTGTGGAGCATACAGGAGGCTGCAGATGTATGCTTCTGCCTCATCACTGATGTTTCTATCTCTCCCTTTCTCTCTGAAATCAATAAAAATATTTTTTAAAATTTTATTTTAATTCCTAAATTCTACCCCAAACCAAATGTTAAATTAGATGTGAAGATAGAATAAACACGTTTTCACACACTCACACACACACAAATAAATAAATAAAACTGCATCTTACTCGCCTTACTCATCTCATCTGTCTATCACACTTTCTGGACTGCTTTTGTGAATTTACAATTAGCACACCACACTTTACAACACTAAAGCTTATTGTTATTTTAATAAAACTAAATAACATGGCCATTTTAATCACTCAAATAATGGCAGAACGTAACAAAAGTTATACTAAGACACACATTTAACTTATCACGTTCAAGAGCAGAATGATTCGTTTTTTCTAAATTTCAATA
This sequence comes from Pipistrellus hanaki, assembly GCF_964339955.1. NCBI lineage: Eukaryota > Metazoa > Chordata > Mammalia > Chiroptera > Vespertilionidae > Pipistrellus > Pipistrellus hanaki. The sequence goes on from NC_140504.1 coordinate 195,789,144, forward strand.
CAAATGTAATCTACAACTTCTTCCTTATACTAAAACCCCAGAGTTATGAAGATGTGACAATATGTCCATGAAATCCCAGGGGATCAAAGAACCGCTTCCCCCATGCTGAGAGTCATTAAATTCCTAACCAGTCCACACCTCCCACTGGCCACCTGCTGTCCCAGGCCCGAGGATGCATGACAACGACAGCAGGCCTCAGAGGAGCAAAGCAACCGGGCTGCTCACACACTCTTTCCATTAGGAATAAGGAAGGGGCCGAAACCGATTTGGCTCAGTGGATAGAGTGTTGGCCTGCGGACTGAAAGGTCCCAGGTTCGATTCCGGTCAGGGCATATACCTTGGTTGCAGGCTCATCCCCAGTAGGGGATGTGCAAGAGGCAGCTGATTGATGACTCTCTCTCATCGATGTTTCTAACTATCTCTCTCCCTTCCTCTCTGTAAAAAATCAATAAAATATATTTAAAAAAAAAAGGAATAAGGAAGGGGACACATTACGTTATGACAAACGCTATCAGGGAGGGGCCTCACTGAACCAAGAGGCTATGTGGCATTGTGACATTGTAGGAAATTCGCTCCTGCCCTGTTCAGACCCCACGGCATCCTGACTCCTGACCCCACGCTCAGAAGCCCTCCGTGTCCCTGCTGCAAGACAGCTAGCCATGAACTTCCACGGAAAACGAAAGTGGGGACTCGAACGGGTATCTGCTCATCTGTGTTCACAGCAGCACTAGTCCCAGCAGCCTTGAGGAGGAAGCAGCCCGAGTGTGCATCAGCAGGTAAATGGAAAAATAAAATGCGGTGTGTCCGCACGATGGAATATTACTCAGTCTCAAAAAGGATGGACATTCTGCCCTGACCGGTTTGGCTCAGTGAATAGAGCATCGACCTGCGGACTGAAGGTCCAGGTTTGATTCCGGTCAAGGGCATGTACCTTGGTTGCAGGCACATGCCCAGTAGGGGGTGTGCAGTTTCTCTCTCATCGATGTTTCTAGCTCTCTATCCCTCCCTTCCTCTCTGTAAAAAAATCAATAAAATGTTTTTTTATTAAAGGAAGGAAATTCTGACCTGCGGACTGAAGGTCCAGGTTTGATTCCGGTCAAGGGCATGTACCTTGGTTGCAGGCACATGCCCAGTAGGGGGTGTGCAGTTTCTCTCTCATCGATGTTTCTAGCTCTCTATCCCTCCCTTCCTCTCTGTAAAAAAATCAATAAAATGTTTTTTTATTAAAGGAAGGAAATTCTGACGTATACTACAACATGGTGAACGTTGAGGACATGTTATGTGACAGAAGCCAGGCACAAAAAGACAAATGCTGTGTGCTTCCACGTGAGGCACCCAGACTAGTTGAATTCAGAGACAGAAAGCAAATGATGGTTGCCAAGGGCCAGGGAGACTTTTAAAATCTGTCTAAGTGCAGAATAAAACCCTAGGTGACAAGAAAGTGTGTTGTTGTAGTCCCTCCTCTCACCACTGTCCACACAGCAATCACAGGATCTTCAGAAACACGGTCACTCCCCGTGCCCACCTGCAGGGGCCCCGCTGACCCGGGCATAACGGTCCTGGCGGCGCCCTCCAGCCAGCAGGGCAGCCACGCAGGCCCCTGACATTCCCTCCATCATCGTAAACCCTATCTAATCTCTGGCCGCCTGCTAGTCCTCCGGCCCAGGAGCACTTTCTCTCATTCTTGGTGCAGCTGGTTCTTCCTCCTCCTTCTGTTCCCAGCTTGAAAGTCACCTGCAGGCCTTCCCCTGCCCTGGCCTCTGGCACAGCCTCCGTGCCACCCTCCTCTGATGCCGCGGCCTCTGTTCCCGTCCTCCGCCACTCCAAGTGCAAAAACGTCTCTTCCTCACTCACTGTCTCACCCTGCTTCCCTGGTGGGCTGGAGCTCCGTGAGAAAAAAGCCCACCCTGCTCCCGCTGCAGCCCCAGCTCTGGCACAGTCAGCACACAGCAGCTCTGCACACACTGAACCGCGGGAGAAATGAAGGCACGGAACGAGGGAAGCAAAGGACCGAAGCCACACCCGAGAGCGCTAACTGGGTATTCAGAGCCCAGTGAGCTTCATCTTCTAGGACCGACTCCTCTTCAGACGCACAGCCAGCAGCCGGCACCCAGCACCAGCACCCAGCACCAGCACCCAGCGCGGCTCCGCTCCCACGGAGCTCAGGTTGAGGCCAAAGGACAGCAGCCGGATGAACGGAAATGACGCCGGTGGTTACGGGCACAGCGAGCGGGAAACAGAGGAGGAGGAACAGCCACAATCTCCACATAAAGCACCGGAGGCCGCTCCCGGAGGAGGGGAGGGTGCCAGGGCAGGGCGGTGGGACTGTGCTTGGCACGGTCAAGGCCAGGAAGACCAGTGTGGTGAGAGCACAGTGACCAGAAGACACGCTCAGAGAGGAAGGGGCCTCCGAGGCCTGGGAGAGCTCTGGCCCTGGGAGCCACCACAGGGCTCTGAACAGAGCGGTTTGCTTAGGTTTTTACGATGGAGAATTTTGCAATGGAGAATAAACTGGGGAGGAGGGCGCAGGCAGATATGGGGCACCCACTGAGGCAGCCCAGGAGAGGATGGGTGGTGACTATGAAGATCGTGGTACGTGGTCAATCTGGGATACATTCTGAAACCAGGGCAGTATTTTAATATTTTAAAATGTGTCCAGGCATACACACCGATACAACAGAATGTCTAGTGAAGAGACTTAGTTTTCATGGAAAGCAGCATTCAGAAATTTGCTCAGAATTAAGTTTCAGTACCAGAGAGGCGGTTAAATTTAGCTCATGCTTGTCTTCAAAGTCAAATTCAACCTTTACTACCTACTGCCGAGGTAGTTTCAAGATAAGTTGTCAACCTTTGTGCTTCAGGTCCGCGTCTGTCTGTGGGGATAGGAACAGGGAGCCCGAGAAAACCACCACCTCGTGGAGCCCCGAGAAAACCACCGCCCTGGCCTGGCCTCTACCTCCCGGCTCTCCTGCATCTGTGCCGCTCTGTGTGCTGCTCACTCCCCACCCCACAGGAAGCTTCTTCAGACTTTTCTCAGTTCGGTGCTGATGTCCCCTCAGTGCTAGAAGAGTGCAGTGCACACAGTAGGTGCCCTCTAAACGTCTGCGGCATGAATGAAAGAGACATGAAAACGTCTAGAAAACACACTACACATAGATTACTGAATCGCACTATCATCTTTGGGTAAAACACGAAGTCACGTTAACGCTGGGTGCCACGTTCAGCCCGAGATGTTCGCTCCGGATGTTCTCGGTGACATAAACAGAACAAACGTCCTGGCTCACTGCGATGCGGGCTTGAAGGAAGAAAAGGAAGTTTTCCCGAGAAGAAAGATCTCGAAGGTGCTGGTATTTCCCAACCCCTGCCCCGGCCACTCCACAAGCACAGGTCCTGAGAAAGAATGAAGAGTCAGACTTGGTGAGCTATCCTGGGGACTGGGAAGGGGGATGGAGGAATGCAGTTAGGGACAGGGGCGGGTCCATGCAAAACATGGACTGGTCGGACCGGTCCTGACTCCCCACCCCAAAGACCTGCTGTTAGGAGCAGGGCAGCCATGGCTGGGCAGTGCTGGGGCTGCCCAGGGCAGCGCTGCCCTTCGGTGGACGGACCACTTTCTACAATGGTGGGGACATCCGGACAGGAGCCTCCCCCGGGAATGGCTCTGAGCAACGGCAGGCACCAAGGCCTGTCAGTCACTGCACTATTAGGAGACTTTAATCGTCCAATTTATCACCAACAGAACATACGGGACACAAACGAACAGCCCCAACATACCACAATATTATTAAACATTCTTCCTTTGCTTACTCTGCTTTTCTACACTAAGCATAAGACCAATAGAATGTCTTCTAAGTTAAGCAAAAGTACTTTTTTTTAAAGTCTGTTTCCCCCGCTGTCACAGAGAGAAAACACCAAAAGCACAAAAAGGAACTTCCAATTCCTCGACTTCGGTCCCGAACCACAAGCCAGCCCAAGCACACCAAGAACGGAATCTCATCTCCAAAGCTTCCGTGTCTCGACTATTTCAGTTCTTGCTTCCCGAATGGCATTAAAACAGGGCTTTCCCCAGAACTGTTCAATCCTAAGGTAGCACATCCTACCTCACATTCCTGAACTAAAAATAGATTCAAGTCAGAAGGACTTGTCTGCATGCATGTAAGCACAACCATAGACACAGGCGCTGCCGGGCGGGGAGGGCAAGTGCGGGGCGGGAGGAGGGGATTGGAGGGGGCGGGGGGGGGGGGGGTGGTGTCGCTGAGGTGTGGGAAGGAGACATATGTACTATTATTTGTAATACCTTAATAAATAAATTAAAAAACAAACAAACAGGCGAAACCGGTTTGGCTCAGCGGTAGAGCGTCGGTCTGTGGACTGAAAGGTCCCGGGTTCGATTCCAGTCCGGGGCATATACGTTGCTTATGGGCACATCCCCGGTTGGGGGTGTGCAGGAGGCAACTGGTCGATGTTTCTCTCTCATCGACATTTCTAGCTCTCTATCTCTCTCCCTTCCTCTCTGTAAAAAAGTCAATAAAATATATTAAAAAAAATAAAAATTAAAAAAATTAAAAAACAGCAAGGGACACTGTGGTGATGCAAGGCAGAACCTAAAACAGGATAGGCCAAGCTGGTCCTCTTTAGCACTTGGTGAGGGGTGGGGGTGGGTGGAATAAATCCAAAAAGCCTTTTTTTCAAGTTAGTAAACAGTCATTCTACCAAAGCATCTTATTTTTCTACTAAAATATTAAATCCCAACAAAGAAAAACGCTTTCCAATATTTACTGGTTGGAATGGTCTTCTCCTAGAGAGAGGTCCTATTTTAATTATTGTTGTGGTTTTATTTTTTTTTAATAATTGGCCATATCTAAAACTTACAAAATGCTATGACAATTTCACAATATGCCTGTATGTAAGCCCAAAATACATCCCAAAACAAATGCATTGAAATCTGAACACCACAGCTCTGCAATCTAAAATCCACCAGCAGTCACCTTTTAAAAATTTGTGATTTTAAATTAATTTTCATTTAAAAGCTCCGAAAGTCCTTCTGCTTAAACTGCCTCCCATTTTGAAAGTATATTCACCTCAGTCTACCACTGCCATCCTAGATAAAAGAGGCCCACACGTGGAAGGATGCCTTTTCCTTCAATCCTAACATTACAGCAAGAATGGCTTAAATTCTCCTTCAAAGGTCTGACCTGAACACAAGTAAATATCCTTACTTCTCAGTACAATCCCGTCACCAACTCGCCTGCCGAGAGAAGCTAAGTCAGCAGCTTGATACCACAGCTGCTCTGGCTGGTCACTGCCAACCACTTCGGCTCTGGATAGCCTACGACAGAACATAATGAATGGCATGAGCTAGCTTTGTCAGGTGCCAGCTGCTGTTCTAAAGGGTTCACATACACACTGAGTGGCCAGATGATGATGATCTCTGAACGCATAATAATCTGGCCACTCAGTGTATCTGTATCTCAAATGGGCACCAACAGTATTCTAGACTTTTGCTGGAGATCAACCACCTATTTGCCCTGAGCTTTCTTTCAGCCAGTGCAAAGGGGAAAACTGATCAGGTGCACGATTTATAGTATCTTTGATATCAAATAAATGAGGTACTCAAGAGAAGTACACTGAGTGGCCAGATTATTATGAGTCCAGAGACCATAATAATCTGACCACTCAGTGTATATAAGCGTAGCTAATAACCCGAAGAGATGTATACATTTCTTTTCCCATTTTATTTATTTATTTTTTTTAATATATTTTATTGATTTTTCACAGAGAGGAAGAGAGACATCGATGAGAGAAAATCATCGATCAGCTGCCTCTTGCACACCCTCCACTGGAGATGTGCCCTTGGTTGCCCTTGACCAGAATCGAACCCGGGACCCTTCAGTCCGCAGACCGACGCCCTATCCACTAAGCCAAACAGGTTTCGGCTCTTTTCCCATTTTAAACAGGAGGAAAGTGAACTCAGCTACAGAACAGATGCTAATGTAGTCAGTCTCACTGGGGAGAGCGCGACCATAACCATACCCCAGTGACCTTGCAGCAGAAAATCCCTTCCAAGGTGCACTGACTTGCAAATAGAGGCAACCTTACTCCCCGCTGGCACAGCGCCTGTCCATTATCAGTTATGAATAAATGAATTTATGTGCAGCATGTTAGCATTGCAGATATAGTCACACTCTGACAACAGTCGAGCAGTGGTAACGTCCCTCTTTGATGAGTGTGTATATTAAAATAAAGAGCATTTCCATTTTCTGGTTCAAGATACATAAAGTGCCAGTAAATAAAAGGGGAAAAAGAAAGACACCTCATGAACATATTCTTGTCCCTGCAAATGCAGTCCTTTCTTGGTTTATTAAGTGTCTATTTTGCATCAGGCACCTGGGCAGGCACTAAAAATACGACAACACGTGAGTCATAATCCCCACCGTCGAGCAGCTCGAGACCCAATGGGAAAAGACATAGAAGAAAATCAACAATTAAAATGGAGCATGGTAAGGTCTGCACATGATAGAGTCACATATAAAATAAAAAAGTCACAAAGGAGGCACTTCATAGGGAGGTTACACACCCATCCACATCCATCCATCCACCCATCCACCCACCCACCCATCCATATCCACCCCTCCCCCATCTATATCCATCCATTCATTCACCCATCTATCCATCCACCTCTCATACCTTCCTTCTACCCACCAACCCCATCATTCATCCATCTATCTAGAGCTCAGTAATGTTTAAAAGAAAATAATCTATTTTCTATTCACTTCAATATCTCCTGCTCTTTAAAGGAGGTATATATTTATGTTATATGTATTTTACCACAATTTTTAAAAACCGAGTTTAAAAAGTAGTTTGAAAAAGGGCACATGCAATAATTCCCTTTGGGCATTTTATATTTATTTATTTATTTATTTATTTATTTATTTATTTATTGGGCATTTTATATTTATTTATTTATTTATTTATTTATTTTAAATTCACCATACAGTAACTTCATTTTTTAAAAATATATTTTATTGATTTTTTACAGAGAGGAAGGGAGAGAGATAGAGAGCTAGAAACGTCGATGAGAGAGAAACATCGACCAGCTGCCTCTTGCACACCCCCTACTGGGGATGTGCCCACAACCAAGGTACATGCCCTTGACGGGAATCGAACCTGGGACCTTTCAGTCCGCAGACCCACGCTCTACCACTGAGCCAAACCGGCTTCAGCCCTTTTGGGCATTTTAAATTACAACTTAAATTACAATGGATATTGTTATTAGTGCAAAAAATGCATAAATGAAAATGGAGATGATACTTAAGAAACTTCTATTTTCCCCCATCTTTCGTGTCCCTTCACATAATTTCTAATGCACATGAAACAATTATATAATTGCCACTCTAATCACAACATCTCAAGGCAAAAGACTACTTTATTCACAATTCCCTAGATCAGCCATCACCAAGCTTTTTGAGTGTGAGGCCATCCGTACAGAGTAAAAGTGAACGAGCAAAAACAGCCCTTACAGAAGGCCACCCGGCCCCGAGTGGTCCTTAGGGGAGGAAGGGGGCACTTCTGTTGATGAAATCCAGGGCAATGCCGCCTGTTCTGTATCAAAGGTAAAAGATTCGTTACATAAAAGTAAAAGGTTAATTAATCCATTAATGGCCACCAAGCACGAACCTAAAACAAAAAGCCCTAAGTGACACACCGCTCTGCTCTGCACAACTGACGTTCCAAGTTCAAAGGGGCTGTGCACTGTCTGCCTGTGCAACCTGGGCTAGCATCTTTACAAATTACTGCTGAAACTGAAGTACCAATTCCTCTGATGGATCTGCACACAGTAAGAAAAGAGCTTCTTGAAAAAACATTTTTTTTTTTTAGCATTTTTAACTCTTTCCTTCATCTTCCTTCAAAAAAAGTATTTATTGTCTGCTTTGTTCTGAGTGTTCTTATCTCTCAATACCCTGAGAATGACAATTATCTATTTTTTAAAAGGCTAAGTGACCAACTGGCCATCTGTCCATCCGATCATCTGATTGACCAGCCAGTGTACATGACGTGTACTGGCAATTTAAAAATAAACGTTGGCCCTGACTGGTTTGGCCTGGTGGATAGAGCATCGGCCTACAGACTCAAGGGTCCCAGGTTTGATTCCGGTAAAGGGCATGTACCTTGGTTGCGGGCACATCCCCAGTAGGTGTGTAGGAGACAGCTGATCCATGTTTCTCTCTCATCAATGTTTCTAACTATCTGTCTTCTCCCTTCCTCTCTGTAAAAAAAAAAATCAATAAAGTATATCACAAATAAATAAATAAAATAAAAATAAACCTTGACTCGCACATGTGTGATACATATAACGCTCCTGTCAGCGCCAATCACATGTATGTTTTGATCTGTCATTGTTGTTCGTGAATTTGGTTGTTGGCATTCTGAAGCTCAAAGAAAGTGCATGTCTGAAGACCAACTACTGGCACAAAAGATTGCAGCCTAACATCACCGAAGCTGAAGCATTAACAGAATCTGCGGAAGGAGAGACTGTTCTGATTCCAAGAATTGATTTGTCCCCGCCTGACACTGGCCTCCCATTTAAATTAATTGGAAGACAGTTTCCAGAGATGCGAGCATTTGCGATGACTATTAATAAATCACAAGGACAAACTCCAGACAGAGTAGGAATATTCCCATCTGAACCGGTTTTCGGACACAGACAGTAATAAGTTGCTTTCTCTCAAGTTCGAAAAGTGTGTAATATTAGAGTTAAAGTTGTAAATACTTCATTGCAAGGGAAATTAGTCAAGCACTCTGAAAGTGTTTTTACTCTTAATGTGGTACACAGGGAGATATTAGAATAAGTTTAACCAATTTATCAGTCATTGTTTTTATCAATGTTTTTATGTCCTGTCTTTGTTGTTATACAATGTTGTTACTGATTACTTACTAATCAATTTGTATGTTATTTTCATATACATTTTACTAATTTTCTTTCATCTCTGACACTTCTTTATAGAGAAATGGCAAAAAGTGATATTAAAATATTTCTTCTAATTAATTTCCTTTCAATGTGCATAAATTCATGCACTGGGCCACTAGTATGAGTATAATATAAATCAAATCACACCCAACTTTTTATGTTCTGTTAGATTAGGAAGGTTGCTAGATATTTTTAAATTTTGCATTACTTTCCATTTCCCTCTCAGAAATTTCCTCATTGACATCCATATATACAGAATGTCTCCATCTCTAAGATTAAATGTATGTTTTTTTTAAATTAGTAAACTGCACAGGATTATTTTTGGTCAATCATAATACCTGACTGGCTATCACAGATAAGTATTTATAGAAAAATACTAATACTATAGAAAACTAGCCATTGGTTAACATTTTAAAAATATGTATATATTTTTTTTATTTCAGAGAGGAAGGGAAAGGGTGAGAGGAATAGAAACATCAATGATGAGAGAGAATCACTGATCAGCTGGCTCCTGCATGCCCCACAATGGCATGTGTCCTGACTGGGAATCAAACCGTGACCTCCATAGATTGATGCTCAACCACTGAGCCACACTGACAGGGCTGGATAACACTTTTAAATTCTAAACCCAACATGAGCTATAGTTTTAAACACAATTCATACTTCATGAATGATTACACTGTAAGAATATTACCAAAATGTATTACCCTTGATAAAATACAAAAGAAATTTTACGGAGATTAGAGAAAAAAGATGTACAAAATGCAAAAGATAATATGGAAGTAAATGCCTGTATGTCAAAACTCTTGATTTTAAGAAAAAATAGAAAAGAAAGGAAAAATAAAAAAGCTCCAGATTTTTAAAAAAGTGAATCTATTTGATAAAGTTAATGAACCAAAGATTCGATATCACATATGCAAAGAAACCTGTTAAAATTTTCAAGAAATTCTATTAATGACATGGCATTACAGTCAGACACACACTCATATTTTCTCCATAAAAAACAGGAAGAATCTCTCAAGCTTCTGCTCGGTTTTCTACCATCTTGGGTTCTAGTGGAACTCTACCCAGTCATGCCCACTTGCACAGGGAAAGCCAGGGGCGAGCAGGCCCAGCTGCAGAATCCCGGGGCCTGGAGCCAATGAGATGCAGAGCCTCTCGCTCCAAATGTGTTCGGACTCGCAGACAGCGACCGCGAGCGTGAAAGCAAGTGCGGGCACTGGTGAGTCCAGGCCACTTGCCCGGGAGGCTGGTCCCAACGACAAGTACAGACACAGGGTCTGACCACGGAAAGCCCCTGACCTGACGTGTCTACAGGTGAGTGGCAGAGGCCAGGTGCTCCGTATGACTTGCTTGGAAATCCTAGCAATTCGGTTTCCAAAAAGGTCCATGAGCAAAGTGCTGCCGCATCTAGTCAGAAAATTCAATTCGTTCAATTACCAGGACTATTCCACATCTGGAATCTATCCCAAACACTGACAGGAAGCGAAGAAACAATGTGCATTGAATTGTCTCCTAATGTTTCATCAGAAAGCAAATTAAGTGAAGGCGGACACTTCTCAATACTAGGACCCCAAAGACCCCTCTTTCCCCCGCCTGACCACTGTCTTCAAAGAAATGGACAAGAAGCTAACGCTATGGCAGCTGGGAAGCAATGACACACCATTCCAGCATGTCCCCACCCGGCACCCGGCCCCAGCCCCGCAGGAGGACAATCCGTTCCAAAGGCCAAGTGAGTGATGGGATTGGAGCAGAGGAGTCACCGGAGTTACCTGCTCTGCGGTGTGTTTTTCCTGGGGCTCCTCGGGTCCCACTGTCCACTTCCCTTCCTTTCAGACCTCCTCCTTCCACCTTCACCCAGAGTAGATCCCGGCCCCTGATCACTCCAGGTCTTAGAAAATGGGAGAGTGACCGGTGCTGACAGTGTGGCTTCATTCGGAAGGCGGCCCCGGGGCGGGAAGAGACCTCAGGAAGTAAAGGGGAGAGAGAGGATCCAACACCTTCCACACAAGCCGGGGCATCTGCCTTCATGCTCTTGGCATGATTACATGCAAAGGGTTTCTTAAATGTTATGTGGGCACCAACTGAAATTCTAATTGCGTACAGTTCACTCTTCCTCGGGAAGGACAGCTGATCAGTCCCGGGAACCCACTCTGCCAGGCAGTGCATCTTAGGGTTCACTGCCACTCGGTAATTATCTGTACATCAAAGCCCTGAGACAATATTGGAAACCCCACTTTACAAGTAAGGAAACCGGGCTCAGAAAGGCTGTCAGTGGTTGGCAAACTCATTAGTCAACAGAGCCAAATACCAAACTTCATGATTGAAATTTCTTTCGAGAGCCGAGAACCGACTTCTGCGCATGGGTCACGAAGTTTCCATCGCCCTGTACGTGCGCGCCCACACGTGGTATTTTGTGGGAGAGCCACACTCCAGGGGCCAAAGAGCCGCCCGTGGCTCTCGAGCCGCACTTTGCCGAACACTGGGTTAAATATTTTGCCCAGGGTCATTCCACTGGTTGGTTGAAATAAAACCCAGCCATAGCTGACGATGAATTACAACTGTGACTTAGGTTTCTTTCAAGTGCCTACTTCAATTTAATGCAACTTAAATGTAGCGGTGACAAGAGAATCTACTGCAACATAAAAATTAAGAGTCACATGAAGACACACTGTAGCCAACGCAGGCCATTTAACAAATATCTTCTGAGGGTCATTCTGTGCCAAGCCCTGTGCTTTTTTTTTTTTTTTTTTAATACATTTTATTGATTTTTTTACAGAGAGGAAGGGAGAGGGACAGAGAGTTAGAAACATTGATGAGAGAGAAACATCGATCAGCTGCCTCCTGCACACCCCCCACTGGGGATGTGCCTGCAACCAAGGTACACGCCCTTGACCGGAATCGAACCCGGGACCCTTGAGTCCCAAGGCCTACGCTCTATCCACTGAGCCAAACCGGTTTCGGCGAGCCCTGTGCTTTTTATTCAGAGATGGGTACTAAAAAGAAACAGTGACGACCAGCCAGGAGCTTATACTCCAGGGGGAAATATGCGAGCAAACAGACAACCCAGTGCAGTGTGGTCAGTACCGGGCGAAGCAATTTTACACCTTTTTCTGCTCTTCCTACTTCTCCCGCCTTCTCCTCCTTCAGCTTCTGCTGCCTCTCAAAATGGTTAGGAGAGTCTGGGGTCACACCATTGGCTGACCCTCATAATTCCAAAACCTACACACCAATCAGAGGTTTTTCACCATCTTCCTTTTCTCTCAAGGGTTCTAATATTTTTACAACCAATTTCAAAAGAATACCTGTGGCCTGGCTTGGTGGCTCACTGGTTGGAGTGTCCTCCTGTATACACAAGACTGCAGGTTCAATCCCCGTCAGGGCACATTCGGGAGGCAAGTTACTGATGTTTCTCTCCCATATCAGTGTTTCTCTCTCCCTCCGTTTCTCCTTTCTTCCCTCCCTCCCTTTCTCTAAACATATTTTTGGGCAGGATTTTTTTTTTAAGCTTTTTAAAAAATATATATTTTATTTATTTTTTACAGAGAGGAAGGGAGATAGTTAGAAACATCGATGAGAGAGAAACATCGATAAACTGCTTCCTGCACTCCTCCCCACACTGGGGATGTGCCCTTGACCACAATCGAACCCAGGACCCTTGAGTCCGCAGGCCAATGCTCTATCCACTGAGCCAAACCGGTTTCGGCGGGCAGGATTTTTTTTAAATAATTCTTTATTGTTGAAATTATTACATGTCTCCCTTTTTTCCCCACTGACCCCCTCTAGCCCACCTCCACCCTGAGAAGATTTTTTAGAAGTACAAAGTGGTTGTTACAGAATAGTCATGGGGATATAAAGTACAGTATAAGGAATATAGTCAATAATCTATAATAATAAAAGGGTAATATGCTAATCAGATCGGACGTCATTTTGGATGTCCTTCCGGACAAAGCTGGAGCCAGAGGGAAGCTCAAGTCCCAGGTGCCTGCGGGCGGCCCGAGGAGAGCTAGCCGGGTCCCAGGTGCCTGCGGGCGGCTGGAGGGAAGCCAGCTGGTCCCGGATGCCAGAGGGAAGCCATTCCGGTCCGGCCCCTGCGGGTGGCTGAAGGGGAGCCAGCCCAGGTCCTGGGTGCCTGCGAGTGGCTGGAGGGAAGCAAGCCTGGGTCCCAGGTGCCAGAGGGAAGCCGGAGGGGGGCGGACCTATTTATGCATGAATTTTGGGCATCAGGCCTCTAGTATTCTAATAACTATGTATGGTGTCAGGTGGATGCGAGATTTATCGGGATGATCACTTAGTAAGTTATATAATGTCTAATCACTGAAACGAATATTGTATGTCAACTGTAACTGAAAAATTAAAAAATAATTTAAATAAAGGGTTAAAAAGTAAGCCTCTATCTTATTTAAGTTGTTATTCTGTTGGAGCTCCCGATCTTAATAGAATTTCTGTGGCAAAGGCTTAGGGACCAGCACAGGGACAGACACTGCAGGAGGAAGGCTGGTGACCCTGGTTAGGCCACAATGAAACGTTCGGTAAAACCGGTGACACCTTAGAGAACAGCCTGCATGCCAACACGCCTGTCATTCCAGGGAAACTGGTTGAGTGGTTCAGAATTTAAGTGCTTATGGCTTCCTGCCACGTTAAGCAAGAAGTCCCACAAGAATGAGACATTCAAGCGGCACTAGCTGATCTGCAGGCAGGATGAGGGAACACAGATGTGCCTGAGGCATGTGCATGGTCTCAGTCTCCGTTTACTCAGAGCTTAGCAATCCGGGCTCGCAGGGGTGAAGGCCGCTGCCGTCAGCAGCCAGAGGGAGCAAGCTGCAGAGCCTGCTCAGCCCGCAGGGGACATCCTCCAGGGACCTGCTCCCGGAAAACAGACCCGAAGACCTTCCAGAGGCAAGGGACAGGGAATTCCCGCCCGACAGCAGCCCAGGGCTGCTGACCAGGCTGCCAGGAGCCCACGCAGCCTGGCAGGAGCTGACAACGGCTATGGACCAGCTAGGAGTCTGCATACCCACTCTTTCCTCTTCCAACTGGGAGTTCCTATTTCCATCTTCCTAACCTACTCCACCACACTGCATTGGGGGAGGGGGGCAGCAGATAACTTGTATTTTATTTTTTAATATATTTTTATTGATTTCAGAGAGGAAGGGAGAGGGAGCGAGAGAGAAACATCAATGACGAAAGAGAATCATTGATCTGCTGCCTCCTGCACGCCCCGCACTGGGGATCAAGCCTGCAACCCGGGCATGTGCCCAACCAGGAATTGAACTGTGACCTCCTGGTTCATAGGTCGATGGTTAACCACTGAGCAACAGCAGCCAGGCAGATAACTTGAATTTTAATCTAAAGATTCCTGGACTGTAAGGAGTGAGACAAAAATAGGTTTAGAGTTGCAAGGTCACAAAACACAGAGTTTATCCCTGTATTATTATTTATTAATTACTGCATTACAACTGTAAACCTACTTCTGCCCACCCTGTGTACCACCCGGAGATTCCGGGCTCTGAAGGTGACTGAGGGTTGTCCCCTTCGGGAAGGGGCAGAGTGTGTTTCCCCCATTTGGGGAGAAAGAAAGGGCTGGACTGTCCTCCCCTTCCTGCATGAGGGAACGTGGAGCTGAACATATGGTTACCCAGTCAAAGGGCACTCGCCTCCTGGCAGCAGCCGTGGCCACGTGACTCCGGGTCTGGCCGCTGGGAGGTGAGCAGAGTGATCAGAGCCACTGCAGGCTGTGCCACCGAAGCGAAGGAGCATGGCTTCTCCTTCCCCTCCCGCTCTCCCGGCCGGCAGAACGCAGACAGGCAGGGCCCAAGAGAGGGAAGCCATATGTCAGGAGAGGTGGTACAGACAGAAGGCGCCGGGCCCCTGCTGGGCATGGAGCTGCCACCGCCCGCCTCCTGCCTGCCGCCTGCCCAGGCTTCTGTTTGGAGGGAAATCAGCGGTGTAGGCAGCTACCACTGCATGACTCTCCGCTGCCATGGTCCGCCCGGTGAGAGTTCAACTCTCCCGGCCATTCTCAACTCCTCCTCCGCAGCCCAGACCCACCCATCACCCAGTCCTATTGGCTCTGCCCACAAAATGGCTGCCCATCCGCTATCAGCCTTTCTCCCCTCTCCACCACTGGCCTGGTCCTCTAACGGCTCCTAAGCGTTCTCTCTGCTTTCACTCTTTCCCCTTTATTTAGTCTCTTCACAGCCGCCAGAGGATTCTTCTAAAACATAACTCAGAATGTAATCCCCATGGCAGCAGGGATGGCTGCCGGTGTTGTTCATGGGGAGCTGTGTCACCCTGTGCAGCTGAACGTACAATTCGGAATGCGTGTGTCACCGCTGTCCCCTGGCCAGTGGTGGTTACACCACTAAAGAAGCGTCCCCACTGCAAAGACGCTGAAATGTGAAAATGGGTCTAGAACAATGCTGTGTGTACATTGTTTCATCAAATATAAGATGTCACTGACTGTGAGCTGCCCCGTTCTTTTTTTGCACCGAGAAAAAAATCCTGCCTATTAAACTACAACAAGATGCCTTACCAACAGACCCACACAGAGCAGCGATCATTTCACCAGCCTCCCACTGCTCTGAAACTGCTTTCTTTTTTTTTTTATTTTTTTGCTTGTTTTGTTGTTGTTGTTTTTCTTTGTGGTTGTTGTTAATCCTCACCGGAGAATATTGTTTCCACTGATTTTTAAAAAAATATTTTATTGATTTTTTTTACAGAGAGGAAGAGAGAGGGACAGAGAGTTAGAAACATCAATGAGAGAGAGACATCGATCAGCTGCCTCCTGCACACCCCCTACTGGGGATGGGCCCGCAACCAAGGTACATGCCCCTGACCGGAATCGAACCCGGGACCTTTCAGTCCGCAGGCCGATGCTCCATCCACTGAGCCACACCGGTTTCGGCTGTTTCCATTGATTTTGACAGAGTGGAAGGGAGGGGAGAAATAGAAAGAGAGAAACATCAATGTGAAGAGACACTGATTTGACTGCTCCAGCACTTGCCCTGAGTGGGGATCGAGCCTGCAACCAAAGTACATGCCCTTGATTGGAATTAACCCAAGACCCTTCAGTCCGCAGGCCAATGCTTGCTCCACTGAGCCAAACCGGCTGGGGCTGAAATTCCCTTCTGAGGAATGTGGAGTGTCTTTGACTTTCAGCTGATTGTCTGGGTGTGAAAGGTAATCCTTCTAATTGCATGTTCAATTGCAAACTGTGGCACAGCTTCACAGGCCTGTGGGTGTCTGCCCGTCTAAAGCTCCCTAGTGCACGTGGCTGTCGCTTTGCAATGGAAGATGACACTGCAGTCATTCCTCCAATAGCAAACAGTGGTGGTTCTTCACTAACATCAGGTGGGCTCCCTATTAGCTGCCCTTCCTCTCCTCACACAAAGTAGCATTTGCTTTCATTGCTGATCCAAGTGTAATCTGTTTACACTGAAAATGAGACACAGGTGGCCTCAGCTGAGGGGGCGATCACATGAACAGGTATAGCCAGGTTCGCACATAAACAGGAAATGACACCTGTGACACCACCGCCCCCTGGCCAGTGGTGATGACACCACTAGAAGACGCGTCCCCATTTCAAAGATGCTGAAATGTGAAAAGGAGGAGGGAGGGGTTCAGAGCTGACTGAAACCCGGGTACAAGAGCTCAGTAAATTTTGCTACAAAATAATGAATAATTTCCTCCTCTGCCCCGTGCCCCTGAGAAGCAGGCTCCACCCACCTCCCTCCAAGCACATGGCTGTTCCCGGAGATCGGGATGCAGCCCTGGTCGCTGCTCTTCCCCCATCGGGCCCTCTGGCGAAGGAAAATCCCACTCAAAAGCCACCTCCCCAAACTTCGGACACTCACAGGCCTCAGGCCCACTGCTCTCCCTCTCTTCAGCCTCCTCATCCTCCTCACACACATCCTGGACACATCCAGGTATGCAGGATGCTTTCCTGGCTCCTCTGCCCGGATGAGGCTCCCGGCAAGCAGGGCCGGGTGATGTCTGGCACGCGGTGAGCAGCAGATGCCCTCCATGAGGGGAAGACTCTCCGCCTGGACTCGCCGTGAGGCCTGGAGAGAAAATGCACTCACGGAGCAAAGCCCTGAGACCATAGGTCCTGGTCAGAGCCTTTCTCTCTCCTCCCCCCACAGATAGAGGGCATTTGATGGGCCCCACACTTAGCAATAGCCAGGCTTCCACTGCCCATCTCAAAAGAAACAATAAATGCTGCCCTAGCCGGTTTGGCTCAGTGAATAGAGCATCAGCCCTTAGACCACATGTGTCAAACCCAAGGCCCGCAGGCCAAATCCAGCCCGCCAGGCCTTGCAATGTGGCCCGCACCGCGCTGTCATCACTGCACTCCGCTGTCAGTTTATGACATTGTCAGTTTATGACTGTTCAGTAAACCATTCGGCCCGCGATTTAGGCTGGATTTTAGATTTTGGCCCCTTCTCTGATTGAGTTCGACACCCCTACCTTAGACTGAGGGGTCCCGGGTTCGATTCCAGTCAACTCAGGCACATACCTAAATTGCAGCTCAATCCCCGGCCCTGGTCGGAGTGTATGCGGGAGGCAACCAATCGATATGTCTTCCTCACATCGATGTTTCTCTCTCTGTGTGTGTGTCTCTCCCCCTCCCTCCCACCCTCTATAAAAATCAGTGGAAAAATATCCTTGTGTGAAGATTAACAACAACAAAAATTGCTGTAAACAGTAAAACTTGCTCGGGTTGTTTTGCAGGTAGTTTAGTAAAGGGATTAAGAACTCTTCTTGAGCGGAAACTGGTTTGGCTCAGCGGTAGAGCGTCAGTCTGCGGACTGAAAGGTCCCAGGTTCGATTCCGGTCAAGGACTTGTACATTGGTTGCAGGCACATCCCCAGTAGGGGGTGTGCAAGAGGCAGCTGGTTGATGTTTCTCTCTCATCGATGTTTCTAGCTCTCTATCTCTCTCCCTCCCTCTCCGTAAAAAATCAATAAAATATATATATATTTTTAAAAGAACTCTTCTTGGGTTAGCATCCAGGTTCTACTGCTTATTAGTCACGTGCCTTTCGGTTAATTAATAATTTCTATTAGCCTCAGTCTTCTTATCTTTAGAGTGGGGATAATAATACCAGCCTGCTGAGCAAATTAAGTGCTTAGCACACATTAAGAGCTCAATAGATGTCGGCTGATAGCACTATCATTCCCGTCTCTTGGCCAAAATGAACAAAAGGAGAGAAGGGGCCTGGGAAGCTGCCTGCCACACTCCCCAGGGCTGAAGAGGAATCCTGGTTATAAAGTGGTGGCAGCAGCCATCTAGCTGGGAAAAGCGAGCTTAAGCTCTGAGGTCTGCCATAAAAAAGAAAAGGTCTTAAAGATGGAGATGTTTGCCCTGGCCGGGTGGCTCACTGAGCTGGAATGTCGTCCCACACACCAAAAGGTTGCTGGTTCCATTTCCGATCAGGGCACATACCTAGGTTTCTGGTTCTATCCCCAGTCGGGTTATGTACCAGAGACAACTGATTGAGATTTCTCTTATCTCTCTCTTTCTTTCTCTCTCTCTCTCTCCCTCCCTCCCTCCCTCTCTTTCTCCCTCTCTCTCTCTCAACAAATCCTCAGGTGAGATTAAAAAAATATATATATATGTTTGCCAGGCCAATGTACTTAGTGGTTGAGTGATGAACCATGAACTAAGAGGTCACCGGTTTAATTACCAGTCAAAACACATGTCCCAGATGCAGGCTTGATCCCCAGTAGGCAGCGGATAGATGTTTCTATCTCTCTATCCTCTATCCTTCTCCCTTCCTCTCTCTGAAATCAGTAAAAACATACTTTAAAAAAATTTTAATATATTTTATTGATTTTTTTTACAGAGAGGGATAGAGTTAGAAACACTGATGAGGGAGAATCATAGATCAGCTGCCTCTTGCACACCCCCTACTGGGGATGTGCCCACAACCAAGGTACATGCCCTTGACCGGAATCGAACCTCGGACCTTTCAATCATAGGCCGACACTCTATCCCTTGAGCCAAACCGGTTTTGGCAAAAACATATTGAATTTTTTAAAAAAGATTAAGATATTAGAGTAGAAAAGCCAGAGGAGGGGAATCACCATGTTGGCTCATCTTTCAATGGTCTAAACCAGTGGTCGGCAAACTCATTAGTCATCAGAGCCAAATATCAACAGTACAGCAACTGAAATTTCTTTCTTTCTTTCTTTCTTTTTTTTAAATATATTTTATTGATTTTTTACAGAGAGGAAGGGAGAGAGGTAGAGAGCTAGAAACGTCGATAAGAGAGAAACATCAATCAGCTGCCTCCTGCACACCCCCCACCGGGGATGTGCCCGCAACCAATGTACATGCCCCTGACCGGAATTGAACCTGGGACCTTTCAGTCCACAGACCAACGCTCTACAGCTGAGCCAAAACGGTTTCGGCTGAAATTTCTTTTGAGAGCCAAATTTTTTAAACTTAAACTTATACTTCTTCTAAAGCTAATTCTTCAAAATAGACTTGCCCAGGCTGTGGTGTTTTGTGGAAGAGCCACACTCAAGGAACCAAAGAGCTGCATGTGGCTCGCGAGCCACAGTTTGCCAACCACTGGTCTAAACCAGTGTTTCCCAAACTTCTCTCATGATGAGAATCACCTGGTGGAGTTGTTAAAACACAGATTCCTGAATCCCAATTAAGAAGTGCTAAACTAGGATTTTTGAGAACATATAGGTAAAATTGCATACCTAACTTAGTGCTCTGTATATAACATCTGTATTAGAGCACTAGTTAAGTATACAATTTTACCTATATGTTCCCAAAAATCCTAGTTTAGCACTTCTTAGTTGGGATTCAGGAATCTGTGTTTTAACAACTCCACCAGGTGATTCTCATCATGAGAGAAGTTTGGGAAACACTGGTCTAAACGAACTCACCTGCATCTCCAAAATCTGTTCCTTGTCTGGATTTCCTGGTTCCTTTGCCCCACTCCCACCCCTGCCCACCCATCCTTCTCCAAGCTAGAAACCAAGGACTGATTCTTCTTTACTCCTTCCCCACCTCCGCCCCCTCCATATCAAAGGGACCATGGAGGTGGGCTAGCTTAGAGCCTGGGTGTTTCTGATGAGTGCCTCCTCCACACCCACTGCCGGTGCCTGACTTTGGACCCCACCGCCTCACTGCTCCAGAGCAACAGAGCCTCAAGCCTGCAGCCACCTCCCACCAGGCCACCTCTACCCCCTTGCCATGCTTGAAGGTCCCGCAGAGGCTGCCACAGTCTTACTAACGGAAGCTGAAACTCCTAAGCATTTCTGAAAACCCTCCAAGATCTGGCTCCCCTCTCCCCCAGGGAAAATCCTGTCTGCAGTCCCACCGCTGCTCTCTTCCCTGATCCTGTGTCACAGCCAGTTCCAAAGGCCCTTCCCGGGCAGCTACTGCTCAGCATGAACCTCGTTTTTTTTCTTGAAAGTCTCCACCAACACACGGCCCCACCAGGGTCCCTTAATGTCTTCAGTAGTAATGCGCACCTGGCACTGCTATTGCGGGATTCCTATCTATCTATCTATCTATCTATCATCTATCTATCATCTATCTACCTACCTACCTACCTACCTATCTCCCTATCTCCATCTCTTCCCCATCCACTTGTTAAATTGTAAGAAAAAGGAGTATCTTTCTTCTAACCTACCTAACACATTGCTGGGATTACACAGCATCTTTTTTTAAAAATATATTTTTTTTACTGATTTCACAAAGGAAAGAAGAGAGAGATAGAAACATCAATGATAAAAGAGAATCTCTGATCGCTGCCTCCTGCATGCCTATACTGGGGATCAAGCCCACAACCTGCACATGTGCCCTGACCGGGAATCAAACCATGACCTTCTAGCTCACAGGGTGACGCTCAACCACTGAGCTACGCTGGCCAGGCCACAGCATCTTTAAAATATATATATTTTTTAAATGATTTTTTACAGAGAGGAAGAGAGAGGGATAGAGAGCTAGAAACATCGATGAGAGAGAAACATCAACCAGGTGCCTCCTATACACCTCCTACTGAGTATGTACCCACAACCAAGGTACATGCCCTTGACCAGAATCAAACCTGGGACCCTTCAGTCCGCAGGCCAATGCTCTATCCACTGAGCCAAACCAGTTAGGGCCCATAGCATCTTTTTAAAAAATGTTTGTTGAATGAACAATACTGGAGGGGCGTGATGAAAGTCAGTACAAGAAAGACTATTAAATTGGATTGTATCATGCATTCTATAGAAAAACTGTGCAGATCATGCATGTTAGGATATACTTTATAATAAAAGCCTAATATGTGAATCAACCAAAAGGTGGAATGACTGGTCACTATGACAAGCACTGACCACCAGGGGGCAGACACTCAACTCAGGAGCTGCCCCCAGCCCACAGACCCCAGACCAGCCAAAGCAGGTACCAGCAGGGGCCCCCCAATTGTCCCACCAGCCTCCCCACAGAGGCAAGCAGGCGGCACCAGGCTGGCGAAGGCAGGTGCCAGTGGGGGCCCTGCTGGTCGCCCCACAGATTGGCCCTGATTGCTGGACAGGTGTAGGGACCCTACCTGTGCTTGAATTTCATGCACTGGGCCTCTAGTTTATATAGAAGTTGTGATGTATTTATAGCCAGTTGTTAAGCAATAAAATGTAATAAAAAGAGCTTTTAGATTAGGAACGCTGGGTTTGAACTCCAACTCTAAGCCGGGTCACTATGGACAAATTATTTAATCTAAACCTCTATTGCCACACCAATAAAATAAGGGAAAGTGAAGGACCTCCTTGATTGCAGTCTTTATCAAATGAGACAATGGTGGCAAAGAGGCTGGCACAGAGCAGGCCTCTAAGCTGTTAACAAATGTTAGTCCCTGAATGTCGAATCTCCGAGGAAAGCCTGGGAAGAGATCAACTAAAGAACTTTATGTGTAAATGCATAACCCATGGACACAGACAATAGGGTGGTGAAGGCCTGGATGTGCTAGAAAGAGGTCAATGTAATACTTGCAACAATAGAGGTATTTTTTAAGTATCAGTCCCTAACCCTAGCTGTTTGGGCTCAGTGGACAGAGCATCAACCTGCGGAATGAAGGGTCCTGGGTTCGATTTCAGACAAGGGCACATGCCTAGGTTGTGAACTCCACCCCTAGCAGGGGGAGTGCAAGAGGCAGCTGATCAATGATTCTCTCACATCATTGTTTCTTTCTCTTGCCTCTCCCTTCCTCTCTGAAATCAATCTCTCTCTCTCTCTCTCTCTCTCTCTCTCTCTCTCTCTCTCTCTCTATATATATATATATATATATATATATATATATATATTTCTTTTTAATGTCAGTCCTGTTCCACTTAGTGTGACTAAAAATTCAAGGTCCTGTGGACGAAAGGGGCCACATGCTACCCTGACAAGCTCAGGGAAGGCCCACATGGCGGTCTTGCAAACTCAAGGACCTTGGGTGACCACGAAGGATGGTCTGAAATTAAACTTTAACTAAGGGCAGTTATGGTGGGTAGTCACCTTCTAGGCCAGTATCTTCCCTGACAAGGTCAATTTTTACCTGGATTGAGCTTACTGTCGGTTTGCCTCTACAATAACATATCATTGAAATGTCAAGGTAACTTGTAATTTCCCTTTTTTTCTGGACCCCTCAGGGTACAACCAAATGATTTCAGGTGCCAGGACAGATACCACAAATTCCTTCCTTGTTGTCGTTATCATGTTAATTATTGACTGTTAACTGTCCTGTACCCACCTAAGTAATGTGTCTATCATTTTACTTTTTATCCAATCCCAGAGGTTTACCCTCTTTGCTTTCTCCCACCTCCCTAATCTATCACCAATAGATTTCCTGTAACCCACCTATGTTTCCTCCTTTGAAAAGTATAAAATTAGGTTAAAAAAAAAAAAAAAAAAAACACCAAAAAACAAAACACGCCATTCTCCAGAGCATTATCCCAATCTGTTGAGATTCTGCTTCCCAGCAATTGTTGACAATTTAGCTCAAATAAACCCACAAAAATTCTTTCCGGGCTCATAGTCTACATTTGAGAGGGAAGACTTCACACTCCTCTTCAACCTTGACCACACCCTAAACCCCAGCCAGCCATCTTGAAGATGAACCAGGTCATAAAGATTTAACAAAAGAAAAAGAAAAAAAAGTGAATCATTTCAATGCAATCTCATCCCCACAGTTTAAAATACCTGCCCTACTCACAGCACCTGTCTGGTATATGAAAACAGCACCTGAGCAGGCGCAGAATGAGTATAATGTAAATAATGACCCTTTGGAATGTAGGCGCATGAGCAGGATGAACTGAGTCACAGATCTGCGCTGCAGAGCAATGAATTCCCTGCCGTGAGCTATACATAGAAAGAGCATCGATGAAGTTAAGGCAGTACTCTGCTTAGAAGAAAAGTACAGGAACTCAAGGTGATCTAGGAGAGACCAAAAAGTGCCAGGATGTAAAGTCTTCTAGAGCAGTGTTTCCCAACCTTCTCTCATGATGAGAATCACCTGGTGGAGTTGTTAAAACACAGATTCCTGAATCCCAACTAAGAAGTGCTAAACTAGAATTTTTGGGAACATATAGGTAAAATTGTATACTTAACTAGTGCTCTAAGACAGATGTTATATACAGAGCACTAAGTTAGGTATGCAATTTTACCTATATGTTCTCAAAAATTCTAGTTTAGCACTTCTTAGTTGGGATTCAGGAATCTGTGTTTTAACAACTCCACCAGGTGATTCTCATCATGAGAGAAGGTTGGGAAACACTGCTCTAGAGCTACCAGTGTGGTTAGAACAGGCTCTATTTTTCGTGGATGCTATCCTCAGACATTTTCACTTTTTTATAAAAAGATGAAACTCTGCCTTGCCTGACTCCCTATTTTAAACTGAAAGGTCACTGTCTTGCTTGATTTCACCCTGAGATATATGTTTGAGTTTTTAATAACATAAGTGTATTATTTTCTAACTAAATGAATGCCACCTACCCTGTCTGCGACAAAAGTTCCCACCAATAGAGTCACAATGCAAAGGCAAAAGCTTTGGAAATATCTGTTGACAACTGCTCACCTAATCCCAGAATTAAAGGAAATGGATTTAAGGAGCCGGGACACACACACACACACACACACACACACACACACACACCTTAAGAAGATTTTTTCAAAAATAAATTGTTCTAGGTCTGCTGAGGGTAAAATTACCAGGTATTTGACTACCCCTTTGTGTTCAGGACAACTCATTTGCTGAACATCATTTTATATTGATCTTATATTCGTGACTTAAGATGTTCCCATGAGTTTAATATTCTATTGATCTTGATAAGATGTTTTTCTATCTCGTCCACCACCACTACATTTGTCCTTATATGGACACAAAAAACTTAAGACCTTCCTCAAGGACTGGATAAAGTGAAGAGCCACAGTTCAAATATACAGAATCTTTAACTGGTCTGGATGCTTTATAGGTTTGAAAACAATTGCTTGGTGAAAACTCAAGTATGTAAAAACTTGTAAACCAGAGACAACTTAGAGAATGTCAAGGGGGGAAAAAAGTAAAGGACTTTCAAAAAACACAGAATGTCTTCAGAGAAACTACCATTAGAATTAATAGTAAAGAGAAAAAAAGGAGGAGGACACTTAAAAACTACCTAAAACCAAGTGCCTCTAAGGGTAACTCATAGCTCCTGCCTGAATAAAAGAAACTGTTCAACAGTTTTCTCATTTAAGATCACGTTCCTGATGTATTTGAGACCCGAGGGTCAGTAACGCGGAAAGGGCAATCCTGACTTTGCAAAAACGTATCCCGATCAACAAAATTATTTGCTTCCTTTCCTACCTGACCCTTAACCCACCACTTGCATGCCCCATCCCTAGAGGATTTTCGTTACAAAGTAAATAGAGGGTGGAGCAAGAGGAGGCTTACAGGTTCATATGGAAAATAAGACAATATTTAACAAATAACAATACAGAAATAAACTGTGTTTTCTGTACTCAAAGCTGTAAACCTCCTTTTGCTCCACCCTGGACGCTGACACTCTGTAGCTAACACTGAAGCATAGGAGTGTTAAGAGTACAACCAACAGGATGGATGGCTACTTTCCCAATACTCTGGGGAAGTTCTGCATGAACCAGTGGAAGAAACGAGGTAGATGGAAGAGAGGGAGGCCAGCTGGGGTCCTGGGAAGGAAGCTCCCAATTTGTGAAAAGGGAGAAATCAGTAGAATCGCATGAAAATTCCTAGTACCCTAACTGCCCCTGCTTTTATGACAATCGTGTTAAATCATCTCTAAAACACCAGGGAAGGAATCTGTAGCATCCCCTTCAGAATCATCACAGGGGCAGTTTACAAAGCCATCTGCTCCCAGTGGCTGGTTGTTCCGCGTCTGCTTCAGCAAAACCAAGTTTGAAAGCGACAAAAACTAGAAAAAGGCTGGATTAGAGAGAAGTGTGTCATAAGCGGCCTGTTACATTACTAGGATTTGGCTGGAATTCACTAACTATGGAGAATACACATTTAAAAAAAAAAAAATCAAATAATCTGTCTGCAGGCCACCACCACACCACCACCCCGAACAAAAACGTGTGCTCCATCAACTTACACAATGAAAGAGCCATCCATACTTGGGTTTTCAAATCCTTCCCTTTAAAAAAAATGCATACACACACTCCGATTTCACCTAAAATGATTCTTTCAATCTCTGCAGTACGGCGCGAGCGCACGCGCGGGCGCACACACATTGAACTTGATGGGAATCTAGCCCTTGTTGCTTCCATCCCCCGAAGAAAAAGAATAAAAACGCCTCGACAGGCAGGCCCTTCAAAGAAGACTCGAAAAGAAGCAAATGGAGTCCATGAAGCTTGAAGGAAGAAGGCAAAGGGACCCAGGAGCATACAACCGGAGACCCTCTCTCGGGGGCCCGTTTCGTTCCTGGAAAACGTCACCTCGACCCCCTCGCCTCTGGCGCATTCCCGCCCCTCCCCAAAGGCCCCGGGAGTTGCCAACTGATCTCCCAAGGCGTCCCCCCACCTCCTCACCTCATCAGCGCTCAGCTCCTCCATCGCTTTCCTCTTAATGGTGAAAGGCGTTCAGGGAGAGATCCTTCTGGGTTTTTGTGGGCGTTTTTTAGATCGGGGCGGGAGGAGAGTGGAAGGTGTCCGTCGGGCTGTCTGGGCCCCCGAACGGGGGAGGTCTCAGAATTGCATAGTCAGAGGTGAACAAACGAGAACACACGAGGCACGGAACTGCCCTGGCGTCGGTCCCTCCGATCGCCCCGGAGACGCCTCCAGCCGCCGGTGCCCCGAGCACGGCCTCCTCGGGCCGCCACCGCTGCGGCCGCGGGGCGGGTTACCTTAGGGCGCCGCCGCCTCCCCGCCGCCCAGGCTGCCCAGGCCGGGAGCTCCGTCCCCGCCGCGCCGCGTGCCCCGAGCCCGGTGTGTCTTCGTGGCGGTGGCGGTGGCAGCGTGGCAGCAGCCGTGCTTCCTCCAGATCCCGCTTCCCCCCCTGCCCTTCCTCCTCGCGGGGGACTGTTCGACTGCAGAGTGGACGCCCCGAGGGCGGGCGACCCCCAGAGCCGCCCAGGCAGCGCCAGCAGCGGAGGGGAAGCCCCTCCCTCCCGCCCCGAGCAGGCCGGCCACGCCCCGCCTCCGCGCCGGAGCCGGGCCGCGGGAGGAGGAGGAGGACGGGGCTCGCGATGCTCCTGCCGAGAGCGTCAACCCCGCTGGCCCGCCGCCCCTACTCTCACCCCCGCGCCCCACCAAGTATTATTCATCAAAACAACAGGGCGGCCATCTTTGAAAGAGGTCACGTGACCCCCGCCAGAGGGGCGGGGCTTCTGGCCCCACGGCGAGGCAGCCAATGGGGCGCGGGCGTCGCGCCGCCGATTTCCTCTCGCCTGCGCCTGCGCCCGCCTCCGCGCAGCCCTCCCGCGCGGGCCGGGCGGGGGCGGGGGCGGGGCGCGCTGCCGGCGGGCGGGGGCGGGGCGCGGGGCGGGGCGGTGCCATGGCGACGCGCGGGGTGACGGCGGCGCGCCGGGTGCAGGTAGGCTCCCGCGAGGGCCGCGCTGGCGGGCGGGGGCGGGGGCGGCGGAGGCCGCGAGGCGGGACGTCCGCGGCGTCCGGAGGGGCCTCCCGGCTGCGGCCCGGCCTCCCGGCGCCTCCGCGGTTCCCGGGCGCTGCTGGCCTTTCCGCGGCGGCGCACCGATGCCTCCCGCCTCCCAGGAGAAGGTAAAGGCATCGGACAGCATCTCCTTCTGCGCTCGTTCCCAAAACGCATCTCCGCCCTCCCAGGTCTGCAAAGAAAGCCCGTTTGGAGGGGAGCTCGGCACAGAGCCTCCCATTGGCGTTCCTGCAGAGGGAGGGTTTCTGGCGGGGGTTCTTGCTAAGTGTGTTCCAGAGTGACGGCAGTGTAAGGCGTGATGCACGCGGAATAGGGAAACGACGTAAGCAGCAGTTTGCAGCCGTCTGGTAAATCCTGTCCTCCCGACATCAAGGACACCGCGCCGGTCCTCCCAGCCAGAGGGCACATGGCTCCAACCGCCCTACTCAGGGGCACGGATAACAGAATCCAATTAAGTGGCATTTGCCACCCACCCCCAAGGACAGACAGATGAAGAGAGAATCTCGTTTTGCTACATCAGCGTAAAGCTGACCCTCCCCTAAGGTCTCCCCCAAACACCCAGCCTTTAAACCCCCTGAAAGTGACGGCTTCAGGGGGCTCTTCCTCCGGGCAGCAGGCCAGCGCCCTTCCCCCCCCCCTCATGCACCCACTTAACCTCTAAGGGACCCCTTGATTCTTGCAACCAGGGGAGCATTGGGCAGCGGCAGCTCCTCCCAGAATAAGCCCCTGGATTTGTCTTGAAGGCTCCTTTTCTCTGACTTCCCAGCAGCCCAGCCGAGGCTCTCCTGCTGCTTCTATACCCGTCCTTGTCCATTGTCCCAGGTACGTGGCTGCTGTGGTCAATAAATCCTTGCTTGCTTTTCTACACGTTGTCTCTTCATTGAAACCTTTCCCTCAAGGAGACCCGAGCCAAGGTGTCCCAGTCTCCTCGTCTCCCTGGTAACAGGTGATTCCCAGGAAACTGTGAAGTGGCTATACATACACAAGGAAGACCTCTGGAGTCAATGCAAAGAAACCATCCTCAGCTAGACAAGAACACTTTTTTTTTAATTGGGACATAATTGACATATCATATTAGTTTTAATATGATTTGATATATATGTATGTTGTGAAATGATTACCACGATATAGTTAACATCCATCACCACACTATTTTCTTGTGACAAGAGCGTTTAAGAATTATTCTCTTAGCAATTTTCAAATATAAAATTTTGTTAACTATAGTCCCCAAGCTGCACATCACATCCCAGGACGTATCTTACAACCGGAAGTTTGTACATTTAACTTTTTAAAAATATATATTTTATTGATTTTTTTACAGAGTGGAAGGGAGAGGGATAGAGAGTTAGAAACATTGACCAGCTGACTCCCACACCCCCTCCCCCCTACACTGGGGATGTGCCTGCAACCAAGGTACATGCCCTTAACCAGAATCGAACCTGGGACTCTTTTGTCAGCAGGCCAACGCTCTATCCACTGAGCCAAGCCAGTTAGGGCTGTACATTTAACTTACACAATTCTGAGTTGAGCGTCAACAGTATCATGTAATTGCTGATTTTGCCACATATAAAGAATGTACTGTATTGGATGGTTAACTAAGCCACAATCTTAAAGATTGGTTTCCAGAATAAAAAGAGATTCTTTTTGGGATTTGCTTAAAACAGTAACCTGACAGCTAGGTATGTAAGGGATTAGAGAACAAAATGACTGCATGTTATGTGCTGTCCCAGGGAGGGATTCTCTGTCTGCCAGAATCTGGGCTCCTGGTGACACCGATTTCATGTGGGTATATGTGGCTACAGCTCTTCAGACTAATGTCTCTCCTTCCACCAGACCATTTGCCATAATTCTTGTTGTTCTAGTTCTTGTCCCAATAATACTAAAGCTTATAAGTTTGTCTCCACCAGGTTACAAGCCCTGCTTGTACTCAGGAAATACCACCGTGGACACCATCACAACCTCCTTCTCTGACAGCAAGGATTTGGGCTTTGGAGAAAAATGTCACCCCTTTCAGCAGGAAGCAGCTGCAGGAGAGAACCGACAAGCCTTTTTCTCTGAGAGAATTCAATGCCAGCCGAAACCGGTTTGGCTCAGTGGATAGAGCGTTGGCCTGCGGATTGAAAGGTCCCAGGTTCGATTCCAGGCAAGGGCATGTACCTGGGTTGCAGGCATATCCCCAGTAGGAGGTGTGCAGGAGGCAGCTGATCGATGTTTCTCTCTCATCGATGTTTCTAACTCTCTATCCCTCTCTCTTCCTCTCTGTAAAAAAAAATCAATAAAATATATTTTTTTTTTAAAAAAAAGAGAGAATTCAAATCCTTGAGGAGGCAAAGGTTAGACCCCCAGCTTTCAGGGGAAACAAAAGGTTGGAATGTTAGGCACATTCTCAACCTTTCCCTTGCTCCCTCATGCCCTGCCTGAGGCACTCAACCCTCCCCCACCCCCCTGCCCACACACACGCGCACACACACACAGGTTTTCCTCTTATTCTCATTACAGCTCTCCTCAGGACATGGTTAAAGGCTTTCCTGTACAGTTAACCCTCTCAGCACTTAGCTTTCAGTGGGCGGCCTACACCCAGCCTCCTGCCCACCAGCCACTCTGACCTGCGCAGGAGACATATACTGGTATGTCCCGCTCCCCCCACTCCGGCCTGTTCATTTTAGGGCTCAGCCCTTCTGGTTTCCAGATGATCTAATAAATGTATAATTCTTAAAAAAAAAAAAAAAAAAAAAAGTGAACAATGATAGCCCTGGCCAGTGTGGCTCAGTTGCTGAGCATCATCCCACTTGGTTAGATTCCAGGTTAGGGCACCTACCAGGGTTGGGGGCTTGATCCCCAGTAGGGGGTGTGCAGTAGGCAGCCAATTGATGTTTCTCTTTCCCTCTCCCTTCCTCTCTCTAAAAATCAAACATACTTTTAAACAATAAAAAAGTAAAGTGTAGCCCTAGCCACTTTGGCTCAGTGGATAGAGCATCAGCCTGCGGACTGAAGGGTTCCGGGTTTGATTCTGGTCAAGGGCACATGCCCAGGTTATGGGCTTGATCCCCAATAGGGGGCGTGCAGGAGGCAGCTGATCACTGATGTTTCTATCTCTCCCTCTCTCTTCCTCTCTGAAATCAATGAAAATACATTAAAAAATAATTCCTCCTGCTTGGAGTGGGATTTGATTTCCATGAAGGTATGCGTCCTGTCTGCGGTGCTTGCTGCGCTCAGCAGACGCGGTTGCCAGCGTCGGGAGAGAAACCAGTGCTGCTGACTCAGACTCTCACGTATCCTTGCATTCGGCAGCCACTCACTGAAGGTCTAAAAGGGGAAGCATTGTGCTGGCTACAAAGACGGCTGGTGAGTCAGGCCCTGCCCACAGGTACTTACAGTCAAGGATCCCACAGGTACTTACAGTCAAGGAGACAGACAGATACACACAGAGCTGTAATACAGGTAGAAAGTGCCAAGTGCTGTAAATGAAACTCCAGGGAAGTACTAGGAACCCAAAGGAAAAAGGTGATTCGTCCTGGTTTGGAGGACATAGCTCTGACCACTGAAGCAGGAAGGAAATGTATCAACAGCCTCATGATCTCAACTTAAGCCATTATCCCCCCACATTTTTTAAAAGGGCAATTTCTATATTATTTAATATGTTTTTATTGATTTCAGAGAGAGGAGGGGAGAGGGAGTTAGAGACATCAATGGGTGAGAGAGACTGCCTTCTGCATGCCCCCTGCTGAGGATCAAGCCTGCAACCAGGGATGTGCCCTGACGGGGAATCCAACTGTGATCTGGTACATGGGTTGAAGCTTAACCACTGAACCACACCAGCCTGGCTTCCACACATTTTAAAACCTGATAATTCATTTTTATGATCTCCTGAAAAGCAGGAACATTTGACCCCCACCTTTCATTTTACAGCCAAATAGCCTGACTCCATACCTTTCTGGTAAAAAAAGTTTCCATCAATATTATACCTAAAATTTAACATTGCCCTGGCCTGTCTGGCTCGGCTGATTGAGCATTGTACCAGGTACCGAAAGGCTGCGGGTTCCTCTCCCAGCAGGGCACATGCCCCAGCTGTGGTTTCAGTCCCTGGCTGGGGTGAATACAGGAGACCACTGATGGATGTGTCTCCCTCATTTTCT
This sequence comes from Pipistrellus hanaki, assembly GCF_964339955.1. Taxonomy (NCBI): domain Eukaryota; kingdom Metazoa; phylum Chordata; class Mammalia; order Chiroptera; family Vespertilionidae; genus Pipistrellus; species Pipistrellus hanaki. The sequence goes on from NC_140504.1 coordinate 195,820,357, forward strand.
CCCTCTTCTTTTCCCTCTCTCTCAAATCAATTTTTTTTTTTTAATTTTTTAAGCCCTCACTGGTTTGGCTCAGTGGATAGAGCGTCAGCCTGTGGACTGAAGCGACCCAGGTTTGACTCCAGTCAAGGGCACATGCCTGGGTTGCGGGCTTGATCCCCATTAGGGGATGTGCAGGAGGCAGCCAATCAATGATTCTCATCATTGATGTTTCTATCTTTCTTTCCCTCTCCCTACCTCTCTGAAATCAATAAAGATATATATATATATATATATATATATATATATATATATATATATATATCTGTATATATGTATATATTTTTTTTTAATTAAAGTTAACAGGAGAGTTTTGTTTAATTTTTAAAAGCTAATGAATATTTGATTTTAATAAAGAGTTGTAATATGTTTTTAGTCAGGTGAATCACTCACCAACTCAAGATGTATATTTTCTCATGAAGTAAAAAAAAAAAAAAAAAAAAAAAAATATCTGGAGGAGACTCTACCTCCTGGCTATATTTTCATCATAAGTCACTATCTCCCCTTCTCTTCACTCTCAGAAAAGAATTGATAGATGTGTCAACTAGGAAGGCACCTGGTAGAAAGGAACCACCACTCAGGGCAGTAAATCAATCACATCAGATTCAGTGGGTTTGGGGAGAAAGGCGAGGTACACAGAATCACAAACAAAAATATACTAATTGTGCCCCATCCCCTCCTGCTTCTCTCTCCATAGTTCCAGCATCTTCAACTGAGACTTGGCCGGCATCACAGCAGACCCACGAGAGGAGGGAGAATCGTATACTGTATTTGGAAAAGCATTTTTTTTTATTTTTTTATTTTTAAATATATTTTATTGATTTTACACAGAGAGGAATTGAGAGGGACAGAGAGTTAGAAACATCGATGAGAGAGAAACACCGACCAGCTGCCTCTTGCACACCCCCCACTGGGAATGTGCCCACAACCAAGGTACATGCCCTTGACCGGAATTGAACCCGGGACCTTTCATTCCGCAGGCCGACGCTCTATCCACTGAGCCAAACCAGTCCCGGCTGGAAAAGCATTTTATTTATTTTATTTATTTTTTTTAAATATATTTTATTGATTTTGTACAGAGAGGAAGGGAGAGAGATAGAGAGCCAGAAACATCGATGAGAGAGAGTCATCGATCAGCTGCCTCCTGCACACCCCCCACTGGGGACATGCCTACAACCAAGGTACATGCCCTTGACCGGAATCGAACCCGGGTCCCTTCGGTCCCCAAGCCGACGCTCTATCCATTGAGCCAAACCGGTCTTGGCTGGAAAAGCATTTTAAAGTGCACGATTTGTTTTGTTTCCTAAGGTTATGAGGTTGACCTGAGGGATAAAAAGAGCATATTCGCCGAAACCGGTTTGGCTCAGTGGGTAGAACGTCGGCCTGCGAACTGAAAGGTCCCGGGTTCGATTCCGAAAAAGGGCGTGTACCTTGGTTGCGGGCACATCCCCAGTAGGGGGTGCGCAAGAGGCAACTGATGGATGATTCTCATCGATGTTTCTAACTTTCTATCCATCTCTCTTCCTCTCTGTAAAAAGTCAATAAAATATATATATATTTTTTTAAAAGAGCATTTCCGCCTCCCCAGCTTGCCAGTGGTGTGTGTGTAAAAACCAACAGAGAGGCAATAGAACTGTTAAAAGGGAGGTAAGTCAACCATGTCAACTATAAAACACACGGCACGTTTCTGTTTTTATGCAACCACATAAAAATCACACGCTTCCGTCAATGTTATGTCTGTGTGTTGAGATATAAAAATACTTACAAGTAAGCCTATTTACTTCCATGGGTATATGGAGTTCCTCTTTATTATCTCTCTAGCTGACATACATTGAAAATGAGGTTCCAGAAAGCAGTTGTGGTCTGCATAATTCTGAGAAACAAGTTTCTTTTTTTTTTTTTTTTTTTTTGTTCTTTTTTTATTTTATTTATTTTTAATAAATTTTTATTGTTCATATTATTACAGGTGTTCCTTCCCCCCCCCCCTTCCCACCCCACCCTCTGCCCTTTCCCCATTCCCCATTGTCCTCATCCATAGGTGCACAGTTTATGTTCAGTCTCTTCCCACATTCCCCTCTTCCCTTTTCCCCAAGAATCATCAGTTCACTCCCCTTCCATACCTCTGATTCTATTATATTCAACAGTTAATATTGTTCATCAGATTTTTCTTTTTAATTTCCTTGGTTTTTAGATTCACTTGTTGATAGTTACGTATTTGTTGTTCATAATTTTTATCTTTATTTACATTCTCTTCTGAAAGAACCCCCTTCAGCAATTCATATAATTCTGGTTTGGTGGTGATGAACTCTTTTAGCTTTTTTTTATTAGTGAAGCTCTTTATCTGACCTTCGATTCTGAGTGATAGCTTTGCTGGGTAGAGTATTTTTGGCTGTAGGTTCTTGCTATTCATCACCTTGAATATTTCTTGCCATTCCCGTCTGGCCTGCATGGTTTCTGTTGAGAAATCAGCTGACAATCGTATAGGTGCTCCTTTATAGGTAACCACCTGCTTAGCTCTTGCTGCTTTTAATATTCTCTCTTTGTCCTTTGCTCTTGGAATCTTAATTATTATTTGTCTTGGTGTGGTCCTCTTTGGATTCCTCTTATTTGGAGTTCTGTGTGCTTCCTGGACTTGTAAGTCCAATTCTTTCCCCAGGTGGGGGAAGTTTTCTGTCACTATTTCTTTCAGTATGTTTTCGATATCTTGCTCTCTCTCATCTTCTGGGACCCCCATAATTCTGATGTTGGATCGTTTGAAGTTGTCCCAGAGGTTTCTTACATTATCTTCAATTTTCTGGATTCTCTTGCCTTCTAGCTTCTGCAGAGGAGTGTCTTCTGGCTCTTTATGTTCCAAATCTTTGACTTGATTCTTGCGATCTTCTATTCTGTTTTTAGGACTCTGTAGAATATTTTTTATTTCAGACAATGTATTCTTTATTTCTAGTTGATCCCTTAGCATTTCTTGTTGATCCCTTTTCATATCCTCATAGGTCTCATTTATTTTATCGGCCTTTTCTAGGAGTCTCTTGAAAAACCCTATAAGTGTGGTTTTGAACTCTATATCCAGTCGCTTTTTGTCCTCCATTTCTTTCGTTTGTGATCTATTTGGTTTAGGCATTTTCGCAGGCAGCTTTCCTGATGGGGGCGGAGTTTCAGGGTGGAGCCTACAGCCTTGGCTTCTGTCAGCCCCGCCCTATGCGACTCCTGAGACTCAGGGTCCTTCAGTACTTGTTGCAAGCGCCTCTGAGAGAAAGGTGCCCTCGATTTTCGCCTGCTACCAAACAGTGTAAGCTCTCCCGCAATGGGCCCGAAACTGGGGTTCAGTTCAGTTGGAAGTGGAGTTGGAGGTGGCGTTCAGAGCAGTCTGGAGCCTGTCTCCTTCCCGCCAGGGCAGTCCTACGGCACAGCCGGCCGGCCCTTCTCTGCGCGCTGTGTGCGCGCCTCTGGGACCTCCTTTCGCCGCCTTACAGCCCAGCTCCCTCTGGATGAGCCTGGGTCCCCAGGGTCTGGCCTAGAACGGGGGTTCAGAGCAGTTGGGGGCCCAGCACAGTCCGAGTGTTTATCTCCTTCCCGCTAGGGAACGCCAGCCAGGCACTCGGCCTCCCTCCTCTCCGGCTCTGTACTCTCCGCGCGCGCCGCGTGTCTCCGTACCTTGGGCTTTTACAGCTCCTCCGCGCTTCCTTCTGGTTTTCTCCTTGCTTCTCGTTGTAGAATTTCCAGTCAGTTGACTTTCCTGTAGTTCTGGGTAATGTCCATTTTATATTTTAGTTGTATTTTATTGAAATTGTTGCGTGCGGCTGCGGCTAGGTGTCTACCCAAGCAGCCATCTTGGATTCTTTTTCCTGAGAAACAAGTTTCTAAATGATGTCCTAGTGCACTGCTCCGAAACCGGATTTAATCGCAGACATGATGCCTTTTGTTTTCTGGAAAATCGCACCAACAGGAAAATAGCAGAGCAAACAGTCAAAGGAGTATTTTTAACTCTTATCCATGTCTCTAGGGATAGCTTTTTCTCTCTTTCAAAATACTGTTCCATTGTGAAATGTAACCCACCTACAGAAATGTGCAGAAAGTGACTATAAAGTAACTGAAACCTGTGTTCACCACCCTGGTCCAGGAACCAGGCAATCCCAGACCTGAGTCACCTTGCTCCGCCCCCAGGCCTTGCCCATCACAACCCTATCCCTAACCCTTGCAGGGTCACTATCCTGACTTCCATCATTCATCGTTTCCTTGCTTTCCTTCATAATTTTACCATTGAGGTGGGCATCCCAAAAACAATTAGTTTATATTTTGCCTACGTACTTCTGAATTGTATGTAAATGCAATGATACTACAGTATTTTTTGTATCTGCCTTTTTGGTTCAACATTACAATTACAATTCATCCATGTTATTGTATTTAACTTAAGTAGTTTATTCATGTTCAACGCTATAAAAATATTCCATTGTTATGAACACACCACAATTTATTCATCAATTTTACTCTCCCCACCATCCACCCTAGTTTTTTAATTCTCTCAAGGAAAAAACTTCTCAGGCCATGTCTTGTATTTGAGATCAGGTTCCTTTTCATTTGAATAATCCAAGAACTCATACATCATGCCAAAGCCACCCACCAAAATGGTTCTGACTATACATATAAACATGACAGCTGGTGTGGTCTGGTACACTGTGGCTAGCTCTTCCAGTATTTCTGCCTTAAGTACTGCTGCTTCCCAGGGTGAAGGACATGATGACCACTTGCTGAAGTAGTCCTTCGGTCATGAACTTCCTGGCCCGGAGAGGGACTGTGGTCTGCATGATGGTGGTCTATCCTTTGGCAGCCACAGAGGAAGAGAGCCATCCCATTTGTGATGAACTCATCTTTCCAGATTTGGGCAGTTGTAAACCATGCTGGCATGAATAGTTGTGTTTCTGTATCTTGGCATCCCAAAGCATATGCATCTCTTTTTTTCTTTTGACTTGAAAATAACATAGTCTGTTTCTTATCATGGAATCACTGCTTTTTTTTCCTGGAAATTTTCAATATTTTTCTTGGTTTGCTTACATTCATGTGTTGGAATAGAAAGCTCGAGTTGTCTATTTAATATTTGGACTATATGTTTTGTTTTGTTTGTTTATTATTTTTTTCCTGGAATATATGTTCTGTTTTTTCAATCTAGTGATGCCATCCAGCATCCTCCAATGCACAGGGAAATAGGAACACTTACACAGGATGGGAGAACCATACAGCACAATGGTAAATAACTGGGCTCTAGAATCATGTCGATTTTTACATTTTTATTTATTGATTCCAGAAAGAGAGAGAGGAAAGGAGAGAGAAAGAGAAAGAAACATATTTGTTGCTCCACTTATTTATGCGCTCATTGGTGGTTTCTCCTATGCGCCCTGACCAGAGACCAAACCCTCAGCCTTGGCGTATCAGGATGACGCTCTAACTTAGCTACTCATTTCTCCAACCCTCAGTTTTTTATTGTATAAAGTTTGGATAATACCACTTACCTTACAGTGTTATTCTAAAGCATGTCCATAAGGACTCCCTACAATGCAAATAATAAAATCCAACTCAAAACTGCTTTAGATGCTAAAGTCCTTTATTGACTCACCTGACTTGAAAAAGTGGGAGGTGGAGGGCAGAGAGGCAGAACAAAATTTCTTACTGCCATCCATGAATTAAAATCCTTTGCTGTGATTGGGCCAGCAATGCTCTCAAACCACCATTAAACCAATCTGGGCCCACGCACAGAAGTCCGGGGATGCACATTCTAAGCATACGGCTGGAAAAAAATGGGAAAAGGATTAACTGGATGCCAGGGAGGGAACCAGTGTCCACGCCACCAGAATGATGAATAACAGGAGTACTGGGCTCAGCCTGCTGACTGTCAGTTCTAATTGTTTCAGGGGCTGCCAGCACCATAATCTGCCCTGTCTGTCATTTTAAAAATATATATATATTATTGACTTTTTACAAAGAGGAAGGAAGAGGGATAAAGAGCCAGAAACATTGATGAGAGATAAACATTGATCAGCTGCCTCCTGTACACTCCCCACTGGGGATGTGCCTGCAATCAAGGTACATGCCCTTGACCAGAATCGAACCTGGGACCCTTCAGTCCACAGTGAACGCTCAATCCACTGAGCCAAACCAGTTTCAGCTTGTCTGTCATTCTTTTTTTTTCTTTTTTTTAACAAATATATATTTTTAAATATATTTTATTGATTTTTTACAGAGAGGAGGAGAGAGGGATAGAGAGCTAGAAACATCGATGTGAAAGAAACATCCATCAGCTGCCTCTTGCACACCCCTACTGGGGATGTGCCCGCAACCAATGTACATGCCCTTGACCGGAATCGAACCCGGCACCTTTCAGTCCGCAGACCGATGCTCTACCACTGAGCCAAACCGGTTTCGGCTGTCTGTCATTCTTAATAGTAAAATAAGCATTTTTCAAAGTGATAAGATAAATCTACATCTCCTCATTAAAAAAAAAAAAAGTTACTGTGTAATCTTATGACTGGTGATTTTTACTAATAAATTTGCAGAAAATATTTTCACTGAGAGAACAGGACTGAGAATGTACTGTTATTTTCAACCTAAACCAAAAGCTTGTTATTGTCACTGATTAAAGACTGTTTTTCAAAGGGCCTAAAATATTGGACTCAGAAGATATAATTAGATGCTAATGAGAACATGGAGTAAATACCGAGAGCAAATCTGTCATCTGTGCAGGACTGAAGACCTTTCGAATGAAGGGAGAGCAAAAAAACTGGGGAATATAATTTCCTGCAGAAGATCTTGGGAGCCCTCGCTGGTTTGGTTCAGTGGATAGAACGTTGGCCCCGAGGACTGAAGGGTCCTGGGTTGGATTCTGGTTTAGGGCATGTACCTCGGATGCAGGCTCCACTCCTGGCCCTGATCGGGGCACCTGTGGGAGGCAACCAATAGGTCGGTCTCTCTCTCTCTCTCTCTCTCTCTCTCTCTCTCTCTCTCTCTCTCTTTCTCTAGCAACCAATGGATGTGTCTCTTTCACATCCATGTTTCTCTCTCTTTCTCTGTCTCTCTAAAAATCAATGGAAAAATATCCTTGATTGAGGATTAACAACAACAACAAAAATAAAGAAGAATTTGGGAAATGAAGTAGAGATTCTTGCCCTGAAGAATGAAAGCAAATGTAACAATTATTCGTTGTAAGTACATCCATTGAGTTCACCGTCTGAAATTCCAAAGAGGTTATGAAATAATAGTTGGCAAATGGGCTCAAGGGCCTTTCTGGAGCATTGGATGTTCTGAAATTGATTTGTGGGGATGGTTGCATAACTGTATACATTTACTGAAAAATGTGTAACTGTACCCTTATTTGTCTTTTGGAACTGTACACTTATAATGGGTGGGTTTTATGGCACACAAATTGTGATTCAACAAACCTGTTAAAATTAAGAAAAACACACTGAGAGTCATATTCCAATAAATTACATTTTTATTATAAGCAACATTAAAATGCTTTTTCTCTTCCTCCTCCCCATCCTCCTCTTCATTCCTTTTTTTTTTTTTTTTCTTTTCTTCCAGAGCATGTGGCTAACAGAGATGCCTTCTAGAAGGTCTTCCTTTGCCAAGGACGAGCCTTTCCACCAGGTTGTGTGAAGAGGCAACATCTGGTAGAGATTTCACGGGAAGACCTTTGATCAGTGCTCTTTGGAACCAAAACGTTAGAGACCCACAAAGTCACAGTCTGCGAAGCTTCTCTATGGACAACAGGAATGCTGGGCTTGTACATTTTTGAATCGGAGCTATTTTTAAAAATTTCAACTTTATTGCTTTAATAATGTTGATAATTTCAGCTTTAATAACACATATTAAAGTCCCTGCTTTAATCATGTTATTGGTTCCACCTACCTGGTTGTCAGGTCAAAACCAGAAGCTAGCACACCTTTACCTGGAAGTCATGACCTCGTCCGGGAGACAATGGGCGGAGCTGCCACGCGAGGCCCACAGGGAGAACGGGTAACGCACATATCCAAAGACGGAGAGATGGCTTTCCAGCCTGCTTGCTGGCGGGTTCCTTTCTCACTTTGCTTCTACAGCCAGAAGCAAACATGCCTGAGCTGGGGCCTGGGGACCCAGAATAGAGAGTGAAAGTGCCATGTACATGGCGCCTTGGAATGTGCAGAGTTAACTTCACAGGAACTTGTGTCCCTGAGTTCCGAGCCCATCCAGGCACATAGGAAGCATGCGGTGTGTGGTCAAGGACTGAAGACGTGAATTGAAAGTTGTTGTTTTTTTCATGGAAACAGTCTCCTGGTGTCCCAGTGGCCAAAGCAGCAGAAGTAAAGGGAGAAACGTACAGGAGGAACAAGGGTTCTGTCCCTTCACTTACCCCGTGACCTGGGGCAGGTTACTCAATGTAGGACAATGTATGTCTGTTCTCCGAAGAGATGACTGGAGTGGCCAAACGTAGGTTTACAGTTGTGTTGTGAGTACACAAAACACAGGTTTATTCTGTGTCATCTATTTATTTATTTATTTATTTATTTATTTATGTTTAAATGTCTCTGTGGTGGAAAGTATTACAGATGTCCCCTTTCTTACCATCATTTATTCATGTGCAACGAAGGACAGCAGTGTGGGCCTACCAGAATGGGCCTACCTGCCCTGTGCCATCGTGGCATGCTCTTGAGCTAATAAAGCTCCTGTAATCATCAGACCCCGTGTGTCTTTTTTCATACGGACAACTGTAAGGATGGAAGGACATGTATGAAAAGATGTCCATGGCCACTAATCATCAGAAAAAATGCAAATTAAAATCACAATGAGATTCCACCTCACATGTGTCAGAATGGCTTTCATCACTACATCAGCAGACAAGTGTCAGCAAGGATGTGGAGGAAAGGGAGCCCTTGTTGGTGAGAGTGCCAATAGGTGGGGCCCCTGTGGAAAACAGCATGGAGGTTCCTCTAACAGTTCAAAATAGAGCTACCTTACCACCCAGCCATTCCACGTCTGGGTGTGTGCCTGAAGTAATCCACAACACGCATTCCGAAATACTCATGCATCCCCGTGTTCGCTGCAGCACCATTGACAATAGCCACATATGGAATCGAAAGACAAGTGGATAAAGAACATCGGTGCAGCCAGGGCCGGTTTGGCTCAGTGGATAGAGCGTCGGTCTGCGGACTGGAGGGTCCCGGGTTCGATTTCGGTCAGGGGCATGTGCATTGGTTGCGGGCGCGTCCCCGGTGAGGGGGAGTGTGCAGGGGTGGGGGGCAGCTGGTCGATGTGTCTCTCTCATCGATGTTTCTGGCTCTCTGTCCCTCTCCCTTCCTCTCTGTGAAAAACCAAAATAGACTTGTATATAGATAGAAGTACAAACTGATGGCTGCCAGATGGGAGGGGGTTTGGGGAACTGGGTGAAAAAGGCGAAGGGATTAAGAAGTAAAAATTAGTGCCCTAGCTGGTTTGGCTCAGTGGATAGAGTGTCAGCCCGCGGACCAAAGGGTCCAGGAATTGATTCCAATCAAAGGCACATACCTTGGTTGCAGGCTCCTCCTCCCACCCAGGCCTGGCCCAGGCCCTGGTCAGAGCTTGTGCTGGAGGCAACCAATTGACGTGTTTCTCTCACATCAATGTTTCTCCCAGTCTTTCCGTCTCTCTTCGCCTCTCCCTAAAAATCAATGGAAAAATATCCTCGGGCAAGGATTAACAACAACAAAAAAGGAAGTACAAATTAGTAGTGAAAAGTCATCATGGAGCCGAAACTGGTTTTGCTCAATGGATAGAGTGTTGGCTTGGGGACTGAAGGGACCTGGGTTCGATTCCGGTCAAGGGCAGGTACCTTGGTTGCGAGCATATCCCTAGTAGGGGGTGTGCAAGAGGCAGCTGATCAATGACGCTCACTCATCGATGTTTCTAACTCTCTATCTCTCTTCCTTCCTCTCTATACAAAATCAATAAAAAAAATTAAAAAATAAATCATCATGGAGTGCGGATGTAAAGAACAGCATAGGGAATATAGTCAATAATATTTTAATAACTATATATGGTGCCAGATAGGTGCTATATTTATTAGGGGGGGGGCATTTTGCAAGTTATATAAATGCCTAACCACTATGCTGTACACCTGAAACAAATATTAAATGTCAACTGTAACTGAAAATTAAAAACGAAATTTAAAAACAATTTGTGTCTAAATTGTCCCATCTATATATTGGGAATAAGAATATTATTTCATATATTGTAAAAATTAAACAAGTTAGCCCTAACTGGCTTGGCTCAGTGGATAGAGCGTCGGCCTGCAGACTAAAAGGTCCCAGGTTCGATTCTGATCAAGGGCATGTACCTTGGTTGTGGGCACATCCCCAGTAGGAGGTGTGCAGGAGGCAGCTAGATTGATGTTTCTAACGCTGTATCCCTTTCCCTTCCTCTCTGTAAAAAAATCAATAAAATATTTTTTTTTAAATTGAACAAGTTAATCTACTTAGTGTTTGACTCATAATAATCTTTATGTAAGCGGTTTATTATTTTTGGTGGCTTACTATTATTGTTGCCTATTTTTCAACTTCCCTTTTAGTGAGCTAGCTTTTTCTGTCTTCCCATACACACTGTTCCTGCTTCTGGGTCTGTACCCAAAAGAATTGAAAGCAGGAGCTCAAACAGATATCTGCACCCCCACCTTCATGACAGTGTGGAGTCAGAACCACTAAAAGGCGGGAACAGCCCAATGTCCATCGAGGGATGAACGGACCTGGGGAAGCGTTCTCTCCCCGCAGCGCGACGGCACGTCACCTGTCACCGTCCCTGCAGGAAGGCCCTGCCGCGTGGCTGAGCCTGGCAGACAAGCCAGGCAGCCAGAGACGCCAGACACAAAGCACAGCCACCAGGTGAGTGGTACAGGTACTCAGATTCCTCCGGGCGGGAGGAGGAATGCTGGCTGCCAGGCCTGCGGCAGGAGGGAGGCGGGAGTTTAGTTAGTGGGGACAGGGTTTCAGTTTGGGGAGAGGGAAAGCTTTGCGGATGGACAGCAGTGATGGTTGGACAGCAATGGGAATGCATTAATGCAAGCGAACTGGCCTCTAAAAATAAGGAAATGATAAGTTTTTGTTGTGCACATTTTATAACAATTCTTTTTTTAAAAAAAAACACACCTCGGAGAAATACTTTGTAAAGTATACGGTTGCCTACCCACTGTGCTGTACACCCGACAAAACAAAATAATATTGAAGGTAAACTGAGATTGAAAAAACTTTGTTAATTAACAAAAATGAACCCTAAAACCTAAAAACAGAGAGCGAGTGTCCTCCCTCCTTCCCCAGGAGCCGAGGACGCGGCCGGCCAGAAGGGGGCGCTGGTCCTCCCAGCTCAGCAGCAGCAGCAGCAGCATCAAGGCCCAACCTGAACTCCCTTAACAGCAGGCCGTGGGGTGGCCTCTCTGGTCTCCGGCCCCTTCCTCGGTTCTGGGTGGCGTCCCTGCATCCCAGGCCACGGCCTGGAACACTGTCCTTCCAGAAGCTTCCTCTAGTTCCCCGGCGGGCAGAGCCCACAGCGTCTCGATGGCATTCTATCCAGTGTGTTTCGTGGCTGCACAGCGGGCAAAGCAGGACCCAGAAATAACGGGAATAAACAGCCCAGGCTCAGTCCCCTCCCGCCCGGCAGATCCCCGCCCCGCAGGCCCACGCCCCAGCCGGCACGCAGGGCAGACGCTGCCACCGGCCCCTTTCATGAAGTGTCTCCTGGGAGGTGATCCCAGAGGCTCCAGAAAAATCCGTGCAGCCCCCCACATCCCGATCGCCAGGAAAAGCTCCCCAGGGGGGCGGTGTCCTGATCCTTCCTCAGGCACAGTGAGCCCCACAGGAAGCTGAGCGCCTCCTCCCTGGAGGAGAGGAAGTCTTCCCAGGAGGCTGGTTTTTCTGTCTAATTCCTACTTCAGTATTCTGTTCATTCCTATACGGAACGTTTTTCTTTCTTTAAAAATTTTCTATTGGGTTTAGAGAGAAAGGGGAGAGAAAAACGATCTGTTGTTCCACTTATTTATGCATCCTTTGGTTGATTATATATATATATATATATATATATATATATATATATATATATATATATATATATATATATATATATAATTGATTTTTTTTTACGGAGCGGGAGTTAGAAATATCGATGAGAGAGAAACACCAATCAGCTGGCTCCTGCACCCACACCCCCTACTGGGGATGTGCCCCAAACCAAGGTATGTGCCCTTGACCGGAATCAAACCCGGGACCCTCTATGCACTGAGCCAAACCGGTTAGGGCCTTTGGTTGATTCTTATATGTGCCAGGGGGTGGAACCCTCAACCTACGCGTATTGGGACAACACTCTAACCTGCTGAGCTACCTGGCCAGGGACAAATCTTTTCTTAAAATGCCTGATGAGACATATCTGTGGGGGTGAAAGGATGAAGGTAAGACTAAAACAATTTCCCACTTTGATCTTGTGGGCTGCTGATGTGGGGAAATTTTAAAAAGAACATTTTCTAGTTATAAGAGGGAAAGGGAGGAAGAAAGGGGGGAGGAGGGAGAATATCAGGAGGGAGGGAGAGAAGGAGGGAGCGGAGGAAGGAATGGGAGGAAGGAAGGCAGGAAGGCCACACTTCTTGGTGGAGCTATTAAACCATTTTTGTCTCAACTCGGTTTCCTCCTTGGCTCCTAAACATGGTTGCCCATCTCCACAGACAGACTGTATGGCTCAGCCCCAAGGCTCTTGGGCCCTTTGTCCTGCAGCTGACAAATGCCTCCATCCTCAGGCGTGGGCTCCGGTGCCTCACGGCTGCCTGTTCAGAGGGCTGGGTCCGCCCGCTGTCCTCGCCAGACCTCCAGCAGGAACTACATCTAACTCATCGGTGTGTCACCACAGACCGGACTGCATCTTACAATAGCGGGACACGCTGAAACTTAGAAGGAAGAGGCCAGAGTCATCCGGCGGGTTTATTGGAGTTGAGCTGTCTGCCCACAATCCACATGGTCTCCGGTACAGGCTGGTGTCTCCTCTCTGGCCACGGGGCCCATCACCAAAGGGGGGCAGGTTAACACCGTTCATTCTGGAGTGCAGTCAGGCGTTAAGCTGCGGCCCCGCGTGGTGCGCGTGGTGTGGCTCCTGCTCCGTTGGCGGGTCCCGATCAGGCTCTCTGGAACGTCTGCTTGCACACTTGGCCCTCGCAGAACATTTCCTGGGCCGGGAGGAAGGGAGAGGAGGGAGATGGCTTGGCACGGGGCCCGTTATTACCCACAAGGATCCGACCCCAAACGTGGGCTGTCTTTGCCAACCCCCTTCTCCAACTCTCACGCCAACTCAGTTCTGACAACTGACAACCCAGTGTTAGGGCAGAGCCCCGGGTGCAGGGCTCGCTGCCCCCACGTCCGGCAGCAATTCCAAGTCCCAGGGCCACCGTACTTCTGGCCAACCAGTTACAACTGGGGTTCCCGTGACTCCCTCCTCAAGTTCAATAATTTGCTAGAGCGGCCCGGCCGGCGTGGCTCAGTGGTTGAGCATCGACCTATGAACCAGGAGGTCACGGTCGATTCCTGGTCAGGGCACAGGCCCAGGTTGGGAGCTGCCTAGTGTGGGGTTGGGGGACTTCTCAATCTCAAACTCTTCATTTGTAAATGGGGAGGACACAGTGAGTTGATAGGATTGCTGGCCACGGTTTCCCTGTTTAACATTTTCTTCAACGTTACATCATGTCACTAAAAATAAGAGTGATGTGGCAAGCCCTGGCTGGTTTGGCTCAGTGGATAGAGCTTCAGCCTGCGGACTGAGGGGTCCCAGGTTCGATTCCGGTCAAAGGCATGTACCTTGGTTGTGGGCACATCCCCAGGAAGAGGTGTGCAGGAGGCAGCTGATCGATGTTTCTAACTCTCTATCCCTCTCTCTTCCTCTCTGTAAAAAAATCAATAAAATATATTTAAAAAATAAAATGAAATCAATAACATAATTTAAAAAAAAAATAAGAGGGATACGAGCAAGTACCAGGTGGAGCGTGTCGCCTTCGATCCAGTGGGTCCAGCCTCTGTCCTTCTTTTCCCCCTTCTGGATGCAGGTGAGCCTGTCATTGTCCCAGGTGACCAAGCTCTGCGTGACGGGGGGGAGAAAACACTGGTTTGTCCCGGAAGGATCTGGACTGCGACTCAGCGGGAGGCCAGTTACCCCAGCAGAAGGAAGGGCCTGTGTGATGGGCCGTGACCGTACCTTGCACTTCCTGTTGTCCAGGCCTTTGGTGTCTTCGTCAAATTCCTCCCCGACTTTGAACTGCACGAGGTAGTTCCGCAGGCTGCTGTACGTGTGGATGGTGAACGAGTCCCCATTCTGCTCGATCACCTTCTGCGGCTTCAGCAGCTTGGCGATCTTCCGCGTGGCGAAGTCGATGCCTGAAAAGTCACGTGACAGAGACATCGCAGCTTTCACCGGAGATGCAACGGCAAAGAACTTGGCCTCAAAACCCTGGCATTGGAAGGCGAGGGTTTCTTTTGCAATGTCAATGCCAGCGGCTGCTGAGACCCGGTCTGCAGGGGGAGCTAGCCTGGCAAAGCCCCACCCAGAGGCTGACTGAAAAGCTTCAGCAGCTCTAGGGGAAGATGTAGTAGGCTGGCGGGGCACAGCAGAAGCAGGGCTGCATAAGGCAGGCACCCCTCAGCTGCGGGTTTTATCGCCTGTGTCAGGGGGACAAAGGGACAAGGAAGCCATCCAACCTCAATGACAGCAACTCTGCCGTTTCCTGCTTTATGTATTTACACTTCAGACTAAGAACTTGAACAGTTTCTGAACAACTACAAAAAAAAAAGAAAAAAAAAAAAAAAGGCCCTAGCCGGTTTGGCTTAGTGGATAGAGCGTTGGCCTGCAGACAAGGGTCCCAGGTTCCATTCTGGTCAAGGGCATGTACCTTGGTTGCAGGCACATCCCTAGTCAGAGGTGTGCAGGAGGCAGCTGATCGATGTTTCTCTCTCACTGATGTTTCTAACTATCCCTCTCTCTTCCTCTCTGTAAAAAAATCAATAAAATATGTTAAAACAACAATACACACAAAACCTCAAAAACCACTGCAATCACGCACAATTCTATTCACTTAGGAGTCTTGAATAAGCTTTAAAAAGGGTCACACATGGCCGAAACCGGTCTGGCTCAGCGGTAGAGCGTCGGTCTGGGGACTGAAAGGTCCCAGGTTCGATTCCGGTCAGGGGCATGTATGTTGGTTGCGGGCACATCCCCGGTACGGGGTGTGCAAGAGGCAGCTGGTCGATGTTTCTCTCTTATCAACGTTTCTAGCTCTCTATCTCTCTCCCTTCCTCTCTCTGAAAAATCAATAAAATATATTATAATAATTAAAAAAAAAGAGTCACACATGAAAACATGAAATACTGTGAAAGTCAGGGTTTTGGTATAGAAAGTGGATTTGAATGCAGTTTCTCACTTATTAGCTTTGAGCACGTGGTGTGGCTAGAGATTGTAAATGCTTGCTCCCTATTCTTCAGGAATCTATAACCAAGAATGAAGGGGAAATAGAGTAATCGAGGTCTCCCTTTAAGAGGATCTGCTCCAATCAGAGGAAAACTGAAAACAACCTTCCGGAACCTAAAAGCCCTTCGATGAGTTCTGTGCCGTAAACCCCTCTCTATGCCACGTGCTAATTTTACAAAGATTCTGAATAAAAGACATCGACTAATCCAGCGAGCACTTTGTTCATTTAAATATTTAACTGGGACAAAGACCTCAAGCTCTGTTTCTGGCCAAAAGGGACAGATCACCTGGCTGTATTGTCTTCCATCCAATGAACAAGATAAGGGCTTGCTGGTGTTTATTACAGGAGCCATCTTTATGCACTTGAAATAGAAGCCTCTGTGTTTAAAAACACATGTTTAGTTCACTGTGCAAAGTCATGAGACATGGCTCAGATAGGAGAGAATGCTAACTCCCCAAACGAACTTAATTCAAACAGCTGAACTTAGAAGGCGCTGATTGGAGCGCCACCCCATGCGCCAAAAGGTGGCGGGTTCGATCCCCGGTCAGCACACGTGCAGGAGGCAGCCAATTGATTTTTCTCTCTCTCCCCCTTCTTTTCTCTAGGATCAATCAATACTTTTTAAAAAAAGGACCTTTCGTTTTTAAAAAATGAAATATAGGATTTATTGTAGGTTTTCTTGTCCCAGTATCCTTGTGATTCTTTTTTTATTTTTGGTATTTTTTTTTATTGTGGTCAAATACACAAATTTTACCCATTTAAAAGCATACAAGTCAGTGGCATTGAATAATCATAATGTTATGCAACCAACAACGTTATTTCTTTTTTTTTAATGTATTTTATTGATTTTTTTTTTACAGAGAGGAAGGGAGAGGATAGAGAGTTAGAAACATCGATGAGAGAGAAACATCGACCAGCTGCCTCCTGCACACCCCCTACTGGGGATGTGCCTGCAACCAAGGTACATGCCCTTGACCGGAATCAAACCTGGGACCTTTCAGTTCACAGACCAACACTCTATCCACTGAGCCAAACCGGTTTCGGCAACATTATTTCTTTCCAGGAATTTTTCATCACCCCAAACAGAAACTCTGTATCAGGTGGGGTTCAGGACACTCCACCTCAAAACCTGGCACGTTGGCAGAGTGAGTATTCTGAGCCGGTGCCTGAGGAAGGCAGGTGCAGGGAGGCCCCTCTGACCTCCCCTGATGCGGGTAATAAAACCCTCAGTGATATAAACCGCTCTGTTATAAGGTGCCCTCCTTACAGCAGAGAGCGGAGCAGCCTCCGCTTCATCAGCGAGGGACGCAGAGAGGAATCCCAAGAACACTTGCTAAGCTTCCAAGCTTGTCTGTTACTTTTTAATTCTACAATTTCTATTTGTTTCCTCTTCAACCCCGCAGGTGTTACTTTTTATAGAGTCCGATTTCCTGCCAAAATTAAGCTCAGCATAAGGGCTTTATAGTCTATTTCTGATCATTCCAGTATCTGGAGACCCGGTTTGTACACACAGACCCAGGGTAAGGTCCTGAGATTGGAAATCTGCTTTTGTAAGCAGAGGGGAGAGACCAATAAATAAATAAATAAATAAATAAATAAATAAATAATAGGCTGGCCCCTGCAGGCTGGTAATTCACAGGGTTCATTAGGGGAACATCTGGGACATGTGTTGGATGATTACAAGATGAAATGGACCCCCTCACTGCTTGGCAGGTGCCAAAGAATTCTACAGGATAAAGTGGGGGACAGTCCCAGGTAATAGCACGTAAATGCTACCGAGTTCGGGAAATTACGTTACAACCACCTGTGCCAGGGACCAGCACTGGCAGGAGGCCAGGGAAGGGGGCAGTTCATTCCAAATGAACATCAGTGACCATCAGACAGTCGCTAAGGGGTTTGCAGAAAGTCACCTCTTTCTGGCGGGGTCCAGCTTGCAGGACACTCGCTGGTCACGTCATGGAGCCGTCTCTCCCACACTGCCCGCCCCCCCATCTGCACCAGGACGGACGGACGGACGGACGGACGGACGTTAGGGACATGACTCTAGCCGCTTATCAGCCTGGCATCAGAAGAATAAACGTGACTAACTAGCCCTTATTGTCCCATATATTTACTTTCCTGTTGTTTGCCACCCTGGAAACTCAAAGTCTTTTTGTCTGGTCTCTTCTCCGAGGAAGCATTACTTGTTGTTAAGAAGCTATGCAGCCAAAACTGGTTTGGCTCAGTAGATAGAACGTCAGCCTTCAGACTGAGGGGTCCCAGGTTCAATTCCGGTCAAGGGCAGGTACCTTAGTTGCCGACACATCCCCGGTGGGGAGCGTGCAGGAGGCAGCTGATCGATGTTTCTCTCTCATTGATGTTTCTAGCTCTCTTTCTCCCTTCCTCTCTGTAAAAAATCAATAAAATATATGTGTGTTTTTTGTTTTTTGTTTTTTAAAGAAGCTATGTAATCTCAGGCTCTAACCACTGCTTTGAGATCCTCACCGCTGCAGGCCGGGTGTGTCTGTCCTTTCTGAGTCTAATTTACAAGCCCTGCAATGTACCAGGTGGGCAGAGGAAAATACATCTTTTTCTTCTGCACGAGGATTTGTGGCAATATAAATCAGATTTCCCTTGCAAAGTCCCAAACTCCCCTGCTTAGTGTGAGAAAGGACAGGGAGGAGAATCTTAAAACACACCGGGGCACAGAACTGTACATTGCAAAGTGGTTACATAGGTATTTTACCGCAATAAAAAAATAAGGACTCCCAGCTCAATTTACTGGTGGGGAAACTGAGGCCTGGTCTCTGATAAAAGGAGGCGAGCCAGAGCAGCCCGAACCCCGGGTTCTCAGCAGCTTTGGTCCATCTGTCAGAGGTGCCACTGACCGTTGGCATTTCGCAAAGGCACGGGGCGCACAGTAGGTGCTCAGATGCCCGAACCCGAGGAAGGAGACCGATGGCCGGACAGACGGGGTGGGTGAGGAAGGCAGGCCTTCCGCCCTGAGCATCCTCCAGCCCCTCGGCAGCAAGGACAGAGGTCAGACTCCGCAATCTGCACACCCCGCCGTGGTCCCTTCTCCAAGCCTCCAGCCCAGGCTCCCCAGGCCCCTCCTGGAATTTCATCCCGGAGACGGGGTGGGGGTGGGGGGGAAGCGCCCTCCCCCGGGCCCGGTTTCTTGACCCCCGCAGTTCCCACAGGCCCCGAAGCCCTCAGTCCTCGGTCCTGGAGGGAAGAGCGGAGGCCAGAAACCAAAGATGTCAAACTTGGTTCCGAATCTAGCGGCACCGGAACCTCCTGGGGCGGGGTCCCCGATGCTGCGGAACTGGACCTCCCTGGGCGCCCCGGAGACGCTGCGGGACGGGGACCCCCTGGAGACGCTGCGGGACGGGGACCCCCCCCTGGAGACGCTGCGGGACGGGGACCCCCCCGAGACTCTGCGGGACGGGGACCCCCCCCCCCCGGAGACGCTGCGGGACGGGGACCCCCCCCCGAGACTCTGCGGGACGGGGAACCCCCCCCCGGAGACGCTGCGGGACGGGGACCCCCCCCCCGAGACGCTGCGGGATGGGGACCCCCCCCCGAGACGCTGCGGGACGGGGACCCCCCCCCCAGACGCTGCGGGACCGGCCCCGGGCGCCCCGGGTTAAGGGTGCCGCCGGCTGCCAGAGCCCCCGTTAAAGGCCGCTGCGGGGCGAGGGCCGCCGGGCAGGGGCTTCCATTGGGGCGCCCCTCGCGGCCCGAACCCCACCGTGTCCCGGGTCCGCCTGCGAGGTGCCCCGCCCCGCCCCCGCCGGTGAGAGCCCCGCGCTGGGCCCGAGGGGCGGGTGGAGGGGCGGCGGGGGGACGGGAGGAGGAAAGGGGGGCCTGGGAGCGAGGACTGGGGGACGGACGGGCGGATGGTCGGACGGACGGGTGCGGAGTCCGGGGGCCGGGAAGATGGAAGATGGGGCAGGACTTCCACGGGGTGGACCGACGGACGGAGGACGCGGGCCGGGGAGCCGGGAGGAGGGAGCGGGTGGACCGGGGCTGAGAGGACGGCGGGTGGACCGGGGCCGGAGAGACGGGGACGGAAGGACGGACAGCCAGGGAGCCAGCCGCCCCGGAGCGGACCGACAGCCCCGCGCCTGCACCCGCCCCCACGGCGCCCCTGCGCCCCCCGCCCCCCGCCCGCACCCCCCCACGGCGCCCCTGCGCCCCCCGCGCCCGCCTACCCAGGGCCAGCATGTAGCCCTCGAAGTTGTCGCTGCTGCTCAGGTTCCAGGTGCCGCTGAGGTCGGCGGGCATGGCGGGGGGCGGCGGGGCCGGGACTGCGGCGGCGGCGGGCGGCGGGGCGGCCTAAGAGCGGGGCGGGGGCGGGGGCTGGACCGGGGGCGGGGAGGATGGGGGCGGGGAGGGTGGGGGGCGGGGAGGATGGGGGCGGGGAGGGTGGGGGGCCGGGCGCCCGGACACCCTCCCTCCCTCCCTCCAGCCTCTGAGACGCCCGGCCTCGGCTCCGGGCCGCGCTCCGCCTTTTGCCCCGGGAAACGCCTGCTCCCGGGCTCCCCCCTCCGCTCCCCAAACGTGCGCGGGGCCCGGGCTGCGGTCCAGGCCGAGAGGTCACGTCCACGCTGCCTCCGGGAGCTCTGCACTCCCATCCCCGGCCACACCGCTGAGCGGTCACTGTGTTGTCACTGTCACAGGTCCCTCCCCGGCGGTTACTTACTGTCCCCATCGGACCGGACAGAGGGAGGCAGCCTGGCCAAGGGCGCACGGTGGGCGGGAGCGGCTGGACGCGAACCCGGCGGCCTGACTCCCCAGCCCGGGCGGCTCTCTGGCTGCCTCGGTGATGTCTCCACCGCTGTCCTCAAGGCCTGGCCTGACACACTGAGACAGGGAGCACACGACACTGCTCCAGCACCCCGCTCTTAGGCCGCCCCCCCCCCCCCCCCCCAGTGCACCCCAGGCTCCCTTCTCTGCGCCCGGTTCCCAGCCCATCAGCAGGACCTGCTGGTTCCACATCCCAACCTGGGCCGCCCTCAGGCTTCCCTCCTCCTGGCCTGGCTGTTTCCTCTCTGATTCCGTCAACCCGCTCTCCAGACGGCAGCCAGGGCACTTGTGAGAAATGCAACTCAGACTTGATCACGCCCCTGCCTAGAGTCCTTCAGGGCCATCCCCATTGCCCTAAATGGAAATGGGCACCTCTGTGGAGGTCCAAACAGCCCTTCTGAGGGGCTCCTGGGCACGCCTCCCCCAGTTCCATTCTGCTGGGACCTCTGGTCCCCCAGGTGTGCCGAGGCCGGTGCTGGCAGAGGTCACCCCTCGCCTTCCTGGGGTCTGTACTGGGTGCTCCCCCTTCCTGGGCTGTTTTCCCCCGGGCTCTGCATGGCTGGCTCCGTGGCTTCTGGTTCAAAAGTTACTATTAGTGCCAGTCTTTCCTCATCATGCTCTGGGCAGAGAGGAACGGTCCCTGAATACCCGCCTCTCTCCAACCCTCACTCCCTCCTCACGGGGGTGGGCGGGGTCCCCTGATGGAGGGCACTGAGGGCCACCACCACGCTGGTTCCCTCCAGACTGGAGGAGCCAGGGCCACGGATGTGGGTCTTTCGTGGCTGAAACGGGAAAAACTTCAGGAAAGCCTGAGGGAGTGCCTTGCCATTGATCCATTTTTATCAACTCGGCAGTGGATCGATCACAACTTCTAAGCACAGGGTATTTCATTTTTCCCTTCTCCCCTTATAACAGGGGCTAGAAGACCCAAACGTGCCCTCCGTGCCCTTCGGCAGACTGCTCCCAAGTCTGCCCCGGGAATGAGGGTGTCAGTTATTATCTGCCTCCCGAGGTGAAGACTGAAAACAACAAAAAGCCACTCGCAGACCTGCCGTTTGGCGGACCTCACAGAGGGCGGCTCATC
This sequence comes from Pipistrellus hanaki, assembly GCF_964339955.1. NCBI lineage: Eukaryota > Metazoa > Chordata > Mammalia > Chiroptera > Vespertilionidae > Pipistrellus > Pipistrellus hanaki. Next base: position 195,841,749 of record NC_140504.1, read on the forward strand.
TCAGCTCCCTGAGGCATCAGCTGGGGTCCCGTGACTCCGGTTTGGAAAAGTCACTTCCCAAATGGCTCAGTCTCCTGGCTGGTGAATTGGTGTTGCCTATCTCTCGGCTGGAAGCTCAGCCAGGCCTGTGGGCTGGGGGCAGGTTCCTGTGGGCTGGGGGCAGGTTCCTGTGGGCTGGGGGCTGGTTCCTCCGCACTGGGCCTCACCATGGGCGCCGGGCAGTGTGGGCGCCTTCCCAGCAGGCCTGGCTGGCTGGGTTCTCAGAGGGTGTGTCCCAGGAGGGCTGGGAAGACGCTGCCCATCTCTTCTGAGCTGGTCTCAGAAGTCATGCACCATCATTCCCACCCGTCTTCCGCCCACCTAGACCACAGGGAGGGACCACGGACCGCACCTCCCAGCGTCACGCTGTCAGAGCACGTGCAACGGGAGATCTTAGAATGGCCTCCTTCAAAATAATCTGTCCCGCACCGAACAGACTGTCACCTTACAGCGGGAAGGCTGGGGAGTGCTGGGGAGGGAAGGAGATAGATGGACCAAAGGACGTGAATGTATGTATATAAGCACACCAATGGGCACAAGACACTGGGGGGAGGGAATGAGGGCATGCGACAGGGGGTAGGGGAGGCTGGGGGAAGGTCAGTGGGGAAAAAAGGGAGATATATATTCTAATATATGTAATACTTTAAACAATAAAAAAAATAAAAACTTTAAACCATAAAAAAAAAAACCTAAACTAAAAAAATAAAAATAATCTGTCATGGGAACCCATCCCCCTTCTGACCCTCACCCTAAGTTATGACTTCTAACCTAGACTTGGTCAGTAATTAAAGTGCCTTTAGATGCTCCATGTCCTGCTTTTCGTTCATCTTATTTTCCAGTTGGGTTAGAACTTGGACAGAGAAAGCCTTGGATCTCTTCAAAAACCTCTAAGCGTCACCTTTTCAGAACAGCCTTTGATATCACTTCTCATATACATTGAGTCTGCATCACATCTCTGCTTACTACCTTCTAATCAGCACAATCCACAAATCTCTCTTTTTGGTTTGTTTGTTGACTGCTTTTTTATTTTTTAAATCTATTGAAACGTTTTAGAGGGAAATGAGGGGAGAGAGGGAGAGAGAAACACTGATTTGCTGTTCTACGTATTTAGTAGGCATTCATTGGTGGATTCTTGTATGTGCCCTGACAGGGGATGGAACCTGCATCCTTGGTGTATCAGAATAATTCTTTAACCAATGGAGTTACCCAGGCAGGCCCATTGACGACCTTTTTCATTATAATTTCAAGGGCAGCCTAAACTGGTTTGGCTCAGTGGATAGAGCGTCGGCCTGCGGACTGAAGGATCCTAGGTTCGATTCCGGTCAAGGGCACGTACCTTGGTTGCGGGCACATCCCCAGGAGGGGGTGTGCAGGAGGCAGCTGATCGATGTTTCTCTGTCATGGATGTTTCAACCTCTCTATCCCGCTCCCTTCCTCTCTGTAAAAAAAAAAATCAATAAAATATATTTAAAATAATAATAATAATAAATAATTTCAAGGGCAGAGACCATGCTCAGCTCACTCACCAGCACAGTGCTTAGCAAGAAGTGTTTGTTGAATGAATGACTACCACCTTTTCTAAAGGAGAAGGGCCGTTTGTGTTGAGAAAACAGTGGCATTGCCTTGCCTCTCCCAGAATGAGGCTGTTGATTCTCTCAGGGGTCCTCAAACTTTTTAAAGTGGGGGCCAGATCACGGTCCCTCAGAGTTGGAGGGCCGGACTATATGAACTACTAATTCTTACTGTAACACCTTGGCTGCGCTCACTGCCCAAAAAACCTGGCGGGCAGGATCAGACTCCCCTGGGGGCTGCATGTGGCCCGCGGGCCATAGTTTGAAGACCCCTGTATAGCTATAGCTTCTTCAGTGGAATGTGACAGGCTGTTTTCAAACCCTGGAGTTACCTGTACCTTGCCATTTAATGGGCACAGAACTATGAACTCTGCCTAGATTTCTGGAGCATGAAGCCTGCGTAAATTCCAGATGGACAGGAATTGGAAAAGTCATATTTACTTCCTATCCTTAAAATCTTATTGTTCTAAATCTTGGCCTGAAAAGGAAGGTCACAGAAATAGTAATAATGACTTTAGCATCTGTGCTGGTAGGTATGGCTTTTGGCCAGCCTGGGCAGGGGCCATCTAGTAGGGACAGTTGAATTTTGGTTGAAGTGGCATAAACTGGACTTGCCCAGAGGATAAGAAGTGACTTTCTCCTTTTTATTTTATTTTTTAATTGATTTTAGAGAAGAAGGGAGAGGGATAGACAGAAACATCAATGGTGCGAGAGAGTCACTGATTGGCTGCCTCCTACATGCCCCACACTGGGGCTCGAGCCTGCAACCCAGGCATGTACCCGGACTGGGAATCAAACTGTGACCTCCTGGTTCATAGGTAAAATGCTCAACCTCTAAGCCACATGGGCCAGGCAAGTTTTCTCATTTATAATTCTAAAACCTTTCTTCTAGCCGAAACCAGTTTGGCTCAATGGATAGAGCGTCGGCTTGGGGACTGAAGGGTTCCGGGTTCGATTCTGGTCGAGGGCACGTACCTTGGTTGCAGGCATATCCCCAGTGGGGGCTATGCAAGAGGCAGCTGATTGATGACTCTCTTTCATGGATGTTTCTAACTCTGTATCTCTCTCCTTCCTCTCTGTACAAAATCAATAAAATATATTTAAAATAAAATAAAATAAAACCTTTCTTCTAGACAAAGATAAAATTATCTCTGGAAGGAAAGAGGAGAGAAATGTGGTTAAATTTGAGCCTTTTTCTTCCCTTCCATTTGATACTGGCAAAGTAAACCATAAAATTATAGCCAAGACCAGGTCCTACACTCGGGTACAAACCCTGCTCCTCCTTGTCAGAATGGATGGGAGCTGGTGAGGGCACTGGGAGGAGAACCGGTCTCTGTCACTTGATGGAGCCTGACCCGGGCCCAGCAAAGAACAGAGTGGACATTGATTTTACTGATTTTGCCTCCCACCGTCCACGCCTCCCCTCCCCAGAGCAGAGAAGCGTGCCGGCAGGGGGCGTGGCCCTGTTCTGGGGGGTAATTCCTGGACTGGTTTAAGGCTCAGCCAGTCACAGAAATCTTACCTCCTTTGCCAGTGGTTGATTTTAGGGACAAGCAGGTTTACTAGTAAATGACTCTGAATCAGCCAACGAGATATTAGAAGTTTGATGGGGCTGCTGAGGCTTGCTTTTAAACCTTTTAAATATATATATGGTTGATTTCAGAGGAAAAGAGAAGGAAAGACATCAATGATGAGAATCACTGACTGGCTGCCTCCTTCACGCCCCCTACTGGGGATCGAGCCTGAAACCCGGGCATGTGCCCTGACTGGAATGGAACCGTGACCTCCTGGTTCATAGGTTGACGCTCAACCACTGAGCCACACCAGCTGGGCGAGGCTTGATTTTAACAGCTGTGAAGAGCCAGCCTTTCTCCACTTCTGAACATGAACAAGGAAGACTTGCTACTGGTGACCATCCTCTGACTGAGGGGCACCTGCTTTAGGACACGTGACCAGCAGAGCAGAGGGACGAGAGCCAGGTCCTTGCTGACAGTAGACTCACTGCACCCGAGAACCTGAGTCCTGCCTGCCCTTCGCCTCCACCGCTGGTAAAGGTCCCTATTGTTTCAGTCACTGGGAGTGAGCTTCCTGCTGCTCCGGGTGGAAAACATCCTGACAGAGACAGTAAAATCAGGGCCCTCCTACCCCTTATTTGCCTTTTCCTGTCGGAGGGCACAAGACAAGCTAATTCTGGTTCGGTTCTGAGCATGCTTACTTGCTGAGGGTACTTACCAAGTATTTAATAAAATACTTCATGAAAAAGTACTTCATGCCGAAACCGGTTTGTCTCAGTGGATAGAGCATCGGCTTGCGGACTGAAAGGTCCCAGGTTTGATTCCGGTCAAGGGCATGTACTTTGGTTGCGGGCACATCCCTAGTGAGGGGAGTGCAGGAGGCAGCTGATGGATTTTCTCTCTCATCGATGTTTCTAACTCTCCATCCTTCTCCCTTCCTCTCTGTAGAAAATCAGTAAAATAAAATAAAAAGTACTTCATGAGGACTACTCTTGTGACAGGAACAGTGGGGCTGGAAACAGGTCTGTTCGGTGACACGGGTACTATAGATGATTATTATTTAGCCTGTTCATTCTTGGACTCCAAGAGTCTGCCTTGAAGAAGGTAAGTTAGGGCTGTGCTTCCGGGAATTTGGACAAAGACCACAGGGCCCCTCAGCCCTGTGCTTCTGTACTGAGCGGCAGAGGGCAAGAGCTGAGGGACTTCTTCATGCTCCACTGACTCCCCATGAAGCTGCTTTTCGTGAGATCCTGAGGCAGACTGAAGAGGGCCGAGTGATTCTTTAAAATCACCTCCTTTTCCTCCTGGCTCTTGCACACTCGCACACACAAGCAATTTTCTAACTGTGATACTGACACGTGTTAACTAGACTTATTGCAGTGACCATTATGCCATATACAAATAACCATCATTAGGTGGTACACCTGAAACTACTGTTATAGGCCGATTCTACCTTAAAAAAATCAAAATAAAGTCTGACAACAAAACACCCTCCTCCCTTCCTTGACTGCCCTGGGCTTCCCAGATCCCCCTGCTGGTCTTTAGTGCAATCATTTTCACGTGTAAATGAGACTGGACCATGCCTCACATGGATGTGTTCATAGGTGAAATGATGCACCTGAGATTGGCTAAGATCCCAGGGAAACAAGGAGGGTGTAGATGGCGCGAGATTGGCAGAGCGTCACGATGGAAGCTGGTGAGGGCCTCAGAGGGGCTTCTTCTAAGATTACCACGTTTAGCTCATGACCCAGTTTTTGCTTAACTTTTGAAAATGTCACTTTGGCCGAGTTCCCCATTGGTCTGGACACCTTGAGTTGCTCCCCCGGGAACGGCCTTGGGCCTGGTTTCCTGCCCTGCAGGGCCTGGGGTGCTGCTATCTAGGAAGCCGTAGGACTGGTCCTGGGGAGTCCCCTGCTGATGCTCAAAACAAAGTGTTTTCTCCTCCCACCCTGGCTGTGGGCAGCCACCCAGAGGCTGTCTCCTACTGTGCTCCCTGGGCACTTCGCGCCATGACAGTTCCAAGACGGACTTCCGGTCCCGCAGAAGGGAAGGGGCAGGTGGCAGCTCAGAGCGGTGAGATCCAGGGGGAACAACAATCAGGTCAGCATCATTTCAGAGCTGGCGGGGGCCGCAGAGGTCATTGCGTTACCAGGACAACATCAAGCGATGCCCTCTGTAAGCAGCTGGCTGACATGCCTGGCACTGAGACCCACCCCCAGGTGGAGAAGCGTCTTCGGCTCATAGGCACCATTCCTGCACGGTGGCATCATGGGCTACATGGGCACCTGGGTGCCTTTTCCTTTATTTATTTATTTTTTTGCTGTGTGTGAACTACGGTTTATACCACCTCCTCCCTCTGGGCCAAGGCATTGCTAACACCGGGCAAGTTCAACTGGGTCTGTCTGGGTGGACTGAACCCATCAGCCATCGCATCAGACCATCACCCTGTTGAAAATTTTATCTACTTGTGCTCATCCACTCGGAGTGGGTGAAAATGTCAAGATGTGGCTACAGCATTCCTTGGGAAAGAATGTGTTATGTAAGGTGTGGTCAGGAGCACAGGCTCCGAGACAAACCTACAACACCCCTTCTCTTCATCTCCTTGGCGAAGGAGACCGGCCTAGGCTTCTGACATTGAACCTTGATTCCGGGGGATGCTCAGTTTTGGAGGTTGGAAATCTGAGATGAAGGCGCCAGCATGTCGGGGGAGGGCTCTCGGTGGGGTTGCAGACTGCTGCTCATATCCTCCCGTGGTGGAAGGGCCCGCACCTCTTCTCTGGAAGGTTTGATGCTCCTGGTTGTCCACTCAGCTGGTAAATAGAAAAAAAAAACATCTCCACGTGCGTACGCACAACTGAAGGAAGCTGATGAAGCGGCCTTGAAGGGACTCACTGCAAGTCTGTTCGCAGCATGGACGTGATGCCACGTGAGGGGTGAAGGAGCACGAAGCGACATCACCAGCATCCAACACACACCAGCCTCCCACACTGCCCACACCCTCACTTTACAAAAGCAAATTATGAGAAAGGCCCGGTGCCGGATAAACAACGGCATATGTTCTTCTTCCTCCCTGGAGGTCACGACAGTTCACATGTATCCCCCCGTGAAGTTCATTGTTCTAATGTCCGCCATCCAGAGGAAGTTCTGTCTTTGAAGACACCAGAACTGTGCTATATGCTGTGGCATCAGCAGCATCCTTGGTCCTGGGGGGAAAGTCAAGCAGCTCGTTCAATGTACAAAGTCATTGATCCATAAATGGCACGACAAAGGGCCATGTCACCACAGCCGGCTCTCCTGGGAGGGTCCCCCAGGCCTTCCCAGTGGGCCTGAGGTCAATATACTCAAAGCTGCCCGGCCAGCATGGCTCAGTGGTTGACTGTCAACCTATGAACCAGGAGGTCATGGTTGGATTCCCGGTCGGGGCACATGCCCAGGTTGTGGGCTCAATTCCCAGTGTGGGACGTGCAGGAGACAGCCAATCAATGATTCTCTCTTATCATTGATGTTCCTCTCTCACCTTCTCCCTTCCTCTTTGAAATAAATTTAAAAATACACACATACACACACATAGCTGAGTAGGGTATGCACACTTTTAGGTAGAGAGGCAACAGACGATGAGAGAAATTTCTAGCATCGAATGGAATACTATGCTGCCATAAAAAAGAAGGAATTCTCATCATTTGCAGCAACCTGGATGAAATTGGAGAACATCATGCTGAGTGAAATAAGCCAATCAATGAAAGAGAAACACCACATGACCTCATTCATTTATGGATAATAAAGAACATTATAAACTGATGAACCAAAAGATAGATATAGAGACAGTAAAGCAACAAGCAGACTGTCAAATTACAGTGGGGAGGGGAGGAAGATCTGGGGGAGATAATAGATCAACCGAAGGACTTGTATACATGCATATAAGTACAACCAATGGACATAAAACTCTGGGGAGGGAGGATATATTTGAGAGGGAGGGAGGGGGGCAAAAAAAAAATCAATAAAATATATTTAAAAAAAAAGAAAAAAAGAAAGCACATATGAGAAATAATATAGATTAGAGCAAAAAAGTAATGAGAATGAAAACAAAGATACTCTACAGTGGATCAAATAAGAGAAAAACTGATTCTTTTGGAAAAACATCTAAGGCTATGTATTAATAGAGAGGATACAAGTAAGGGTTAGAATGAGTAGATGGGCATAACTGCAGTTGCAGCAGAGATAAAGAGAAAGAACACTATAAATAAAGTTATTCCAATAAATTTTAAAATTTAGACTAAATATACAAATTCCAAAGACTGTAAAAATTTCCAAAGTGACTTGAGAAGAAATACAATATATAACCTGAAGAGTCCTAAAACTATTAAAAACATGAATTGGTAGTTAAAACTCTCCCTCTCACTCCAGACAAAACAAAGCAGTAAAACCAGATGGCAGAACAAATGTCCTACCAAACATCTAATGATCAGGCGAGTCCAACCTAACACAACCTCTTTAAGAGAAAGATGAGCCATTTCTCAATGCACGTGGCTGAGGAAAATTACAGACACCTCTGCATGGAATTAACGTTTCCGTACAGGTTAACAGAGAACAGGATCTAGCAGCTGTGAGAGGACACAGCTCTGTGCTCTTGGCCCCCCAGACCTAGCCCTGAGTGTGTCTTCATTTGGCTAGTCCTTATTTGTATCTTTTTAATAATTGTAATTGTGCACTTTCCTGAGTCTCTGAGTCTCCTAGTGAATTATTAAACCTGATGGAGTCTTGGAAACCCCTAAGTTTGTAGCCAGTTAGCGATCTGTGCGGGTGACCTGGGGACTCCAGACCTTGTGGCCTGCATCCGAAATGACACCCATTAGAGACTGTGTGCCCTGGACCTGTGGAGTGTATCCTGGCTCCCAGTGGCTAGCATCGGAATTGGATTGGGTAAAAACAAAGGCTTGCTTTTTTTTTTAGACCAGATAAAACTTTTTTAAAAATTATTTTTATTATAGTATCTATACATAAAGGAATAAAAATTGAAGAAAAAAAAAGAAATTTCTAGCATCGGAACTTTTCTGCAGCTCCCACAATATTTCAGATGAACTAACTGTAGTTTTCCAGGAGATGTCAAAGCTAAATTTTGACAGCTTAAGCTACTTCTAGATCATTACTTTTCGGTTCTGCTCCAATTCTTAGGTTCCACAAAGCTAAGGAGGGAGAATAATGACCCAATTTCTATGACCTGAGATTCTAACTTTTCATTTGTTCAGCAAATAGAGAAAAAATTACTGGGTGCCAGGCTTTGCAACCCTTCCCGTCTTCAAGAAGTTGACCTGTTGGCGTCAGTAATGATGTCCAGAGCTGTAGGATGTACATTTATTTGCTGGCTTTATTTAACCTTTCCTTTGTGAATACAGATTTGATGATGCAATGTCACAGTTACAAGTACCTTTTGTTCTGCAGTCATAAATCCTTCATCTAGGGTGGTGTAGGTATGAAATATTCAATATAAATTGCAAGAGGTAGATTACTGGTATTTCTATTTTCATTGGAAATGTAACTTTAGTCCTGTTTCTATCACTGAATGATTTCCACAAACCACAACACTATTCTATAAAAAAACCATTTCTGGCCTTTTTGCTGTACCAATTGGTAAAATGTCCACTACATTTTTAATCAGTACCAGATCATAGAGCAAGCTTGTATTTTTAACATAGAGCTATGACTTTATTACTCGGGAGTTCTATTTTGATCAAAGTCCACACAACGGGACAAGAGGGGAAAAGAGTACAAGCTCACAAAAGGCAGATTCACAGTGGCCGGCACGAAACAGCAGGCTCTTCAGACCCTCAGTGTCAGACGGGGCTGACAGCTTCAAAGCCCTCACCAGCGCCCCAACCCTGAGCTGGGACTCTGGCCACCCAGTGTTTTGATTATTAAGCTATCAATAAAAGCTTAGAGCCGAAACCGGTTTGGCTCAATGGATAGAGCGTCGGCTTGGAGAACGAAAGGTCCCGGGTTCGATTCCGGTCAAGGGCATGTACCTTGCTTGCAGGCATATCCCCGATAGGGGGTGTGCAGGAGGCAGCAGATCGATGACTCTCTCTCATCAATGTTTCTAACTCTCTATCTCTCTCCCTTCCTCTCTGTACAAAATCAATAAAATATATTAAAAAAAAAAAAAAAAAAAGCTTAGAGCACTGACACTTTACCACATTCTGGAATAAGACACTGCATTAGCGTGATGTCATCTCCGAAGTGGCTCCTGAAGATGAATGAGGGCGGGTGGCCAGGGTTAGGCCTGTGCTAGGAGAACGGTAAGACCCTGACCCAGAGGCTCGCTCCCTCCTGGGCATCGGAGAAACCTGTCCGCCTCTGCAAACACACCAGGGCGTGGGCCCCACTCCCTGCCTCCAAAGGCGGAGCTCCAGGCAGGTGTATCCTGGAGAGGACCTACCAGCCATTCTGTGGGCCCCAGGTTCTGCCAGGCACATGCCCAGCCTGCCCTGGCACAGCTGGGATGGCTGCTCCGTGCTGCCTTTGGCGAGATGGCTGTGTGAAGAGGGACTTCTTCGGCCCAGAATTAGGCATCCGTGAATGTCCGTTCCCTTCATAACTACAGGGAGGCCTTCACATGCACCTTGGCTTTCAGACTTTGCTCCTCTGATGGGAGAAAGCCAGGTGTCCTTTTTGACTTCTGATTTATAGTTAGTTTGATTAAACAGCCTTCTGGTTTGGGTGCTGCTAATCTCTTATTTTAAAGATAAAAGGATTTGCCCTAACCGGTTTGGCTCAGTAGATAGAGCATCGGCCTTCGAACTCAAGGGTCCCAGGTTCGAATCTGGTCAAGGGCATGTACCTTGGTTGCAGGCACATCCCCATTAGGGGGTGTGATCGATGTTTCTTTCTCATAAATGTTTCTAACTCTCTCCCCCTCTCCCTTTCTCTCTGTAAACAATCAATAAAACATACTTTAAAAAAAAAAAAAAAGATAAAAGGAGCCGAAACCAGTTTGGCTCAATGGATAGAGCGTCGGCCTGCGGACTGAAAGGTCCCGGGTTCGATTCCGGTCAAGGGCATGTACCTTGGTTGCGGGCACATCCCCAGTAGGGGGTGTGCAAGAGGCAGCTGATAGATGATTCTCTCTCATCGATGTTTCTAACTCTCTATCCCTCTCTCTTCCTCTCTGTAAAAAATCAATAAAATATATATTTTTTAAAAAGATAAAAGGATTTGTACATTCAAAACAAAAAGATGGTAATATTGAAATCAAACAGCTTCGCAATTTCTGATAAAGAGGGGGGAAAAGTAAACCTGATTTAAATTTACTACTGATTTTCACCAAACTTTCAAGTTTCAGTTTATGAAACAGGATCCCAATTCCTCCCCCGTCTGCTGACACGCAGACGGCTCAGCCCCCGGGGGAAGCGCGCGGCTTCAGGCCGTGGTGGCTCTGGAGTTCGTGGCGGCCCTGTTTCTCTGCAGCGGCGCCAGGACGACCCCCACGTTCCTCTCCTCGCTCTCGGCGCTGTACAAATCATGCTTCTCGATGTACTCTTGGACGAGGTCCGGCACCAAGTAGCGGATGCTCTGGCTCCTGCGGAGGGCTCGCCGGATCTTGGTGGACGAGATGTCGTTGGTGATCCACTCGTTGACCAGGTGGATGTTGGCCTGGTGTCGCCACAGCACGTCCGACTCGTAGATGAACCTCTGAGCGTCGTTCCCAGCCCGGGTGACGCACACGAGCCCGAAGCTCCCCACGATGTTGGCGATGTCCTCCTGCTTCCACAGGTCGGGGACCCCGAAGGACTCCAGCAGGTCCGCCCCGCACAGCAGCTTGACCCTAGGCACGTCTGGGACGAAGGAGAAAACACGGCGTCAGGGTTTGCTTTGTAATAACTCCCTCCGCCAAAAGGAATGGGTGTGTTTTTCTGGAAAGAAGGTTCCGCTTTTTCCGATTCAGATTCTCAAAAGAGACGGAGGACAGCTGAGAAGCTAAGGACTCTGCGGGGGAAGGAGCTCAGGATGCCTCGCACCCCCCTTCCCTCCGTCAGCAAACGTACGAGGGCGTTTTCTAGGCATCCCGTTTCCTGATTAGAAAATGGAACTAGACCTGGCTGGTGTGGCTCAGTGGTTGAGCACCGACCTATGAACCAGGAGGTCACAGTTCGATTCTGGTCAAGGGCACATGCCCCGGTTGTGGGCTCGATCCCCAGTGAGGGGCGTGCAGGAGGCAGCCAATCAATGATTCTCTCTCATCACTGATGTTTCTATCTCCCTTCCCTTCCTCTGTGAAATCAATAAAAATATAGTATTTAAAAAAAGAAAATGGTAATAGAAAGGGGGCCTGCTCAGCTCTAGAAGCTTATCGGCTCCAGTGGGTACGTCCTGGGAAAACATGCAGACCTTTTCTCTGCGGCTCTAGGAGCTTCTTCTGACTAACTTCTGATCTTTGTTCCGTCCACTTCCTCTTCCGGCCAGGCCTCTCCAGCACAGCGGAGTCCTGCTGCTCGCCACCGCTGGCCTCCAGCTTCTCCTGGTGGTGTCTGTGAAACAACAAAATGACAGCACAGCCCTCTTCCTCCCAGAGCTCAGCCACACTTCGTCCCTCTGCTCGGCGGGCAGCCAGATGCCCAGGGGCCTCGGGTCCAGCGCTGAAGGAGGTGACGGTAAAAACATTCAGCCACCAGTACACCCGGTGCCCTGTCAGTCAGAAGGGAGGCTGGCCAGGACACTGGAGTCCCGGGTCCCGGCCATCGGGAACGGAAAGCAAGGAAGATGCTGGGAGCACAACACGGCAGCTGTTAATCCTCAGCTTTGTGTGTCTGGGCCATAACAACACGAGTGCACATCATTGACTATGTGCAAAGCACAACTAAACCCTTTGCTTGGATTATCTGATTAACTGTTCTCAACACCCCAAGCCATAAATAATAATAAATCATAATTATTGTCTTAGCCTGGGATGGTGTGGCTCAGTTGGTGAGAGTGTCATCCCATACACCAAAAGGTGGCAGGTTCGATTCCCTGTTAGGGCACACACCCCGGTTGTGGGTTTGACCCCCAGTCACGGAGCCTGATGTTTCTCTCTAACATCAATGTTTCTCTTTCTTGCTCAAATCAATAAATTATTTTAAAAAATAACTGTTATTCTTTCAATTCTATTTTACAAAAATTATATTCTGTTATTATTTAAAAAAATATTTTTATTGATTTCTGAGAGGAAGGGACTGGGATAGATAGAAACATCAATGATGAGGGAGAATCATTGATTGGCTGCCTCCTGCACGCCCCCTACTGATGGGGGTTGAGCCCACAACCTGGACGTGTGCCCTTGGCTGGAATGGAACCTGGGACCCTTCAGTCCGCAGGCCGCCACTCTATCTACTCAGCCAACCGGGCTAGGATTCTATTCTATTATCATCCCCACTATGGAGGGAGAAAGCTCAAGTACCAGCTCCAGCGCCTAGCAGAGTCCCTGGGCCATAGGAGGCTTTTAATGACAACCTGATTGAGTGAATGTCTTGGCTATTATAAAGCGCCTGCATGGCTGCCACCATTACATCAGAGTTGCCTGTTATTCCCACTGAGAGACACTGACTAATTGGCCCAGGCTCATTTAGCTTGTAAGCAGCGGAGCCAGGATTTGAAACCTTGGCAGTCTGGTCCCAGAGCCCACACTCTTGACCTCTGAAGAGTGTGGCTTGACCTAGTAATGGAGAACCTCAATGCCACGGCTAAGGTCCTGGAGGGGGACAAGTGTTGAGGCCGAAAGGAAGGCCTACAGGCAGCACCTGTGTCTGGCTTCTTCTCTGCAGGACTTACAACTGTACAGTTACTCAATTAACATGAGCCACACTCATGGAGCAAACCCTGGGTCCTTGTGTCCCCTACCCCTTCCCTCCTGAATTCCTGAGCTAAAGTGTAATGGACAGCAGGCTGCTAGGAAGCCAGAGGGGGTGGGAAAGGCGGGGATGCAGAGCCTGGTGTCTGACAAGTCGCTGTGCCAGGTGTCGCCTGCAGCTCAGTGTCCAACTCTACCCAGAACACAGTGCCCGGGTCCTGGCCAACTCTACCCAGAATGCAGTGCCCGGGGCCTGGCCAACTCTACCCAGAATACAGTGCCCGGGTCCTGGCCAACTCTACCCAGAATGCAGTGCCCGGGTCCTGGCCAACTCTTCCCAGAATACAGTGCCCGGGTCCTGGCCAATTCTACCCAGAATGCAGTGCCCGGGTCCTGGCCAACTCTACCCAGAATGCAGTGCCCGGGTCCTGGCCAACTCTACCCAGAATACAGTACCCGGGGCCTCGCCAACTCTACCCAGAATGCAGTGCCCGGGTCCTGGCCAACTCTACCCAGAATACAGTGCCCGGGTCCTGGCAGCAGGTTCTGGGCATGAGGGAGATCCTGCCGATGAGGTTCACTCGTGAGAGATTGGAAGGAAGAAGGGAGAGAGGCCATCTTTCTGCAGCTGTGAAGCCGATGAGTCATGTTACAGCATGAGCGAGGCGGCCAGACTGTATTCCATGATCCGGTCACCAACCTCAGGGGTCGGGATGGTTGAACAGAAGGTGGTGGTAGCAAAGGCAGGAAGTTAGTTTCCTGAACTCTGGTTGTGGCTAAGGAGGTGTGACCTTGAACAAGCCCGACTCCCACTCCTCCAGCCCTTTCAACACTTTTGCCCAATCACTGAGGCCCATGGTGGGCAAACCGCGGCTCTCGAGCCACATGTGGCTCTTTGACCCCTTGAGTGTGGCTCTTCCACAAAATACCACGGCCTGGGCAAGTCTGTTTTGAAGAAGTGGCGTTAGAAGAAGTTTAAGTTTAAAAAATTTGGCTCTCAAAAGAAATATCAATCGTTGTACTGTTGATATTTGGCTCTGTTGACTAATGAGTTTGCCGACCACTGATCTAGGCCTCTTTCTGCTTAAAATATTCAGTGTGATTTCTAGTTCCTGTTTGAACCCTGACTTGGAAGGTTCAGAACTTTAAGGATGGACGTTGAGCAGAAAGGTTTTTCAGAAAGCCCTTCTATTTTATATTCAAGATAACATTAAGTAATAACTAGATGTAACTCTGGTTTCTGAACCCTCACCTGGAACTGTCTGAAAGGCAGTTGTGTGACAGGTGTGTGACAAGCCCGTATGCTGTCATGGAAGCAGCACACAGACAGGTCTGTCCGTGACCCAGCATCATGGCTTCCCACCCTGAATACCTGCCTCTCGGGAGGCTCATGGCAATGACATCATCTTACAACGCTGCCTTTCTCGCTTGGCACGGCCAGGCCAGCAGGCTTCCCTGCACGTTCGCTAACAGAGCCTCGCATAGTAACCAGCAAACACGTCAGCACACAATGCAAGACACATGTTCGGGAACACGCCGCCTGCTTCTGTGCTCCACGGCTGTGCAACGACCTCGCACGGGAACCGCACAGCCTCAGCCCGTCCAGCCCTGGGGACCGTGCTGGAAACCCGTAGCTCAGACACTGGCACCACGAACACGTGGCCCAACACCGAGGAAGGCGCTGACCCACTCCTGGGAGCCCACACGGCCGACCTCCCACAAATACCTGAGCACCTTCGCAGTCTCTACCCACTCCTTCTGCAGGCTCTCCCAGGTGTCCACCTCCACCCAGCTGGAATTCTTGGTGGCCAGCTGTGCCATGACCACTCGGTGGTGGGCAGAGATGAGACCTTTCTTCTTGTAGGCGTCGCCGACGGGAGAAATGATGCCTTTGATAACTCTGTATTTTCCTGGTAGAGAGTTCGGTTCGACATGAGGCAAAACAAATTAGACTTTATGCACAGGAAATAGTATCACGGTATGATTTTAATCAAATATCCCCTTTCTTATTTTTATACATATAACAACTTGTAATGTTCATTCATTCATAACTGTGGTAACATTGACAACACATAGAACTTCTTTGTAAAATGCCTCAATCAAGTTGTACTGTCCACCTACAGTATAAAGAGCCCCTATCTCCTCTACCTCTGATAGTTGACACTAAGGAGTTTAAAAATGTTTGTCCATGTGATGGGAAAATTATACCTCATTTTTAATTTTAGTTTCTTGTTTATGAGTCTGAGCACCCACCCATCTATAGAACATGAGCATTTCTGTAACAAGATAAATCTCGCCTACGGAGGGAAGGAAGAAGTTTTCCTCAACCTCTTAGGGTTGGTCCCTGGCTGGGTCTGAAAATTAAACTGAGAAAGAGAAATGAACAGGAGGAGAGCACACCCATTTGTTTAATGTCAGCTTTACAGGACACGGGAGCCTTCATAAGGAAGGGAAGACCCCAGGAAGCAGGTGAACCTGCGTGTTCAATGCTAGGTTTGCAGAGTAGACAGCCGTGGAGAAACAGGAAGGGGCAAAGAGCAGGAGGTAAGTGTAGCAAGTTCGGGCAGGCTCCTTTATTCGGGTTCTTCCTGGCACCCCTTTGTTTGCAGAGGTAAGCATGCGCCTTTCCTCTGGGGGTAGGGAGGGTGCCTCTTGTATAGGGTTTTGTGACCTGCTTCCGAGGAGAAGGGGGGGCGGTGGTCTGAGTGACCGCCCTGATTCTGCAGTTTTCTCAAACTCCTTCGGCTCAAAATATCCAATATGCCCCGGGGCCATGTTTGGGGATAGTGCTCTGAACGCCACCGCTGCTTTTGTGACTGTTCCTACCTGTTGCGTTCATGTGGTCCTTGGCCAGCTCGAACAGCCGGAGGTGCATGTTGGTGATTGGGTTAAAGGAGCCACAGGCGAGGAGAACCACCTCCGTCTTCTGGGGATTTTCCATGCTGGGACGCTGAAGGTGTTGATCTAAGTGGCACACACTGGCACCTCCGGGGTTATCTGTCTACAAAGGAAAAGGAACACCAGTCACAGGCTTCTGACACCTTCTGTGCTCTCATTTCAAATAGATGGATCAGAAACTTGGCTTCAATGACTGCTCCATGATTGTAAACAGTGGCCCCATTTCTCCACCCTTCCTCCTCAGCGTGAACTTATAGCTCCTACCACAAAGGATCTCCTTCCCACATTCTGTCACCTGCTTTGGCCAAAAGGACGTGGCAGATGTGACAGTATGCCAGGTGGGGCTCTGCACACTCTCACTTTCTTTCGAATTCTTGCCTCTGCCCCAAGACGGGCCCAGGCCTGTTTGGGGGAGGGTGACCGAGCACGCGAGAGTGCTGGTACTCCTGCTGACAGACGGCACATGGGGTATGTGGAAGTTATGTGGCCGAGGCCAACATCCCACCCTGGTGTTAACGAGCCAAACCACAACCAGTGCAGATACGAGAGCCAGCCCAGGTGAGATTGGCTGAGCCTGGCCCGGATCAGCAAACCCACAGCTGACCCAGGCTCACGAGCAACCTGCCCTTCAAACCATTGTTCTGTCTCTAAGTCAACATGATCATATCACTTTCTGCTGAATAACAATTTACACTCTACAAACTTCTTTTTTCATTCAAATTATTCCATTTGATATTTCCATAAACCTATGAAGTAATGGGAGACATGTGATCTGAAAATCTTAAGAAACTTTTACTAAATTAACTAGAGGCCTGTTGCACGAAGATCCATGCAATAGGCCTGCCTTCCCCTGGTTGCTGGCACCAGTTTTCCTTTGGCACCGGGACTCAGGCCTTTGCTCCAGCCACAGCAGAGAAGCCAAGCCTCTTCAGCCTTCAGTCATCTTCAGTCTTTGCTCCATACCTGCATGTGCAAATTAACCCGCCATCTTTGTTGGGTTAATTTGCATACCCACTCCTGATTGGCTGTGGACACCAAAGAGGCATGGTCAATTTGGATATTTCTATTTTACTAGTGTAGATAGAATGAGAAATCTCAGGTGACAGCCAGTAGCCATATCCTGCTTACCATCCCCTCCATCCAGTTCCCTAAAGCAATCCCAGCCAACTTTTTCAGCAATTTCTTCTGGTAGTTTCTAGGGGAGGAGGGGGGGGGATAAACATCGATGTGAGACACATCAATTGGTTTCCTCCTACATGCCCTGACAGGAGACAGGGATCTAACCTGCAACCCAGGTACATGCCCTTCCCGGAGCATTGGCTGACACCAGCTGGGCAGAAATTACTTTCCATTCTGGATCCTCTAAATGTGACTTTTATTTTCTCCCTTGAAGCCTGTAGGATCTCCCTTTGCCCAGGGCTCTGAAATTTCTGTGATGCCCTGCAGTGCGGCTCTACTCTCCCCCACTGTGCTGGGCACCGAGCAGGCCCTCTCCAGTCAGAAGGCATCACCTTCTGTCCTGAAAATGCCCACGAATTGTTTCCCTGTGGTCTTCTGCCCCCGTTGGGGATGCCTGTTATCTAGAGCTGAGGGGTTGGGTTCAGCTGGAGCCCGGTGTCAATTCCAGCCCCATCCATCTCAGGGTTCAGGCGCCTTTCCCCCAGGGAGACTGAGCTGGGAGCTGGGAGAACAGGATGCTGAGGTCAGGAGGGGGTGCCCAGGGGAGCCGTCTGCTGCACAGGGAGGATGGAACAAAGAGCCCGAAGCACACCCCTCCCCTCGGGGATGCGCTCAGGTCCCCAGGGACTCCCAGGGGAAGGGCTCTGGAAGCTGAGCTCTCCGAGTAAAGAAGACCTTCTCCCCTGGCGGTCAGGACCCGCCTCAGACGTCTAACTCGGTCCTATTAATCCCCTGACCTGAGCTCAGACTAAACTAGACCCTCAAGGCCAAGGAGACTTAAGTCACAGTGAGCTCCGGCCATAGCCCAGAGGGGCTTAGAAACAGGGGCCTGCCCCTCGAGTGGGGACCTCCCTGCTCCTGTGGGCACCTGTGCGGGAAGGCCGGGCGGGCCGCGGGCCGCGGGGAGGGGGTCTGGGCGCTCTAACAGCCTGTCTGGGGTCCGCCTTGCTTTGCTCCAGGTGCTCGAGGTCCGGTGTCGCCATGATCCCCTTCTGTCTGGCCCGCTCAGCCTGCCAGGTGCCTGCTGGCGGCCCAGGTCTCACCAGCTCTGACTGTAAGGGCCCCCCCCCCCGCCCCCCCAGCCCAGTGAGGTGAACTGAGTCCTGACGTGTAAATAAGTACTTTCAATTTTCAAGTTCGATTTCATGGGCCTTCTTAGGTTTTAAAAACCCTGATGTGGAGACAGTAACGAAACATTTTCTAAACATGCAGCCAGTGTGTAAAACATGAACTTTCCCAGAAAGAACAGGAATTGTGTGGCTCCCGTTTCAGGTGCTGCATTTGCTGACATGACCACCTCTGGAATTATACCTCTAAGAAGAAGCTGCTCCTTTAAAAACAGTACCTTTAAGCATGTAACTGTATTCTAGTCTAGCAACATGCCATTGCGTTCAATAACCTGGGGTATAAGAGTACCTTCACTGGGGATAATCTCTGGAGGGTAAATTTGATTTCTACAAATGCCCTAAAGGCATTCAGTGCTAAACCCAATACATAAATACTAAAAATGACTGAAAGAGTTTATGGTGAAGGGCTAAAACTATTAGTTGCACAAAAACTATATACACGGAACCTCAAGAGTTTCCAAAATGTCCTAGCAGTAACAGCAGACTGCACTTGGTGGTTAGGCTGTGGTCAGCAGGGTAGCCCTCAGTTTATAAGTGAGGCTCAGCGTTAACCATCTGGCTGGAAGCAGAGGCAGCACTACATAGGGGCCCAGTTAGTACTCTCAGACCTGGTTCACATCCTAGCTCTACCTTTTAAAAAATATATATATTTTATTGGTTTTTTACAGAGATGAAAGGAGAAGATAGAGAGTTAGAAACATTGATGAGAGAGAAACATCGATCAGCTGCCACCTGTACACCTCCTACTGGGGATGTGCCTGCAACCAAGGTACATGCCCTTGACCGGAATCGAACCTGGGCCCCCTCAGTCCGCAGGCCAATACTATCCAATGAGCCAAACCGCCAGGGCCTAGCTCTACCTCTAACTATGAGGTGTTTGTCGTAAGACACTTAATCAGAGTCTCAGTTTCCTTATCTATCAAATGGGGAGCCACAGTCCTTATCTCATTGTAATTGTGCTTATTAAGTGAGAAAATGCATGTAAACTGACACATTTGTCTGCTCAGTATTAATAACTCATGCTATTACTTGTGGGTTGCCTTACTGCCTTAATTTAGTCATGAAAAAGGAACCAAAGTTCTAAAGACTCCTTAGAAATCAGTATCAACAGTGCCTGTGACACAGTAGGAGCTGAAGAACGGTAGCTACTTTTAATATCCTTCTTTCCTCCCTCGCTTCTTTCCTTCCTTCCTTTGTTAATCCTCCCGCACACACATTTTCCTCATTGATTTTTAGAGAGAGTGGAAGGGACAGAAGGGGAGAGAGACACACACATGTGAGAGACACATTGATTGATTGCCTCCTGCATGTGGGGTCGATTCTGCAACCCAGGAACATGACCTTGACCAAGAATTGAACCTTCTGTCGGTATGCCGATGCTCTAATCACTGAGCAACACAGGGCAAGGCACTTTTAATATTCTTATTGCAATATTCTTAGACATAATTTTGCTCTAATGGGATGGATCTCAATTCATCCTTGCCTGTGTAAAACTCTCTCTCTGTGGTTTAATGTTACATTATCTGACACAGAGCCTGGCCTGGTTTCTGAAAGCCAGTCCATCACTACGCGGTTATGTGAAATGTAGCTCACTGTGTCCCGTGCAGCCGAGGGACAGTGTCCTCATGTGTGATCGCCACTCTGGCTCCCTGGTTTTACGTTCCACTAAGGTAAGTTCTTTCCCCAGCCAAGCCCTCACCTGGCAGCTGAGGGTCTGGGTCTCAGCTGTGGGGGCGGTTCGGGTGCTCTCTGCGATTCCTGTCACGTTTAATTGCAGTCTGCCCCATTGTGTCTGCCCCTATCACTGATGGGAGTCACCCGCTTCACTTCTTGGAAAAGTCAACAATCTGAATGCTGTGAGCATCACGGGATTTGGGCAGACTGAGTCTCATTTCATAAGGAGAGACAATGAGGCACCAACGTCTCCATGTATTCCCCACGGAGCAGTCCCATGGCCTAGCGTCACCTGACGTCTGTAGGGCTGAGGGCGACAGGCACACTCGACCAGCTTATGCCTCAATGTGTTCGTTTAGATTCCGCGTTGGAAATTAGTCTTGGCAGAAAAAAAATCAGTTCACTTTCTTATTGGACAAATGAAGCAAATGCAAGTTAGCACACTCAAAATAAGAGAATTGCACTTCTAAGAACATTGATATTGGACAAGTACCTGAAAACTGAGAATCCACTTAAATGACGGAGAAGGGGCGGGAACTGTGACATTGTAACTGGCCAACTTCAAACCTGCCAGCTTCTATAACAGGATGTTTGTGTGCAGTAAAGCATATTCCCTTACTCTGGAAAGCTGGAATTTCCACAGAATGTTTTTCCTTTCTTTAAAATTTTTTTTTTTAATTGATTTCAGAATGAATGGGACAGGGAGAGACAGAAACATCAATGATGGGAGATACATCATTGATCGGCTGCCTCCTGCAGGCCCCACACTGGGGACCCAGCCCACAACCAGGGCATCCAACCATGAGCTCCTGGTTCAAGGTCAATGCCCAACCTCTGAACTGCACCGGTTGGGCTCCACAAAAACATTTCACCAAAACAGCAAATTAACATGAATTAGAGAAATGGCAAACTTTATTTCTCCACTAACTATGAATATTCATAACTCAATGCTACTGGTGGGCTGTCTTACAGCATTAGCTTGAGCCACACTAAAGGAACTAAGGTCCTTAGAGAAGTGAGCTGCCCGGAGCCAAATGAACCTAGTGCCAGGTTTGGGTGAGAGAGCCAGGGTCGCAGCACATTCGGTGTTATGCTTATAGCCGATTCTTATTATTCTGACAAGTAATAAGTAATGTGCAGCCCAGTGGACTGATTTTTAGGCCCAGCTCTTAGCAGTACTGCAGTCAACCTCTCCTCAACAACCTGGTCGGTAATATCTTTTCTTTCTTCACAACTGGTGAGTGTGCAGCCACTCTGACCAGCACTAAAGTGTCTGCTAAATGGTAAGATAGGACTTCCTCAAGGATGGAAATGTAAGGAAAAATTCAGATGAAGGAGATTTAAAAAACTTCTTTAGTCATTCTGCGACTTCTTATGATGTTATAAAATTCTCCAGTTATATAAAAACTAGAGACCCAGTGCACAAAATTTATGCATGGGGGCAGGGCGGTGTGTGTTCCTCTGCCTAGCCTGCACTCTCTCCAATATGGGACCCCTTGAGGGATGTCTGATTGCCAGTTTAGGTAGGATGGAGCCTAAATGGATAGTTGGATATTCCTCTTACAATCCAGGACTGCTGGCTCCCAACTGCTCACCTGCCTGCCTGCCTGTCTGATTGCCCCTGACCGCTTCTGCCTGCCAGCCTGATCACCCCCTAACACTCCTCTGCCAGCCTGATTGACGCCTAACTGCCCTCCTTTGCCAGTCTGGTCACCCCTAACTGCCCGCCTCTGCAGGCCTGGTTCCTCCCAACTGCCCTCCCCTGCAGGCCTGGTCCTCCCAACTGTCCTCCCCTGCAGGCCTGGGTCCCCCCCAAACTGCCTTCCCTTTCAGGCCTGGTCCCTCCCAACTGCCTTCCCCTGCTGGCCATCTTGTGGCAGCCATCTTGTGTCCACATGGAAGTGGCCATCTTGTATGTTAGAGTGATGGTCAATTTGCATATCACCCCTTTATTACATAGGATAGCAGATTTATTCACTCACTCAATAAAGTTACTGAGTAGGACATGATATGGGTAGAAAAACAGGGGCCTTGACAACTTGAAATCAAAAAGTGACACAGAAGAGATTTTTAAAAATTGATTTTAGAGAGGAAGGCAAGAAGAGAGAGAAACATTGACGTGAGGGAGACACATTGTACATGCCCTGACCAGGACTGAACGAGCAGCCTAGGTACTGCCTGCCCCACACTGGGGTCCAGCCTGCAACCGAGCTCTCGACCTTCCAGTGCACGGGCCATGCTCCAACCAGTGGAGACACTCTGGGCCAGAAGAGATTTTTTAAAAATGAAAAAGTAGTTATTGAGTGCCAGAGGCACAGTTTTGCTGGAAGGTTTGACTAAGATAATAAGGAAGTTATTCCTAAAATAGTCCCCATTATATTATCACCAGCGTCGCCAGTAAGAGAAGGACCTGTCTTCAAGGAAAACCTGAGCTGGCTGAACTTCGAGCACTTCTGCTCCACAGGAGGGAAGCGAGGAAACACATCCGATCAGGGTTGCACTCAGGGGTAGATTCCTGAGATGCGGAAGCCTAGGAAAGTGGTGCTGTCCTGCGAGGTCTCACTGTGCTGCACAGGCACCTGGAACCGGTCCCACCGGCACCAAAGAGGATGCTTTCTGCGTTTGCTGTGGGATCTTCGGGGAAGGCGTCTGCACCATGCTGCCAACAGTTTTGGCAACTAACTGTGCACATTTTAAATAATGAATTTCTAAAGGCTCATTGTAATCTGAAAGCTTGGCTGTATACAATACACTGTTAAGTCTTTGATATTTATTTTCTACTGACACTAAAAATACAGGTATGTGGAGATAGAATTCCTAATTAGACACATGTCATTGTTAAACATTTCACCAGGGAAAGTTAAAAAAAAAATTCCACAAGTTTTTTGTATGTGTGTGTTTTGTGAGTTCTATTTGGCTAGAATTTTTTAAAAAATATATATTTTATTGATTTTTCACAGAGAGGGAGAGAGAGGGATAGAGAGTTAGAAACATCAATGAAAGAGAATCATCAATCAGCTGCCTCTTGCACACCCCCTGCTGGGGATGTGCCCACAACCAAGGTACATGCCCTTGACCGGAATTGAACCCGGGACCTTCCAGTCCGCAGGCCTACGCTCTACACACTGAGCCAAACCGGTTTCGGCAAGATTTTTTTTTTTAAGTTATGATATGAACCAACAGTGGAACCATGGGACTAGGTTTGGCACCTTAAGCAGCAAGCCTTCCTTCTCTTGCTAAGTGAGTGCCTCTTTATATCCTTGTGGCAAAAGCACATTAAATATACGTTCCAATTCACACACAAGTATTCCTCGCAGTGCTTTTCTCCTCCCACATACAGGAAAAACGACTCCTGAACTTTACTACTTGTCTGCGCTGCTAGCAGTGAGCAGCTTGGTTTCTAGAGGTGAGCAACAAACGTCCCTAAAACCCACCTTTGTCAAAGGCTTATGGGCCCCTCAGGGGAAGTAACAGCTCAGCTAGGACTGTCACACGGCAAAGGGAAGTCCAAGAAGCTAAGGCATCTGAAAGGCAAGAGAAAAAGCAGAGAGGGTTAGAAAGGATAGAAAAAGCCACCCTTCTCCCGTTACTGCCATGCCATTTCATTAGATTCCATTCTTTTTAAAAAATAAATCTTCATTATTCAGATTATTACAGTTCCTCTTTTTCCCCCCAATAGCTCCCCTCCACCCAGTTGATCCCACCCTCTGCCCTTACCCCGCCCCCTGTCCTCATCCACGTGTGTACGATTTTTGTCCAGTCTCTTCCCGCATCCCCCACACCCCCTTCCCCCAAGAATTGTCAGTCCACTCCCTTTCTATGCCCCTGATTCTATTATATTCACAGTTTATTCTGTTCTTCAGAATTTTTATTCACTTGATTTTTAGATTCACTTGATATTTGTTGTCACTCGTTGTTCATGGACTTGTAAGTCTATTTCTTTAACCAGGTAGGGGAAGTTTTCTGTCATTATTTCTTCAAATAGGTTTTCAATATCTTGCTGTCTCTCTTCTTCTGGCACCCCCATAATCTGGATGTTGGTACACTTGAAGTTGTTCCAGAGGCTCCTTACACTATCTTCATATTTTTGGATTCTTTTAGCTTTTTGTTTTTCCAGTTGGGTGTTTTTTGCTTCTTCGTATTTCAAATCTTTGACTTGATTCTTGGGATCCTCTAGTCTGCTGTTGGATCTCTGTATATTATTCTTTATTTCAGTCAGTGTATGCTTAATTTCTAGTTGGCCCTTTTTCATATTCTTGAGGGTCTCATTAAATTTCTTGGAGGTTTCTAGAAGATTCTTGAGTAACCTTATAACTGTGGTTTTAAACTCTATATCCAGTAGTTTGCTTTCCTCCATTTCTTTCGTTTGTGACCTGTTTCTTTGTCTCTGCATTTTGGCTGCTTCCCTGAGTTGATGGACTGGCTTTGTGGGCTGTGTCCTATAGGGCCCAGTGGGCTCAGCCTTCCTAGATCTCATTCTTCATCCTGGGTGCTTTTCTCAGGCCTGGGCTGCTCAGTCAGCATGGCAGGTCTCCTGCCTCAGATACATGCCACCAGCAGGGTGAGCCTGTCCCCGCAGCACTGCACCTGCCACTGCCAGCAAACCCATCACCATCTCCTACCCTGCTCCTCCCGAGATGAAATGACCAGCCGAACATCAGAGCTATGACAGGAAGCACATCAAAGCCACTCTTGAAAGAATGCGGCCTTTAAGCATTAATGAGCACTGACGATGGATAAAAAGGAAGAGATCAACCCAAATCACAGGGCTGACAGCACAACCAAACTCACCCCAAATAAGGACCTCCTGTTAAATACTTTCAAGACCATTATTCTGACTTTCTGAACCACCTTTTTGTTTTAGGGAAGTGACAGCAACAGTTGCATGGTTGCTCCAGAAACAAGTACTGAAAAGGAAGGAAACTATAAATCTTATTAATGAACAAAGGTTTAGTTACGAAGGAACTGTGATTCAGATTGCATGTTTGAACAAGGTCGATTCATTGCTTCTTTTTTAAAAGATTTTATTGATTTTTCACAAAGAGGAAAGGAGATAGTGAGAAACATCGATGAGAGAGAAACATAGATCAGCTGCCTGCTGCACACCTCCTTCTGGGGATGTGCCCACAACCAAGGTACATGCCCTTGACCGGAATCGAACCTGGGACCCTTCAGTCTGTGGGCTGATGCTCTATCCACTGAGCCAAACAGGTTAGGGAAATTCATTGCTTTTTTTAAAAATACAGCGGGAAATTGGAGTAAACAGAATGAAAAATAATCACAATCTCCTCCATATGGGTTACGACAATCTTGTGCATCATGACAATCAATTACTATCTAGAAAACAGCCAAGTGACACACATGGTGTTTCGTCTTCTTACTTTTTCTGTGTAGTCGCAGATGCTAAGGCATTTTAAGTAGGACCTAGATACTCACAGGTGTTCTGAATGTCTTTAGGAAGGGGAGACACCTCTATTTCCTGAGGAAAATACCTGTGTCCATTGGCAGGAGGGACAAATTCAATGTAAATATCTTCCAAGCACATGGATGACAGGCACAGACCTTCACAGTAGAAATAACTGCTTTCATCTGCTTCTCTGTTCAGGTGGGACTTGCTGGAGTGGAAGTCACTGAAACACATTCACTATCCACAACACTGGCATTTTCTAGCACCTTCTGTATCCCAGTCATATTTCGAAAACTTAGTGATTAGAAACCTGAATAATTCATACATTAACAAGGAAATAGCCATGTACAGTTTTGCTCAGCATCGGACCATGGACTGAAGGGTCCTAGGTTTGATTACGGTCAAGGGTGGCTCATGGTACTTCTTGTTAGTCACTCAAGTTTCATCTGCCCTGCATTTTCCCTACCTATTTGGAGCAACTTGCACACTGTAGGCTTCCATCTCAAGTCCAAGTTGAAGTGTTCTGAACTGTAGCTGTCAAGCAGTATTTACCCGCGTATCTCATTGTATTGTGCTTCATTTCATTTCATTTCATTTCATTTCACAGGTATTGCTTTTACTTTATTTTACCAATTGAAGGCAAACTCCTCCATAAGGAAAAAGATGACTTGCTTTATTGCGGTGCTCACTTCATTACGGTGGTCTGGGACTGAATTGCAATATCTCTGAAATGTGTCTGTATCTGGTTTCCCGTTCTGGCTCTCAGTTCTGAGGTTGTTTTCTCCAACGCTCTCTCCCATGACTACCTACCTGATACATATTTCTACAATTTCTTCTCCCCGATTCCCAGGACTTGGGTTCTATTTTTGTTTGAAGGCTGGAACCCAAACCAACTTCTCTTACTTATGCACAAGGAATACTTTTCCATTCTCCATTAACTATAAACGAGACACAAAGGTTCAGAACCACTAGATCAGATTAAATCACTAAGAAAGAAGAGCAGGCCCTAGCCGGTTTGGCTCAGTAGATAGAGCATCGGCCTGCGGACTAAAGGGTCCCAGGTTCAATTCCGGTCAAGGGGATGTACCTTGGTTGCAGGCACATCCCCAGTAGGCAGCTGATTAATGTTTCTGCCTTTCTATTCCTTTCTCTTCCTCTCTATAAAAAAAATCAATAAAATACATTTAAAAAAAGAAAAGAAAGAAGAGCAGGCAAATATACTAGTGATGCCTGTATGGTGAGCACTTTCAGCTTCAAGACTGCACACACCAAAACCGACACAAATGTCTGAATAGAATATTGTATCACCAACATGAAAATTAGGGGAAGTACACAAGAGTAAATGTTTATTCAGCAAGTTCTTCAAATGGTGAAATAAGATGTATTTTCCAGCTTTTGGTTTCGCACTGACCTTATTTGTATTGAAAGTCCCCTATTACTTAAAATGTTGGCACTTCCCTACATAGCCACATACCAGAAATTCCAGATAATTACATTAACATAATTATCACGTACTTTTACAAAGGACATTCTGTGAATTTGAAGTGTTTTGCAAGGTAAGCTACTGAACCATTCCAACCAGTATGTCAGTCTTTATTTTAATCCACATTTTTCCCGTTATAATTGACATAGTGTTTAGAGATCTAAGTAACTTATCAAATGATTACATCACACACACACACACACACACACACACACACACACACACACACCCATGGTCTAGTACACAGTTATTACGTCCTGAAGGTTGAGGTCCAAACAGTGGTTTCACACCCAAATTGTAACTCTAAAATACAACTCATGGTAAGAAGTAAGGAATTCTACCATCAGGCAGAACTGACAGGAATAATTCGTTCTGGTAGAGTTCTCTGGTAATATCAGCTGGAAGTTTACTCTGGGCGCCTGAAAAAGAAGTAGCTTTAAAGGTAACATTTCTGACGTATTTGCCAGAAACGCTTCAAAGAGATGAGCTGGGCAACAGTAGAAAATGGTTTCCACCTAATTTCTCAGTAATTTTCAAAGTGCTGCCCAACAGCTCACTGGTCTCCTTCTCCAGGGGCTCGATGCTTCTGGCTTCTATTTCTATGCGGCGTGAGTGTCAAACCACATCCAGGAAGGTGGACCTAGCATTTCCTTTTCTTTTTTTCTTTTTAAAAAAATATATTTTATTGATTTTTTTACAGAGAGAAAGAGAGAGGGATAGAGTTAGAAACATCAATGAGAGAATCATTGATCAGCTGCCTCCTGCACACCTCCTACTGGGGATGTGCCAGCAACCAAGGTACATGCCCTTGACCGGAATCGAACCTGGGGCCCTTGAGTCTGCAGTTCGATGCTCTATCCACTGAGCCAAACCGGTTAGGGCGACCTAGCATTTTCTTGATTTGGAAAAGATTTCGGAGGAAAGAGAAATCGTTCAGAACAGACTTCCTACTCTGCCTCCCACCACCTCCGCCAAGCTCTAAACGCCGCTTCTAGAGGAACTTTTATTTTATTTTATTAT
Source organism: Pipistrellus hanaki (assembly GCF_964339955.1). Taxonomy (NCBI): domain Eukaryota; kingdom Metazoa; phylum Chordata; class Mammalia; order Chiroptera; family Vespertilionidae; genus Pipistrellus; species Pipistrellus hanaki. The sequence goes on from NC_140504.1 coordinate 195,869,481, forward strand.
TTTATTTTTTCAGGGTGAACTCACCAGTTTCGAAGGTCAGAGGCAAATTGACCGAGGTTTTGGGTTCCACAGAGAGAAGAAAGAATGAAGAGGCAAGACTCCTCGCCCCAAACTTGAATGTGACCTCGCCTCGGCAACCGTTGTATCTGACCCTCAAAGAGGCCACCGCCTGGACTCCCCTCTGCTCGCCACAAAACGGGGTGCTGGGCTGACTCCCCTCGATACGAGTTTCTCACGGGCTCGGGGTGGGACTTACCATGTCCTCAGAGCAAAGCGGCCCGAGTCCTTGGGCGGGCGGCCCGCAGCCCGGACGCCAGCGAGGGGGACACCGCGGCCGCACGCTCATTGGCTCCCGGCGGCCGGAAGTGCGTGCGTCAGGCGGAAGTGCTCCCCCAGCGCGCGTCCGCCAGCCCGGGACTACCAGGTAGGCGGGGCCCCTGGCTCTTCACTCTGAGGACCAGGGCGCTGAGGCGGGGAGGGAACCCCGAAATCCTGGAGAGGTTGTCCGGGTTCTGGTCGGGGAGGGCCGAGGAGTCTCGGGGCGTTAGGTTCCCGGCGACCTCAGGCGGGAACCGGGGCCCAGCCGAGCCCGGCCGCCGCCGGACCCGTGCGGGAAGGAGCTCCACGTTCCCCCGTGGAGACAGGGTTGGGGCCGTGGCCGGGGCTGCCCCCTGACCGCGTCCGGAAGGCTGAGGTCCAAACGCGGCCCACTTCCAGCCGGAAACGGGGAAAGGCGCGCTCTCCGCCCTTCCTTTTCTGTGCCTCCTGGACTGGGCAGCTTCCCTCCAGGCGAGTCCGCGAGCGGGGTTTTCCTCGGTAACGCCCTCGCTAGGAAGCTTCTCGGAAAGGCTGCCCTCCTCCCCGTCCCCTCACGAGGCCCCCTTGATGTCTTCCTAGAAAGAGAGGGACGTGTGTTTCAATTTTCGGCGGCCCCAGTGGGAGCTATCTGGGCTGCTTTAGGCCAAGGTTATGTTTAGGGAATAAAAACTACTTGTTAATGGCTTTTCTTTCCCCAGCCAGCTCCACCCCACGGCGGTTTGTTTGCATGAGCTTCTTGTAGTTCTGATGAACAGTTTCTCTTTCTTCAAGCTTATGGCACGGGGACTCCAGGAGCTGGAGGGGTAGGCAATATGAGACCCGTCAGCCCTGTGCGGAGGGCAGAGTAATAAGAGGCAGCGGAGCCCGGTGGGCGGGGCTCAGTGGCTGAGCGAGAACCTGTGAACCTGGAGGTCACAGTTCGATTCCAGGTCAGGGGCACACGCCTGGGTTGCGGCTAGATCCCTGGTAAGGGGCATGCAGGAGGCTGCCAACCAACGATTCTCTCCCTCTCCCTTCCTCTCCGAAATAAATTAAAAAGTTTGTTGTTGTTGCTTTTTAAAGAGACAAGTGAGTATGAATGAGTAGTTTCCTCTCCAGATTAGCTTTTGAGAACCATTTCTGCCGTTTTGGTAAAAGATGCACCACCTTTATTGAAGACTAGATGGTGCCAGCGAGTTAATCTTTCTGGGATAAATCTCAGTGTAGCGCCAGGTTAAGGCTTTTAAAGTTTCTCCATCTTCCCTGAAATTTATTTAGAATAGTATTACCTCCCTAAAATATGTTGTGCCTTTATACATTTCATCCAGTTATTAAATATCGAGGCTAAGCGGAATCAGACTAATTTTCTGCTTTCAGAACTTTTACAGTTGGAGAGGCAGACACAGAAAACATGCTATAATGAACTCATATAATTCAAGGAATAAATAAGTGGTAAATAGAGAATAAGATGTGGGATGCAGGTCTGGCCAGTGTGACTATGTGGTTATAGCATAGGCTACATATGGAAGGGTCACAAGTTCGATTCCGGGTCAAGAGCATATACCTGGGTAGCTGGTTTGCTCCATGCCCTCCTGTGGGGGCACCTGCAGGAGGCAACCAATTAATGTGTCTCTCTCATATTGATGTTTCTCTCTCTCTCCCCCTCCCTCCCTTCCACTCTCTGAAAAGCAATGGAAAAAATGTTCCCAGGAAAGGATTAACAACAACAATAAAAAGCAACAACCAAAAAAAAAAAAAAAAAAAAGTGGAATGTTGTAGAAGAAGTGATCTCTTTTCGTTATTAATTTACCAATTATTTATCCAGTACTTTCTGTGTGTATAGCGTTGTGCTAGATGCTGGTTTATAAAGAATCAAAATCCCTACTCTCAAATAACTCACCACCTAGTGAGTGGGGGAAACCGAAGAAGGCATTATGGTGGAGGAGGTGGGACTTGAGGTAGACCCTTAAGACGGAAAGACCTGGGTGTGTCAGGTAGAAAAAATTCAGGATCCAAGAGAAGGATGAAAGTTGATAGCATAGCCCCAGCTGGTTTGGCTCAGTGGATAGAGCATCCGCCTGCGGATGGAAGGGTACCAGGTTCGATTCTGGTGAAGGGCATGTACCTTGGTTGCGGGCACATCCCCAGTAGTGGGTGTGCAGGAGGCAGCTGATTGATGTTTCTCTCTCATCGATGTTTCTAACTCTATCCCTCTCCCTTCCTCTCTGTAAAAGTCAATAAAAATATTTTTTTTAAAAAAAAGTAATTATTGTGATAAACACATAAGTAGAATTTAAAGTCAGGAGACAAGAGATAATAATTACAACATAATTGCAAGACAGTCTTCATATCCATCTTATATAAATCAGTAAGGGAATACAATCCAGTAGAAAAATGGGCACGTTTTCAAAGAATAAATTCATATAAAAAGTTTTTCATGCCCACACGATATTAGGTAAATACACATATGACCAGCAAGATAATACTAGGAGTGTTCTTTTTAAAAAAAATATATATATATATTTTTATTGATTTCAGAAAGGAAGGGAGAGTGAGCGAGAGAGATAGAAACATCAATGATGAGAGAATCATTGACCAGCTGCCTCCCACACACCCCTACTAGGGATCTAGCAACCTGGGCATGTGCCCTTGACTGGAATTGAACCTGGGACCCCTCAGTTCGCAATCTGAGGCTCCAACCACTGAGCCAAATCAGCTAGGGTCTAAGAATGTTCTAAGTCCTGGAACATACTAAGAATGAAAAAGAATATTATAATGAATCTGTGTTCACACCTGATCTATTTCTTTATAAATCTGTATTTTCATCTATCAAATCTGTTTAAGGTAAGATAGGCCCACTAGTGAAGACTTCTAATTAATTCATCAGGTCAGTTAAGAAGATTGCCAGGCCCTGGCCAGTGTGGCTCAGTTAGTTGGACACAATCCCATATACCAAAGGGTTGCCAATTCAACTCCCTGCCAGGGATCAGGGCGCATGCTCTGCCTGCTGGCTCCATCCCTGGTAGGGAGCATGCAGGAGGCCACTGATAGATGTTTTACTTTTGCATCAATATTTCTGTTTCTCCCCCTCTCTTCCTCTGTCTCTAAAAAAAAATTTAATTTAAAAAATATTTAAAATTAAAACACTTAGAAAAGAAAGAAAGAAAACTGCCAGGCATTTTTGTGAGGTGAGTTTAAACTTTTATATAAAAATCGATATTTTCTCTGCACACTCTCTTCCCCACACCTATAGCTGAGAAAAAGTATAGCCTATTTAAAATTTTTCTGGTATGTTGAATCATTTTGGATAACCAACTACATACTGTATGTGGGTTTATTGTTCTATTTAGAGATTAAAATGGCTTCCAGAGGAAAGACAGAGACAAGCAAATTGAAGCAGAATTTAGAAGAACAGTTGGATAGACTAATGCAGCAATTACAAGATCTGGAGGAATGCAGGTAATAGTATAATTGTATGCTGTCATGCTGTAAAAATGGCTTTTTTCTGCAGCACGATTACACACTCCATGAGTTCAGGGCCATGTGTGACTTTTACTTCTGCAGTGTTCTTCACAGGCTTTGTCTGGTGGGGAAATCCAGTCACGATAGGCTTTGGGTCATAAAGGCTGGGAAGTGAAAGTCTTTCATCTAATTACCAAGCCAGTGAGAGCTTGGACCAGATACCTGTTTCCATTTCCATTTATGTGAAGTGGAAATAGGAACACCCACCTTGTCTTCAGTATTTCAAATAACCCCAATAGGGGCTAAAATAATAAAATATCGATAGTCTGCTGCTATCAAGCTGAGAAGGTTCTACTTGAACTTCCGGTGTATTTTTAGCCTTGACTACTTAAAAGACCAAGACTGCAGCCATGGTAAATATTACAAATGAAGGAGCCAGCAAAATGCTTGGATGGAGTAGGTGCTCCATTAATAGTAACTGTTGTTATTTGTAGTAAATGTTTAATAAATGCTTTGTTTGACTGATGCATAAAAAGAGCCTCTTACTCAAATGGCAAGTACTGCATTCCTGTTGTATTTCAAGGTGCACAAAATTTACCTACCATTAATGATAATAACAGCCAGTACCTATTGCATGCTGAGCACTTTCCATATTTCATTTAATGCTCCTAGCAACCCTATACGGAGGGCACTATTATTATCTTTAGTTTGGGGATACTGAAAATGAGGCTTTGCTATGCTAACTATCTTGCCCAAGTTTATACCATTGATTAATAGACTGCCTAAAAGAAAGTTTTTGCCCTAACCGGTGGATAGAGCATAGGCCTGTAGACCGAAGGGTCCCAGGTTCGATTCCGGTCAGGGGCATATACCTTAGTTGCAGACACATCCCCAGTAGGGAGTGTGCAGGAGGCAGCTGATCAATGTTTCTCTCTCATCAATGTTTCTAACTCTCTATCCCTCTCCCTTCCTCTTTGCAAAAAATCAATTGAAATATATATACTATATATTTTAAGGTATATATTGATTTTTTAAATATATTTTTTTATTAAATTATTATTTTTGTACATATACCAATCCCCCCCGTCCCGTACATACCCTTCTCCCCAGAGTTTTGTGTCCATTAGTTGTTTTTTGTTTTTTTTTTAATTTTTATTTTATTTTATTGATTTATTCACAGAGAGGAAGAGAGAGGGATAGAGAGTTAGAAACATCGATGAGAGAGAATCATCGATCAGCTGCCTCTTGCACGCCCCCCATTGGGGATGTGCCCACAACCAGGTACATGCCCTTGACCGGAATCGAACCCGGGACCTTTCAGTCCACAGGCCGACGCTCTATCCACTGAGCCAAACCGGTCCCGGCTTGTGTCCATTAGTTGTACTTATATGCATGTATACAAGTCCTTCGGTTGATCTCTTATCTCCCCCAGATCTCCCCAACCTCCCTACTGTAATTTGACAGTCTGCTTGTTGCTTTACTGTCTCTATATCTATCTTTTGGTTCTTCAGTTTATAATGTTCTTTATCATCCATATATAAGTGAGGTCATGTGGTGTCTCTCTTTCATTGACTGGCTTGTTTCACTCAGAATGATGTTCTCCAATTCCATCCAGGTTGCTGCAAACAATGAGAATTTTTTCTTTTTTATGGCAGCATAATATTCCATTGTGTAAATGTACCATAGTTTTTGGATCCAATCATCTGCTGTATATATTGATTTTTTACAGAGAGGAAGAAAGAGGGATAGAGAGTTAGACATCGATGAGAGAGAAACATCGATCAGCTGCCTCTTGCACACCCCTTAATGGGGATATGCCCGCAACCAAGACACATGCCCTTGACCAGAATTGAACCTGGGACCTTTCAGTCTGCAGGCCGATGCTCTACCCACTGAGCCAAATCGGTTTTAGCTAAAATATATATATTTTTTTTAAAGAAGTTATTATGTGATTTAAGTGTGCCACATTTTGATAAAAGAAAAATGTTTAGTTAACCACATTGCAGCAAAATGCCCACATTTTTAATATCTGAATACAACCATCGTTAGTATTTTGATATTTTTAGACTTTTTCCCCAAGATATTTTTTGTAAATATATGTATCTGAAGTCTTAGTGTACAAATACTAACATTGCTGTTTGCACTTGGAACCCTGTGTTTTATATGTTATATTCACTGAACTTCAGAGAGGAACTTGATGCAGATGAATATGAGGAAACCAAAAAGGAAACGCTGGAGCAACTAAGTGAATTTAATGATTCACTGAAGAAAATTATGTCTGGAAATATGACTTTGGTAGATGAACTAAGTGGAATGCAACTGGTAAGCATAATTACTTACCTAGATGATACAGTTAGGTCATTTCTTTCTTCTTTCTTTTTTTTTTTTTTTTTGTATATTTAAGATAGAAAATTTATCCTATTTTTAGGTTTAACTTCTAGGTGAGTGTCCTCTTGCGGATAAAACAGCATATGCTTCCAGATTTTTATTTAGTTACTAGAGGCCCACTGCACAGATTCATGCACCGGTGGGGTCCCTCGGCCTGGCCTGCAGTGATAAGGCCAAAATCAGCAGTCTGACACCCCCCAAGGGTCTCAGATTGACATCCCTCAGGCCGAGGGACCCCACCAGTGCATTATCAAGCAGGGAGATATGGGAGGTTTGCCAGCCTGGGAGGGACTGCAGGAGGGCTCCAGGGAGTGTCCGGTCTGTCTCCCTGAGTCCTAATCAGCTGGACCCCAGTAGCAAGCAAGCCTACCAGTTGGAGCATTTGCCCCCTGGAGCGGTTGAGCGACCTTAGCATATCATTAGAATATTACATTTTGATTGGTTGAATGGACAACCAGACACTTAGCATACTAGTATTAGGCTTTTATTATATAGGATATACTTGACTCCAGTGACATGCACAGAAATAGCAAATGGAAACTAAAATTGTAACAATATTTGATAATTGAAGACCCATCCATCAATTGCAACATCTGATTCATTGGAATATTTCGGTTAGTTTCCCCCTTGTATTTCTAGGCTATCCAAGCAGCTATCAGCCAGGCCTTTAAAACCCCAGAGGTCATCAGATTGTTTGCAAAGAAACAACCAGGCCAGCTTCGGACAAGGTTAGCGGAGGTAAAGTTTCTTTAAATTGATCCAAATGTTATGTGTATTTTTTTTTTTTCTTAGCCCAACAATTTGCTCATGTTTTTCAAAAGTTTAAAAATTGATCAGTTGAGAATGTACAGCACCAAGAGTGAACCCTAATGCAAACTGTCTCAGTGTAGATTCATCAGTTGAAACAGATGTCCCATTCTGGTGGGAGAGGTTTGTAATGGAGAGGCAAGAGGCATATGGGAAATCTCAGTTCCTTTCACTCAATTTACTGTGAACCTAAAGCTGCTCTAAAAAAGTCCATTAAAAAAAAATGGTCAAAATTAGTCTTTGAACAGTTACTGTTGATTTTGAATATAGAAGGTTAAACAGCAAGTGGCAGTTTAAATTGCTACTGACCACTTCTACTTGAACTCTACCGGTGAGGTTTTACTACTTCCTTCTGGAGCTCTGAGTTGAAATCCCATCTAGAATTCATTGCATTGCTTTGTGTGTGTGTGGCCTTTCGCACCTAAGAATTTCAAATGCCTTTATAAACCTGATATTTGAAGAAGTCTGTTTTTTTTGTTTTGTTTTGTTTTTTTATAAATATATTTTATTGATTTTGTACAGAGAGGAAGGGAGAGAGATAGTTAGAAACATCGATGAGAGAGAGTCATCGATCAGCTGCCTCTTGCACACCCCCTACTGGGAATATGCCCACAACCAAGGAACATGCCCTTGACCGGAATCGAACCCGGGACCTTTCAGTTCCCAAGCCGACGCTCTATCCATTGAGCCAAACCGGTTTTGACTGAAGAAGTCTGTTTTTAAACTTGATTGTAATTAAGGCATTAATGGTTATTCGCAAGCACTGGTAGTTCAGTAGGATAGTGGTTAGGAGTATGGACTTAGGTCAGACTGGCCTGGGTTTGTATTCCTGCTCCATGTAGAGATATGTGACCTTGGAGAAGTTATTTTGTTCTGACTCTTGTGCCTCAATTTCCCCACCTGTAAAAAAAATGGTGATAGCCGAAACCAGTTTGGCTCAATGGATAGAGCGTCGGCTTGGGGACTCAAGGGACCCGGGTTCGATTCCGGTCAAGGGCATGTACCTTGGTTGCGGGCATATCCCCAGTAGGGGGTGTGCAAGAGGCAGCTGATCGATGACTCTCCCACATCGATGTTTCTAACTCTCTATCTCTCTCCCTTCCTCTCTGTATAAAATCAATAAAATATATATTTTTTTAAAAATGGTGATAATAATAGTTTCTCCCTCTTATGGTTGTTATAAGGATTAAATGAAATAATATATATAGAGCATGTATTATGTGTAATACGTAGTATATACAAAACACACAGAATAGTGTATATATATATACTGTTATATGTATATATAATAGTGTATATATATATAGATATATAGATATATATAGATAGATAGATAGACAGACAGATAGAATAGTATATACTATCACTGTTTCTGGTGGTAAAGGCAATATTTAACCCAAGTTCCAGGAGACTTGATACCAATGCCCTCATTCAGTTTAATGAGTTCTTAGAGGATAGATCCTCTCTAAAGGAAGCTGTTGCCTTACTAATTCCTAATCCCTAAACTCTACTACTAAACAGTTTGTAACTAAAACTGATTATGATTAGCATTAAGATTTATTAGAACTGTGGAATAGTATTTCTATCATGTTTGTCTTGAATTGTTTCTATAATTCCTTATAATATTAATCACCAGAGGATATTTTTAAAAAAAGAGGACCTGAAAAGCTGTATTTTACACATAGAATGTTTGCAGCTTAAATACCATTTGCTTTGTGTTCATCCTTGTAGATGGATAGAGATCTCATGGTTGGAAAGCTGGAAAGAGACTTGTACACTCAACAGAAAGTGGAGATCCTAACAGCTCTCAGGAAACTTGGAGAGAAGGTACCTGTGTTTAATTTAATACAAGATAGCATTAGCCATAGAGAAAAGGTGTAGAGTATTTGGCACAGAACTTCTTGATCTGCGATCTAGTTTATGGTCCTGGGGCATTCTTAGCAGAGGTTCCTGGAACTGCTTGTTAAAATTGGAACCCACTCCCCTGGACTTGTTTTGTTTTGTTTAGCTGACTGCAGAGGATGAGGCCTTCTTGTCAGCAAATGCAGGTGCTATTCTCAGCCAGTTCGAGAGAGTCTCTACAGACCTCGGTGAGTATCTCATATTTCTGAAAGTTGGACATGGATTACTGTCCAATAGACAGATAGTGTAGGTGAGATAACATGATGGCCTTCTCAGATTGAGTTTAGAGGTAAAATCAGAATTGTGTTCTTAATAAATCCCTTTTATTGAGTGTATTTCACAATACTTTATAATTAATTAAATTAATATAGCCTAATGCTTTAAGAATATTTGTCATCTAAATGTAAATATAAAAGTAAACTAAATTTTTATCATTTGTAACCAATAAGAGACCCTTGGAGCTGATTGTTTGTGTGGAGGGGAAGGAAATTGGGATGGCAAGGGGAAAGCTTAGGGGAATGCACTGGTAACGGAAGCGAATTTTATTTCTGTTTCAATATGTATGTGATACGTTTTTGCCTCTTTACCTAGAATTATAAATGCATTTGAAACGACCTTTTCATCTTCATTTATGTGTCTCTCTCAGGCTCTGGAGACAAAGTTCTTGCTTTGGCAAGTTTCGAGGTTGAAAAAACAAAAAAATGACGCGGTGTAGAAGCTCGGGATGGTGATCACATTCTTGTCGTAAATGGCATGTTTCTTCTGGGGATTTGGAGTCATTGCAAAGAAACCAAGAGATTCTTCAAGTTCATTCATAACCTAAGAAAAGGTGACAAACATACCTGTGGCTTCTGTTTCTGCCCTTCATCACTGTGCTTTCTGTAGGGCAGTCTGCTTGAATGACCCTGGACTTGGTGGGATGGAGGGATCACTAGACCTATCCATTATGATTTGTCTGTTAAAAGAGAATATAGAAAGTAGTTTTTTGGGTTTTTTTAAGGCCCTTTGGTTTTAGGTGCTGATAGTAAATGAAACGATATGAACTCATGATTCTCTTCTGCTCAGAATTTATCCCCTCTTGTGTTGGAATGAATAGTGTAGCAACAACATTAATAGACCTCATAAGTGTTCATAGAATTTTAGAGTCCTAAGTGATCTTAGAAGTCATTTTCACTTAATAAACAAGGAAACCGAGGCTCAGAAAGAAAGTGACTTGCTTAAAGTCACATCAGAGAGTTGGGGATACAACTTGGGGGTCCAAACTCCCCATTTTGTGTCCATTGAAATGTTTTTTTCAATGTCTGCTGTTCTTTGAAAGTAATTAACATGTATTTGTACAAGTCCATGTTTATGGAAAGTCCATGTCCTAACAAAAAGTAGTCACAGAGGGACCATTCCCCAGCCTGTAAGTTTCCTGATGAATAGGGGCTATTGTTCCTCTGAGTTTGGAGCTCGGGACAATGGCAGCCCTGTTGAGTCTCCTGCAGTAACTTAACCTCCTGCGCTGTTTCACCGGGGGAGGAATTGGAAGCGGCAGCTCGGCCCTCCCTGTGTGTGACCTCTTTGCCGAAAGCCGTTGGGTGGTGACTGCAAATTTCTGTTTACTAGTCAGCTTTTGGAGAAACACGAAGTAAGTTCAGAGGAAAAGCAGGTTTCCCTCCCGAGTGTTTACATCTCTGTGTATAGATTTCCCCACTTGCATGTGTGTTGTTTCCTAGGCTCTGACTATTTTATAGTTTTTTCATATGTTTCTCAATACTCTTTTTTTTTGCACTTTGTACAAATTAAAATATCTTTAAAGCTTCATATAAACTGTAAACTCAACTAGGTGCTCTGTCAACTAGACAAAATAGGGGAACTCAGATACATGAATGCCTTATTTGGAGCTTTTAATGGGTAATTTTTCATATATTGGTTTATGATGGCCAACAACCCATTGAAATTGAGACAAACCAAGAAAAAGCAAATTACCTGCTCTTCATCTAGGGCTCTCTGGCCAATCATCATTACTTCATTATTGTGTATTTTTGTTTTAACTGAGGTGAAATTCACATAACATAAAATTCATTCACCATTTTAAAGTGCACAGTTCAGTGGCAGTTAGTCCAGCCACGGTATTATACAATCACCACCACCATTTAGTTCTAAAACATTTTCATCAGATACAACCCATCCCCTGCTAGCCCTGAAGCCACCACTAATTTACTTTCTATCTCTCTGGATTTACCTACGCTGGATATTTCACATAGGTACATTCGCATAGCATGTGACCTTTGTGTCTGGCTTCTTTCAGTTAGCGTAATATTTTTGAGGTTAAACCACATCAGTATGTCATTCCTTTCAACAGGAAAAGCATTCCCTTGCATGGGTGCCATATTGTGTTTTTCCATTTATCTCTTGATGAACATTTTCTCCACTTACTGGCTATTGTGCTATTAACATTTGTGTGTAAGTACTTGTGTCAGTACCTGTTTTCAGTTCTTTTGGATGTAGTACGTAGGAATGGCATTGCTGTGTTATTGTTTTAAGCCTTAGCAAGCTTCCCCCTTCCCCTCCAGTAGTAGGATGAGGAAAAGTAGCAATATTCTGTATTTAAAAGGGGCCTCGATGAACCCAGGGTCCTGAATTTTGGTTCCCCTTAAACTTCCTATATCAACATCAGTAAAATCTTTTGTCATTAACCACAGTAATATAGTCATTTTATAAGTAATAACTAGTACTCAATTTAAGATTAATCTTCCTTTAAAAGAGGTCAAGTTTGCAGTGCTAGCAAGACACTGCCATCATGGCCATGAGATCTTTGATAGGTTACTTCAGCTTTTCGAGCCTCTTTTTCCTCTTCTGTTCAGTGGGGATAATAGGACCTACCCCACAGGATTACTGTGCGTTCCCCTCTCTTCCTTAGTGCAGAAAGAAGTTTTGAATTAGCTTTAATCCACCACTATACAGTTCTTTCAAGGGCATATGATATATTTTGTTTCACAAATTTGATATTTAATTCAGAATAATAATTTGAAAAATAAATAATTCGAGAGTTCTATACAGCTGTAGTTATTAAATGACTTGCAAACTGTGTTTCCCGCTCATATTTTGCTATTTCTAATCTTCTAGACCTCTTGGGAGGTCTCAAACTGCAATAACTAAAGCTGAGGCAGCTAACTTTTTTACATCCTTGGGTCAAGCTAATATTTTCATGAACAGAATTCTTGTTTTTTTTCTAAGAACTGGAGGAAGCACAGTCAATTCCAATGAGCAAGTGTCCAACTGGGCTGTTTAATGAAATCTAGTAATTTAAAACAATCCCTGTGCTCCAATGCTTTGTTTTATCCTTTGAGAGGTAAGCTAAGTATTCTAGGTGGCCGGTAGAGGCAGAAACCGAGAAATAGAAGGCGTTGTTCTCAGGAAGGAGCTGGAGTTGGGACAGATGGATTGTTAACTCTGATTGTTGAGTCTTTTATTGAAGATACTCAGCCAAGGATAGTCATCTTAGGAAAAAAAAAAAAAAAAAAAAAAGACCGCACATAACCATTGCTGGGGTATCTTATTACAGTGAATGATGGCATGTTTGAAATTATTACAAAAAAAAATAAATAAATAAACCCAGACCATTTTGCCTACAGCTTTTCAACCACTTTCTTATCTGTCTTTTTTTTTCCCTTCTTTTTTTCTTCTTATTCTATTTATTATTAGGACCAAAGAATTCTCTTCTTAGCCTCTGAAAATGTTTTCCAGCATTAATATGTAAATTGGAACTGCCAGCATTCCCACAGACCCCTGAACAAGTTGTAATCGCTCCCAATCTGTCTGGCCTGGAGTTAAAAGGTTTAGAAACTGGGTTAACCAGCATTTAATATTTTCATTACGTCACAAACACACAGGTTAAAATACAGCTGTCTATGTTCCCCTAGAATATGGCTTTTGACCTCCTAACTGACTTTCTTTCTGAAACCCTCCCTCCCTGCTAACACTGATAGCCCAGCGGAAAGACTGTAATGCTGACAGGCCTCAGACACAAGGGGTCAGCAGTGTTCCCAAGAGTCCACACGGGAGTCCATGCTGTTGCAAGCAAAGGATTAGGCACGTTGAGAGGTTTGAGGCTGCCAGTGAGAAGCTTTCTAACGCTTGTTTTCCTCTGAGATGACCACATTTCTTACAGCTGCAGACAGTGGACTGCAGTTAAAAATAACTAAGCTAGTATAAAAAATTACTTTCTGAAAGTAAAGGTGGTCAAGGAGAACCACCAATTTTCTTTTGAGTTAGAAAGGAGGGAGATAATGTTAGTAGGGTTCTTTGTAAAGTTATGCATCAGCTACAGATCTCTGCACCTGACTTCTGGCAACTGCAACTATGACCATGAATTTTTAGGCCTTCCCACAAGAATTTGTGATTTAAAAAAATATATATTTTTATTGATTTCAGAGAGGAAGGGAGAGGGAGAGAGAGAGAAAGAAACATCAATGATGAGAGAGAATCATTGATTGACTGCCTCCTGCACGCCCCCTTTTGGGGATCAAGTCCACAACCCAGACATGTGTCCTTGACTGGAATTGAACCTGGGACCCTTCAGTGTGAAGGCCAATGCTCTATCCATTGAGCTAAACCAGCCAGGGCTGATTTTTTCTTTTAGAATAATTTCAACACATGGGGTAGGAGTCTAAGTTATCTTAATTGTGTCTGTTTATACTAAAATGTCTTAGCAGGAGGGGTACTTTGCTTTTTGTTACTGTTCAATCGTCATATCACACATAGGTATTCTTTCCTGTAAGAGGAGATTAATGTTTTTTGGCTTATGTTCCCTTAAGCCTGATGTTACTCCTCCAATACTCCTAAATCAAGCCAAGCTGAAAACTGAAACAGTTATCCCCAATGATAATCAAAGAGATAGGTAATTTAGGCAAAAGCAGATATTGGGCCTGGATTAGATGGTAACGATTGCCTTAACCCTGATTTGATAATGACCTTAGAGAATGTTGTGCTTTTATTATTTCTTTAGAAGAAAAGATAACCTGCCTGGCTGAGAGTTCAGTTAGTAGGAGCACTGTCCTGATGTGCATGTTTGTGATCCCCAGTAAGGGCACATATTTTTAAAAAGAAAAAACAGCCCAAACTGGTTTGACTCAGTGGATAGAGCCTTGGTCTGTGGACTGAAGGGTCCCAGGTTCGATTCCAGTCAAGGGCTTGTACATTGGTTGTGGGCACATTCCCCAGTAGGGGATGTGCAGGAGGCAGCTGGCCGATGTTTCTCTCTCACCGATGTTTCTAGCTCTCTATCCATCTCCCTTCCTCTCTGTAAAAATCAATAAAATATATTTAAAAAACACAAAAAAACAAATAACTTTGTTAGCATCTCAAATTGGACATACATGAAGTTCATTCCAGGTCTTGGAAAATTGCACCTTGGATTTGGTTTATAAAGCTCTGAGCATATACTCATTTATTTAAATATTTTGTTTCATGTTTGCTCATGAAAGGAACGTTTGTACATTTGGAGCAAACAGGTGAACTCTCAGTCCCTTAGCCCCAGCCTGTGGCACTTCTTTCCATCCCGCCACAGGTATGGCGATTCGTTCCTCCGCAGGAAAATGGCGTGAGCAAGACCCCACGTAAAGGAGTGGAGATAGATATGCCTAAATCCGCTTTGCATTCTTTTTAAAAATATATATTTTACTGATTTTTTACAGAGAGGAGGAGAGAGGGATAGAGAGCTAGAAACATCGATGAGAGAGAGATATCGACAGCTGCCTCCTGCACACCCCCTACCGGGGATGTGCCCGCAGCCAATGTACATGCCCCTGACCGGAATCGAACCTGGGACCCCTCGGTCCGCAGATCGACGCTCTACCACTGAGCCAAACCGGTTTCGGCCACTTTGCATTCTTAGAAAGTGAGGGCTCTGTCTTTCAGCTTGAGAACTTGGAGGGAAATGAGAGCTGTGAGCACGTGCTCACTCGTGTGCATGCCTCTTCTGGAGTCTGACTTTTGCCACTTGTGACCTCCCACAATGCTGCTCTCGCCAGAGTGGGAGGTTGGTTGTGCCAGGTTAATTTTGTTCCAATCAGAGCACCAGACAGGGATGTGCTCTAGGCCCTTTTGGTTTAAAAAAACCCAAATGTGCTTTTCCCTGGTGGGGATTATATCCTGCAATTTATGAGAAGAAATCATGTTTTGGAAAAATCTTAATGACAGTGTGGGAGCAGGGAAAGTTTCTATCTGCTACCTCTCTGGTTATGCCATCCTTCCTCAGACATTTACAGAGGGCTGATGTATGCAGACACGATACTTGGCTCTTTTTGTCACATTTTCTAAAATGGATACTGGATGGAATCCTTTTTTTAAAAAATGAGACTCTTAAGTGTTTATATAGATAACAGCTATCCAGCTGCATTGCCGAGAGGTTTATTTTACAGTGATAAAATTGTGTGTTACATAGACCTCACAATAAACAAAGTTGTTACTCTTTCATAGTTAGCTGGGTTCTTAGAAACATTATTTCAGCTGTGTATCTATATAGAATAGTATGCTTGGAAATAATCCTGATCTATACAATTTGATCTAAGTGATCTCTTTGAACTCTGATTTTATCTCATCTTTTAATCAACCTTGTAAACTGTATGTCTCATTAAAATATTTATGTAATTAAGTTGTTTTGGAGAATATTAAATGGAGAAAAAGTTGGACTGCTACTGTAAGGGAGGGAAAATATCTTTCCTCTCCCCTTTTATGTTCTTGGCTGAGATTCCTATAACAAAAGACAGATTAACAAGAGAAAATCTACTTAACGTAAGTTTTATGTGACATGGGAGTCTTCATAAAGAATTGAAGACCCAAGAAACAAACCTGAGTGTTTTTATGCTAGCTTTTAAAAAAAAATTTAATTCTCACCCAAATATACGTTTATTGATTTTTTTAGAGAGAAGGAGGGGGAGGGAGAGAGAGAGAAGCATCCATCTGAGAAACATTGATTGGTTACTTCCCATACGCACCCTAATCTGGGATCAAACCTGCAACCTAGACATATGCCTTTACCGGGAATTGAATCTGCAACCTTGAATCTACACTCCAACCCACTGAGCCACCCAGCCAGGGCTATGTTAGCTTCGATGAAGAACGGAAAGTCATGGAAGATGCGACAGGGCAAAGGCCAGCTAAATGTAGTAAACAGGAAAACTTAACATCTTTTGTTCAGATTCCCCTTCGTCCCGTATCTTCGGGAGGTAAGGTTCTCCTTTCCTCCGGCTATTGGGAAGGCTTTATGACCTGTTTCAGGGGAAGGTCGAAAATCCTTCCTGCCCCTGTCACGTCTCAAACTCCTTCGTCTTAAAATGCCAACATGCCAGATTTTGGGGCATGTCCTGAACCTCTTCATTCCATTTCTTTTTTCTTTCTTTTTCTTTTTTTTTTTTTTTTAAATGTATTTTATTGGTTTTGTACAGAGAGGAAGGGAGAGATACAGAGAGCCAGAAACATCGATGAGAGAGAGTCATCGATCAGCTGCCTCTTGCACATCCTCTACTGGGGATATGCCCGCAACCAAGGCACATGCCCTTGACCGGAATCGAACCCGGGACCCTTCAGTCCCCAAGCCGACGCTCTATCCATTGAGCCAAACTGGTTTCGGCTTCATTCCATTTCTAATACTAATTCTGCCATTCTTACACTAAATTTTTACCCCACTTTCTCATGTCATCTTCCAACTATTCACATAGACATTTTTGTGAGGAATGGTGATTAACTATATAAATTACTTTGAAACTACAATATAAGGAACTGTATAAAAGCCAAAAAGTACCACTTGTATTTAAAATCTTAAACATTTTAAGATTAATAAATAAAATGGAGGCATTATGTTTGGTTTCACTAAAGGAAGCTTGTGTTCATATTTCTAGATCCTTGAAGTAATGGGAAATAAAGATCATAGTATGAAATTAATGTGGTGGAAGCAGAAGGCACATTAAAACTGGCCCCTCCAGCTCCTTCAGACACTGTAGCCCCTTTGGCTCGCTGCTTCCGTCTCCTACTCGGAAAAGAAATTAAGTGGAAATTGCCTGCTCAGAGTTTTAAAAAGTCACCAGTGTCACCTGTGTGCTTTCTTAAGGACTCACTCCTCTTCTCTGCGAGCTGTCTTCTGTTCTTTCCTAAGTGAGCTTTGCTACTTATTGGTGAAATGAGTGTCCCTTTCTTTTCTGTCCGCATTTAGCCACCAATTAGTAAGATGAGCAGAAACGCCGCATGCTGAGCGCTGTGCTAGGGGCGCGGAAGAGGCTGACACCACATGCTGCAAGCTATAAAAGTGCCTTTTTATCTGCCAGGAGAGGTCCTCCATAGGTTGCTCTGCCCCCCCGGAGCCTGGAGCTATTTCAGTCTAACTACTCATTAAAGTCCATCTGAGACATTGCTGAGGCCTTTGGATTCTTTAAGTGAATTGCCTCCACTTGAATTCAGCTAAAAATAGTTCACTTTTACTCCCCACAAGCTTCCCCCGAGTTACATGAACTCTCCCCTCAGCCTCCCACCCCACCCAAAGTATTGATGTCCACAGCAAGGCCAGCTTCTTATTAAAGACCCAGGACTATTGCTGTGAACACATGCCTCACTGCAAGAAGGGAAGGGAGGGAAGGACCCAGCGAAAGCCGAGCCCAAGAATTTGAGATAAATCAGGACTGCCCCACTAGTGTGGCCCTGGTGAGTGTCAGCCCATGAACCGAGAGGTCACTGGTTCAATTCCTGGTCAGGGGACATGTCTGGGTTGTTTCTATCCCTCTCCCTTCTCTAAAATCAATGAAAATATATTTTAAAAAGAAACCAGGACTTTGGTAAACACACACACAACCACAGATTTTCTTTCCCCTCAAATAATATATTATTTTTAAAAGGAAAACCCAAGCCCTGACCGGTTTGGCTCAGTGGATAGAGCATGGGCCTGTGGACTGAGGGGTCCCAGGTTTGATTCCAGTCAAGGGCATGTACCTTGGTTACAGGTACTTCCCCAGTAGGGGGTGTGCAGGAGGCAGCTGATCAATGTTTCTCTCTCATCGATGTTTCTAACTCTCTATCTCTCTCCCTTCCTCTCTGTAAAAAAAAAAAACCACAATAAAATATGTAAAAAACAAAAACAAACAAACAAAAAAAAACGAGCCCTGGCCTGTTTGGCTCAGTGGATAGAGTGTCAGTCTGCGGGTTGAAGGGTCTTGGGTTTGATTCTGTTCGGGGGCATATACCTTGATTGTGGACACATACTCAATAGGGACTGTGCAGGAAGCAGCTGATAGATGTTTCTCTCTCAATGTTTCTAACTCTCTATCCCTCTCCATTCCTCTCTGTAAAAATTCAATAAAATATATTTAAAAAAAAGAAAACCCAAATTATATATAAAATTGATAGAGAGTATATAGTAATGTGCCAACCCATCCAAATAAATTACCTACTATGCCTTTCCATTTGGAAAATATTGTAGACTTTGTAGGTAGCTTGGAGCCATGGGCAGAAGAGTGAGCATTTCTGTGCAAGATGGAGTTGGCCCTGATGGGAGGAAACTCATCTCTTATTTTACTTAGAAATAAGTGCAAAAATGGATCGATTTATTTATTAAAACTTGTAAAACCACATTACTGCATGTGCTTCTGATCACCTACAAATCATATATGTTCTGCATCCACAGACCCAATGAAAAAAATTGGGGTCAAAGACCCTAAACTGTTCTGTAAATGATCAAAGTAATTCTAGACTGGAAATATTACACCAGTTTTCCATCGCATCTGTCAAGAGTTTGGAGGAAAGTAAAGCTCTTGTTTGGGAGCTAGAGCAATGTGGCTTAAGATGAGGAAAGCAAGACTACCATTTATGTAGTTTCCATCAGAATGGAAAACTACATAAATGGTAGTTTTTTGTATTGATCAGTATTTCAATTTTTTTGTATTGATCAAGTATTTCCTTGATCATAACTGCTTTGATATATTAGAGTGTTACTCAACAAATATTCACACCTCCCTCCCTTGGGGTGGAATGTACTTCCTCATCCCATTGTTTAGGGCCTGGCCAAGGGAATGTTTGTGGATGTGACTCCTGGAGAGGTCTTCAGTGTGCGTCCACAGTTTGGCTTGGGACTCTCTCTTCTGCCGTCCATCAAAAGAGGAATATGACCCAGATAGCATCTAGTCCAAAGAGAATGAGGGGACATGTGGAGCAGACAATCCCAATCTTCAGCTAAACCCTGCTGACCCCAACCCAGCCCAGCAGTCATAGTCAGCCCGTAGCCTGAAATAGCCCACACTAGGCAATTCACAGATACCTGAGCAAAAAAACAAATGCTTGTTTAAGCCACTGAGTTTTGAGGTGGTTTGTTATGCAGCAATAACTGACTGATACACCATTCTTGTTCCTTTTTAGTCTATTCTCCATGCTAAAGCCATAGTCATCCTAGCCTATTTAATAAAGAGGGAATATGCTAATTTATCCTCATGCCATCACAAAATGGCATCGTCCACAGCCAATAAGGAGGGAATATACTAATTGTTGCCACTCCCTCAAAGATGATGGTGCCCACAGCCAATGAGGAGGGAATATGCTAATTGTCACACCCTCAAAGATGGTTGTGCCCAAAGCCCCCCAGGGCCGGCCAGAGGCACAAGCAAGCCTTGGATATCGGCTGCCCAGCTGCCCAGGGCTGGCCAAGGCTTGCACTGCCAGCAGTGGCAGCAGCAGAGGTGTGATGGGAGCATCACTTTTTCCCTGATCGCTGGGTTGCCTCCTGCCCCTGAGTGCTCCCAGACTGAGAGGGGGCAGGCTGGGCTAAGGGACCCCTCCTCCAGCACTGGGTCTCTAGTTTATTTAAAAACAAATCCAACCATGCCACACCCTTATTTAAACCTTTCAATAGT
Source organism: Pipistrellus hanaki (assembly GCF_964339955.1). Classification (NCBI taxonomy): domain Eukaryota; kingdom Metazoa; phylum Chordata; class Mammalia; order Chiroptera; family Vespertilionidae; genus Pipistrellus; species Pipistrellus hanaki. Next base: position 195,889,214 of record NC_140504.1, read on the forward strand.
TCTCATTACTTTCGGAATAAAGACCTATGGAGCTCTCTAGATTTTTATGTATAACTAGAGGCCCGGTGCACAAAATCTGTGCACTTGAGGAGGGGAGGTCCCTCAGCCCAGCCTGTGCCCTCTCGCAGTCAGACATCCTTAGTACTGCTGCGGAGGTGGGAGAGACTCCTGCCACTGCTGCTGCACTTGCCAGCCATGAGCCTGGCTTCTGGCTGAGCGGCGCTCCTCCTGTGGGAGCACACTAACCACCAGGGGGCAGCACCTGTATTGAGCATCTGCCCCCTGGTGGTCAGTGAGCATCATAGTAATGGATCATTCTGCCATTCAGTTGATTTGCATATTAGCCTTTTATTATATAGGATAAAGTCCCACATACTCAGAGCTGGAGCTATGAATAAGGCATGTAATTCCAGCTGGTGCCATAGCAAATGTGAGGGGTAAGGGTACGCCTGCCTTTCATAGTGACCTCAGAGCCTCTTCGTGGAACTGCAGCCTTGAATGCACATTGCAAAGGGGCATCAGTCAGCATTGTGCAGGGTCGTGTGAAGTCATCCGAACTAGCTCTCACCCCGAACTGCCATTTGCAGCTGCTGGTGACAGAGGCTCTGCCCTAAGCCACTTTTTAGGAATTGTATTTTCTCCCTGACTGTATTTTTCAATGTACTTGGGTGTTTAAGCCTGTGAGTTTTTATGTCCTTTCGGTGATGTTTCAGTCTTATGTCCTCTTCTAACATCAGGAAAGTGCCACTGTGTGTTTGCAGTCTTATTGTGTAACCAGCCTACCATGGCTTCCGTGTACAATACAGTCATTAATATTGTGCAAGTGTAAGACACTTCCGTTATGAAAGCAGTGTTTGGAAAGTAAGAAATCATTAAAATGGTTATAAAATACTAAAAAAAAGACCTATGAAGTTCTCTAGGATCCGGGCGTGGCATCTGCCCGCCTCACTGGGGCCCCTTTCCCCATCACTCTGCACGCCAGCCACCTGGCTTTCTCACTCAGTTGTTGGATGTCACCATGCTCTCTTCTCTCCTCATTGCCACTGTGTGCTCTCCCCACTCTGTCTGGTTAACTCCTACTTACACCTCAAGTGTAAGCTTCAGTGTTACTTTCCCATAGAAGCTATTTAAAAAAAAAAAAAAAAAATATATATATATATATATATATATATATATATATATATATATATATATATATATATATATTTTACTGATTTTTTTTTACAGAGAGGAAGGGAGAGGAATAGAGAGTTAGAAACATTGATCAGCTGCCTCCTGCACACCTCCCACTGGGGATGTACCTGCAACCAAGGTACATGGCCTTGTCTGGAATCGAACCTGGAACTCTTTTTTCAGTGTGCAGGCTGACGCTCTAGCCACTGAGCCAAACCAGTCAGGGCAGTAGCTCTTCTTGATGCAAGGTTTGATTCCCAATTATATGGTCTCCCAGCCCATCCTATTTCAGCTTTTAGAATTCAACTACAGTTGCAATGATTTATTCAGTTCTGTAACTCATAGGTGTCTGTCTTACCCTTTATCAGGACAAGGACAATATGTGTCTGATTTGCACTTTATCCCTTGCCTAGCACAGTGGCATGTACCTGGGAGGTACTCGATATTTTCTGAATAAGTGATTGACTACAGAGACTAGACTGAACAAAAGCCAGAGGATAGGTCACGTGTGATGTGGGAGATCTGAATTAGTTCAATGGAAAGGTCCTGTAAGAACTTGGTGTGAGATCGTAAAGACACTGCGAAGGAAGCATGGTCTCTTGTTAGTCACGGAGCAGGGTAGTTATAACGAGAGCGCGGCTTCTAACTGTCACTGAAGCAGAAATGAAAACTGCTTATAAGAGGAAATGCCACTATCTGGAGGGGGGCCGGCTGTGAAAAGTTGGACTGTAGTAGAACTACCAATGCATTTCAAACAAGTGCAGATAGTCCAAGGATTTGAAAATAAGGTCAAAACTATATCTTTTGGAGTTCTTAACTTTTTATTTCTTATTTATTTTTAATATATTTTATTGATTTTTTACAGAGAGGAAGAGAGAGGGGTAGAGAGTTAGAAACATTGATGAGAAAGAATCATCGATCAACTGCCTCTTGCACACCCCCTACTGGGATGTGCCCGCAACCAAGGTACATGCCCTTGACCGGAATTGAACCTGGGACCTTTCAATTCACAGGTCGATGCTCTATCCACTGAGCCACACCGGTTTCGACAGTTCTTAACTTTTTAAAGAGTGTTATCGCTTATCTAGGAGGGAGAAACCCTAGGTATCATGATATACATTTAAGTAAACCCTACCAGGAGTGACACAAAATTTGAAATTTGGAGTGAAAATCTCATGAAGGTTTCAGTTCAGAGTATAAAGAAGAAAACCAGGAGTGACAACTTGGAGAGTTCCGATGACCGGACTGTGTCTGAACAGGAAAGACGCGTCTCAAGGGGAGACTTGGGATCAGCCTCAGGGTTCTCTGGAACCTACCAGGCTGAGCCTCCTCGTGTCCTTCCCCCTCCCCCGCCCCGCCCAACACACCTGCCGCCCCAGAGCGGAGCCTGGGGAAGCCACTTCGTTCTCATATTCCAGCTGGTCAGCAGTGTGCACAAACATAACCGTGGTTTGTCTTTGTTTTTCTCAGGGAGAAGGAGTGGTAGAAGATTTGAAAAACGCTTTAGCTATTACGTATCTCGGTCTATTTCCCTTGGCTCTCTAGCTTGTGCTAATTAAAGCGCTTTCAACAGAGGATCCGAGAGTGCTGCCTGCGTTGGCTCTCGTGTGCTTTGCTTAAATAATTAATAACCATTACTGTCTGTTATGCAGTATGTGGGCGGGGGGAGTAAGCGTGGATCCCAGGGTGTTTGCCCCACGCCCGTCCCTTTGCATAGGCTTTCACGGGAGGCTCTTCATTAGCTGGCACCACGGGGCCGGTTCTCTGCCCTCGGCCCTCGGCCCTCGGCTTGGTTACCGATAAAAAAGGAGCTCCATCTGATTCTCCAGCTGGGGCACATACTGCTGATGGGAAAGAATTTTCCGGAAGAAGAGTCATGAGGAAAGTGAGGGGAGCGGCTGGGGCGAAGACCAAACCACCAGGCTCATTTAGATTGAGCAATGTTATAAACGTTACAGACCTTGGTGTTACAAATAGCAAAGGACTTAAGAAAACTCCTCGCTACACATGGGAATGTCAAAACAGGAAGGCTTATCGGCTCAGGAAGGTTTGAAAACAGTCCACACTTAAGACTGTGAAGGGGAGGAGCAGAGCTACAAACAGTTTATAGGAGCAGGCCCGTCACTTGTTTACAGTAAATGCCTGGGCAGTCTGGGCCTGGGGTGGAGGGAATTATCTGTCAGGAATGGTCTTTTCAGTCTCACCTGAATACGCTGAGAACATTCAGCAGATTTAAAGCACACTGGTAAGTGCTGGGGGAAGGACGACTGTTTACCATTTATTCCTAGAGAGAAGGGGCTATTTGCTTTGAAGGATGGTGATTTTTTACACTTAATTGGATGATAACCAGGAGGGGGGAAAGGTGGTAAACAGACTACTATGTTTAAAGGCCAATAGACTTGAGTATTTGGGTTCAAATTGAGGTCTTATGTCAGTTTGTCTTCACTAGTGACTAGAATGCTGGAGACTGAATGAGCCAAATACATTTACAAAACATGCTGGTCTATCAAAACAGCCACAGAACTGAATAATTCTGTTGATGCTGTTATCGAGCACAACACAAGCAGGATTCTGGGATGTAGGGATGGTCTACTCATCAGAGGCTGCAGAAGCTGACACTCTGGGGACAGGCTGGCAGAGAGCCAGATGTTCACAGCTGCACATACCCCACACATGACACAAAATATGTATATTCACCAACCTACAAAATGCTTTCATGCTTGTTGAATAATTCCTTGTTATCTCCAAAGTAAAATTAGATGACAAGTTATTTGCCAAAGCAAAACGCGGGAGAGTGGCGTGTGTCTGGGGCTCCCTTATCTCCCGTGCACTTGGCCTCCTCATCCTGTCCTCAGAGCAGCTGGAGCTGCACCAAAGGTAAACAGGACACAAACTAGGGACCAGAGCAGAAAACAGCTTTTTCAAACTTTCTGCATTACTGGGAGTTATTCACGTTTCAAGCTTGGTTCTCAAAAAAGAATTGGTTCTCATTTTTTCTTAACTAAAAATTCTCTTTTTATTCAAGACAAAGCCTCTTTCTTTCTTTCTTTCTTTCTTTCTTTCTTTCTTTCTTTCTTTCTTTCTTTCTTTCTTTCTTTCTTTCCCATTGTCACCTAGCACCGGTTCAACTCGTAGAAAAGAAGGCCCTCTTAAGGGGTACAATGTGAGGACCATGGTCATGATAACTGGTCCAAAAAAAGCCCTCCTTCCCTGCAGCCTGCTGCAGCTCCCCCTTGGTTCATACTTGGCCTGAAGGTTGTACTGTGTTGCTAGCCCTGGAGTTGGGGAAATAGGAGTGGCTGGCCAATGGGTGAAAAGTCCTGAGTGGGTTATGTATACATTTAGGTATTTGTTTTTTAAAAATGTATTGGTTAATTGGCTTTAGAGACAGAGAAGGGAAGAGGGAGGAGAGGGGGGGGGGAGGGGAATTTTCTATTTATTGCTGCATTTCTTCATGCATTCGTTGGTTGATTCTTGTATGCGCCCTGACCTGGGATCGGAACCTGAAACCTTGGCATATCAGGATAATGCTCTAACCAACCGAGCTAACTGTCCAGGGCCCATTTAGTTACTCATGCAATAATACTTGTTTGGCATCTGCATGTGCCAGGTACTATGCTGGGTAGGAGTGGTTCACCATGACCTCCTTGCCCTCCTGGAATTTATGCCATGCTGGTGCTGGATCTCTCATAGGTTAAGAAAGTCTCCTTGAAGAAGACCAAAAAAGATCCAATATTCAGCCAGGTGGAGAGGGAGGAGTGGGAGAAATAGAGTCACAGAGGCAGAGGGCATTGCACACTCACCAGCCCAAAAGCACAGAGAAGTACCTTGTGATCAAGGAATGGGGAGAAGGCCTGTGTACAGTGGGAGCCTGGTCAGCAAGTGGTTCAAGGACAGCCTGCAGGGTCTGGTAGCCATGAGGATTCTGAACTTCATCGTGAATAGAAAGAGAACTCGTTGAACTTCGAAAATCTAACAACATCAGTGGGTAATGGATTGGGAGTGATAGGGAGAGCCTGAATGAGAAAGTACTTGAAATTTATGGCTTGAATCAAGGTGAGAGCCCATGATAAACTGGGACAGAGCAGTGAGATGGTGGGAAGTGGAGAGATTCCAGATACGGGTTGGGGATGGAAACAGCATGGACTAGATATGAGGGGCAAAGCACAGAAGGGGTCAAGAATACTCTTAAGTTGTAAGCAACCGTGTGGAGCAGTGCCAGTTACTAAGGTGGGGAGCATCAGAGGGGAGGGAGATGTGTGGACCTATTAAGTGTGAGAGGGGTGAGCAAAACTGGAGCAAGGTCTACTGAAACCATGGGACAAGATCCTTTTCTCTCCCTCTCCTCTTCCCTCCCTCCAGAGTTTTGTTTCTGTCCAGCAACAACTGCCTCATTCTTTCAGGATTTTCCATGTGGTGGATGGAGGATGATGCAACCATTTTTCTTTTTTTTATTTTATTATTTTTTTATTTTTATTATTATTTTTATTTTATTTTATTGGTTTTGTACAGAGAGGAAGGGAGAGAGATAGAGAGTTAGAAACATCGATGAGAGAGTCATCGATCAGCTGCCTCTTGCACACCCCCTACTGGGGATATGCCCGCAACCAAGGTACATGCCCTTGACCGGAATCGAACCCGGGACCTTTCAGTCCCCAAGCCGACGCTCTATCCATTGAGCCAAACCGGTCCCGGCTGATGCAACCATTTTTCGAGGTCACTTGTTTATATGTTCTTTTGACCCAATAAGAAATACAGAACTCCCCTGCATCTCTTAATTCAGAAAATTTCAGGGAACAACTCTGATAGGCTCCGCTGGGGTCACATCCTACTTAGCCAGTGGTTAAGAGAATGCAGCGCCTGGATTGGCCCAGTTCGAGTGCCTTGCCTTCCCTGTTTGTTTTAGAAAAGGGCAGAGTGTAGATCAGTGGTTCCCAACCTTTTTATGGCGATGCCCTACCTAAGATCTCTAAAATACTGATGCCCCTCCCCCTTCATGACATATAATTCTTTAAAAAAAATATTTTGTTGATTTTTTTACAGAGAGGAAAGGAGAGGGATAGACAGAAACATCGATGAGAGAAACATCGATCAGCTGCCTCTTGCACACTCCCTACTGGGGATGTGCCCACAACCAAGGTACGTGCCCTTGACTGGAATAGAGCCTGGGGTCCTTCCATCTGCAGGCCGACGCTCTATGGCTAGGTGGATAGAGCATCAGCCTGCAGCAGATGGAAGGGTCCTGGGTTCCATTCTGGTCAAGGCACATGTCTGGGTTATGGGCTTTGCCCCCAGTAGGGGGTGTGCAGGGGACTGCCAATCAATGATCCTCATTGATGTTTCTATCTATCCCCCTCCCTTCCTCTCTGAAATCAATAAAAATATATTTTTTTAAAAAGTGAACCCCTATTCAGGTGGAGGAAGGCTAAAAGGCCATTAATTTGGTCTACACAAGCTTCCAAAGAACATGGCATCCATGAAAGAGAAAAATGAAAGAACGAAAGGACAGTTGAAGTACTGAGGAAGAAATCAATAAGAAATTGTTAAAAATAATAATATGAAGTGATATGAAAAATAGCAAATAAAATTTCAAAACATAAGAGAACTGTAATGCATAAATGTCACAATATATATTTATATACTGTAGATGAGGCCCCTAGAACCATAAGAAATGCAAAAAAAAAAACAATCAGCCAAAGCTGGTTTGGCTCAGTGGATAGAGCGCCGGCCTGCGGACTGAAAGGTCCCAGGTTCGATTCCGGTCAAGGGCATGTACCTTGGTTGCGGGCACATCCCCGGTAGGGAGTGTGCAAGAGGCAGCTGGTCTATGGTTCTCTCTCATCGATGTTTCTAACTATATCCCTCTCTCTTCCTCTCTGTAAAAAATCAATAAAATATATATTTTTAAAAATCAGTTAATATTCATTGCCCCCTTAAAAATCAAATCCCCCCCCCGCCCATGGGGCGTGTGGTGTGCCCCATGTTGGGAACCACTGGTGTAGATCCTGTCATTGTAACCTCGCCAGCACCTCTGGGTGGTAGAAGGTGGGGAGAGGCAATTCCCCAAGGAGGAGAGCGGGTACTGGGCTGTCGGCACTAACAGATGTTCCCTCTCTCCTAAGCCTTCCATGCTTCATTCTAACGACCCTACAGATGGATGGAGCCTTAGTTATCCTGGAGTAATACTGCTGTCTAGAAATGCAGAATTTTCCAGTTCTAAGTCATGGGGTAGTTGAGGCACTGACTGTGTTGATGAACTTCTAATAATTTTGAACTGTAAAAACTATATTTCTGAACTTTTGGAACAAAGGAAAAGCATCCGTTTTACGCTGACATAATGCATTTTATGCATTCCTCCTTAAGCATATATTGTTTTTAGAAATATGGTTTATACATTGTGTCTAGAATAGCAAACAACTTTTTCTATTTTAATTTATTTGTTTAAATGCCTTTTTTTTTTTTACATAAAAATAGTTTGGATATGTAAGGGTTTTTTTGTTTTTTTGTTTTGCATTGGCATGCTCTGAAAAACGTGAAGGGCCAGCTGGTACACTTGTATTGGCTAATATTATTGAGCTCTTGCTATGGGCATGGTAATCTGGACATCGATGGGGATATAAACTGGATTAAGATCTATTTCTGGCCTTTCAGAATTTGTAATTTAATGATTTTTATAAGATTAAAACATTCCTCAATTGTAACTACAGAACAGTGTGTTAAATCAAAAAGCAATATGGACATTTCAGAAAATGAACACAGGAAAGTAAAAAAAGCACCTCATTTATGTCTTTCTTGCATAGGGAAAGGGAAGAACTCTCGGGGAAGTGGGAGAGGATGAGACAAAAGGGGGGAACGGGGCGGGAGGACTTTTAAATGGCAGTGAGTGCCACACTGTGTGACTATTGAGTTACAATGCTGAACATGAGACCGACCACACTTACACGCACGCATCCCTTTCGTAGGAAGGTGGGAGCGCAGAGCAACTTACATTTTGCCTATAAAGGGTAGTCCTCCCCGTACTCCCCAGAGAGCCAGGAAGCTGGGTCAGACTCTTAAACACGGTCCCTTCCCCCCAGAAACATGCCCTCCATGGGATTGGCCAATACACACGATATTGGAAGTTTAACGGGCAATCTGGGCTTCGCGGCCCCCGGTTAGGCCCCCAGGTCAGCGCGGGCCTAACTGCTTGCAGCGCGGCCGCCAGCCCGGCTCCGGGCGCGGGGAGACCACGCCTCTGGGCGTCCGCAGCCGCGTCCATTCAGCTTTCTCAGCGGCCCTGGGGAACCGGTCTCACCGGGATCCCGCCCGGTCCGGAGCTCCCGTTTCCAAACACGGACCCGCGTGTGGAGAGGCCATGATTTTCACGGGATCGCTGCGCTCCTGGAACCGCGAGGGGCACACAAAGTTGCTTCCCCTCAGCGACAGCGCTGTGAACCCCGACTCCGCCCTCGGGCCGCCTCCCCCGAGTCCCGCCCCTCCGCCCCGCCCACCTCCGGTCCCGCCCTCCCCTGAGCTCTGAGCGTAGCCCCGCTCATCTCGTGGCCCCACCCCTTGATCGAAGCGCCCAATGAGCGTCCCCAAACACGCTGCAGCTCCCGCCCCTCAAAAAGCACCCCCGCCCATTAGCTGATGCAACCAATAAGCGTCCCCGCGTGCTCCTGGCCCCGCCCCTCCCATCAGGCCCCGCCCCAGGCGCGGGGCGTTGCGGTGGCCGTGCCTCCGCCGCCCGCGCGGAGCCAGATGCCGCCCCCTTAGTCGGTCCCTCCCCCGGCGGCCTGGCGCCTCCCTCCCTCCCCGCTGCGGTGACTCACGGAGCGGGAGGCGGAGGCTGAGGTGGCCGCTCCCGCTGCTGCTGCTTCTGCCGCCGCCGCCGCCGCCGCCGCGGCTGCTCGGGGTGAGCGTGCCCCGGAACAGGCCGCCGCGCGTCGCGCACGGACCCACAGCCCACGCCGGCCCGGCCGGGTCGGGCGGCCCAGGTAAGCGCCGAGGCCAGCCCGCGCCCGGAGCGCCCGGGCCGCGCCGCCCCTGGGATCGGGGGAGCCGCCGGCCCTTTGTCTCCCGGGGAGGGGCCGCGGAGGGCACCCCCGACCCCGCTCGGACCCGCCGGCTGGGCCCCCGGCGCGGCGCCCGGGTCTGGCCAGGCCTCCTCGCCCCGCCGGGCCGCCGCTGCCCCCCGCCGTTCGCCGGCCCCGCCGGAGACCACCCTGCGGGGTCCTCACCTTGTCGCGGAGGCGCCTCCACAGGTGTCCGAGCCGCCCGCTCTGCAGCTCACCTCGCCGCGTCCGCTGCTTGTCACCCTCTGTCAGCGCCCAGGTCCTGCGTCCTGGCTCTCCCCTCACCTGAGCCCCACTCAGCATCTGACCCTGTGCACGGAGCTCCTCCATATTCCCCCAAACTAACCGCTGTCAGGGTCTGGCCCCTGGGCTGCCCTTCCTACTTCCAGTTTGCTGAACTACGGGCCCCCTCGCCACCTCTCCCCGGAGTGTTCCAGAAAGGAGTACACTGTAGGCACACGTCTCACCTGGATGGCCAGCTGTTGCGAGCCTGCAAAATTAACCACTTGGAGCCCCAGACTGCGCTTCTCACCTCCTTCCCATCACCCCCAGCCCGGCCACCTTCCTTTTTCTGGGACCTGGTATTCAAGACGCATAGCTCTGGACACCCCCCTGTTAGGCCCACACCGCCCCTCCCTCTGCGCGCTGAACTTGTTGGAGCAGTGCCTGCTGTCAGGTTAGCCCCCGGGAAGGCCGAGGAGGCCTGTGTTGGCAGCAAATCAAGAGTTTTATGAGTAAATGAGATGTGTGGCTTTGCAGCACCTCCTATCCGAGGATCTAAGTATGCTGGAGCTGTTAGTTTGTGTCCTGTCGCTCAGAAGTCAGGGGAGTGTGCCTGGCTGACTGCTGGGTAAATTGAGGCACAGGGTGTGTTGGTAAGGGACCCCCCGGGCAAGTAGGAGTTTGTTCAGAGGTGCTGGTCCCAAGTACCTTGACTCTTCGCTTCCTGCTACAACTGCTGGGCTCTAGTTCCTGGTTTAGGAGGTAAATGATCCTGGTCTTTGGGGCCATTAAACTACCCATAGATACCGATTTCCTGTCCCTTAGAGCAGGACTGAATCCTAAAGGTGCCAGCTGTGAAATGCCAGTGTGTCACTCATGGTTTCTGGGCGGAGTTTGTGGCCCTTGTAAATACAAGTTGCCTGTATGGGCTAGAGATTCATCCATTCACCAGTGAGTGCTTACTTGTCAGGCATTAATTATTCCAAGCGTGGGGCCCCCTGCCCTCCGTGGCCCTCATTTGAAAGAGGAGGGAGTAAACAGATAAGCAGACAAATTAATTTCAGTAGCAGTCCGTGCTATGGAGGTGGGAAGGACCAGTTTGGCTTTTATTCCACGTGCAGTGAGAGGCCACTGGAGGATTTTCAGTAGACGTGATAAGATCTAAATCTGAGTTCTCAAAGATCGTCTGGCTGCTCTGTCGTGACTGGATTACAAGAGGCAAACATAGAAGCAGGGGTACCACCCGCTGCCTGGCAGAAGGCAATGGAGGCTTGGGGGACCAACATGGTGACGGAGAAAGCGAAGAGGTGGAACCAGGCTGCTCCCCGGGAGGAGCTGAGCTGTAAGGAAACCTTCATGGAACATCTGCTGAGATTTCTGTCAGGCAGAGAACTTCTGGACCTGCCCATGCCCAGGTGTAGCTCACAAAGCTTCCTCAGCACCTGTTGTGAGCCTAGGGCAGGGGTGGGGAGCCTTTTTTCTGCCAAGCACCTTTTGGATATTTATGATAGCATACAAAATTATCAGCTTAAAAGTTAGCCTGCTGCCATAGTGGTGTGGGTCAGCAGTTGAGCGTTGACACAGGAACCAAGAGGTCACCCGCTCTATTCCTAGTAAGGCTCCTGCCCAGGTTGCGGGCTAGATCCCCAGTAGGGGATGTGCAAGAGACAGCCAATCAATGATGTTTTTCTCTCATCCATATTTCCCACTCTGTTCCTCCCTCCCTCCCTCCCTCCCTCCCTCCCTCTCTCTCTCTCTCTCTCAAAAAATCAATAAAAATATATATTTTTAGCCTCCCCAGTTTGGCTCAGTGGATGGAGCCTCGGCCTGCGAATTGAAGGGTTTGATTCTGGTCAAGGGCACGTACCTCGGTTGTAGGCTTCTCCCCTCCCCAGCCAGGCTCTGGTCAGGGCGTGTGCAGGAGGCAACCCATTGATGTGTTTTTCTCACATCGATATTTCTGTCTTTCCCTCTCTCTTCCACTCTGTCTGAAAATCAGTGGAAAAATATATTTGGGTGAGGATTAAAAAATAAATGAATGAATAAATAAAATAAAAATAAAAATGTGCCAAACAGCTAATTAACTCACCCCTAATGCCTTGGCAGGACCAGACCAAATGATTTCTCAAGCCTTATATGGCCCACGGTCGGACGTTCCCCACCCCAGCTCTAGGGGTACAAAGATGAACAAGAGGAATAGGGGGTGTCCCCACGGTATAACCATCCTCACAGAGGGGTGACCTCCTCCTCGAGGGGAAGAGGGCAGCGGAGGCGGGCAGAGGATGGAAGGCTTTGTTCCCACATCTAGCTGCATCTAAAGGAGAGCACGATAGCCCTTCCGCTGCTGTGAGATGTTGCCCAAAGAAATCGGAACTGTTCTTGGGTAGGAGAACATGGACAAGATCAATGGCCATGAACTTGTACCATGAGACAGAATAAAGCTTGATCTCCATGCCGCTCCAAATCTGTGCTGTCAGAGCACGTCAGAACTAGAGGACCTCAGGGGTTATTATGTAGGCCAGCCCCACTTGTATGGCTGGTGCCCCAAGAGGCTGACTATGGGACCTCTTGAAATCCCATGGCAGTTTGTACATTTTTCTTACGGCACCCGCCCCTTCCGCCTCTTTCAGCTCCATGTGTACGTGCGTGACTCAGAGCTTACTGAGACCAAGATTGCTATTGGGTTCATTTTGCATTTCTCGCAGGGCCTCGGTCAGTGTCCTGTACAAAAAGTATACTCACCAAGTATTGGCTGATGTGCCTGGATGTTTCACAGCATCTAAAACTAGAAGCCAGCACTCCTGACCCTTGTCCCTCCTTGTCTTGTCATCAGACCACGGTTCCCTTCAGATTCCCAGATTTCTCCTCATCCGGTGTGCAACACTGGTGAGCCCAGCAGTCTCCCTCTCACTGGGCTCGCAGGCCAGGGCAGCCCCTCCTAGACGGGTCTGCTCTCTCCAGCCCTGCCTACGAGGAACAGCTGCTGGGCTTGGATCTAGGTTCTGCCATCATGAGCTGCGTGACCTTGACCCCTAAGATATAAACTTCATTACACCATGTAACTTGACCCCTCTGTGCCTCAGTTTCCCCATCTGTAAAATAAGTATTGAAAGAAGGGAGGATTAGATTAAGTAACACCTAGCAGAAGCTTAGAACAGCACTGAGTGCCTGCTTGGTGTAAGTAGCAGCTATTATTTCACCATTATTTATTTATCTGATCTCCCAACAGAATTTAAGCTCTTTGGGTGCAGAGATTTTGTCTTTCCTATTTTGTGTGTGTGTGTGTACTGTTATAGTTCAGTGCCTAAACTTTATAGGTCTTCAGCAAATAATTGTTAAATTGAATGACTCATTGAACCACCTACTGAGTGCCAGGGATGCTGGGGATGTAACCAAGAACAAGATCACCAAGAAACATGGTCTAATGGAGTTTATATTGTAGTGAGGCAGCCAGTAAACAATAGACCAGTGAACAAAATAACTAGAATGGCGAAAAGAGATACAGGGAGAATAAAACTGGGCAATGAGATGGAGAATGACTGGGGTGAGGGTTAGGTCATAACTTTAGCTAGCTCTTGGAGGTGACTTGGAATGGACACCCCGTCGATGGGCAGACAGGACAGCAGGGGCAGAAGCAATAAGCCCAGCGGGACTGGAACGAGGTGGGCGAGGGGTTGGTAGGGGCTGACTCTGTGGCCACAGTGAGGAGTTTGGATTTGACTCTGAACAGTGGGAAGTCACTGCGCAGGCATTCTTCCTGTCCACCTGGCAAAGCGCAGGACACCGGGACGAGCAGTCTTCCTTGTCCTTGGAAGACTTTGGGAGGCCAGGAGAGCAGCAATGACTCATTTATTCCCATCAAGTTCCTCATTTTTGTGGCCGAGATACTTAGGAGATATGGGGCCATTGGCGAGGTTGGTGAAGGTGCAGGCATGTGTCTGTGTGTCCTGCAGACTTCACTGAGCCTTCTTTCCCCCGAGTACATAAGTGTTCAGTAACATCTCTTTTTGAGTTGAATGAATGAGCATTGCCAGATCTTAGCATGTTGTCCTATGTAAGGGCATGTCCTATGTTCTCTGCTTGCTTCTGCGGGAGTTAAAGCTTCTTACCTTGGTATTGACTCTAAAGTAACCTTGGAGTTTTGCTATTATTCTTCAGATGTGCACCAGAGACACCCACACACTAACATGTCACAGTGTCTCTGTTGGAGGAACACCAAGATTGACAGGGCAGCTTTCTGCCACCCCACCCCATCCCCCCACACCCTTCTCTTCCAGTCTCCTACTGATGTCCCCAGGCCCTCTCTAGAGGGTTGGGCCACGCTGTCTGTGTTTGGTCACTTGGTCAGGGGCACAGTGGTACCTAGAAAGCATTGGCTGTCCTGGGCGGAGTTGGGACGCTCAGCAGAGCACTCAGAGAATGGCATTTCAAACCGAGGGCTCCAGCTCGCCAGGAATCCAGAGTTGGCCTCCTCAGGCTGGGTGCAGTTGGCCAGCTTCTCAGCTCCTCATTCAGGCACCTCCTTGTCAGTTGGTGTCCATGATGCCACTTGCTCTTAACCTTGAGAGGCCAACAGGAGTTCGTGGGAATCCAGTCGGACTTTTGTGTTGTAAGTCACCGTCAGGAGGCGAAGTGCCGGTTAGTCATCTGTAGCCTTGTAAAAACTCAACCGTGTGGGTGCAACCGCTTTCTCAAGTAACTGGTTTTGTGTTTTTTTTTTTTTTTTTTTTTTTTTTTTTTTTTTTATTACAAGAGTGATAGGCGCTCATTTAGGAAATGAGGAAATGAAGGATAGTGGCCTTTCACATACATTATCTCATTTAATCCTCACTGTTGATTCTGAGATATGCACCTTTATTACCATTTTACAGATTCAGAAGCTGAGGCTGGAAAGGTTAAGTCACTTGTTTGAGGTCAGGCTAGTCGTGAGCAGAGTCAGATTCAAACAGAGGCAGTATGTAGGGCCTGAGCCTCAGTGAGCTCTGAGCACCCTGTTGGACGCTGCTTCTTAGCATAAAGGACAGAGAACAGAATCCCGCTCAGGCCCCGCCGGGTGGCATTGTCAGGGTCCAGAGTTAGCTCACTGGCTGATGCAAAGAGCTGGAATCCTGCGCCCTTCCCCTGTCTCTTCTGACCTTGGGCAAGCTAATTAACCTCCATTTGCCTTCCTTTCCCCAACGGTAACGGTGGATAATGATACCTGTGCCTTCATAGCTCGCAGGGCCATTGTGATGTGTGAGCCAAGGTGCTTTTGAACCTCTTTATGAAAGGGTGCTGAGCACCCACTGCTATAACACTCAGTTATTAAAGGCCGATTAGGCCTGATCCTCCACGAAGCCTGGTTAAAAGGGGAAGACAGCAGTCCCAGCGGGGAAGGTGGCGTGATTGGCCCAAACCTTGTTTTCCTCCTCCTGAAGTTTCTCAACAAGTGAGGGTCATGAGTGTTTCTCCATTCTTCACGGTCATATTGTACGGTGTGAGCTTCTGTACGCAGGTGTGTGTGCCACGCATCATAGCACGGTCGAGGACCATTCATAGCAGGGCAGAGAAGGGGTTAAAGGGCTTGGGTTCTAATCCTGCCTGTGATGTCTTCATAACAAAGCCCAAAACACAGAGATCCAAGGAGCAATGGCTGTCTTCCATTTGTCCTTCCTTCCCTCCCTCCCAAAGATTCATTAATTCAATTAATAAATATTTACTGAGCTTTGATCACAGCGCGGGTCCCACTGGGAATTCTCTGGTGAGCAGGGTAAAAAGAATTACTCCCTCATAGTCTAGGGCCAAGAGGCTTATTATCTTGCTGGAGTTGTGTGAATAAAGAAAAAGCCTGCTGGTGAGTATTCCGCATCTCAGGGAAAATCAAGATATACTTTCCAGGGGTACGCCTCGGCCCCGGGGGGCATTGAAGGTGAAGGGCTGGATTTGGCTTCCCAGAACAGAGCCTTCGGTGCCCCACTTCCCAAAAGCTGCCCTCGGTGTGGGCATGTGCATTAACAATTAGCGCCTGGCGGCGGTGGTTAGTAAGAACTCCATTCCACTTAAGGCCTTCAGCCTGTGTTACTGGAGTTCAAGTCAGGGAGAGCTCAAGATCAGGGGGGTGGGCTCTTCCAAAGGTTTTTGAAGTTATGCCACCAATCTAGTGCCTTTCTAATGAATAACCGCCAGACCTGTCCCTCCAGAATTCTCTCCCTGCGGATAGGTCTCCCTCTGCTAACTTGGGAAAAAGGCATATGGCGGCAGGTGGGCTGTGGGTGGCTGTTCGGTGCTCTCCGGCCTGCTCACGGTGTTCCCGAAAGAACTGATGCCTGTGGACACCCCCCCCCCCGCCCCCCCGTGTCCTCAGTGCCCCGTTTGGGTCAGTATGCACAGAGTGGGGTGTGGGGAGGTTCTTTCTTCCCTGAGTCTGCCCAGCACCAGGCCTCGGGGTCCCTTCAAAGAGCAAGGCCGGGGCGGCCCAGCGGTTCCTGAGAAAGCACACAGTGTTCCTGCTCCCTCCAGCCAGGCCGGGGGTGGAGAGGGCAAAGGGCTGGCAGAGGCGGCTGCCCATGGTCGGAGAGAGAGGAGGCGCCAGGACAGCGTGGTGTGCTGCTGGCGATGGTACTTTCACCCAGACCCCAACATGTCGCCGTCTTCCTGGTGCTAGTCAGCTGCCCCCTCAGTCTGGGGGCCCCCAGAATCATTCATCCTCTGATCAGGAGGAAATGGCTGGCCCGGCCAGGAGACCGGGTCACTCAGTCCCTAGACTTGCCCACAGGGACGCCGGTGCAGCCGGGAGAATGTGACCCACTTTCAGATCCCCTCCCACGTGGAGAGCTGGGTGGGAGTCTTGGAGACCAGCTCCAATTAAGGGTTTTTCAGGCCTGAATATCTCCTGAGTCTCCAGCCCACATGTTTCCTGCGGTGGAATCCTGTGGTCCGTGTCCCTGAACCGAAAACAACCCGAAGCAGATGAAGTTCCACCTCGTCCTGCCGTCCTGGCTGCGGCCAGCGGGGCTCCCTGTGGGATCGGGGTCCCTTTGGGTTCAGACACCTCTCACAGTGTGAGCCCCGCCCTGCTCTTCCTGCTAAGTCACCAGGCGAACCAGGGCCCGGTTCCAAAGGTCAGCCTCGGCCTCCTGCCCAGACCAAGGCCTCCCAGCCCAGGCAGCCCAGCTCCCCACAGACCCATCCTGCTCCTCATCCTTGCAGGTCATCCTGCTGCTGCGGGCATGTGAGCGGAAACGTGTTCCGGGCCCTCTGGGTTTCTCTGCAGGTGGAGGACATTTGCATGCTTTTTCTGATTTTCATAATTTTATGTTTCCCCTGTGTGTGGTTGGGGATGGAGGGAGCCTGCTCTAAATGCATGGAGCTGTGAGTACTGCCAACATGACTGGGGATTTTAAGCTGGCGAAGAGGTGGTTAAGAGCCCCTAGATGATCCATTTACAAAGGAAGCAGCAAAAGGTGAGGCAGGAAAACTGCTAAGGTGAGCTCCGCGAGGCTGTGGCCTCAGCCCTGTGAGCTTCCGGACTGAGCAGAGGCTGTTCAGCCACAGTGTCCCGCGCGCCCCCCCCCCTCCGTGTCTGTCCCCATTGTTGGCACTGCCCTGTGGCCTCTTGAGGCACATGGTGTTCCTCTGGCCGGCACTGGCGTTGCAGGAAGACAGGGGTGCCAGTGATTTCAGTAGGACCTGGTGGGGGGTCTGTCCAGCCCTGGCTCAGTGTTCCTGCACGGAGCAGCCTTCCGGAGCTTGTGGTGGGACTGGGTGGAGTGGAGTCACCAGAACAAATGTCCTTCCTCCCCTTCGGTGTGAAGCTGCCACTGCCACCTGCCAGGCAGCATGTGCCCATCCCTCACGGCTGCCCCAGAAGGTGGCTGCCCCCCTCACGTCCCATCTCTTGGGAGAGAAGAATGCTCCCAGGCCTGTGAGCAGAGATGGGGGAGTTTGAATGCTCAGCTCCAGGCACTGCACTGGACTGGCAACCTCCCAGAAAAGATCCTTCTTTTGTTCTCATGTTCTGACCGGACTTCACTTCCTGTAGAAGAAAAACCATTTGTTGGAGTAGGTAATGCATACCATAGTCCAGAATTCAGAAGGCTACACGGAGAGCACTGCCTTCCTCCTCCCCTGATTCCCATCCCCGAAAGACCACGCTACCGTCTTGTGCATCTTAACCAGAGACATCTGCATGTGTACACGTGCACCACACACGTGCGGCCGCACACAGGCCTGACATGCACTGCTTGTTCCATACTGTAACTAAGCAATAAGTACTAGAACTCTCCACACCACCACCAGCACCACCATCACCACCAGCACCACCACCACCACCACCACTGTCCGCTAACACCTCTGGAGCATTTCCTGTGGCCATCGTGGAAAGTGCTTTACTTATATCAACTCATTCACTCCTCACAACAGCCCTAGGAACTAAGTACTGTTATTGCCAACAGTTTGCAGATGAGTAAATGGAGGCACGGAGAGATTAAGTTACTTGTCTAAGGCCATTTAGAACTATCTCACTCACTTTAATGGTTTCATGACATTCTTTTGATTGGTTACATTTTTATTTTTTAAAACTAGTCCACTGTTGGTGAGCACTTAAGTTCTCTTTTGTTAGTATGAACCAGGAAGATTCTAATACACATATCTTTGTGCATTTGTATAAGTGTATCTGTAGGATAAATTCCTTCAGGCTGAATTGTTAGAGCAAAGGGTACGTCTGTTTCAATTTTTAGTTTTGTGAAATTGACCTTCATGGAGAATCTCATGTTTTACATAACCACTAAAATTGTACAAGAATACCTATTTCCCTTGGTAAAAATTAAAAAAAATTTAAATAAATATTTTTTTATTGATTTCGGAGAGGAAGGGAGAGGGAGAGAGAGAGAAACATCAATGATGAGAGAGAATCATTGGTCAGCTGCCTCCTGCACACCTCCTGCTGGGGATCGAGCCCATAACTCAGGCCTGTGCCTTTTGACCAAAATTGAGCCCAGGACCCTTTGGTCCGCCGGCTGCTCCACTGAGCCAAACACCCTAGGGCTGTTGTTAAACTTTTTTATTGTTGCTAATCTGATTGGTGAAAAGTGGCATATTATAATTTTAATTTGCATTTTCTTTATGAGGAAATAAAACATCATATATCACATCTTTAGGAGCCATTTATGAATAATCTATTATATTGTTTGACCATTTCTTTCTTGGTTTGGCCATTTTTTTCTTATTGATCTATAGGTACTATTTATATACTAAGGAAATTTATCCCATAGCTGTGATATATGCCAAACATATTTCCACAATTAGTCATTGTTCTTTCGATTATGTGTTTTTTTCTTCAGGCTGAGTTTGCTTTTTATATAATCAGATTTTTTTTAATTAAGGTATTATATGTGTACATATCTTTCCATTGTATATAATCAGATTTTTAAATCTTTAATCACTTCTAAGTTTTATTTCATATTTTTTTCTTATCCCACTGTTGTTGTTTTTCTGTTTTCTTGTAATATACATATTCTCGCTTTTCTAAACTTAAAAATCTGCTCCATAAGCAAGGCATCAAACCCGACATCACCAGCAATGGGGCAAACTGGCATTGTGTGCCTCCAGAGGGGCATGGTCAGCATCAGCCACGGCAGCTTCTTGCCATGACAAATCCAGTTGTCCTGTTCTCTAACAGTGTCAGTGTCGTGATAAACAAGGAGACGCTGGTGAGCCCTGTAGGCTAAAGGAGGTGAAAGAGCGCGAGAACCAAATGCAGTTGAGATCCTCCATTGGGTCCTGGGATAAAAACCAGGAACGGCCAGAGATGGAGTGGGGCTGGGAGATATGGATGTGGGTCAGCATTAAATTCCTCGGGGTGAAAATAGTTGGGGAGATTTGGATATGGGTCAGTATGAAATTCCTTGGGGTGAAAACGGCTCTGCAGGAGAATGGCCTTAGGGGAAACTTAGCACAGCATCGGGACACCTGCAGCTTACTTTCAAAAAGGCCCAGGATGAAAAGCAAACATACTCTCATGAACCCACAACGCGGAGAGACGAGACAAAGGCGGCCCAGGATTAGCAGCGGGGGCTCGCGGACAGGTATGGGGATGCTCCTGCTGCTGTTCTTTCAGCTTCTCTGTGGCTTTGACATTTTTCAAAGTAAAAAGGCGAGGAGAAAAGGACACCAGCTTTGTTCCGCCTGGGATTTATTTTGGTTTCAGCCCCCTTGGCTGTGCCGGCTCTCCTGGGCCATTGTCCTGGATTTCTGGCCTCTTGCCCCTTGTATAGCACACCCGGCGTCTGTTTGCCCTCTCTTAGGAACTCCTATTTTGGGTGAGCTCTTCTCTTTTGGACTTGGACTTGTTTCTGATTGAGTATCTTTCTGGCAGACACAGGACTTTTCTAGAAGCAGGTTAAGAACTGGTGTGCACTGATGCCTGCTGTTTTTTGTTTTCTTTTAACCTTACATGTCCCAAGTAAATTTGCACGGGAATCTAGCTCTCTGAGACTCCGCCTTCCTCAGGAATACCACCACCGAGCGCCTGTAACTAACCGCTCAGCCAGCCTAGATGGGAGCTTTTCCCCGCAGGTGAGCGCTGTTGCAAGAGGTCAAGGTCTGCTTGGGGTCTGTGGACCTGGGCTTGTCAGACTGCGGGGTCTCATTTCCTGGGATGTGCCAGCCTTAGGTGAGTAACCGGCTGTAGAACCGGGAGTCTTTCTGCCAGGGAAGCGCTCACAGGCCAGTCTTGCCAGGCACTTCTGCCACCTTCCGTGGCTCGGTGACTAATGGTTTAGTGGCTTTGGGAGCGGGAATGTCATTACAAGTGGATGATGGGGATTTGGCTCCTGAACCCGGTTATCTGGGTGCGCCTGTCTGGGTGTTTATGCCTCCACCCCTTGGGAATGGGGACAGCTTCTTGGAGCCCGCCCAGCCCTGTGGCCTCCATTCCGTTCCTGTCCACAGTCTGAGCTTTTCCGCTGGCCCCGAGCACACCTCTCGGTGACAGTGGCAGATCCCGCTGCATTAGGCGCTGCATTGGGTGTGTTCCCCTCAGAGCAGTGTGTGCTCTGGTCAGTCCTCACCTCGCCTCCCGCCTCCCCTTGTCCCCCCTTACCTTCCCACGGGACAGGTTTAGTGACCCCCCCCCCCCCGGACTCTCCAGTGAGTTACAGAAACAAGCACATCTAGGCTCTGAAGTTGTCTTGGTTTAAAATATTTTTGACTCTGATTATCAGCTTGTTCAACATTTCGGAAGGAAGGAAACTAAGTCTTCAGCAGCCTCTTAGGGGAGGTTTCCTCCTTCCTTGGGTTATTTTCTGTTCGGAGCGAGCTGGAGGGAGAGGAGAGGGAAGTCACTGCCTGCGGAGTAGGCAGAGCAGTTATCCAAACAAACGGTGTGGCTCATGGGATAGTGCAGGTGTGCTGAACCCTTGCAAACTGTAGCAATGGTGTGGGTGTTTGTAGAGCCCCTGTCCACAGCACCCAAACATATCTATATTCTTATGCAAATTAGCACATACCTATATACTAAAAGCCTATAGGAAGAGAGGACAGTATCCCTAAATCCTATTTTCTTTTAAAAAAAAATATATTTTGATTGATTTCAGAGAGGAAAGGAAAGAGAGATACTAGCAGAAACATCAGTGATGAGAATCATTAATATGCTGCCTCCTACATGCCCCCTACTGAGGATGGAGCTGGCATGTGCCCTGACCAGGAATTGAACCTTGACCTCCTCGTTCATAAGTTGATGCTAGACCACTGAACCACACCAGCCAGGCTAAAACCTATTTTCTTAGGAGTTTAGAGAAGTTTCACCCAGGAGACCACACCTAGAGCCCGTCAGCGGGGCCTGCGGACAGCCACCCCCAGAGCTGGGCAGTGAGCAAGGGGCCGGCTCTGGAGGCCAAGCGGCCGCAGCCTGCCCATCCAGGGGCATGCACTACTGCAGGCCGAGCTCTTGCCCTGCAGGCAACCCGATTGACTTAATGACCTGCTTGTCGCAATGGGAACCCGGAGGCGCCCTGACCCTGGGTGCTGAGGGGCTGAGTGAACCAGGTTCGGGAGGCTTATTTATCTGACCCAGTTCTGGGAGACGGGAAGAGCTGCGGAGGGCAGTGGTTCCTGGGCGGACCAGCCAGCCTTGGGCTCTGGGAGGGCTGGGCGGGCCGTGCCTGGGCCTGCCTCTGGGATCAAGGCTTGTCCCTGCGAGAAGGCGGTTTGGTGTGAACGTGTCCATGTGGCTCGCAGTGGAGGGACCTTTTGCAGCTCCGGACAGATAAACACACCGTGTCACCGCCCGGCCCCATTCAGAGCAGAGAAAGCCTGCTCTCTGCCGCTGCCCTGGGTTGCTGGTGCTTCTGTGGCCGAGACGAACATGCTGGCCTCCTTCTCTGAGGGGGACCGAGGTCTGCGGAACCTCCTGGCCAGGCTCCTTCCCTGGGATTTTAGGCTTGGAGCTGGTCCTTCCAGCCTCAAGGTGACCCGCTAACTCCTTGAGAACACCGGCCAGCGGTACAAACCAGGTTTGCCCTCGGTGAGGGGCGGAGGAGGTCAGCAGGCTGGGCACCTCAGACGCTGATCTAGGTCACAGAGAGAAAAGGTCCTTCTGCCACCAGCTTGGTGGGCGGCTTTTGGTACTGCAGGTGCTCAGCCCCTCAGGGTGGCCCCGCCTGGGAGCCCAGGAGGGGGGTGGGCGCTGCCATCCCCTTGAGAGCTGAGGGTTCCGGCCCTTACATTCACTTACAACTAGGCCAGGGTTCAGGAGTCTGCATTGCCCACCCCCTGGAACCTGCCAGAGGCCGAAGGTCACAGTCAGACTGAGTCAGAGGCCCTTCCGGAGCTGGTTCTGTAGGTGCTGGTTCCTGACTCCACGGCTCAGGCTCCCCGGGCCAGGTTTCAGGGCTCCAGCTGTTCCCTGGGAGAAAAAAAAGAGCCTTTTTAAAGTCAGTAAAGATGGCTTTTTTCCTTCTGTCATTGTTGGCCTGCTGTGCGGAGAGGAGATAAAACGGCACCTGCATGTATGTCCCTTGGTCAGAACTCTAGAGCTAATGACTTGCCGGGATGGGGAGTGCCTGGGGCAGCGGAAACCTCTCAGGATCCCCGTTCCCTTCCTGTCCGCATTGTTCTCCGAGCTGTCAGGCCGGCCCGCCAGGTGCTCTTTCTTAGCTGGAAAGAGGGGGGTTTCTCCCAGTTCAGGACTCAAAGAGACAGTGAGACTGGGTGACTTTTCCTGTGAACCAGGCCAGAATCACAGGCACATTTTTACACTAGAAGTTCTAAACGGGGGCCTTCGGCCAGTCCAGTTACATCAACATGTTAATATGCACAGACCAGCTCCTTCAATGCCTCTGAGACTCACCCTCTCTGAGGTGAGGACATCCGGAGCCCGGAGGCTTCCTTCTCCGTCCCCAAGTGACTAATGCAGATGTGACTGGAAGCACTTTCCAACCATCCAGATCCTTTAGCACAGGACCTCAGGCTCTTCCAGGGGCCACGGAAGTATTGGAGACCTGGAAAAAAAAAAAAAGGACCCGCTCCCTCGACTCTATGAGTTATGAGAATTCTGTTTAATGTGATGTGGGTCCCTTTTAACCTGCCTCTGAGAATTAGACTGCCTGGGCCTATGAAGGCCTTCAAACCAGCTTGTGGCCTGCCCTCAGCGGGTGTCTAGTTTGGAGATGGGAGCAGAGATGCAGATGCCCAGGTGCCAGGCCAGGGCAGTGCTGTGAGTGGAGGAAATTTGGGCCGGTGTGCAAACACAGGCGTCCAGGCTGCCCAGAGAAGGTACCGATAGAATGGTGAGCAGTCGGGAGGGAAGAGTGTTCTAGGCCCAGGGACCGGCAGATGGGAAGGCCCGGAGGGGCTGGAGCAGTGGCCACTCCGAGGGAACACTGAGGGAACACAGGATTTCTCTCCCTCCCTGCTATGGAATGGGGGCCAGACAACTCCTTGTTGTGGCAGCTGTCCTGTGCATCGTAGGATGCTTAGCCACCTCCCTGGCACCTACCCAGTAGCATCTCCCAGTTATGACAGCTAGAACCCTGCCCAGCGGTTGAGCATCCGTCTATGAACCAGGAGGTCACATTCAATTCCTGGTCAGGTCACATGACCGGGTTATAGGGTTGATCCCCAGTAAGGGACATGCAGGCGGCAGCTGAGCAATCATTCTCTCTCATTATTGATGTTTCCATCTCTCTCTCCCTCTCCCTTCCTCTCTGGAAAAATAAACAAACAAACAAACAAACAAACAAACAAATAAATAAATAAATGTCTTGGGACATTTCCAACTGCCCCTACTGAGGACAGCCAGGATCTGACTGCCTGCCCTGCACCAGGGCGAAGGGGTGCCATGCGCAAGAGAGGCCTGTGGGGCTTGCTCAAAGGGAGAGTCACGCCACGGAAAGGAGGGTGCACCCCTAAGTCTAGCCTAACCTCGGTTTTCTGTGTTGAGACCTTCCTCCGGGTCCTCGGGACAGCTGGGAAGGATGGCCATGTCCTGGTTATTACTGGGCTGTTGTCAGTCATATGAGGTGGATCTGATTCTTTTTTTTTTTTTTTAAATATATTTATAACTTATTTAAGTCTACTTTTATTTTTAAAAATTTTTTAAAATATATTTTATTGATTTCTTACAGAGAGGGATAGAGAGCTAGAAACATCGATGAGAGAGAGATACATCGATTAGCTGCCTCCTACACGCCCCCCACTGGGGATGTGCCCGCAACCAAGTACATGCCCTTGACCGGAATTGAACCCGTGACTTTTCAGTCCACAGGCTGATGCTCTATCCACTGAGCCAAACTGGTCTCGGCCGGATCTGATTCTAATGCTTCGTGAAGGGCCTTCATCCGAGTGGTGTGCACCTGCAGCAGTACACACCGCTTTGCTGTGAAGGGGCAGGTCGAAGCTCTGAGGGTAATTCCATGGTAATTGTTGAGAGTTCTGGAATCAGACCTGGGCCAGCAGATCTCTGGCCAGAGAGAAGATTTGGGCTTCACAGATGCTCCCCACTCGGGAGCGCCAGTCCTGGCTGGTGGGTGTGATCGGGTGGGATACAGACATAGCTCCACACACAGCCAGGGGCACATCCTCTGCCACGCCTCACTTCCCAGTGGCTTTTTGATTTTTCCTGACTTTTAATTTTTATTTCAAATCCATAGAAAAGTTGAAATAGTACAGTGTACACCCCTATCTTTGCCTTTTGCCTCGATTCGCCAATGTTAAATGGTATTTCGCCCGTGTGCGCGTACACACACACACACACACACACACACACACACTTGTTTTCCTGAGCCATTTGAGAGTAAGTTGCAAGCATTGAGGCATTTCCCCTTTAAATACTTCGGCCTGTATCTCTTAGGAACTAGGATACTTTGCAACATAATCACAGTATAATCATCATACTCAACAATACACTGAGTGGCCAGATTATTATGATCTCTGAATGCATAATAATCTTGCCACTCATATATATTAGAGGCCTGATGCATGAATTTGTGAATAGGTGGGGTTGGCCAGCCTGGCCAGGGGGAGGGACATGGGCAGTTGGCCTGCCTGCCTGCTGGTTGAACTCCTGGTTGAGGGAACAATTTGCATATTAGCCTTTTATTATATAGGTTATACACTGAGTGGCCAGATAATTATGTATTCAGAGATCATAATAATCTGGCCACTCAGTGTATAATGTTGATACAATACTATCTTATATAATAAAAGCTTAATATGCTAATTGTCTAAGCATCTGGGTCACAGTTCAACCAATCAAAGCATAATATACTAATGATATTCTAAGGCCACTCAACTGCTCACTATGATGTATACTGACTACCAGGGGACAGACAGTCGACCAGTGACCAGTCACTATGATGTGTACTGACCACCAGGGGCAGATGCTCTGATCAGTAGGTTAGCTTACTGCTGAGTCTGGCTGATCAGGATTGAGCGAGTCGGGGCCAGACACGCCAAAGTATCCTGTGGTCCCTTCCCAGCTGGCCAACCTCCTGCGTCCCTCCCCAGCCCTGATTGTGCACTGGTGGGGTCCCTGGGCCTGGCCTGCGCCCTCTCGCAATCCAGGACCCCTCGGGGAATGTTGGTGAGACGGTTTTGGCCCGATCCTGCAGGCCGAGGGACCCCACTGGCGCACAAATTGTGCCCTGAGCCCAATGATGACTTTTAAGACTCTTCCCCTCCCTCCCGGGATCCCAAGGACCATTCACTGTATTTGTTGATATGCTGCCTTACCTTCTTTTCTGATTGGCAGTAGTTTGGGCTCTGGCTTCTTCTCTGTAAAGTAGATTTTCATTTTAATTTCAATTAAAATGGCTAACTCGTCTACAACTTTCTGAACCAGAGGGGCTAATAGGATGGAGAGAAAGCGTGGATTTCCATCTAAGCTCTGTCATTACCATCTTTGTGGCCTGGAGCAGGTGCTTTACCTTCTCTTGAGCCTCTGTTGGATCATCTTTAAAATGAGAATAATTCTTACCTCGCAAGCTTGTGGTGAGAACTCAAATTAAATGAGACGGGTGCTGGCCGTGACTGACATTGTGCGTGGCCTCGGAAGTGCTGTAGCAACAACAGTAATTACCATTGTTCCGCAGGCGGCCTGCCTTCACAGAGCAGGAAGGAGCTCTCGGTCATCTTTGAATTGGGTCGGCGATCTCAGGACACATTCCTCATCCCGAGCTCATCCCCTAAGAATGGTGCCACGGCCTGCAAACGCCTGACTCGCAGGCCCAGGCCGCCATTAGACCTGTTTTGCGTCATCAGACCTGTTTTGCTCGTGCTGTTGGAGGGTGCTGAGCCTGGCTCTGGACTGAGGAGGCTGAAACGTTTATTAATTAAGGCAGCTGCTCATGAGGCCCTAGAGTCCGGGAGGTTGCAGCTTAATTACTGAGAGCGGAACTTGTGGAAATTCTCTGGTGCCCCAGTTTTGATGTCGCTGGAGGACCTGATGTGCTGCCCCATGTGGAGCCCAGCCAGAGCTGCAGCTCAGCCACAGTCTTGCACCCCTCTTCCTGGCTCTGAGCTTATTTTTATCCGTTTGCTTGTATCCTGGAGAGCAGGACAGCACGGGGGTAAGAGCTCAGAA
Source organism: Pipistrellus hanaki (assembly GCF_964339955.1). Classification (NCBI taxonomy): domain Eukaryota; kingdom Metazoa; phylum Chordata; class Mammalia; order Chiroptera; family Vespertilionidae; genus Pipistrellus; species Pipistrellus hanaki. Next base: position 195,915,722 of record NC_140504.1, read on the forward strand.
AACTCGGGTTTGACTCCTACCCCAGAACTACGTAGGACTCGCTAGGTGGGTGGTCACAGGCAGGTTACTCTCTGCATCTGTGTCCTTACTTGTAAAACCTTATAGAGATGTTTGTTGTGAAGACTGAATGTGAAGACTGAACAGATTCACGTAGTGGAGGGTAAAGAACAAGGCCTGGCCTAGCCCTGGCTGGTAGCTCAGTTGGTTAGAGCATTGTTGGGGAGGTTTCGAGTTCCATCCCCAGTCATGGTTCATATAAGAATCAAACAATGAATGCATGACTAAGCAGAACAACAAGTCAATATTTCTCTCCCCGCCTCTCTTTCTCTGTTTCACTCCCCCTCTCCCTTCTTGCCGCTCTCTCCCCCTTCCTCTCTCTCTCAAACCCTCAAATCAATAAAATAAACTTATTAAAAGTTTGTATTAAAAAAAACAAAAACAAAAAACAAGGCCTGGCTAATAGCAAGCTAGAAAATGTCAGCTATTTCTTTAACGCTGATCGCAACCAGAGGTGACTTTGCCCTTAGGGGACATATGACAGCATCTTGGAGACATTCTTGTTTGTGTCCGTGTAAGAACGTCCAAGCCTGTAAAGAATTTTTATTAAAAATGTATTTAAGCCAAACAGAGGATATGCCTGGAAGCAAGATCTCAGCAGACTGAGAAAATGCTGCCTAGCCCTGGCGCCCTGGCCTAGCCCTGGCGCATTGGTTGGAGCATTGGCCCATGGACCAAGGGGTCACGGGTTCGATTCCCAGCCAAGAGCGCATACCTCGGTCACAGGTTCGTTCCAGCCCCTGTGAGGGAACATGTAGGAGGCAACCAGTGTGTCTCTCTCAAATCGATGTTTTTCTCTTTCTCCCCCTCCTCTAGCTCCCTTCCCCTCTCTAAAACAAAACAAAACAAAACAAAACAAAAACGCTTCCTAAATGGCAGTTTCTTTTATGCTTTTGGAGCTAAGGAGGGAAGATTGCATGGAGGTGCGAGAAAGCAAGTGGGGATGGGGTTAAGGAGCGTTAGCAAGATGTGTTCTCACCCTGCCAGGCAGCTCAGCTGTTTGGAGCATTATCCCGACACTCCAAGATTGTGGATTCCATCCCTGTCAGGGCACATATGTGAATTAATCAAGGCTGCATCCATAGGTGGAACAACAAATGGATGTTTCTCCCTTCCTCTCTCAGTCAATAAAATTTTAAGATTATGTGTTCTCTTAGGGTGGCTTCCTCTGGGTGCACAGACACAGCAGACAGGGCTTGCTTGAGGCAAAGCTAAAGCGTTCACTGGAGAGGTTATATGCCTGCGGCTTAACTTCCCCCGTGACCTGTCCACTTAGGAATTTAGGATCAGATCTCCCAATGGGGTTATTTTCCGTGGAACCCTGTGTTCGGCCACAGTTGTCACAACTTGGGAGGGGGGGGTGTTATTGGCATCTACATCGTGCTCTGCTTAATGTTAGGAACATGCTCCGCATCGTTAGGCGGTTTCGTTGTGCGAACATCAAAGTGCACTTACAGAAGCCGAGGGGGACAGCCTTCTACACACCCTGGCTCTGCAGGGGAGGAAAAGCAATTCTTCCTCTACCCTCTGGGTTCCGGCTGAGATATCCAGGAAATAAGTCAGATTCACAGGAGACAGACAGACAACTTTAACGACGTGTATTCCCTGTATACATGGGAGAGACCCGGGAAAACTGAGCAACTCACCCAGATGGTGGAAGCACCACTTAAAGACCATCTTCAGCGGAAGGCCGGAGGAGATGTGGGGGTGGGGAGCCAGCGGCGGGAGGGTCCAGGAGAAGCACCATAAGGAGGGTAAGGTTTCGATGCAGGTCTGAGTTCCGCACTAAGAGTTTCTGGAGGTAAGGTCGTCCCCAGTCCCTGGTGCAGATGGAGACTCCCCTTACACCTGCAAATGCGTTTTACAATATAAAGGGGAGCTTCTACTGCGACATGAGCTTCTCCCCTGTTCCTGTTTCTTAAAGTGCACCAGCCTGAAGTAATCCCCGTGCCAGGAAGACACATTTGGAGGCGACACACACCTCCCCCACAGCTCCTGGGCTACACGACTGGAAGCATGTCACTGTACTGAACACTCCAGGTGTTTGTAACACCGTGGTATTTCTGTGATTCCAAGGACAATTGGAATATTTTAGCTCTATTATACTCTTATGGGACCACTGTTGTATAGGGTGTCTGTCGTTGACTGAACATGACTGTATTAGCGAGGGCCTGGGGTGCTGCTAAATATCCTGTACAATAGTCGGTTATCCAGTCCAAAGTGTCCGTAGAGCCCCAGGCTGAGAACCAGTGATCCCGGCCAGCAGGTGGAAACATGGAAGGGAGGTCCTGTTCGCCCCTTAGCGCTCCTTTGAGCTGATGGGAGAACTGGGAAGGAGGGGAGAAAAGGAAGCGGGAGTGTTTTAAACCTTTGAATTCTTGTTTTTGTTTACTTTTACCCCCACCCTGTAATGAAGATGCCATTTACATACATTGTCGTTGCTGCCTTCTGATCCGTCACTAGTAATAGTGACTGATATTTATTGAATGTTCCGGGCACTCTGCCCGGTGCTTTACTTGTTATCCCACTTCATGTTCAGCCGGCACTTGAGGCAGGTGTCATTGATGCCCCATTCCATGATAAGGAGACTGAGGCTCTGAGATGGGAAGGCTTTAAGCTGTCTAAAGTTTACCTCCTGGTCTTTCCCCAACACTGCTCCACTTGTGCCTCCCCCTTCTTGGTTGACAGGAACCCCCACCTTCAGCTCAGCCCACACCCCCGGGAGTCACCATCACACCTCTCTCCTCACTCCTCACTGCCCCACCAGCCGTCCAATGTCCTGCCCACTCCGGCCCCACTGCCCCCGCCTGCCTTTTGCCTGAACTTCTGCCACAGCCTCCATGCTGGTCTCCCCACTTCTGCTCTCGCCCCTCAGTCTCTTCTCCATTTTCATGGAGTGGCCTCGCTAAAACCCAAGTCATACCAGGCCACAGTGGCTGCCCTTTCTTAAGGGTCAAGGTCGGGTTCTCACAGAGGCCTCAGGGGGGCCCCGCTTTCCTGATCTGTGAATTGGGAACACGTCAAATGGCATGTAGAACAGCGGTCCCCGAGTCCCTGGACAGTCCCGCCAGGAACACCATCCCTTTGCTGTGTTCCCCTTAAAATCATGGATACCAGGCTCCTCTGCTCCTCCCCTGCCTGAGCCCTGTAGACCAACCATGTCAAACTCGAGGCCCGCAATGAATATTTTTGTGGCCCAGCCAATATAACGGCATGTAAGAAATGTTTTAATAAAAATTTCATAACTTAATTTTGACAATATCCTGTTATACATAATTATTAATAATGAACTACACTGTTCGCTAATGACTGATGACTATAATCGTGTTGTAGTCATTTCCTTTACGCACCCTACACGCAGGCGCACCATTTCTCTCCACTAATCCTAGCAGCAAACATTTTAGCAGCCGATGGCCACGCCGTTAGTCTCGGACTGACTTGTTTGGTGTGTGCAACAGGAAATGTTTTGCTTTTGAAGAACAAGAAAAATAGGTTTATTTGCATTACGATTACTAATTTGTGCATTTATTCAGGGACTGGCAAGTTAATATTCAAGAAAAAATATTGATTTTTATTAAAATGTTCTATTATTTTATGTTAACGATTACTCATTTCAGCCCTTTGTAGTCAGCATGTCTCTATTGAAATAAGCCTACGTTCCTATGAAAATGGAAGCTCTTGTTTTCCTGTGGCCCGCATACACTTACACCGCATTTATTTGGCCTTTGGGCTGACATGCTTGCTGTAGACAGTAGGAGGCCAATTGGTCGTTGTGGTCGGTGAAGAGAGAGGAAAGCGCCTCAGAAGTGGGGGAAGGTGTCTCTTTTCATCTCGTTCTGAAGGAATGTGGGGAGTGAACGTTCCCCAGGGCCTTGGTATTTGGGTGCTTTGATATCGAGAGGAATAAAAGAGCAATTAGTCACTATAAATATCTGTTCCCACAGGGCAGTCTGAGGGTGCTGGCTCCTCCACCCCAGGCCATCGGTAGTTGAAGGTATAAGGGATATGCAGAACACAGACCCAGAGGTAGAGACATGTCTGCCTGTAGGGGGGGCTGCTGAAACCTCACTTTCTATGGTAGGGGTGTCGAACTCAATCAGAGAAGGGGCCAAAATCTAAAACCCAGCCTAAATCGCGGGCCGAATGGTTTACTGAACAGTCATAAACTGACAATGTCATAAACTGACAGCGGAGTGCAGTGATGACAGCACGGGGCGAGCCACATTGCAAGGTCTGGCGGGCTGGATTTGGCCCGCGGGCCTTGTGTTTGACACATGTGTTCTATGGAAAACACATTTCCCTCGGCCCCCCGTGCAGAAATTGTGAAGACACGGGGTTTCAAAGCTCCCTTGGGCCTGTACCTGCCCTGGGAACAGGTTTCTCAAAGGGTTTTCCTCGGACCCCTGTCTTCACCGCAGGGCTGAGCTGGGAGGCCACCTTGCACCCAGGTGCTGAGGTCTGTGTGCCACCGCGGAGGAGGCTGACCAGGTGGCAGCCCGAGGGCAAGTCTCCCTGGTGACCCCTGCCTGTCCCCCTGTGCCTCCCACCTGTCAGCCTTTCTTCTTGTCCCTGTTTCTGTTAATGAACCTGCAAAGGGCCTGGGCGGTGAGTGGGGTGTGGGTGACAGACAAGAAGACCGTGTTCTCTGATTCCTGGAAGAGGTGTGTTTGGCAGCGGTTTTGTGGCCAGGAGAGTAGGCTGTAAGTAGGTTGTTATCTGTAACTGTATTGTATATTAGTGTAGCTTCCATAGACCGAGCACAGACACAGTGCACGCCGGGCACAGGGGAGATGGAGCGCCAGGTGCTTTGGAGGTGCCCCTTCGTGTGCGGGTGTGGGCCTGGCCGGTCAGCTGCCCGGAGTGACTCACTCCGGTCCCAGCACAGCTTCCATGGGACCCGGTGACTAACTCAGCGGGAGGAGGGTGTGTGCTGACCTGCTTTAGTGGGGAATGACAGCAGGCACAGCGCAGTCAGCACCTCATCCCAGAGGTGTTGGTGCAGGCCCCTGGGCTGGCCAGACACACAGGTATTTCTGGACGGCGGCAGAGCCGTTGCCATGAGCTTCCCGCCCGCGGCCCTGTATCTGTCAGCAGGGCGTGTGCTCAGGGTGGACTCGGCAACCATTGGGGCCTCCTGGCTCCTCCCAGGACCATGTTCTGTTTCCACAGGGCCGCACCTTCCTACTTCTCCCCGCGCAGCCCGCCCCGCACAGCTGAGCGCCTGCTTGCCTGAAGTTCATTTCCAGAAGCAGGTAAGGACCGGGGAAGGGGATCTGGGATGTGGCTGTAGATCAGTGCTGGGAGCGCCCTTGACTGCGAAGTGAGGGCATCTCATTCCCTTCCCCGCTGTCCCTAATAATGCTCATTCCTTAGGGTAGATCCTGGTGTGTGCGGCTCTGCTCGTTACTCCCAGGCTGTTAAAATGTCGTGTCTGAAGTGATGTTTTATAGAAGCTCTATGAATAGCACAATTATATTGTAATATATTTGTATGCAAATGTAACGTACATTTCAAATGTGAGCATTTAAAATATATCACTTTTTAATTTTTAAATATATTTTTATTGATTTTATAGAGGAAGGGAGAGGGAGAGAGGATAGAAACATCAATGATGAGAGTGAATGATTGATCGGCTGCCTCCTGCATGCCCCCTACTGGGGATTGAGCCTGCAACCCAGGCATGTGCCCTTGCATCAAATCAGGGAACCTGCAGTCAGCAGGCTAGCACTCTATCCATTGAGCCAAACCAGGTAGGGCCATTTTTCATTTTTTTATTGAATCTATTGGGGTGACACTGGTTAACAAAATTACACACACACACACACACACACACACACAATTACACAGATTTCAGGTGCACAATTCTGCAACTCATCGTCCATACGCTGTATTGTGTGTTCACCATCCCAGCTCAGGTTAACATGTCACATTTTTTACTGGACAAAAGACAAGTGCTGGGACCCTTAGAGCAGAGGCGGCTTGTGTATCTAAAGGAGCCCCTGCTGTCTGGCCCAGCCTGAGTTCCCCAGGGTTCTCCTCTCAGGGACAAGATCACCCGGGTATAAATGTGTATTTCAGTTTATATAAGTGTGGGTGTTCACGCAGCATTAGCTTCACTTTGTAAATACAAATGCGTGCAGGCAGCTGTGTGTGTATTCAGGGCCACGCGTGCCTGTCAGAGCGCAGCCGGCTTTCGGAGCAGGTTGTCAGCATGAGTCTGACTGCTGCACGCACCACCCAGCAGCCCACTCACCCGGTCCCCCAGCACCATCTCCCAACTCCTCTAAAGAGAGACCAGCTGCTTTGTGCTTGATCGTGCTGGCAGAGATTAGCTCCCTGCAGAGGCTGGGCAGGATGGCTCCCGAGCGCAGTGTGGCCTCTCAGACCACGGCCCCACTTGTCACTTCGCATCCTTCCCTGTGGCTGGGAGCCCTTCCTCATGGTCTATTACCAGCCAGCCTTCCTTCAATGGAGATGCGGGCTCAGAGCCAACAGGAGTGTGTGTGTGTGTGTGTGTGTGTGTGTGTGTGTTGGGGGGAGGGGATAAGGGGCATGAATATGCCTGTGTGTCTGCAGCGAATGTGTGTGCCTCAGTTTCTGCTCATTGCGTTTGTCCCAATCAGATGTAATTTTCTGAAATCACCTCCACTTTTATCTACGGTTTGATATATAGCCTCAGGCCGCTTCCTTGCTATTTATGTGGGTAGTTGATAGTTGTTTATCTCCATTTTCTATTCTTCAGCTCATCTGTGCCTTCCCTGGTTAGCTTCCAGAAGGTTATATCTCTAAGAGAGGGAGCAAGGCTGTCTCTGATTGACAGTTCACAGAGATTTTCTTAGGATTTAGAATGGAAATCCCCTGTTAGGTGAGGATTATGGGCTAGCTGGGAACCCATAAGTGAGAAGCACCATTACATGGGACCCTCATGGCTGAGTCACAGAATGAATAAGTGGCGTCTAAATTAGTTGCATTTTAATGGAGACAAGTTCTTGATCCCTACAGGGGAGAATTGGAGTTCTAAATGAAGCTAATCTGCTGTTTGTCAGAATTTGCAATGAAAATCTAACAGCGTGTTTTCGTAGATCGGCACCAAATCCAAACATACTTTAATACCTTGCAGCCTACCAACGACTGCAATGTCTGTTGATTGGGTGATTATGGCCTGCTCTCTTCAATTATTCATTTGCTTCTCACTGACACCGTGCTGCAGATTCTGTTTGGAAATTGTTGAACCAGTTGTGAAGGCCTAGGCTGCTTAGATGGGAGCGTAAAGGGCGGAAATGTGTGCTCATTGGCCACCTTCTGCCCCAGATCCAGCCCCGGGTGTGCCCTCTGTCAGGAGGCAGGACGGGACCAGCTCATACGAGAACTGGAAGGATCCTGGGAGATCGTAATTTTTAGAAATAACAGGAATCTCCTTCCCCCGAAGCAAGAAGAAGCAGGTAGGAACCAGTCTCTGCTGGGGAAGTGTGCTGACTTGAGTAACCTGGGCCCAAAGACAGATTCAGGCACCCGACACCCTGTAAGGCCCCTACTTAGTAATCACCGCGTGAGTGCGGGAGGTCCTTGGGACAGGCCACAGGCGTGGAAGATGATGGGCCACCTGGGGGATGGGGTGCCTGGGGTCGGAGAGTAGGACAGCAAAATTCTGAAAAATACCCCCCCTCTCTCTTTCTTTCTCTCTCTCTCTCTCTCTCTCTCTCTCTCTCTCTCTCTCTCACACACACACACACACACACACACACACACACACAGTCCTGTTGGCTCGGAGCCTGCATCTCTGTTGAGGAAGCGTGGCTGTGGCTATCAGGAAGGGACAGTGAGGAGGGGGCTCCCACACTGTGAAGCAGGACCCCCCGCCCTTGGGAAGTGCAGCACCCAGAGGAACTGGCCCAGATAAACCACTAGATCAGCACAGCGGCAGGATCAGTGTGTGGGCTTGAGCCTGGAGGGCCTGGGGCTTTGGGGACAGGGCTTGTGGCACTGGAACCCTGGTTCTTTTGTGTGTGGCGACATCTAGTGGCCAGTCACGTGTCTTCCACGCTGTCTTTCACAAGGAGAGCGCAGACTGACCACATTAGCCCCGGGACAGGGGACCGGATTGGAGATTTAATCCTGGGAGCCTGACTCCCAGTTTGGAGGAACTGGGAGCATTTCAGATGTCCCCGGAGAACACCACAGGTCGCGGCGTGCCAGCTGCTCAGGAATAAGAGTCCTTGGGGAAAGCTCAGCCTGGTTCTGAGGCTGGATTGGTACTGGGGCCTCTTTCAACATGATGACATTTGGCCCTAATTGGTGTGGGTGTTAGAGGGATGGGGAAGCTTGGACACCGCAGGCTGGTCTCCACGCTGCATCCAGCCACTGGGCTGTATTCCTCCAGCTCCTCCAGGCCCGGTGCTGGGTGCAGGAGGACAGGGAGCGAAGCTGGAAGCCAGGTGGGAAGAGACAAAAGCAAGTGCTCCAGCAGGTGCTTTCAGAACTGGGACAGCCGGGGCCATAGGACCGTGAGGGCTGGGGCCGGGGCGCAGACCCTGCTTCGGCTGTGCTGCCAGGAAAGGCTTGCTGGGAAGGCGGCTGGGAGTGAGACGGAGGACGAAAGGAATCCAGGGGGCACTCGGTGCAAAGGCTGCCGGGGAAAAGGGCTTCTTGGCATGTTCTGGAACCAGACGGGCCAGGAAGGCAGAGCGGCAAGGGGAGGAGGAGGAAGGGCAGGGCCGCCTGTGCGGGCCTCCTGGGGTTCTGGCAAAGGCCGTGGTGTTGGGGAGTGGTGTCATCTGTCTGGCTTTTTTGTAAAGACCATTGGGGCGGGGGTGGTGGTGGTGGGGGGAGGCAGTGAGAAGGGGTCAGCGTGAGAAGTAAAACCCAGAACCCAGCTTGCCCGCTCAGCTGTGCTGGGAAGTTAGGGTTGCCCACTGCACTCTGCACACCTGGTTTGGGGGTGCGGGGGCTGCCTCTCATTAGAGACCATTCTTGAGGCGCCTTACCGCTCTTTCCCAGGGACCCGCTGTTAGACCCTCTTCTGCGGGGGGGAGGGAGGGCGGGTGGACAGTTGACTGGGGAGCCAGGGGCTTCAGTGCAGCAGGAAGGCCCTGGAGGGGAACCATAGGCATATGGCCGCTACCCAAACCCCGCTGGCCAGCCTCCGGCCTGTGGCGTGGGCTTTACGGCCAGGGCCTCTGCTGGGCTATGGGGACCGAGCAGTGACGGGGACGCCCAGGGAAGCTGTGTGCAGGCGCTGGCACATCGCTGAGGCCACCCTTTGCACAGAGAGCCGCCTCCCCAGGAGGCCACCCTGCCTGGGAGCGCCTGCTGGTCCAGGGCTGGCCACCCGAGGGATGGGTGGATGGTACAAGGAGTGCTCTTGGCCTGCCCGCCCAGTCCCCCTGGTCTCCCAGCGCAGCTCCTCCTGGGCTGCCAGGGCTCCTCCCCCACCAGCTGCCGCGTTATTTCTGACTCATCCAGGAGTTACAGATCTGTAATCCAACCCCTCCAGCCTGGCTTCCTCTCCACCGGCTCCTCCCCCAGGGAAACCCCGGGACTTCTCTCCTGGGACCTTCCTGCAGGTCGGGTCCCATTGCACCTGGACACAGCTGCTACCTGCAGGAGCTGCCTGGCACAGGCGGGGTGGGCCTGTGAGGGTGGCAGTGAGCCTGGGTCCAGTGTCCAGAGCCCCGGCCGCCTGTCCCCATCGAGGGCCGGAGCTGGCCTCTGATCCCGGCAGGGGCTTTGCCTGAGAGCGGCCTTGGGGTTTGGGGCTGGTGCTGATCCCACAGCTCCTCCAGCGAAGGCCTAGCCAGCTGCCTCTGACCGTGACCCTCCCGCTCCCGGGGGAGTTGCTTGCTCTGAAAGCCTGGGACACTGTGGGGGCATGTAGCCCCTCTCTCGTGGCGGAAGGCAGAGCTGGCCAGGAGTCTGGATTACCTCGGTCGCCCTGGGCTGAGCTCTGCCCACGGCGGGGCTAGTGGGGTCTCGGGAGAACAGGCAACTTGCCACCTGCTCTGGACTCAGAAACAAGACCCTGCAGCGAGGTGGGCTGCCGGACACTCCCAGGAAGCTCCCTCCTCTCTGCACAGTCTCGTCCTGACCCCCGTGCTTCTCGCTCCGCAGCCGTCCCCAGAGCTGGCCCAGGGATGAACCGCGAGGGGGCTCCCGGGAAGAGTCCGGAGGAGATGTACATCCAGCAGAAGGTGCGGGTGCTGCTCATGCTGAGGAAGATGGGATCCAACGTGAGTGCCCCGGGCAGAGCAGCGCTGTCGCTCCGCCTGCAGCTGCGGGTCGGGGAGGGGATGCGGAGCCCGTGGCTTGGCTCTGTGGCCGGCCAGGCGGCGCTGCGTCCGGGGAGAGCAGCTCCAGCGCGCTGCTGGCATTCTCCCACCTCTCCTCTCCCAGGGGCGCCCAGGGGCACTGACGGCACAGGCCGGAGAGGGCAGCGCTTCCCAGTGGCCCTGCGCTGCCCTCCAGTCCGGCCTCCGGCCTGCTCTGCGTGGCCAGGCCCCGTTTCAGGGGTGGCAGGAGGGCTTGCTCTGGAACTGAGGAGTCAAACCTCCAGGGAGCAAAAGAGGTGGCGCCTCTTGGGGACCAAGCAGGCCTGGCAGGTGCCTTCAGAAGCGACGGTCGCCCTCACCTGCCGCTCTCCCTTGCAGCTGACGGCCAGCGAGGAGGAGTTCCTGCGCACCTACGCGGGCGTGGTCAACAGCCAGCTGAGCCAGCTGCCGCAGCACTCCATCGACCAGGGTGAGTGAGCCGGCCCACCCCTCCCAGGGCACCCAGTGACAGCACAGCTGCAGCCCTCCCGGGGTGCGGGGGTGTCCGTGAGAGACAGGAGGGGCCACAGCTCCCTCCTCTCCACAGAGCTGAGCCCCAGGCAGAGCCACATCTGGCCACGGAGCCCTGGGGGCCCTGCCTGGCCCCAGCCTGCCAGGACCCTTTCTAGGCCTGGGGGAGGCAAACTGTGGAGGTGTCCGGGCCCCTGTCACTGGAGACGCTCTGATTGCTGCATTCCTCAACTTCGGCCTGACCCCTGCCCACCCAGCCCCCTGCCAGGCCCTTGTGTGCTAGGGCCTGGCCTGAGTGCGGCCTGCACAGTGGTCGTGTGTTCCTGGCTGTGCCCAGAGGGGAGGCCCAAAGGCCCTGGCAGTCTCTGTGTGCCCCCGGAGTTAATTCTTTTTTGAGTGCCATCAGCTAATCCTCATAACGGTAGTGGGTGTCATTTGAGTATATTGTCTAGTAGGTGCGTGCTAAGTGCCTGATAAGTGTCATTGGAGTGGAGATCGCTACTCTTTGTGTTACTTCCACTTAACCGGCAAGGACACAGTTCCTGCCCTGGCTCAGGCAGCCACTTACCAGGGGCCCGGGTGCAGGCCTGCCGCTGATTCTTCACTGGGTGCTGGGTTCGCCTCCGTCTGCCGGGGCAGCAGGAGGCTGCTGGGCGCTTGCGGGCTCCTCCTTTCTGGAAGCTTTATGCGACCCTGTAGCCCAGTCTCCCACCAGCGCCTCCTCCCAGTTATGTTTTTTTCCTTGTCGCACTAGTTTGAATTATTTGCCATGAAATTGTGTGGCACGTCCGATGCGAGGGGCTGCATGAGCAGCGTGCTGAGGGGCTGGCGCACGGCGGCTGCTCTTGGACTTGCCCTTGTCCTCCCGGATGTCACAGGGCCCTGCCCTGGCTCAGGGCCCAGCTCCCAAGCTCTGACGCTGGGTGTGACCCGACCTGTGCGCCCAGCTCAGCAGAAACGTACAGGACGCCTAGCCGCTCTAGGGCCACACGCACAGGGCAGCCTGTCGGGGACCGCCTCCCCTGAAGGGGACCTGGGTGTGGAGTCTGCCCTGCCTCCTGGGGTATGCTTTCTGGAGCGCTCACCTCTTCCAGGCTGACGGGGTTTCCAGCACAGGCCCCTGTCCCCGTGCGGAACCACATCTACCCGAAACCCACACGTTTCTGAGTCCCTTGGCCTTACCTGCTTCCCACCCTGGTCTTGGCTCAGAGTGAGCCGAATGTGAGCGGGGTGGTAAGAATGCCTCTAGTAGCATGTTCTTACTGGAAAAATCAAGAAGAGCTGTAGAACTGTGTCAGTATAGAAAACAACACATCCATCTCTCCCCCCACACCATGCATGTATAGAAAAAAAGGCTGAAATAAAACACACCAGGCCTGGCCGGTGTGGCTCAATGGTTGAGCATCAACCCATGAACCAGGAGGTCATGATTTGATTCCCCATCAAGGCACCTGCCCCAGTTATGGACTTGATCCCCAGTAGGGGGGATGCAGGAGGCAGCCAATCAATGATTCTCATCATTGATGCTTCTATCTCTCTCTCCCTCTCCCTTCCTCTCTCTGAAAACAATGCAAACTTTTTTTTTTTTTTTTTAGAAAACACACAAGGCTGCTAATAGAAAATTTTGTCAGAGGGTAAAACTATATAAGGGACTTCCACTTTCCAAGTCACACGTTTTTGTAATGCTAATTCTTTAATGTGACCCGCACATTTCTTTGGTAACAAGGGGAGTTTAAAGAAGTGTTTTTATGGGAACTCTTCACCTCGCTCAGCTAACCCAACAATTGAGAATAAAGTGAGCTCTGCTGAGTCGCGTAAGGAGATCACGGTGACCTCACCTGGCCCGAAACTGCCGAGCAGTCAGGAGTGAGTCAGAGGTGTGTGGTGTGACCATACGGGCCCAGAGCCTGGCCCTCTGAGTGCGGGCCGTCCACGGACTCCAGGCTGGCCTCAGCGCCTTTCTCTCCGGGAAGCTGGCTCCTGGCGCTGAGCCTGGAGCCAGGGGACCTCGGGGAGGCTGGTGGCGGGAGTGGCTCTCTGCTGCCAGGTGCCCTGCGGGTGGCCCTCACCGCCGCGGTCACTCTGACCTGAGCCTCCGGGAAGGCATGCGCTACAGAAAGCCCCAGGACTCCAGGGCCTGAGGTGGAGAGGGGAGGGTGGCTCTGCCTGGAAGAGCCTCACAGCATGCTGTTACTTCTCAGGACACCGCGAACACACACACACACACACACACACACACACACACACACACACACACTCTGGCTGCCAAGCAGCAACCAGTCCAGTCCCTCCTGCTGTGCAGGGACGAGCCTGAGAGCGGGACCTTACCTTTCTGCCCTCCCCGTGGCGCCAAACGGCTGTCGGCTAAAATTCTAGTCTGCCTGCCTTCTCCGCGGGCAGAGCCGACCTCAGCTGATGCCACGGGGCATGCTGCTGTCATAGGCTGCGGTGCTGCCCGGGTGGCAGAAGCCCGGCTCACTGCTTCCTGTGCAGGGGCCCCAGCATGAAAGACCCCCAGAGGCCTAGGAGCAGAAGCCTAGTGTGAGTGCCTCCTGCCACCAGGTGGCACTGTCTCTCAGCAAATGCCCCTTGCTCCCTCCTGAGTGTCTGCAGCCTCTTACTGTTCCAGCTCCCCTAGGTAGGGGGCCCAAGATCACCCCAATGGATCTGTGCTCGGCATTAGTCCTGGGGTCCTGCCCACAGTCTTTAGGCCCACAAACACTTCCCCTCTGCAGCTGGAGGGGCTGGTTCCCAGGGCGCTGCTTGCCCTCCCTAGACCCAGGGAGGAGAGTGAGCTGGGCACTCTCTGCCCACTGTAATCTGGCCCCTCGTGCTGCACCCAGGCCTCCCAGCCTGCCCCATTCCCACTCTCCCCCTGGTGGACTTGTATCCAGCATCAGGCAGGTGCTGGAGACCCTGGAGCGGGGGCCTGCCCCCGAGAGCTCATAAATGGTTCCAGCAGAGGGTCCCAGTGGCCCCCAGTACTGGACTGAACAGTGGACATGCCTGGCCTCTGCTGGTCTGAGCTTGAGAGTGGAGAGGTGGCTGAGGCAGCCTGGGTGTCCCATGGGCAGCCCGCACTCAGAGACGCAGGTTCCGGGCCTATATGGTCACACCCACACATCTGTGACTACTCAGCAGTTTCTGCAAGGTGAGGTCACCATGATCCTTCTAGAAACCCCGCTTTTCCTCCTGTCTTCCGTGATATACACCTCTCTCCCCCTCCCCCAGGTTTCTACCTCTCTGCTCATCCCCTTGTGAATGCCCTCCTTCCCTTTGTCATGCTGGTCTTCTCCGGATTCAGTCCTCTCAGCTCTCAGTCTCATACCTTTTCTGTGGAAGTCACATATGCTGCGGTGACTTCCACAGACATGCACCCTCAGCGCAGACCCTGCTGCTGACCCGACTGTACGCAGCTCCTCCTGACCCCCTCACCCCGGAGGTCCCACACTCCGCAGGCCCAGATTCATACCCACCCACCCCCTACCCCACCCCCCGACCTTGGCCGTGACCGATGTGTCCTCCTCTCCTCCCCAAGTGTCTCGAACGTCACCAGCAGCTTTAATGCTGCTCCGATCTGCTTCATCTTCTCCATCTTGGTTTGAACCCCCTTTGGTCTGAGCCAGTATTAATTCTCGTCTCAATTACTGCCAAAGCTCCTCGTTGGCACCTTGACGTCTCACTTGCCCCCCACAGTGCATTTTCTACCCCCTGGCCAGAGGGATTTTTGAAGGCCATGTCAGCAGCCCCCCCCACACACACTTAAAACCTTTCAGTGACTCTCTACTGCCTGAAGTTCAAGTCCAGCCCCCTTAGCATGACGAGCAAGACCCCTGCCAGCTGCAACACCATGACCTTATGCAGCGTCAGCAGTCACAGGGAATGGCTCTCAGCTCCTGTCTCAGGCCATGGGTGCTCACACATTTCTGCTCTGCATTTGCTCTCGGAGCCCAGGAGCCCAGGAGCCCGGCCCTGACCACCCTCTCCCCCCGCCTCCCGCGGGCCAGGCCCTCATTGGCCACTCCCCCTCTTATGATTTCCATCACACATTCACACTGTTTCCTGGTCTGCCTCCTGACCAGCTCCGAGTTCCCTGAGCCTGGGACAGTGGCTTCCCTTCCTGTGTTTGTGGGGCTGGGAGCCTGCAGGCCCTGCGGAAGGCAGAGACATGGAGCCAGTTCTCTGAGCACCGTCTCCGGGCCCCTGAGGGTGGCCGGGAGGATCTGACAGCCTGACTTTGAACCAGAGGAAATCAATACTTCTCTGGGAAGGTCGCCTTGCTGAGAAGGTGCAGCTGCAGCTTCCAGAGCAGGCGGGACAGAATGCTGAGCTCACTCCTTTCCGATTGCCAGCGCCGCTCCGTCCGAGCACACGCTAACCCTCTCCTGGCTATAAAGTAACGCACCGTCAGTGCAGGAGACCAGGAAGGACAGAAACAGCGTGAAGGCTTGAATCCTGTTACATAGCTATTATCACTTTACCTTTCGTTAAATTTCCCCTCAGCCTTTTAAAAATAGGCATCTATTTCCACGATAAAGTTGGGACCTTACACTGTAAACATTTTACTATCCATTTGAACATCCAGGTTTTTTTTAAGTTATGATCCTTTTACAATGTTTTAAACAATTTCTAAGAAAACATTTTAGCAATTGAATAATATGCAGCCATATGGCTGTGCCCCACTTTTTGACCGATGTTTTATTGGGGGACATTTGTTTCTCATTTTTGCTGTTAATCACAACAGCAAACACTTACTGAAGTCCTCCTCCGAGCCTGGTTTCTTGTTGAGGGTTTTTCCCAGAAGCCCCTTCACCTTCAAAAAGAGACAGTGGCTGCAGAGGTTAAGTAACGAGTCCGAGGCCGCAGAGCTGGTCAGCGGGTCCAGGGTGTGCCACACGTTGACTATCCTGTATGAATCTTCAGTTATTTTAAGAGAATCTAGGAGTGGCTTACAGGCCCTGAGCGTTTCCAAGCAGGGCAGTGTTTACCTGAGAAACAGGTGTGACTTGGCTGTTACCGTGGCATCTCAGGAGGGCACAGGAAACATTGGGACGAGTTTTCCATTGCTTCATTATCCCGGGCCCTGCAGGCCTCTGAATGTACGGTTCTTGAGAGCTCGTCTCTTCCCGCCCCAGCGCCGCGCAGGGAACGGCCCTGCGGGTGCCCATCCCAGGACCCCGTGCACAGGGCAGAGGCCCCTCCGTGGCCCATCGTGCAGAGCTGGCATCCTGGTGCAGTGCCTCGTATGGCCCTTGCCCAGGTGTCTGGGGGCTGGAGGGACCCCAGTTTGCTAAGGAAGCTCTTGTCCTTCTCTTCCCTCTCCTCGGCCTGGGAGCTGTGGTGCAGGCACAGTGGTGCCTCACGCCTGATCCAGCCTCATCGGATCACACTCTTCCTGCAAGAGACTTCCCAGGGAGGTCCCCAGCCGGAGCCCTCTAGGCTGTCCCAGGCTCTGCTGGCTCCCGCCCTCAGAAGCCGAGGCTGCTGGCTCAGGGCATGCAGCCAGAGAGCCCCAACTAGGCCATTTGATCTCAGGGTCACACGGAACCCGGGTAAAGGAGCTGTGGTCACGGTCTCAGTCTCGGGCAACAGCAGGGAGCCAGCAGCCCCGAGGGAGTGGCCCACCCCTCGCATGGCATTCGGTCACCCCACTTGGCCCTCTCAGCAGCATCAGTGGAGGTGCTGACACCATCTCCATCTTACAGCCAGCGTATTCCTGGACTTCTCGCACTCCTTTCCGCCTCTGCTCTCTCACCTCCTCCATGCAGCCCTCCTTGCCCCATTCGGGTGGTCACTGCTCCTCTTGCTCCTGAGCCGAGGCTCCCTGATCACATTGTGCCAGGGCCCGGCCAGCGCAGCGCTGTGCGCAGCCCCAGTCCAGCTTCGGGCCTACCGCTGGGCTCTGCTGGATCCTTGCGTGGACCGAGGCTGCTCCCAGAGGCGCTGGCGGTAACCAGCTCAGGGCTGAAATTACAGTCAGGCCCCGGGAGGACTTACTCTATGGATGGGAAGCTAATCTATTTTAACTTTAATCAACGCTTACATGAGAATTACCTGTGACCTAATAACAATATAATTGAACCCAAAAAATTACATATACATTGAATCCAACTGAAAAATCAACCAGAGGGACTTGGTAACTTGTGTTACAGAAAAATAAAAATCCAAGAAAGGGTAAGGAATGTGCTGAAATGCAGGCAGCTGCTCAGTTCCGCATTCTGGTTCCGGCAGCAAAGGCTGCTTTGGCTCCCTTTGCAGTGTGGGGTCTATTGTTTAGAGCTGAGAACGATGCCCTCGTACGACTCTAATCAGCCCCCAGACACCCCCTGAGAGGTGACCTCTGCCTTGGACCAGAGTCCCAAGGGGCCGCTCTCCCGCTCACATTAGCCCACGGACAGGTGTGCCGGGCACATGCCATCAGACAGCCCGCCCTCGAGCTGCCGGTCCGGCAGGGCGGACACAAGAGCACGTGTGTAAAGAACTTGGGCACACAGATCTCAGGATGACCAGTCCCGAGAGAAGGGCACCTCACTAGGAAGCCACGGAGAAGAGGCATGGGAGTGTGCATGGAGACTACGGGAGGATATCACAGGCCGAGGGGGCCCCGGAACCTGCCCGTGTGTGACTGTTGAGTGTCCACGTGTCCCCTCAGAGCCCGGCGTGGCAGATGCCGGGAGGGTGGTGAGTGGCCAGAAAGTTTGTACAAATGGGCTCAGGACGGAGTTTATTCTGAAGACTGCAAGGGGTCCCCACGGCCTGAAGGGGAGCTGCCAGGTCAGCTGTCATCCATTTAGGGTGAGCGCTGGGGAGAGGTCATGGGGCAGAAGGCGAGGCAGGGAGACAGCTGGAAGGTCATCGTGATGGCCGGTGCAAAGTGATGTGGGACATTTAGGACCGAGGTCCTGGTGGATGACACAGGGAAGGGAGCTCTGAGTGGGCAGGGCCTCTGAGTGTCCAGGAGGGGTGGGAGAGAGGTCCAAAAGCAGGTGCAAGGTGGGAGCAGATGGAGGACTGGGCTTGGGGGAGGGGCCTGGTCTAGAGCAGGTGGGCTGGGGGAGGGGTCTGGACTAGAACAGGTGGGCGGGGGGAGGGGTCTGGACTAGAGTAGGTGGGCTGGGGGAGGGGTCTGGACTAGAGCAGGTGGGCTGGGGGAGGGGTCTGGTCTAGAGCAGGTGGGCTGGGGGAGGGGTCTAGTCTAGAGCAGGTGGGCTGGGGAGGGGCCTGGAGTAGAGCAGGTGGGCTTGGGGAGGGGCGTGGACTAGAGCAGGTGGGCGGGGGGAGGGGTCTGGACTAGAGCAGGTGGGCAGGGGGAGGGGTGTGGAGTAGAACAGGTGGGCTGGGGGAGGGGTCTGGACTAGAGCAGGTGGGCAGGGGGAGGGGTGTGGAGTAGAGCAGGTGGGCTTGGGGAAGGGCGTGGACTAGAGCAGGTGGGCGGGGGGAGGGGTCTGGACTAGAGCAGGTGGGCAGGGGGAGGGGTCTGGACTAGAACAGGTGGGCTTGGGGAGGGGCGTGGACTAGAGCAGGTGGGCGGGGGAGGGGTCTGGACTAGAGCAGGTGGGCAGGGGGAGGGGTGTGGAGTAGAACAGGTGGGCTGGGGGAGGGGTCTGGACTAGAGCAGGTGGGCAGGGGGAGGGGTGTGGAGTAGAGCAGGTGGGCTTGGGGAAGGGCGTGGACTAGAGCAGGTGGGCGGGGGGAGGGGTCTGGACTAGAGCAGGTGGGCAGGGGGAGGGGTCTGGACTAGAACAGGTGGGCTTGGGGAGGGGCGTGGACTAGAGCAGGTGGGCGGGGGGAGTGGTCTGGACTAGAGCAGGTGGGCGGGGGGGAGGGGTCTGGACTAGAGCAGGTGGGCAGGGGGAGGGGTGTGGACTAGAGCAGGTGGGCTGGGGGAGGGGTGTGGACTAGAGCAGGTGGGATGGGGGAGGGGTATGGACTAGAACAGGTGGGATGGGGGAGGGGTGTGGACTAGAGCAGGTGGGCTGGGGGAGGGGTGTGGACTAGAGCAGGTGGGCTGGGGGAGGGGTGTGGACTAGAGCAGGTGGGCTGGGGGAGGGGTGTGGACTAGAGCAGGTGGGATGGGGGAGGGGTCTGGAGTAGAGCAGGTGGGCTGGGGGAGGGGTCTGGACGGAAGAAGAGCTGGTGTGTAGAACCCGACTTGTGACCTCACAGATTCTGCCTGTGGTGCTGTGTGTGGACGTGGTGCTGGTGCTCAGGGGGAGGAGGTGCGATGCTTCCGGTTTGGCAGATGAAGACACGGGAGTGGGTGTGCAGGCACTTGCCCTGCCGCACACAGAAGGCCAGGTCAGCCCAAAGCTGGGCTCCAGGGTCCCAGCACCCACAGAGGCTGCTCAGGCCCAGGCAGGGCCCTCAGTGGCTGGTCAGGAGGCCCCGCCCCTGCTGGGCCCGCTGCATGCTCTCCCGGGTGCCCCTTGTCCTGGCAGCCTGAGAGCCTGGTGAGGGATTGTCAGCTGGGAGCACAAACCTGGAGCCCACTTTGGCTGCTGACTCCTTGGTGGATCCAGGCTGCTGTCCCCATGGCAACCCGGGTCTTGCTAGCTCTGGGTAAAGCCATCCCCTGGGAACTTTGGGCATCAGAGCTGAGACTGTAGAACCCGGCTCCTAGGCTGCAGCTGTAAACAGGCAGTGCCACCCAGTGGGCGGCGTTTGTCTGGGAGGAGCCTCGTCTGGGGCGGTGCTCGAGCCTCATCCCCCGTGGACACTTCCCCCGTGGAGGAGCAGTGAGGCCTGTTTGTCCAGGAGCCTTGCTGCCTGGCTCCTCTCTGCAGAGCCGGTAGCTGCGCTGCAGCCGGGCTGAGGAGCGGGTGGCAGGCTCTAGCTGGTGTTGACAGCAGTACAGTGAGGTCATTGGGTGAAGAGGCGCCACAACCAGAAGCCATACGGGCAAAGAAGGGGACAGAGGGGAGGCGTGCGGTCGAGTTTCCTCTTTGGCCGGTGTCCGTGAACGTGGGGGCAGGGGGGTTCCCTGGAGGGCTTGGCAGCATTAGCCAAAGGGGGGAACACCCCCCGTGTCTCCCCTCCCCTTCCTTACCCCCCGCAGCGTGGGAATTTGGAGACTGGGGCTTCCGTTTGTATTTCTGAGTTTCTTAGGCCCCACGACAAGCATGTCAAACTCAAAGGCTAACACAGGCCAAGTAAGGTTGAAGTTTATGTGGGCCGCAAAAAACAAAAGCTTCCGTTTTCATAGAAATTAGGTTTATTAGGAAAGTATGGTGTCAAAGGAGACAAGAGCGATGATGAGATGCATGTTCTCTTCCTGACACTGGCACCTCCGCTGCTGCTGTCTCCCCCACACCGGGGAACCTTGTTCGCAGTGACTCCTTTCCAGACCGACCCACGGCGGATGTCAGTGACTCTGGATCTGACAGGAGACTTGTTTCCTTTCATGATTGTAATAACTGCTCACACCGTTATACCGGCTGGGACACACAAATATTCGCTGTGGGCCACGAGTTTGACATGCTGCCCCCGTGGTTACCGCATTGGGAAGGTGTTAGGCCCCTGCGAGGTCAGGAGGCCCCTGCCCAGCACCCCTGGCCCTGAGGAGCCCTGGGGAGCCCTGCAGGCAGGGGCGCGGGTGTCAGAGGCCCCTGTCCCCCGAGTGCATGGCTGGGGAGCTGGGCCAGGAGGAGCCCGTGGCTCCAAATGGGGTGATGTGGGCGCCCCCACCCACGGCCGATGCCGCTTCTGGGAGCAGCCCCTTTTCTCCGGTGCCATCTTACAGGGCTGTGTCCTGGACGGTGGGCCCGGCTGGCCTCCTGTGGGAGCTGAACCAGTTATAACGTGTGCTGAGAGGGCCCTGTCTGACAATTCCGGACACAGACTGAGGTGCCCAGTGCATTGATGGAAAGACCTTTAAAGGACTTCAACTCAGAGCCTCAGCTGTCTGAGTGCTGGGGCTTCCTCCACCCGCCCTCCTCCTGGGCCGGCGCCTGCAGAGCCGGGATGCCTGATGGCCACAGCAGCTTCCTGCCGTCAGCTGGGCCCGGCCGGGCTGGTGCTGGGTGCGAGCTGGGCCTGGGCTCTCAGTGCTGCTGCTGTGAATTCCTGCTGAGCCTGAAACAGACCAGCCACCCATTGTCTGTCTCCCGCCCCCGACAGGGCCAGCCTCCCTTCCACAAGCTCCTGCATATTTGTCATTTTCTCTCCCCACTGACTGGGCTCTGAAAGGGGCAAAGCTGGCACTGGGCGTGGGCTGAGATGGCCCACGCGTGCCCTGCCCTAGTGCAGAGCTGTGCCCTCCGCAGTGCCCGGCCCTGCTTTCCAGAGCAGGTGAGCCTGGGACGGGAGTGTCTGGCAGGCAGCGGAGGGGGAGGGGAGGCAGGGGACAGGTGTCGGCAGCATTCTGGGTTCCATGCTGAATTTTCTCCAAGGGGCGGGGGCTGCTTTGAGGCTGTTTGGTTCCATTCTCTTTGGTCACAACATGTAATTATTTTGTGTTGCTCTTTTCAGTTTGCTAGGTGTTTTTTTTTTTTTTTTTTTTTTTTTTTTTTTTTAGTATTTTTGCATAGCACAGGTAAGATGACTATCTATGGCCATATGAGATCCTGGCCTGCGGTTCTCTTTTCCTTTTGCTGTCTTTGTCTGGCTCTGGCTCTTTGTCCTGGTGGGAAGGGACGAACAGAGCTCTGAGCCCGGCCCAGACAGTGCTGGCAGAAGAGCCGAGGCGATGGGAGGCGGTGGACGCCCTCACCGGTTAAGGGGACAGGAAGCCCCCTGACCTCCTGGAGCAGTGGCCGGGCCTGCCGGCTCCTTTGCAGTGTCTCCCTGTTCTGAGCCCCATGATTCCGCAGCAGAGCACCCGTGGGAGACACCACGTGCTGCCTGTGTGATCATCTCTGAGCTCCCTCCTGGCTCTAAAGCTCGGGTGGCTGGACTCATGGGAACTTAGAGCAGCTCACCCCCCCGTTAGGTAACGGGCCCGATCCCTCCGAGAAAAGGGGAGGGAAAGGTGTCCCTCGCCCAGGGGCCTGCTGGGCCCAGGGTCAGGCCTGCTGAGGATGGTGAAAGGAGAGGCTGGGGCACACACTGGGCAGCTGTAGTGTCAGGGGCCCTGGGCCTGGGTCTGGGCTCCTCCAGGAGCTGTGGCCATTCCCTCTGCCGACTCTCTGGCCCTCGGGGCAGCGGGGCTGTTTCTGTCCTGCAGCTCAGGCCCCTGTGAGGCAGGCCAGGGCAGCGAGTCTGCCCCTGTGCGTGGAGCCAGGCTTCTTGTGCCGACAGCGCCCTCCGGGGTCTCCGCCAGCCCCACTGATGAGTGGGTGGGAGGCGGCATGGGGAAAGCTGGCATCCGTTAGCTAACCCGCTCGCTGCCATGAGGGTGTGACGTAATCCTGGCCTCGGTGGTTGCTAGGGAAATTCTGCCTCAGCGGCACTGCGTGGTCCTGGGACTGAGCGAGAACAGAATGTCCCCGAGAAGCGGGAGGAATGCAGGGCTTCCCAGCAAAGGAGCCGGATCTGAGCTCCTCTCCAGGCCTCCTTCCCCTTGTTGGGAGCTGTCAGAGCGCCGTCAAGGCGGGGTGGCTACAGCACTGTCCCTGTGCCCAGTGAACGCATTTCGGCACCCATGGACCTTGTGGGCGGGCCCTCCTTCTGCAGCGCCCGGGGCAGGTGCCCCTCCCTGTCCGCGAGGCAGACGGGTAGGAAGGAGCTGGGCAGGCGGCTGCCAGGGTGAAGGAGAGGGTGCCCTGCGGGGGGGAGCGGCCAGCACCAGGCCTGGGGGCGGAAGCCGTTCACGGCCAGTTCCGCTGCGCGCCTCCCACCCCCGCTCCCCGTCAGTGGCCTTTCTGTCTGCGGCTCCAGTCCTCCTCCCGGGAGAGCTCCTCCAGAGAGAAGTACGTCAGAAAGGCCATGGCGGCCAACTGTTATTCTGAGCGCAACCCAGAGCTGCAACCCAGAGCCGTCCTTCAGAAAGAGGGGAAAGCAGGACTCGGAGGGCCGGGGCCAGAGGCGCAAGGGGACCTGGGTCTGCAGGGTCTGTAGCCACGCCAGCTCCTCCCAGCAGCTCCGGGCGGGGAGGCAGGTCAGGACTGCAAGCTTTCCCTCCCTCCCCTGCCTTTTCTGGCTGCATGTCAGAGCCCGTCTTATGGAAACAAGACAAAGGAAGTGATTTCATGAGTGCCTGGGCCAGATCCTCCAATCCATGATTAAAAACAGAGCAATAAAGATTATGGCCATTATCTGTCGCCTGTGAGCCAGGCCGCCTGCTCCTTGGAACAGGTGTTGGGTTTGGGCAGAGGCCTGGCTCCTAGAAATCACAACGAGCGAGGTCTCCAAAGGGGGCCAGACGGTCTCAGGAGGAAAAAGGGCGGATCCGAGGGCCTGACTCTGGTGACTGGAGCAGAGCCTTCTCCAGCAGCAGCCCTGGGCTCTCACACTCACCTCCTCGCTGTGCAGCCTTCCGCAAGCCTGAGCCTCACCCCACCCGCCCTCAGCCCGCAGTCCCCAGCCCCGCAGCCGGCCGCAGGCATATCCCCGGCCAGGCTGGCCAGGCTGCAGGGGAGCCTGCGGGAGGTGGGCTTCCGGGAAGAGCTTTGTGCTCAGAAAGCACCTCCCTCAGGCCGCACCCGAGGGCCACAGCCTCCTGCCTCGTCCCAGTGCCAGAGGCCCCTCCAGCAAGCCCCTTCCGCCCGCCTGCAGGTGCAGAGGACGTGGTGATGGCGTTTTCCAGGTCGGAGACAGAGGACCGGAGGCAGTAGCTGCGGATCCCAGGGAGCATCCTGAAAGCTGGCATCGGCCAAGAGATCTGTGTGACCTCGTCTGGCTGAGTGGCAGCGGGTCCCCTTCCCCATCCCCCACTACACCCCCCACCCCTCCTCCACCTCATGCCCCCTTCCCACCCTGTCCTCCCCGCCCCGCCCCGCCCCGCCCCGCCCCACGGCCACTCAGCAGGGCTGGCATCGAGGGAAGCGCCGCTGGTGCAGTTATGATCGGCTTCAAGGGACGGACTCATGATTGGCTTCAGGAAGAAACCTTTTTATTTTTAAATCTTGACCAACGGAAACCTTTTATTTTTATTTCTGACTCTTATTTTTTAAATTTGCGCCTCGGGTACATGGCTTCCCGGGAAGCTGTCCGAGCTCTGGTGCTTTCTTTATTTAGGTCACTTTTTAGGAACGAGAAGAGGTCCGATTGGCTGCTCAGACTGGAAAAGGATTTTGATTGGCTGGCTAACGGGAACCGATTTTTTTCTTGAACGGCTGCAGGTGTTCTGCTGAAAGCAACAGCTTCTCTCCTGAATGCTGAGTACAGGGTTTGGGACGTTGGTTGTTATATTTGACTTGAAAAAAAAAGAAAGAAACCAAATGCGCTTTGCAATATTTATTACACAGCTGGCTGCTCTCACGTGTTTTGTTTGTGTTTGCATTCGATCGAGCGTTTCCCATTGGCTCCCCCATGACTCCCGCTGCTCTGCCCCCCAGCCCCCACCCCTCTGCTGCTCGCAGTCCCTCTGCAGCCCGGGGCACCTGGACCTGACTCCACCAGTAAGGGGGCCTCAGGGACCCCAAGCAGCATCCGCAGCTGGAGAGTGGGGCCCCCAAGGAGGTTTGTGTCCTGGGGGAGCAGCGGGAGCTGAGCGGTGACCGGCCATGAGCCGGGATTTACGTCCATCACTTCGGGCTGGCAGCCGGCCAGCTTCCCGGACAGGAATGGAAGCCCGCTTTGCTGGCCCCCCTGACCGAGCTGAGCAGAGGCGCCCCAGGAAGCTCTGTCGCATCCATTCTCCGGGTCTGCTTCCTGAGGCCTCATCTGGGGTCCTCCTGGAAAGGGCAGGAGCTGCTCCCCTCACTGTGAGACCCAGAGGGTCTGCCCAGGAGCCCGGAACCCACCCACAGACCCAGCGAGACTCAAGCCTGCGAGCCCTTTGCCTCCAGGCACCCGCCCCTGACCGCCCCCAGCCTGGCTCCCACGGTGTCTGCTGCCGGACCTACCCTCCCGGCCAGCACGCCCACGCCTGTGCCTCTGCACACCTCCTTCCCAAGAGTCCCCCATCAGCCTGGAAGGGCAGCGCCTTTTACTTTATTTATTTATTTTTAAAATATATTTTATTGATTTTTTACAGAGAGGAGGAGAGAGGAAGAGAGACTTAGAAACATCGATGAGAGAGAAACATCCATCAGCTGCCTCTTGCACACCCCCCACTGAGGATGTGCCCGCAACCAAGGTACATGCCCTTGACCGGAATCGAACCTGGGACCTTTCAGTCTGCAGGACGAAGCTCTATCCACTGAGCCAAACCGGTTTCTGCGGCAGCACCTTTTATGAAGGGCTTCAATGAGCAAGGCCCACAGGCTGGTCCTCAGCCCCGGCCCAGAGCACGTTGCAGAGCCCGGTCTCTGAATGGCTGTGGGCACCCAAGTCCTCACCCCTGCCCTCCCTTCTCTCCGCTCACAGGATGCCCTGGGGAGGCGGTGGGAGATACAAACCCAGGGAGGGGA
Organism: Pipistrellus hanaki; assembly: GCF_964339955.1. Classification (NCBI taxonomy): domain Eukaryota; kingdom Metazoa; phylum Chordata; class Mammalia; order Chiroptera; family Vespertilionidae; genus Pipistrellus; species Pipistrellus hanaki. The sequence goes on from NC_140504.1 coordinate 195,941,004, forward strand.
ACTCGCCCCCCTGCCCTAAGGTAGATGCCCGTCCTTGCCCCAGAGCTGGAGCCAGAGAACATTCAGCCACATTCCCCTTAGGGCTTGGGGCTGCCATGGAGCACAGGGGCCAAAGGTCAGCGTGTCCTAGGCCTGAGCCTGGGAGAGCCCTACCGTGCAGGGGGGGAGGGGGGGAGGGTCTCACTGCTGATCTTGCCCCAGAAGCAGGACTTGAGTGTCATGGCCTAAACACTGTGTCCTCCTCCACGCACAGGCCCCTGGCCCTGGTTAGCGGACCATTAACTGCAAAGGCCGTTGATTCCAGGGACAAGGACTGTGGGGACCCCACCAGGGGCCTCAGAGCATCTCCCCCCGGGGGAAGGACACAAGCACATGAGCACACACAAGCACACACGCTCTCTGCCAGGGGTCCGCAGCTCCAGCGGGGCCCTGGGGAAGGTGAGCCTCCAGCCCCGTCATCAGGTGCAGGTGCCCGTGTGGCTGGCCGCGCGCTCTTTGTACCTGCCGCTCCCAGGAAGGGCCCATGTCCTGGCCCATGACGTGTTCTCCGCCCCAGCCTGTCCGTGTCAAGGTCATGGGCCTTCCTCTTGTAACGGTGATTGCCCTGATCTGTTATCTCCTGAAGAAGAAAAGGGAAAGGGTTGCCGTGGCTCCTTATTTCAACTGAAAACATACCTGTCGGAGAAAAAAAATGAGCAATAAAGAAGTTTAATACCTTGGTGTGTGGGCCGAGCTATCCTCCCTTGGACTGGGTGCTTCTGCTGCCTTCCACGCCTCACGTGGGCTGTGCCGCTGGAAACACGGGTTCTCTAGTTGTGTTGTCTGTGGCTGGAGTGGGGTTCGGGGTTTGGAAGAGGTTCCAGGTCTGCCCCGCCCGGCTGACAGCTCTGTGGGAAGGCTGAGCCCCTCTTTCCACCTGGAGATTCTAAATGCCGGCCCGGATTAGAGCAGGGTCAGTCAGCTCCAGCGGTGACCTCACCGTCCGAGCTCGTGAGCAGACTCTGAGCTTCCCCTGAGGGTGGCACCTGCCATTCCAGACACTCCGGTGCGAGGCCCTGGTTCTCAGAATCTGTGACCGAAGCCCAAACGGCACATCCGCCTCTCGCCTCATCCCAGGGACGGAAGATCCGCTGAGCTCAGGTGTGATGCGGGCTTGGAAGCTGACATCACTTCTGCTTCAGGAGTTTTTGCTTCGGCAGCATGTTCTAGGATTTTTTATTTCTACTTTTTTTTCCCTTCTAATTACATAGACTTTCTATTCCCGTTTCAGAGAGTGTCAGCGGGTGCTCCATGTCCTGGGGGTTATGGGAAATGGCGGCAGGTGCACAACGCCATCATTGATCCTTAGCGCTGAGGAGGGCGGGGTTGTCGCAGCCTGTCTGAAAGGGCCTGCCCACCTCCGCTTGAATACCCACCCGGGGAACTCACTCCCGCACAGGGCGATGCATCCCGTCTGCAGGCGTCCGTCCTTAAGTTTCTCTGGAACTTCCTTTCTTAGGAAGAAGCTTAGTTGTGGAAAGGAAGACATCTATGTTAGCCAGAAACGACATAGACTCCATGTCATAGAGCCACATGGCAAGGGCCTCCACACCAGTGTTCTTTTTTTAAAATGGTTTTATTGGTTTCATAGAGAAAGGGAGAGGAATAGAGAGATAGAAGCATCAATGATAGAGGAACATCATCGATCAGCTGTCTCCTGCACGCCCCCTTCTGGGGATCGAGCCCGCAACCTGGGCATGTGCCTTGGCAGGAATTGAACCCCGGGACCCTTCAGTTCACAGGATGATGCTCCATCCACTGAGCCACATTGGCCAGGGCAACCCCAGTGTTGTGAGTGGCACTGTTGGTAGCTAACCTTGGAGTTAATGGCTCTCCTAATGTGGGCCGTTGAGCAGAGAAGGTGGGGCTGGCTGGCCCTGTCCCACCTGCCCAGCCCCCTGGGACTGGCCTGAGGGATGAGACCTTCGAGCTGTCAAACTCCCTGGCCTCAGGGGAATCAGACCACTCTGGCCGCTTCTGCAGGCCCATGGAAGGGTGGGGGAGGGGGGAGGGGAGAGGAGGAGGAGAGGGGGGAGGGAGTGCTCGGTCTTCTCGGGCCCCTCAGCCTACGCAGCTGGCACCCTGGGCCCACCTTCCTGGGTGGAGGTGCATGGCCAGTGATGATGCCCCTGCAGGATTGGGACTCTGAGGCGCGGGGGGCCCGGCTGAGCTGGGGGAGGCCGGGACAGGCTGAGAACGGAGGCAGGGCACCTGCCTTTTGCCGGTGTTCCCCAGCCCCAGGGCGGAGGGAGGTGGAGGAAGAATGAAGTACTTCATCTCCCTGTTCCCACAGGTGAATAGCCGCTGTGAGAATCGGGCTGAACAGCCAGGGCCCTTTGTGGCAGCGAAAACGATCCCTCCGGCCCCTGGCTCCGGGGTGGGGGCCGGAGCCGGCTTCCGAGCCCAGCAGGAGCTCCGTGGGCCCAGGGGACCCGCCACCACCCACCTGTCCCGGCCTCCCGGCCGGTCCTCCCTCCTCTCTCCCCGAGCCCTCCCGCTGTGGCTCATGCCACCCGCCCTCCTCCTCCCTGGGGGGTGAAGTGGGCCAGACTGGCCCGGAGGCCTCTGTCCGGAAGGAGCGTTCTCCTCTGGGGAGACAGCTGGGTGCTTAGGAAATGTGTGTGGGGGGGGGGGGGGGGGCATGGCTGCGGCCCTCATTTAAAAAAGGCCTCCTCACCCACACCCTCACCCACCCTCACCCACACTCACCCACACCCTCACCCACATCCTCACCCACACTCACCCACACCCTCACCCACCATCACCCACACTCACCCACATCCTAACTCACACCCTCACCCACATCCTCACCCACATCCTCACCCACACTCACCCACCCTCACCCACACCCTCACCCACACCCTCACCCACACCCTCACCCACACTCACCCACACTCACCCACACCCTCACCCACACTCACCCACACTCACCCACACCCTCACCCACACCCTCACCCACACCCTCACCCACACCCTCACCCACCCTCACCCACACTCACCCACACCCTCACCCACATCCTCACCCACACCCTCACCCACACCCTCACCCACACCCTCACCCACCCTCACCCACACTCACCCACACCCTCACCCACATCCTCACCCACACTCTCACCCACACCCTCACCCACACCCTCACCCACACTCACCGACACCCTCACCCACATCCTCACCCACACTCACCCACACTCACCCACACCCTCACCCACACCCTCACCCACACCCTCACCCACCCTCACCCACACTCACCCACACCCTCACCCACATCCTCACCCACACCCTCACCCACACCCTCACCCACACTCTCACCCACTCTCACCCACACCCTCACCCACACTCTCACCCACACTCACCCACACCCTCACCCACATCCTCACCCACACTCTCACCCACTCTCACCCACACTCACCCACACCCTCACCCACATCCTCACCCACACTCTCACCCACTCTCACCCACACTCACCCACACCCTCACCCACATCCTCACCCACACCCTCACCCACATCCTCACCCACTCTCACCCACACCCTCACCCACACCCTCACCCACACTCACCCACACTCACCCACACCCTCACCCACACTCACCGACACCCTCACCCACATCCTCACCCACACTCACCCACACCCTCACCCACATCCTCACCCACTCTCACCCACACCCTCACCCACACCCTCACCCACATCCTCACCCACACTCACCCACACCCTCACCCACATCCTCACCCACTCTCACCCACACCCTCACCCACACCCTCACCCACACCCTCACCCACCCTCACCCACACTCACCCACACCCTCACCCACATCCTCACCCACACCCTCACCCACACCCTCACCCACACTCTCACCCACTCTCACCCACATCCTCACCCACACTCACCCACACCCTCACCCACACTCTCACCCACTCTCACCCACTCTCACCCACACTCACCCACACCCTCACCCACACTCTCACCCACACTCACCCACACCCTCACCCACACTCACCCACACCCTCACCCACACCCTCACCCACACTCACCCACACTCACCCACACCCTCACCCACTCTCACCCACACTCACCCACACCCTCACGGGTGGTTCAGGGACGGTTCCAGCCTGCGGGCAGGGAGGCCAGGAGAGCAGACTGCTGCTGGGAGCCGAGCCCACCCACAGGCCTCTCACCGGGGCCCAGGGAAGCAGCAGAGGGTGCCCAGGTGGCTCTGTTTGCACACCTGTGGGAGCCCCCACCCCCTGCACAGCCCCAGGGGTGACTTCAGATTCAGCCTCTGAGAGTCCCGCCTCCTGGCCCTTGGCCTTGGCCCTGGCAGGAGGTGGGCTTTCACCAACATCATTTATTTATTTATTCACTGGAGGCCGGCCGGGAGAGGGGCTGTGGGCAGCTGGCTGGCCAGCCCCCCTCCCCACCCCCACCCCCCCCCCGCCATGGAACTAAAGGTTGAGGAGACAATTTGCATATTAGCCTTTTATTATATAGGAGGATTATTTACAAATTGTCACGTGAGGTTATGTATTTTTTAAAATTGATTTTAGAGAGAGCAGAAAGGAGAGAGAAAAAATCAATGTAAGAGAAACATCGATCGACTGCCTCCTGCACACCCAAACCTGGGCATGTGCCCTGACCAGGAATCGAACCAGTGACCTCTTGGTTCCTGGGTCAAAACTCCACCCCTGAGCCACATCGGCTGGGCCACAGACATCTTTTCTGCAGGGGGCTCCGCGTCCCGGTCTGGACACCGCGAATGCGCACTGGGCGCTGCCTGTGTGCAGGAGCCTAGCACTCGTACACTCCTCTGCAGTCACGTGTGAGGGAAGCATGTGGTTTTCCAGAAGAGAAAACGGGGTTCCATCGTTTGCCAGAGGTCAGTGTGGTGCAGCCGGAACTTGAGCCCAGGCCCTCTGCCCCACCTCCAGCTTTGGCAGAAGGGAGCGGGCGGGCGTGAGGGGGGATCCTGGGTCACGGGCTGCCCAGCACCCTCTCCCTGGCCAGCTCTGTGACCCAGGACCAGTCTGGCATCTGGCCCTGCTCTCAAGCCCCATCGGTCCATTGTCGGCAGGTTTCCAACAAGTATTTGTCAGGTGGTTAGCCTGGGACCCCCCCAGCTCCCCAGGGAAGCCGCTGCTCCCCCAGGGGACGGCAGTCCTCCAGGCTGAGCTGGTTTTTCTTTTTCTTTTTTTATTTTTTTTTTATTTTATTTTTTTTTATTTATTTTTTTAATTTTTTAATTTTTTTATTTTTTTATTTTAATATATTTTATTGATTTTTTTTTTTTGCCCCCCACCCTCCCTCCCACACATCCCCTCCCTCCCCAGAGTTTTGTGTCCATTGGTTATACTTATATGCATGTATAAAAGTCCTTCGGTTGATCTATTATCTCCCCCAGATCTTCCTCCCCTCCCCGCTGTAATTTGACAGTCTACTTGTTGATATACTGTTGAGCTGGTTTTTCTAGAAGCTGCTCTTCCACTTTGTACAGCTCTTCCTGTTCACAGCGGCACCGCCCATCCAGCCTGGAGGCACACCTGCCCCCACCGAGGGCACCACAGCCCTGTCTCCCTACTGCGGCCTCGTACCCTTGGGCAGGTCTCGGCCTCAATCTTCTTATCTGTAAAGTGGGACTAACAATAAAAACAAGTGTGCCTCTGCCAAAGTCCGCACAAAGAATGCTTTGAACCAGGAAAACCCGTGGTCAAACGGGACTTGAACCTGACCCTGATGTGTCCTCCCACTGCACACATCTGTCTGTCCGTGTGTGGTTGGGGGGGCTGGGGAGACATTCCGGCTGTGGGACTGGAGTCCGGACCTGCCATTGGCAGCTGGGTGATTGAGGGCAAATTATTTATCGGAAACAAAGGGGGGGAATAAAGAGCACCGCCTGAGGCTGTTGCTGAGAGTGAATGAGATGATGCAATGACTAGGTGGGGCGTGGCCTGCCCGCTGTGGGTGATGGGCACACACGGTCATCATTAGGGCACCAGGACGATGCCCCACCCCATCCTCTCGGCTGTGCCATTCAGAGCCCCCCCCCCCCATGCAGTCAGGTGCTGGTTAAACTCTTCTCAATGAGGATGAAAGCGCTGAGATGATGCCAATAGAAGCCAGGGCGGGAGCTGCCGCCTGCTCCCCACCCCCATCCCCGGCCTCCCTCTCTGCTAAGCAGCTTTGCCTGGGGGAGGGGCCGGAGCTGAGCTGAGGGGTCCCCCTCCCCCGTGCCCCACCCCAGATGGACGTGGTCCTGGCTGGACAGGCAGGGAGGGGCCGTGCAGAGCCGGGGGTGGGCGCCTGTGCTCCAGGGACCCTCCTCCTCCCTCGTGCTCAAACTCCAAATAGAAGCAGAGCCGGCCGGGAAGGGGATAAAATTAAATCCTCGATCACGATCGAGTGGTTTTAAAAAAACACAGCAGTCAGAGGCTCCTTCCCACTGCAGCCGCCTCTGCGAGCAACAGGAGGACAGGGAGCTGCTAGGCCCTGAGCCCCGAGCGCCAGCACCCTCTCTCCTCCCTCTCTGCCCCTCCCTCCCTCTCCCTCCCCCTTTCCCCGGGGCCTGAGGGGCCTCCTCCTATTCCCTTCCCTTCTCGCCCAAAGCCCAGCAGACCTGGGACACAGCCCCTAAAGCCTCTTAGTGTGCCGGCTGCCTGGAGGGGGAGGGGGGGAGAAAGGACGGGAGCTACCAGACCTGGGTTTGCATCCAGACTTTGCCAGTTCTGTGCCTGCCCGAGGCCTGGCAATGGAGGATGCACTGGCTGCAGAGAATTTTACAACAATAGAACTGATTCAAAGCCTGGTTTCCTTTTTTTTTTTTTGTCTCCATGCTAACCCCGGGACTGCCCCCGACCTTTGACCTCCCCTCAGGCGGGGGCCTTGCCTGAGGGGCACCTGCCGGGATGGGGGTGGGCTGTGGCTGCCGGAGGGGCTGATGCCCACCTCGGCGAGGTCTCCAGGCCGGGCTCTGGCGCCCGGGCCCCTCCCAGCCTCACCTGCCGCCCTGGTTTCTCCGGGGCGGCCCCAGGGACGGCCCCAGGGACGGCAGGTGGCTGAGCGGCTGGCACCTGGCGCACAGAGCCCGCGGGCGGGCGGGCGGGCGGGCGGGTGGGGGCGGAGGTGTGCCTTGGCGGGGACCTAGGACGGGGAGGAAACAATCGGGTGGTAAAAATAGTCCTTTGTTTGCTGGAGGCGCACATCCTCAGGAGCCGGTGAGAGGAAAACACCAGCCAGGCGGGAGCCGGGAGCCGCAGCCAGCGGGCGGCCCGGGGGGCAGAGGCGGAGCTGTGCGCGGGGCAGGGGCCTGGCCGAGGGGAGGCCGGACAGCGCCCCCCACCCCCGGGGCCAGCCTCCCTCCGCTGTGTCCACAGATTGCCCCCCTCGGGCCACTCCTGGCCAGGCCCGTTGGGCAGGCCCGCAGAAACACGCTGCCCCCGCGGAGGGCAGGCTGGCTGCCCCTGCCCGCCCCCCCCGCTCCCGCTGGGTTGCCCCTTGGGGACGCTGTCTCGGGGGTGGCCCACATCCCAGGGGAAGGCAGTCCGGGGGCTTCCCTCCGGCAGATCACCCGCACCCCGTCTGAGCTGCCGAGGCTGCAGAGAGGCCACGCCCGGAGGGACAGCCGGACGGCACCGTTAGGTTTCTGTGGGGCGCCAGCTCCCGTGCCTGCTTCAGGGGTGCGCCCTGAGCTATCGGGCTGGCCCTCCGGACCTCTGCAGACTTCCAGACAGCTCACCCAGCCCGGGCACCACACTGGGCCCCAGCGAGCACTCAGTCAGCCTGAATGAGGGCCTACTGTGCGCACCCTGGGAGGCAGAGGCGAGAGGGACGGGGACACGCCCTGCGGTGGCGGAGGCTGCTGAGGCCGCCCCCCTGAAAACAGGCAGGACAGAGCCGCGGGGGGTGTGTGTTGGGGGTGGGGGAGTCCTCCAGGACCAGGCTGTGAGCCGGCAGCCCCAGCCCGCCCGCAGGGAGCTGCGGGGTCCCCCGGAGCGCCCCCCAGAGCTCTTCCCCTGCCTGTGGGGTCCCTTCTCCCTGCCCCAGCCTGGCTCCCGGCGGTCAGGGCCTGGCTCCCGGGCGGTCAGGGCCTGGCTCCCGGCGGTCAGGGCCTGGCTCCCGGGCGGTCAGGGCCTGGCTCCCGGGCGGTCAGGGCCTGGCTCCCGGGCGGTCAGGGCCTGGCTCCCGGGCGGTCAGGGCCTGGCTCCGGGCGGTCAGGGCCTGGCTCCCGGGCGGTCAGGCCTGGCTCCCGGGCGGTCAGGGCCTGGCTCCCGGGCGGTCAGGGCCTGGCTCCGGGCGGTCAGGGCCTGGCTCCCAGGCGGTCAGGCCTGGCTCCCGGGCGGTCAGGGCGAGGCAGCGGCACAGGCCTGAGGGCCACCCAGGCTGTGGTCCCGGCTCCTCTCCGCAGCCAGACGGAGAGGAAAGCTGAAAACTGCTCTGAAGAAGGAAACAACACGTTTTGGGGGGACGGGTCGGGGCAGGCCCAGGATTCGGGCTGTTACCCACCCCGCCTGCGGCTCCTGCTGGTGCCGGGGGGGCCGCGGCCAGCCCTCGCTCAGGCCTGCTCTTGCCCCCCTCTGGGCTGTGAGCCATTCAGGGAGGGCACGAGGGGGTCCTGGTTCCGTGCCCTCCTCTGGGGGCGGGGGGAGGAGCTCCTGTGGGTGCTGGGAGGACGGAGAAGGCAGGAGGGGGCGGGCGGTGGGGTGGGGGTGGGGGTGGGGCATCGCAGAGGGCACGGACTCGGCCAGGGCCAGGGTCCTACAGCCCCCTCTGCCTCTGAGCTCTGGCAGCTCCGGGCCCTGGGTCTGAGCCTCAGTTTCCCTGTGGACGGGGTGTGGCCATGGCTGCTGCTCCCCAGTACTCCCAGCTCTGCCTCCCAGTGGAGATCATGTCTTCCTCCTCCATCCCCCCCCTTTTCCAGTGCAGCGTGGCCCGGCTGGCGTTGGCCAGAGAAGCCTGGGCAGGAGAGTTCGGATCCGGGCAGCGTTCCGAGGCGCTGCCATCTGACTGGGAGCCCGGCATGGGTGGGGAGTGAGGACGGGTGCTGCCTGTGCCGGGGGCCTGGGCCCGGGCATTCCGCAGCGTCTCCTGCCTCTCCTGACCCTGGACTGCAGGAGCCACCGGAGCCTCCGCTGTGCCAGGCATCCGGACTCCTGCTGTGTCCGAGCATTCTCCGTGACTCCCACGGCTTCCCCGTGAGGCTGTGTGAGAGCCGCTTGCTTCTCTGGGACCCGAGGGCACACAAGTCCCCGTGGGAGCCTGCACGGCGGTGGCTGCCCCCTGCGCTCAGGATGAAGTGTCCGCCTGCCGCCCGTGGGCGGCCCGGCCTCTGTGCCCCGGCCTCCGCCCGCCCCTCGGCCGTGCTGACCCGCCCCCTCCGCGGGGCTTCTGTGCTCGCTGTTCCCTCTGCCGGCTCTGCTCTTCCACGCGGCTCAGTCTCCCCACGTCAGCTCCAATGTCACCCCCAGCCTCAGCCAGTTCAGGCTGCTCTCACAGAATATCTCAGACTGGGTGGCTTATGAACAACATAAATTTATTTCTCATAGTTCGGAGGCTGGAGGTCCAAGGTCAGGGTGGTGCCAGCCGAGCCAGGTTCCCGGAGGGCCCCTTCTCGCCGTGTTCTCACCTGGGGAGGGGGCCGGGGAGCTCTAGGGGGTCTCTCTCAGAGGGCACTAATCTCACTTGTGAGGGCTCCACCCTCATGGCCTAATCCCCCCCAAGATTCCCCCTCCAACACCATCCCCTGGGGGGCTGGGGTTCCAGCAGATGGACTTTGGGCGAGGACACACTATTCAGACCCCAGCACCCCCTCAGAGGGCTCACTAACCACCCTGTTTTGCTTTCCTTCTCTGACATGCTCTTTCCTCGTTTCCTGATTCTGTTCTTTCTCAGGAACAACCTTATTTGTGAATTTCTGTCTTCCCTTGTTTACCTCTTGTGCCTCTCGTCAGAAGGTGAGCTCGGAGGGTCAGGGACCTAATCGTCCTTCAGTACCTGACACAGTGTAGGTTCTCAATGAAGGTTTGTTGAATGAATGAGTAACCGTGACCTTGAATTGGCTCTTCCGCTGAGCCCTCTGTGACCTACAGCCCCAGTGACGCTATTTTCTGAACTAAAAGTGTGCCGACAACAGGAAATCTGGCCCTCACGTGTTTCTCTGGCCGAGGCCTCGGGCACATTTGGCTGGTGCTGGGTTCCGGCCCCGTGTGGCACCCCGTATTCAGGGATTGTTAGGTCTGTCTTGGCTGGTAAATCAACGCTGGGCTACAAAGGGGCTCAGGGACTCGTCCTGGCTGGGACTTTTTGGTTTGCAGGCAACAGAAACCCAATTCCAGCTGGATTGCGTCACTGGGTAGGCTCTGAGGTAATTCATGAGATTAAAAGGCAATTGCTGCAGAACCAGGGCCTCGGGGCCTGGAACTGGAGCCTGGATGCTTCTAGAACATTCTCTCCCTCTAGGTCCGTCTCTGCTTGTTCCTGCTTGACTTTGCCTTTTGGGCGCTTTCTTTCCTTTTAGACTGACCTCCTCCTCCTCCTCCTCCTGGCAACTTCAGGAGAAGGAAAGTTCTTTCTCTCGGTGTGCCTCAAATAATCCCAGGGCAGCCTCTGATTGGCTGTCGTTGGGTAATGTGCCACCTGTTGGGCCAATCGCAGCGGCTGGGGATTTAGTCCTATCCCTTTCCTGTGGCCAGGCTGGGACAGGCTATTGAGAGTGTGATCGCCACCAGAGCCACATACAGTGGAAGGGGTGGTGCCTAAAGCATGATCAGACACAAGTTGTCACCACCAGGCTCTGATGCTGGCTGAACCCCAGAAGAGAGCAATTTCACAGTGATACCACCCCGAGGTGCTCGGCCAGCCTGCCACAGGGCAGGGAAAGAACAGGGGCAGGAAGGCGACCTGCCCATTGGCATGAACACCAGAATGTTCTTCTTCCCCACGGAGGCCTGGTTTTGCCAGCCTGGAGTGGCACTTCGGTGGCACGCAGGCCTTCCTGGAACGGCAGGTGGCTCACAAAAGTAAACAAAGTCTGGAAAATGTTGCATGTTACATGCATCCTTTTGGTGTCACGGTGTATCAAAGGTTCTGAGAAGTCCTGCAATAAAGACATCCATTTCATTTAGCTCTTCCCTTATTTATGTGATCACAGAGCTCTTAAAGTTTTTTAAGAATTCTGGGGAACACATGTGAGAACTGCTGCTGTGGAGAAAGGGCACAATATAGAAAACCAGAGCTCAAGTCTGAGCCCTGCTGCTCATGTGTGACTTCTCCAAGCCTCAGCTTTCCCATCTGTGAAACGGGTGATACCACCAACCCCCACAGAGCTGTTGTAAGTGTGGAGTGAGAACAGGCCTTTGATAAGTATCTTATAAGCTGTAGAGCACGGTGCGGATACCTGACTGTTGTAACTGGAAAATAACAAAAGTACTTTATTTATCTTATAGGGTAGGCAATTCTCTATCGTCAAAATTAGGGGGTGAGCCTGGCCGGTGGGGCTCTGTGGTTGAGCGTCGACCAATAAACCAGGAGGTCATGGTTCCATTCCCAGTCAGGGCACATGCCCAGGTTGCAGGCTCGATCCCCAGCGTGGGGCATGCAGGAGGCAGCTGATCCATGATTCTCTCTCATCACTGATGTTTCCTATCTCTCTCCCCATCTCCTTTCCTCTCTGAAATCAATAAAAAAATATTTTTAAAAATATTAGGGGATACCCTGACTGGTTTGGCTCAGTGAATATAGCGTCGGCCTGTGGACTGAAAGGTCCCAGGTTCGATTCCAGTCAAGGGTATGTACCTTGGTTGCGAGTACATCCCTGGTGGGGAGTGTGCAGGAGGCAGCTGATTGATGTTTCTCTCTCATCGGTGTTTCTAACACTCTCTTCCTCTCCCTTCCTCTCTGTAAAAAATCTATAAAATATATATATTTTAGAAAGATTAGGGGGTGACAAAGGGAAAGGAAATGACGCATCCAGGGTTGGCCAAGCGGGTGACTCATTAGAGAAGGAGGACCCCAGCGGCAGTGCCAGGGTTAGGATAAGGCCCAGGGGCCGGGAGGGCAGAGGGAACATGGAGGGCAAACCTGGAGCAGAGGCGCCTGGCGGGAGGGAGGTGCCAGCCATGGCTGCTGACCCCTCTGAGACTTCTGAACAGACAGCAATGCTGGTGCCCCTCCCCACACCCTCCTGGTCCCACCCGTGGTGCTCCGCCTGGGACACAGGTGTGGCTCCGAGCTTGCTTGGGCCTCCTGAACAAAGTGCTGTCGGTGACTTAAACAACAGGAATGTATTGCCTCACCGTCTGGAGGCTAAAGTCCAAATCAAGGTGTGGGTGGGATTGTCCCTTCTGAGGGTGACAGGGAGCACAGCCGGTCACCAATTCTCTCTCACCATTGATGTTTCTCTCCCTCTCCCTCTCCCCTCCTCTCTGAAATCAATAAAAACAGGGGGAAGTCTGCTCCATGTCTCCTGGCATCTTTTCTCTAGGTGACCAAATTTCCTTCTTTCTTTCCCTTCTTCCCTCCCTCCCTCCCTGCCTCCCTTCTTCCCTTCCTTTCTCTCTCTCTCTCTCTCTCTCTCTCTCTCTCTCTCTCTCTCTCTCTCTCTCTCAGTTTCTCTGTCTCTCGTTTTTGTTGTTAATCCTCACCCGAGGATATTTTTCTATTGTTTTTTGTTTGTTTGTTTGTTTGTTTTTGTTTTGTTTTAGAGAAAGTGGAAGGGAGCTGGAGAGACAGAGAGGGGGAAACATGGATGTGAGAGAGAGAGACATCGGTTAGTTGCCTCCCACACACACACCCTGACCAGGGCGGGGGATTGAGCCTGCAATCGAGGTACCTGCCCTTGACCAGAATTGAACCAGGGACCTTTCAGTCCACAGGCTGATGCTCTATCTACCGAGCCAAACTGGCCAGGGCCAAATTTCCTCTTTTTCCAGGGACACCAGTCTTACGGGACTGGGCCAGCCAAATAACCTTGTTTAATTGATGACTTCTGTGAAGACCTTGTCTCCAAATGAAGTCCCATTCCGAGGTCCTGGGGGCTAGGACTTCAACATGAATTTTGGGGAGACACAGCCAACCCACAGCAGGGGGCATTCGCCCAGTGGGCATCCCCGTCCGTCTCGCCAGCCCACCGCCTTGGCTGAAGGCATGTGGACTGCATCCTGCCGGGAGAGAGGGGCGGTAATCGTGTTAATTGCCACAACAGCAGATCTGCAATTAATGTGCCACGGGAACGAAGAGTGAATGCACTGAGCACACCCGGTTTGGCTTAAACTACACCCTCAGCAGTGCTGTGCCTCGGAGCCCCACTGTTTATGCTCCTTTGCAAATTAGCAAAGACAGTAAACTAACATCTGTTTCCCCTTCGTCCTGCTCAGCGGGGAGCTATGAGGGGGGCTTGTGGGGGGAAGGGGGACTGAAGGAGGGTGTCTGGCCCGGCAGCCTGATTGGATCCTGTGCAGAGCCAGCCCGGCCACGGGTGAACCTGAACTTGGGCCCCTGTTCCTCTTACTCATCCCCACGTTGGGCACCATATGTGCCGCGCCAGCACAGCCGGGTTCGGTGAGCCTGAGAGGGGGTGGTGAAGGATTGAGAAAAGACAGACAAGAACCCTAACCAGTTTGGCTCAGTGGATAGAGCATCGGCCTGCGAACTGAAAGGTCCCAGGTTCGATTTCGGTCAAGGGCATGTACCTTGGTTGCGAGCACATCCCCAGTAGGAGGTGTGCAAGAGGCAGCTGATCGATGTTTCTCTCTCATTGCCGTTTCTAACTCTCCATCCCTCTCTCTTCCTCTCTGTAAAATAAATAAAATAAAATATATTTTTTTAAAAAGAAAGAAAGAAAGAAAGAAAGAAAAGACAGGCAAGAGAATAAAGCTGGGTCTGGGTGGGATGCTGCCCTCTCTGATGGAGAGCTAGCGACAGCACCACGGCCTGCCAGCCGAGCTTATTTTATAGCCAGTTTCCACGAGGCAAAGTGAGGGCGTGGTTACAGCGTTCTCACGGGTTTCGAACCTACTCAATTACTTGCATCCGATCAAGCTTTGTTTCCTTGCTGCACCTCCCACAGCCCATATCACTCAGCCACGTGGGGCTACAGTTCGGACCATAAGGTCAAGTTCACAGCCGCAGCCTTTGGCTGTAATTGTGCTGCGACTTGCAGGTGGCTTTGCCCTCTCATTAGTCCCAGGCTGATCCTGTCCGAAGCTGTGGTGCTCTCCGCAGACCCTGTCCAGAGCCGGCACCTCGGCCTGACCCTCGGAGCCATGGGCGAGACGAAGGTTGTGACCTCACCGGGCCTGGCAGACACCCCACCCAGCGGGACGGAACAGGGCCTTGTTCTATGTGGAGTTCTCACACATGGTGGCGACTACATGGGGCCCTGGGGCAGGTTTGGAGACGTGAGGCTGAGCCACAACCTCGTCCTCCATTCCTAGACCAAGTCCAGGGGCAGGTGGTAAGCTCCCCCAGGGGGCAGTAACAAATGCTCGGGCCCCTCTGCCTCTGCTCTCAGCACAGGCCTGATGGGCTGTTTCTGGTCCAGGGGACAGAGGGGATTCGGCCCCGCACGTGCTTGCCTCCTTCAGCCGGAGGGCACCCTTCCAGGCCTGGAGGTGGCTGGCATGAGCTTTGGTCTGAACAGGCGGCATCCCCTGCCCAGCTAGTGCCAGGCAGAACCTCCCCTGCCCCCAGCGTGCACCTGGGGCTCCTCACCCTGGGCCTGGCATCTGCCTTCCCTCTTGCTCCAGCTCCCCGGCCTTCCCTTGCCATCCATCCGACTCCTCGCTGGGCCCGTGCAACCAGGGGTCAGGGTGGGAGTGGGGTCACAGACTCTTCGGCTGGCCCCCCCCCCTCCCTCCCCTCCCCTGCAGGCCACTGGTCCTCTCGCTCCGGTGCTTCCCAGCAATTTGCTCCCTCCCTGCCTTTCCCAGGCCGCAGGGCTGCCTGGCTCCTGCTGAGCCAGCCGCTCAGGCTCATGGGAATTCTCAGGGCCCCTGTGAGGCTGGCTGGGGACAAGCAGCCTCCTCATTCGCACCCCTAACTCAATGCCTTCAGATGACGGCACTGCAACTCGGAGGAGGACGAGGGAGAGGGGGAGGGGAGAGGAGGCAGGGCACCCCCTCCCCGCTGCCCCTGGGGGATGCACACAGGCCGGCTGGAGCGCCTCCCTGGGGAAGCCTCCCTATCAGATATGCGCCCCTTTGTGGGAACCCCGTTCACGTCCCCAGTGGTTCGGGGTTCCGGTTCAGGGTTCGGGTTCTGGAGAGAGCCACACACAAATGAAAAAAGACTAGAAAAGTATTAATTTGGCGATATGGCAAGGCTTTTAGCAGGACAGTCCCGATACAATCGGGATGTCTGGTCACCTTTCTATATGGGGGGCCAGGCGGGAGCCCACCTCTAGTGGGAAAACCACACGGGAGCTCGGGCCTTGCCAGCCCTGTCATTGAGGCCATGGGACACACCCACAGCCCTGGGGCAGGACACTCCAGTAACAGGAATTTACATGAGACAACAGAGGTGGAGGCTGCTTCAGCTAATAATGTTTTAACTAAACGGCCAGCGAGCGGTCAGAGCAATTAAGGTTGTTGACCAGCCTTCCCGGCTTCCTGTCCACATCTCTCTGTTAGTGAGACAGTGATTGGTTTCTGGCGCCTCTTAAAGCGCCGGCAGGATCTGAACCGGAGAGAGAGGAGGGCTGGGGGCTGACCGAGGGGGCCCAGCTGGAAGGATGGCCGCCAGGGACTGAGCGCTCGCGGCAGCATCACGTGTGACCCACGGCAGCATCACGTGTGACCCACGACAGCATCACGTGTGACCCACGACAGCATCACGTGTGACCCACGACAGCATCACGTGTGACCCACACGACAGCATCACGTGTGACCCACACGACAGCATCACGTGTGACCCACACGGCAGCATCACGTGTGACCCACACGGCAGCATCACGTGTGACCCACGACAGCATCACGTGTGACCCACACGGCAGCATCACGTGTGACCCACGACAGCATCACGTGTGACCCACGACAGCATCACGTGTGACCCACGACAGCATCACGTGTGACCCACACGGCAGCATCACGTGTGACCCACGACAGCATCACCTGTGACCCACACGGCAGCATCACGTGTGACCCACACGGCAGCATCACCTGTGACCCACGACAGCATCACGTGTGACCCACACGGCAGCATCCCGTGAGGCACGTGCCCCTGGGACCCCACTTTATAGCTGATGAAACAGAGAGAGGAGGCCACCGAGCTGGGAAGTGGCAGGCTAGGGGGTTAAAGGCAAGAAGGTTCCAGAAGGGCTCACCCCTGGGAAGGCCACACGCCCGTGAGGGGGTCCTGTGTGCAGCGTGCGAGGCGGGAGCTGGCCTAGGATGACAGGACAGGCTGCCCGCAGCGGGGACCGTCCTTCGGGATGGAGGAAGGGCCTGGCCCCTGGCTGGGACACCCCCTCCCATCACTGTCCCAGCCCAGTGTCTCGGCTCACCCCCTGCCCCCCTCCCCCCGGCCACCCACCACCCAGGAGCTTCCGGGGCACCAGACAGGGCGGAGGTCAGCCGGCACCACTCCCGCCTCGATGGCCCTCGGACCTTTCCCGGCCTTGCGGCCACTTCCGCCATCAGAGCAGTGTGTCCGGGAGTGAGGGACGCCCTGGGTGACAGCGTTAGGTCTGGATTCTGACTCTAGCTCAGGGGTCCTCGAACTTTTTAAAGTGGGGGCCAGATCACGGTCCCTCAGAGAGCTGGAGGGCCGGACTATAAGAACTACTAATTCCTACTGTAACACCTCGGCTGCGCTCACTGCCCAAAAAACCTGGCGGGCAGGATCAGACTCCCCTGGGGGCCGCATGTGGCCCGCGGGCCGTAGTTTGAAGACCCCTGCCTAGCTCTTCGCTGTGTGACCTCTCTCGGCCCCGGTGTCCTCCTCTGTGAGGCAGGATGACCTGTAATCCCTGCAGGAGACGGCGGCCGCAGGACCTCGGGTAACGCACAGGCCGAATGCCTCCCAAGGGCCAGAGCTCAGAAAGCCCCAGAGCCTGTGCGAGTGGTGCTCATTATTTCCGGATCTCTGGGGGGCGATTAACCCCGCTCCCCAGGTGAGGAAGGAGAGGGAATAGGTACCCAAGCAACTAGATGAGCTGGAGGCCTGGAAGGCAGAGATTCTGGAGCCTGGCTCCTGACTTCTGCCGGCGTTGGCTGGCCCAGGGGGCTTCGAAGCTGAGGCAAATTGCAAGAGACCAGAGGAGCCTCATCGGAGGGCTGAGGGTCCTGGCAGGTGCCTGCACTCCTGGAACCCTTGCTTTCCATCAGTGAGACAGAGATGAGTGAACCACTACCCAGGAGCCCTAGCCGGTGTAGCTCAGTGGATAGAGCGCCAGCCTGTGGACTGAAGGGTCCTGGGTTCGATTCCGGACAAGGGCACATTGCCTGGGTTGCAGGTTTGATCCCCAGTTAGGGGGAGAAGGGGGTTGCAGGAGGCAGCTGATCAATGGTTCTGTCTCATCATTGATGTTTCTCTCTCTTTCCTTCTCCCTTCCCCTCTGAAGTCAATAAAAATATTTTTTAAAAATTAAAAAATAACCCCTACCAGGGCCATTGCTGTGCATTCCACATGCATACAGACGCCCTGAGAAAGGGAACGTGGTGGACAGATGCAAGCTAGAAAGAGCTGCGTGACAGTGGCTATTTTCACCGTCATCTCCTTGGACTTCTCCGAGTCCATACAACACATCACGCCAGCATCATCGTCTCCACGAGAGCAGAGTACCTTCTGGGGCCACCCACTGGGCCACACCCCTAAGACGCATCCTCTCATTTAATCCCCACAGTAGTCTGAACGAGGCATTCTATGACTGTGCCCATTTTACAGATGAGGCAACTGAAGCTCAGAGCCTCAGGCTGTCTGGTCTTCCCTGCTGATCCCTGGGACCAGGCTTTGTCTGAAGCAAGACCGTGCGAGTAAAACATGCCTCCTGTTGGTTAAACTGCTGGACCCTCCCAGCTCTTCCCAGCTCCTCCCAGCTCCTCCCAGCTCCGGGGAATGGGAGGGAGCTGTGGAGGGAATCCCACATGCTGCAGTTTTCACTGCGCAAACCGAGGCCAGGTTTCCTGCTCGTTTCTGCCCTCGCCTCCTCCCTTCCTCCCCTCCTCACTGAAACCAGTCCAGTCCTTCCCATCGCGGTGCTGTGGGCAGACAGGGTAGAAAGAGTGTGTGTTGTGTGTCCCACATTTGCCCACATGTCGTGTTTGTGTGTGTGTGTGTGTGTGTGTGTGTGTGTGTGTATGCCCTAACTGGGAACCAAACCATGACCTGCTGGTTCATAGGTCGACACTAACCACTGAGCAACACCAGCCGGGCTCTGCTTGCATTTGTTAATGGAAGGATAAGCCCCAAACGGGCAACATGGTCACCTACAGGTGAAGGAGAGCTCAGAGAGGAGGAACGGACCAGACTTCTCTGAGCAGCTTGCTTTCAGGGTTTGACTCTGGAACTTTGCGGATATTGAACATAACCATACATGCAACAAGGTTAAACGAGAATTTTACAAAAGGGAAGGAAGTGGACAGATACGCATTTGAACCTGGGTCTGTCCAACCAGAGTGTCTGCCCTAAGTCACATCCTTCCGTGTCTCATTGTCCCTCCTACAGCAATGGGGTGGCCTGGCCTGGCCGAGATGGGGCCTCACTGAGCACCGGGGTGGGGAGACACGTGGGGGAGCCTGGTGGTGCGGGGGCTGTGGCTTCAGGACCTTCGGGAGACTGCAATCTGTGGCTCTCATCAGATTTCTCACCGCCTGCTCCCTGGCACCCGAAGTTGCCGCTGCCAGGCTCATTGCCAGGATAGCAGTTATGGTGGCTGCTCACCTGCCTCCAGCCGGTCCCACACGCACACACATGGGCGCATGGCTCGCGGTACGAACAGCAAAACACGCCGGCCTGTGGGAGGCTTGGCTTCCTGGCACAGCTTTCCCGCCCGAGGTCTCATGTCATCCTCAGGCGACGGCCCTGGGATGGTCCTCCGGAGGAAGGTCAGGCCTCGCACAGCGGAGGGGGGCTCCCGCTGGGGCCCGTGCACCCCGATTTTGGAATGAGGGTGTGACTTCACACAGGAGCGAAGGCGCTGTCTGCGGGTCCAGACAGACAGGGAGCTGAATCCCAGGTGTCCTCTCCAGCAGTGCGCTCTAGAACCATGTTCATTTTTCTAACCTGGAACAATGGAAGGCCTTCCAGGAGCTTAGTACAGAGGCTGTTGTGATTAGTGAGAGCCATTTTACAAACGCAGCATCCTGTCGGCGTGGCCAGGGGTTGAGCATCGACGTATGAACCAGGAGGTCCCGGTTCAGTTCCCGGTCTGGGCACATGCCCGGGTTGCGGGCTCCATCCCGTGTGAGGCCTGCAGCAATGATTCTCTCATGATTGCTGTTTCTCTCTCTCCCTCTCTGAAAGCAATTAAAAATGTTAAATGCGGCACCCAGGATTTTGTGTCCTCTCTTATACTGCTCCTTCAGAAGTTCAGGTCTTCCTCGCCTGGCTGACAGTCACCCCCTTACCCTCCCATCCACGGACCCGCTGAGGACAGGGCTGGGTGGCGCCTCTCTTCCTCCGGCCCCAGGGCTCCTGGCATGACCCTCTGCTGGTCCCAGCACAAATCTGCATCGATGCCCAGCGCGGGGCCCTTCTGAGGACTCACTGGTCCGTCGTGTGGAGACCTGTGCAAGGTGCCAACGCGGCCGAGGCTATTGTCAGGTGGAGCCGAGAGGCAGCGCACTGTTCTCCGGCTTCCTAGACGTTCAGGCCGAGCCCGGAGCTGCGCTAACTCTCCTGCAGGCACATCCCAGCGTGTGCGGGCTGCGCCGAGCTCTCCCTCCTGCTGCGGGACCTTTTCCATAGATCTCTTTGTTTCTTTAAGGGACAGGGAGGGCGAGAAGATAGAGGGACCAGGATTCCGGGCACTGGAGAGCGTTTGTTTGCGTTTCTAATAGAACTGAATACATGGCACTCCCCCTCTTGCCATCGGCCTACAGACTCAGAACTCGGTTCTGAGATTATTCCTTTCCCATTTTGTTTTATAAATCTTCAAGGTCCCACGTGGGATCTCTGTAATAATAGTTTTTAAAAACCACCAAACAAACACGGCAACTTATTTAGTTCATCCCTGGATGTTTGTTGCGCTCCTACTGTGTGCTCAGCAGTACACCAGGAGCTCAGAGGGTTCCTGAGGGAAAAAGAAACTGCCACGTGTTTAGACCTGCTGTACACTGGGCTCTGTGAGGCACTTCCACCGCATCGTCTCATTTAAGTCTGACGACTCGAGGGAACAGACGCTGTTATCCTGTTTCACAGGTGAGGGAAGACAGTTCCCTAAGTCGTCCAAGGTCATTTGTAGGGGCAGGAGTCAGAAGTTCCACCCATACCATCTGGGTCCTTCCCACTAGAATAATGGGGAGGAGAAAAGGACACCAAGTAGCAGGTTATCAAGTCCTGGCTGGTTAAGAGGTAATCAGGAGGACTTCATGGAGGAGGCAGCCCAGAGGTGTACTGTAAGGACCAGAGGCTCAGGGCAGAGGTGGAGAAGGGTCCTGGGAAGGAAGGAACTGAAGGCAGATAATGGCAAACAGCAGCTGGTTTGGCTCAGCGGATAAAGCATCGGCCTGTGGACTGAAGGGTCCCAGATTCTATTTTGGTCAAGGGCACATGCCTGGGTTGCAGACTTAGTTCCCAGTAGGGGGCGTGCAGGAGGCAGCCAATCAATGATGCTCTCCACTGATGTTTCTCTCTCCCTCTCCCTTCCTCTCTGAAATCAATATATATATATATATATATATATATATATATATATATATATATACACACACACACACACACACACACACACACATATATATATATATATATATATATATATATATATATATGTATATATATAAAAAGATAATGGCAACAGCAGCCTGAGGGAGGGTTGAGAGGTGGACAGCCTGGCAGAGCGGTCTGGACCTGATGAGATGGCCGCAGGGCCCCCAGGGAAGGGCAGACGCACAGGAGTGCCTGGAGAGGATGACTGCAGAGCTGGAGGGAGGAGCGGAGGGGTGGCCTGGAGAGGGCAGGGCCGAGCAGGTCCCCTTGGGAAGGGTGCATCCTGGCCTCAGAGGAGGGGGTGGCTGGGCAGCAGAGGGGGGACCTCCGGGCTCTGGTGGAGGAAGCCTTTGAGGGGGAAAGGATGGGGAGGAAGAGCACACCCATTAGAGGCTCTGAAACCTCCTCATCACATCACGCCTCTGCTCGCTGCTGCTCAAGGTCGTCCCTGTAGGATCAAGTCCAAATCCCTCCTCCTGTCACTTCAGGTACCTCACCATCTGGCCTCCAGCTACCTCGCCCACTGCTCCCATAAATAAGTCCTCCACTCCCCACAAACGGGGTGACTCACTCCCTCCCAGCCCCACCTGATCCCCACAGCCCACCAGCCAGCCCCTCTGCACACACGGGCAGGGATGGCCCTCAGCTCTCCAGCTCTGTCTGGAGTCACTGAATATTCTGCTGCCATTGAGCTTTTGCTGTTGGCGTCTCCCTCTGCCACCGCCCGTCCTGGAGGGTCCGCATTTCTCTTTACAGGGTCTCCCCTGGGGACGTCATCACCCGCTGTTTCCGCATCTGCTAAATGGAGTCACGCTGTGGTCTCACGGGCCTGGCCCGCGGGAGCCCTCCCTGACGGACCCAGTTCTTTCCTCCAGTGTGTGCGGGGGTGATGGGGGAGTGAGGAAAAGGAGAGGACCCAGGACCCCGTAGGGATCCACCTGAGAGGCGTTTGACACATTTGCTGCATCCCACTGAGATCTGCTAAAAAGGGCGCGCGCACAAGCCACAGACAGATATCTTCAGCAAATGGAGGAATCTTGAGTTTCAAATTCAGGACGGACTCCTTGGGACAGGCACTACCCCCCCCCCCCCCCCCGCCCCTGCAGCGCAGCCCTGACCATGTGCGGAGCGCGGTGTGACCTCGCATCCTCGGGCGCCGTTCCGACCCGAGCACCCCCATCACCCCGACTTGGCGGAGGACACCGAGGTCCTGGGAGGCGACGCGACTCTCCCGCAGCGGCCAAGGTGTGGGCGCCCAGGGGCCCCCGGCACCCTCCAGCGGGGTCTGCACTCCTCCGGAGCCTGGGAACGCGCGTGGGGATGGAGAGCGAATGCTCTGGGCCGAGGCGGGGGTGCAGCCCCTCGGGCCCTCCCCTCCGCTGGGGAGACTCCCCGGCCGCGTCCCCACGGGTGCGCGCCTCTCCCCGCCGTCCCTCCCGCGCCCCGCGCGCTCTGAGGGCCGCTGCGCGCGCGCCTGGCCTGGGCTCCCGGCCCCGCCCCTCCGTCCCGTAGCACCGCCCCTCCTCTCGGCCCCGCCCAATCCGCCTGGCCCCTCAGTCTCTTAGCCCCGCCCCTCCGTCCGGCCCCACCCACATCCCCGCCCGGTCCCACCCCTCCGTCCCTCGGCCCCGCCCCTCTCGGCCCCGCCTACATCCCCGCCCGGCCCCGCCCCCAGTCGGGTACCAGGTCGGACCCGAGAGAGAGCGCCGCCGCCATCTTAGCTGGAGCCGCTGCCTCCAGCGAAGCGCTGCCTGAGGAGGGGAGGCGCTCGCGGCCCGAGCGCGCGGCCCAGCGTCCCGGCGGCGGCTCCTCCGCGGCGCCCGGTTCCCGCCGCGGCTGCCTGGCTCCGCGCCGCCCGAGACCCGCTCCGCGCCCCTAGCGCCTCCCCGCGTCCCCGCCGAGGGCCGGGCGCCCGAGCGATGCTGCGCCGCCCCGCGCCCGCGCCGGCGCCGGCCGCCTGGCTGCTGCTGGCCGCGCTGCTGAGCGACTGCGGCGTCTGGGCCGCGCGAGGTGAGCGGCGGCGGGCGGGCGGCCGGGCGGCGCGGGGCCGGGCGGAATGCGGGGTCGGGCGCGGCGGCCGGGGGCGCGCGCTGCGGGCGCCGGGGGAATGGAGCGCCGTCCTGGGCGGGGCCCCTGGTCCGGGCCGCCCCCGCCGCAGCCCCGGGGGGTGGCGGCGCGGTCTGAGGGACCTGCGGCCCGGCCGGAGGGTCGGTGCCCCGTGCCCGGCAGCGCCCGCCGGCCGAGCTGCGCCCCGGGAGATGCCTGGGCGGGTGCTGGGTCCCCGGTGCGCACCGGCCGGGCGCACGCACAGGGCGGTGAGTGCTTACATAAGCGCCCACTCCTCCGCATCCCCGGCCGGGATCCCGTCTGCACCGCGGACCCGCATCCTCGCCCTTCCCTCCTCCTCC
Organism: Pipistrellus hanaki; assembly: GCF_964339955.1. NCBI lineage: Eukaryota > Metazoa > Chordata > Mammalia > Chiroptera > Vespertilionidae > Pipistrellus > Pipistrellus hanaki. Next base: position 195,964,302 of record NC_140504.1, read on the forward strand.
TCCTCCTCCTCCCCCTCCCGGGTCCTCCCAGCAAACGGGCAGAAGCTGGGAGTCCCCGCTGCCCTCGCACCTTGCACCCCGAGGAGAGGCTGCGCGGCGGCGGGGACCGCGGTCCCCCTTCCCCCCTCCCCGCATTGGGGATCTGCGTCCTCCGGCCCCGCGCCGCGGCGGGACTGAGGTCGTGCGAGGCTTCGCGGCCTCAGCAGCACAAGAAAGCCTCTTAGGCGCCTCAGGACGGAGATCGCTCCATGGTTACTGGCAAAAAGCATTCCTCAGCGAGCCGATGGCGTTGTTGTCGCCATCCTCGCCCTCTCCACCTTGCGAACGGTGCTTGCTTTCCGAGATGGACTCGGCTCGCCAGCGAGAGGCTTACGCATTGCAGATCCGGGCTTCCGAACGGGTCTTGGAATCGTAACCATTTTCCTTGGCCACGGAACCAGTAACCTAGGTGTAGTTTACAGAGTACTTGGATCTATTCTTCTGATTTTTTTAAAATAAAAAAAAAATGGGGCCTTGGGGGAGAGGGTTGATGCAAGTCTAGATGGAATGGTCGTATTTCAGTTAAGCAAGCTTTGGGGGAAAATTCCCATTTTCTCTTCCTGGGTCTGAATACGGAGAGGACTAGGGTGTTAAACAATCTAAAGGGCAGAGGAGGCGAAAGCGTCTTTTGCTCCAGGGTCCTTTCTTCCCGCGGAGGAGGATTATACACTTTGGGCACTTCTTTCATTTCATTTGTGACGTTCTGTTGACGATCAAATTCAGACTTTAGTATCAAATTGCTCTCGATTTGATCTCTAGAAGTTACATCAAGCTACGTTTGAAATGTGCTTGCCAGATTTGGGATGGAGGTCTGAAAGTCAAATATATCCAAGCAAAAAATGTCAAAGTTTTGCTTCTCTGAGGACAAACACATTTTTAAAATACGTGCCTGGGTTGGGTATTGGGGGGATAGTTCCCGTGTATTTAGTTTAGTCAGTGATGGCATTTCTCATCAAAACCCATATTTTTTTTTTTTTTGTCTTTTCACCCACATTTCTTCTTCATTATTGACGAGTTAAATTAGTTCTTTGATGTTATTGAGATACTTGATATTTGATACATTTCAGTATCAAATGTCTTCAGTATGACGCACTAACAAGTCTTATGTGAAAGATGACTTCAGACTTTTGTAACTTAACTATGTCTAAGCTTTTCTTGGTGCATTTGCAATACTTAGGAATTCTTAGTCTTCAAAATAAAAATATTTAAACATCAGTTATTCTGCTGTGTTTGTTATTTTTTTCCAGCTTGCAAGTTAGAAAATGTCTCCAGAATGTTGCATGAAATGCTGATAAAACGATTTCATTTAAAAATGTTACAGATGGATTTTCTATGAAAATATGCAATTTTGGGAAAAACGTTCTGTGGGTTTACTTTAAAAGATAATCATTTCAAGTAATATTTGAATGTTTTACTGATGCAAGACAGTCTGACATTAAGACTGCTGTGTTCATACATGAGTTACCTCTAATAAATATTAATGGGATGAAGATCACAGAAATTTCTGGAGAGAATGTTACGTTTTGTGACCTAAGTTGCACGTTGACTATTAGTTTTATGGAGAACCCTAAATTTCACTTCAGTTGTAGCCATAATTCTCAAAACACATCAAGAAAACCAAAATATTAGAAATATCTGTGGCTGCCTTCCTTCTCTCCAGTGAGTCAATTTTGAGGAACTAGAAAATGAAATAGAGAAAATAGAAAGCTTCTATGAATAGTTAAAAAAAAAAATGCAAGCATGCAATGCATTTCAAAGCAAATAACAGTCAATGTCATTTTCCTGTTTGTACGCAGAATTCTCAGCGAGGTTTCTTCTTACTGTTTGAAATCTCTCTCTCCCCAACCCCGGAGCCCTCCCTTCCCGGCTCACTTTCCCTTTTTTTCACAGCACTTGCTCCGATGCCCTTTGTCATTTAGTTATTTTGTTTATCATCTGTCTCTTTTGAACATACGCCGCAGGATGGAAGGGGGTTTGGTCTGGTTTGCTTGCTTATGTATGTTATTTTTACCTGACATTTAAGTGTCATACTGAAAAAGCGTTGCAGACATAGAGTATAAACCAACGGAAATTCTGCAACACAGATATCAGAATTCATCAGTAGATACGTTTTCAAGGGCCCTCCCGGTGATTGTAGTGTTGGGGATATTAGATTAAAAAATCTGTAGCAGCTTTTGAAGGCTGGAGCTCTGTGTCCATTTTTAAAAAAACCACACGCTGTAATTCTCAGCCGTTTTAGAAAATGGTTTCTTAATTTGTTACCTTGTTCTTCAAAGCAACGTTGAGGAAAAAGTCATTTGAATATAGATTTCAATGTTGTGCTTAACAAAGCATTTTTATTGCTAAACGTCATTTGTTCACATAGGAGACCTATAATGCTGAAGCAATAATTAAATATTAATAATTTTGAAGGTCTTCCAGTTTAAGAGCTGTAACTGATTAACTGGAATCCTGTTCAATAGAGTCTATTCTTGGCTACATCCTGCTTTAAGGAGAAGCATAAAACCACGCAGTTTCATAGGAACTCGTTTTCAAAAGGGAGTTTTAAGAGTTTATATCATACGTTTTCAGTGTCAGTACTATTTGATTTTTGAGCTAAAACAACATTTCAGTTTTAGATAGGAATATGATCAATACATGAAATACTAATTAAAAATGATTACATTACTTTTTACATTGAAATTAGAAAAATCCTATAATTCCATGACAGTACTTTCAGGACATGGTTAAGTTTATTAAAGCAGTTTTTCATGTCTAAAATGAGGAACCTGAGGGATAAAATTTTAGGTCATGAAAAAGGATTGGATTATTTTTATTATTGCTTTCTAAGACAGGAAATGTAATTTTTAGATAGGGTTTTCATTTATGAGAGTTAAAACAAAGTAGGATTATCCCGGAAATCACCTATAAAGTATCTCACACGTTCTGGTTATTTGAGGTTTTAGATCATTATCCTATATAATAAAAGGCTAATATGCAAATTGTTGAACTGGGAGTTCAACCAGGGGGTGGGGCTTGCCTGCCAACCACCCATGACCCCTCCCCCAGGCCAGCCCTGCATTAGATTGGCCACCACACCCCAATCGGGGCAGGCCCGCGGACCCCACTCCTGCAGGAATTCGTGTTCCGGGCCTCTAGTGCCTTTCTATAGACCTAGCTTTTTCTGTGGTCTTCATTTGGTAAGAGCAGAGGTACTTGAAGAAATGTGTCTTTTTATAAATGAAATTCAGGATATTGATTTGTTATAGAATACAGAGCTTCAGGGATATGGATTCAAAAGTGGTGGGGCCCTGGCTGGTTTGGCTCAGTGGATAGAGCATCGGCCTGGGGACTGAAGGTCCTGGGTTTGATTCCAGTCAAGGGCACATGCCCAGGTTGTGGGCTCGGTCCCCAGTAGTGAGCGTGCAGGAGGCAGCCGATCGATCGATTTTCTCTCATCATTGATGTTTCTGTCCCTCTTTCCCTCTCCCTTCCTCTCTGAAATCAATTAAAATATTTTTTTTTGGGAAAAGTGGTAGGAATGATTTTATACAATTTTGTATTCTTTTTTTTTTGTTGTTGTTGTTAATCCTCACCTGAGGATATTTTCCATTCATTTTTTTTAGAGAGAATGAAAGGGAGGGGGAGAGACCGAGAGAGAAACATTGATGTGAGAGAGACATCAGTTGGTTGCCTCCTGCATGTGCCTCAACCTGGGCTGGGAATTGAGCCTGCAACTGAGGTACATGCCCTTGACCAGAATCGAACCCAAGACCCTTCAGTCCAGTGGCTGAGGCTCTGTCCAAGGAGCCAAACCAGCTAGGCCTGCAATGTTGCGTTCTTTTTTCTTTTTTTAATGTTGCATTCTTGCATTCTTTAAAAAGCAGCCGTTAAAAGTGACATTTTGACACCAGTAGAGACTATGCAGGCCAGAACCCTCAAACTATGACAGTTCCCTGCCCATGTGTCAGGCTGACAGCGTGCCCAGCTTTTCCATAGAGCCCCACCACCTAGAAATTGGAGCTGGTGTTAACTTGTCCCTGATTTAGTAGGTCCTTTCTAACCTGTTCTTGGAATATTTTTGTTAATTTTCTCATGTAGCTATAGGGTGATATTATTAGATTAATTTTTTTCACTAAATCTGTTGCTAAGGCTTTTTTATTTTTAAAGTTTTGGGCGAAGAGCCCTGGCTGGTGACCTTAGAACATTGGCTTCAGCATCGAAGGGTTGCAAGTTCGATCCCCCGCCGACCTGGCCTGGTGCAGGAGGCAACCAGTCAGTATGTCTCTCTCACATAGATGTTTCTCTCTCCCTCTCCATTCCTTCCTTTCCTTTATCCTGAAAGGAAAGGGGAAAGGAGGGAAATGGAAAAAATGACCCCAGGTTAGGATTAACAAAATAATAAAAATTCCTAGGTGAAGATTCAGTAATTTCAAAGTAACTGAATTTAGAACATCTTAAAAACCTATGAAACACATCCAACAGCTGCCTTTCCTTCCATCCCAGAATCCCAGTGAGAAACAGGTGGCTCCGCATAGAAAAGGAGGAATCGTGTTGTTCTAACCTTTGCTCAGGCATGAGTGTTATCTTACCGCCGTCTGTTTGGGCCAGTTTTATTCTCTTGTGACAAGAACTTCTAGAGTCTGCTACTTTTCAAATCTACCTTCATCTATAATTTCTTAAACACATTGTTTAGGACAAAAGATGTTTTTCTTTTCCTATATCTATACTCTTTAAAATTTTAAACACCTTTATTGAAATATAATACACATACCATAAAATTCACCCTTTTAAAAATGCACAATTCGGTGTGCAACCATCACCACTATCTAATTCCGGAGTGTTTTCATCACCCCAAAAAGAAGCCCTTAGCCCTTAACTGTCCCTCTGAATTCCCCTCCCCATCTCCTGGCAACCGCTAATCTGGATTTGCCCAGTCCGGACATGTCCCAACACTAGAATCAGACAGTGCAAAGCCTCTTGTGACTGGCTGCTTTCACTTGGCATGACGTTGTCAGGATTCACCCATGTTATAGCCTGAGCCAGAACTTCCTTTCTTTTAGGTTTAGAATAACATTTGTACAGGTTTGTGTCCCCCCAAAATCTCTATGTTAAGACCTAATCCTCCTCCAAGTCACAGTATTTGGGTGGGGCTTTGGGGAGATGATTAGGTCACGAGGGCGGAGGGGGGCCCCCCCCCCCCCCCCGAACGTGATCAGTGCCCTTCCCGCCGAGTGAAGACACAGCGAGAAGATGGCTGTCCACGGAGCCAGAGAGTGGGCTCCCACAGACACCACGTTTCCTGCACCTTGGCCTGGGTCCAGCCTCCAGAATGTGAGAAATAAAGTTCTGTTGTTTATAGGCCATCTAGTCTGTTATTTTGTTACAGCGGCCCAAACAGACTAAGGCAAGGTTCGGTCGGATGGATATCCAACATTCATTTTTCCATCCTCAGCTGATGGACGTTTGAGCTGCTTCCCCCTCTGTGGCTCCTGTGAACAACGCTGCTGTGCACATTCGTGTACAGGTTCTTGTGTGGACGTGTGTTTTCAGTTCTCTCATATATGCCTCGGAGGGGAATGGCTGGGTCTTATGATAACTCTGTGCTTAGCATTTTGAGGAACTGCCAGACTTTTTCACAATGGCTGCACCGTCCCAATTCACTTTTGATCTCATAATTACTCCAGGACAGTCTTTCTAACCAGGTACATGTTTCACAGTTGTCAGAGTTTTCTGTTGATTATTTTTTTCTCTGAGAGAGAGGAGAGGAGAGGAGAGGGAGAGATAAACATCGATCAGTTGCCTCCCTCACGTACCCTGACCAGGAATTGAACCTGCGACCTTTGGTGTACCTGATGATGCTCAGCCAACCCAGCCACACTAGCCAGGGCGGGAGTTTTCTCATTAGAGGGTTAAGTCACTATTTTTTTCCTGGTCTAGGGACAAACTGGCATTTCGTGCAACCAGCTTCTTCCTATGCTGTCATCTTCCTTATCATTCCTCCCCTTAGACTCTGAGTTGAAAGGAGCTTTGCAAGCTCTGTCCTCTACACGCGAGCAGCCTTCCCTGTCACCCAGGCCTGCCTTCCGTGTTCCTGACAGTGAGCTCAGCTTGGGCACTTGCTCGCACACAAAGCATCCTTTTTCTTTAAAACATTGTTTGAGCCTTTAGTCAGCTTTCCTTAGGACTAAATCTTACCAGTCCTTCGAATCTTTGGCCACATCCAGTCCTGCAGCTTTTCGTTGTTGCCACCTGTCACTTTAAGAAAGCTGAGCATAGCTGAAACCGGTTTGGCTCAGTGGATAGAGCGTCGGCCTGCGGACTAAAGGGTCCCAGGTTCGATTCCTGTCAAGGGCATGTACCTTGGTTGCGGGCACATCTCCAGTAGGGGGTGTGTGAGAGGCAGCTGATGGATATTTCTCTCTCATCGATGTTTCTAACTCTCCGTCCCTCTCTCTTCCTCTCTGTAAAAAAATCAATAAAATATATTAAAAAGAAAAGAAAGCCGAGCATATTTGTGGTCCAGAGTCCACGCCCCCACCCAGTGCTCCAACCAGTGGAGCCAGCCAGCCAGGGCTGCTGCTTTGGTTTTATTCTTTAATTTATTGTTTGTCACCCAGTCCTCACAGTATAAAACGCTTAGAAATGTGTCTTCAGAATCAAAGTGAATTTTTAAAACTCTGTAAAAATGAGTGTCATCTTTGTTTAATACCTATTTAAAGTCTAACAAAGACATTTATTCTGGGCTCTTGTTAATACTACATAATTTTTGGTTCTATAACATAGTACTCTCATTTTAAGGATCACCAAGAAAAAAATTGAATGTCATAAACCTAAATGGAAGTGTGTGAAATTTAAGAATGATTTGTATAAATGGCCTTTAAAGAACATAATTTATTCCATCTTAAATGCAGAATCCAGGCACATTTAATTTTGCATATTTTAGATGTAGCTGATGATGAATGCTCATAGCACCAGCTGCATAATACATGGGGAAAAGTGCAGAAACCCCTTTGTTCAAAAATTAAGAATTTCAAAATGGCAGCAGCATTAGAAGCACAGGGCCGTCCCTGGCTGGGTGTGCACAGACTCACTGCACAGCATTCACAGTCAGGACGGCCCGAGGTGTCAGCCAGAGCCCTCGGTCCTCTGGCACCCTTTCTTTCTTTTTTTATAATATATTTTATGATTTTTCACAGAGAGGAAGAGAGAGGGATAGAGAGCTAGAAACATCGATGAGAGAGATACATCGACCAGCTGCCTCCTGCACACCCCCCACTGGGGATGTGCCCGCAACCAATGTACATGCCCTTGACCGGAATCGAACCTGGGACCTTTCAGTCCGCAGGCCGACGCTCTATCCACTGAGCCAAACCGGTTTCGGCTGGGCACCCTTTCCCATAAGCCAGCTGGTGCACAGCCCTGGGCTCGCCTCCCGCTGGCCCCTCCCCCATCCCCCCATCGGGAGACTTATTCTCCGGTGGCCTCAGGGTGGAGGCTGCACACCCCCCCCCTCCCCCCACCTGACAAAGGACAGACATTCAGGTCCCAGCAGACAATGGAGGCCAACCAGGAACTGCCCCTTTGTCGGGATTAGAGCCGTGGCCTCATCAGGTCATGTTTACCTTTAAAACGCCTGGACTAATTCGTGCCAGTTTCCTGTTACAGACTTAGCAGCGAGGATAACAGAAATAATTAAAATTCTTCAATAACCCTGATCTTTTTCTCTTCTTCCATGCATTCCCAGTGTCTATCAGAAGAGCTAGTCGGTAGCCTGAGGCACGCACTGGCTTGCATTTCATCCCTCCCTAGGCCACGTGCACGCTGAGCTGCAGGGTTGGAAGGAGCCCTGGGCGGACTGGAAGGTGGGCAGAGCTGGGGGGTCTGAGCGCCTCAGTTACCAATGCTGTGTTCATGGCAGGCACCTGGATCCACCGCAGCCGGGGCGGGTCTGGCTTCTGGTTGTGTTTGTAAATATCCATTAATATCTGCCCGTGATTCCTGAATAGAGCATTTTCACTTGGCAACCGTTAAAAAGTCCGTTCCTAAGCGTATGGAGCCTTATTAAAAGAAGCAACTAATGAGCAGCTTCTAAATATTTAAGGCCTAGGGTAGAAAATGACACACATGCTTTTTTGTAGGAAATCTGACATCTTTAAACCTTTACTAACTGGAGGAACAAGTCCCAGTGAGAGAGTTTCATAACATAGCTGTTCTCCCTAATGATGACTTGTATTAATAACAACTGCAACATTAATACTTGATGAACTCTTTTAGGTAGGTCATAAATGCCAGTGATTAATACATATTTGCTTACTCAGTTGAGAAGTTTCTTTCTTTTTTTTTCTTTTCTTCTTTTTTTTAGAGCGGAAGGGAGAGGGACAGAGAGCTAGAAACATTGATGAGAGAGAAACATCGACCAGCTGCCTCCCGCACACCCCCTACTGGGGATGTGCCCGCAACCAATGTACATGCCCCCGACCGGAATCGAACCTGGGACCCTTCAGTCCGCAGCCCGATGCTCTATCTATCCACTGAGCCAAACCGGTTTTAGCATCAGTTGAGAAGTTTCTTAACCCCATCTTAAAGAATTGTTCTTTCTTACTATTCTTGAAAGATTCGAGACTATTTTTACTACTGTAAAAAAGTAATGCATCAGGAAGTATGTCTTTCTTGAATTTTTTCTTATTGAGTATATGTGAGTATGGTTTTCAGTGCTGATGGCCAGAGTGACGCCAGGGAGAGTGAGGGGGCGGGGTGGGCCATTAGGTAGGTTTGGGTTGGTTAGGCCTGACAGGAGAGGCTGAAAGGGCTCCTGAAGTTCCTGTTCTATCTAGAACAGGGGTCTTCAAACTTTTTAAAGTGGGGGCCAGATCACGGTCCCTCAGAGAGCTGGAGGGCCGGACTATATGAACTACTAATTCCTACTGTAACACCTTGGCTGCGCTCACTGCCCAAAAAACCTGGTGGGCAGGATCAGACTCCCCTGGGGGCTGCATGTGGCCCGCGGGCCGTAGTTTGAAGACCCCTGATCTAGAAGCTCAGCTGAGCCGTGTGGGGGAGCAGAAAGGCATTGCGGGCAAAAGCCTGTCTTGGAGTAGAGCAGGCCTGACTGTACCTCCTTCTCTTTGGAAACCCAAGTATAGACAGACAGGTAAACTAAGGCAGGCTGGTGCAGTGGGCCGTGGTGAACCCCAACATCTGGGAAACCCCCCATAGTGGCTAACGAGTTAGTCCCTTCTGGTCAGATGAGATCCTTTCTCCTGAGAAGCTCAGGCATGGTTTCATTCCCCCGCTCAGATCTGACTGCCTGGAGGTGAGCTCACCCAGCTGAGGCTCCTTGGCGCCCCCTCTGCTCTCTGCTGTTGTCTAGTGACTGTCTGTCAACTGCCTTCCCCTGGCTTTGTCTGGATGTATTGTTTCCTGGGACCCATTTCTAATTCCCAGATGACCTGAAAAAGCAATTCATATCATCTATTATGCATTCATCTTGGAACTCAAATAGTGTTCCTCTGGAAACATTGTTACAAAGTGTTTAAGCTCCAAAAGTGATCCGCCAGAAACTTGTTTAATCCGTAGCAAGTGAAAATTGGGCAGTAAGCCATAGCATACTCCATCTCAGTATTAATCCTGTATAATAAAAGCCTAATATGCAAATCGACCAAACAGCAGAAAGATTGGCAGAACAACCAGTCGCTATGACGCACACTGACCACCAGGGAGCAGATGCTCAATGCAGGAGCTGCCCCCACCCCACAGGCCCCAGGCCAGCCAAAGCAGGTGCAAGCAGGGGCCCCTGGATTGACCTGCCAGTTGCCCCGCAGAGGGAGGTGACTGGCGGCAGTGGTGGGAGGCGGGGCTGGCAAGCAGGCAGTGACAGGCCAGCCAAGACAGGTGCCAGCAGGGGCCCCAGTCACCCCACTGGTCGCCCCATAGATTGGCCCTGATTGCCCATGCATGACCCTGCCCATGCACGAATTTCATGCACCGGGCCTCTAGTAAGTATATAAAATGCCAATGAAGTGCTTCTTAAAATGTGGTAAGCCTGGCCAGCATGGCTCAGTGGTTGAGTATTGACCTATGAACAAAAGGTCATGGTTCAATTCCTGGTCAGGGCACATGCCTGGGTTGTGGGCTTGATCCCCAGTGTGGAACTTGCAGGAGGCAGCTGATCAATGATTCTCTCTCATCATTGATGTTTCTATCCCCTCCTCCTCCCCGTCTTCCTCTCTCTCTCTCCCTTCCTCTCTGAAATCAATAATAATAATTTAAAACACGTTGTGGTAAGTGGGCCTTGGAGTAGAAGAGGGGTTTTAAAAGATTCGGGGGCATCAGCCATGGCCAGGCACTCCCTGGTGCGCACCTTGAATAGGAGGCAGGAAGAGAGAGTGGGGGAGGGGGGGTTGTCAATCGGGGGAAAAGAAGACCTATGTAATACTTTAAACCACATGTGTCAAACACAAGGCCCGCGGGCCAAATCCAGCCTGCCAGGCCTTGCAATGTGACCCGCACCGTGCTGTCATCACTGCACTCCGCTGTCAGTTTATGACATTGTCAGTTTATGACTGTTCAGTAAACCATTCGGCCCGCGATTTAGGCTGGATTTTAGATTTTGGCCCCTTCTCTGATTGAGTTCGACACCCCTACTTTAAACAATTAAAAAAAGAGAGAGAGAGTTCAGGAAAGAAGGAGGAGTCCTGACCTGGCTTCTGCGTGGCCCCAGCTGAGGGGGGGGAGGGGGAGTGGCTGCTCAGTGACCGTGAGCAGGAAAGAGGGGGCAGGAGGGAGGAGACCAACGGGATCCTGGTGCCAGGAGCTCGGAGTGCGGGATGGAGGTGGGGGGCCTGGGCCACGGGCCTTCTGGAAACTCGGGCCCTGCAGGCCGCGGGGCCGCCGTGCCGGACTGTCCCTCTGCGGTCGGCCCTCCTCTCAGAGGACGCTCACTCATGTCTTCCAAGGAATGGTTCATGGGCAGATGTACTTAATGTCTTCATCAAAGAAAATGTCACTTAAGAACTGCTGTTTAAAACTGTTCATTGAATTGTTGACGCTCCTAAACCTATATCAGATTTGCTCCTTTGTTGGAGGTATTTCACTGAAGCAGATGTAAGAACTGTATTTTACACCGCCTCTTCTACCTAAGAGCCTCGGTAGGTCTGTGCTGTTCACTAGAAGCACCATGCTCAGTAATGGTGACATGGGGACTAACACTCACCAGAGAGGAGCAGCCTGCTGCAGGCCTCCGCTCCGAGCTGTTGGATCAGGGTGACAGGCTGATCTCTAAGGCCGTGGTTCCCCAAGTGTGTCACATGCACAGTGGTGTTTGGTGAGAGGGGGCTGTTGGCCACCGGAGTTTGAGAAATGTGTTAAACAGGTTTCATCACTGCAGGACTTGCCCGACCGTTGTGCCTGTGTGTGTGCATGTGTGTGTATGTGTGAGTGTGTGTGTGTGTGTGTGTGTATGTGTGAGTGTATGTGTGTGCATGTGTGTGTATGTGTGTGTCTATGTGTGTGTGTGTGTGTCTATGTGTGTCAAGAATTGCTGAGGGGGCGGTGTGGTCAACATCTATGCAGCTACCTTGATCATGGACTCTTCCTGAGACATCTTGGGCTCCAATGTTCCAGGGGACACACTTTGGGAAATGCTGCTCCGGCCGCCCCTCCCCCCCCCTTACTGTAAGAAATAAGAGTACATATATTCCTGGTCGGGAGATACCAGCATCGAGAAGGCGGCTTTCCCAGGGCGAGGCTTATCCATTCGCTCCGGATGTGCTGCCCCTCGATCTCCCCGAATGTGGGACACCCGCCTGTGTGCTGTGGTGGTGGGGACTGCGTTCGCACGCTCCCCTAAAATTAAAAAAAAGTACAATTAAGAGCAAAAAAGAAAAGTTAAGATGACCTAAAATACTGCTTCTCTGAGATAGTCCTAACACTTGTGTGTCTCTAGATATTTTCCCTTGTAAAAATTTATCTACTTAGAGTTTTAAACAATGAATTTGTTTTATACAGGGTGTTTTATGATGTTCTCGGTGTCATTCATAAACATTTGTCCCCGGTGTGGCGGGTATGATAATCCATTAGAGGAACGTGGTAGGATCTGTAGGGTACCAGAGTGTTTGGTATCAGGACCCCGAAGAGCTGTGTTTATGTGGGCTGGATTAGAAATTATACTGAGACCCTATTAAAATATTTATTAACTTATTTAAAATAGCAGTAATAAACGCATTAGATGGTAACAACATATGTTTAATGAAAAATACATTTTCCAAAACAAAAACCAATTTAATAAGAAGACTGGCATTGCTTTACATTTCTGCCGTTCTCTTTAACGCGAGTTTAGGAGAGACAGCGGGATTCTGCATTCTATCTGTTGCTATCTGTAGTTTGGTTGAAGCAGATGAAAAATATTTGGCCTCACACAGATACGTAGCTGGAAAAGGGAGGGCCTTGTGAGCCCCCGAAAGGGTCTTGGGGACCCCCAAGAGTCCTCAGACCACATCTGATAACTGTTTTTTTGTGGGTTTTTTTTCTATTTTTTTATTTATTAAATTATTATCTGTGTACATATTTTAACATTGCCCCACCCTCCCATACATACCCTCCCTCCCCAGAGTTTTGTGTCCATTGGTTGTACTTATATGCATGTATACAAGTCCTTCGGTTGATCTCTTATCTCCCCCAGATCTCCCTACTCTCCCCGCTGTAATTTTACAGTCTGCTTGTTGCTTTACTGTCTCTATATCTATCTTTTGGTTTGTCAGTTTATAATGTTTTTTAATATCCATAAATGAGTGAGGCCATGTGGTATTTCTCTTTCATTGACTGGCTTATTTCACTCAGCATGGTGTTCTCTAGTTCTATCCAGGTTGCTGCAAATGATGAGAATTCCTTCTTTTTTATGGTAGCATAGTATTCCATTATGTAGATGTACCATAGTTTTTTTTGATCCAATCATCTGCTGATGGGCACCTAGGCTGTTTCCAGATTCTAGCTATTGTAGATTGTGCTGCTATGAACCACATCTGATAACTGTTGCTGTTGGCAGTGGTTGATGTCAGAATGCAGTTGGGGTTATACCACCCAGTGCTTTGCTTTTAAATGATAGCTAAGTAGCAAAGAAAGCTGGCAAATGATTTACTTGAAAGAAAAAAAAAATTAGCATTAATTGAACTTCTTCCTATAACCACGTCTGTCATTTACACTGTCACTTGCTTTCTTGAGCGAGAAGACAGGCGCAGAACAGCGTGGATGGTTCTGGAGATTATCACGCGAAGTGCAATAAGCCAGTCAGAGAGTCAAATACCATGTGACCTCACTTAGATGTGGAATCTAATGAGCAGAATAAACTGACAGACAAATGGAAACAGAGGCATGGATGCGTGGAGCAGACTGACGGCTGTCAGAGGGGAGAGGTGTGGGGGGACCTGATGAATGAAGGTGAAGGGATTGGCCAGAGAACATATATGCAAATACAGACACAGCGGTGCTGATGGCCGAGGGAAGGGGGTTGGGAGCTGGGGATGTGGGCAAAGGGGAGAGGGAGTGGGGACATCTTAGGAGTGTCAACAACACAAACAAAGTAAAAGAAGGAGCAGGAGAAGGGAGAAGGGGAAGAGAGGTGGGCCTGGTTTGCTCCCAGTGTTCAGCACACCCTGCTGCCCCAGCGTGGTCAGCAGTGCCCTCGGTGTGTATTACTTCTGGTTTATTTTTAATGTTATTAAAGGACACATTCTTAGTGGGGAGAAGACAGGAATAGATGGAAAGGCGTGAGTAGACGTTAAAATCAGGTTATTCTGTGGGAGTATGCATTTCCCATACGGTATTGGCTGTAGCGGGAGATCTAGGGGAAAAGCATGTATATATTTCTTGAGAGATTACCACCTGTTTTCTTTCTCCCCCCTCACACGATGGCCCCTTTGAGACCTTGCATGGCCGGTTTCACTGTAAGAACACGGGTGTAACTCCTGCAATAAGAGTGGCTGTACTGCCGTTCGCTTTGATCGCCTGAGAAATGGTTGGGCGTTTTCTGGGATCAGTCACGGGCTTGCACTGTCCCGTTAGCCTGGCTGGGAATGGTTGCTTGTTTGTTTGTATCGCCCCTGTTGACCGCGGCCTCGTTCTTGGCTAGACCACTTCCCACAAGGCGCTTCCCCTTGCGAGGTCCCCGAACCCTTTCTCCTGTGCATGTAAAATCCGTCTCCCCCCTTTTTACCATCTCTGGCTACTTATGTGTCATTGCATTAGAATGTGGAGTCTACACTTTATTTTTTTTAAATATATTTTTATTGATTTTTTACAGAGAGGAAGAGAGAGGGATAGAGAGTTAGAAACATCGATGAGAGAGAATCATCAACCAGCGGCCTCTTGCACACCTCCTACTGGGGATGTGCCCGCAACCAAGGTACATGCCCTTGACCGGAATCGAACCCGGGACCTTTCAGTCTGCAGGCCGATGCTCTATCCACTGAGCCAAACCGGTTTTGGCTGGAGTCTAAACTTTAAAAATCTGCTAATCTGTCTTAAAAAAACAGCTTTTGAGTTAAGTGGCTAGCATTTTAGAAGGGATTTTATATATCAGCTAGCGGCCCGATGCACAAAATTTGTGCAAGGGGCTCCGCCCTCACAGCCACGGCTTCCTTCGGAAGATCAGCCGGCTGTCTGGTCTAATTAGCATATTATGCTTTTATTATTATAGATGAGCTTAGTAAGCCTGTTTACCGAAGAGGAAAGCAGTTGGAGTTTTTATTGTGGTTATTGTGATATTGATGTGGTTCAGAACAGGAAAAATAGGACTATGTAATAGAGACCAACTGAGTATCTTTCACCCCGTGTCTTTCTCTGGAAACAGTACTCAAAGCTGTCACCTTGGGCGAGTCAGGAAAGATGATACAATATCAGGAGTTAAAATGTCCTGGAGAAAGCATACATTGTAATAACAAAGCCCGATTCTTTTCACTGTGGGAGCTCTTCCCATGGGAGCGGCTCGAAGTCCCACACTGCTCACACCCAGCTTCGGGTCAGAGCTTTGGACTCTCTGGTGCGGGTTTGCTGTGTTTTCTGTTTACAGTGAGCATGTGTCATTCTAATGCAATGACACATAAAGCTAGCTCCTTCCTGCTGGAACCCGTCCAATCAGGGGACCCTTTTCCTCTCGGAGGGCAGCGTTCATTGTCAGAGCGTCTGCCTCAGTGTCCCTAGATACAGGCTTGGCACGGGAGAGCAGTGCACCGGGAAGAGCGTAGACTCCGGAGCTAAGCATCGGGTTCAGAGCCCGGCTCTGCTGCTAGGCAGGCTGCTTGCTCTCTCTGTGCCTCAGTTTCTTCGTCCTTCTTCATAAAAGCAGGCCATTAGTACCTCTCTCATAGGGTTGTTAGGAGAATAAACTGATTTTGGAAGTGTTTAGAACACTACAGTAAACTGTGTTTGATGTTTTATGATCTCCATCCTATGAAACTACCCCTTTTTTAAATGGAGATAAAATCCACATGACATAAAATGAACGTAAGTTTGTTGTTTTTTAAAGAATAGTTTATTGATATTTAGAGAGAGAAACGTCAATTGAAAGCATAACATCAGTTGGTTGCCTAGGCCTGTGTCTAGCTGCATTTTTCTCACACGGCTGTCCAGCTGTCCAGCACCATTTTTGTTGTTGTTGTTTAAATATATTTTATTAATTTTTTACAGAGAGGAAAGGAGAGGGATAGAGAGTCAGAAACATAGATGAGAAAGGAACATCAATCAGCTGCCTCTTGCACACCTCCTACTGGGGATGTGCAAGGTACGTGACCTTGACCAGAATCGAACCTGGGACCTTTCAGTTCGCAAGCTGATACTCTATCCACTGAACCAAACTGGCTTCGACAGCACCATTTGTTGAAGACTGTTCTGTTGTGCTCCTTTGCTCCTTTGTCACAGAGCAGTTGGCTGCATTTATGTGGGTCTATTTCCCGGCCCCCCACCAGGGATCGAGCCTGCAACCCGGACATGTGACCTTGATTGGGAACCAAACTGGCAAACTTTGGTTCATGGCCTGTCCCCCAACCAACTGAGCCACACTGGCCAGGGCAAATGCACAGAGCTTTTAATAGTTCTGTGTTCCTAGCAAAACTGAGTAGAAAGTACAGAGAGATTCCATCTGTCTGGCCCCACATGCACAGCCTCCCCCCTGCTGATATCCTGCACCATGGCGGCACGCTCATCACCGCCGAGGCCCTGCCTGGTCAGCGTCATCACCCCAAGTCCATAGTTCACACTGGGCCCACTCTTCCTGTTGTACCTTCTGTGGGTTTGACAGATGTCTGACATGTGTGCACCATCGTAGTACTACTCAGAGCAGGGTCACTGCCCTCACAACCCTGGGCTCTCTGGCCAGTGTTCTCCCCCCCCCCCCCCCCCCGCCGAGCCCCTGGCCGCCACTGCTCCTTACTGTCCCCATAGCTTATCTTTCCAGGATGTCCCGGAGTTGGAATCACAGGTAGGTGGCTCTTCAGATTGGCTTCCTTCACTCAGTCACGTGTATGAAGTCTCCCCCCTGTCCTTTCATGGCTCGGTAGCGCATTGCTTTTTAGCACTGACTAATCCTCCGTGGTTTGGATGGACCACAGTTTTATCCATTCACGCCCTGGAGGGCACCGTGGTTTCTCCCAGGCTTTGGCAATATGGTAAAGCTGCCACCAACACCCATGTGCAGGTCGTCGTGTGGACATTCGGGTAAGTGCCAAGGAGCATGCTTGCTGGGCATATGATCAGAGTCTGTTTATTTATTGTTTCCTTTAACCTTTAGTCCGTTTAGTTCTGTAAGAGTCTGCTACACTGTCTTCTAAAGTGGCCGCACCGCTTTGCGTTTCTGCCAGCAGTGAGAGTCCCCAGTGCCCACATCCTCCCCAGCATCTGGCGTTGTCAGCGTTTTGGATTTTGGCCATTCTCATGAGGGTGGAATGGTATTATTATGGCTTTAATTTGCATTTCCCTGATGCCTTATGCTGTTGAACATCTTTCCATCTGCATATCTTCTTTGAGAAGTGTCTGTATTTTTTTAATTGTGTTGGTTTTCTTATTATTGAGTTCTTTGTATATTTTGGATGACAGTCCTTTATGAGATGTGTGTTTTGCATCTATTCTCTGCCAGTTTATGGCTGTCTTCTCATTCTCATGATACTGCCTTTTGTAGAGCAGAAGTTTTAAGCTTTAACCAAGTCCATTGACTTCTTTCATGGATTGTGCCTTTGGTATTGTGTCTAGAAGGTCATTACCATGCCAGGGTCACAGGTTTTATCCTGTCACCCTTCCAGGAGTTTTACGGTTTACCCTTGGGCCGATGGTGAAGGGTGGCAGGCCTGTGTCTAGCTGCATTTCCCCCAGTGGCTGTCCAGCTGATCAGCACCATTTGCTGAAAAGACTGTTCTATTGTGCTGCCCTGGCTCCTTTGCACAGACAGTTGATGTATTTATGTGGGTCTATTTCCGGGCTCTCTGTGCTGGTCCACTGATCTGTCCGTCAGTGCCTTCACCCATGCCTTCCTACCTTGATTGCTGTGGTTTTATGTAAGTTTTGTTCTTGTCTTTCAGCATCGAGCTGGCCATTCTGGGTCTTCGGCCTCTAATTTCAAAGCCTGCCAGCCTGCTGGTTTCCCCCTCCAGTGTGCCCCTGCTTAGATACCACCTTTCAGATGGGCAGAGGGTTTGACAGGCAGGGTTCCACACACAGGAGCCGAGTTGGGGTGGCGTGGTGCTAGCACCCCTGGTCTCAGCTTCTTGGCCGCCGCATCACACCGACGTTATTTAACGTGAACCCCCGGGTCCTCCTGTCTGTTGGTGGGGAGCCAGGCCTCTCGCCTCCTAACTTGATGCTTCGTTCCACATCCATCCGTCCGTCTCATCCTCAGACTCAAGGTGAAGGATAAAGAGAGCCTCCGAGTCTGGAGAGTCAGGAGACTGTTTGGTTTCTGGGTTCAACATTCCGTGAGCTTTGGGGTGGTCATTACCCCTTTTGAAGCCGCCTGTCTGTATCGTCACCCCGTTTCCATGTCCCGGTCTCGTCCTGGCCACAGGAGCTGAGAAGCGGCCTGAGTGCCTTGCCCCGCGTTCAGCGCTGTCCTAGCTTCACCAGCGGGTGGTCAGGGCCCCACCGAGGAGCTGGCACCTCCTGATCGCAGCTGACGTCATCCATCTTCCCGGGACGCTCCCTCTGAAGAAAATGTGTGGATACCTCGTTCTTGTGGAAAAATCCACCTGAGGGGCAGAGCTTGATTTCTTTTCCTTCTTTGAGGCACCAAAAACCAGTGTAGACTTCTGTCCATGGTCAGTGTCAAACTCATTGCGGGGAGTTTAAAACATCCATCTTCGGCCCCAGCTGGTTTGGCTCAGTGGATAGAGCGTTGGCCTGTGGACCAAAGGGTCCCAGGTTCAATTTCAATCAAGGGCACATGCCTGGGCTGTAGACTCAATCCCCACTGGGAGTGTGCGGGAGGCAGCCGATCAGTGATTCTCTCTCTTTATTGATGTTTCTGTCTCTCTCTCTCTCTCTGTCTCTCTTCCTCTCTGAAATCAATAAAGATAAATTTTTAAAAATAAAATAAAACATCTATCTTCTTCCCTGTCAGACCAGTGCTGTGCAGTGCCCATTCCTGGAGACCAGCACCTGCTGGTGGGCAGTTCTGTCTAACATTTTCCCAGGCCTGGGGTCAGCACCCAGAGTGACCTTAGGGAAGCGGGTCCTTTTCTCCTTCCTGCGGACCTCACAGCCTGGACACGGGCTCCTGTCATCACCCGGTTCTGCTCTCTGATGTGAACTGCCTCCCGAGAGGCTCAGCGCACAGCAGTGAGCTCTCCTCTCCGTCTGGTGTGTGTTGTGGACGTCGCACTCCTTAGCCGGTGACGGAGGGGCCCTGAGGGCCGCTGTCTGGCTGTCACTGGTGTGGTCAGGATGCAGCTGGCAAAGCAACGAAAACGAGCAGAGCTCGCCAGAGTCCTGTCTGACGGCCCCGCGGGCCTGTGGGACCGTCCGGTCAGCATGGCGGTCCGGGTGAGGCTGTGTAGAGGTTGGCATTGACAGTGAGCACTGCCGGCCTGGGCGCCCGTGGCCTTTCCTGCTGAGCCGATAACGCTGCCATTGTGGGTGAAGGTCAGGCCTCTAAACCGCCCCCGCACCACTGGTTACAGCTCAGGACAGCGCCCTGTCCTGCTCCAGCCGGACAATGCGACGACGATAGAGGAGAGAGAAGGGCAGGCTGGCCTGTGTTTTCTGATAACGCTGCACAGGGGGAGTTTCAGGAAGCCGTGCGTGTGTGTTTTTGGCATAACGGTATTTCTGATGGCCGGCGTTGTAGGAGTTAACTGATAACCAGGCGCCCACCAGCCACACAGGTGCTCCGAACAGTCTGCATCACCCATGATGAGGAGGCCTTGGGGACTCTGTGCCCAGCTTGCAGGGCGCTGGGGTTTCTTCTCTTATTTCCTGCTTTTATGTTAAATCATTTGCAAGTTCTTTGCAAAATGCAAGTGTGGGTATCTTAGTGATTATCACTCTTTTTTGTTGTTGTTAATCCTCATCCGAGGATATATTTCCATTGATTTTTAGGGAGAGTGGGAGAGAGAGGGGAAGACAGAGAGAAACATTAATGTGAGAGAAACCAAGGCAGGTGCCCCTGACCTTCAGAATTGAACCCGGGATCCTTTGGTCCAAAGGTCGAGGCTCCATCCACTGAGCCCAACTGGCGAGGGCAGGGCCTTTTCCTTCTTTAGCGCCCAGCTCCAGTCAGTTTCTCAGAGGAGCTGCCAGGCTCGGCAGGATTGTGGGGACCGGGAGGTGGAGCAGGTGGCTTTGATTTGGTGCAGACGCAGAGCCTGAAGGTACGTGCTGAACCTTCTGGGTGCCCGGCCTTTCCATCCTCGAAACACGCAGCCGCAATGTGGCACCTTCATGCTCCTCCCTGGGCTGTTTCCGGGGCAGCCAGCGGGAGTCTCCTCTGGGAACTGTTAGGTTTTGCTGCCGAACACCATGAAATACGGTAAAATGTGAGCACCACGCCATGAAATCTGGTAAAATGCGAGCACCACACCATGAAACATGGTAGAATGTGAGCACCATGCCATGAAATACGGTAAAATGTGAGCACCACGCCATGAAATACGGTAAAATGCAAGCACCACACCATGAAACACGGTAGAATGTGAGCACCACACCATGAAATATGGTAAAATACGAGCACCTCACTATGAAGAAAGCCTGGTTTTGTTCCTTGGCTCCCGGTCCCAGGGAGGAGCTGGATGAGGAAGGCAGAGTCCTGAGGTCCGCGGATAGATGTCCCTGTTTGAATGGTGGTTTCCACCTGCACGGTTCCCGCCGGTGAACATCTGAAGCCCCCACGCCGCCTGCCTGTGCTGTGTTTTCACATGTTTCCTGCACAGAGGGGCGTGGCTCTCTTCGGTTCCCAGGAGAGCCCGGGACAGGGGTGCTTGGCTGCAGGAGGCCCTGCCCGCCCTGCACTCACAGACTCCGGCTGTGGTCTCAGGTTTGGATGCTGGATTTCAGCAGCTCCCTCTCTAAAATCACCTTTAAAATTTTTTTAAAAGAGTCACATAATAGCATTTGACAAAATCTAACACCCATTTATGATAAGAAGTCAGCAAGTTAGGAAGAGAGGTGACCTCTCTCAACTTGATAAAGAACATCTATTTTTAAAAAACATACACCATAGCTGAAACCGGTGTGGCTCAGTGGATAGAGTGTCGGCCTATGGACTGAAAGGTCCCAGGTTCGATTCTGGTCAAGGGCATGTTCATTGGTTGCGGGCACATCCCTGGTAGGGGGTGTGCAGGAGGCAGCAGGTCGATGTTTCTCTCTCATCGATGTTTCTAACTCTCTATCCCTCTCCCTTCCTCTCTGTGGAAAATCAATAAAATCTATTAAAAAAACAACAACAACACACACACACACCATAAACCTGTGGAAAAACACGGGAAGTTGTAGAAACCACTAAAACATTATTCTTTAAGGGTGATGAATGGTTTAAAGTTGGCTTCCCCCCCCACCCCCCCAGCAATAGAATTCAGGATGAATTATCACATGCACACAGATGTATTGAGTTAAATTATTTGACATGTCAAAATAATCGGGGAAGTATGAATCCTGATTGGATATTTGAGAGTGTTTTAGGTGATACCATTATTATTAGTTTTAGGAGTCCTTATCTTTTAGTGTCATTTGTTGAAGAA
Organism: Pipistrellus hanaki; assembly: GCF_964339955.1. Classification (NCBI taxonomy): domain Eukaryota; kingdom Metazoa; phylum Chordata; class Mammalia; order Chiroptera; family Vespertilionidae; genus Pipistrellus; species Pipistrellus hanaki. The sequence continues at coordinate 195,985,535 of NC_140504.1, forward strand.
TTGAGGGGGTGAAGTTTTCTGATGGCAGGGATTTGTTTAAAAATAATGGAAACTGGCGGTAGAAGGGTAAATCAAACAAGATTGGTCCTGTAGTGATCATTGTAATAGCTGAGTCCTGGGTTCATGGAGTTTATTATTCTGTTCTTTCTACTTGATAGCTTACATAATATAAAAAGATAAAATTGCCTGATAAAACTCGTGTGGTCAAACCCATTGGGTGGCTAATATCAAACCCCAGAAAATGACAAGTGTTGGTGAGGCTGTGGAGAAACTGGGAGCCTGGTGCTCCGAGGATGGAGGTGAAAATGGTGCAGGTGCTGTGGGAAACAGTATTGTCAGCTCCTCAAAGAAGTAAAACAGAATTATGGAATGGCCCAGCAGTTCCACTGCTGGGTGCATACTCAAAGAATTGAAACAGAGGCAAACAGATGTTTGTGTTCTGTGTCCATGGCATTATTCACAGCAGCCAGAAGATACTTGGCAACCCAAGAGCCCTTGACAGATGAACGGAGAGACAAGATGTATGTTGTCTATACATACAGCAGGATATCATTCAGCCTTAAAGGGTGACACACGCTGTAACACGCATGGACCTTGGGGACATTATGCTAATACCCACTTACCAACTGTGGCTGACTGAAAGTTTCCTTTATTGTTTAAGAAAGAAAGAAAGAAAGAAAGAAAGGAAGGAAGGAAGGAAGGAAGGAAGGAAGGAAGGAAGGAAGGAAGGAAGGAAGGAAGGAAGGAAGGAAGAAAGAAAGAAAGAAGAAAGAAAAAGAAAGAAAGAAAGAAAAGCTAGGTGGTTTTGTTTGCTTTGCTTTTTGCTTTACACTTAACAGAATCACTGTATATGCTGCTGCTTTCTTCTGCTGCGTAAGAGATAAAGTTAGGCCTCTCCAGGGCCTGAGCCTGTAGGGCTTTCGTTAGCTGTAGGTTGTATTTCGGAAGATGATGATGGGGAGATCGTCATGGGAACGCCTCTGGAGTCTCTTTAGCTCTGGTCCTTCTGCCTTTGTAGCTTTTCCTAAAACATAAGCTCCTGCTTAAGATGAACTGATTAACACATATTTGTTGAGAATCCATGTGCCAGGCATAGAGTGTGCCCTTTACTCACATCCTATGTAATAAAGAGGTGATATGCAAATTGACCCTCATGCCCTCACAAGAAGGCTGCCTATGACCATGCTGGCAGGGGGGTTAGTGAGGGACGACTAAACGACTGAACAAGCAGGCTGTGTGGGGTGACCAGGCTGGCAGGAGGGACAGTTAGGAGCAACCAGGCTGGCAGGGAGGGGGCAGTTAGGAGCAACCAGGCTGGCAGGGAGGGGGCGGTTAGGAGTAACCAGGCTGGCAGGGAGGGGGCAGTTAGGAGCAACCAGGCTGGCAGGGAGGGGCAGTTAGGAGCAACCAGGCTGGCAGGGGGAACAGTTGGGGGCAATCAGGCTGGCATGCAGAGGCATTGAGAGTTGATCAGACCAGCAGGGCAGGGGGCAATTAGGGGCAACCAGGCAGGCAGGCAGGTGAGTGATTAGGAGCCAGCAGTCCAGGATTGTGAGAGGGATGTCTGACTGCCGGTTTAAGGATCAAGCCTAAACCAGCAGTTGGACATCCCCCAAAGGGTCTCGGATTGGAGAGGGTGCAGGCTGGGCTGAGGGGACCCCCCCATCCTTGCACGAATTTTGTGCACCAGGCCTCTAGTTATCTATAATCCTCAAGGCAAGGTGTGGAAGGAGGTCCTGTCCCGACTTACGATGTAGAAATAGGCACAGGTGGTTAAAGTCTTCGCCCCTCGTTAGAATGTCAGACACCGCTCATTTATTAACTGTGTTCCTGTCTTTCTTACCAGACCACACTGTCTAAACCTTTTAACCGCTGCTAACGGAATAGAGGGAGCTCGCTGGCAGAGCAGAGAAGGGTGCTCACCCTGCTGCCCTCTCCAGCTGTGCCTCCTTGTACATCGTTATCCCAGTCTTTCTGGTCCCAGAATGAGCCAGAGCCTTTTCTACCTTTGAACCTTATTTGTATTTTTTACTCTGTTTAAAAAAAAAACCCTCAAGCCCCAGCCGTGTGGCTCAGTGGATAGAGTATCGGCCTGAGGACCAAAGGGCCTCAGGTTCGATTCCAGCCAGGGACGTACCTCAGTTGCAGGCTCCTCCCCGGCCTGGGCCAGTCAGGGCACATGCAGAAGGCAATCAGTCGATGTGTTTCTCTCATATCAATGTTTTTCTCTGTCCCTATCTCTCTCTCTCTCTCTCTTTTTTATAAGTTAATGCTTTATTATTATTACTGAAAATTTTTTTAAAATATATTTTATTGATTTTTTACAGAGAGGAAGAGGGAGGGATAGAGAGTTAAAAACATCAGTGAGAGAGAATCATCGACCAGCTGCCTCTTGCACACCCCCTACAGGGGATGTGCCCTTGACCGGAATCGAACCTGGGACCTTTCAGTCGGCAGGCTGACGCTCTATCCACTGAGCCAAACCGGTTTTGGCTGTCCCTATCTCTTTTCCTCTCTAAAATAAATGGAAAAACATCTTCAGGTGAGGATTAGAAATAGATAAATAAAATACCCCTCCAAAGGATGCTCCTTTTAAGGATGTCCTTGGGAGGTCTCCATGTGCTTCCAGTGGTCCCCAGAGCTGGTCTCATATTTCCAGCCCTCTCCTCTAGACACATGCTAGAATTGCACTTGCCCACCTGGCAATGTGGGTGGGCCACGGACCAGCTCTGGCCCACGAGTTAGGAGCAGAAGTGAGCTGTATTTTGTCTGTGTAGATGGTCATCTCCCACCAGGCAGCCCTCCAGAGTGCTCCCGCTTCCCCTGGCAGTGCCATGGCCACGTGTGCGATGGAGGCTGCTGGTCTTCCGGGCTCCGCTGACCGTCCGAGTCCCCACCACTGAGTTCCCACCCAGTTTTTCCCACTCCCTCGACCCGGTGGTGCTGGCTGCATCCGTTCAGGATGTAGGTGTTCGTTGACACATCTGTGCTCTCTGGCAGGTTGCGCCTGCGTCCCCAGCCCAGCCCTCCTGGTGCGCTCCCGCCTGGCAGGCGGTCCTGGGACAGATGTGGAGTTCGTGGTGATGTGCAGCTGGGAGGACCTGGGATGTCAGGCTGGTTTCCAAGGATCAGAGCTGGTCTGATCTGAATATGAATTTATGGCTGGGACAGTGCTTTAAGAGTCCCATCAGAATGGATGCCTTTTTACGTTTTTATTTTGGGACCATTTGAATAATTTAGGAATTTAAATGTTTTCTCAGGAAAAACAGTCAGTTGGGGATTTTATGTTGATATCACTTGAGTCTCTTTTCTATGCATACTTCCTTTAACAAGGGGTCTGCAGCACATTGCATTTCCCTCCTCACTGAGGCCGGAGCTAGATTTTTATGAGACTGACGCGCTGCCTACTGCACTAAGGAGGCGGTTCTGAGCTAGATTTTTAAATCACTGCCTGGCAGGTGCAGCACGCACTCAAAGGCGCCTGCCGCCACCTAGTGGCCGTGTCTCCTAATTGATGGGCCAAGGTTACATGTTGAATCTGCAAACAAAACATGTAACATTAGCTAAAATTTACTGGTGAGTTGCCTCCAGTCTCTTAAAACATGTAGTTGTCCCCTGACCGGTGTGGCTCTGCGGTTGAGACCTGTGAACTGGGAGGTAACAGTTTGATTTCCTGGTCAGGGCACTTTATGGGGCGTGTAGGAGGCAGCCAGCCGGTCAATGATTCTCTCTTGTCACTGATGTTTCTATCTCTCTTCCTCTCCTTTCCTCTCAGAAGTTAATGAAAAGGTTTTAAAAACATATTTGTCATTATTTATTATGTCGTTATTGGGGCAATAGGAGTAGATGCTCTGGAATGAGAAGGGCACATATCTCGTTTGTTTTCGGAAAGAGTGGGTTTCTCTTCATCAGTGAGTTTGTCGGCCGGGCACTCCGGTGCAGGCTGATGTCAGGGCGGCCACACCAGGCTCTCCAGCCTCCTGCCGGGATCGGTGACTTGGTGGCCTGGACAGGGAGACAGCTTCTCCTTTGCCCACAGGGTCGGGATGTCCTGGGAAAGTGTAAGTTTTTAGATTTAAACCCTTTGCACTCCGCTGTCCCCTCTCAGGGGACATCGGAATTCTAGCATATCACTCGGATGTCCCCTCTCAGGGGACATTGCAGTTTATTAGTGATTACGGGGAATTGAGTTATTTCAACGCACGTTTCCGCCGCAAAGTAGCGTCGAGTAGCTGGTAGCCAATGTCCAGAATGGTTCGGAGTGCAAAGGGTAAAGTTAACCCTGAAGCTGACTGTGGTAAGCATTCTTTTCACTTCAATTTTTAAATCAGTGACCGTTTATAACCACAGAAGCGAGGCAGGTCTTAGAGCTATAGGTGCAGGCCCCAGAACCAGCCTCCATTTACAGAGGGTCTGATCGCCAGCCTCACCGTCCCCGGATTTTAATTGGAATTATGCCATTCAAAATGTCACTGGCTTTTTCTGATGCAGGATGTGCAGCCAGGAATCAGGAGGAGGCTTTGAGCACGGTGACCTGTGCCTTGCCTCTGGCTGCTCGGATGATGACAGGAACATCAGTCACTTGTCTCCATGCATATTTTATAATGCCAATTGAGTGTGATGAAATATTAAAAATATCATTCATTAAATATTCAAAAGTTCAGTCTTTGAAGCTGGCCAGCTCTCTTCATTCTACTGCCAGCCTAAGGAGCAATTTAGAAAATCTGAATGATAAAATTAGAATACTGGGAAAAAGCAGAGAATTAAGAATATCACTATAAAATTATTTTTTTGCCTTGAACCATTAGTAATTTTCAGCTGTAGCAGAAACACACATTTTACGCTATTACCTTTTACTACTTTCTGCTATTTTAGCTTTCCTGCACATTGCCCAGTATTTTTGCCTTCTTACTGGGTTAGAAAAATTCACTTAAAGTCTAAGAAGTGTTACAGATTCACATATTGGAATGATCTTCCGTTTCATTTGCTTTGCTTATAATTTTATTAATACAACTTTAAATATGAAAACAAATTGGGATTTACTATTGCCCTTCAGGGCCCATTATTAACAGTAAGTTGAATGGATAGCCTCTGTGTTTTGAAAGGAGAGATCAGTGACAAGCTGGAGGATCTTCACAGTGGCCTGTTGTTACCTGTCACCCCGTAGCCACGCAGCGGCCAGCCTGCGCACAGCAGTCAGAGCAGGTGCACGAGAGCAGCAGGAGTAACTATTTAGGAAAAGCCCAGCCCGGCTGCAGAGTGAGGCTGGTGCCTGTGTTCAGAGGAACACCCCCGCCCCCCCAGCAAAGGCTGCCGCGGACTCGGCCCTCACAGCGCCATATCACACACACCCACGCCCATGAGCTCGGCGCCCTCCGGGTGCAGCTGAAGAAGGGTAGGTGCACCAGAACTTGTGAATTCTCTGCTCTCCCCAGGCCCCTGGCCCGGGCAGCTTCTGTATGGGAGAATTTTTCCAAAGGCTCTTTAAACCTTGGCCTCTGCCGAAACCGGTTTGGCTCAGTGGATAGAGCGTCGGCCTATGGACCGAAGGGTCCCAGGTTCTATTCCGGCCCAGGGCATGTACCTTGGTTGCGGGCACATCCCCAGTAGGGGGTGTGCAGGAGGCAGCTGATCGATGTTTCTCTCTCATCGATGTTTCTAACTCTCTATTCCTCTCTCTTCCTCTCTGTAAGAAATCAATAAAATATATATATTTTAAAAAACCCACAAAAATGTTGGCCTCTATGATGTGGTTTTGGCATCCCACTTGGTCCCCCAGCATCTAAGCACAGGTCACCTTTCCAGACAGGTCCCAGGTTTGCACGTGGACCGCCAGGTTCTCTGTCTCCTTTGCTTTGAATATTCACCTGTCAGAAACAAAGCCACACCTTCTTGATGTTTACACACCAAGTCATATCTGCTTTTCAGTTCTCAGCACCAAAACTACCTCCTCTAGGAGAGGATTTCGAACCAGGACACTGACTTTTTATAATATATATTTTTGTTGACTTCAGAGAGGAAGGGAGAGGGAGAGAGCGAGAGAGTAACATCAGTGATGAGAGAGAAGCATTGACCAGCTGCCTCTTGCACGTCCCACACGGGAACGAGCCTGCAACCCAGCCATGGGCCCTGACCAGCAATTGAAACGTGACTTCCTGGTTTATAGGTCGACGCTCAACCAGAGCCACGCCAGCCGGGCCAGGACATTGATTTTATTTGTATTGTATATGAGGTTCCTCACCCACTCATTTATTGGCCCGATCCTTCCCAAGTGATGAGATGCTAGTTAGCAAACAGCAAAGGGTCAGCCACTCCCAGCATCTGTTTCTGCCCGTGTCTGAGGGGATGGGACAAGGTGAGGACACAGCAGCTGTGTCATCACTCTCCTGGGTCTGACACTGTCAGCCTGGCACGTGTGACAGTTTGGTCACACAGCAGCCTGTGACGGCACTGTTCCTGGCCTCGGTCTACAGTGGAGGAAACAGGCCCTCGGAGGCAGCAGGTACCTGCCCCAGGGTCCCAGGCTGCTCCGCTGCCCTCGCTGTGCCCAGGTGGCGATGAGCAGTTGGAGAGGAGGAGGGGTGGAGCCAGAGGTGGGTGCTGGGGTGGTTGGACGAGGGAGCACCTGAACAGAGGCCTGAAACTCTGGCCCGGGACTTGAGAGGTCAAAGCTATTTTACTATCGAGACGTTGACTTGCTTTCCCTCATCCTCCTGAGAGCGCGGTGGTTCCCTAGAGGCCCCTGGTGTGGGCGCAGCCCCCGGCGGCGCCACGGGGACCGCTGGCTCCGGTGAGGCCGGGCCGTGAGCGCAGACTCGCGGGATGGAAATGGACCGCTCTCCTTAGTGAGCGTTGTCTTTAAGATGCAGTTTTTATGAAAATGGTGCTTATGTTAACTTACAGTGGTTCTGTTTGTTTTTTTAGTGAATTAATAAATGTTAAATTTATCTTGGTTTTAATTTCCAATACAGTAAATTCTGACAGGTAGGTGGTTAGGTAAATGAGATGGATGGGTAGATCCCACATAGACAAATGCTGTGAGGATCTGCAGTAACTGTTCGGTGTGGCCGGTCCTGGTGCACATACTGGAGGACACTGTTCGGATCAGGTCTGTCAGGAGGACAGGAATGCGCTGGTCACTGGCTCCTGTGGTAAGTCCAGGAGAGCAGAGAAGCGGTGCAGCTGCATTCTGTGTGCGCTCAGTTTTCAATGTAGAGTTTCCCCTCATGGCCATCTTAGCGTACCGTTCACATCGATGCTTCTCGCTTCCTCCTCTCTCTCAAATTAATTTAAAAGCTCTTTTCAAAGAGAGTGATGTGTTCTGACCTGCCTGCTCCCTTCCTCTGTCACACAGCTAACAAGCACAAGCCCTGGCTGGAGCCCACCTACCACGGCCTCGTGACCGAGAACGACAACGCGGTGCTGCTGGACCCCCCGCTGATCGCCCTGGACAAGGACGCCCCCCTGCGCTTCGCAGGTAGGAGCGGCGGGCGATGCGCTGGGGACTTCCTCGCCCTTTCTTGGCGTGCGGGGGGGATGGCCGAGGGCGTGCGGCTCCAGCACCATCCTTTCTCCTCCACTCGACCAAAGCCCGGGCGGGTGGGTGAAAAGCACAAATTGCATCGCTCCGGTCCTTGTCCTGATGCCATCAGATAACACCTAGGCCAGTGGCTCACAAAATGGTGCCACCGCGCCCCCAGGGGTGGGGTTAATGCGGATTTGGAGCCAGAGGGGCAGGGGAACCTGAGACTCTAACCCGCTCCCTCGAGAGGCAGGGCCTGGGTAACGGCAGCTCCCTCGGTGTCAGTGACCGAGAAGACTTATTCCAAAACAACGAGCAGTCTTTAGAGAGGGATCCTGTGCTCAGGTTTTACTTTGCATTCGCTTTTGAAGTGGAGGCATGTCCTACGGCCATAGCCGACGAGGTGGTGTCCGGGCGCTGGAGACCGCTGTCTGCTGGCAGTAACGCCGCCGTGCCCTTCGGAGCCTCTCGCTGGAGCCGCGTGTCCACTGTGACTCCTGCGGACGGGAACTGTGCCGGCGCCTCTCCCTGCCTCAGGGTCTCGGGGATTTTAAAAGAGGAGTGGTTGCATGGCGTTTTCCCCAGGCCCACGTTTCTCAGGCCAGTGTGTGCTCTCTGCCTGGGGACCAGCAAGAGGCTTCCGGTAACGTGTGCAGATCAGGGGTGCGCTGTTTCACGTGTGTGAGCGGAGGGACGTGGCGTGTTTCTGAAGAGCTGTTTGAGCCAGCGGTCACCAGCCAGTGGTCTGTGAGCCCAACAGGTTGGCGACGGCTGATTTAAGCAAATTTATTCTTCACTCTCTTCACGTGCCACAGCCCACGTGCAGGGAGGTGACCGGAGAACCCGCTGTGCTGTGAGTCAGCGGTGGGCACGGGCCTTCCCGGCCGTGTTGCTTGTTGATTGGCTTTTAGAGAGAAGTCCGATTGGATGGGCAGGAGAGGGCACGCTCGGTGCCGTGAAGCCATACACGGTGCTTGTGCAGCAGCTGAGATGATTTTCTCTGCTCCTTTCTTTCCCCACATTAATAATCGTTTTTCAATTGCACCTAGTATGCTCTGGAACGGACAGACTGTGTGTGTGTGTGTGTGTGTGTGTGTACTGTACACGCAGCCCCTGCGGGCCACTTAGTATTACACGTGCTCCTCTGTGAGAGTGACCGTCAGTGCCGTTGAGTAACTGGACAGGATTATCTAGTTTATGTCTGAGCACACTCACGTTTCTGACTGTCCCTGCATCCTAAGGAGTGATTGGGCCTCTGCACTGTGCAGGGTCAGCGAACACGGTCCTGTGGTCTGGGCCCAGACCATGCCTGGCACTGGCTGACACTCCGTAATGTCGTAGGAGGAGTGACTGAGTTTGCCAAGATCACAGCTTGTCAGTGACAGAGCCGCCTTCCCGCCAGGGGCCCGCCTCCGCCTCCACTTGTGGTTCCCTGTGGCTCTCACAGTTCTCTGTGAACACTGAACACCTGGCTCGCAGGCCTGCCCCCGCAGGAGTGTGGGGTAACACCAGAGAGCGCTTGTGAGATGCTGAAGTCAGTCCCTGGCTGATGCTGCGGCTCAGTTACCAGAGTGCGCTGTCAGTGTCCCCATCACCCGCTCCTACTGAACGCAGAGACCTGCCCAGGTCGCCTTCTTGGGGTGAAATAGGAGGGTAAAATCTTGGTATTTGTCAAGTAGTTTATGAAATTAAAATAACTAATTTTCTTAATCACCCCCTTTTCCTCAATCTGCTAAAAGCCTGGTAGAGGTGTAGGAATTGTGTGGTCCGTTTTGTGTGCTTGATGGGGAGCTCGAAGCCCTCCCGCAGCCGCCATGTGGTACCTCTTGGACAGCTGTCCCTTCACCGCCCGTGGCAGAACCAAATGCCCACCTGTTGTCCCCTTCCCAGGCTCCTTCTGGCAGGTGTTTCAGCCCGGTTCCTTTTCCCGCTTTCCCGCCGAGCACAGAGATCTGGCAAGGTTAGGCAGTGCGTTGCGATGGAAGTAGAATCCAAAAGAAATTTCCGGACAGGAATGGGGACTTTATTTTCATTGATAATTAGAACCAACTCAGGGGTGTGGTCCTTTTCTCCGGATTCTTTATACTTGATGGGACTCGCCCTGAGATGGCCACGGGGCTGACTCCTGCACGTATCACCCTCCCCTCCCCCGCTCACTAGCACTGCCTTTTTAGCATGGGTGGTGGGCTGATGTTGTGTTTGTAGCAATGAGCTGGACATATTTGGTGAAACCCCATGAAATTGCCATTTTTATATGTTGAAACTATCAAAATACTTTTTAAAAAAATGGAACACTGGAAATATCCCGTGGGTTAGCCTAATTACTGTAAGGCGGTAATTCGCTGCGTAGCGGGTTGAGTAAGTATCTGGCTGTTCGAAGGAGGGCGTCAGTTCGCAGTTACTGACCAGCGCGGGCTCACTTTGGATGCAGTTACCTCTGGGAAAGGCTGGTACCAGTAACCACTGACCGTCAAGTTCCTGTGCCAGGTCCCGTAGAATGTGAAGAAGCATAAAAGTGGGCCCCTCTTCTAGGGCACTGATGCTTTAGGTCCCAGAAACTAGTGGACCAGTCACCAAAATAAGCAGAGCCTGATGCCCAGCTGAGCGCGTGGGCACCGGGGCCGAGTGGAGAGGAGAGGGAGGGAGGAGGGGGTCAGCAGGATGTTATAATGGACGCTGCTCAGCAGGTGTCCCTTTTCCCAGGGCCAGAGCGGTGGGTGGGTCTACGATGACCCGTTACCGATCCGTCACCCGCCTCCCCCAGCCCGGAGCACGCACGGCCCAGGCGAGGCTCACAGTGTCTCCGCCTCGGGAGCCCCAGAGGCCAGGACGGCTGAGGGTGCGTCCCCTCGTCCAGGCCGGTCTGCTCCGGGCCTGGCCAGTCCCTCTTCCTGGTCCCTCGAGCTGCCTTGGCTTCTGCTGTTTCCAGTCCCTTTCTCTGGCTTGCAGCCAGTTCCGTGAGTTCGTGACGGCTTTGCAACGGAGCCCCTTTGGCTGAGGTGGCGGGAAGGGACTTCTGTGGCTTGCCATGAGTGAGACTCACTGTTGTAGCTGGGCCTCCTGGCCTCCAGGAGTGCAGCGTAGGCGGGTGACCCGGGGGAGAGGGGCGGCGGGGAGATGACGGCCAGGCTCTGAGACACCCTCGCTTCCGGGAAGAGCAGTGCAGCTTGGGGTTATCCTCAGGTTTGGAAGAAAACTTAGAAAGAAGGCAGAGCAGACCAATGATTCTTTCTCATTAATGTTTCTAACTCTCTATCCCTCTTCTTCTCTGTAAAAAACCAATAAAATATAACAATAATAAAATATATATATATATATATATATATATATATATATATTTTTTTTTTTTTTTTTACAAAGGAAAGGAGAGGGAGATTGGTTTTACAAAGGAGAGGAGAGGGAAAGGGAGATAAAGACATCAGTGATGAGAGAGAATCATTGATCGGCCGCCTCCTACACGCCCCCACTGGGGAACGGAGCCCGCAACCCGGGCATGCGCCCTTGACCAGAATCAAACTGGGGACCTTTCAGTCCATAGACCGACGCTCTATCCACTGAGCCAAACCAGCTAGGGCCCTTTTACTGTTTTAGATGATCTTAGGGGAATGAGGGGGAGAGAGATGGGGAAGGTTTGGTCCATTCCAAGGCTGGCATAGCTGGGAAGGTGGTCGGGAAGCCTGGTGGGTGGGGGGGTTTCAGGTAGACTCACCCAGCAGGGCAGGTGCACAGGGTCTGAGTTAGGGGGGAAGGGCTGGACAGGAAGAGAATGGACTCTGATGGGTGGTTCCAAGAGGCCTTCATGCAGAGCTGAGAGGAGGCGAGTGTGAGAGACTGAGAACGCAGAAGGTGGAGACGCACCGTGCTGTAGCTCCATGTAATCAGTGCACGTAACTGCATGTATGTCACTGTCTGCGTGTGTAAATAACACAACTCTGCATCGGGATAGAGGAGAAGGGTGCCCATGACCAGGAATGGAACCTCTGACCCTTCAATGGGCCCAACAAAACTTTGCTTACAGACACAGAAACGTGAATTTCATATAGTTTTCATTTAATATTTTATTTTTTAAAATATATTTTATTGATTTTCTAGAGAGAGGAAGGAAGAGAGATAGAGAGCCAGAAATGTCGATGAGAGAGAAATATCGACCAGCTGCCTCCTGCACATCCCCTGCCAGGAATGTGCCCGCAACCAATGCACATGCCCCCGACCGGAATCGAACCCGGGACCCTCCAGTCCGCAGACCGACGCTCTATCCACTGAGCCAAACCGGTTTCGGCCTCATTTAATATTTTAGAGGAGAAAAAGCTGTAGCGCAGGTGGTTCAGCAGTGTGAGCGGTGGGCGTGGCCTGAGGCCATGGGCTGCCTGCCAGCTGGGAAGCACCGCCCACACCCCCTGCTGTGATGGGGGGTTCGTGTCTGCATTCTCCAGGCAGCAGTTCCTGGGCACGTGCAGGAGAGACTGAATTTTAATATGTAATTTTAACGTGAATTTTAATTTAATCTGACACAGCCCCACGGGGCGAGTGGCTACGCACAGGCATTGGCCAGCACAGATCTAGAGACACAGGGGTTGCAGCCGGAACCACAGCCAGAACTCCCCCGGAGCTCGGCATGGACAGCAGAGACCTGCACTGCGGTGCAGAGCCCGGGGACCGCCAGGGAACAGCGAGCACTGCTGGGCTGCTCTGTGCTCTGGGCCTGCTCACTGGTCCCTCTTGGGAGGCCCACAGCTGGGCGTGCCCTCCGAGTGGACCTCAGCCCCGCAGGCCCTCCATACCATGGGAGGCCATTGTCCAAACCTCAGAAACAGGCACAGTGAAGAGCACTACTGGGGCTGCAAACATGGTAAAAACCCCTTTTAAAAGCAGAAGGTTCAGACTGCGGAGCCTTTGGGGCAGAAGGTGCCCTGTGAGGCCAGAGTGGGGGGCAGGGGCCCTCCCTCCTCCCTGCCGTGGTCCTGGGAGGTGAGCTGCTAGACCAGTGTTTCCGCGGCAGAGACGGGGGCCGTGGTGGCATTGCCAGTGTTCCTGCCGGATGGCTTCAGTTCCCGCTGGGGCGCATGTCCCGTTACAGTATTTGTTGCCTTAGTTGCATTAGAACAAGATTAGATTGGAAAACGTTGCTACTTATTCAGCTTATAAACAAAGGATTAAACATAAAACCCGTTGTTTGTTTCACTCAATCTGATGATGAGCTGTTACCAGACCCTAACCGCACTGAAAGGGAAAAGCTGAAAGCGGTGAAGGACAGATAGGTGCGTCTACAATGCATGACGTCTGCACACTGGGGGTCAGGGAGCTGCGGCTGCTCTCTCAGGGGCAGTGAGTGCGTTTCAGAAAGGGCAGGAGCTCCGGTAAGTAGGATCAGAGACACTGTTACGGAGGCCCAGTAATGTTGTAGCCGTTCTACGAGCTGACTGTTACTGTGTCGAGCTTTTCTGTGTGATATGTGCATATGTGACTTTTTCCTCATTGATCCGTCCTCATGCTTCCCTTTCACTGACACGGGTTTGTCTTTTCTCCCCTCAGAGAGTTTTGAGGTGACAGTCACCGAAGAAGGTGATAAAGGGTTCTTTCTCTCCCTCTTATGACTATTAACCCACTAACTTTGTTTGTAAAATTGGGAATCAGCCTTAAACAGAAGAAGCTGTCATGCTCTTTTACCCCTTTTATTCTCCTGTTTTGTTTCTGTTTTTAAATATATTGATGGAAACTGTATGTAACCAAACCCTTGGTTAGAAATATCTGGAAATCAGACATCCATTTGAACTACATGGATAACTGTACATTTTCCCCTAATTGAATTTAAGAGAGTCACTCTGGAATCGTTTTCTATTAGTGTAATCTCGGAAGAGTCCGTCTTGTTTTTATGTGGAATACATTTTTGAAGTTTTGCTTACACATTAGAACGTTTGTATCTGTTCTCCCGCGGGCAAGAATGGAAACGCAGGTTTTTAACTCCCAGTGAAGCCGGTATGCCAACCCAGACGCATGTCCGTCCGCAGGCAGCTCCTTTTCAGCCCCGATAGCTGGAGTCCGCACCAGGGCCGGCCTGGCGGCTCTCCATGGCGGCCCTCACCCCCGGTAGGCCAGCTGTTGAAATGGATGCCTGAAAAGTTGGTATTTCTACCTTCTCGTCCAGTAGTTGGCTTTGATTCCCTAATTTTAGCCAGGCTCATTGCACAGGAAGACTTGTTTCTGCTGACTGTTTTTTTTACAGACTTTCTGTAATTATGGTGCTGAACCTATATCTCACACTTCTTCCTCTCCCAACACGTGACTGTGTGTTTTAGCCGCCTCTCTGGTCCAAACCAAAAGAGCTGCCAGCTGCCCCCTGCAGCTGGGCAGTTTTGGTGTTACCAGGCCTTGGCAGTTTGCTAATGAGACCAGGTGCCCTGGAGCTGTCCTAAGTACTCCTGTGAAATGCCTGTCTTTTTTCCTCTCTTTTGTATTCCTGCATGAGTGGATGCAAAGTCCGATGAGTTGCTTGGAAAGCTAGAACCTGCTTCTGTGTACTAAAGCCCAGAACTCACCCTGCCACCAGCACAGCGCCCGGCTTCCCACAGACCCTCCCCCCTGGCTGCCATGTGGGCATCGGTTTCCTCTGGGGGAGGAGGGGTCTGACCGCAGCCGGTTTGATGGCAGCGAGCTAACCCGCGCTGCTTTGACTCCCCAGGTGAGATCTGTGGATTTAAAATCCACGGGCAGAATGTGCCCTTCGACGCAGTGGTGGTGGATAAGTCCACGGGCGAGGGGCTGATCCGCTCCAAAGAGAAGCTGGACTGCGAGCTGCAGAAGGACTACACGTTCACCATCCAGGCCTACGACTGCGGGAGGGCGCCCGATGGCAGCGCCAGCCCCAAGAAGTCTCACAAGTAAGTGTGCGCGGGGAGCGGTGCGGCGCCGGCTCTGCTCTGTGCCGGCTCCGGTGCTGGTGGAACGGAAGCTGGTTCTCAGTGGCCCATGGGGACCAGAGAGCCTGGCAGGCGGTGCCAGCCCGGCCTGGGCCCTAGCAGTCAGTGGAGGAATAGCCTCGCAGAGAAACCACGGCCCCACAGGGAAAGCACGGAAAGCCCTCTCTCCCCCTGGGAAGGGGTTTGTGGGCAGGCGGATCCTGTCTGTAAGTCCTGACGGCGTGAAATCCACCCGAGCTGGTGAGGACGCAGCGGTGGGCTCCGCCTGGAGTGAGCACGGCCTTCCTGCAGCGGGAACCGCCGGGCTAGTGGAGGTGCTCTGGGCAGGACGTGGAGCTAGAATCCTGTCTTCCTGCCGGCCCGTGTGGCTCAGTGGTTGAGTGTTCGACCCAGGAACAAAGAGGTCACAGTTCAATTCCCGGTCAAGGGCGTGCAGGAGGCAGCTGGTCAATGATGTTTGTATCTCTCCAGCCCTATCTCTTCCTCTCTCTCTGAAAATCAATAAAAACATATAAAAAATTAATTTAAAAAAATCTAGTCTTTCCTCTGCCACTTACCTGACCTTCGGCATCGGGCAGATTTAATTTTGTTGAGTCTCAGTTTCTACTCAGTACGTGGGCGGAGGAAAGAGGGCTGAGATGATGTCATGTAACTGTGAGTGTCAGGTGGGGGGGTGGCGTTGCGTGTAGAGGGTCTTGGGGACAGTGCGGAGCAGAGGGCAGAGCTTGTCTGGTTCAGGATTCGCCCTGACGCCAGCAGTTTCTGTCTGGGGAGCCTGCTCTGACGATGCCTTGGGCTTCTCATCCCCGAGCTGGGGCGACGGAAGCTGGCAGCGCGGGGTGCGCCAGGACGGGCCGCACTGAGGTCACGTTGAGGTCTCTCATTTGCTAGATCAGCGGCGGGTGGTGTCCCAACCCCGGGCTGCTAATGGTCTCTGTTCCCGAAGCAGGACAAGCCTGTAGTAACGCTCACCGTATCCCATCTTCTCTCTGTTTCTTATCCCTTCTTCTTTTGGCTCTGGTTGTTTCTGAATTTTGAAACAAAATATTTTTAACTTTGTGATAACAGAGCTTACAGACATGTGGTATAGTTTATCTCCCTTTTACATTCCCTGTCCCACGTGGTGAAAGAAAATCCCAGTGTTACTGCCTTTTTTTGTTTTTTAAATCCTCACCCGAGGGTATGTTTTTAATGATTTTTAGAGAGAGGAAGGGGGAGAAAGAGAACCATCGATCGGTTGCTTCCCACACCCCGATTGGGGATTGAACCCACAATGTTGGTATGTGTCCTGACCGGGAATCGAACCTAAAACCTTTTTGGTGTCTGGGACAATACTCAACCACATGAGCCGCCGGCCAGAGCTCTGTTGTCGCCTTCTTACTAGGTGTTTTATTCCTAGACCTGGAAGGATCAACCCAAATTCCTGCTTTAACTTTTCTGTTGTCTCCAGGCTAAACTAAAAACAATGAATAGTTTACTTTTTGTCCTCATACTAGAGGCCCGGTGCACAAAACCTGGTGCAAGAGTGGGCCTGCCTTCCCTCGGCTGCCGGCACCGCTTCCCGCAGGCACCCGGGACCCGGCTGGCCTCCCTCCGGCACCGGGACCCGGCTGGCTTCCCTCCCGCACCCGGGACCCGGGCTGGCCTCCCTCCGGCACCCGGGACCCGGGCTGGCTTCCCCCCGGGCACCCGGGACCCGGCTGGCCTCCCTCCGGCACCCGGGACCCGGGCTGGCCTCCCTCCCGCACCCGGGACCCGGCTGGCCTCCCTCCGGCACCCGGGACCCCGGCTGTGGGCACCGGCTTCCCCCAGGCACCCGGGACCCGGGCTGGCCTCCCTCCGGCACCCGGGACCCGGGCTGGCTTCCCTCCAGGCCTGGCTTCCCTCAGGAAGGACGTCTGGTCTAATTAGCATATCACCCTTTATTACAGATAAAACTTACTAAAACAAGTCAGAGGGAAGGTTAAAAGCGGGCAGATGTGGGGAGGTAAAACACGCGGCGCCCACGCTCTCCCTCCCCAGGGCCACGGTGCACATCCAGGTGAACGACGTGA
This sequence comes from Pipistrellus hanaki, assembly GCF_964339955.1. Classification (NCBI taxonomy): domain Eukaryota; kingdom Metazoa; phylum Chordata; class Mammalia; order Chiroptera; family Vespertilionidae; genus Pipistrellus; species Pipistrellus hanaki. Next base: position 196,002,028 of record NC_140504.1, read on the forward strand.
ACGAGTACGCGCCCGTGTTCAAGGAGAAGTCCTACCAGGCGGCCGCGGTGGAGGGGCGGCGCCCTGAGAGCATCCTGCGGGTGGAGGCCGTGGACGCGGACTGCTCCCCGCAGTTCAGCCAGATCTGCAGCTACGAGATCGTCACTCCAGACGTGCCCTTCACGGTCGACAAAGATGGTGAGGACAGAGGGCAGGCGTTCCTTGCGGGGGACCGTCCCTCCCACGCCGATCAGCTTCACACCACGCTGTGTACGGCAGTGGGACTCACAGACCGAGAGGTAGCCCATTCGGGCGGCTGGAACCAGATGCCACCGACCGGGAGACTTAACCAACAGGCTTTTCTGTCTCACGTTCTGGAGGCTGGGAGTCCAAGACCAAGGAGCCCTCGGGAGGGCCTGCTTCCCGGCTCAGATGCCACCTTCTCTGTCCTCACGTGCTGGGAGCGACAGGCACTCTGCCTCCTCTCTTCTTATAAGTCACTGATTCCACTGTGGGGACTGGCCCTCATTGCCTCCCCTAAACCTCAGCTCCTCCCCGAGGCCCCCCCTTCCCAACCCCGAGCCACTGAGGGGCAGGACTTCACATGTGAACCTCGGGGACGGGCACACTCGGTCCACAGAGACCCGCTGTGGTGTGTTTCCCGGTTGAGTGTTCACTCTGTCCCCTGAACGCCGTGTGCTCTCCTCTTTCCTTTCCCATCGAAGTCACATGCAAAGCCCTGCCCCTCCTGCCGCTGTTCTTTATCTTCTCCCCTGCGGTCAGCATGCACCTGAATGAGACAGGCCTTTGGTTGGGCTTGGTTTTCTGTTCTCCGTTAGATTTGAATCTTCTGCCTCATCTTGAAGGTGACGGTTTATACCTCATTGCCAGACCCTCAGTAACTGAATATTCTAGAGTTTAACTGCTTTATGAGGGCATGGCTTCAGGATAATGCATGTCTCCGTCGTCACCCACAGTCCAGGCTTTCTGCTAAAATCTCGGCACGACCCACACTTAGCAGACCCCTGTATTCTGGTCCAAAGCAGGCTCCTCTCTGGGGGGTAGGGTAGGAAATCTCTCTTGCTAATAAGGTAAGTCTGTAACAAGAAGGATTCAATGCAGCTTTGAGCTTGTAGTTAATATTTGAAGAATTTGAATCATTTTGTCTTTTTTATCCTCTTATATGTAAATCTTCAAGTAACTAGAAAAACAAACAAAAGTCTGTAAGAATGAATGGAGTTGAGTTGCATGGGCTCCGAGATGGGTTAGTGGGGACTCGGGGAGCCGGGCCGTGTCATGACCTCGGGGTCCCCTGTCGGTGCCTCCGGGTCTGTGTGTTTCCGCGGGGACGTGGAGGGCGAGCGCTCGGGTGCGGGTCCTCACTGTTGCTTCTCTCTGGAAGGCTACATAAAGAACACAGAGAAGCTGAGCTACGGGAAGGAACACCAGTACAAGCTGACCGTCACGGCCTACGATTGCGGGAAGAAAAGGGCCACCGAGGACGCGCTGGTCAAGATCAGCGTCAAGCCCACCTGCACCCCCGGGTGGCAAGGTCAGCCCGTCCTCCTCTCCGCCCGTCCTCCTCTCCGCGCTCACCCCGTCCTCCTCTCCGCGCTCACCCCGTCCTCCTCTAAGTCCAGGCCGAAACCTAATGTGTGACACACACCCCCCCCCTCCCCGCCGGCCGCTGCAGGGTGGAGCAGCCGGGTGGAGTACGAGCCCGGCACGGGCGCCCTGGCCCTCTTCCCCAGCGCCCGCCTGGAGACATGTGCCGAGCCCGTGGCCTCCGTGCAGGTGACGGTGGAGCTGGAGACCAGCCACATCGGGAAAGGCTGCGACCGCGACACCTACTCCGAGAAGTCCCTTCACCGGCTTTGCGGTGAGGAGGCCGCGTGCAGTGAGGCGAGAGGGATCCTGTGTGTGTGTACGTGTGTGTATGTGTGTGTGTAAGTGTGTGTGTGTGGCTTCACGATCATGAACTGAAGCAGACTCTAACTTTCTGACACAGCTGCTGCCGCCTCACCGGCTGATTTCCCTGCCGGTGGGCTTCAGGGGGTACATGACCCCTTGGAAATCTCTTCAAAATGGCATTTTATGTGCATTTTTAAGAACCACTGATTTGAAGACATTATTTCTCTGATACATTGAGAATCACCAGAATAGAAATTACATCTGTGGAGGGAGTTTTAAATGGAACGGGATGGTAATTTAAGGACTGAAGAAAAAAAACTACAGGCAATGCGGTAGCTTTTGGCAAACGTGAGGAAGAAAATCAAGACCAAAAGCACCCGCATCCAACTACGGTCTCCGCGGACCATACACCAGGCCCAGGCAGAGGTTCCCCACAGCCGGTGGGGAAGCAGGGGGGTGTTCTGGTTTACCTAAGTGGGCGGGTGGCACCCGTCACGGGAGATGCTGAGGAAGAGTGACTTGGCTGAGAGAAGACACAGTTACTCACTGGCCTCTTCCTGTCAGAGGGCCTTGGGCGTGTCAGGAGCCATTCCGCTCAGCTCGGCGGGAGCGTCTTCCTCCTCTGGCCGCGGAGAGCAGCCGGTGTAAGCAGCAGTGCTGGTGTCACTGGAGACGGTTCTGGTGAATCAGCAGAGAGGGAGCGTGTAGTGTCTGCTGGCGCATCCCTGTGGTGAACACGCTCTGAGTCCAAGTGTTCATAGCCATGTGCTGATCTGTAAGTGCAGAGATCTGGAATGGGCTCCAGTTTTAAACTGTGTACATCAGTATACAACTATCTTCTCGCAGTGCCATTTTTTATGGTGTTACAGGAACACATTCTCAGCAGGACAGGCAGGGGTCCTCAAACTTTTTAAAGTGGGGGCCAGATCACGGTCCCTCAGAGAGCTGGAGGGCCGGACTATATGAACTACTAATTCCTACTGTAACACCTCGGCTGCGCTCACTGCCCAAAAAACCTGGTGGGCCGGATCAGACTCCTCTGCGGGCCGCATGTGGCCTGCGGGCCGTAGTTTGAAGACTCCTGGTTTAAAGGTAGGAAGAAGGGAAAGAATTCTCTGAGTGCTCACTGCATGCTGGGCGCTTCCGCCTGAGTTCCTGCCTCTTCCCGTCAGGCCTCAGAGGCGGCGGCATTGACTGGCTCGCACAGGAACTCACGGGGACGGAGGGAAGCTCTCTCGCTCACCAAGGACACACTTAGGAGGTGCAGACGGGTTTGGGCTGAGGTCACTGTTGCTCAGGAAACCAGGTTCTTGAGCCAGATCATGCAGCTCTTGGGAATTGAGACGCGATTTCCAGTCTTTTGCAAATTTTTTTTTTAATCGAGCTTGGCAATACATACAATAGTTATAAAACTTGTCATGCTTTGTTGGCTTACCAATTCCATTTCCAGGGCTTTTTCTAAGGGGATGATCATGGAGACACGCAAAGGTGTGCATCAGGGGAAGGTTTATCCTAGGAAAACGGGAACCTTGGCCCACCAGGCAGTCCGTTAAGTGAACTAGGGCGCATCCGTGCGACGGCATCCGGGCTAGAGAATGACAGGAATTGCGTGCACACAGGCCTCCGTGTTCGTCACGTGCACATATTCAGAGGGGCTTTGAAGTGCTTATATGCACATGTTAATTGTGGACCACAGATTTATTTTTTTCCTTTTAAAACTTAGTACTTTTACATTTTGCTTGTCATAAAAACCCCTCCTTTGGAGCAAAATGAAGTGGGTCTAGGGAGCCGTGTAGACCCAGGCCAAGGCGGCGCCTGTTCAGCTCCTCTCACCCTGAACCCCGTGTTTGGCGTTTCAGGGGCCGCGTCCGGCACCGCCGAGCTGCTGCCCGCCCCGAGCGGCTCCCTGAACTGGACCGCGGGCCTCCCCACGGACAACGGCCATGACAGCGACCAGGTCTTCGAGTTCAACGGCACCCAGGCCGTCCGGGTCCCCGATGGCGTCGTGTCCATCAACCCCAAGGAGCCCTTCACCGTGTCCCTGTGGATGAGGCACGGGCCCTTCGGCCGCAGGAAGGAGACGATCCTCTGCAGCTCCGACAGGACAGGTGCCCGTGCGGGGGCGCTGCTCTGTGCCCACAGGGGCTGCTGGGGGGGCAGGGGCTGCTCCGTGTCCCCGCGGTGGGTGCCGGGGGACTCTGCTCTGTGTCCCCGCAGGGAGTGCTGGGGGAACACGTGCTCCGTGTCCCCTCGGGGGCTGCTGGGGGGCATGTGCTCCGTGTCCCCGCGGGGGCTGCTGGGGGGCATGTGCTCCGTGTCCCCGCGGTGGGTGCTGGACCCCTTCCTCCGAGGTCCCCCAGGCTGGGTGGTTACACCAGGGCGGCCTGTCCTCCACACCCCCCCTGGCATTGGGGCATTTGATAGTGAAAACCCAAGTGTGTTTGTTTCTGACCTGCCTTGGCCCAGCTGGGGAGTTCATTGATGCTGATAAAACCGTGTCTTCAAAATCCATTAAAGAAATAGCTTTTATTTCTCCTTCGGTCTTAAGTTGGCAATTTACCAGTCGCGTCTCTCCCTGCAGATAGGAACCGGCACCACTACTCCCTCTTCGTCCACAGCTGCCGGTTCATCTTCCTGCTCCACCAGGAGCCCTCGGGGGAGAAGAAGTTCACGCCCGCCGAGTTCCACTGGAAGCTGGCCCAGGTGGGGGCGCCGTTCCGCTCTCGGGCGCTTCCCCCGGGTGTGCTCACAGCTTGTATTTCTTGTCTGTGGGTCAAACCAACTCCACCGAAAGCCTAAGTTATTTTCACACGTACATAGTATATACATTAAATATACAAATTGTACGTGTTAAATTTAAAAAAACCATGTTGAACTTACTGGAAAAGCAGCCCTGGCTTAAAAATTGGGCTTGAGATCCTTGCATGTGTTGTTCGTTACTTCAGGCTTTGCCTCCCTAACGGTGCTCGGAGCCCCGGGGCCTCAGTGGTTCAGGCCCAGGGAACCTCTGAACGTTCCCAGGAACCGGCCCTCCTGGTCTCCGAGCCGCCTGAGCCACTGGCTTGAGGGAGCTGGCGGTTTTGCTATGGGCTCATGTGACATTCCATTCGGCAGAGTCATGCCTTCCCGGCAGCTTCTGGGTGAGAGAGAAAGCTCATCCTCAGATTCCTCTGTCCTGGAGGCTGTCCAAGAAGCGGTTTGTTTGGAGCCTTTTTTAAATTTATTTTAGAAATAATATACCTGGAGTTCATGGTTCCAGACCCCAAAAGCAAAAATACACAAAAGTGTTCACAGCACAATTTCTTGAGATGGTAACAGCCCGAGGTTTAACGGCAACTGACACAGCCTCACGTCTCTCTGGTCGCCTGAGAGACTGTGACGGTCACACAGGTATCAGCAGGAAAGGGCTGTCCGGTCGGGAACTGAAGCCTTGTTCACAACTGAGACCCTTTTTCTGTGAGAACCGAACTGTTGGAGAACCGAGGCTCGACGACTTTCCCTCGCCCAGCTGGTCAGCATTGCCGCTGGCCGGTGTGTGCCCTGGTGTCAAACACACGCCCTGCCCCCGCCGTCCCAGCGAAGCCGCTGCCTTCCTCCCTGCTCCCGGTCAGTCCGCGCGGCCACTCTGGCCCCGAGCATCGCTGTGGACGCTGTGTTAGAACAGCCTTACCCCCCTACCGCCCCGACCTGGCAGCGCCGTACGCCGGGTGCAGGGCTGCCTGAGTCTGAGGCGTGGGAGGCGGACACCCGACGCGAACCCTCCCCGCCTCCCGCAGGTCTGCGACCAGGAATGGCACCACTACGTCCTCAACGTGGACGTCCCGCGGGTCACGCTCTACGTGGACGGCGTTTCCCATGAGCCCTTCTCCGTGACGGAGGACTACCCGCTGCACCCGGCCCGGATCGAGACCCAGCTCGTGGTGGGCGCCTGCTGGCAAGGTAACGGGCACGGGCACCCCTCTCCCCGCGGCTCGGGAGCTCAGCGCTCCGTCTGCTCTGCCGGGGAAGCAGGCTCTCCCCAGCGCCTCCCCTCCTCTATCTGTGCCCTCCTGCCCTGGGCCCACCGTGCTCCGGGCGCCCCGTCAATGGCACACGCTGCTGCTGTGCAAGGACCCCTGTCCTCACCCCTCTCCTCGGAGCGGGGGAGTGCTGCACAGAGGGCGTGCACTGAGGAACGTTTTGTAAATCAATCAGCTGTTGAAAGGTCGGAAAGCATGGAGGCGGCAGTCGGGCACAGACAGTCCGTGTGCTTTGGCCGGATGCCTCTTCCGGAGCCGTTAGCGGGGCAGCCTGGTGGGAGCCCCTCGAGTGCCACGTCTGAGAGGTTCGTGCCAGCTCTGCCGGCTGACCAGGCGGCTGTGCCGGCGGCCGCCAGAGCCACCGCGCCTTGGCTTGTGCTTCCTGAGGGCAGGCCGTGTGCCCATCGCTTTACATAATCATCTCATCAGTCCTCCCACCGAATCTGTGGGCGGAGCTGTTTGATCCGTTTACTGAAGAAGCCGAGGCCCTGAGCATAGTGAGCCCGGTCCCCAGTGGGTCAGCGTGGCTGGGGGGTGAGCCATGAAGCCGCCGTGCCAGGGCGAGCTCTGCCCTCTGGACCAGAGGGGAGCTCTCCTGTGCCTGGAGCCCTTACCGCGGCCAGACAGGCCCGGGCGCGGCGATTCCCGTGGTGTCGGCCGCAGTGCAGCCCGACAGGGAAAGAGCCGCCTTTCCCTGGGCGAGAGCCGCAGCCGCTGCTGCTCCCACTGGGGTCTGGCTGCCCACTTACGGCCAGAGGAACAGACTGTGAGAAGCTGGGGAAGAGAAGCTGCGATTTTCCCATTCATGTCAGGGATCCCTCCCTCTGCCTTCGAGGCTCACAGGCCCCGCGTTCGCTGGCGACTCCTGTGCGCTGGGCCGCGGCAGGCACCTTGCGGAGACACTGTGGTTTGAGGTGGACATTTGTGAAGAGCCCGATTTCTAAGACGGCTTTGTTTCTGTTATGGGAATTTGAATTTCATAATTTTCCTGCAGGTGCTTTCAAATGAAACGGAATAAGACAGTAATTTAGAGTGAACCTGAGGCAGTGAAACATGGAGACCAAGGACTGAGGAATAAATTATTAGGGATACAGAAATTTTTAGTTGCTGTTCTTAAATTTTCTGTTCAAATTTGCTTCCCAAAGTAAACAAAAGTTTCTGAGAAATTATCTTAAAAACACAAACTCAGGGGCAAACCTAAGTGTTACTTTACATTCTGGGAGTTTTGATGTTTGGGTTAAATATCCCCCTTGTCACACCCTGCCGCCCTGGGACCCTGCTCACGTCCTCCAAAATGGCCACTTGCACCTTCATCCTTTGCTCTCTACCTCGGTCCTCAGCGTCCTCAGCCAGAAAAGTCTGCCTAACTCCCAAACCAAGCACAGCTTCGTAAAAATGTCATCAATAGGGGGGTGGTCTCCGCTGCCCCTTTTAGTGGATTTGAAGCCACTTCCCTGGCAAAGTCCCCATGGAGGGCTGGCTGATGGCCTGTCACAGATGAGTCATGGGGCCCTGAGTGTTCCAGGGCTCCCTGCCCCCCTGCCTCGCCTCCGCCCCCCATGCAGCCCCCAGGTGTCCACACCGCTGCGGGCTGTGAGCAGAGATGGCTCCGCCTGGCCTGGGAAGCGGGGTTCTGTGTCCGCACTGGGTGCGCCTCTCCAGCCGGGCGCTCGGACACTGGACCCATCCTGGGCCGCGGGTGATGACCTGCTTCTCAGGAGAGTTCCTGAGCCTCTGCCTCGCCCTTCCTGTTTGGAAAAGGTGCTGCAAATGCCTTCTTCTCTCTGCCACTCAGAGGTTAAAGTCCTGACCGATGCGAACTTGTTCTGAGCTTTCTGAAGAGACGGCTTTTACATACCCTCCGTACACCAGCCTGTGGGCTTACGTGTCCCTGGTCCTGCCGGAGGGACAGTGTGCAGCCGGGGGGACAGTGCGGGCGAGGGGACAGTGCGGCCGGGGGGACTGTGCGGCCGGGGGGACAGTGCGGGCGGGGGGACAGTGCGGCCGGGGGGACAGTGTGCGGCCGGGGGGACAGTGTGCGGCCGGGGGGACAGTGTGCGGCCGGGGGGACAGTGCGGCCGGGGGGACAGTGCGGCCGGAGGGACAGTGTGCGGCCGGGGGGACAGTGTGCGGCCGGGGGGACAGTGCGGCCGGGGGGACAGTGTGCGGCCGGGGGGACAGTGTGCGGTCGGGGGGACAGTGCGGCCGGGGGGACAGTGTGGCCGGGGGGACAGTGTGCGGCGGGGGGACAGTGTGCGGCGGGGGGACAATGCGGCCGGGGGGACAGTGCGGCCGGGGGGACAGTGCGGCCGGGGGGACAGTGCGGCCGGGGGGACAGTGCGGCCGGGGGGACAGTGCGGCCGGGGGGACAGTGCGCGGCGGGGGGACAGTGCGGCCGGGGGGACAGTGCGGCCGGGGGGACAGTGCGGCCGGGGGGACAGTGCGGCCGGGGGGACAGTGTGCGGCCGGGGGGACAGTGCGGCCGGGGGGACAGTGTGCGGCCGGGGGGACAGTGTGCGGCCGGGGGGACAGTGTGTGGCCGGGGGGACAGTGTGGGCGGGGGGACAGTGTGCGGTGGGGGGACAGTGCGGCCGGGGGGACAGTGCGGCCGGGGGGACAGTGTGCGGCCGGGGGGACAGTGTGGGCGGGGGGACAGTGTGCGGTGGGGGGACAGTGCGGCCGGGGGGACAGTGTGCGGCCGGAGGGACAGTGCGGCCGGGGGGACAGTGTGCGGCCGGAGGGACAGTGCGGCCGGGGGGACAGTGTGCGGTGGGGGGACAGTGCGGCCGGGGGGACAGTGTGCGGCGGGGGGACAGTGTGGCCGGGGGGACAGTGTGTGGCCGGGGGGACAGTGTGCGGCCGGGGGGACAGTGTGGGTGGGGGGACAGTGTGCGGCCGGAGGAACAGTGCGGCCGGGGGGACAGTGTGCGGCCGGAGGGACAGTGCGGCCGGGGGGACAGTGTGCGGCGGGGGGACAGTGTGGGCGGGGGGACAGTGCGGGCGGGGGGACAGTGCGGGCGGGGGGACAGTGTGCGGCCGGGGGGACAGTGTGCGGCCGGGGGGACAGTGTGCGGCCGGGGGGACAGTGCGGCCGGGGGGACAGTGTGCGGTGGGGGGACAGTGTGCGGCGGGGGGACAGTGTGCGGTGGGGGGACAGTGTGCGGCCGGGGGGACAGTGCGGCCGGGGGGACAGTGTGCGGGCGGGGGGACAGTGCGGCCGGGGGGACAGTGTGCGGCCGGGGGGACAGTGTGCGGCCGGGGGGACAGTGCGGCCGGGGGGACAGTGTGCGGCCGGGGGGACAGTGTGCGGCCGGGGGGACAGTGTGTGGCCGGGGGGACAGTGTGGGCGGGGGGACAGTGCGGCCGGGGGGACAGTGTGCGGCCGGGGGGACAGTGCGGCCGGGGGGACAGTGTGCGGCCGGCGGGAGGTGCTCAGTCCGTGCATCTCTGCAGCCAGGGAGCGCCTCCCATGGCTGCCAGCCGCCCAGGCTGAGGAGACGGAGCTCGGTGGACAGGCACTTCCTCATTCTGAATCCAACCTGCGTTTTGGCCGGGAGGGCGTGGGAAGGTGGAATAGAAGAATACCACGAGGCTGGGGTGGCAGATAGCGCTCCTGGGAAAAGGCGGTTCCGGGCAGAATGTTCTCTCTGCATTTTGCGTTTGGTAGCTTTTCAGTGTGAATTGTCCGGGTCCACTGTGAAGAGCCTAACCCGGTCCTTTCCTCTATCTTGTCTTGCTTCTCCGCAGAGCACTCAGGAGTTGAAAGTGACAATGAGACTGAGCCTGTGCCTGTGGCCCTGGCAGGTTGCTGGACTTTCCCCCATGGTTCCCTGTTCATTAAACACAGACATCGGTCCATTGCCCATTCTGCATGAAACGCCCACATACATTGGTCCCAATCACATCTGAGCTGCTGCTTTGCACTATCCCTCCCATCCCCCCACCCCACCACCACCATTGCTTCATGGGGTCTCCTTTTCAGCCTGTTCTGAGCCCAATCACAGTGAGCACGTGACTCATTAATGCAGTGCACTATGGGACTTGTAGTTTCCTCCTCCAGTTTGCCCTGATGCCACTGCATGAGATTCCCTGCCGACATCTCATAGGGGAGGTGTAGGGGTGCCTCCGCTTCTCAGGTGGCTGGCCCATGGGACAGGAAGAGATTCGTTTTTAGATATGCTAACCTGGCTGGTACTCAGTTTTGTTTTATTTTGGTAAATCCTCACCCAAGGGTATATATTTAGCGAGAGGGGAATGAAAGGGGAGAGAAGTTTCAATGTGAGAGAAATGTATCAATTGGTTGCCTCCCGCATGCACCCCGATGGGGTGGGGATCGAGCCTGAAACTGAGGTACGTGCCCTTGACAGAAATAGAACCCACCACCCTTTGGTGCATGGGCCAATGCTCTAACCACTAAGCAAACTGGCCAGGGCAATATTAAATTGTAAACCTGTCTCCTAGAAATCTCAGTCCCTAGCAGTGATTTATAGTGCTGTCTAGTGTCCTTATCGGGAATGAGACCTGCTGCTGAGAACCGGTGTCTTCTCTGTCGGTGGAGGTGCAGTGGTCTTTGCTAGTCTGTCAGGCCAGTTTCTGGGTTTTCCTTTTCTGCCTGACATCCTCACTTCCCAGTTATCCTCGGCACAGCCCCCTGCAAGGCCTTGCTCTGCAGCCTGAGTGCACCCCCTTCCCTAGTCATGCTGTGTGGGCCCATCCCCAACTGCACATATCCCTGAGCATGCTCAGCAGCAGCTGAGTGGGGGCCAGCTGGCCGGCAGGCAGAGGCTGGAGCTGGTAAGAGGTGTCACTGTGTAGCTATGTGGTGACAGTGTAGCTAGGCCCCTCACCAGGGAGTGGAGATGTGTGGGGACACTCATGGGACCTCCTGGCTTCCAGGCTTCAGGTGAGGGACCCCCGAGTCCTCTTCTGGCCACATGCATGATCACAAACGAGTTAATTCTTCATTGCGCTTCCATGTAGACTGCAAGGCTAACAGGGTTTGGTCTGAACTAACCCGCATGTCCATCCATCCGGCCGCCACACCAGTAACACTGCGTGAGAAACGAAGCAGGGGCTCTGGGCTGCACCCCTAACTGCCTGCTCCTCTCCCCGCTCCTCCACCCCGTGTTTCAAAGGTGGCGACCTACACATGACCCAGTTTTTCCGAGGTGACCTGGCTGGCCTGACCATCCGGTCCGGGAAGCTCACAGACAAGAAGGTGATTGACTGTCTGTACACCTGCAAAGAGGGGCTGGACCTGCAGGGCCCCGAAGACGGTGGCCGAGGCGTGAAGGTAACCTGGCATTCCCAGGCTTCTAGACCACGGGAGGGGCCGTGGGCAGAGGACTGCTCTGTGATTGGTCGTGAGCTGTTTAAATTTGTACCACGTCTGACACAAATGTGTGGGTCGCTCCTCCCACACTAGCCAGTTCCCCGCTCTCTGGACACCCACTCTCGGTGTCCAGCAGCTTAATCCCCGCACTTCCAGGCTTAGCTTCAGACTGCAAGGTGAGCGCTCAGCCCGCCAGGCCGCCCCCCTCCACGTGCCCGTCGCAGGAACCTGCCCTGGGGTTACCTGCACTTCTGTTGGCCTTGGCCTTGGCCTTGGCCTTGATTCCGGGCTCCCACCATCTTCACACCCTCCTCTTTAGGTTCAGCAGTTCGCTGGACCTGCTCAGATGACACTGCTGTGAACAGTGATGACAAAGGCTCCACTCCAGGAAGGGGTGCCCAGGGCAAGGCGCTAGGGCGGGCGCAGGAGCTCCCACGTCCTGCCTGGGAGGGAGCTCCCGGCATCTCGCGTCTCCCCTGTGCACCACTGGGCGCTCCCACCTGTGCTCTGGGCTTTTATGGAGTTCCTGTCACGTGGCTGACGTGCTCTTTGCCCATCGGAGGGCCACATAGCTCGGGGTGGGGCTGAAGTTCAACCCTTCACATGGTTGGCTTCTCTGGCAATCAGCCCTGTCCTGAAGCGAGGACCCCACCAAGAGGCACCTCATTCACTGAACTCGGGTAGTTGGGAGGGGCTTTCTGTGAGTAGTGATTCCTGTCTCAGGAAATCCCTCGAGGTTTAGGAGCCTGTGCAGAAACCGGGACGAAGACCACACATGTATTTCTGTACACGGGCCTCTGCGCCCTAGAAGGCACCTTGCAGGAGGGGGTCTGTCACCGGCGTTACGGAGTCTTCTCTGATCTCAGCTTCTCGCAGCGGAAACTTACCCCGCCTCTCTCCCTTGGGCACAATTCCAGGTCCAAGCCAACCCCGGCCGGTCGGTGCTGACCCTGGAGGCGGAGGACGTGGGGGAGCTGGAGAAGGCCATGCAGCACGTGGCCTACCTGAACTCCCGCCAGTTCCCCACGCCGGGCGTCCGGCGGCTCCGGCTCACCAGCACGGTCAGGTGTGCGCGGCTTTCCAGGAGGAGAAATGTGTGTGCTCGGGTTTTAAGAGCCAGCGTCCCCGTGTCTCCTCTGTGAGGAGGGACGAGCCGGCCCTGTTCCCAGAGTGTCTGAGGGTGTCTGCGGGTGACAGTGGGAGGCAGGCCCTGAGAGTGGCCGCCGGCCCGTTTCGGGGACATCCCTGTGCCTCCCGGTGCCTCCCGGAGCCTGACCTCCCGCTCCCGTCCCCTTGGCAGGTGTTCTAACGAGGCCGCCTGCGCCTCGATCCCTCCGGTCGACGGCTCCGTGGTGGTTCTGCAGCCGGAGGAGCCCAAGATCAGCCTGAGCGGCGTCCACCATTTTGCTCGAGCGGCTTCCGAATTTGAAAGCTCAGAGGGAGTCTTCCTTTTCCCCGAGCTTCGCATCATCAGCACCATCACCAGAGAAGTGGAGCCCACCGGGGAAGGCGGCGAGGACCCCACAGGTAACGGCCTGGTCTCCGGACTGAGTGCGGCCACGCGGGACCTTGTTCTGGGGCTTTGGGAGACTCGAGCGTTTGCCGATTCTGGAATCTGACCCGAAGGCAGAGCTCATTGTGATCTTTGGAAACCCACTCGGGAGGTCCTTTGGTTTTTCCAGCTTGACGTCTGCTGGTGGGTCCCCCCCAGAGGCCAGGGTCCCCCCTTCTGACCTTCCTAGTGGCCTTTCCTCCTAGACTCTCCTGCAGCCCTGTCATTTGGTTCTTAAAAGGACTGGGCCAGTGAGATGTTGCATGTGGAGACACACACACACACACACACACACGCATGCACACGCACGCAGGCATGCCCAGCTCCATGGCCTCTGCCAGTCCTCACGGGGCCGCTTCTGCAGTTCAAGAGTCCCTGGTATCCGAGGAGATAGTGCACGACCTGGACACGTGCGAGGTGACGGTGGAGGGAGAGGAGCTGAGCCCCGAGCAGGAGGGCCTGGAGGTGGACCTGGCCCGCGTGCAGCACAGGGGCATCGAAGTGAGCCGCTCCCGCCTGGGCGTGGTGTTCACAGGTGAGGCCGCACCCCATCTCAGGGCCCGGAGTCCCGGGAGGCGTTTCCCGGGGTCTGTGTCCTGTCCTTACGGGGGTCACAGGGGTCGGGGCCGGGCTCGTGTCACATCCTCAGGAAGGAGACCCCGTACACTCTAGGTTCCCTCCGCAGTTGGAAAGCCAAATGTGCCCGCTGGCTCAGCGCCCGGTGCCTGGCTCCAGCCTGCCTTGTCCGCGGCCCTGGCTGCCTGTGCTCCCAGCTCAGCCGCTGCCCTGTCTCCCCCTCCCCCAGGCGTGGACACCATGGCCAGCTACGAGGAGGCGCTGCACCTCCTGCGCTATCGGAACTGGAACTCCAGGTCCTTGCTCGACCGGAAGTTCAAGCTCGTCTGCTCCGAGCTCAACGGCCGCTACATCAGCAATGAGTTTCAGGTGGAGGTGAGTGCAGGCTCCCTGAGGAGGCCCGTGCATGGCCGGATGCTTAGAGCGACTGTGGTGGCAACTCCTGGGTCTGCCCAAGGGTGTAGCCTTTTCCAGCCCGAAAGCTGCTGCTGGTCAGACATGCGGGGGGCTGGGGGGACAGGTCATGGCGTGTCAGCCCGAGCGCCTGGGGCTTTGGAGGGAGCGGGTTGAGCTGAGAGCAGGCGCGGCGAGTGGATGCCTGGGGGGAGGGGGGCTGTTAGAAGTTTGGCTGCGTTAGAACGAGCAGCACCGGGGAAGCCGGGGAGTGGGCTGTGTGGTTGTAGAGGCCGGTCCTGCTTGAGTGGATCTTCGGCTCAGGTGAGGCTGCGGCACTGGGTGGCACTGGGCCTGCTGCGGTGACTCGGCCGCGGTGGCCAGACGCCTCACCTTCAGGTTCTCGGGCCTCAGCAGCCCTTGTCCCTCAGGTGTCTGTGGGACCACATACTCCTGGGATCCCGCAGCCCCGTGGCCGCCTGGCAGCAGGAGGCTGACTCACGTGCAGACCAGGCGATGGCGCTTTGAGCCTGAGGGAGCTGCTTTCGGAGGAAATGAGTGGTTGCCACCTGTGCCCTCCTGCACGCGGCTGTGGTTTCGGGGATGAGGGAGAGCCCGAGCCAGCTTCTCAGACGCCCTGTGGCGAGGGCAGTGCTGTCCCCCGTCTCCTTCCCCGTCTGATTCTTCCATCAGGTGCTGCCAGGAGAGTCACGTGAACAGTGACACATTCCTGGCTGACAGTGCACCTGCCACGAGAGTCTGAGTGCTTGCCTCGCTTTCTCCTGTCTGCCCGCCCGCCCGCCCGCCCGCGCCGTCGGAGCTTGGGGGCCGCCGGCCTCAGCTCCTGAGCGCCTGTCACGCTCAGCCGCCTCTCTGTCCGCGCAGGTGAACGTGATCCACACGGCCAGCCCCATGGAGCAGGCCAGCCACATGGCCGCGCAGCCGCAGTTCGTGCACCCGGAGCACCGCGCCTTCGTCGACCTCTCGGGTCACAACCTGGCCAACCCCCACCCGTTCGCAGGTAGGACGGGGGCCCTCCCTCGCCCGCCAGGAGCCCTGCCCCTGCTCCGAGCAGCCCGGCCGCCAGACGCTGGGGTCCCGGCCACACGGAGGGCAGGCTCGGGAGCTGCGGGGCGGTGCTGAGCGTTTCCCGTCTCCTGCTGACCCCCGGGGTCCCGCGAAGCGGCCAGCGTCCGGGGGGAGGTGGTGGGCAGCGGCCGGTGGGCTCGTGGCCAGGACCGTCCTCCGTGCCGTTGCAGTGGTGCCCAGCACGGCCACCGTGGTGATCGTGGTGTGCGTCAGCTTCCTGGTGTTCATGATCGTCCTGGGCGTGTTCCGCATCCGGGCCGCGCACCAGCGCTCCGTGCGGGACCAGGACGCCGGCAAGGAGAGCGAGATGGACTGGGACGACTCCGCCCTCACCATCACCGTGAACCCCATGGAGGTGGGCACGCGGGCGCCCCACAGTACCCCACAGGCCAGGTCCGGGCCGGGCTCACCCCGAGAGGCCTGTTCGAGGCCGTGCACCGGCAGGAGTGGTGTCTGACGAGGCCACGTCCAGCACAGCCCGCCTGTCCGGCCGAGGAGTGCGACACAGAACCCTCCTCTGGGGCCGGGCAGGAGCGAGCACTGGGGAGTGCGACACAGAACCCTCCTCTGGGGCCGGGCAGGAGCGAGCACTGGGAGCTGAGTGTGAGCTGGGCTGGGGTGGAGGCCAGACTCACATGCCGTCTCTTTGTCAGACGTACGAGGACCAACACAGCGAGGAGGAGGAGGAGGAAGAGGAGAGCGAGGACGGCGAGGAGGAGGAGGAGGTCACCAGTGCCGAGTCGGAGAGCAGCGAGGAGGAGGAAGAGGAGGAGGAGGGCGAGCACGGGGACCAGCCGCCGGCGAACAGGCAGCAGCAGCTGGAGTGGGACGACTCGACCCTCAGCTACTGAGCGCCTCCTGCCTCTGCCTCTGCCTCGCCTCGCCCGCCAGGCCCACCGTGTACAGCCCGGCCTGTCGGTCTCAGCCCCCTCTCCCCTCGCGACCGTCACCCCTGCTTGGTATGCGGGACCCGGCTCCCTCCCGCCTCCGCCTGGACCTCCATGTGAGGAGCTGCCCCTGCTCCCCATCATCTCGCTCGCGCGGCCCCTCCCGCCTCCAGAAACATCCAATCTGGACTCGGTGACCAAGGGTTAAAACTGCTCCCACTGGGTAATCTTTTTTTTTTTTTTTTTTAATTTTCCCCAAACTAGTGCATGTACAAAATGGCCGAATGGGGTTCGTATGTAGATGATGAACTTTTTAATATTTTGTAAATAAATTGGGATTCCTCGTGTCCTTGTGCTAGTGTGACCCAGGGTTGGGACGCGAGGCGAGTGTGAAACCCTGAGCTCAGGAGGCACCGGGCACGGCTGTCCCGCTCGGCTGGCTCCCGTGTGGGCCAGGGTGCGGGGACCCTCTCTGGGGCTAGGAAGGCCAGGGCCCGTCTTTGGGCCTCGACGTCCCGCGGGGCAGCGGTGGGAGCTGGGTCCCGGTCTGCTTGCACACAGCTCCGTGCAGGAACCCACTCGTGTGGTCTGGAGGCAGAGCAGGCCCGGTGACCCTTCCTCAGCCTGGGACACACTGACAGACGCCCAGTGGCCCCGTCAGAGTGTGACCCCCTGCCCCCCCCACCCCCAGCAGGCTGAGCTCTGCTCTCCTCCCCGGAGTGCAGGGCTGCGCTGTGCTCGGCGGTGGGGGGCGGGGGGGCAGAGTGAACCCACAGCGCTTGGTTCTCCATTTACGTGTAAAACTTCAGGTTTCTAAAACGGGGTGGGGTGGGAGGGGTAAACACTGTTCTGTGACCCTAACCGCTGGTTTCGGGGACACCGCTGTCGTGTCTGTGGCCCCCTCCTGTGCTGTCACATAGCTGCTGCCTAGACGTGGACAGACGCGAGCGCGGACGGCCGTCCTGGCTGTCAGCGCGGCCCCTCCTGTGTCCGTGCCGGTCGGACGTGTCTGCCCGCAATAAAGCTCTGGTTCCAACTCCGCGGGCGCCTGTGGTCTTTCCCGCCCGCTCCTCCGCGCCAACAACGTGCCCGAAAAGGCCTTCATTCCTCAGCTGCTCCCCTCCTCCGGGGGCTCCAGCCGCTGCCCTCAGCCGGCACCAGCACCGGCATGCTGAGCTTCCCGCACAAACCGAAAGGGTTTTCTCACAGGGCTCCCCAGTCAGCTGCCCACGCGGGAGCACGCTGCTCCTTTACGTAAACGGCAGACAGGGCTTCCCTGGGTCCAGAGCGGCCGGGGTCAGGGAGCAGCGCCTGCTGGGAGCAGGGTGGGTGGTGGTATCCGTGGGCTCCTGGGCTGTGATAGGCAGCGACCTCGGGCTCTGCTGAGCCCTGTAAGGCCTGGGGGGCGGGGGGAGAGACCCGAAGTGTAGCCTGCAGGCCCGGACTCCAGCCCCTCACTCGGCACAGGGCCCTGACTGCCCAGCAGGTTCTCGAAGGTGGGATTCCGGAGGAAACCCTTCCTTCCCTGGAGCCTCTCCCTGATCCATGACAGGACACGCCGACGGGCACGTGTAACACGCCTGAGGACCAGCATGTATTACCCTACGGGGTGGGGCGTCCCCTCCCTCAGGTCCAGAGTCGTTTGGCTATTATTTTCTTACCCGCAAACAAAACCACTTTACAGCAGAGATGAGAGGGTTCCCGTACCCAAGAGTCACTTTAAAAGTGGAAAGAGCATCCCTGAATCTCGGGGCACCAGGCTTCCTCCGGAGCCGCCAGGATCAGCGGCGGAGCAGGAGGCGGGGGGCGAGCGGGAGGGGGCACCGGGCCGCCCGCAGCCCTGGGAGAAGGCAGCTCCCCGGGGCAGTCTGCTGGGTCCCGGGCACCAGCTGGAAGACGGGGTACGGCCCCACAAGGCGCCGCCTCACAGTGTCTCCCATCAGAGCCCCGGGCTCCGGCATCTTCCCCTGCTCACGGGTGCCCGTCGGCGATGGCTGTTCGGTTCCTGAACGTTTCAAGTCATAATAAATAACCAGTGTAAACAGGCAGTGGTGCCCGCGGGCGGCGGGCGGCGGGCGGCGGGCCCCGCGGCCCGGGGCGGGTTCGCGCCTGCCCGGCGGGCCTGCGGGCCGAGGTCAGCGAGCGGACGGCCTATTGCCGGTTGTCTTTGGACACGTTGTGGGCCAGCCAGTTCACTTTGGTCTTCCAGCTCTCCCGCAGCGCCTCGTTGAACTTGACGCGGAAGTGCTTCAGCGCCTCCTCCTCCGTCTTCCCCAGCGCCAGCGAGTCCTGGGCAGAACCGGGGCGCTGAGGCCGGGTCTGCCGGAGGCCGCCCTCTGCCTCCCGCCTCCCGCAGGCGCACGCGGCTCCCTCCAGGCAGCTGTGCGGAGTGAGGAGTGGCCCAGCCTCTCCCTGGGAAGAGCTCTTGATGCTGATCCCAAGCCCCCAGGCCCCCAGGCCCCTAGGCTAAGGTGACCAGACGGCCCGTTTTTTAACAATTGGTCCCGCAGCGTTTTAAAGAAATCGGGACTTTTTTGAAACGTCGCGGGACGCGGGACAAATGGTTAAAAATCAGGACGTCTGGTCACCTTGCCCTGGACCCACCCTCTCAGTAAGAGCCCCTGGCAGCCGGGCCGCTGCCGCTGCACGCCAGTCAGGAGGGCCGCCCGCAGGGACAGGCCCCCCCGGGTCGCACTGCGGGAGACAGGCCTGGGGCCCGCGCCGGCCTTTACCTTCAGATACTGGATGTCTTTGGAGCAGCTGAGCTCGGGCAGGCCCGCCGCCCGCATCAGGGCGAAGAGGTGCAGGAAGAGCAGCCCGTGGCGCCGCAGGATGGTGTAGGCCCTCTCGCAGTAGCCGCGGAACCTGCGCGGGCGGGAGGCGCCTGGGTCCTCCCGGCCGCTCCACCCAGGCCTGTGGCCTGGAAGCAGCCCTGGACGCAGTCTCCGCCCCAGCCTGGCCCCTCCCTCGGGACCCTCCCGCGCCCTGTCTGCGGCCCCGGGGCCCGGACGTTTGGGGGGGTCTGAGGCACCCTCACCTCTCAAACTTCTCGCTGTTGTTGGTCTTGCCCTGCTGGATCACGTGCACAAAGTCGTAGGTGAGGATGAAGGGGACCCGCTCACGGTTGATCCCAAACTTGGTCTTGAAATTCCCCAGGAAGTGGCCAAAGTCAATGTGGAACAGCTGAGGGGGGGAGGGCAGGGCACAGACTGAGCCGGAGCCGGGAGGGCCGAGGCAGGGCCAGAAGGCGGGGCCCCCACAAGCTGGCCCCCCCGCACCCCTACCTGCCCGTTCTCGCGGATCATGATGTTGTCGCTGTGCCGGTCGCCGATGCCCAGCACGTAGGTGGCCACACAGTAGCCGGCGCAGGAGAGGGTGAACTCCTCGATGGCCCTGTCCAGGGCCTCCCTGTGGGGGGGGGGGGGATGGGAAACCACAGCCTCGCCCTGCAGCGCCCGCCTTCCCTGCTACAGTGAGGGGCGAGGCAGGAGGCGGCCCCGGGCCAGACACCCCACCCGCAGGCCCGGCGAGGCAGCAGCTGCAGGAGTGGTGCCCGCGGAGCCACTCAGCTGGGCCAGGTCAGGGGCAGGTTTCTGAGCCAACAACCAATGAGGGCTGCCGAGCACCCCTAAGTCGGGGGTGGCTGTTACACAGCGATGGGTAACTGATACAGGGGGGAACGGAGACCCCCCCACCCCAACACAGGCCCGGGCAGGGTCTGGCTGAGCCCAGAAGCCACAGAGAAGTCACAGGCCTGTCCCTTCACCTTTGACTCCGGAATCTCACCTCTTGGGGAGGAGAGGACACTGGTCCCCAAAGACGGGGTACCCCCCGGGCCGGGACCTACCCAGGGTTCTTGGACTTGAGCCAGTTGAGCAGGGCGTCCTTGTTGAAGGCGGCTGTGGCTGCCATGTTGCTCTTGTTCAGTTGGATGTTGGCGATGGTGTCCGAGTGCAGCACCACCTCGATGAGGCCCGTGCGGTCCCCGGTGGAGAGGCAGCCGTAGGGGGTCATCCTAGCCAGTGGGGAGGGCGGACAATGGTCAACGGCTGTCCTGGGGCTGCCTGGCCGCCGAGCTCACCGCACCCAGAACAGCCACAGGAGCTGCTGCTCGAGTGGGTGGCCACGGGCGGAGCAGCCGCAGCTGGAGCAGCCTGTGATGCCGGGCCCCGGAGGCTGCGGCTGGGTCGGCACAGAACAGGACGCCGGCGGCCGCACCTGCCGGGCTGTGCTCAGGGAGAGATGCCTGCGGCCGGGAAGCAGGGCCGGGGGCCAGGGGCGTGTGGGGCACACGCCACGCGGCCACACGGCAGCCAGCGGGCGAGACGGGTGCTGAGCGCCGGGCCGGCCTCCTCCACCCTCAGCCTGGGGCCCATGGCCCTCTGGCCCGAGTGACACTGGGCCCATCTTCTCAGCGAAGCCATTTCCCGGAGGTGGCCATGTCAGCCCTGACGGGACCCCTCCCCGCTCCACGGGCCGGGGCCCAGCCGGCGCAGGCACGGCCGAGGCCGGGTCCTCACCTCAGGTCCAGCCCCTCCTGCTTCCACAGGACGTCCATGAGCTGGATCATCTGCAGCGTCAGCATGTCCTGGCGGAGGTCTGTGCCGCGGCCCCGGGGGAAAGATCAGAGTTTCTGGAGGGTTCCGCCCGCCCAGCCGGCCTGGGCCCCGCGCTCCGGACGCGTCCGTGGCTCACCCTCCGGGCCCGGGGTAGGGGGGGCCCGGCCGCTCACCGTCCCCGTTCTTGAAGATGATGCCCACGCTGCCGTCGCCGCCCGCCTCCTCGTTGCTGTACACGACCCACAGCGGCTTCATCTTAGAGTCCATGAAGGTGCACTGCTCCACGCTGCGGGGGAGGGCGGTCAGCGGCCCCGAGGCCCCCAGGGGCGGGGGGGGGCGGTCAGCGGGCCCCGAGGCCCCAGGGGCAGGAGGGCGGTCAGCGGGCCCTGAGGGGGCGGGGCTGGGGGGCGGTCAGCGGGCCCTGAGGCCCCGGGGGCGGGGGGGGCGGTCAGCGGGCCCCGAGGGGGGGGCGGGGGGGGTCAGCGGCCCCGAGGCCCCAAGGGCGGGGGGGGGGGGGGGGGCCGCGCGGCTCACCAGACTTCCGCCAGCAGGATGCTGGGGTCCAGCGGGGACTGCAGGTGGGACAGCGCCTCCAGGTAGGTCTCCTGGCGCATGCACAGGTGCATCAGCTCCTTGGTCTGCGGCTTGGGGCTCTTCTGCGAGCTCACCTTGACAAAGTCGTTCAGCGCCTTCAGCTTGCTCAGCGCCTCCCCCTGGCCGGAGGAGGGAGGGCAGCGTGAGCGGGCCCGGGCCTCAGGCTGGCCCAGGTGATCCCACTGCCCGGCCTGGAGCGGGCAGGCCCGGTCTCACCTGCTTCATCAGCACCTTCATGTGGTGGGTGCTGCCCCGGCAGTACGCCTCCATGATGAGGCCGAAGCGCAGGGACACGGAGGGCACGTGCATCTCGGAGCTGCGGGGGCAGAAGGGGCTGAGCCTCCCGGGCAGGGCACCCGGCCCCCCAGCCCCAGGACACCCAGCCCCAGGACCCCCAGCCCTCCAGCCCCCCCAGCCCCAGGCCTCCCAGCCCCAGGACACCCAGCCCCAGCCCTTCCAGCCTTCCCAGCCCCAGGACACCCAGCCCTTCCAGCCCCAGGACCCCCAGGCCCCCCCAGCCCCAGGCCCCCCAGCCCATCAGGACCCCCAGCCCTCCCAGCCCATCGGGACCCCCAGGCCCCGGACTGTGAGGCCAGCGGCGGGAGCCCCTGCCCCCGGCCCGGCAGCTACCGGAGGTGCCAGAAGAGGAAGTGGCCGATCTTGCGGTTGGCCAGCGCCCGGTCCAGCAGGAACTTGGTCAGCTCGCAGTCCAGGTAGGACTCGTACTTGAGCACCTGCACCAGCTGCAGCAGGTACTGGAACAGCTCGTCGTCCCTGCGGGAGGCGCAGGGCCTGAGCTTCGTGGCTGGGGGGACGGGGGACGGGGTCTGAGGCCCGGGAGGGCGGTCCCCACCCCCGGGGGAGCCGGGGCCCGGCTCACGTCAGCTTCCGCAGGGACTTGATGGCGAAGGAGCCCACGTGGCGGTCGGGGAAGCTGGAGTCCAGCAGCTCCAGGGCGCTCAGCACGGGCAGCTCGGGCCAGGAGCACAGCAGGTAGAGCATCTGGGGGGGCCGGGCGTCAGGGGGTGCCTCTCGGGCCGCCCGCCCGCCCCCCGGCCGCCCCGCGCCCACCTGCGCCACGTCCTCGTGCTTGTTCCACTTGGTGACCAGCAGCAGCCGGGCCAGCGCCTCGGGGAAGCGCTCCTGCACCTCGTGCCGCAGCTTCCACACCAGGTCCTTCTCGTGCTCGTACAGCTCCCCGGAGCCGCGCCGCGCCAGGATCTCCCGCAGCTGCAGCTGCTGGGGGCGCAGGGGGCTGAGCGGGCCGAGCACCCCGCCCGCGGCCCCGCACCCCGCCACCGCCGCCCCGCGCCCGCACCCGCACCCCCGCCCGCCGCCCCGCACCCCCGCCCGCGGCCCCGCACCCCCCACCCGCCGCCCCGCGCCCGCACCCCCGCCCGCGGCCCCGCACCCCGCCGCCCCACACCCCCGCCCGCCGCCCCGCACCCCGCCGCCGCCGCCGCCCCGCGCCCGCCGCCCCCGCCCGCGGCCCCGCACCCCCGCCCGCGGCCCCGCACCCCGCCACCGCCGCCCCGCGCCCGCACCCGCACCCCCGCCCGCCGCCCCGCACCCCCCACCCGCCGCCCCGCGCCCGCACCCCCGCCCGCGGCCCCGCACCCCGCCGCCCCACACCCCCGCCCGCCGCCCCGCACCCCGCCCGCGCCCGCACCCCCCGCCCGCGGCCCCGCTCACCTCCTCCTCCGTGGCGCGCCCGTGCTCCCCGTGCCGCCCCAGCTCCAGGATCTGCAACGATGGCCGGCTCTCAGCGGGGCCCGGGGCCGGCCGGTCCGCAGGGCCCCGGGGGGTGGGGTGGGGGGGTGGGGGACTGCACTGCTGACCCTGGGCCGGCGGCTCTCCGCGGGGGCCTGTCCTGAGCGCTGGAGGGAGGTCGGCAACATCCCTGGCCTCCACCCACTGGAAGCCAGGAGCCTCTCCCCCTGGTGGTGACAACCGGGAACGTCTGTGGGGCCCTGGCCGGTGGGCTGCAACTAAAGGGCCCTGGATTCGATTCCGGTCAAGGGCACATGCCCGGGTTGTGGGCTCGATCCCCAGGGCAAGGGGGGCGAGAGGGGTGGTGGTGCAGGAGGAAGCTGATCACTGATTCCTCTCACCATTGACGTTTCTCTCTCTCCCTCTCCCTTCCTCTCTGAAATCAATAAAAATATATTTTAAAGAATGTCTGGCTATCCCCTGGCGGCAGAGTAGTCCCTTGAGAACCACTGCTCGGGCGCAGGGGCCATGCCGGGGGGGGGGGGGTCCCGGGGCAGCAGGGGTTCACCTGACAGCCCAGCCTGTGCAGGGCGCTCCGGACTGACCTTGTCCAGGGCGGGGTAGTACACGGGGTGGGGCGCCACCTCAGGGAGACAGATGACCAGGGCGGCGGCGCTCTCGGTGTTGGGGTTGTTGCACACGGTTCCCGTGGGGTTCAGCAGCTCCCCTTTCTCGTCTGGACACGGGAACGGGAGGAGTTACACGGGGACACCCCACTGGGGCCACCCCTGCCCCCGCCTCCCGCCGGCCGCCGGCCACCTGGGACGGAGGGCCACATGTAGAGGCAGCGCTCGCCCGTCTTCAGCTGGTCCTTGTAGTCGAAGAGGGTGAGGTTGGCCCAGGCGATGGGGCAGTCCTGCGGGGGGTGGGGGGCGGCTCAGGCCCGGGCTCCGGCCAGCTCCCCGCCTCAGATCCCCTCGGGGCTCCCTTCCGCCCCCCACTCCCAGCTGCCGGAGGAACCCCGAACCACACCGCGTCAGCCCCAGAAAGCGGCCCGCTCGGCCCGCTCGGCGGTGGGAGTCAGCGCGGCTCAGCGGCCGGCCACCTCCTGGGGCCGTCACTCAGAGGCCGCTCCCCGCAGCAGTGTCCTCCCTCCCCCGCTCCCGAGGGACCAGAGGCCCAGTCCATATGTCTGGGTCACCCTGTTAGCAAGCCTGGGACCCAGACCCTCAGCCCGGGGCCTGGCTGGGTGGGAGGCTGGGAAGCGGGTCCCCAGGGAGGGAGGCTGGGAGGCGGTCCCCAGGGAGGGAGGCTGGGAGGCGGGTCCCCAGGGTGGGAGGCGGTCCCCCAGGGTGGGAGGCTGGGAGGCGGGTCCCCAGGGTGGGAGGCGGTCCCCAGGGAGGGAGGCTGGGAGGCGGGTCCCCAGGGTGGGAGGCTGGGAGGCGGCCCCAGGGTGGGAGGCTGGGAGGCGGTCCCCAGGGAGGGAGGCTGGGAGGCGGTCCCCAGGGTGGGAGGCGGGTCCCCAGGGTGGGAGGCTGGGAGGCGGGTCCCCAGGGTGGGAGGCTGGGAGGCGGCCCCAGGGTGGGAGGCGGCCCCCAGGGTGGGAGGCTGGGAGGCGGCCCCCAGGGTGGGAGGCTGGGAGGCGGGTCCCCAGGGTGGGAGGCTGGGAGGCGGCCCCCAGGGTGGGAGGCTGGGAGGCGGGTCCCCAGGGTGGGAGGCTGGGAGGCGGTCTGGGCAGAGGGTGCGGCTCGGAGGCCGCCCGCCCGCACGCACCGCCTTCTTGGCCTTCTTCTTGGTGGAGCGGGCCTTCTTGGCCTTCTCGATGACGGCGTAGAGCGCGAAGCACAGCCGGGCCATGCGCGGCAGGTCGCACACGTGGATGTCGAACTCCAGGCGCTGCTTCCACACGGGCTCCGAGCACACGCTCACCTCCGAGCTGGACACCGTCTTGCACAGCGTCTCGTTGCCGTGGAAGAGCCCGGCCTGCACCACCAGCTGGGGGGGAGAGGGGACGGGCACGGGGCAGCTGGCAGCGGCCGGCCCCTCCCCGCCCGGCTCCCCCCGCCTAAGCCAGAGCCTCTCCCAGAGGTCCTCCTTCCACAGGGGTCTGAGCCCGCGTCCCACGGGGGAGGGGACGAGGACGGGGGGCGAGGGAAGGGGGCCATGGGCTGTGCATGGGGGACTGTCATCGGCTCCCGTGACAGTGGGCCCCAGGTCATGCTGCCTGCTCTGGCCTCTGGAACTCAGGGACCTTTGAGCTCTAACCCTGAGGGCTCCCTCCTGGCTAAGTCCCAGGAGCCCCTGAGGCTGGGGAAGGAGCCCCTGAGGCTGGAGAAGGAGCCCCTGAGGCTGGAGAAGGAGCCCCTGAGGCTGGGGATGGAGACCCTGAGGCTGGGGAAGGAGCCCCTGAGGCTGGGGAAGGCCTGCCCCCTCCAGCTCTGCTGGGGCAGAAAGCTGCTTGCATCCAACCTCCAGGATTCTGCCAGGGAGACCCAGACCTGCCTGCTTATGAAATCCCCCCAAAAAGTGCTCCCCAAAGAGACCCACCCTCTGGGACCCAGGTTTCACATTTTGCAAATGGGACAATAACACCTGCAGGAGCAGGCTGTCCCAGGACGAGGACCGGGGAGCTGGGGTGTGGGCCTGGCCCCAGGGGTCCGGGCAGGCATTGTACACCCGCCCCCCCCCCCCGGAACCCCAAAAGGCCCAGCCCATTGGAGCGGCTCCCCTTCCAGCGCCCGCTGCCCCCCCAGCTGCGTGCGGTTTCCACGTCCCGGCTGGGCCGGCCCCACAGCTTCCCCAGATCAGTACCCAGAACTCCCCGGGCCCCGTTTCTCCGAATCGGCCTCTGGCCACGGCCTGCCCCCGCCCCCCTTCCTGTTTTGAAGCAGCTCGCAGCCAGCCAGGCTGGGATGCTGGGTAATGTGGTCAGGTGGCTTTCATGTGACCCCCCCCTTCCTCCGCCGCCCCCCCAGCCACAGCCACCTTGTTTGTGCAAAAAACACCCGCTCCCCGCCCCCGCCCCCCTCCCCCTCCCGCCCGGCCCGAGCCCCCTACCTTCATCCGCTCGTCGGCGTTCACTTTGCTGCCCTGGATCAGCTCCACGCAGAACGGCTGCTCCAGGGCCCACAGGGACAGGGACGAGGGCTGCGGGGAGAGGAGGCCTCAGGAGGGCCCGGGCCCGGGCCTCGGGTGGGGGGGAGGGATGCAGGGTTGTGGTGAGGCCCGGCACCTATCCCGCCTCCATCCTCTTTACCAGAAACCCTGCCGTGTGGGCGGCTCGGGGCCCAGCACCGGGCTCTGCAGGCAGGGAGCGCTGCCTCCCGGCAGGAAGCAGGGGAGCAGGAGGCGGGCACCCGAGCCCGGCCCGGAGGCTGGCTGCCCGGAACCACCCGCTCAGGGCCGCGGTGGCTGCCCGGCTCAAAGCCCCTCAGCACCGGCCTCTGCCAGCGGGTGCTGCCCGCCAGGCGGGGGCTGGACACCCTGGGGGGGGGGGGAGCACGTGGGGCCAGCTCACCTTCTTCATGGGGATGGGGGGCGGCTTGGTGCGCGATTTCTGGACCTGGGGGGCAGGGTTGCTCTGCTCGTCCCGCATGGCAAGGATGGAGGAGGAGTGGACCATGGTCAGGTGGGGGGTCAGCCCGCTGTGCAGGCAGCTGCAGATGTACTGAGACGGGACGGGCAGTGAGCGGCGGTGAGCCGTTCAGCCATTCCCTGGACAGCTGGCTGCCGGGACCTTCCTACGCTAACCACTGCCCATCCCAGCCTCCCAGCCTCTCCCCAGGCTGCCCCCGCGCCCGCCCTCCTCCCAACACAGAGCCTTCCCTGTTCACAGGGAGGTCAGCCCAGCAAGGGGACACTCTCGCAGTGACCCCCAAAGGCCTGGCTCATCAGGCTCAAAAGGGGCCCAAGAACCAGCTCTCCCACCTCCCCCGGCCTCCGCCCCGGCCTCTCCCCTGTCCTCCGCCCCGGCCTCCACCAGGCCTCTGCCCCGGCCTCTGCCCGGGCCTCTCCCCCGGCCTCTCCCCCGTTCTCTGCCCTGTCCTCTGCCCCGGCCTCTCCCCCGTCCTCTGCCCCGGCCTCTCCCCCGGCCTCTGCCCCGGCCTCTCCCCTGTCCTCTGCCCCGGCCTCTCCCCCGGCCTCCGCCCTGGCCTCTGACCGGCCTCTCCCTTGGCCTCTCCCCCGGCCTCTCCCCCGTTCTCTGTCCCGTCCTCTCCCCCAGCCTCCGCCCCGGCCTCTCCTCCGTTCTCTGCCCTGGCCTCTGCCCTGGCCTCTCCCCCAGCCTCCGCCCCGGCCTCTCCCCCAGCCTCCACCCTGGCCTCTGCCCCATCCTCTGCCCGGCCTCCGCCCCAGCCTCTGCCCCATCCTCTGCCTGGCCTCTGCCCCGTCCTCCGCCCCAGCCTCTGCCCCATCCTCTGCCCCGGCCTCTCCCCCAGCCTCTCCCCCGGCCTCTCCCCCGGCCTCCGCCCGGCCTCCGCCCGGCCTCCCCCGGCGCGGCCGCGCACCTGGAACTGGCAGAGCGGGTAGCTGCCGTACAGGAACTCCTGCTTCCCGTTCACCTGCAGCGTGTAGTCCTCGGGCCGCTCCACGGGCGGCTGCCGGAACACGGTGGCCTTCTTGCGCAGGGCGCAGGCCATCAGTGCCAGCGGCAGGTCCTTGGTGGACACCTGGAAGGTGAAGCTCTCCTGGGGGGAGCGGGGGGTCAGCCTCCGCCTGTGAGGGGCCCGGCCCGGGGCCAGGGGGGCTGCCCGCGGGCCCCACACACACACGGGGCTCCGCAGAGGGGCTGCCCGCGGCCCTCCCCCCCCCCCCACACACACACACACGGGGCTCCGCAGAGGGGCTGCCCGCGGCCCCCCCCCCCCCCACACACACACACACGGGGCTCCGCAGAGGGGCTGCCCGCGGCCCCCCCCCCCCACACACACACACACACACACACGGGGCTCCGCAGAGGGGCTGCCCGCGGCCCCCCCCCCCCCACACACACACACACACACGGGGCTCCGCAGAGGGGCTGCCCGCGGCCCCCCCCCCCACACACACACACACACACACGGGGCTCCGCAGAGGGGCTGCCCCGGGCCCTCCCCCCCCACCACGGGGCTCCGCAGAGCGGGCTCCGATGGAGGCACAGGGCCGGCGGCCAGGAAAGGGTGCTGAGTGAGGGGACGGACGAGGACGGAGGCCGCTGGCCACTGTCTGGTCGGACGGCTGTGCCCCAGTGTCTGCTGCTGCAGAGGAGGGTGGATCGGGGGCCGGCGGGGCCGGGGAGTCTCACAGGACACACCCCGGGGCACAGCGGCCGGAGCAGGCCGTGCCCCAGTGCCTGCTGGTGCAGAGGAGAGTGGATCGGGGGCCGGCGGGGACCAGGGGTCCAGGCCTGGTGGACACCCCCAAACACCCAGTGCCTGCTGCTGCAGAGGAGAGTGGATCGGGGGCCGGCGGGGACGGGAGTCTCACAGGACACACCCCGGGGCACAGCGGCCGGAGCAGGCCGGGGCCAGCGCTCACCTCGCTGCCCTCGAACTTGACGTTGACCAGGAGGGCCCGGCCGGGGGCGCGCAGGGCGCCGGCGCCCCAGGCCCGCGCGGCGGGCTCCAGCTGCAGCGGGAAGCTGTACCGCAGCCAGGCCTCCCAGCCCAGCTGCTGCCGCCGCGCCGCCGCCGCCTCGCACAGCTGCCGCATCTTCGCCCGGAAGTCGTTCACCTCGGGGTCCCGCAGGGAATCGAACTCGTGCAGGCCTGCGGGCGGGCGGGAGGGGTCAGGGGTCGGGGCCGGGGTCAGGGGGTCAGAGGGTCAGGGGTCAGGGGCCCAGGCACCTTTGCCGATGAGGAGGCTGATCTGCGAGTTGATGAGCTTCTTGACGCGGTCGCCCTCGCGGGCCACCAGGCGCAGCACGGGCAGGAAGGGCTGGATGTCGCACAGCCGCCGCTGCTCGTCCTCCAGCTCCTGCTGCTCCGCCGTCTGGTTGACGCAGGTGAACACGTAGGCCTCAGGGTCGCTGAGCATGTGGAACAGCGGCTCATACTGGGCTCGGTGCCACAGCACCTGGGGACGGCACCGGCACCGGTCAGGGGGCAGCCTCTGACCGACAGCGGGGCCGGGCGCCGGGCGGAGGCGGGCTCAGCCTGGGCGCCCGCACCAGCAGGCAGGGCCCCGGGCGGAGGCGGGCTCAGCCTGGGCGTCCGCACCAGCAGGCAGGGGCCCCGGGCGGAGGTGGGCTCAGCCTGGGCGCCCGCACCAGCAGGCAGGGCCCCGGGCGGAGGCGGGCTCAGCCTGGGCGTCCGCACCAGCAGGCAGGGGCCCCGGGCGGAGGTGGGCTCAGCCTGGGCGTCCGCACCAGCAGGCAGAGCGCCCGGCCGGGTGGCTCAGGGGCTGAGCATCAACCAGTGAACCAGGAGGTCACAGTTCGATCCCCAGTAGGGAGCGTGCAGGAGGCAGCCAATCGATGATTCTCTCTCATCATTGATGTTTCTCTCTCTCCCTCCTTTCCTCTCTGAAATTAATAAAAATATATTTTAAAATAAAATTAAAAAGACAACGGCAAGATCCTAAGACGGCCACCCTCTCCAGACCCTGGACGGTCACCGGGAGGCCCCCACCCCTCCTCTGGAGCTCTGGAATCTGGAGCTGAGCGCTCTTACATCTCCCGGGCGTGACCCCCGCACTCCCAGTTAACCGTTCTGGGGCTCATCACCCCGAATGTAAATGCTGGCAAACAGTTCAGGACAGTGTAACGCCCTGAGGGGCCATGAGACCCTCGGTGGGCTGTGTGCCTCCGGGCAGGTGTGCCCAGGGATTGCTGGGAGCCTTCTGACAGTCAGGGGTTAGTGCAAAGGTCCCGGGGAAGAGGAAAAGGGGAGACCAGCCTTGGCTGTCCCCCAGGGGGACGGGTAATTAAGGCCATGACCCAGGAGGGATCACATGGGGCGGGACCCAGAACCCACGGGTTCCTGGGCCGCAGAGCACTCCGAGAGGCCTCACCATGAGGGAAAGACGGAAAGTGTGGGTCAGCCGGTGTAATCAAACCCGGTTCATAGAAATGACAATAAGCACAGCGCCCTGGCAGGTATGCTCAGTGGGTAGAACATCGGCCCACGCATCAAAGGGTCACAAGTTCGATTCCCGGGCAAGGGCACTACCTGGGTTGAAGGTTCGATCCCTGGCCTTGGTCGGGCGTGTGCAGGAGGCAACCAATTGATGTCTCTCTATCTGCCTCCACCCCCCCTTCCTCCTTCCCACTTTCTCTTCTATGCTCTCTAAAAACCAATGGGAAGAATATCCTTGGGTGAGGATTAACGAAAATAAATCATAAACATATGAATGATATAGATCAGGACTCCGCAAACCACCAGGTTACTGGAAGGCAGCCACGCCCCCTCATTTACATATTGTCTGGGGGTGCCCCGGCCTTACGGGGCAGAGCTGCTGGCTGCAGCCATGACAGCATGACTGGCCAGCAAGGCCTGGAACGTTCACTCTCCGGCCTGTGGCCTAAACAACCACGTGGAGAAACTGCCATGGAACGGGCGTGAGGTGAGACTGCCGGGACACACGTGTTTCGGTATGTTCACAGTGCTGACATGTGAATGCACATACATGTACAGCTCTGAAAGCAGAAAAGATTAACCTTAAAGCAATGTTGACTTAAAGTTAACAAGATGAAAAAGATGTGACATTTTAGCTCTGAAACAAAAGGATATGAGAGTTCATAATCAGGATTTATCACTACAAACAACACTGTACTGTATACAAAAGAGAAAGCAGCGAACAGCGGAAGGGCTAACTGTGGTTTTCTCAGATAATTCGTTCCTCCTACTGGATCATAGATAATTCTTTCCTTCTACTTTTTCTTGTTCCTCTATCTCAATGGGTCCATATTACTTTTGAAATAGAAAAAAAAAAAATTTAATGTTTAAAGAAATCTTCCAGGAAGAAAAGATTAAAAACAACAACAAAAAACAAAAAAAAACCCTCAAGGCTGGTCCATGGCACCACTGCTTCTCTCCTTTTCTGCTCTGCTCCCAAGTGTAGCTTTTAAAATCCTGCGCTAAGGTCTTGCCTGTGGCACGTCACACTCTGTGAGCGGAACAAGCCAGTCACTACCAAATACCCTCCAGATGTCTAATCTCCCGACTCAGTCATTTACCCAGAAGATTACTCAACGAAAAACCAAAAATACGATTTCCGAGGATGTGTTACTAGGACGACAGCCCTGAAGACAAAAGACCAGCAAAGCCCTCGGTGGCCCTGGATGGAGCCCTCGGTGGCCCAGGCCAGGCGAGGAGGGCCGCGGGGGCACACAGCCTGAGGCTCACAGGCACCTGCAGGCGAGCTGAGTGAGGAATGGAGGCAGGCTCACTGCAAGTGTTTAAACAACTCCTACACATCACTGAGGGCACTCACAATTCCCGCCCGAGGCTCTCACACCTGAGAAAGTACGCTTGTGAGTGTGGGGGTCTGTCATTCTGAGTTCCAAACGCTAAGGACGAGTTTCAAGGGCAAGCCTCAGCTGGCCTGCCTCAGTGGACAGAGCCTCGGCCCTTGGACTGAAGGGTCCTGGGTTCGATTCAGGTCCAGGACATGTACCTCAATTGCACGCTGGATCCCGGCACCAGGAAGGGCATGTTCAGGAGGCAACTAGTCAGTGTGAAACATCGCTGTTCCCCGCCCCCCACCCCCCACTCTCTCTAAAAATCAATGGAAGATACCCTCGGGGGAGGGTTAATATAAAGAAATAAGTAAATGAGGCCTAGACGGTACCTTCTTGATGGTGCTGAGGTTGGCATTGCGGGACACGGGGAAGTTGAGGTAGACCCCTGTGGGCAGCAGGAAGTCCACGGCCACGCTCTGGCTCTCCTCGTCGGCCCAGAATTCCATGGGGCAGTCCACCCCCGGGGGCATCCTGCTCTCACTACTCCGACACCGGGCGTCCTGGGAAGGGGAGAAGCCGGTGAGCGCCGGCGGGCGCGGAAAGGCCTTCGCGGGGACCCTCCGGGAAACGGGGTTCAGGGACCTGGGCCACAGGAGGCTCCGGAGCGGGGCTGGGCCCCCGAGGCTGGCCGCCCGCGGGCCTCCTCCTGCCTGGGGCGGCCCAGGCCCGGCTGGGCCGAGCCACCTCTCATCACGGCGGCTCCTCGGCCACATCCCTCAGCAGTGGCCCAAGTTCAGCCACCAACAGACCAGTCCCAAGCCCGTTTCTCAGGGGCTCCGCCGGGAGAGCCGCCCGGCCACCCCCTGGCCCAGGAGCCACGTGGCCGGCACCCGGGACGGGGAGGGACCGAAGGCGACAGCGCTCAGCCTTCCTCACCAGAAACCACACCGAGCGGCTGACAACGGCTTTGGGCCATGAAACAATCTGTTCAAACACCTCAGTCCTACCAACCCCCTCAGGCACCCCCCTCCCCAGGAACAAAATGGCACAGACTCAATGTCTCCAAGGGCCCCAGCACCCCAGGGTGCCGTTCTGGCTGTTTATGAATAACGTCCATGGATGTTTTCAGACTGGTATTATACGAATAGGTATCCACAAGGCCCAAACCGGTGTGGCTCAGTGGATAGAGCGTCAGCCTGCAGACTGAAAGGTCCCAGGTTCGATTCCGGTCAAGGGCATGTACCTTGGTTGTGGGCACATCCCCAGCTGGGGGCTGTGCAAGAGGCAGCTGATTGATGATTCTCTCTCATCGATGTTTCTAACTCTCTATCCCTCTCCCTTCCTCTCTGTAAAAAATCAATAAAATATATATTTTTAAAAATATGTATCCACAAATAACTCCTAATATGTTTGCTTGCTTTAAAACTATGCCGATACACGTGGCTCTAGTTCATTCTTTTTAACACTTGTGGTATTTCCACATTTTATTTACCTCTTCTCTTGTTGATGAATCTCAAGGTTTGTTTCTACTCTATGTATTACAAAAGCAATGCTACAATGTATATTCTTTTTCTTTTTTCCTATTCTTTTTTAAAATGTATTTTTATTGATTTCGGAAAGAAAGGGAGAGGGAAAGAGAGAGATAGAAACATCAATGATGAGAGAGAATCATTGATCGGCTGCCTCCAGCACACCCCACACTGGGGATGGAGCCTGCAACCCGGGCATGTGCCCTGACTGGGAATCGAACCCTGACCTCCTGGTTCACAGGTCACCGCTCAACCGCTGAGCCACGCCAGGTGGGCTACAATGTATATTCTTGCTCGTATCTCCTTGTGTGCATGTCAGAGTCATGATAAGTATTGTCCAAGAGAAATATAAAGTGAGAGATATGTAATGTCAGAGTTACCATAGCCACATTTAAAAAAAATAATTAAATGACAGGTAAAATTAAAATTAGCAATATATTTTACTTGACCCAGTATATCCAAAATATGGTCATTTTTTATGTTATCAAGATAGAAAAATTACTAAGCAGACATTTTACATTTATTTTATTTTGAAATCTGCTGTGTAATCTATACTTGCTGTGCACACTACGATTCAGACAATAGGTTTTCATCAGAAATCTTCCTCTCGCCCTGGCAGTGTGGCTCAGTGGACAGAGCGTCGGCCTGTGGACGGAAGGGTCCCGGGTTCGATTCCGGTCAGGGGCGCGTGCCTTGGCTGCAGCTCCTCCCCAGCCAGGGCCCTGGTCGGGGTGCGTGCAGGAGGCAACCAATCTCGGTGTTTCTCTCACATCGACATTTCTCTCTGTCTCTCCCCCCCTCTTCTCCTCCCCCTAAAAATCAATGAGAGAGTATCCTCAGGTGAGGATTCACACACACAAAAAGAAATATTCATCTCTAAGTGGATTTCATACAATTGGCAGGTGAAAAAGTAGGCTTACAGACTCAAACTGTTCTAAAGATACATTTAAAAGTTTTCAAGTAAAGGAATTCAAGTACCCACCCTTACATGTACACGAATTAAAACGAAATAAAATGCCATTCCTCAATCCTATGTTCGGAGCTCCGCGAGGCCGGGGCACACACTGCGAGGGGCGGCCCGGTCACGGTGTGACCTGCTGCAGCTGCTGCCGTCACTGACGCCACCAAAGTGAACGGCGACATCCGTGACCAAGAGCAACACAGCTTTCCTCTCGTCGACACCTCACAGACTCACTCATTCCTGCCGACCGAGCAGGCCTCAGGTGCTCCCGTGGTTACAGTCTGCATCTCCCTGATTTCCCATAAAGGGCCAATCTCCAAACAGCCTGCTTAGAGGCGAGGCCCCTGTTGCTGTGCAGGTATTTGTCCTTTTCTTATGAGCTTGGAGTTTCTTTGTATGTAATCTAGATGGAATTCTTTTGCTGCTTAAACGCATAGGAAATATCTGAGTCACCTTTTTATTTTGTTTATAGAGGGGATTTTCTTTTGATGAGTATTTTTTAATGTTAATGCAGACAAGTTTTCAACCTTTTCTTATGTTTTATGATTTTTATTCTTTAGAAAAATACTTCCCTAACGTAAAGT
The DNA here is from genome assembly GCF_964339955.1 of Pipistrellus hanaki. Classification (NCBI taxonomy): domain Eukaryota; kingdom Metazoa; phylum Chordata; class Mammalia; order Chiroptera; family Vespertilionidae; genus Pipistrellus; species Pipistrellus hanaki. The sequence continues at coordinate 196,036,080 of NC_140504.1, forward strand.
CACATCCTTCTAGATTTAAGTGACTTGTAAAAAATAGTTGAAAGGAACCCTAGTGGGGTCGGCCTGTGGACTGAAGGGTCCCGGGTTCGATTCAGGTCAAAGGCACGCACCTGGGTTGCAGGCTCATCCCGGTCCCCAGGTTGGGGCACATATGAGAGGCAACCAATAGATGTGTTTCTCTCACATCGATGTTTCTCTCTGTGTCTCTCGCCCTCCCTTCTACTCTCTCTTAAAAGAAAAAAAAAAAAAAGCTTATGCTTTAGCCAAGGTCAAAGGCACATGCCCAGGTTGCAGGCTCGATCCCCAGTTGGGGGGCGTGCAGGAGGCAGCCAATCAATGATGCTCTCTCATCACTGAAGTTTCTATCTCTCTCTCCCTCTCCCTTCCTCTCTGAAATCAATAAAAATGTATTTCTTTTAAAAAGCTTAAAGGGAATGTTTAGTGAGAGACACACATTCCGGTGGCTCTGCCAGGCTGGCCGGCCCTGCCTTCGGCGGCTTGCAGAGGGAGCAGCTCAGTGTGCACACTACAGGACACTACCTGCCGAGATCCCGTCCTGATTGTCAAACCACATCCTATCCGGTTCCTCTTTCTGAGAATGGCCAGGCCAAAGGCTTCTTTTCTTTCTTTCTTTCTTTTTTTTTCTTTAAGAAAGAACGTAAAAAGAAAAAGATTTCTTTATTGATTTCTTAGAAAGAGAGGACCATTGATGAGAGAGGGAAATATCAATCGGCAGCTCCCGACAGGCCCCACTGGGGATGGAGCCGGAAGCCTGGACACGTTCCCTGACCAGGGATCCAACCCGCAACCCTTCCGTGCATGAGGCGACGCCCACCAACTGAGCCACACTGGCCAGGGCACGCTTCCTTTTTATTCAAATGCCGGGCTCCTCGCAGCCGGAGAACCCGTTACCACACTCCCGGGCTCCTGCGGGCGCGGGGAGTCAGGACCACTCCGGCCATTCGCCCCCGAGGCCACGGCCAGAGGGACGGACGGGGCCCGAGACGCAGGCCGCCTCAGTCCCTCTTCTACGTGGAAACGGAGCTTCCCACTGCGCTCACCTGTCGGGAATGCAGGGAAGCACTGATGGAAAAACCCACTGCTGCCCTGGCCTGGCGGCTCAGTGGGGGGGAGTGTCGAAAGGTTGCGGGTTCGATTCCCAGTCAGGGCACATACCTAGGTTGCAGGTTTGATCCCTGGTTGGGACCCATACAGTCCTTTTCTATGGGCTGACCCATGTTTCTCTCCCACATCAATGATTTTCTCTCTCTCACCGTAATTCTCTCCAAGATAAATAGAAAGCATAGCACTGGGTAAGAATTAAAAACAACAAAAACCTCATTCCTACCAGGAGCCTCGGGAAGGCGTGGGCGGCAGGTGACCAGACGCCGGACGAGGGCAGAGGAGGGGGACGGGCTCCCGCCTTGTGGGCCCAGGGCCCGGGGCCGCTGCCGACGAGCCCGGCTCTGCAGCCTGCAGGGGCACAGACACCAGCTGATGCAGGGCTTCCGAACGGCCCGAGAACACAGACTGGCAGGGCCACTGGCACACTGACAGCATCCGCTGTGCCCTCCGGCCCGGGGGGCCGCTCCTGGGCAAACAGCGGATGGAAACGCAAGCCTGTGGCATCGCTGGTCCTAACGCCCGGCCTGGGGACCGCCCAGTGCGCACCAGCCCTGGATGGAAATGAACTGTCCGCTCCCCCTGGAAGGGGAAGAGCGGCAAGAACGGGCTCTAGCCACACACGATACAAATGAACAGCCGAAACCGGTGTGGCTCAGTGGATAGAGCATCTGCCTACGGACTGAAGAGTCCCAGGTTCGATTCCTGTCAAGGGCGTGTAGTAGCGGGCACATCCCCGGTGGGGGGTGTGCAGGAGGCAGCTGATCGATGATTCTCTCTCATCGATGTTTCTAACTCTCTATCCCTCTCTCTTCCTCTCTGTAAAAAATCAATAAAATATATATTTTTAAAAAATGATCTGCACAAGCGTGGAGCTGGCTGAAGAGTGTGCGCTCAGGATCTCCCACAGAGAGCGGCGTGGGCAGCTCACCGCTGATGCAGAGGAGATGGCCTCACCCTGGGGGAGAGCAGTGACCTCAGGGGACAGGGAATGAGGACTCTGGGTGCTGGGAATTTGGGGGTTTCTTGATCTGAAAGAGGGGGACTTTTTAGACTCAACACATCCTCAGTCCAAGGGGTTCCAATGGGCTCACTGCACTCCTGGCCTGAGCCCCAGGCCAAGCCCATCGGAGCCCCAGATTCCACCACCACCCTCCCCCCCGACCCCACCCTGCCCTGCCCCTGGCATGGGGACTGGAGCCAGAATGGGACTCAAGCCCAGCCCATCACTGCACATCATCGTTACAGCGATTCCAGGATGTGCGTGGGAATGTCAGATCCGTGCGATGGGTTTTGACACCTGGATCTCTTTGGGGACTTCCCCCTGGGGAAGCAGAAAACACAGAATATGTACCTAATGCGCGGGTGACCTCTGCTGCCCTTAAGGGTCGGGGCCTGAGAAGAGGAAAAGCAGAGCTCAGGGCGGAGAGGCCACGGGGGGCCCAAGGACAGCCTCTGGTCTCCTGGATCCAGCCATGCCTGAAGCTGACTCTATCCCTGCACTTTCAGTTCTATCAGCCAAGGGTCCCAGTATCCATTCTGGTCCAGGGCACATGCCCGGGTTGCGGGCTCGATCCCCAGTAGGGGGCGTGCAGAAGGCAGTCAGTCAATGGTTCTCTCTCATCATCGATGTGTCTATCTCCCTCTCCCTTCTTCTCTGAAATCAATTTTTAAAATTTATATTTTTAAAAAGATGGGGGACAGGGAGTGAGGAGGTGGGATGACAGCAGGTTTGGGCTTGGGAGACTGGCTGGGGGTGGAAATTTCTCAGGATGGAGACATGTAAGGGAGAGCCACGTTTGGGGGCAACAGAACAGCCAGAGTCACATCGCAGACAGTGAGTCTGAGCTGCTGACTGAACACCCAGGGAAGACAGACAGAGGGTGGGGCCAGGCTGGCGCCAGGGGAGAAGGCGTTAGGGTCACGGGCTGTGACCTGGGGGCAGCAGTGACACACAGACGCGGAGCCCTGGGGGCAGGTGAGACAGAGACAGAGGGTCAGAGAGGGGTGGGACCACCCTCGAGGCACAAGGGACCCAGCAAAGATGAACCATGAGCAACTGATCCTCCCTCACTCTGAGCCGTCCAGACGTTCAGGCAGGCGTGTGTCTGTCCACCTCTGAACTGTCAGTAAAACATCCAAGGCAACTGGGCAGGGAGGAGCTCAGCTCCTTTCCGTCACCGTCCCCTTCTGGCCAGCACACGCACAGAAACGGCCACCCGGCTGGGGGGCTGCGGGGCTGCGTCCCAGGACCCTCCATCCCCGGCGAGCACTTCCTCTGAGAACGGGCGACTCCCCCCAAATATTCCCACGGAGGTCCCCTCCCCCGGCCAGCAGTTCCCACCGGACTGATTTCTAAGCGGGAGGGCAGGCCACGGGTGCGGGCGCCCCCTCCAGGCTGGGAACGGGGCTGCAGCCCGTCTGCTGGCCCCCGGGGCTGGCGGACCTGCTAAGAAATTCCTCTCATTCCTTCGGAAACTCCGGGACGGACCGGGCTCTGAGCCGGCATCTCCTGAGTCATCGCAAACGTGGCCGCCGCTCCGACCAGGAGACCCGGAGCCCCGGCCTCCGTGGACGGACAGCGCGGGCTGCTGGGTGCTGCCGCCAGCAGGCGCGGGCCGGGCCTCGGGGAAGAGAAATGTGCCCCTTTCCCTGAGCGACACCCCCTCCTCCCCAGCGCCCTCGCCATCGGGGCCTCGGGCAGTGCCCCTGGAGCGCTCATGTCCGGCTCGGGGCCCACAGGCCCCGTTAGCCTTGGTCCTTGGTCCCGGGTCACCAGCCCCTCTGTCCACAGCGTGAGACGCTCTTTGATCCCAAGACAGAACCTCTGCCCAGCGCCCGGCTTCAGAGCTGAAAGTGACACCCCGAGGCCCCAGGGGCCTCAGAAACTCCTAGAAGGTGGTTCTACACGTCGTCCAAGTGTCTCCGGCCGGGAGGACACAGACCAGCAGGGGCCGAGCTGCAGACCAGCAGGGGCCGAGCTGCTGCACTGTCCTGCCCGGAGGTGAGTCCGCACCTGGCCTCTTGGCCTGGGCTTACTTCCGGGTCCTTCTCAGCCTCAAACAGTCCTTCTAGCCCTCGCCGGTGTGGCTCAGTGGATAGAGCGCCGGCCTGCGCACCGAAGGGTCCCGGGTTCGATTCCGGTCAGTGGGCTTGATCCCCAGTGTGGGGTGAGCAGGAGGCAGCCGTTCAATGATTCTCTCTCATCACTGATGTTTCTCTCTCTCTCTCTCCTTCTCCCTTCCTCTCTGACATCAGTAAAAACATATATATTCTAAAAAGTGCTTCTAACCAAGCGCTCCGTCTCCGCAGAGAAGGGCACGGGCACTCTTCCCATCGCCCGGCTTCTGTGGGAGCCAGATGCCAGGGGGCACCTCAGACACGGAGCCCCCGCTTCCGGCGAAGTCCTGCATGTCCGCCGTAAAGGAGCTTCTAGAAGCCAGCCCCTGCCCTGGCCGAGGAGAGGCCCTCCTGGAGACCCCGGGGAAGGGGATGGGACAGGTCTCCCTCAGACCCAGGCCAGGTCCTGCTCGTTCGCTCATTCACTCATTCATTCGTTCACTCAGCAAACACTGCCTTGAGCCCCAGGGGATGGGAGGGGAGGGGCAGCGCCACCGGCTCCCACGGGGTGTTGAGTCTAACCGGGGAGACAAAACAGGGAGGGAAGGGGAGAGACGGGCTGATGTCCGAGAGCAAAGGGAGTCAAATGGAGTAAGAATGAGCTTGCAGCTGCAACCACTCTGGCTCAGTGGATAGAGCGTCGGTCTGCGCACTCAAGGGTCCCAGGTTCGATTCCGGTCAAGGGCATGAACCTTAGTTGTGGACACGTCCCCAGTAGGAGGTGTGCAGGAGGCAGCTGGTCGATGAGTTTCTAACTCTCTATTCCTCTCTGTAAAAAAAATCAACAAAATATATTTTAAAAAAAGAAAAGAGTTTGCAGGGAGGGTCTCCTCACGTGAGACCGTGTGGGAACTGAGGTTCAAATGAGGAGGAGGCCCCGGAAAAGCTCTGAGAAACCGGTTCCGGGCGGCAGGCGGGGGCCGTGCAGAGCCCTGAGGTCAGGGTCCTGGGTCAGAGGCCTGAAGGCGAGCTGACCCCTGACAGCGGGGAGAGGGGAGCCTGCGGGAAGTCACTGGTGTCCAGCAGGAGCCTGACACGGCCTGGCTCACACTTGCCACTGAAGACACGTTGGCTGCTGGGAGGCAGCGGGAGGAGGAGGAAGAATGGAGTGGGAAAGGCGTTCGGCCCCAAGGCCCCAGAGCAGGCCAGGCCAGCGGTCAGCATCAGTTCACAGAGCCAAACATCCACAGCACGACGGCTGAAATTTCTTTGAGAGCCAAATTTTTTAAACTTAAACTTCTTCTAACGCCACTTCTTCAACACAGACTCGCCCAGGCCGTGGTGTTTTGTGGAAGAGCCACACTCAAGGGGCCGAAGAGCCGCCTGTGGCTCACGAGCCAAGGTTTGACGACCACAGGGCCAGACGGACAGCGGGCTGGGCCTCCAGGCCATCGCACACCCATCCTCTGCCTCTGCGGAGGGGCAGGCACGCTCCTGTCCTTCAGAACCTTCTGGACAAAGAACTAACGCCGCAACCAGGAAGAAGAGGGACTGGTCCAGGCCCAACAGGCGGTCTCAGGACAGACCTGCCATTTTCCCAAAATACGAAACCTTTCACAGGACAGCAGTGTGCCCCTCCAGGAGGCCCCGGCTCCCGGCCTCCTCCCTGCCCGGTGGCCACGGTGGCCCCAGGACAGAACGAGGTCCCACGAAGCCCCGAAGCCGAGGGCCACAGCCAGAGGGCGGCGGGCACGGCGTCTGCTGCGAAGCTCACGGGGTGGTGTGCTGGGTGGGCACACGGCCCGAAGGGAAGGGGAGGGCCCTCCGGGAGCCGAGACTCCTGTCGCAGGAGGAGGGAGCGGAGGGCGGGGTGAGGATGAGGGAGACGAGCCGTTACCCACAGACACAGACGGCTGCCTGGGAGGAAGCTGAGGCCGCAGCCACCACGTTTCTCGTCTGCCCACTTCTGCCTCCCTGTTACTTTTTAAATTTTCTTCCTCCTTTTCCGTTTTAAACCTTATTTTATTGCTTTGGGAGGGGCTGATCTGGTTGTTCCGCTCAGTTACGCATTCATCGGTGGATTCGCTGGTAGATTCCTGGATGTGTCTTGACCGGGGATTGAACCAGCAACCTGGGCATGTGGGGGTGACGCTCTGACCATCGAAGGGCCAGGCTGGGCTTTGCTGTGTCTTCCTTTTTTAAATGTTCACCCGCCCCCATTTTAAATATATTTTATTGATTTTTTTATAGAGAGGAAGGGAGAGGGATAGAAAGCTAGAAACGTCGATGAGAAACATCTCCTGCGCACCACCCCCTCCTGGGGATATGCCCGCAACCCAGGTACAAGCCCTTGACCGGAATCAAACCCAGGACTCTTCAGTCTATGGACCGATGCTCTAACCAATGCCATAATGGGTGCCAGGGCGAGGCCATCATTTTCAACAGGACTGTAACTTTTTACTTAAATCTAAGAACAGTAACTTATCATTTGAATACTTAAAAAGGAAAAAGTCTCTCCAATAGGGGGAAGCAAGACAGACATCCAAAGAGAGAGGTGTGCGTCTGGGAATTCTGTTTTATATGAAAACAGTAAAAAAGGCTCCTGAGCCCTGCTGCTGTCAGAAAACGTGAACCGAGACCTGCAAGTCCTATCCCAACCGCCTCCCATCCCCCCCGGGGAGGGGCTGCACCCCGACACTGCACCCCCAAACCAGGAGGAAGGCCCTGGGCTCAGGCCTGGGAGTGCGGGGAATTCAGGAACTGCCCTAAGGAAGCAATTCGCACCACGGCACCCATTGTGGCATTGTTTGTAAAAGCGATAAGTGCAGAGCAATAGGGAAATGACTAAGTCCCGATCACACGCGAACTTGAAGGAGGGGGTGAGGTCACCAGGGCGCCCGAGCACGCTGCACTGCGAGCATTCCCGACACGGAATGACACGGAGCACACGCCCGCCCACCGTGCAGCACGCCGTGGGCCACGCAGTGCAGGGGCATCGGGACATGGAAACAGCTGTCCTGGGGGTGCACGTGGATGTCACAATAAGGTCTTTTCTTTTTTTTTTTCTTTTTTCTTTTTAAAAAAATATATTTTATTGATTTCTTACAGAGAGGAAGGGAGAAGGATAGAGAATTAGAAACATTGATGAGAGAGAATCATCGATCAGCTGTCTCCTGCACACCCCCTACTGGAGATGTGCCCGCAACCAAGGTACATGCCCTTGACCGGAATCGAACCCGGGACCTTTCAGTCCACAGCTGATGCTCTATCCACTGAGCCAAACCGGTTTCGGCTACAATAAGGACTTTTCAAAGTTAATATCCTTGAAAGTTAATGCAAGTGGATGATGGTTAAAATTAACACCAGCCCTGGCTGGGCGGCTCAGTGGGTTGGGGCAACAGCCCATAAACTAAAGGCTGTGGGCGAATTCCCGGTCAGGGCACATGCCTGGGCTGGGGGTTTGATTCCCATTCCGGCTCATACAGGAGGTGGTCGATCGATATTTCTCTCTCTCTCTCTCTCACCTCCCCCTCCTCCCTTTTCTGTCTCTAAAGATCAGTAATGGGCATATCCTTGGGTGAGGATTAAAAAAAAAAGAATTGCCTAAAACTAAAACACTTGCAGCAAAAATAATAAATTAATTAATAGCAGTCCCCTGACCTCCACAAGCAGACACACCATCCCAATCTCAGTGTTTCTTTGGATTTTCATCTCTCCATTTCCACACAGTAGGTCTGCGCTGATATTTCTGGGTTTTCAACTTTGAACTTCTTCCCTTAAGGTAAGTTTGTGCTTCCTGCAGGTACACACGCACACACCCTCGCCGTCTTCTGAATACAGTGATGGGATCGTTTCTCGTCAAACATCAGTGGTTACCATGTAAATACTGTTCAAAGCCAGGCCACTCAGAGTGCTATGATTTCATTTCCTTTCTTGTTCAACTTTTTGTTATTCCTGTAGTTGATAGTTGCCTCACTTTTCATTTTGTTTTCTGTGTACGGATATGTAGTCCGTACCTCTACCTCTACCCCCCGCCCCCAAACCCTCCAACAGAGCTGTAAACTCCTCAACATGCACAAACACGTCAGATAAGCCACCAGCTCCCTTTCTCTCAGAGCCACTCCTCCGGGCCCCCTGCGATCCTGCTGTGAGGGGGGCTGCTCGCTCCCAGCCCGGCCCCGCGGCTGAGGTCCGGGACCCCTCTGCCCCATCACAGGCCTTCCCTCCACCGCCCGGCCGCCACCAGCCAGGGGCCCGGGCTGGGAGCAGGAGCGGGAGAGGAGCCACCGGGAGGAGGTCCCGGGTCCGAGGGAGGTGAGGGGAAGGACGAGGGATTCGCACCTTGAAAACAAAGCCCACAGAAAGATGAGGCGACCATCAAGTCCGGGAAACACAAGCAGCTGGACGAGAAGAGGAATCTAAGGGCGGCCCCACAGAACGTCTGATGGCGAAAGGCCTCCGTGGCCGCTGAGCACCGGGGGTCGGTTTGCGCCAAGAACGTGACCTTGCAGCCCTCACCGCGGCGTGGACACAGCCCACCTGCACCCCCCTCCCGGGTCAGGATGGCATCAGGGCAGCTCCTCTGCGGAGCCCAGGCCACGGTCCTGGCCACGGGGGAGCTCAGGAGGGCCAGCTTTCAGGTCCCGGGTGGGATGGTGGGTAAGTGTCTCTCTTCTCACCCCTCCTGAGAGAGACTGCAGATAACGGCCGGGACCCCGAGAGCCCTTTGGCGGCGGAGCCCAGCGAGGACAAGGACCATTCACTGCACACTGTGCCCGTCCTCTTCCGCGGTTTCCTCTCTCATTCCGCGGGAGCGCCTCCTCCAGGATCTTCCTGGAGAGGCACTGTGGGGGGCGGAGGGGCGTGTCAGGTTTTTGAAAATTCATGCCTGAAAAGTGCCGTTATTCTGTTATTTCTCCTGGGATGACATTACAGAATTCGGGGCTGGGAACGAACTTGAACTGGACATTCGGGAGAGCGGCCCCGCCGTAGTCCAGTGCCGCTCTGTCCTCCGGCCGCTCTCTGCGGCCGCTCTGGTGCCCGTCAGCTTTTTGTAACTTTTCTCTATCTCCGGCGCCCTGGGAGTTCCTCATGGTGTCCTGGGCACATCTCAGTCTGTCCCGTTCGCTGCTTTTGTCTTCATTGTGCTGGGTACTTCTCAGAGACGCCTAAGGCGGGGACTCCTCCGGTTCCAGAATTTTCTCCTGTAGTTTCTTGGATAAAGTCCCCTCCTCCATTTCTCTCCTCTCTTTTTCTTGAGCTCCTGTGAGATGGATATTGGGCCTCCTGAGCTGATTCTAATTTTCTTATCTTTCGTAGAAATTTATTTTTCAATCTTCCAGCTCTATCCCATGGAAATTTTTACTACACCTATCATAGTTTCATATCCAATAGCTTATTCCTGTTTTATGAATGTTCCCTTTTTTAAGAATATATTTTGAATTTTTTTTACAAAGAGGAAGGGAGAGGGATAGAGAGTTAGAAACATCGATGAGAGAGAAACATCAATCAGCTGCTTCCTGCACACCCCCTACTGGGGACATGCCCGCAACCAAGGGACATGCCCTTGACCGGAATCGAACCTGGGACCTCTCAGTCCGCAGACTGACGCTCTATCCACTGAGCCAAACGGGTTTCGGCTAAATGGGTATTCTTATACATAAAAACATGGAGGGTTAAAAAATTACTCTTAAGAAGCATCTTCTGAAGCAAGCATCACGCTGTGCAGAAGACACTCGAACACGGCAGCACAGGCCCACACAAGCCCCGGGCTTCTCCTGTGCCCCAGGCCTGGGGTCCCAGGAAAGCACCCGAGACCTCCAGAGGGTGTGGGGGGGGAGGGTGCGAGGTGCAAGGAATTCTGGGCCAATCTCTTGGCCTGTGACACAGTGGCTATGTCTACCTGCTTTAGGGGTTAAAATCCTGCTAAACATTTTGATCTTTTAAGAGACCCACATGTAACAAAAAAAATTTGGAAAGTACCAATGGAGATCTAGAGAAAATGAGGGTTAGGGGGGGCCTCCTGGGATGATACCACGGCATAACCCACACGCTTTCCCTCCTGAAATGACTGTAGCTGTTCAAGCGTGTGGGCAAGGAGGAATGAGCTGTGAGCGCACCGGATACAGATGCACCCACTGAGCTCGCCAAGGGGGCTGCACCTATCCGCCCGGGAGCTCCCCACCAAACCCAGCTGCTCCCCGGCGCCGGAGCGGGTGCCCGGCCAAGGCCAGTCTCTGGCCTCAGTTTCTTCACTGCACCATGAAAGGACTGCATTCATCGTCCAGGCTGACGTCCTAGAAGCTCCGAGGAGCCTCCTATTACCGAGACAGTGACTGCCAACTCCCCGGAGAAACAGAATGTCCCCGGGAAGGACTCCTTGAGACGCGAGATACCGAGTTATCAGAATTCAGCCAGGTCCTTTGGAAGAATGTTTTACTTTTTCTCGCCTCCCGTAAGCCGGCCCAGTTCTACCAGGGCTGGGGCAAGTCAGATCCCAACTCCGGCAGCCGAATCGTGGGCTCCAGGGCTCCCCGGAGCTCCCGTCCCTCCCTGTCCCGGGCAGAGCATCCTGTCTTGGGGGGCTGGCTGAGATCTCGTTCGCTTCCCGCTACGGGCTCCCAACACAAATCCGGGTCCTTCTCGCTCAGCTCCGGTCCTACCGAATGGTTCTCCTTTGGCCCAGTGGCCAGGGAGGGCAGAGGGTCACTTTCCAATGCCAACTCATACACAAAATGACAGTGCTTCTCCCGGCATGCCGCTGGGCTCCTGCCCCAGCCTACCTCTCTGGACTGGTCCGGGGAAGACCAGCGGCGAAGGCCCCTCTGCCTGGCGGATCAGAGATGAGCTGGGACCAGCGAGCGTCATGCCGTCCTCGCTGGACTCTGAGAGCTCCTTATCTGCCTGGAAAAAGAAAAAAGGAAAAAATGTAAGCATCTCAGAAACCGCCCGTGCATTCTCCTGCAAAACTCGAGCGTCAACGCGACTGCTTCAGCCGTGCTCCCTGTCTGCAAACCAAGCACGTCCTGCTGGGTGGTCCCGCTCCGCCAGGGCCCTGCAGCCCAGCTGCCTTCGGTGGCACTGAGCAGACCACAGGAGCACAGCCCGGCCCCGAGCAGACAAACGTATACATCCAGATGACTCAGAGCGCTTTTTCGGGTCGTTTGCTGGTTTTGTTTGGCTTCTGAATGCAAAGTACCCGACCTGAGCCAAGCCTGGGTTGGCATTCCTTTGAGTCGCTGCAGGCAGCAGGTTCCTGAACACGAGGTCCCCATGCGAGACCCAAACTGCATCCTCAAAAAGGACCCAGGCCCGCTCCTGGAGACGGGGAGGGGGCCCACGCCTGGACATTATCTGCCCCCAGATAGGGAGGAAGGACCTGACCCCGGGCCCTGGGCACAGCCCCCTCCACAGAGGGAGCCTCCTGCTGGAGCCCCTGGGCATGGCGGGGAGCGAGGGGCCTGCACCGGCCTCCTTCCCCAGAGACGGAGGCGGAAGCCCAGCCTAGGACGCTGCTGGAAGACGCACCCCTTCGGAGAAGGCATTTCCCAAGGACAAGCTGAGACCCCGCGGCCAGCCTCCTGGAGGCAGACCCCCCCAGCCTGGGCGGTGGGGTGGGTGGTCCCTCACAGCGTCCAGGGGACGCGGCAAAGGCTTCCCAGGCGCCGTCACCCAGGAGGTCAGGCCAAGAGCCAAGGAAGAAATAACTTCCAGGGGTGATGGATGGAGTTCACAAGAGGACGGAAAAAAAAAAAAAAAAACCCAAAACACAAACACAGCTCAGTCCCAGGGACAGGAGACAGATGAGAGAAAGCACTTTCCCACCGGGGACGACGGAGCGGAAAGCAGGATGGAGCCGGAGGGCGGGCGAAGGCGAGGAGGGCTCCGTCCCCGGAATCCAGGTCAGGAAGTGCGGGCGGCGGACGGAACCCGCCGGAGGGCGGCCGGGGAGGCGGCCCTTCCCGGGAGAACGGCGGGTCCCGGGCGCCGGCGCCCCCGCCCGCCGGGCCCCGGGGCCCGGGTCCGCCGCCCTCGGGGGGCGGGGGGCCCCCCGGGTTCAAGGGCGAAGCCGCGGCCGCCCGGAGCGGCGGCGGGATGCTCAGCCCGGGCGGCGGGGGAGGGGAGCGCGGCGATCGCTGTCCTGACAGTAAACAGCCCGCCCCGCGCGGCGGAGGCCGGCCCGCTCCCCGGGGCGGCGGGCACCCCGACCCCCGCCCCCGCCCCCGGGCACAGAAGGGTGCGGAGGGGCCCGAGAGGAGCGCGGGAGCCCCCCGGCGGCCCGCCCGGCCTCCCGCCCCGCGCCCCGCGCCCCGGCCCCGCGCCCCGGCCCGGAGCCCCGCGGACAAAGCGGCGCCGGCGGGCGGGCGGGGGCGCCGGGACCCCAGCCGCGCAGGTGGGCGCCGTACCGGGTGTCGGGCCGGGGGCGGGGCCCGGTCTCCCTGGAGACGGTTGCCCAGGGGACGCGGCGGCCGGTCCCCGAGCGGCGGGTGAGCCTGAGCCTCCGGCGGCCGCGCGGAGCCCGCGGGGCCTGAGGGCAGGGCCGGGCGCGGGGCCGGGAGCGGGGCGGCGGCGGAGGGGCGCGGCCGGGGCGGGGCCGGGCGGCGGGCGGCGGGCGCGGCCGGGGCCGGGGCGGGGCCTCTGGGGCGGGGGCGGGGCCTCTGGGGAGGGGAGGGGCATATGGGGCGGGGCGTCCCGGCCGGGGGCGGGGCCAGAGCTGCAGCTGCGGGCACCGTCGCCAAATTCTCCCGCGCGAGCCGGGCGGAGCGCAGCGCAGGCGGGAGCCCGTTCCCAGCCCCGCTGCCTGCGCACCACCTGCGGGGCCGGGTCCCGGAGCCTCGGAGGCCGCGCCCGCCGCCCGCCGGGAACAGGGGTGCGAAGCGCCGCTGGCGGAGGGAGCGAGGGCGGGTCGCGCCACTTGGGCTTTCGCTCGGGGCTCCCGGGAACCCCAGGAACGCGGGGCCTGTCCCAGGTCCGGAGCCGGGTCCCCGAGCCGCCGGCCACCCCGGGCCCCGGGCTCCCCTCCAGGCGGGTTGGAGATGAGGGGTCCCGGCTTCCATGGCACCGCGCTGCTCCGCGCCCACGCGCTCGCCCCGGCGCTTCCCCCGGCGGCGGCCCTTCCCCGGCACCGCGCGGCCTGGGCATCGGCCCCTGGTTGTGGGTGAGAGCCGGGCTCCGAGCACCGGCACAGCGGACAGGCCCGCGCAGCCCCGCAGCCCCGGGGATGAGCTTCCCGCCGCGCGGAGGAGACGCGGAGGGGCGGAGGGGAGAAGAAGAGGTGGAGGGCGGAGGGGAGAAGGGGGGGTGGAGGGGCGGAGCGGCGAAGGGGGGACGGAGGGAGGTCAGAGCCCACGGCGGACCCACGGGCGGAGCGGACCCAGTGAAGGAGAGTGGCAGGAGGCCCGATGGCTCTGCGTCTCCGCCGCTGTCAGGGGTTCGGGGTGCGGGGCCCCCCAGGGCCCTCCATCCAGCCCTCCCCGGGCAAGGAGCAAAACGCAGCCGGCAGGAAGCCTGGGAGCAGAGGACCAGGTGGCTGGGTCCTGGGGGGTCCCGCGACCCTCTTTGACCTCTGCGCCCGCCCCCCCCCCCCCACACACACACAGTAAACTTGTCCGCCAGCGTCCCGGCACCCCAGGCGGCTCGAGGAGGAAAAAAATGAGGCGGGGGGGGGGGGCTGTCAGGGCGAGAGAAGGCCCCTCCCCTCCGTATCTCATCCCGGTAGCCAGACACTCACTCTGAAAAACACCCCTACACGCTCACACTCAGTCACAGAGGCCAGAGACACACACAGACCACGCTTTCACTAAGACACAGCCCCCACACACACACACACAATTCTGTAAACTGACACAATGTCAGACACCAGAACCACACATGCACACACCACACACACACACACCACACACATATACACACGCGCACACATACACACACACCACACACATATACACACACGCACACATACATACACACACACACACACGCACGCACGCACACTCACACTCATGGCGGGCGGGCTGTGCGCTTGGCTGACAATCCCTGGAGAAGGCAGGGCCTGGGCCACCGATGGGGACCGCCCAGCCAGACCCGGCTCCTATGGGATCCAACTGGGGCTCAGCGCAGCTCCCCCACCCACCGCCTCGGCCAGGGAGGGGAGGGAGGGTGCAGGAGACAGCCCGAAGGCGGCGGGCTGGGCCCTGACTCAGCGGGTGGAGGAATGCCCGGGCCCCACTGGGTGGGCCCTCAGGGTGAGGAATAAGCCACTGGAATTCACAGCTGCACGTAGGACAGGAGGAGAGAAGCTGCGAGTCCTGACAGCCGCCTGACTCCGCGAGGGGTGGTATCCCTACAGTCCCCCCCAGTCCTCCCCCCCAGGAGGCCAGGACAGCGGCCCGGAAGGGCTTCCCAGGGGCAGCGGCTTGTGGCTCCGCCCTCCCCATCCCAGCTGTGGGGCCTTCTTCCCTGGGACCCCAGCAGCCGTGGGAGCCAGTGGCCCGCCTGGCTGGAGGCTCAGATTGGGGGTCTCCGGTACTGGTTCCTCTGGAGCCCAGAGAACAATCCAAGATGCTTTGAAATGGCAAAAGCCACAGAAGTTCGTCCTGCCTGCATGACAGACACCCTGGGCCCGCACTGACAGGGGCCAGAGACGCAGCCCTCGGCGGTCTGGGAGAGAATGAAGTGAACGCATGCAGACACCGTCCCGCTGCCTGGCCCGCCTTACGCGTTGGCTCTCCCCGACGGGAAGCAGACGCAGAGAGAGGGACCGGCTCCCAGCACACAGCGAGTCAGGGCAGGGAGGGGAGAAAACCCCAAATCTGCCGACTCCTCACTGGGGCTCAGGTATATGCAGTCCTCTCTGATACAGATAACGATAGAATAAATTACAGTAGCCCCCCCCTTTATCCGCCGGGAACACGTTCCATGACTCCTATGGATGCCTGAAACCACAGAGTACCAAGCCCCATATTACTGGTTTTCTGCCATCCATACAAACTTACGATAACGTTTAATTTACAAATTAGGCACAGCTAGAGACTAACACCAATAACTAATAATAACAGGACAATTATAACAGTCTCCTGGGACACCGTGTAGGAATGTGGTCTCTCAAAATATCTTTTTTTTTATAATGTATTTTATTGATGTTTTTACACGGAGGAAGGGAGAGGGACAGAGAGTTAGAAACATCGATGAGAGAGAAACATCGAGCAGCTGCCTCCTGCACACTCCCCCCTGGGGATGTGCCCACAACCAAGGTACATGCCCTTGACCAGAATCGAACCTGGGACCCTTCGGTCCACAGGTCTCGCTCTATGCACTGAGCCAAACCGCTTTCGGCTGGACCCCCTTCTCCTCGAGGAGACGTGAGGAGACGATGCCCAGGTGATGAGACGAAGTGAGGTGAGTGAGAGCCCAGGCCGCCACGGAGCCGCTCCCCAGACTCGACAGCAAATGCGTGCTGATTCATGACAAGACTGTGCAAATAACTGGTTTTTTAAATTCTGTGGATTGCCGACACCGGTGTGGCTCAGTGGATAGAGTATCAGCCTGAGGACTGAAAGGTCCCGGGTTCGATTCCAGTCAAGGGCATGTTGCCTTGCTTGTGGGCACATCCCCAGCGGGAGGTGTGCAAGAGGCAGCTGATGGATGATTTTCTCTCATCGATGTTTCTAACTCTCTATCTCTCTTCCTTAGTCTCTGTAAAAAAAAAAAAAAAATCAATAAAATATATTTTAAAAAATAAAAAATAAATTCTGTGGCTTACACAGAAGCTCTGTCTGTTTCAGGAGAAATGTGGGTTCCACTAACACCGCATCCTCAAACAGGGCCCTCCGCTCCCTTCCCGCTCCCAGCGCCTCGCCTTTCACACAGGAAGCCAACCACAGGGGCAAATCCCGTTATCTGGGAGGAATGCTAACTATGTGAGACCCGCCCCCTCTTATCACGGCAGAGGCTGTGAGAGGGCCGGGAAGATTCACATGTAACACGGGATGGGAGTGACTCTGAGAACTTCATCCACGAAGAAATGAAACCAAACCAGCCAACAGCAAAACCCAGAACGTCAACCAGTTATCCTTTCGTTACAGCGGCGGATCCATTCGTGGATGGAGAAATGAGACCAAGCACAGAAATACCAAACCGCCAGCTGGGTTCCCTCCATCTCCTCTTCAGGCAGAACGGGCCTCGGTCGGCGCTGCCGCGTCCGCAGGGAAGATGCTCACAGGGAGGGGTGCTGTCCGGAACCCCACACCAGGGCCGGAGCGGGCGCCGCGGGCGCGGGGTGAGCCCTCCCCAGGTGGCTGGGGCCGCCTCTGCACCGCCTGAAGCTCGCACGCTGTTTATTTTGGGGACTTCCCGTTTCACACTTGCAGACGGAAGCGGACTGCGGGCCATCGGAACCTCGGGTCAGGTGGCCCGGCACCACTGTAGTCTCCCGGACACACAAGTTCCCTTTGCCTCTGTGAGAAAACCGGGGCGAGGAGAAAAGTTGCGTTCCCGCCCCTCTCCTTGCTGCTGCCAGGGGCGGTGTGGCTCAGTGGATAGAGTATCAGCTCCTCTCTAAGTCCCCGAGCACGAGGCAGGAGGCCAGGGCGCTGGCTGCGTCCCGGGAGTAAGAGGGACGTTTGTTCTCTCTGGGAACCACTCCCTCTCCGACTCCCGGCCCTGCAGGTACCTCACTCCGAGGACATGCCAGCTGCTCCCGGCTGCCCATCAGCGCCCCCACTGCCAACCTTCCTGGCCTAGATTGACTCCTCCTATTCAAACGTGACACTAGGCATTGCAGGGGGTCGGAGTGTGTCACCCCAGAATACCGCACGCCGGCATACGGCCGTTACTATAAATGTGCTTTTATTGGCTTTAGATAACAGGGAAGGGAGGGAGAGAGAAACGTGGATGGGAAAGAACCATGGATCGGCTGCCTCCCACACGCCCTGCTGGAGCCGGAACCTGACAGTTGGGCACGTGCCCTAACCCCGGATCCAGCTGGTCATCCTCGGTGCGAGGGACAATGCCCAGCCACGTCCCGCCGTGGGGCCAGCACGCTCTTCTGAATTGAAAGTAGCGACAGACAGCCAGTGCGAGGAGGACACTCTGAGCCTCCTCCTCGGTCCCCGGAAAGCAGGAGGGAGAAGTCCCACCAGAGACAGGAAAACGACGGCACACACACAAACGTCACTTCCGCCTTCCTACCTCCAGCCCCAACCCTTCAGCCTTACCAACCCTTCGCACACTTACTGTTTCTTGTCTGGAAAACACAAAAGCTTCTTTCTTATTCTGGTCTCATATCTCTGAGGGGCTCCCGAACTTTCGTGTGTAATTAAATTATTTTTTTCTCCTGTTAACCTTTTAAAAAAATATATATATTATTGATTTTTCACAGAGAGGAAGGGAGAGGGATAAGGAGTTAGAAACATCAATCAGCTGCCTCCTGCAAACCCCCCACTGGGGATGTGCCCGAAACCAAAGTACATGATGGCAATCGAACTCGGGACCCTTTAATCAGCAGGCTGATTATCTATCCACTGAGCCAAACCGGTCAGGGCTGATCTGTCTTTCTATTACAGGAGGGTCACAGCCAAGACCCTAAAAGGGCAGAGGGGAAGTTACTATTCCTCCCTTACAGAATTGTTAGGTGTGATCGGAAAAGATGCTGAGTGAGGGCAAAACTAGTGAAGGAAGAGAAAAATAAGATGAAACTAACAACAACAACAAAACACCAGTTACGTGTTTGTTTTCCATTCTATTCGGGAAACGGGGAGATTCTGCAAAATAGCCTCCTCCCAGGGAGAGGCGGTCTCCACGGTGATGCACACACGGCCCGATCTCTCACCCTCAGGGACCAGGATCAGGGAGCCCGCCGCCAGGCGCGTCTGGCCCGTTGTCCTGCCACCTGCACATTGTTCACTAATCTGTGAGCCTCACTCCCAGCTGACTCACAAAGAGGCTCCTCTGTACTAAAGATCAAAGTTAATTATGATCCAGAGCTTCCCGCCCCCCCCTTCTGTCTTTCACCAACTCCCCCAGCTTAGACCCAAAGTCGGGCTTAATCAAGGTTTCCGGAGCTTGTGACCTGGGAGGGAGCAGAGGAAAAGAAAGATGCTCCTGTTTGCAACCTCATTCTTTCAATCAAGCGTCCGTCAACCCGGGCAGCGTGGCTGCAGGCACTCTCCCGGGAGAGGCTGGGCAGAGCCCTGGAGCTACTGTTTGTTTATTGATTTTTTAAAAAAGTTTTTTAGAGAGAGAGAAGAAGGGAGAGGGAGGAGGAGAGGGAGGGAGGGAAGAAGAGAGAGAGAGAGAGAGAGAGAGAGAGAGAGGGGAAGGGAGAGGGGAGAAGAGGGGGGGAGGAGAAAGGAAGGGAGAGGGGCGGGGGGGGGGGGGAGGGAGGAAGGGAGAGGGAGAGCGGGAAACATGGCTGCAGAGGGAGCAGCCCCTGACATGTTTTGGCCCAAACTCCGTGGACAGCCGTCATTGTGCTGAACGCTCTGCATTTACTGTGGATGTTCTAAAACCTGGCGGCAAATTCTTAACCCTCCGCCGTGAGAGGTGCCACCATGTCCCTGCCCTAAAATCTGGTGGCCTCGTGACCTCTTTGAGAGAGAGAGAGAGAGAGAGGGAGAGAGAGAAAGAGAAAGAGAGAGAAGCAGAAATGACGCTGTGACTTGCCGTTAGGTCAGTTGAGGTTGGAGCCAGGGGTTGGAGCCAGGCTCTGCCCATCGGGAAAGAAGTGACCACTTGCTTGGGGACCCCTCCATGAAGCCCAGCCATGGGGAGCCGGGGTGCAGGCACTGAGGGGGACGTCCCAGCGGAGCCGACCTCTGAGCCATCCTCCCCACCCCCCGGGCAGCTGGGCTCGCAGGAAGCAATCTCTGGATGGTTCCAGCCGCCATCGGCAGCCCTCTGAGGCCTCCCAGGGACCCTGGGCGGCCGGAGCGGAGCCACGCTGTCCGCCAAGCCCTGTCCCGGCTCCTGGGCCCAGAACCCGTGGACCAATCACAGTGGCTGCTCCCCGCCTGAGATGGATGGGGCTGTGTCTGCAGCGATAAATCCCTGGGACTTTATCTCATTAAATCCTCAACACAGCCCCCGGGACAGTTATTCCTCCATCGCCCCGGGGCACTGAGGCAGGCCTTCCCCAGAGCTGCACGGGAAGGGCAGAGACAGGGTCGGGTCCGAGTTTACCCCAAAAAACTGCCTCTAACAACACAGCTTCGGGGCACGAGGCTTGGGTTTGATGCATGATTAATGCCCATTTCATCGGGACCCCATCCTGTCCCCTAGGGCGGTCCCGGGGAGGGGAGGGGTCTCCGGCCACTCCCGGGGAGAGCGTGGGAAGTGTCAAGTCCATTGGGATGGGGCCTGGGGCCTGTTGGAGTCAACACCCTTTTTTCTCTTTTCAAATATGTTTGTATTGATTTCAGAGAGGAAGGGAGAGGGAGAGAGAGAGAGAAACACCAATGCGAGAGAATCACTGATGGGCTGCCTCCCGCACGCCCCACCCAGGGGATTGAGCCCACAACCCGGGCAGGTGCCCTGACCAGGAACCAAACCGTGACCTCCTGGTTCACAGGCTGACGCTCAGCCACTGAGCCACACCGGCCAGGGCGAGTCAACATCCTTCCTGACAACACGAAGGAAAGGAGAGCCCCAAACTGGCTCACCCACCGGGTAGAAAAGCCAACAGAACCCACAGGAGCCTGGAAAAACCATCCGTAGAAGTTATTCTACCAGAAGTGGGTCAGTCTGGGGGAGCCACGTGCAAGGCTACATGTAGTTACATGCTACATGTAATCACACGCTAACTTCCCGGATTGCCGGGCGGGGGCGGGGAGAGCCAGAGAGGTCGCAGCGGAGCGGAGCCTCACCCCTGTATGAACGGTTCGGCCGGTGCCAGGTGCCCAGGGGCCGTTCTCCGTGCGGAATTACACCGTCACGTGCCCTCCCTCCCTGCACTCAAAGTCCTGAGCAGCCGCATCATCGCAGGGCTGGCCTGTGTGACTAAAACATGGCAGCGCAGCTGAAGCCGATTTGGCTCAGTGGATAGAGGTCGGCCTGCAGACTGAAGGGTCCCGGGTTCGATTCCGGTCAAGGGCATGTACCTGGGTTGTGGGAACATCCCCAATGGGAGGTGTGCAGGAGGCAGGTGGTCGATGTTTCTCTCTCATCCATGTTTCTGGCTTTCTATCCCTTTCCCTTCCTCTCTATAAAAATCAATTATATGGCAGCGGACGGCGGGTCACCTTCCACATGAGGTGAGGAAAGACACAGGGCCTCGATCCCGGACACTGACTCTCTCCATCCCTCTGCGGGAGCCACAGCCACGCTGTAAGGACACCCAGGCCGCCAGAAGGCCCACGTGTCAGGGGCTCAGGAGTCCGGCCAGCAGCAGAGGAGCCGCCGAGGCCGCAGGGAAGCCCGCTTCCCCGGCTGCTCCCGGCTCCCCGGCCCTCAGAGACGGCGGGGGGAGGCGTGTTTGTGGTGTGCGTCTGGGGGCAATTTGTTACACGGCAGCAGCTGACTCACCCACTGTGGCTGCTGTGCGGCCAGCACCTGCTCAGGCGGAGGGGAGCCGAGGCCCTGTCTGTTCTGGGGACTGATCAACAGCCAGCACAAACCCTCCACTGTGCTTGTCTGAGTCAGGCGTGTTCCTAAAGAAACACGCGGCCACGCGGCCAAGGCCAGCGCCCCGAGACCACATCCTGCAGGACTCCTCGGATGTGAGATGGCCAGCGCGGGCGCCTCCGGGGAGACAGAGCAGGGGCGGGGGCTGGGAGACAGCTCAGATCTGTGAGCGCACCGAACCCAAGGCATTGTGCACGCTGAGGGATGTTAGGGCATGTGGGTTCTGTTTCAGTGAAGCTGAGGGATGATAGAGCATGTGGATTCTGTTTCAGTGAAGCTGAGGGATGTTAGGGCATGTGAATTCTGTTTCGGTGAAGCTGAGGGATGTTAGGGCATGTGGATTCTGTTTCGGTGAAGCTGAGGGATGTTAGGGCATGTGGATTCTGTTTCGGTGAAGCTGAGGGATGTTAGGGCATGTGGATTCTGTTTCGGTGAAGCTATGATATGAAGTGAGGAGGAGGAGGGGCTTGGGCAAGGTCCCGGGGCCGGAGTGAGGAGGAGGGGTGGCAGCAGGGAGGCTGGCAGTCCACAGGGCTGGGGAAAGCTGTGGTGCTTCGCGTGGGCGGCCTCAGCCCTGACTGGTGTGGCTCAGTGGATAGAGCATCGGCCTGCGGACTGAAGGGTCCTGGGTTCGATTCCGGTCAAGGGCATGGACCTTGGTTGCGGGCACATCCCCAGTGGGGAGTGTGGAGGAGGCAGCTGATTGATGTTTCTCTCTCATTGATGTTTTTGACGCTCTATCCCTCCCCCTTCCTCCCTTCCTCAATATTGATTTTTTACAGAGAGGAAGGGAGAGGGATAGAGCGTCAGAAACATCGATGAGAGAGAAACATCGATTCAGCTGCCTCCTCCACACCCCCCACTGGGGATGTGCCCGCAACCAAGGTCCATGCCCTTGACCGGAATCGAACCCGGGACCTTTCAGTCCCCTGGCCGATGCTCTATCCACTGAGCCAAACCGGTTTCGGCTGTATATTTTTTTAAATAAAAAAAATAAAGTGGGGGTCTCCCAATACCTGGGGCACCGGGCACCGTGGTGTGGGGTGCTCAGCACCCGCCCAGTCGTTGGCCAAGGGCAGTTGGCATGCTAATCCCCCAGGAGGCCCTGCCCGGTCCCAGGCCGCCTGGAGCCCTCTCCGCGGGGCCCGGACGTGGCTCTGCCTCGCCATCCTCCTAGGTGGCTCCACTGCCCAGCCCTCACCCCGGCACTCACAGGGGGGCCCACCTGCCCAGGCCCAGGCCCTGCATGCAGAAGGGGGGCTACAAAACAGGCTGGCCCTGGCTGGGGCACTCAATGGTTAGAGCATTGGCCCATGCACCGATGGCCACGTGTTCAATTCCTGGTCGAACACATGTACCTGGGTTGCAGATTTGATCCCCACACGGGTCAGGCATGTGCGGGAGGCAACCAATTGACGTGTCTCTCTCACATCGATGTTTCTCTCTGTCTCTCTCTCTTTCTGTCTCTGTCCATGTGTCTGTCTGTGTGTGTGTGTGTGTGTGTGTGTGTCTCTCTCTCTCTGTCTTTCTTTCTACCTCCCTCCCTTCCTTCCACTCTCTCTAAAAATCAATGTAAAAGTATCCTCAGGTGAGGATTAGCAAAGAACAAACCAACCACAGCTGCAGCTGGCCTGGGCAGTGAGCCTCCTCCCGAGGCCGCCGCTGACGGCTGTAGGTCGGTGCTGAACGCCCCCATGGCCGTGGGACAGAGCAGGCTCACGGGGCTCGGGGCGAAGCTGCACGTGGTGCTGAGGAGGCGGTCCGGCCGGAAACAGAGCCCGCTTCAAAGCGGACTGGGAGCGAGGGAGGCGGGGGGCGGCGTGGCCTCTGGAGCCTCGGGGCTGGGCGGAATCTGTGTCCCTCTCCGGCCTCTGACGTGGGTTCTGAAGCCAGAATCTCAGTGCGGAGAAGCCAGGGTGGCCCGGCAGCCCCGCGTGCACCCTCAGTCCGGGGTGGATCAGGACCAGAGCACCACATGCAGGAACGTGCTCCCGTACAGAACGTTTCCCCGGGGGGGGGGGGGGGGGGGGGGAGGCGGTGATTTCCAGCAGCTTTTCAAAGGACTTGAACTTGGAGAAAGCTTCGGAGCCCCTCGGGGTGTGTGTGTGTGTGTGTGTGTGTGTGCAGGGGGGGATCCTAGGGTGGGTGGCTACATGGGATTGCAATACCAGCCTGGCAGGGAGTCCCCACCAACAACAGTCCCCAGACTCCGGAGGCAGCCACCAATTCAACTCCATTTTGGCAAAACCGACCCAGAGGTGACATCGTGTTCCCAGGTTAAGGTTCAGCCCTACAAGGCTCACCTACACACACCCACACTCACACTCACACACTCACACTCACACACTCACACTCACACACACTCACACACTCACAGTCACACACATACACACTCACACACTCACACACTCACACACACTCACACTCACACACTCACACACACCCACACTCACACACACCCACACTCACACACTCACACACACTCACACACTCACAGTCACACACATACACACTCACACACACACTCACACTCACACACTCACACACACACTCACACACTAACAGTCACACGGACACACTCACACACTCACTCACACACACACTCACACTCACACACACACACACACACTCACACACACACTCACACACACACACTCACACAGTCATACACACACATACTCACACACACACACACACACAGTCACACACACACTCACACATACACACACACACAGTCACACACACAGACACACACACACAGTCACACACACACTCACACACACACACTCACACACACACTCACACACACACTCACACTCACACACACACACTCACACACACTCACACACACACACTCACACACACTCTCACACACACACACTCACACACACACACACACACACACACACACGGTGGCAGTGGCGATGGTCCCCTCACAAGGGCCTTGGATGAGTGGGTCGCCCGGGACAAGGGCCTCCGCCTCATGAACCGGCGGGTCTCTGGGCCCGGCAGGCAGCCTGTCGCTGAGCACCCACAGGCCCAGCAGGATTCGGTGCCTCCCGCCCATTTCCCACCCACTCCTCCCAGCCAGCCCCTGGCAGCCTCTGCCCACACGGGGGAGCAGGGGCTCGGGAGGCCCCAATGCACAGCCAGTCTACCGGAGTGAACCCAGAGTGACCCCCGAGCGCCGCTCCAACCACTGCGCCACACTGCCTCTCCCCGGACCCTGCAGAGGAGCCAGGTTCGGGCCACTGGCCAAGAGGACACCCGAGTCCTGTTGCCCTGATTGTGTCACCCGCCGGCTCAAGGGCCCTCGGGTCGGTTTTCCCGTAAAAACGTCAAGCACTGGGCAAGGAGGCAACTGAGATTTCAGAGGCCAGACAGAGGGGGAGAGTGGCACCCCTGGGCGGACTGACTGCCCCCCCCACCCCCAGCCTCTCCCTGCAGAGGAGCGGAGCCCCGCCAGCCAACCACACCGGAGGCCAGGGGCAGGGGGAGAGGGAGGGTCCTGGGACAGAGGGGACGGAGGACGGAGCTGGGAGGCCCCTGCACAGCCACTGACACCCCTCCCGCCCGAGCCAGGCCCAGCCCGCCCCTGGGCCAGGGCGGCGCAGTGGTAGCAGCGGCTCTGCCACTGGCTGGCTGGTCACACCTGGGTGAGTCGCTAACCCTTTCCGTGCCCGTCTCCTCTCCCATAAAACGGGGTCCCGGTAACCCTCACCACATACTGTCTTTCCAACGCGCCCTGACAGTGCCCAGCTGCCCACCGCGGTGCTGTGACAGTGTCTGTCACGGTCATGGCTATTATTTACCAAAACAAAGCGCGTGAGGTGCATGCAGGTGTGAGCTGGCTGACAGCAAAGCTGACGGAGCCGCAGGAACGGGCACCGGCCCAACGCCACCTCCCTGCGGGGCCTGCACGCTCACGGTCAGAGCGAGGGGCCGTGCGGTTTATTTTTTAATATATCATATCTGTATTGATTTCAGAGGGGGCGGGAGAGAGAGAGGAGCATCCATGATGAAGGAGCATCATCAATCAGCTGCCTCTTGCACACCCCCTACTGGGGATTGAGCCGGAAACCCAGGCATGTGCCCTGACCGGGAATGGAACCGTGACCTCCTGGCTCCTAGGTCAATGCTCCACCACTGAGCCACACCGGCCAGGCTAGGACCGTTCCCTTTAGATGGGATTTCTGAGGCCACTGCCTCTGGCCCAGGTTCTATCGCTCCGACCTCTCCTCTGACCTCTAACTAGAAGAATCAGGGGGGGGATCCCCTCTCCCCCCGCCCCATTCCTCCTAAATCCCCCTGACTGTGACGGTGGCCTCGGCCACTCGGCTGTCAGGAGGCCGGGCCCCTGCGCTAACAGGGGGCGGCCATGCTGGTCCCCAAAGCGCCCCCCCTCGGCTGCTCGCCTGGGCGATGGCACGGCTGTAAGTGTGAGCGGGTGAGATGTGGGCGTGGAAAGAAAGCGCTGTTTCCACGAAAACAAAGCGGACGCGTTAGAAACTCAACGAGGACGTGTGGCCCCAACCAACTTCCTGTTGCCTTAGCCTGGGGAGGCGCGTGAGAGGCTGGGGGAGGACAGAAATTCGGAAGTGTCCATGGCCACGCGCCCGCGTGGGAACCACAGCCCGGCCTCTCTCGCAGGCCGGGCCTCCCCCCAGCCGACCAGGGGCCGAGGGACACGGCCACGTTTTCAGCTCAAATACGGTGTTTGGATGTGAGGTGGGGCGTTTTAACGTTCTCTGCCTGCACCGAAGTCTCAGCTCATGTGGTCGGGTCCTTCTCGCTAGGATTTCGCCCAATCCCATATCTTCCCAAGCCGTGGTTGGGGACCCTGAGCTGGAGTAGCGGAAGCCACCGATAAGACATAAACAGGCCGAAACCGGTTTGGCTCAATGGATAGAGCGTCGGCTTGGGGACTGAAGGGCCCCGGGTTCGATTCCAGTCAAGGGCATGTACCTTGGTTGTGGGCACATCCCCAGTAGGGGGTGTACAAGAGGCAGCTGATCGATGACTCTCTCTCATCGATGTTTCTAACTCTCTATCTCTCTCCCTTCCTCTCAGTACAAATTCAATAAAATATATTTTTTTAAAAAGACATAAACATCTCGCTCAGCATCTATCTGACACAGAAGTCCGGGGACAAAACAAACAGGGACCAGCATGCCAAAGCAATGCTGGTTACAAACAGAACTGGGAGCTTCAAAGCAAGGTCATGGCTGGGGTGGGCCGCTGCAGGCTAGGGCTGGGGCAGCGGGTGCAAAAGCTGGAGAAACACAGTCCATGAGGGTCAAGGTCACCCAACCACTTTCCCACAAGCCTGTTAGAGCGTCTGGGGTAGCTGCCTCCGAATAGGCCCCCCACCCCCACCCCGGGACCCTCCCATCTCGCTGCTGCAGCTCCCAGGTGACAGGGCCCAGCCAGGGTTCACGGCCATGGCCAAAGCCACTTGACACGCCTCCCTGGCCAGCTGCTCTGACCCGCCGGTCCCGGCCGGGTGAGCTAGTCCGGGGGCTGCTCCCGCACGCCCTGGGGAAGGAGGACGAAGGCCTGGAGAAGACCCCGCTGCCACAGCGCTCGGCGCCTGCCCCCACGCGCCTTCCCGCCTCGGAGGTTAGAACAGCCAAAACCACGAACACCAGGAGGGGAGCAGGCTGGTGACCGGGACAAAGCAGCTCCCATCCTCCCTGTAACCGGGAGCACCCCTGGCCTCGGCTCCGCCTTCCACACGCGTCACTCCTGGAGGGGCAAAGACGACGTGCATGGCCTGAGCCGGTTTGGCTCAGTGGATAGAGCGTCGGCCCGCAGACTAAAGGGTCCGGGTTCAATGCTGGCCAAGGGCGTGGACCCCCGCTGCAGGCTGGACCCCTGGCCCTGATCAGGGCTTGTGCGGGAGGCAACCAGTGGATGTGTCTTTCTCATACCCATGTTTTTCTCTCTGTGTCTCTCCCTCTTCCTTCACTCTCTCTAAAAATCAACGGGAAATACCTTTGGGCAAGGATTAAACACACACACACACACGATTAAACACACACACACACACACACACACACACGCACCGTGGAGGAGTCCATTTTACCTTGCAGTGCAAACCTCAGTGACTTAAGACAAAGATACCTGTTCACATCAAACTCAAACGCCAAGATCTGAACTTCCATCTGATTCTCTCTCTCTTTCTTTTAGTATATATTTTATTGATTTTTTACAGAGAGGAAGGGAGAGGGACAGAGAGCTAGAAACATCGATGGGAGAGAAACATCAACCAGCTGCCTCCTGCACACCCCCTACTGGGGGTGTACCCTCAACCAAGGTACATGCCCTTGCCTGGAACCAAACCCGGGACCCTTCAGTCCCCAGGCCGATGCTCTATCCACTGAGCCAAACCGGTTTCGGCTCCATCTGATTCTAAAGCTCTTGCTCTGGTGGACACCAGCATGGTGCTTCCTTTCTGTTCCTTCTCAAAACCGCGCCTTGCAGGGTGCCTCCTGCTGGACACCCGGAGCCACGCACGTCTGAGGAAACGACCGTCTGAGATCGGCTGCTGCGCCGGATTGAAAAACAGGCCTCACGGCTGGTTTCCAAATGACGGCCACGGGCCGGGCTATTCGAATCCTCACCGCACCCCGCAGCAGGGCCGAGGGCCCGGGGCCGGGAGCCCTCAGACAGGACGTGCGGCCCCGCTCCTTCCTCCACTGGCTCGGAACACAAGACGCCTTCTCAGAGGAGGTTTTCCCCCGGGGCGGGGGGAAGTGGGATTTTTGTGTGTTTTCCCCCCCGGCTTGACCCTGGTTTCATTTAAGACCCAGATCCTGGCTTTATTAGCTTCCTCCTCAGACACAGGCAGTGGCAAAGAAGAAATGGGGGCGTCAAGCAGGGGTAGAAACCGCCGTGGACCGGCCTCGCCTGAGCCTCCCAGAACCCGAGCGAGGGGAGCTCAGGGGCCCATGGCTCTCAGGAGCCGCAGAAGCCGGCTCTGTGGGCAGGAACCAGAGCTGGCGCCCAAACCCATGAACGCCTGCCTCAGTTTCCCAAACTGCACGAAGGAGGCTCTGGATGGCAACAGCGCGACAGTCACCCTGAGGAAGTCCTTGTGTCTCATTTCCACAAAACAGCGCCTGCAGGACCCGGGCGGGGGCAGGGCTGGAGAGACCGCCTGCCGGGCTCCTCCTGTCACTCAGGGAGGAGGCGGCCCGGGATGGGCTCACCGCCTGACTCGGAGTCTCGCACCCGCACCAGCCAGACAGCCTGGGCGGGGCAGCGGCAGCCCCTTCCAGGAACAGCACACCCCGTCGGGCCCTGCGCTTAACCTCCATCCTCACCCTGCGCTTAGCCTCCGTCCCCGTGGCTGCAGGGCGAAGCTCGGGGCGGGTGGAGGCTGGCTGGACTGGATGCTGTATTTCCAGGAGCAGTGAGCATCACCTAAGGGCTAGGGCGTGTCGTTACCTAGTCCATCTCATCTGGTTCTTAAGACAGCCTCCGGCTTAGGCCCAGCGGCTTCCGTTCAGAGGCGGACACTGGGGGCCAGAGCAGGAGAGGGTTCCACTCCAGGTAACACAGCTGGGAGGTGGGGGGCTATAGTTTGGACCCGAATCCAGCCGATTCCAGGGTTTAAGGGTTTAACAGCTGCAAACCCCATGCTACCCACACAGCGAGCAGCACAGTAGCAATCAAAGGAGGACATTTAAGATGATCGCCTCTTAGGCCGGTGAGTAAAACTTTTTTTCCGATATCATCCAGCGCCGGCACAGGGTCATGAAATTATTGGGTACCCCTGGGATAAACCGGTCCCATCTTTCCTGGAAAGCCATTTGGCTCTAAGAGCTTTAGCTATGTTCAGTGCCTTTGATGCCATCATTTTTGACTATGAAAAAAGCCACATGCCTGGAAGTGTCAATTACACTTTGACACTTTGAGAACGGGGTGTGTGTGTGTGTGTGTGTGTGTGTGTAAGCAAACACATGTCCCCCAATGGAAGATGCCTGAGGAAAGGCTGTCCTGCTGCAGGACACAAATCCTGCCATTAAAAGAGGTGGCTAGTTGCCCTAACCTGTTTGGCTCAGTGGATAGAGCGTCGGCCTGCGGACTGAAGGGTCCCAGGTTCGATTCCGGTCCAGGGCATGTACCTTGGTTGCGGGCACATCCCCAGTAGGGGGTGTGCAGGAGGCAGCTGATTGATTTTTCTCTCTCATCCATGTATCTGACTCTCTGTCCCTCTCCCTTCCTCTCTGTAAAAAATCAATAAACTATATATAAAAAAGAAACAAAAGAGGTGGTGAGTTATGAAGCAGCGTGGGAAGTGTTAGTGAGGTGATGTTGGGCCAAAACGCCAATTACACGACGGGACTGAGAAGTACAAACGGCCAGTTCCACTAGCGGTCCCGGGGTCAGGCACAGCGTGGGGACCACCGTCAGTAATCCGCCGTAACCCCGGGAACGCAGGTGGGTACCGCATTTCTCAGGGTGACCCCTTGGAAAGCTACCTAAGTGTCTACCGCTATACTGTACACCTGAGACGAATATAATATTACAGGTCAACGATGATTTGAAAATAAATGGAAAAAAGTCAAGCCACAAAAGCACACGCCGCCTGGCTTCTTGGAAAGTAAGACTGAGAATGACCCTGTGACCCAGCAGGTCCACTTCCAGGTGTGCTGGTGCATGCACAGAAGCCAGCGGGTGTGTGTCCGTCTGTGTCCACAGCAGCGTGGTTCACAGGAGCCAAAAAACAGACGCAGACCAAGTTCCCGTGGACATGGGGATGGACACACGGCATTGGCCCCTCCGTACGGGGGAGCATGACTTAGCCTGGAAAAGGAAGGGGCTCTGGCACACGCTACAACACGGATCAACCCTGAGCCCATCATGCTAAGTGACATAAATGAGTCACAAAAGGACAAGTACTGTGTGATCCCACTCCGATGGCGTGCCAGGCCAGTCAAAGTCACAGGAACAGAAGGCAGGACAGTGGGTGCCCGGGGCGGGGGCGGGGGGGCGGGCGGGGGGGGGGGGAGTGCTGAATGGGTGAAGACCAGACAGGCCTGGAGGTGGATGGAGGGACGGCTGCACACCAGTGCGGGTGTGCTAAATGCCAGGGGCTGTCTGCTCCGGAACGGGCACTCTGGCGATGGATATTTTATCACCAGTGAAACGTAGAATTTAAGGTAAAGAGGAGCACGCCTACTAGTTACACGTAAATTCCAAATTCATCAAAAAAGGAAAAGACGCCCACATCGGCCGTGGCTGCGGTGGTGGGTGGATCATAAGCAGTGACTTACAGCCTACACACCACCTACAGCTCCTCTTAGACATGGCGTGTTCGGCTGTGTGCCTGGCACCTCATACGTGGCAGCGTATGAAGCCGTAAAGCCCAGCAGACAGCAGGCACTGGTGCTCTGATGTCACGGCTGGGGACGCTGAGGCTCAGGTGGGGTAAGCACGCTGCCAAGGGGCACAGAGCAGACGCAGACGGAAAGCGGCTGGGATGGAAGCCCACCATGTCCCCCTCTGCAACCGCCTGCCCCGCAGTGACTTTTCAAAGTTCCGATCACTGGGCTGCGATCTTGATAAGGAAGCACTTCTTCCAGATTTCACACCAAAGCAAAAAACAAAAACAAAAACAGAAAACAGAAAGCAAAGCCCATCCCCGGGGGAGGGTGGCTAGGCAGGAGCGGGGCCCTGCCCCTCCAGAGAGCCACGGAGCACCCCACGTCCCCATCCTCCCCTCCTCCGAGCACCGAGGGTGGGGGCGAGGGTGGGGGCAGAGCTCCCATCCCCCCGGCACCTCCAACCCCATCCTGCAGCCGCCCCCCCCCCCCCCCCCGGAGGATTCGGACACAGCAGCACGCAGCCCTGTGCCTACTCCTGGCCCGCTCTGCAGGGGGCACGCTAAAACGGGAGGAGCCCGGAGGGAGGGAGCGGGGAGCCCCGGGCTGGGGGGCGCGCTGAGCCCAGAAGAGGCCGTCCTTGGGAGGGGGGGCGGGGACAGGAAGGGAGAGAAGCAGGAATAGGGACAGGGACAGGGACAGGGAAGGGGCAGTGTCGGGGTGAAGACTTCCCTGTGGGCTGTAGTGAGGGGAGGGCGATGGGGAGGATTGCTTTTCTGCCCGTGGGAGGAGCCGGGGAGAGAAGAGGGACCCGGAGCTGGGAGGCCGCTGGGGAGGGGAGCAGCAGGAGGAGCGGGAGAGCAGGGCCCCTGGGGACCCTGACATCCCTGCCCACGGTCCCCGGGACCCAGCACCCAGGCCGGAGGGAGTGCTGGTGCCTGGCAAACATGACTGTGCACAGCAGCTCCCAGAACACCAGACACACACACACACACTCACACACACCACACCACACCACACACACACACCACACACTCACACACACCACACCACACACACTCACACCACACACACTCACACACACACTCACACACACGCACACCCACACACACGCACATGCACACACATGCACACACTCACACACACCACTCACACACACCACACCACACACACCCGCACACACGCGCGCGCACACACACACACGCACATGCACACGCACCCACACACACACACACACACCACACACTCACACACACCACACCACACACACACCACACACATTCACACACACACTCACACACACACTCACACACACACTCACACACACACTCACACACACGCACGCGCACTCACACGCACATGCACACACCCCCACCCCCACCCCCACACCACACACACACTCACACACGCACATGCACACGCACCCACACACACGCACATGCACACACATGCACACACTCACACACACCACTCACACACACCACACCACACACACCCGCACACACACACCCGCACACACGCGCGCGCACACACACACACGCACATGCACACGCACCCACCCACACACACACACCACACACACTCACACACACCACACACACACCACACACACACATGCACGCACGCACATGCACATGCACATGCACACGCACACACACATGCACACACAGGCACACGCATGCACTCACACACACCACACGTGCACACGCGCACCACACACACGCACACGCACACACACCACACACGCGCACACACGCACGCACACACACGCACCCGGCCACGCAGGGGCGGGACGGCGGCTCGGACAGGCCCGTCCCTGCTCCGTCCCTGGGAATCCGCGGGAAAGGGCTCTGGGAGTGGGACGAAGTTCAGGGTCTGGGAAGAGTTCATCCCGGACTATCCGGGCGGGACCTGAACCCAAATACACACCCGTGTCCTTAACAAGAGACAGAGAGGAGGCGGGACACGGGCAGAGGCAGGGACCCTGGAGCCACAGAGGCCCGGGGCCAGACCTGCCCTCCGCTCCGGAGGGAGCAGGGCCTGCCGGCACCTGGGCTTTGAACTCCTGGCCTCCGGGGCTGAGAGAATGAGCCGCTGCTGTTTGAAGCCGCGGCATCCGCGCGGCCACGGAGGGCGCCCCGCCGCCCTCCAGGACAGACAGCCCGTGCCTCTGCCCTCTGGGGAGCCCTCCCCCCCCCCGCCACCCCCAATGCCCCCTCCTGTCTGTCTGAGCGGAAGGAAGGCACCCCCCCACGTGCGTGAAACAGGAGCGGGAGAAGCAGTGCTTTAGACCCGACACCAGGGCCCGCTCCCCTTGGCCTCGGAGGGCAGCACCCGTTTCCAGGAGAAGCCCGGCCTCCGGAGGGGGGACTGGGCGCGTCTGGGGTGGGGGCTGTCACACACAGGGAGCCGGTGCCCCAAGGGCCCTCCCGCCCGCCTCGGGCCTCGGGCCAGGCCTGTGTGGCCTGGGAGCGGCCGGGGCACCCCTGGGGGACAAGCCCCGGAGGCAGAGCTTATCTGCGGAGGCTCCCGGTTTTAATCGAGTTTTCCGTCTTGAAACTGGCAGCGTTACTGCCATGACTGCGGGGATTTCCACCGGCCACGCCGAAGACAATTCCGTTTCCACAGGACGGCCGGGAGGCCGGAGGCCGGGAGGCCGGGAGGCCGGGAGGGCGGGAGGCCAGGAGGCCAGGAGGCCAAGAGGCCAGGAGGCCAGGAGGCCAGGAGGCCAAGAGGCCGGGAGGCCAGGAGGCCAGGAGGCCAGGAGGCCAGGAGGCCAGGAGGGCGGGAGGAGCTGTGCGGCCTCCCTTTGAATGAGAGACTGTTTCTCCCTCCCGCCTCCCACCGCCCCGCTCCCTCCCCGAGGCCAGTCCCCAGGGTCCCCGGTGCTGGGACAGGGCGGGCGTCTGCCCGGACCTGTGTGTGCCTCCTGTGCGTGCCTCCTGTGCGTGCCTCGGGGCAGGGCTGCAGAGCCTGTCTAAGGAACTTTCCGGAAGGGAACAGTGGAAGGGCCCCAGCCCCACGCAGGCCGCAGGAGCAGCTGGCCCCGGAGGGAGGGAACTGCTCTCTAAACAAAACTGGTTTTGAAAAATCAGCGGCCAAAGGGGAATTGCTTCAGAAGTTGCACATTCACTTCTCCCTTGAACTGAGCAATTGAAGAAAAACAAGATGAAGCAGGAACTGGCACCTCGCTCCCCACGGGCACCCCCACCGGCTCCCGACACAGCAGCTGGGTGCGGACGCTGCCCGGGTCCGAGGCGGGTGCCAGGCAGATCGCGAGTCCCCTGAACCGCACCCCCCCGGGCCGGCCGGCCTGGCTCTCAGCACAGCCCAGCTCCCAGGGGCCGCAGTGAGCACCCGGGGGCCGCAGGGAGCACCCGGGGGCCGCAGGGAGCACCCCAAACCCAGGGCAGCGACAGACAGGAAGGCGCCCTGGCAGCCGCTTGGCAGCCGGCTTCCGGCGCCTGAGCGCGACCCGAGGCAGGACTGGGGCTGCCCACACGCAGCGTGTCCGGCTGGACGCGGGCATCGGCGTGCCCAGGAGCCCCCATCCCCCACCCCCACCCCACCCCCGCCTCCCATGGTCCCTGGAGAAGCTGTGGAAGCACCCAGTGGCCTCAGCCCGGTCTCCAGGCCGAAGCCCTGCATGGAGGCGGAGCCGGGGGGCTCATTCCTGCTCAGAGGGCAGAGGAGGGGTCTGCCCCCCTCCCTGAGCGCCGAGGGGGGTGCATTGAAAGCTCCGGCTCCGAAGGGACACCCCAG
Source organism: Pipistrellus hanaki (assembly GCF_964339955.1). NCBI lineage: Eukaryota > Metazoa > Chordata > Mammalia > Chiroptera > Vespertilionidae > Pipistrellus > Pipistrellus hanaki. Next base: position 196,069,970 of record NC_140504.1, read on the forward strand.
CCTCGCCATCCCCGCGCCCCAGCCCCACGCCCCCAGCCCCGCACCCCCAGCCCCGCACCGGAGCTGTCAGAGCCCCAGGTCTCCTCCGCGCCGCCGGGTGCAGGCTCGGCCTCCGACCGCGGGGTTCGGGCACCGCGTGGGGGCGGGTTGGCCCCCCCTGAGCCCGAGGTCTCCCCCGGGGCCTGGAGGCCCACCTCCCGCTCTCGGGGTGACTGAGCGCCCGCGTGGGGCGACCCACTCCGGCCCCGGGCACGCCCCCGGAGGCACGGCCAGTCCCGGTCCCCGCGGGCGGCGCCCCTCCACCGGGCCTGTCTGCGGGCGGGGGGGGGGGCCTCCTCCGGGGGCGCCTGGACCTGCTCCACCGCCGGACCCGCACCCGGGCCGCCCGGGGCCCCGCCCCCAGCAGCGCCCCAGCCCGTCCCCGGGGACACCCCCGGTCCCGCCGGGAGAAAGTCCACATAAAACAGGAAACCGCTTAAAACCAGCCTCACTCGGACGGTTACGGTGGGGGGGGGGGGGGGGGAGGAGGAGGAGGAGGAGGAAGAGGAGGAGGAGGAGGAGGAGGAGGAGGAGGAGGAGGAGGAGGAGGAGGAGGAGGAGGAGGAGGAAGGGTGCGGAAATGCAGAGCCGGGGGCGGTTTTGCCGCCGAAACCCGGGCCCCGCCGCAGAGCGGGGCGCCTCCCAGCGGCGCGAACACGCGGGGCCCCGCACCCCGGACCCTGCACCCCGCACCCCGCACCCCGGACCCTGCACCCCGCACCCCGCACCCCGGACCCTGCACCCCGCACCCCGCATCCCGCATCCTGGACCCCGCACCCCGCACCCCGCATCCTGGACCCCGCACCCCGGGCCCGGGGCTCCTCCAGCCCGGCCCCGCCGCGGGGTGCGGAGGGCGCGCAGGGCCAGGCGCCCGGAGGGGTGCGCGCCCCTCTGTCCGCGCCGCCGGTGGGCGCGCAGCCCGCACCCGCCGCGGCCCGGAGGCCCTCCGCCCGCCCCCCGCGCCCCGGGGCGCCCTGGGCTGAGCGCTCCGCGCCCCCCACCCGGAGGCTCCCACCCTGGGGCGCAGCCCGGACCGCCCCGGGCCGCCCCGGACCGCCCCGCCGGGACCCCAGGCTCCGCGCGGAGCGGACCCGGAGCCGTCTGCGCCCTCAGGCCAGTGCGCTCCGGGCGCCCGGCCCCGCTCAGCTCCGTCCCGGTCCCAGCGGCCCCGAGGGGCCCCTGCCGGGCGCTGGGGACCGGGTGCGCCCCCCGCCTCCCCGGGCCCTCACTCTCCCCGCGGCCGTGCCCTCCCGCCTCCGGTGCCCGCCCCCGGGGGGCCCTTACCTGCCGGGCAGCCAGCAGCGGCGCGGCCCGCGGGCCGGAGCGGGGCGCTGGGTGAGTGCGCTCAGGGAGGGAGGCGCGGAGGGGCGCCCCGCCCGCTGACAGCCGCACACCCCACTTCCCACTTTGTTTCCTTTTCTCTGCAACAGGAAAAACAACCGGCCTCCGCCGCCTCTGCCCCCGCCCGCCCCTTCCCCGGCCCGCCCCGCCCGCCCGACGGCTGCAGGGCATCGCCCAGGTGTCTGGAGCCGCTGGTCCTTCAAAACAAGCGCATATGCACACAAAGGACTGCCCCACCGGGCCCGGAGCCCACCGCCATCCCCCACCCCCACCCCTCACCCCCACCCCCACCCCCACCCTCCACCCTCCACCCTCACCCCCACCCCTCACCCCCACCCCCTCCACCCCCACCCCTCACCCCCACCCTCCACCCCCACCCCTCACCCCCACCCTCCACCCTCCACCCTCACCCCCACCCCTCACCCCCACCCCTCCACCCCCACCCCCCACCCCCACCCCTCACCCCCACCCCCCACCCCCACCCCTCACCCCCACCCTTCACCCTTCACCCTCCACCCCCACCCCTCACCCTTCACCCTCCACACACCTGGAGAACCTCAACAGCCCAGAGGGGAGCCTGGGTGAGGGGGTGAGGAAGGCCAGGCCAGGCCAGGAGCAGGTTACTGGTAAGAGCCCAGTCTACCCAGCCCAGCTCTGAGGGACAGTGGTGGGCTCCCAGGTTCCGGGGTGCAGAGGGAAGGGCTAGTCACCCCACAGATTATAGCGGTGGCTTCAGATCCCATAGGATATGGGGGAGGGGGAGGGGAGCGAGCCCATTGCTTAGTTTGTCAATGGAAGAAGGTCTCCTATGGAGAATGTTTAAGTTTATTTGAGCCAAACTGAACACAGACGCCAGGGAACAAGATCCCAAATCCCCCACAGAAACTTCAGGGAACCTGAGGACCACTCCATGGAGGTGCGAGAGAGCGAGACTCTTTAAAAATATATTTTATTGATTTTTCACAGAGAGGAAGGGTTAGGATAGAGAGCTAGAAACATCGATGAGAGAGAATCATCCACCAGCTGCCTCCTGCACACCCCCCACCTGGGACATGTCCGCAACCAATGCACATGCCCTTGGCCAGAATCGAACCTGGGACCCTTAAGTCCGCAGACGGACGCTCTATCCACTGAGCCAAACCGGTTTTGGCGAGAGTGAGACTTTTACCGTGTATTAACCTCGATGCACAGAACCAGCGGACCGGGTTTGCTTAAGACAGTGGTCAGCAAACTCACTGGTCAACAGAGCCAAAAATCAACAGCACAACGATTGACATTTCTTTGGAGAGCCACATTTTTTAAACCGAAACGTCTTCTAACGCCACGTCTTCCAAATGGACTCGCCCAGGCCGTGGTGTTTTGTGGAAGAGCCACACTCAAGGGGCCAAAGAGCCGCATGTGGCTGGCGGGCCGCAGTTTGCCGACCCCTGGCTTAAGACTTTCAGTGGAGAAGTCGCAGGCCTGGGTGGGGCTGCCCACCACCCCCCGCCCCGTTAGCTCACCTGGGAGGTTCCTTTCCGTGAAACCCTTTCTTCGTTCCCTTCGACAGACGGGGAAACTGAGGCTGGGAGAGAGGCTCTCCTACCCACACCTGCCCCCAGGCCCAGCGGGGGCCCAGCACCGGCTGCAGCCAGGGGAGGGGCAGAGGTGTTCGGCTTTCAGCCGGGAAAGCAGAGAGGGCTCGGGCCCGGTGAGGGGCTGATGAGGGGGTGGCTAACGGGTCCGGTTTCCTAAGACTCAGGCTTCGGGCTCCGTGCTCCCCGCCAGACGCCCGTGGGAGAGCAGGAGGGACCACGTCCCCCTGGGGAGGAATGCTGGGTCTGTCTCCAGGAGGGGTCCCCGACATCCTTCCCAGGGAACGTCCGAGGCCGGCAGCCTCACCCCGACCCCAGGCCCGGTCACTGGTCCCAGGATCCCCGCTCCGGGCGATCCTGCCAAAGGCCGGAAGAGAAAAGAACGTTTTCAGGGGAAATCTGATGGCAGGTAGGAATTCCCTGGGATTCCCGGACACCTGGCCTCGCCCTGCCTTCAGGAGGTTGCCGTTCAAACCCTCGTCCCTGGCTTCCAGCGATCTCTGTGAGAAACAGTTGGACGCAGAGGCGTCCGCTCCATCCAGAGCACCTCTCCAGGGAAGACCGAGCTGCCCACAGCCCTGCGGAGGGCGCTGTGGCACGCGACAGCTCAGCGAGGCAAAGCTGATCGCCCCCACTGTGCGGATGAGAACATCGAGGCTCGAGGCTCGGAAAGGTTGAATCACTCCAGATCCTGGCTCCTTTGAAAGTTTCACTTTCCTGGAAACCTGAGGCACTTTCTTTCTGAAACCACACGCTCAGGCTGGGGCCCAGGGAACTCAGGCTCACTGCAATGTCAAGTGCAGTCCTCACCGCCCCCCACGTTCCTGACAGACTTTCCTTCTGCCTGCCCCTACAGTTTCTGTTCTCACTTGATTAAAAAATATATATTTTGTATTGATTCTTTATAGAGAAGGGAGAGGGACAGAGAGCTAGAAACATCGATGAGGGAGAAACATCAACCAGCTGCCTCCTGCACACTCCCTACCGGGGATGTGCCTGCAACCAAGGTAAATGCCCTTGACCAGAATCGAACCTGGGACCCTTCAGTTCGCAGGCCGACGCTCTATCCACTGAGCCAAACCAGTTTTGGCCTCACTTGATTTAAAAAAAAAAAAAAAAAAAAAAAAAATTGATTTCAGAGAGGAAGGGAGAGGAAGAGAGAGAAATATCAATGATTAGAGAGAGGCATTGATCGGCTGCCTCCTGCATGACCACCATCGGAGATCAAGCCCACAACCTGGGCATGTGACCTTGACGGGAATAGAACCCGGGACCCTTCAGCCTGCAGGCCGACGCTCTAGCCACTGAGCACACCAGCCAGGGCCTTGCTTTCTCTTTAACTGTTGTCCTGTTGCTTTGGGGGAAGCCACTGCAGGTTCCCTGTGGATGGTAAGTGAGACGGGCCGGGTGTGGGGCAGCAGCACAGTGTGCCTCCTCAGAGCTGCCAGGCAGTTGCCGGCAGTCACCTGCATGAGCTCCTGGCTGGGGGCCTTGGGCCCATTTTCTGGAAGGAAAGGCGGAGGGCACAGGCTCAGATGGGCAGACAGCACTCTGCAGGCCACTCGGAGGAGCACGCACAGCCCTCCATTTCCTTCTTCCCCGCCCCCACCCCTGCAGGACTTCCCCCTCCCGGAGCCAGAGCCTCAAGCGTTTTGCAGATGCAGCAGCAGCTCTGCCTGCTTCCACTCTGAGCGGCTTCACCACCGACACCCACGCATGCCTGCAAGCAGGGTTACCGCAGGGCAGCCGGAGCCAAGCTGAGCACCCGGGTACAGGAGGGCACCTGCCTCCGTGCCCGGTCCTGGCAGGGAGCCCACGTGGCTGCAGGCAGAGCAAACATCATCCAGCGCTGACCCTTGTCACTTGGCCTTGGCCAGGAAAGGGTGGTGAAGCCCGGGTGAAGGGCTCCTTCCCCGGAGCCAAAGTGCCCGGCACTGACTTGGTGGCGCTGTGTGACCTCAGGCATGTGACTCAGCCTCTCTGTGCTTCCATTTCTTCGCCAGGAAAACAGGGGCCCTGGTGATGGCTTTCGACTTCGGGAATCGTTTCTGAGATTGAAGAGTCCCTGGCGCACAGTGAACCCCCAGAAAAATGTGAGTGATTGGGTGTTTTTTCTAGAACAGTCTTTGCGCTCTGCAGGCCTGGGTGTTTTCACTCCAGCACTTTTCACCAGCAGCAGCGGCAGTGACGTATCAGTGTGCTGAGAAGCCCTCCAGCGGGGCAGGGTTGTGAAATGGAGAATAGAAAGCATCGATTGCATTCTGTGGAGTAAGAGTGCTTCCCTCTCTGAGGCAATCAGCCAGGAGGTCAAGTGCATTTCCCTTTTTAGATCAGCTTTGAGAGAGAGAGAGAGCGCTGCTGTTCCACTTTATTATATTTGTGCATTCATTCATTCATTAGTTGGTTCTCCTGTGAGCCCCATGAGGCTGCAGCCTGAAGCTTTGGCGGATGGGGATGGTGCTCTAAGCAACTGAGCTACCTGGCCAGGGCTCAAATGCATTTCTTTGTCTGGTATTTTGTTTTGTTTTTAATCCTCACCTGAGGATATGTTTCCATTGAAATCAAAGAGACAGGAAGGCGGGGGGGGGGGGGGGGGGGGGGGGGGGGGGGGGGGAGAAACAAACATTGATTGGTTGCCTCCCAAATGCACCTAGACTGTGGAATCGAACCCACAACCCGGGCATGTGCCCTGACCGGGAATCGAACCTGCAACCTTTTGGTGCACAGGATGAGCCACCCGGCCATCTCTTACTGCAGGTCCCAGTCAGCCCCACTAGCGAACTGCTGCCCTGGCCAGCATAAGCGAGTGGCCATGAGGGGGGTGGGCAGTGAGAGGAAAAGGCTGCCTGAGGATACAAAGTCAGCGCTCAGCACACATCTAACCAGTGAGGTGTCCGCCTGAAACAATACAAAGTAACAGCGATTGCAAACTGCAATCGAAAAATAACTTAAACTTTAAAAAAGGGAAAGGTCAAAACTAGAAGGATAAAGTCCATCAAATAAAAAAGGGAAGAGATATTAGATGAGAGAGAGAGAGAGAGAGGAAGAAAAGGAAAGGAACAGCATCTGGCTTTTAAACAAACCCTCTCATGTTGCCCAGCCCAGGCTGGGGGTTGTGGAAAGCGGATGGTGGGGAGCCGTGGGGTCAGGAGGCTGACCCACCTCCACGCCCCTTACCCTGGGGGTGACCCCGGCCTGGCATCAAACACTGACTCCTTCCACCAGCTGCTGCTCCGGCTCTGCGGAGGGGACAGAGCCCCACCCTCCCTCCCGCAGCCATGCTCAGGTGGAAGAGAAACTATGAGATAGAAACAAGATACAGTGTCATGAGGGGTAAGTGCTGCAGAAGCATCAGGAGGGGGAGAGGGGAGAGGGAGTGGGGCCGGGGCCAGGGAGGACCCCTGGAATAATACAAGTGAGGGGAATGTACACTGCGATTGGAAAACTGCCCCAGACCACCACACAATCTCACCCAGATGGGGGCCCGTCTGAGGGCACAGTGGGGCCGTGAACTAGTTTCCAGTGGCCAAATCTAGGACCAACTGAGCAACCAAGGCAAGTACAAGGGGTAAATAAATGTGACTCCTCACTGACATCTATAGTAATAAAGCAGAATATGCTAATTAGACGGGATAGCCGAATGGCAGAACGACCTTCCGGACCGACGACCTTCTGGACAAAGCCAGTGCCGCCCGCCGCTGCAGCGGCCTCCAGTGAAGAAATAAGGCCGTGGCCACAGACAATGGGGTGGTGAGGGCCTGCGGGGAGGGGGGCGGGCAGGAGCGGGCTGGGAGAGGTTAATGGGGGGGAAAGGAGGCCCTATGTAATACTTTCAACAATAAAGATTAAAAGAAAAATACATCTTTAAAAAAAGAAATAATGGAATTTGCCTTAGCCGGTTTGGCTCCGTGGATAGAGCCATTGGCCTGTCTGGTCAAGGGCGCGTACCTCGGTTGCAGGCTCCTCCCCTGCCTGGGCCCTGGTCGGGGCGTGCAGGAAGCAACCAATTGATGTGTTTCTCTCATTGACATTTCTCTCTGTCTCTTCCCCTCCATTCCACTTTCTCCAAAAATCAATGGAAAAATACCCTTGGGAGATGATTAAAAAAAGAACAAAAGGAAAGATATCATGGAATATCCCGGCCAGTGTGGCTCAGTAGTTGAGCATCAACCTGTGACCAGAAAGTCACAGTTCCGTTCCCGCTCGGGGCACAGGCCCGGGTTTCCGGCTCCATCCCCAGTGGGGCCCGAGCAGCAGGCAGCTGATCCAGGATTTGCTCTCATTGACGCTTCTCACTCCCTCTCCTTCTCCTCTGAAGTCAATAAAAAATATATTTTAAAACATAATAAAATTTTAAAAATATTTTTAAAGAAAGAAATGATGGACTAGTCTATGTGTAAGAATTCCAAACCAGTGGCAGGTGCCTCGCCTGCCCTCGGGGAGAGAAGCGGTCAGGCCCACTCCGGTGCCCAGACCTCCCCCAGGACACGGGGGGGGGGGGGGGGGCAGCCCGGGACCGGTCCCATCCTCAGGACAGCGCGTGTCGCCGGCAGCACCCTCCGCCGCACAGGCTGAGCGTGACATGCTGGTTCTGTGGTCTTCCTTTCAAGAACCGTGGACACGAGTCTAGTCACGAGAGAACACCCACACCCACACCCACACCCAGAATGAGAGACCGCCTCAAAAACCCCGGCCAGTTCTCCTCCAAACTGTCGGGGTATCGCAGGCAGCGGAAGCCCGGAACGGTCACAGCACAGGGGAGCCCAAGGAGAGCAGACCATGGATGTCACGGGGGACTGGGGGGGGGGGGGCGGGGTAGGGAAGGGCTCCTGGAACAGGAAAGGGATGCTGGGTAAAAGCTGCGGTGGCCTGAATGAAGTATGGACCTCACTTAATAATAATGCATCAGCCGAAACCGGTTTGGCTCAGTGGATAGAGCGTCAGCCTGCGGACTGAAGGATCCCAGGTTCCGGTCCAGGGCATGTACCTTGGTTGTGGGCACATCCCCGGTGCGGGGTGTGCAGGAGGCAGCTGATTGATGAATCTCTCTCATTGATGTTTCTAACTCTCTATCCCTCTCTCTTCCTCTCTGTAAAAAAATCAATAAAATATATATTTTTTAAAAAGAATCTGTTCTCTCTTCAATAAATAAATAAATAATAAATAAACATCTCCCTAAATGATTTTTAAAAATAAAATAATAATAACGGGTGACAATGGCCAGCCATGCAGGAAGTGAGCAATGTGAGGATTAGGTGTGACGCCTTTGTGACGCCTCTGTCCATAAAAACGATTCTAAAATGACAAGTTTCTTTAAAGAAGCAAACTCAGAATCGTTGGGGTTTGGGGTGGGGAGGCAGGACCGGGCCAATCCCTGGGAGCCAGGAAGGATGTGCAGAAAGCAGGGCATCATGGGAAAGCCTGGAATACGGGGTCGGGGATGGGGATGGGGAGTGACACAGGCAGGGGATGGAGAGGTAGGAGAGAGAGTGAGGTGGCCAGGCCTTGGTCTCCGGCCCTGAGAGTCTGCCCTTGGGGCTTTGATATGGCTGGGAGTGGGGTGGGGGGTATATTTGAACCTTCTCCTCTGGGGACCCTGAGACCCAGCTCAATGGGGTGTGTTACTCCAGCTTCAGCCATGGGACTAAAAAGAGCCAGTGGACAGGTGGGGGTTCCTGAACCCCATTACCACTGTGGCCTTCCTCCGACAGGAGGCTGAGGGTCTACTGGACAAGCAATAGCAGTGAGTTGGCTCGTGAGCCGCACTGCGTCACCTCAGCGTTCGGGGGCCAGCTCTCTCCCCGGACCCCGGCTGTCCGGAGGAAGCCGCAGTCCATCGGCTGATGGAATATTGCCCGCCCGGGACAGAGGTGATTCCAGAGACTTGAGCGTCATGGGAAACAGCCCGCCCTGGCGGGTGAGGCTCGTGCGGACTGCTGGGCACACTGCGTGTGGCATGCGGCCGGGAGGGCGCAGTCGGAGGGACGCAGCGCGGTGAAAGCTGGGTGGGAGGAGGGTCACAGGGGTTTTTCTTCCCGTTTTCCTTTCTGCTCCCAGCCAACCGGAGCTCCAACAGGAAAGTGCCAGGAGGCGAGAGCACAGGGTCCGGGGCTGATGCCAGTCCCGCCCCCCAGCCCGGGCATCCCGGTGGCGACACCTGCCCCTTCCCCGGCTGTGGAAGCCTGCCTGCCGAGCCAGCGCGTCACCTGCCCCAGGCGAGCCAGCCAGCGATTTCCCTAGGAATCCGGAATCCGAAGCAGGACCCGGCCCGCATGGCTCAGTGGTTGAGCATCAACCTGTGCACCAGGAGGTCACAGTTTGATTCCCAGTCAGGCCACAGGCTCAATCCCCAGTGTGAGGCTCCCATGCAGGAGGCAGCTGATCGATGATTCTCTCCCGTCGTTGATGTTTCTATCTCTTTCTCCCTTCCTCTCTGAAAATCAAAATCAATAAAATCATTTTAAAGGAGGAGGAGGAGGAGAGAACGGTGTCTTTTCAGGTACCTGGGAGCTGTGAGGCGTGCATCCGTGACAGAGGCAGAGACTCTGGGTGCAGAGGGAGGAGAGAGAACCCTGCAGCAGAGCACGGCGAGGAAGAGGGCCACGGGGGAGAGATCTCGGGAGAGCCTCCGCTCCTGTCCTGGTGTCTCTGAGGTCCCCTGCATCCTTGCTCGGGGGGCGGGGGTTCTTATGAAAAGTCCCTCATAGGAGGCATCACTCATCGCCCTCTTACCCGGTGGCCGTGCCGCCTGCAGGGCCTGGAACTCCGAGGCTCGGAAATGCCCCTTCTCAGCCCCGCCTCCGCCTCCAGCGGCGTTCTCCGCGGGTCCGTGTCTGACTCAAACGTCCCTCTCCTCACAGGGACAGGCGAAGCCAGGGCCACCTCTTCGGAACTCCTCAGATCGGCACAGACGGTCTCCAGTGCAGGCCGCATCCTGAGGCTCCAGGTGGGCATGGGTTTTGCCAGCACAACCCCCCCACCCCCCCACCCCGGGGTTGATGCTATTTGAAACCAACAAATCCCAAGTAACACAGAAGTGGGTACAGGAGTGGGGTGTTGAAAGAGACAGTACTCAAACCATGCTGTGAGGCGGAGTTGGGGGCAACCAAGACTGGTTCCTGGGCCACTGGCAGCTCCCGCCACTGACAGCAGAGCAGCTCAGCTCTCTCAGTGCCCCCCGGGCCTCAGGACAGGCGCCCGAGGTGGGGCTTTAAGAAACGGGGAGCGAGATGGCCAGGGATGCGGGTGGCGTCCAGCAGCCTCACAAGGTGGGCGAGTCAGGCTTCCGTCCAGCTCTGCTCAAGGCCAGGACCAAGCAGGACGAGGTGGCGAGGTCCACTCTGATCGGGAAATCCCTTTTCCCCGTAGCCATGACCACGCCAGGGAGCCGCGCACCTGCTCTGCGGCAGCGGCACAGCCTCCGCCCGTGTGTGTGTGTGTGTGTGTGTGTGTGTGTGTGTGGCACCCAAAAGCCCGAGCTGAGCCATCGGAGGGGGCCTCTGCCCGCCCAAGGCCGAGTGGCTGAGGGCCGGAGGGCCACATCTTAGGAGGCCCCGGAGGAGGATCCTTCGGCCAAGTCCCAGCGGGAGCTCCTTCCTCCCCCCGCAGGGCGGGGGCTGCGGGAGAAAGTGCCCCTGGCAGGGCCAGGCTCAGGAGGAGGGTCCCACAGCCCGTACAGGGCTCATGGAATCGGTTATTGGGACGTGTCTCGACCTAAAAGAAAACGGACAGGCGACCCCCTGGGTTTCCTGGGGCTGAAACTCCGGGAACCCTAAAACCTGGAAACGGGATTGACGTGTCTCACCTCCAGCAATCCCTCGGCCCACACACGGCACCGCAGGGGAGCAGGGTGCCAGGGCGCTGCTCCCTCCTGGGAAAAGCTTCCGCCCCTTCCCAGCGAGGCGGGGGAGGGAGGGAACCAGCAAAGCACACACCGCCCTCCCCACTGCCCGCCCCCCCCCCCAACGGCTCTCTCCGGGCCTGGCCGCTCCTCCCGCCTGGAAGCCCTGTGCTCCGGAGGTGCCTCCCTCTCCGCAGACGGGGTGCCTGTGGCCGGAGGGGGGAGGAACACTCACTCTATCGCCTGGGGGGCCCCAAGGAGACGACTGAGTGGAGACCCCGCAGAAGCAGGGGAGTCCGCGGGCCAGAGCGGCTCTGGACGGAGCCCGGACACAAGAGCTCAGCAGCACATGTGGCAAAGGGAGAGGAATCGGTGGGTGAGTTGGTGGCATCAGGGTTTAAGCAGGAACAAGGGAACGGGGTGTCTGGACCCTGGGGGCCCTTGTGCCGCTGCCCCGGGAGCAGGGCCCTGCAGGGTGTGGCTGGCTGCCTGTCCCTGGCTCTGTGCTGGCCCCAGAGAGAGTTCACCGAGTCTGAGGGCGTGAGGCGAGAGAGAGTGAGTGAGTGAGTGGATGGATGGATGAGTGGATGAGTAGGGTAGTCAGGGCTGCACAGTGAGGCCCTGCCCAGGGAGGTCGGAGCTCCGCAGCTGAGGGAGAGGACAGTGGGGTCCTGGGCCCGGCCAGTGTGGGGACAGTGTCTCCACTACCTTCAGGGGTTGGGGGGGGCGGGGCTGCCACCCAGCAGTCTGGAGCCTCAGGTGTCCCCTTCCAGAGTTCCTCCCCCCTCACACAGCAGCTCTGAGCCTGCCTGGTCCACCCTTAGGTCCCAGCCCAGGTCTGCAAAATGCGTTTCCCTCTGCTCCTCCTGTGAGTCAGGCAGCCTCATCTCTAGCTCCCCATGTCCCCCCCAGTCTCCCCATGTCCCCACGGCCCCCCCATGTCCCCACGGCCCCCCATGTCCCCCACAACCTCCCCATGTCCCCCACGGCCTCCCAGCTTCCCCCATCAGCATCCAAGCTTCCCCCAGGCTCCCTCATCAGTATCCCCGCTGCCTTCCCCCTGCCTTCCCCCAGCCTCCCCCAGCCTTCACCCAGCCTCCCCCACTGCTTCCCCCCAGCCACCCTCCTGCCTTCCCCCTGCCTTCCCCCTGCCTTCCCCCAGCTTCCCCCAGCCTCCCCCAGCCTCCCCCAGCCTCCCCCAGCCTCTCCACCAGAGCATCTCCTGTCTGAGCTGGGGACCAGAGTCCAGAGCCTGTTGGCTGGTCTGACAGCCTCTCCAGGCCTCCTGACCCCCGGGCTCCTGACCCCCCGGCTCCTTCACACACACACACACACACACACACACACACACACATACACCCCAGCTCCGGGGGATGAAAGGCTCGGTGCAGAATTCGTTGGGGAGAAAAACAGGAAGTGGCCCTGAGCCGCCTCAGAGGCTGCCGGGCAGCGGTGCAGGCTTACGGGAAAGCGGCGAGGGGGCAGCCCCGGCCGCTGCGGGGAGCGGGGGCGGCCGGGGGAGTCCGGCTGGGACCCTCTGGCCAAGGGGCTGTATCTTTAGACCACACAGCACACCTGCACCCTCACTGTCTCTCTCCCGTTACTTCTCACAGCAGGCCTCAGGCTCGGACCCGACCCCATTGTACCGACGAGCACACAGGCACTGAGCCGAGGCCACACGGCCTTTCCCACGCTGGGTCCCGGCCCCGCGGGGCCTTCTCAGACGGGGATGCTATTTGTGTGTGCTTCTGTTCTGGGGTGAGGGCAGCGGTGAGGGGCGGGGGGGGGCAGCTCTGGCCCCGTGGTCTCCGCACGTCTGAGCGGGTGGAGAGGGGGCACTGGCAGCTCGGGGCCTGTCCCCTGAGGCTCCCGGGACGTGTGACCCCGAAGGGCCTCGCTGGGAGCCGGGCGGGAGGGCGCTGACCCCTCAGGACAAACAGGCTCTGATGGCCTCACCTGGCTGGTGGGCCAAAGGATAAGAACTCAGTGAGTCAGAACCCCTTTCCTGCTCCGGCCTGGAACCGGGGGAACCCCAATCCTGGAGCATTATGCCCGAGAAGCATCGCTGAATGAGACTCCAAGGAGGGGGGGACTCCAGGGGCCCCCTGAAGGCCACTCCCCGCCAGGCCCAAGCCTCACCTGGACCCTAGCGGCCCCACCCTCACCCTTGGCTCAATCCGCTCCCCGGGGACCCATCCCAGCATGCAATCCGGGGCCCTCTGTACCGCTCCGTACCCGGGGCTCCTGAGACCTGGGGCCTCCGTGGGGTGGGGGAGGGGTGGCACCCTATTGCCCAGGTTCCTCAGGCCTTGACCCGCCCTGTGCTCCAGCCCCCCTTCGCTGCCCGGGCCTGCCTCCTGACCATCACCCTTACCTCCAGTGACCTCTGGGCATCCCCCCACTTTCCAGAGGCTCCCCCCAATCCTGACCTTCCCTTCGAACAGCAGTGCTGTGCTGGCCTCCCCTCACCCGCCGCCCACCACCCGCCGCCACCCCGTCCTCCGACCACGACAGGGCACCTGGCCCAGCAGCCTCTGGGGACCTTCGGCCACAGCGAGGCCGCGGGGCCAGGCCTGAGGCCTCAGCGGTCCCTCCGCTGCGGTGGTGGCCGGTGCCCTCTGCTCCACGTGCTCAGGGGGCTGCTGGGCTGCAGAACCAGAAACAAATGGGGTCCCCTCCTCCCTCTGCCCTGCTTGGGTAGCGCCCCCCTCAGCGCTGAGCGGCACCAGGGGCCAGCAGGAGGCGGATGCAGAGAGAGGCCTGGCCTCCTTTCTTCTCTGGAGGTCTCGGCCTCTGGTCCCAGCCCCTGTCCTCTGAAAGCGGACTCTGAGAATGAGTAGATAAAAGGAAAGCGCTTAGAACAGGGCCTGGTCCTTAGTGCGGGCTCCATGCATGTGCATCACCATCTAATCCTCGGCTGTAATGCTCACAACAACCCCGTGAGGGCGGTAGTGAACTCCCGCCTCACAGGTGAGAAAACTGAAGCAGAGAAGCTCACAGCAGTAGTGGCTGAACAGGGACTTGAACCCAAGTCTGTTGGAAGCTTGTGTTCTGTCCTGGGCATGACTTTCAGTCTCCTGTCCACAGCGGGGACACATGCGCACGCACGCACGCACACACACACACATGCACACACTCACACACTCACACATGTGTACGCACACACGCACACACATGCACACATGCGCGCACGTGCACACCCTCTAACACACATGCACACACTCACACACATGCACACACTAACACACATGCACACACTCACACACGCACACACACTCACACATGCACACGCACACACACATGCACAAACACCGCTGCACTGGATGGGCTGGGAGGCGCACCCTGACAAGGAGGCGGAGCCCGAGGCGGGGGCGGGGGAACGGGGAGCCCACCTCCTCCCCAGCTCCCTCTCCCCCAGCCTCTGGGGCCTCCGGGTTGGGCTCCAGGTAGGCACGGGCGCCACCTGGTGGCGACGGCGGTAAACGCCACCCCTGTCCCAGCCGCGCCCCTGGGGGCTTCGCGCTCCCGGCCGCCCGGCCGGGCTAAGCGGTGCGGCGGTTTCGCCCAAATAGTGAGACCGGACCCGAACGGTCCTGCCCCCCGCCCGGCGGCGGCGGGAAAGGAGCGCGCGCCCTCGTGTTGCCGGGCTTGGGCGGCGGGTGTTGGGCAGGCATCGGAGCAGCTCCTTTTGCTGGAAAGATGCGGAATGCCCCCCCACTTCCCACGCCCTCCTCAGTTCCTGGCCCCCCACTTCCCACGCCCTCCTCAGTTCCTGGCCCCCCACTTCCCACGCCCTCCTCAGTTCCTGCGCCCCCCACTTCCCACGCCCTCCTCAGTTCCTGGCCCCCCACTTCCCATGCCCTCCTCAGTTCCTGGCCCCCCACTTCCCACGCCCTCCTCAGTTCCTGGCCCCCCACTTCCCACGCCCTCCTCAGTTCCTGGCCCCCCACTTCCCATGCCCTCCTCAGTTCCGGGGTCGCTCCCCCGCTGGGCGGCTCTTACTTCTCCCTCTTCCCCGGCTGCACCGCCCCTCCCCCCGGGCTTCGCTGCCACCCACCCCGCCCCGTGCCCGGCAGCCGCCACCGGCAGTCAGAGTCCCTCTGCCCAGCCCCCACTTCCTCCCGCCTCAGTGAAAGTCGTCCCGGTCCCCTGCGGCCGAAACGGACACGGCCTCACGGTTCACCGCCCTCCGCCGCCACCGCCGCCACCCCGCGCAGGTGCGCCAGCCTCAGGTCCGTGCCACCGCCAGAGGGCGGGGCTACTGCCTGTCACCGCCAGAGGGCGGGGCTACTGCCTGTCACCGCCAGAGGGCGGGGCTACTGTCTGTCGCCGCCGAGGGGCGGGGCTACGGCCTGTGCCACTGCCAGAGGGCCGGGCTACTGCCTGTCACCGCCGAGGGCGGGGCTACTGCCTGTCACCGCCGAGGGCGGGGCTACTGCCTGTCACAGCCGAGGGGCGGGGCTACGGTCTGTCACCCCCAAAGGGTCGGCACTGCGGTCTGTGCCACCGCCGAGGGGGCGGAGCTGCAGGGCTCACTCATTACTTCAACAGGTGCTGTCAGTGCCACCGGACACGGTCCTGTGCCTGGGACACAGCAGTGACCAAACCCTGCCTCCAGGATATTCTAGGGGGGGTGCGGGGAGGGTACGCAGTAAATATGTGTGTGTGGGAGGCGGGGGTTGTGTGGGGAGGGTACGCATGTGTGGGGGGGGAGGGTACGCAGTGTGTGTGAGTGTGTGTGTGTGAGGGAGGGCACGGAGTGTGTCTGAGTGTGTGTGGGGGGTCAGGTGATACAGAAATTAGCCAGAGGCACACGCGCCTCCACAGCACCTGCAGGACGTCCCGCGCTGCGGGGAGGAAGCAGCGTGGCCGCATCACCAGACCCCAGCGCCCTCCTCCCTTTGCCGGCCTCCGCACCCACATCTGCGGCTGCTGCCCTCACCCTTACGTTGCCTTCCTCTGGGCTACGGACCCCCCTCCTCACCCACCCAAGCTCTGAAGCCACTAGGCGCCCTCCTGGGTGGCTCCTCCTTACCTGGCAGGGGGTCCAGCACCCACCCCTGGCACCCAGGCGGCTGCCCGGAGCCTGTCCTCTTCATTAGGAAGGAAAGAGAAGGGGTGATGGGGAGGAGGAGAGAAAGCCGAACCTCAACTTGACATTTTGGTTTCAAGCCCTTCAGAAAGCTGACAGAGTTGTTGTGTGAGCGCCATAGGCCCTTAAGCCACCTTCAGATGGGGGAAATGGATGGACCTAGCAGAGGGACGGGGCCTGGAGGGGTGGGGTGTTGTCTGATGGGGTGGGCGGGGCTTGGAAGAGAGGGGCGGGTCCTGAAGGAGAGGGGCGGGTCCTGGAGGGGAGGGGCGTGGCCTGGAGGAGAGGGGAGAGGCCTGGAGGGGATGGGGCGGGACCTAAAGGGGAGGGGAGGGGCTTGGATAAGAGGGGCGGGGCCTGGATGGGGAAGGGGCGGGGCCTGGAGGCGAGGGGTGTTGTCAGGTGCTGGGAGAAGGGTCTGGTAGAGATTAACGTGACAACATATGGAGAGTTTTGTATTTCACCCCCCCTCCCCCCCCCGTTAATTAGGAAGCAAACTCACCAGCTGAGAGAGGGGGCGGAGGTGCTGAGGACGGGAGGCGGGAAGTGGAGGGTGACTGCTCCTCTAGGAGCCAGGAGCCACACTGCTCGGCACTGACTCCACCCTCCCTGTTTCCGGTGATGAAGCCAGGCCCAGGAGGACTAGATGGAGGGTCCGGCTTGTGGTGGGCAGTGGCCGAACTGGTGTTTACATCAGCTGTGCTGTCAGCCTCTGTGCGCTGGGGTGCGCCCCCCCTCCCCCCAATCACAGTCACTGTGGAAGGAGCAGCTGCTTCAGGGGTTCACACCAAGCACCGTTACCCCAGCCACAGCCCAAGAGGCAGAGCACAGGCCCTGTCCTTTCCGGAGGAAACGGGGTCTCAGGCGAGCGGGTCAGTAACTGACTTGTCCAGGCGGAGCCCCAGCCCGGCTCCACGTACGCAGGTTCTGCACTGGCAGCGAGCTCTTCTCTGCACAGCTTCTCGTGTGCTCTGGATATGTACATACATACACACACGTGTTAAAACTGTAAGTGCTGGTGGACATGTATACTGTACACAGGGCGCAGGAAATCCCGCTTTCACTCCTCCTTCCTGGCACCCAGGAGTGATTTTGCCAACAGTCGGGTTTGCGTTCCCGCGGGGCAGGACGGCTATGTAAGTGAGAGGCGCAGTAAAGAGGAAAACGTGGCTCCCTGTTCGAAAGCACTGAGCGTTTCAGGACAGCCCTGGCTGGGTGCGCAGCCGGTTGCAGCCCTGTCCTGATGTGCCACGGTTGGGGGTTCGATCCCTGGTCAGGGCACATACAGGAACCCACCAAAGACGCTTGAATGGGTGCGACAACAATCATTCTCTCTCTCTTCCTTCCTGTCTCAAAAATCATCAATAATTAAAAAAAAAAAGTTAAAACAACTGTCCCATTAGGCAGTGCTGTTTTAACAGTCAGGACACCCGATTCTGTGCGTTGCTTTTCAATAAGCTTTTTACTTCGGCACAGAATTAGATTTACAGAAACGGGCAGCGTTCCTGTGGGCGCATCTGGTTCTCCCTTTGCCACCCGCTCCCATTATTATGGTATCTGTCACAACGAGGGAACTGGTATTACTATTTAAAAATATATATATTTTATTGATTTTCCAGAGAGGAAAGGAGACGGATAGAGAGCTAGAAACGTCGATGAGAGAGAAACATCGACCAGCTGCCTCCTGCACACTCCCTACCGGGGATGTGCCCGCAACCAATGTACATGCCCTTGACTGGAATCGAACCTGGGACCTTTCAGTCCGCAGGCCGACGCTCTATCCACTGAGCCAAACCGGTTTTGGCATGGTATTACTATTAATAAAACTCTACAAGAAGCTCTTGCTTTTACATAGGATAATATTTAGGAAATCCATGCTAATTGCATACAGGCTAACATGTTTGTGTGTGGTGGGGGAAGTGCAGTAAGATGTGTGGGAAGGCAGCTGGAGGCTGCGTACCGGCCACTCAGCACGGAAGCGAAGGGAGGGATGTGCTAACTTGGTCTCTTCCTCTCCCGCGGGCTGGCCGGGCCAGGGGTCGCTCGGGGACAGGGACACAGGCCCTTCTGTGAGGCCCTCAGGGGATCAGTGTACAGCTGGGCGGGTGCGAGTGAAGGGGCCAAATGACATTGACATAAGGAAGCCAACTCCCCCCTTTACTGTTTATAAGGTCACAATAGAGAACCCTGGTCCCCGCCCAATCAAGTTCATGATAAGCTTAGTCTCTGAATAAAAAAACAGAAACCAACCAAATCTCCAGACAAAATCCCAGCCTAGCAGACATCTCCGCAGCTGCTGCGGGGAAGGCCCAAGGCCATAGGGCTCCGCCCTGGGATGGCTGCTCTGTGTGTCTGCCTTAAAATCAACCTCAGGAAACCACCGCCTTAGCTCCTCCTGCGACAGCTCCACAGCAGCAGCTCCAGGGGGCGTCATGGCAATGAGACCTGCAGGCTGGGGCCTCAGCCTGGCGCTGTGCTCATGTGCAACTGAGATGACATTTTGGAATACCACTGGAATTAGAAGAGTTAGATTCACCTCCAGGGGTCCTCAAACTTTTTTAAGTGGGGGCCAGATCATGGTCCCTCAGAGAGCTGGAGGGCCGGACTATATGAACTACTAATTCCTACTGTAACACCTCGGCTGCGCTCACTGCCCAAAAAACCTGGCGGGCCAGATCAGACTCCTCTGCAGGCCGCATGTGGCCCGCCGGCCGCAGTTTGAAGACCCCTGACCTAGACAAATGTGTGTATAAGGCGCCAGGCCCTGGTCCGGAGGCTCAGCTGGTTGGAGCGTCGTCCAGTGCACCAGAGGTTGTGGTTCAGTTCCTGGTCAGGGCACATGCCCAGGTTTTGGGTTTGATCCCCAGTTGGGGCCGTATGGGAGGCAACTGATAGAGGTTTCTCATGCCAGTTTCTCTCTCCCCCTTCTCTCTAAAAATCAGCAAAAACAAAGCCTTGGGTGAGAATTAAAAAAATTTTTTTAAAGGCACCAAGTGGCCCAGCAACATCAGGCTCTGGCCACGGTGCCCCGGGCTGAGGAACTTACGCATTAATTCCCACTCAGGATGCTGAGCACCAGCGGGAACTCAGTGACGGAGGCGCCGCCACAGGAAAAGCTGCTACACTTGGAGATCTCCACTCACCATCGTTCTGGTTCTCCCAAAATGGACCGACAACCAGGAAATGGTTCCCACCTTCAGCTTCGAGGGGCACAGCGGAGGGACCCGATAAATCCTCACCGCACCCTCAGCCTGAGCCTTTGGCTGCTTCCCGCTCGGGGCCAGAGCCCCAGTGCTTCTGCCCTGGGGCCGCTCTCTGACCCAAAGTGCTTTTCCGGGATGAAGAGCAGCTCTGACAACCGGAGGCTCCCCTAGGCCTCAGGGCTTGTCTTCCCTCCGAGCCCTTAGCCTTATGAACAGTCCTTACTTGGCTCGGCTGCAGCCTCACCCTGGTTCCGTCCAGGTGCAGAGTAAGGAGTCATCTCTGCACCCTGGTTCCCTCACACAGTGCAGGGCCAGGAGCCCTGGACCAGGGGACTTTGCAGGCACTGGAAGAGAGGGCTTCCAAGAGGCGGGCTTCCTGTGGCCCCAGGGGACGTCACAAGGACCCCTGTGGCCAGTGAACTCAGGTGTGTGGAGCCCCCTGCAGGCAGCTTGGCCCTGCCCTATACCATCTAACTCAAGGTCAGGTTTAGAGCCATCTACCCACCAGCCCCCTGCCTCTGGGTGCTGGGCCGGGAGTCACATTTACGGGCGCTCCTGCATGGTGGTGTGGCTTCTTGATCCCACCTGGGCCCAGTGCTTGTTAACCCACAGCCAGTAAGAAGGCAGGCCCAGGCTCACCCCCAAGAGGCTGCCCTCACCCACCAGGGGTTGCAGGCTCAGTGACAACTGGCTCATGACCTCCAAGGGCCTCCCCCGTGCCCACCCTGTGCCTGCTGCTTGGGCCAGCTGCCTTCAGCCCAGCCAGGAGGCCTGGGCTCTGCCCCGAGGGGCTGGTGCGGAGCCCAGCAGCTGACCCCCGGCCATGCGAGTGGGCTCAGGAGAAAACCAGGCCTCTGACCACCCTGCAGGCCTGGGGCCAGGCCTTTCCGACAGCAGAGCACGTCCTGCCTCGCTCATGCTGTGCGACACCTGCCTTCTCTGCTGGCGCTGGTCTCCTGTTCAAATCCCTAAGCTTTTCTGGGGACACTGCCAATCACCCTATGAGCCGGGGGCCCCCGGAGCTCCGTGCTGAACAAATACACCACTTCCACCTCAGCCGGGCTCGGCCCACCCTGTGGGGTCCTCAGGGGCTGGGCTGCAGAATAAGGACAAGTGCAGTTCAAAGGCTGGTGTCTTCTCAAGTTTTTTGCTTTTGTAAAGACAAGGCTGCGTTTTTTGTTTGAACGAAAACATTCGGTAAGCCCCTCTCTGCCAGCCTCTCCTGGTCTCGGTGAGGAGCTGGGACCCTGGGCCTGGGAAGGGCCAGGCCTGGGGATGGGGGGGAGGGGGGGCTTCGTGGGGGGTTCCTCAGAGCCGGAGAGGAAGTGCATTTGAGAATGGAGTTTGGCTTTATTCGGCAGAAAATAAAATTAAAAAGTTGACACATGCCCACTGTACAAATGGAGGCCGAGACACCCACTGGAACCATCTCGGCAGCCGGACTCGGGTCCTGGTGTGGCCCTCAGGTCCTGACCCCCGTGTTCTGGGGAGGGGTCAGGGCAGGAGACCGTAGCTCTCAGGACGTGAGTGGGGGAAGGAGGAAGAGGGAAGTCAGAGCAATCTCCTCCTCCACGTGGTAAAAAACAAGTACTAAAAAAAGCACCCAAAGCTTAAAAAAACTACCCTCCCTGGCTGGGAGGACGGGGGCATCCTGCTTCCCAGCAAAACGCCTCACCTGGCAGAATGAGTAGAAAAATAAAATTAAACTTTATCCCTGAATGGTGGAGCGAAGGCCCCTCCTCCTGCCTCAGAATCCACCCCGGCAGCCACTCCCTCCCCCGCAGCACGGAGGCCGGCACGTCACACGCACGTACATGTGCAGTCACATACACACATGCCGCCCACCCTCTGTCCGAGGCCCAGGCAGCAGGGACTGGGGTCTGACAGCTGCGGCGTCTGGAGGGTCCCCGTGCCATCCCGAGGCCGCCCCGCGTCAGGGGGGCAGGACCGGCTCCGGGGTGAGGGGCGAGCGTGCAGTAGCGCGGAAGGGCGGTGGCGAGGACGGAGGGAACGGGGTGGGGACAAAGCCCGCCAAGGTGGCCGAGGACTGGAGTCACACCGGCCCGTGGTGCCAGCGGAGCCAAAGGGAGGACGGGGGTCTCGGCAGCGGGAAGGAGCCAGGGCCATGGCGGGGGGTGGTCTCATCTGCCACCTGCAGGCTGCCCTGGGCAGTCCCGTGGCACAGCCAGCGAAGGGTCAGCAAGGCCCTGCGGGCAGCTCGGGAGGGGCCCTGGGTAGTGTTCTCAGGGCACAGGGCGACTGCCCGAGAGGCCACCAGAGGTACAACGGGGCACTGGGCAGAAGGGAGTTGTGAGCAGGATGCTTACACGCGTCCTGCAGGCCCAGCTGAGAGGAGAGCCAGAGGGCAGGCCTGGCCGGGGTAGGAGGAAGGGTGAGGTGGGCAGAGGATGCTCTTCCTCAAGGGGCCGGTGGAGGACGGGACACAGGGAGCCTGAGGCCGGCGGGACGGGCACACGGGACTGAGATGTGGCCGTGGCCCGTGTGCGGGGTCCGGGCAGGGCTCGGCTGCAGGCGCAGTGGTGGAGGCCCCACGGGCAGGGCCGCTCAGCGCAGCCCCCGGGGACCCCTGGCTCCGTGGCAGCACCAAACACAACTGATGTCAGCAAGATGGAGGGCGGCGTGCGGCGCACAGGCCTCAGCCCGCGTTCCACGCCGCTCAGTGAGAAGGGTCCGAGGACTCGGTCCGGGGCGGCCCTGAGGGCGGCGGCAGTGGTGGCAGCAGCACCTGGATCTGGGCGCTCCGGTGCCGGGAGCCGAGGCCCTCGGTCAGCGCAGGCTCTGGTACAGGTAGGCCGAGGTGAAGAGGGCGTTGGCCGTCAGGCTCACGGCCAGGAGGCCCTGGACCAGGGAGGGGATGAACCGACCTTGGAGAGAGCAGAGACCCAGTCAGAGGCACGGCGGTCAGAGGACCTGGGGTGTGTGTGTGTGTGTGTGTGTGTGTGGGTGTCTGTGCCCCTGGCTCACCACAGGTCACTCCCTCTGCCCCCGGAAAGACACTGCAGCCTGGGTCACGGTCACGTCCCGCCCTCAGGCTCCTCCGTTCCTGAGCCCGGCCTCCAGGAGGCCCTGGCTGGGCCCTGTGCTTGCCCCGTGGCGATGGGCAGTGGCCTGGCTTCACTGACAGGAAACAGGCTCTAGGGGACTAGCACCCCGGGCCTCCACGGTCAGCAGGCGGCCCCTGTGCCCTGGCAGGAGCTCGACGCTGCCATGTGGGGGCAGCACCCCATCTTTCCAGAAAGCCTGCGTGTCCATCTTCACCACACACGTGCCCCTGCTCCCCGGGCAGTGCCAGGTGCTGACGGGATTTATCTCACAGCTGCCCTGGGCCCACAGGCGGAGGAGGCAGGACTTGAACTCAGGCAACTGATGGCCGGCTCAGGCCAGCACAGACCACACGGGCAATGGAGCACGTGAATGTGGCTGGTGCAGCTGAGGACTCAGCATTTTGTTACCAAATTTTAATTTTGTTAAGATTTAAATAGCCTCACGTGACCTGAGGCTATGGTAACAGGGACGGAGCGGTGGGCACAGGGCGGTTACCTGACTGCCTCCGTCACTAGGGGCCCCTCGAGGGTCTTTCTCCGTCAGGGTCCCAGACAGAGCGGGTGATCCTGGCTGCACACTGAGGCCCGCCCCCTGCTGCCTGCCCTCCCCCCGAAACAGCGCGGGCGCAGACCTCTCCAGGTGGTCTCCTCGGGGCACCCTTGGGTGGTGGTGTCCACCGCGCACGTGGAGGACTGCGAGGAGTCGTCCTCCTTCTTGATGGAGCGGCTGCTGCAGGCGCCGCCTCTCTCCCGCATGGGCCTCATGTCTGCAGAGAAGGGGGTCTCAGCGGGTGCTCACAGGCCACCCGGGACAGGACAGACAATACTTGAGCCAAAACAAAAAGCCTGTCGGCAGACGCAGCTTGGCAGGGCATAATACGTTTCTGATCCATCCTAAGGAACAGACCAGCCTCAAGGTCAATTGCAAAACAATAAAAGAATGTCAGCTAACAGAGCAATGTCCTGGAGGGTTCAAGGTCATGAGAAGCCAGCTAGGGGCCATGGAACTGGGGAGAGTGGCCGCACACATCCCAAGAAGATCAAGGACAGGCCTGTGAGCCTCCTAACGGGGGTCTCCACACTGTGCTGATCCCAGAGGCGCCCCTCAGCCCAGCGGGCTCTCCTCCCCCCAGGGCCGGGTCCGAGGCGCATACCCACGCTGTGCTTCGTGTCCTGCGCTGGCTGCCTCTGTGGCTGGGGTGTCTCGATGCTGAAGAGGCTGCCGTTGAGGGGCAAGTGTTCGTCGGAGCTGCTGGGGGTGCTGGGGGCCTCCCCGGGCGGCGACGGGAACAGAAGCAGCTTCTGCCCCTTCAGGTTGAGCCGGGCCGGGCTGATGAGGGGCCTGCGGTGGCGCAGCGAGCCGGTGCTGGAGGCCACGGAGCCGGCCACGGAGGGCGCCGGGGAAGGGAACGGGGACGAGGGGCATCTCCCCAGCAGCAGAGAGTAGTAATCTGGAGGGCGGAGGAGGACAAACACCGTGCCTGTAGCGCAGGCGTCTGATTGTCAGTCTGCACTTGGGGTTGTTACACAGCTCGGGCCTCTTCCGTTCCTGTTTCCCAGGAGAGAGGCAGGCTGGGCAGGCGGGGAGGAGGCCCCGTGGGAGGGGCGAGGACCATGGCCCCTCAGCAATGTCCCCTCTGCCTCGCGATTTCTACCCAGCGGCCCTGGTTCTGCCCTCAGCTGAGAGCAATGCCAGGACAGCAACCAATTCTTGAGACTTAAGGTCAGCTCCCTGCCCTGCTGAAGGCGGGACCCGAGTGACCCGGGCCACTGAGAGGAGCGCATTCCCTCTCACCCTGAACGCCCACTGCACAGAAGCCGAGGCACGGGGGTGAGAGCCACTGGCCCAGGCCTGCACACACGGAGGCGCGGGGATGGGATGTGAACACGGACCCTGCCTGACCCTCAAGTTCATGTCTAACACACGGCCCTCTGGAAACCCCACCGAGACCGCTCCCCGTCACCCCTCTTACCTGGAACAGGCGCCTCCCCCGACGGAGACAGCTGCGACGGCGGGCGGCTCCCGCTGAACAGGTACCCCGAGTCTGGAGGGGAGACAGGGACAAGGTCAGGTGCCCGTGCTCCAGCCCCAGGGCCGGCTCTGCCGATCCAGCCTGTCACTCACAGCCCTGCCTTCACCCCGAGGGCCATTAACCCACGTCATTTCCTTTTTGAAGGATAAACCAGTCGCAGAGTGCCACCCCCAGCCGCCTGCAACTCTCCCCCAGAGGGTTCTGGGAAGGCTCTGGGGTCTGCACCGCTGTGGGCCCAAACCCACCGCTTCCCACCCCGCAGGCCCGGCACCCGGCTCCTGGCGGGCAGCTCCAGACAGCAGTCCCGCGGGGAAGGCAGCGTGGGCCTCCGGGTGCCCATGCCCAGGGCTCCCGCGGTCCCAGGAGGCCGGAGCTGGGCCGGGCCAGGGCGGTCCTGGGGGAAGGTGGAGAATGAGACCGCGCTCCCGACAGGGACCAGGTGGCGGTCATGGCCGAGCCCACGGGCGGGAGCACCTGGACTGACCCGACTGAATCCCGCCCCGGACCACACGGAGCGGCTGGGGCAGAGCTTCCATCCCCAGGACTGGAAGCAGCAGCAGTAACAATAGGGAAGAACAGGGTAAGGCATAAACCCGCGAAGGGCTCAAGCGTTCACCGAGTGCCCGCTGGAGGCACTGCCCTTGCGAGCGCTTTACACCCTCTCACTCCTCTCACCACCGCCCGGGGCCGGTTCTACTACTGGTCTTTTCTTTTTCTTTTTTTAGAAAAAATATATTTTATTGATTTTTACAGAGGAAGGGAAAGGAATAGAGAGTTAGAAACATCATTGAGAGAGAAACATTGATCAGCTGCCTCCTGCACACCATCACTGGGGATGTGCCCACAACCCAGGCACATGCCCTTGACAGGAATTGAACCTGGGACCTTTCAGTCCACAGGCTGACGCTCTATCCACTGAGCCAAACCGGTTTCTTATTTTCTTGAGGGAAACTGAGGCTCAGAGCCAGTAAGTCCTTTGGTGAAGGGCAGCTGCTTAGTGGCTGCAGCAGGATTTGAACCCAGTGCCTCCCACTTGTACACAGCTCCCCCAGGCCCACGTGGGCGGCCCGCCCATGCCCGCGTGCCTCTTACCTGCTCGGGTCAGGGAGGGGATGGTGCCCAGCGAGAGGGCCCGGCTGAGGCGGCCTGGCAGCGAGGAGGGCGAGGCCCGTCGGGGAGAGCGGAACAGCTGCTGGCTGGCGAGGGGCAGGAAGCCGGGCGCGGCGGGGAGGAAGAGAGACGGCGAGGAGGCTGCGACGCCCGGGTAGGGCACGGCCAGGCTGGGGCACGCGGGGAAGAGGCCGGCCGAGTCTCCGGGGAGGTACCTGCAAGAGGCCGCGGGCGGGGGAGGAGGTCAGCCCGGAGGGCTCTGAAGGCGGTCCGCCAGCTGCCCCCTCACCTGGCACAGGGGGGGCCTGAGTCGGGGTCCCCGAGGAGGAGGCGTGCGTTAGTGGAAGCGGGAAGCAGTCCAACCACATTCACACCGTTAGGATCGGTGGCTGGGAGTGCAGCGTGACCCACCGCCCCGCATGCCCCCTCCGATCCGTCACAGCAAACTAGTCCCACTATGGGTCTCAGTGTTAAAGTGACACTGTCGCCCTTGCCAACCTCACGTCAACCCTTGGCCTTGAAGCGGAAATGCCCAGCCCCTTGCCAGGCTCCCAGGAGTGGCCAGTGGCCTGGGGTTCCTCCTGTCCTTCCTGCTCATGTCCAGAGCCCCCATCGCAGCGGCCGAGCTCGGGGCCCTGCTCCCCGGGCGTTCACCTGCTGCCCTCTGGCCTCAGACAATGGACATTCAGCTCAGTGTCTTGTAGAGCCGAGGGGGGTGGCCAGGCTTAGGACCCCCAGGAAGAGACATGCAGGACACAAGCCAAACTTGAACTTGGAGAAAACCCCTAAGTGACCACAAGGCTGCACAAAAGATGGATGGTGACAGTGTCCCTTTAACTCGAGAATGGTACAAATCACACAAGGGGACCCGGTGGCCCCAAGCCAGAATGTCAACCATGCTTCTGGTTAAGGCAACCGATTACAGAGGCGGGGACAGCGACAGTTAATGCATTAGTCTGCCCGCTGTCTGGACGGAGTTGCGGGAGGTCCGGCCTTACCTCGGTCCCCAGGGACAAAGGAGCCGCGGACAACGTGCCGATGACGGGCAGGCTGGCCAGGCCCTGCAGCAGAGCCCGGGGGCTAAGGGACCCCCCCGCAGGCCCACTGCACTCGAGGAGTTCCTGCTAGTTCTCACCCTCCCCTTCAACAAGCTTTGAGGAAAGTGCAGGGTCAGCAGTGCCCTCCTGGAGATCACGTGACCTTGCTAATGCTGTCCGGAGTGCCAGCAGGCTTCCTGGACTTCAGAACCCAAGGCGGGAGCGTGAGGAAATCAAGGCAGGAGCTCAAGCCAAGCTGCTCGCCCAGCCTCCACCTGCTGACGTGTCCTGAAGCCAGGACACCTGGGGAAGCCCCTCCCCCAACAGAAGATACGATTTCACGGTTTTGTGGCAGAAGGGGGAGCGTCAGGCACAAGGGACGCCGGGACCTTTGGCAACCTGCCCTGATGGTGCGTGAAGCTGTCCCTGCAGGGCCTCTGCCAGGAGGACCCAGGCCGCCCGCAGATGCAGCAGGAGGCCTCGGGGACTTCCCGCACCCCCCTCCCCCAGCAGCGAGGGGCCGAGCCGGCCTACAGGCTTCGCAGGTGGCCAGCTGGCCCAGACAAGCTGGGTCTTGCCGGCACTTTCCAGGACCCCGCCCCGTGCCAAAAACCTGTCTGCATGATCTGGCACCGGGGCTGGCCCGTCTCTGATGCCAGTATAAATGTCGGCATGGAGGGGACAGTTCTTCTCTGACCCTTCCGCTAGCGGATCCTTGTAAGGTGCCGGTGTGAGCTCTGGTCCCGGCCGCAGACCGGTCCCGGGAGCCTCCTGTTACAGGGCCGTCTCCGCTGGCTCCCGAGCTTCACACGAACCGACACTTCCACTGGCCCGGCGCCCAGACCGCCGCGCTCCGGAACCGGCTCCACGGGCACCAGCACGGAATCTGAGTCTCCGTCCCCGGGTAAGGGGTCCGAGGAGGGCCGGGTGCCTGTTCGGTGTCCCACCGACGGAGAGGACCCAGCCCCAGCCCCAGCCCCGAGCAGAAGGAGCAAGCTATGTAAGTGGCCGTCTGCTGAGACAGGGACCATCCCACCCGGCAGGGACAGTCAGCTGGGCCCTGTCCTTCCATTTCCACGTCGCCAGCTCCCAAGCCTGACTCCTTGGCGCGCCGGTACCCCAGGTCCCGCCCCCGGCACAGACGCCTCGGAAAGAAAGTGAAAGAAAAAACAAAAAAGACGCGATACCTGATGCCCAGGGTCAGAGCAGGGCCCCGGAGGCATTTATTGAAAATACAGCATCGAACACACATCTGGCCGGGCTGCGGTTACAGGGATCGAGGGCCACTAGACATCATCTGCAGCTCTACACTCAGGGACAGACGACAGGCACAGGCACGGACAGACACGCTGACACGCTCCTCTAGGCCGGAGCTGCGAGGCGGGGCGCGCCCGGGAGGAGCCTGCGGGCCTGGGGTGGGGACCCAGGCCCAGACCCAGAGGGAGAAGACAGCGTGTGCGCCTCCCTCAGGTCTTGGGGGCAGAGGTCCCTGGCAGGGGTGACACTCGCAGCTAATAAGCCAGGACCCCGGTGGTGCCTGCACTGCCTCGCTGTTGCCGCTAAGGTCAGGAGGTGCTGGAATAGGCTCCAAGTAATGCCGCTTTAAGGGACTGGTGGGCGATTAAAAGTCACAGACTAAAAAGGCCAGGAAGCCCCCTCAGCTGAGGCTCATTTCATGACGGTCTTCCCATCCCCACTGGGGCAGGCAGGCTCTGCTCAGCGGGGGCCTGGCCAGCTAGGGAGCTGATTGTGATTATAAATAACTTAACTTAAATACACACACACACACACACACACGCGCGCGTCCTGCTTCTCCTCAGTGCCAAGAGCAGCAGGCATTAGCTTCCTTGAAAGCAGGAGGCTCCAGAGACAAGGGCGCGCACAGCCCAGCACACCCTGCTCTCCAGGGCAATGCTGCCGCCCCTGCCCCACCGGCTGGCCGGGAAGGGGCAGGCGCCTCCCCAGCAGGACTAGGTCCCGGCTCTGCATCTCCACCCCTCCTCCATTCCCTCCACACACAACCAGCGGACAGGCCTGGAGGCACACGGCTGCTGGGGGCAGCTCCTGATCCCGGCGCTCTGCACAAACGGGTGCGGAGGGGTGCGGGGTCAGGGGCGGGGCAGCCTCTCGGCCCCTGAACACGAGGATGAGTGACGGCGGGCGCGGGCGCGGGCGCAGCTCCTGACTCCCTGGGACCTGGCCAGGCCTGTGCCTCCTCCCCACCTCTCAGCTGGTGGGTGGCCCCTTGCTGAGTGGCCCTCATGCCTGTGTCATCTGCTCCTGCCTGCCCGGGGCTCCGACGAGGGAGAGTGTAGAGCACTCTGAGGGTCGGCTTGGCCGAGCCTCTGTGGACACCCTATAGGAAGGTAGAAACCAGGAGCCTCAGCACCCCTGTGAGGGCTCTAGGGGCCAGAGCAGTGACTGTCCAGAAACCTGCTGGCCACAGCAGGAGGGTTTCCTACCGTCACCTTGAGAAGACCCTTGCCCTACAAACTCATGATCAAGGCCAGTCTGGGACCAAGAACTGCACCCTCTGCTCCCAGGCCCAGGGAGGAGGCTGAGGGTGAGAGGGGCTCAGGAAGGTGTGGGAATGGGGCAGTGGGCCCAGGGGCAGCCCAGACTTCTGGTCTCACCGGTTCCCAGCAGGGCTGGCCGGGCACTGGGCAGGACCAGAGGGACAGACCAGAGAAGGGACGTGGGGACGAGGTGTGCCCCGCTCAGCAGCACCTGCCCGTCTCAAGTTGCCCAGGGGTCAGGCCACGTGGCAAGGGCTCGGTCTGTGGCCACTGTCACCAGCCCGTGCCAGGAGCTCAGAGCTGGTGTAAGGAGCAGCAGACCTAGCCTCATCCCACGGTGCCAGAGGCAGGCAGGGGCTGTGGCAGGCGGGGATGCCTGGAGCTGCCCGGAGGAAGCCATGGGGCACCGGCAGCCTGTGAGGGCATCGCCCGTGTGCTGGCCTTGGGGCAATGAGAGAGTCTCTGGCCCGAGAGAGGGCACTAAGGTTGGGGGATGACTTACTGGGACAAGAGGGGGCGAGAGGGGAGGCCTGACTCCTCAGGGAAGGGCAGGGGCTGGGCAGGACTGGGGCTCTAGGCTGGACAGGGCTGAGAGTGAGGCAGGAAGAAAGAGCCAAGACAGAGAAGTGCCCTGCTCTGGGCTGGGCGCAAAGCTCTGGGGCTGTCCGTCCGTCTGTCCTCCCCCCGCAATCACTGCTGCTTCTCTGACCTTCGGGGCCGGAACCTCCGTGGGCCCGTCGCCTTCCTTGTGGCCACGGCCGCCATCAGGCCCACCAGGCAGCACAGGGACATGGTGCCGAACTTGAGCGTGTCCAGCCAGCTGGGCGACGGGGCCTGCAGGTACTGCTCGGCCAGGTGCAGGCCCAGCAGCAGCGCCCACAGGCCGGTGCAGAAGGCGTCAATCCTCCGGAGCCTGGGGAGAGGGGGCTGCGTGAGGGCCCATCTCAGCAAGACAAGTCCCTCCTCCTCCCCCCGCTCGCTGCCCCTCACCCTCCCCGTCCTGCTCAGAGACAGAACCCAGAGCCAAGAGTGCAAGTGCCTCTCAACCCGCCTCCGGCACGTACACGCTGCTCGGCTCCGAGCTGGTCTGTTTCCGAGCTGAGTGCTCCAGCCAGTGAAACAGGGCTCAGAAACCTCCCCCAGCTCGGCCTGTGCTGCTTAGTGGTTGGGCATAGACCTATGAACCAGGAGTTCACGGTTTGATTCCCAGTCTGGGCACAGGCCTGGGTTGCAGGCCCAATCTCCAGTAGGAGGCGTGCAGGAGACAGCCGATCAATGATTCTCTATCATTGATGTTTCTCTCCCTCTTCCTCTCTGAAATCAATAAATACATTTTAAAAAGAAAAACAGAAACCTCCCTCAGAGTAACTGCGATGACGTGAACACCAATTGGAACAGGGAGGGAAATCAGGGCCCAAGGGCACCCACACCGGGCGGGTGGTTATTAGGAGTCTGAGGAGAGAAGTGGGGTGGTTTGGCCCAGGTGGCCCCAACCAGCAGCGGTCGGGGGGCCTGCTCCGAGTGCCGCTGCCCCCTAAGGAAAGTCATTTACTCTGCCTCGCCCCCGGCCTCCCAGCTGCTGGGAGGGACAGCTGTTCCCACTGCACAGCGGAGCCCAGCCCCGGCTGGCGCCCCAGGCCCCCCGCTCCGGCCCACACGCACCTGACGCGGCCGGCCAGCAGCATGGCCAGCAGGCAGGTGAGCAGGCCCAGCACCACGACGCCCGTCTGGTGGCCCCGCCCGTAGGCCCAGGCCTCCTGCAGCTGCTCGGTCATGTGCTCCGGCAGCAGGCCCAGCAGCTGCCGCCAGCCCTCAGCCTCAGGGGCGGTGCCGTTGTCAGGAGCAGCCGAGCCATTGCCCCCAGGGGGCAAAGCTGGGGGCAGGGTGGCCCCCGGGACAAAGGGGTCGCTGGTGCCGTACAGCGTGGTGGCCAGCAGGAAGGCACAGGCCAGGAAGGCAAGGGCGCGGAGTACGATGACCTGGACCGGGGCCTTCACCGCGGACGAGCAGAAGCTCTGGGGGAGGGAGGGAGAGACTGGTTAGCCAGATGGCAAGAGCCACCCACAGCCACTGCCCGTGCGCTGGTGCCCGGGGTCTGGCCAGGGCCAGAGCACTGGCTGAAGAACCCACCCGGGACCTGCCGATCCGAGACCTCGTCTTGATCAGGCCCAGAACCCTCGGACCTTCTTGGCTGTCTCCAGGCTTACAGCTGAGACCCCTCCCCGACCCGGCCCATGGCTGCCTCTTCTTTAGAAAGAGCTTTTGATGTAATGGTGACCTTATTCTTTCATATAAATTTTTCATTCTTTTTGCCAAATTCTCACCATAAACTCCTACGGGAATTATAAACATATAAATAACTCTGACCAAAGTTAAGCTTAAAAATACGGCAATAAGTTGTTCAGCGTAGAAACATGTGGAGAGGAGAAAAAGCACAGGTCCGAGCGCCCTGCTGTGCAAACACGGGCTGTGGGCCGTGCGTGGCCGTGTGGGCCGGAGCCAGCGGTGGACTGGAAACCACCTGCCACTGGACACAGGCACATCTGGGGACGGAGGGGGTGAGCTACATCTAAATCCACTCACCGCTCTATCAGATTTAAGACCCAGAACATTCCACTAACTGAATACGGTGATAAAAATTAGTGAGTTTTAGCTCGGCCAGCGTGGCTTAGTGGGTGAGTGTTGACCTATGAACCAGGAAATTATGGTTCGATTCCTGGTGGGGCACATGGCTGGGTTGTGGGCTTGATCCTGTGTGCAGAGGCAGGAGGCAGCTGATCTATGATTCTCTCATCATTGATGCTTCTATCTCTTGCTTCTTCTCCTTCCCTCTCTGAAATCAGTAAATACATAATTTTAAAGTTAGTGACTTTTAGCCATCTGGTTCTGGGTTCAAATCCTGGTGCCTTGGCACATAGGGTGTGGGGCCCCCCACACGTCACTTCACCTCCCCGTTCGGCTTCCTGGCTGAGTGGGCGGCGCAGAGCCTCAGAGCACGGCCGCCGCACGGTGCTCTGGGAAATGCCTGAGTGGGGAATGGATGCAGGGGCTCCAGACTGTCAGGTATGCAGATGATGGGCGGACCCCAATACTGAGCCACGCTTCTGGGGACACCCCCTCCAGCTGCTGACACAGGGGCTTGGGGATAGGGCCCCACAGGAAGGGTTTCCAGGGAGAAGGCCTTGGCTCTGGAGAGCTGCCCACCAGTCTGTGGGCCCAGCCCTGGGAGGGGCTTCTCTGCACCAGCCCGAGGGCTGGGACGCCCCAAACGCCCGTGGGCGCGCTGCTCAGACCTGCGTGTGGCTCTGGTCGGCCTCCCGGCGCCGGAACTGGTAGCTGACGAGCAGGGCGCGCAGCTGGCGGTTCTGGTGCTTGAGGTAGTGCTCCACGGCCGCCTGGCACGGCCGGCACAGCTTGTAGATCTGCTCCAGGTGGTGCCGGTACACCTCGATCTCCTCGTCATACCGGCCCTGCGGGCGGGGCAGAGGCTCAGGTTCTTGGTTCACTCGGGGACCACGGGAAGCTGTCCCCACCCTGACCCTGCTTCCTCACTGCCAGCAGGCAGACAGCATCCTGAGCGCGTGCCGACGGCCACCGGGAGCAAGAACTACCCAGAGCCCAGGACGCAGCGGGACCACAGGGCACGGAGGCGTTCTGGCCAAGTTCTACTCCAGAGGGGGCCACGGGAGCAGATGGCTCTGGGCTGGCGCTACCTGGGCTGGAGCAGACAGACACTCAGGCAGGGCCTCCCCGCTGGTGAGCTCTGGGTCCAGAAAGCACGAGGCCCTGGCTGGGCTGAGTGGGGGCTGCAGGTCCTTGGGGCTCCAGGAACAGCTGCAGACAGTCCCCCCCCCCCCCCCCCCCTCAGGATGCAGCAATGCTCCTCTCCCCGTTTCCAGGGCCCCCAAACACCTGTCTGCAGGGCCAGCGGGTTATCAGTTTGATCTTATCTTGCTGGGACCAAGCTGCCCTGGTGGCCAAGTCACACATGCCTCCACCCCCGGTACCCAGCCAGGCCATGGGAAAGCCGGCTTCTCAGGGCCTCAGCTCCTGAGGTCACAGCCGCCGGCCTGGGGGTGGGAAGGCAGGAGCAGCTACAGCAGTGGTCGGCAAACTCCTTAGTCCACAGAGCCAAATATCAACAGCACAACAATTGACATTTCTTTTGAGAGCCACATTTTTTAAACTCAAACTTCTTCTGACACCACTTCTTCAAATAGACTCGCCCAGGCCGTGGTGTTTTGTGGAAGAGCCACACTCAAGGGGCCAATGAGCTGCATGTGGCTCTCGAGCCGCAGTTTGCCAACCTTTGAGCTAGAAGACAAGGCTGCTGGGCTCCACGGCAGGCCCGTGTGTGTGTGTGTGTGTGAACTCCTAGCATCCAGCCTCCCTCTCCTTCACCAACTCCACAGCAGTGTCCGGCCAGCGGGGGGCAGCCTGACTCAGAGGGACAGGGCCCCGCGGGAGCCACCTGCCAGGGACAAACCCCTCGGGACTGGCAGGCACTAGGCTTTCATGAGGTCCCCAGGCTTGGAGCCAAGAGAGCAGGAACCATGCGATGGAGGGAGGATGGAGGCATGCTCCGACGAGATGGAAACCACACCTGGAGGGGTGGAGGCGGCCAGCCCAGGCCAGGGGAGGGGGGCTCTGTCTGAAGAGCCCTGGGCATGCCCCCCCGACACCCCCCGCCCCCCCCCCCCCCGTCCCCACCTCACCTCATCCCGAGGCGAGAAGGCGGCCAGCTGCTTGATTTTGGTGGTCTGGTGGTGGCTGCACCTCCGGCACAGCAGCACCTGGCTGCTCACCCACTGCGGGGGCTGCGCGGGCGCGCGGGGGCCGGGCGCGCTGCTCACCACGTGGTTCAGGTGCTCCAGGTACTGCGCGGGGATCGGCTTGTTGTAGTCGCCGTTCTGGGGGGGAGGGCAGAGTCAGTGGGAGGCCCGGCGGTGACCCCCGTGGTACAGCTCCCAGTGCCCCCATGTTCTTTCCACGCAGCAGCGGCCTGTCCTCCACAGAATTTACAAGGAAGGAACCCCACAGGCGAGAGTGCAGCCCCCGGGGCCGCGTGTGCTGCAGGGGCCTGCAGACCAGGGCCCGTGGGGGGCGCTGTCTGTGAGCCAGGCTGCCTACTGCGATGGGGGCTTGGCAGAGCTGAGTCCTGGGACAGGACAGTGTGGCTGCAAAGCCTTCAGCCTCCCTGGGTCTCGGCAGAGCCCGCGGACCCCTGGCCAAGTGCCAAGCAGAGAGCGGGTGTGAGCCAGAAAGATCCAGGGCTGACCCCCAACCTGCCCACTCCGCTGGTGTGCCTCCGGATGAGTCACCCGGGTCCCCGGCTGCGGGGAGGGGGCGGGGTGCTGGACGGGGGCTGGGCGCCGCACCTCCTGGAAGCCGTTGTACTGCTCGCAGTGGGGGCAGTCCCAGCAGTTGCGGTTCCCGTAGGGCACCACCGTGTCCTGCGCGCAGAACCAGCAGTTGACGGTGGTGTGTGTCGGCTTCGTCCTGTGCACAGGAGAGAGTCGAGTCAGCGGAGGCCTCTGTGCCTGTGCACAACGGAGACCAGTCCCCGGGAGGCAGCACCGGGAGAACCAGCGAGGAGGCCACGGGCCTGGCTCCTCCTCGGCCTCCAGCACGCCCTCGAGGGGACCCAGCCACCCGCCGCTGGCTCCTGGGGCTCATGCTGGCCAGGCCACAGGCCAGCCCTAATCCCTCCCTGGGAGGCCTGTTCCCAGGCCCGGAAATGGTGCTCCCAGAGCCCCCAGGAAGGCCCAGGGGCGGGGCTTAGAGACAGCTGTGGGCTGGGGAGAGAACACCAGACAGCACACGTGTAGTAACAGGTGCTGCTGCAGGGTAATCCCAGCCCAGATACCAGGATGGCCATGGTGATAGGGGTGTGCACGCGCAGCAACTGCCCAGCAAACCCTGGTCCTAGGAATCTAGACACAAGCAGGTGACGGAGGCAGCTGCTTGAGCCCCGGGGTACTGGCCAGGCCACCTCCTGCTCTGGGGTGCCATTCGGACCCTGCTGTAGTGGCAGCCTCACCACACAGATGCTCTACTGCCCACAGGGTGGCACAGCCCCCAGCCCAGGAGCCAGAGGTGCCAGCTCTGCCCAGGGCTGGCTGAGAGCCTGGAAGCTCCTCCTCTCCCCTTCTTCCTGCCTCCCTAGGCCACGTCTGCCAAGTGTGAGGTCGCAGCACCTCGGGGACCGTGCACTACAAGGACCCGACCACACAGCCACACAAAGGTGCTTGCCACGTGAGGGGGCAGCTCTGTCAGTATCCCCCCCTGAGAGCGAGCTCCCACTCCTGCCCCTGCCCCTGACCACCGGGTTACAGGGCTCTCCAAGCCTCAGTCTCACGCCTGCTAACCGGGAGTGCTTACCGGTGCCTGGCCCAACGCCCCCTAAAGGGTAGTCACATGGGTGGGCGGAGAGAGGGGGCGGCTCAGGGAATGCCCCCGGCAGCCCCGCCCCCGGCCCCCCGCTCTGAAAACCCTCACAGCGGGCAGGGACTGCTATGTGAGACTTGCGGACAGCAGAGGGCAGGGCCGGAGAGCAGCAGCACTGCGGCCATAGGCCCGGCCTTCGGGGAGTCATCCTGTCCCCAGACCCGCCACCTGCCTGCTCATCTGGGCAGGGGATGGTGACCCCTCCCGGAGCCGCAGGGAGCAGAGGGCCAGGCGCCACGGAGGTCAGCCCGGCAGGAGGTGTGGCGCCTGCTCTCTCAGCACCAGCACCCGGCACCCCGGAATGAAGCCCTGGGCTCTGGTACTCAGCACCTGCTCCCCGGCTCCCCAGTGACTGCGGCGGGTCCCAGCGGTGACAGTGCAGGCAGGTGACCTCTCACCTGCCCCTGGGCCTCTCCAGCCCTCCCCCCCCCCACACCCCCACCACCACACCGCCTCTGGCCTGAAGCCAAGCGGAAGAGCTGGCAGCTCATGAATAAAGATGGAAAGGGGACAAAGACCCAGCCCAGGGGCGGTGGTGGGGGTGGGGCACAGGAACTGCAGCCTCCGTCCTGGGAGCCAGCTCGAAGCCCCTCCCACCCAGAAGCCACCATTTCCAGGAGGAACCTCCAGTCCCCCAGCTCCGTTGCTAGGGAAATGGGCCTGGCCTGGAAGCCGGGGGCCGGAAGGGAGGAGGACCAGCCTGGTCCCTGGGGCCAGTGGCTCCAGCTCCGGTCACTCTCAGCCCTGGGTGATCCCTGCCCAGCGTGTGAGTAGGGGAGGGGCCCCGTGGCAGGTGGGGGTTCACAGGTCAAGGGGTCACCCCCCACAGTGCCTCTGGGCGGTCCTGTAGGGTCCGCAGGCCTGTGAGAGGCAGGAGCTAGCCAAGCGATGGGGGCTGGGCAGAGTCTCAGCGCCCCTACCCCCTGCACTGGCCCCCCTGAGTCAGATACGTGGGCGAACGGGGACGTGTCCTCTGGGCTGCCCCACTCGCCCTGGCCCGCTGTAAGGCATTTGGGCACATCTATTCTGTGCCAGCTTAACCCTGTCTCCGTCCTGGTCAGGGAATGCCCCCTCCCGCCCTCATAAACCCCTCAACCCACTCCTCCCCAGGCCAAAACCTCTGCCCGCAAGACCCTGGGACCACCCACTCCCGTGCAGGTCTGATGTGACCAGCGTCCCAGCAGGCGGGCAGGCGGGAGGCCTGGCGGTGCTGCCAGCTCCCACTGCCCCACCCCTGTGCGCAGCTCCCGGTTCCTGGTTCCGTGGGGCCCCGAGGAGCCGGAAGCAGCGAGGGCAGGGGTCCCTCAGGACCGCCCCCCACAGGCCTGAACACACCGGGGAGGGAAGATGGACACAGCATCACCCCAGCACCACATCCCAGTTTAGTTAAAACAAAGCTCGCGACATCCCACCGTTCCCTGCAGGTGGGCCCTGCCAGGGGGCGGGCACCGCTGGGCCCACAGGTACCAGACCAGCCTGCCCGGGGGGGCTGAGTGTGGGAGGCAATGTGCCAACCAGTGTCCGCCAGGCCCTGAGGAGTGCCAGCCCCCCCAGGAGGGGCCGGAGGGTGGTCTCCATGAGTCAAACTCCGTTCCCTTAGGGGCCAGAGGCCCAGGAGGAGGGAGTCCTGGCTGAACCCCCGGCTTCTTGCTGCTGCTCTGTGCCCTGAGCGAACAACACATGGAGAACCCGAGTTGTCTCCTGGGCCCCAGCGGCAGCAGCACCGTAATGCCAGCCAGGACCCCAGGGCCTCCGGGCAGAACGAGCCCAAGTCCACAGCAGCCCTGCCTGCCACACCGAGACAGAGCCCAGCCCAGCTCCCCGGGACAGACCTCATGTTCATGGAGCCGGGCCCCCAGAGAGGGAGGTAGGCCCCCAGACAGGCAGACAGGGAGCCGGCCCCCAGAGGGAAATGGCCCCCAGAGAGGGAGCCAGCCCCCCAGACAGGCAGATAGGGAGCCAGGCCTCCAGACAGGCAGACAGGGAGCAGGCCCCCAGAGAGGGAGCCAGGGAGCCAGGCCCCCAGAGAGGGAGCCAGGCCCCAGAGAGGGAGCCAGGGAGCCGGCCCCCAGAGGGAAATGGCCCCAGAGAGGGAGCCAGGCCAGAGAGGCAGAGAGGAGCCAGCTCTCACTTCCGACCGGGACAGGATGAGAATGGCGACCTCCCGGAGCAGCTGGTGGCAGATGCCACAGGAGAGAAGCCAAAAAGTGGGGCACCTGCTGTTACCCTGAAGAACAGGTCTGCTGGCCGGCGGGGCAAAAGGAACAGATGGCATCCCAACAGGCAGGGCTGCTGGGCAGGGGACCACCCAGTGTGCGCCCCGGAGCCTGTCTGTCCGGCAGCACAGGGGGAGAATGGAGTGCCGAGTGGGCAGGACACGGTGCCAGGACAAGGCTCTGCTGCTCACCCTGGAGCTGCATGCCCTCGGCCTCCAACCTGCCCACGTGGAGAACCCAGCAGACCCTGTGGGTGCTGTGGGTGCCTGATGTCCCGAGCACGGGCGCCATGCCGGGCAGCGGGTCTGGGGGGTGGACCAGGAGCAGGCAGCCCCAGGCTGAAGCTGGCGGAGGCGGGCCTGCGGTTGGTCTAACAGCTGGAGGCGGCCTCCTTCCTTAGCTGTGGCGGGAGAAAAGGGGACCTGCCCCCAGGTGTCCCGGGCAGCACCGGTGGGAGCACTGCCGCCCTCCTGGGAGGGGCCCACCTCCTGGCGGCTCCCTGGCCAGGGTGCCCTCCACCTCTGTGCTGGGCTCGCAACCCCCCCTGAGACCAAACCCTTTCCAAACACAACTCTCCGCAGGAGGGTCCCCCACACCCATGCTATGGCCAAAGCCACAGCTTCTCCGGGGGGACAGGGCTCAGTCTCAAGGGCTGGTCTAGCTTCCATCATCACCGTGGCCAGTTTTGGCCCAGGCAAAGCCAGTGCTCTGAGCGTCCCCGAGCATTCTGGGGAGAGCTGGTCCTTCTCGGCAAGCCAACAGGTCCCAAGGCCCCCACAGCACCCTCTGCTGCTGGGGTCACAGGCCGCCAGGACCCTCCCAGATCCCCTTCCCAGCATGCCCTTCTCTGCACCAGGCCCGGCTCTGGCCTGGGGACAGGGAAAGCGATGGCTGGCAGCCTGAGAACAGCCGGAGCACAGGACACAGGAGCACGCGACACAGTCCAGGCGCAGCCACGCTACACACCAGTGAGGCCCGGTTCACCGGGAGGCAGCAGCATCCGGAGACAACCCGGGCTCTGCAGCCCTGAGCAGAGCGTTCTGTCCCCCCCTTTCAATCAGGGGGTCCCGCAAGCCCTCCCAGCTTCCAGAACTCCGGCAGGAGCTGGGACACTAGAGATGGGGGTTCCCAGGGACCCCTCAGTGCCTCACTGCCCTCCCCAGGAGACGGACCCCTGTCCCTCCTCCTCCTTCCTCCTCCACCAGCCTGCACACAGCTGATTCCTTCCTCCTCCGAGGGCCTGTGACTCAGTCACCCTCCCGGCTTTTCCCCGGGGTGGGAAGTGGCACACGGTGGCAGTGAAGTGAGAACAGCCAGACGGACTGCCCAGGTTCAAACCCCAGCGCGGCCACGTGCAGGCAGGTGCCTTCGCTTCTTCCACTCAAAACCTGAAGTCACCCCCCGCCCCCCGCCCCATGAAGCTGCAAGCCCACCCGCCGTGGACCCAGGATGTGCTCACAGCCCCGCCGTTTCTCCCTGCCCCCGGGAGGGGGTCAGATGGAGACACAGCCCGGGGGTGGGCCGCAGTCCCCGCTGAAGCTCAGCCCTGAGCCCGGCTGGCTCCGGGTGGGGGCTGGGGCGGCCCTGGACCAGCTCAGCAGCAGCCCTCGCCCAGGGCTGGGGGATGCCGGCCTCAGGGTCAGCCCACCCCTGGCCCTTCTGGCTCCGGGGGAGCAGGGGCTGTGGCTGCCATGGGCTGAGATGAGACCCCAGACATGGAGCAGACCACGGAGCCACCCACCACCAGCCCCCCGCCTGCCCTCAGGGTGGAGGCGGGACGCAGTCAGGGTGCAGTCCGACCCCGCCGAGCCCTCCCGCGGGGCTGGGGGGCCCGGGGGCCCGGGGGTGGTGTTGGGGGGTGCGGGTCCTGCGGCTCCCGGCATCGGTCTCCTCGGAGGAGGAAGCTTGTGACCCACGTGCGGCCGCTCCCGCCCACCCCGCATTCCTGGACCCCAGCCGCTTCCGGTCTTATTTTTTTGGGGGGGACGGAGGGGGGAAGTGCGGGGCGGGTCTCAGCACGTGGGCACACAGGCCCGGTCCCCCGCAAAGCCGCGGCCCCGCGGGCACGGGCTGGGCGGCGCGGTGCGGCGGCGCCGGCGGGAAGGCCGCGTGCGGCGGGCGGGGCGGGCGGGCCGCACTCACCTCCGCGCGATCCGGTAGAGCAGCACGCCGGCCGCGGCGCAGGCGGTGACCCCCAGGCCGCCGGCCAGGCCCGCCGTGGGGCAGCGGGCCAGCAGCGCGCTCACGCCCTCCATGGCGCCCGCGGCGGCGGCGGAGCGGCGACGCCGAGGCCGCGAGCGGATCACCGGCGGCGGCGCGCACCTCCTCGCGCCGTGACCTCCGTCGCTTTGTAGCGGGCGCGGGCCCGCCCCCTGACTCGGCGCGCTCCCGCCGCGCAGCCAATCGGGGAGGGGGACGAGCCCGGTGGGCGGGGCGCCGGGGGAAGCGGCGGCGGCCCGACGGCGCCCTCTGGCGGCCGGAGGTGGGAGGCGGCGCGGAGCCCGGCCTGGAGCACTCCGCTCCCGCGCTCGGCAGGCCCCTCCCGCATTCCGGCTACTGACCCCTTGGAAGCAGTCTTGGCTCCGGCTGGTCCAGTTTCCCGGCCTGGGCCAGAGCGGCGGAAGCGCGCAGTGCTGTTTGCTGTAAGTTGCAGTTCCTTAAGCCACTTCCACTGAAGCCACTCCACGGTCCAAATAATTTATAGAACCATGATTATGTTTATAGAAACAGATAGCTACAAGGTTGAATAAGTCATAGGACAGCCATATATCTGAGCACAGGAGTTGGCCTGGAGGGTTGGACGATACACTGTTCAGGAAGAGCAACATGCACATTAGTTGTTTTCAAAAATATATATTTTATTGATTTTTTTACAGAGAGGGAGAGGAATAGAGTTAGAAACAATTGATGAGAAACATCCATCAGCTGCCTCCTGCACACCCCCTACTAGGGATGTGCCCGCAACCAAGATACATGCGCTTGAATAGGAATCGAACCTGGGACCCTTCAGTCCATAGGCCGACGCCTATGCCCTGAGCCAGACCAGTTAGGGCATGCACATTAGTTTTAATAATACCCGGTTTAACTACATAAGTCCTATAATATGTGTAAGCTCCTAGGAAGTAATGGAGGGTAAATGAACTGCAGTTACCTCCAGGTGGGATTAGCGATGAAGATGCTAGCATTATGGATTTTCATTAAATCCCTCTTATAACTAGAAACAAGTAGGAAATATTTGTACTTAATTACATAACGTTTCAGTGTGCCCACAACTTTTCGTTTTTTTTGGGGGGGGTGTCATTACAGTTCACTGCTGTGGACAGGGTGGGTTACTTAAGGGTTTCCTGTGGCCAGTTCATCTGCCCCACACCCTAGTTCTGCCGCCTGCGGAGAGGGGAGGGCACCCACAGGAAACCTGGGGGTGACTAAAGTCTGCAATGGACGCTCCTCCTTCTGGGAAGTGGGGTCAGAGCAAAGGCCTCCGGCTGGTCTCGCTGTTTCGCCCGCTTGGGGCATACAAAGGAATGAACAGCCTGCAGCTGCCCTCTCCACGGGCAGCATTCCGCCTGCAGAGTACCCACTCACAGGAAGGGCTCTGTCCTGGGCACCGTGGTGCCAGTGCAGCGCTTCGGGGACAATGCCTGTGGACGCACCATGGGGAGGTGAACTGGATGCAATGCTTTGCTGGGGCTTGGCTCAGTCAGGTCATTCCACAGGCTCAGATGCCCCTGCTGCTTTTCATTCACTACTGGACTAGCCGTCAGACCTACTACTGGTCAGCTGATTACTCACCTTCCCCGAGACCTCAAGCAAGTCATGTGAGCCTCTGATCCTTATTTGTAAAATGTGGACGATAAGCCTCAGCTGGCCCTGGGTGGCTAGGGGGCTGAGGGGAGTGGGGGACTCTGGAGGCAGGTGCATGGAGTGGCCAGACCCGTCTGAGGGTGGGCCCAGGTTGTGCTGCACCTGCTGCCCTGGTGGGGCTGAGTGGACTGGGTGCTGCCATCTTTGTGAGGGTGTGGTGGTCAATTAGCATATTCCCTCTTTATTAGATAGGACTAGAGGCTCAATCATGAAATTCGTGCAAGAGTAGATCCTTGCAGCCCCGGCTTCGTCAAGGTCATTCTGCTGTTCAGCTGTTTGATTGATTTGTGTATTATGCTTTTATTATTATAGATTACTTAAAAATAATAAAATCCTAATGACTAAGCTCATAGATAAGAAATAAATCAAGGGATTTCTCCATTAACAGTTCAGTGACATTTTCCGTTCAAAAATTCAGCCCTGGCCCGGCTGATGTGGCTGTGGTTGAGCGTTGATCTATGAACCAGGAGATCACAATTCCATTCCCAGTTAGAGCACATGCTGGGTTGCAGGCTCAATCCCCAGTGGGGGGTTATGCAGGAGACAGCTGGTCAATGATTCTCTCTCATCACTGATGTTTCCTTCTCTCCCTGCTTCTCTGAAATCAATAAAAATTACTTTAAAAAAATCCAGCTCTGACCAGTTTGGCTCAGTGGTTGGAGTGTTGGCCTGCATACCAGAGAGTCAAGGGTTTGATTCCCCCATCAGAGGCAGTCAGGAGCAAGTACCTGCCTGGGTTGCAGGTTAATCCTTCGCCTTGGGTGTGTGTGGGAGCTAACCAATCTATGTCTCTCTCTCACATGGATGTTTTCCCCTCTCTCTTTCCCCTCCCCTCCCTTCCCATCTCTCTGAAAGATCAATGGAGAAAACATCTGTACTCGTTGGGTGAGGATAAAAAGATAAATTGCCCAGCTGGCATGGCTCAGTGTCCACCTATGAACCTGGAGGTCATGGTTCCATTTCCGGTCAGGGCACATGCCTGCTTTGCGGGCTTGATCCCAAGTGTAGGGCGTGCAGGAGATCAATGATTCCCTCTCATCATTGATATTTCTCTTTCCTTCTCTTCTGAAATCAATAAAAACACATTTTAAAAAAAGGTAATTAAAATAAAAATCCAATAAGCATCCCTTTTTCCTGCCTATTCTCATCCTACCTTTGGGGCCAAGTGTCTTGCATTTCAGTGCCTAGGGCAGGAGAAGCAAGCAGAAAACTAACTTGTACTAGGTTTACATCAACTTTATTAATTCAAGAATGTCAGTGGAAATTATTTTGAAATGATTCTCTTACCTAATTTAGTGAATATTAAGCAACCTAATTTTTAATGTTCATATTAAAATCTTGAGGAAAAATTCAGGCTTTAATATGAATATTCGAACAAAGACGTTGGTAAGTGCCACTATTACAAACAGTTAAAACAAGGTTCTGAAATAGGAATCTCTTTACTGCCATGCATTTTGGAAGCACGAAACATGCCTAGTTGCTAACAGTTGAAGCGAATTATACCAGGGAGTTCACCACCACCGACAAACTTGCTTCACGACCCAAGGGAACAAAATAAACTCAACTTAAATACAATTAGAAACCTTCGCCCCTCGTCCCTACCAGAGCGTCTGCCCTGAATAGGAAACTCCATGCACTGGTTATTAGTGTCCTGTCTTCCTAGACATTCAGACTGAAAATGAACCCAATGTCCACACATGCCAAGTCCGGTGAGAGCTAACGTAGACAATCCCTCTGACCTGCCTCTGCCCTAGCGTGCTGTTCCTTATTAATCTTCCTTGTAAGATGGGAGGATGGGCTTATCATCCTGGTGACTTCTCATTTCTCGATTTAAAAAATATGTTTTTGAACTAGGGTATTTAAGCACCACCACCAGCACAGTAAAAGTGAGCTACTCTTCAAAGAGCCGCAATCAACCTTGGTCCGAGCAGCGGGGACAAGAACGGCTCACACGCTCAGGGACTGCCTGCGTCACTCCCACATTCCACACTCATGGCCGGCCGCGCTCTGCCTGCCTGCAGTGTACCTGGGCTTGCCCGGGCCTGGCTTCTGGAAATACATCCAGGAGCGAGGCCACTGGGAAACAGTTCTTTGGTTCAAACTGGGGATAGTGGGTAACTTTAGGAAAATAAATATAATTTTAAATATTTAATGTCAGAAAGTTGTTTTTTAAAACTCAGCAGCCTGAGAACATGGGAGTGTTGGTATGAGACTTGGGAATGTACAAAGAGGAAAACAGTTGGGCAATCAGTTCTGGTCAGCCCAGTGTCACCGACATGTCACCCATCCCCTACCAGCCCCGTGCGAGATGTGACCTCCCGATGAGAAACGTGCACTTTGACTTTAGAGGTTGTCTCTGAGTTTCTAGTCTTACCAGCCTATAGTTTACAGTACTGTGAAGTGAAAGAGGAC
Source organism: Pipistrellus hanaki (assembly GCF_964339955.1). NCBI lineage: Eukaryota > Metazoa > Chordata > Mammalia > Chiroptera > Vespertilionidae > Pipistrellus > Pipistrellus hanaki. The sequence goes on from NC_140504.1 coordinate 196,113,759, forward strand.
AAAAACCAAATTTATACTTAAATTAAATAGCATGATTTAATTTACTTGCTGCTGAATCCTGAATCCTCTTAAATTTTAAAAAAAAAACAAAAACACAACAAAAGTTAAAATTAACTATTAACGTTAATGAATTTAAACCTTCCAGAAAACATGGATCCAAAAGGAAATGTCCAACAGGTGACCGAGCCACATATTTTATGGCCTTTCCTGTATCGGCCTCGTACTTTCTAAACATCAATGGGGAAAAAAAATCTTTATCGAGTTTTGCAGTTTTATTCTTCCGGTGCACAATGTCCGCCTGTCACTAAGGACTGTCTTCCAACAGGTACACAATCAGCTCATAGGTGGACAGCACAATGGCCGTGTTGGGGATCTGCCGGATGAGCTGGGCAAAGAGTCCTCGATAGAAGGCCAGGTAGCCTTCTTCCCGGAAGACCAGCCGAGCGGTCTGGACAAAGGACTTGTACTTGGTGCCCTCCTCCCGCAGCCGCGTCCTTATCACTTCTGTGGAGAGAAACACAGCTTTTGTGACAAATAAATTCATTTCCAGGTAATACGAGGAGAATTCAAAGCACACAGCTTTATAATTATCAACGTATACCTCTGCCCATGTGCCACCTAAATACATGACCTCAATACATGCCCTGGCCGGATAGCTCAGTTGGTTAGAGTGTCATCATGCTATGCCAAGGTTGTGGGCTTGATCCCCGTCTGGGCACATACAGGAAGCAACCAGTGAATCATAAATAAGTGGAACAAACTAATGTTTGTTTTTCTCTCTCTCTCCTCCCTTCCCCCACTCTTTAAAAAAAAAAAAAAAAAAAAAAAAAAAAGCTCAGTGAGTGGGACTTGATTTTAAGATAGTTTATGGTTTTGTACTCAATTAAGTAAATGCTGTAACTTCACCAAAAGCGGCCTTTGCATTAAGCATGATAGTATCTTCTACAAGACTTTCTTTTCATGTACTCCCCAACTTTCTCCTCCCAGAATCCTCCTCCGCTCTGTCCAGCTTAAACACTGCCTCCTCCTTTTCCAAACCTTGGTCTACCTGGCCCGGTCTCACCGAGGTGCCCACAACATGACATTGCCTGTCACTGCCTGCTGAGCAGACCTCTGCCACCCTGTCTCTCTACCAGGGAGCCGTCCGCCTCTCTTCATGAGCCCTGAGGCCACGCAGTGTCCGGCTCACACTGGGACTCCATCACCTGTTACTGAGTTCACCACGGCCACAGCTGACAGCACAGTAGGCTTTTGAAAACAAGGCTTGTTTTTCTTTCATTCATTCTTTCTCTCTTTTTTTTTTTTTAATGTGCCTCAGGCATGAAACCAAGACAGGCATCAAGCTAGGATGAACTAAGACTGTGTATCCGCTTTGCCCCTGATGGATATAAGAACACCACCACTAATCAGGTGTCTCCTTGCCCATTGCTAGGGGGTGAGGCTTGTTTTTCATGGCACAATAAACACAGCTATTATTTTAATAGTAGCTCAGGAGGACAGGAGGCCTATCATTCTTTTTAAAACTAAACTTAAAAGCCTAGCTGATTTGGTCAATGGTTACAGCATCTGCCTGTGGACTGAAGGGTCCCCAGTTCAATTCCGGTCAAAGGCACATGCCTGGAGTGCAGGCTCAGTTCCTAGTATGAGGCAGCCAATCAATGATTCTCTCTCATCATTGATGTTTCTATCTTTCCCCTTCTCTCCCTTCCTCTCTGAAATCAATAAAATATATTTTAAATAAATAAACTTAAAAAAGTAAACTTTGTAAGTGGCAAATAAAATTCAAAGTGGAAGCTGAGAGATGTTAAGTTTGGCTCCTATGTCAATTTTTTTTTTTTAAGTCAAAGAATTTTAAGTAAAATCCAGATTTTTGGCTTCTTGAAAACATCAGAAGTTCTACAACACAGGCCCATGTTCTGCACAGCAAGTTTTGGGAACTGGGGTTGAGTTCCTGCCCCCCCCCCCCCCCCCACACACACACACAAATAAACACACACGAGCGCGGGGGCAGTCACCGCCTGCAGACACGTGATGTCAGTGGGCTCCGGGTCCGGGCACACTGAGAAGAGGGGCACATACCGTGTGGATAGGCGATACAAGAGGCACAGCCCTTAGACACAGCAGCAGCTGCCATAAGTCCAAAAAAGCTTGCGGAATTCTTCTCAGTCCCGTTTGCATTGGGGGTGAACGGAGCGTCCTTCAGGTACTTCTTCAGGCTTTCATAAATAGCGAAGCAGATGACAGTTTCTGAGATCCCCGCGTACGAGGCGGTTAATCCCCGGTAGAAGCCGCGAACGCCTTCCGTCTGGTAGACGTGGCGCGCACACTGGAGCGTGTTCATCTGCTTACAGCCGCGCACCCTGGGCAGAGACCGAGGACAGGCCGTCAGCACGTGAGGGCTCCAGACCCTGGCCGGAGGGAGGAAATCCGTGGAGGACACGTGTCCTCCCCCACGGAGGGCAGCTGTGCCTGGCCCACGGAGAACGTGTCCCGTACCAGAGCCACGAGAACATGTTCACAGCCTCCGGCCCGAGTGTAAAGAGAGCTGTGAGGAGGAAGACATTCCTCACAGAGAAATCTAACCAACTCGATCACTCCATCCGACACCCAAAAAGAGGCACGGAGAGGTGCACTGGGCACCGTGCCGGACCAGAACTGCTGCTGGGCATGGGGCGGGCCGTGCTGGGCGGGAAGGCGGACTAGCTGGCAGGTGACGATACCAATGTGTGTTAAGAAGACACCGAAGGAGAACCGGCCGGCCGTGGGCAGGGAGGAGCACGTAAGGGTGCTCTCTCATCGCTCTTCTCCTAACGGGGCACTAACTGCATTACTTCTAAATGCCCAAACCACAACCGTCCAACAGCCACACACAGACTTAGGCCGGGCGTCCTCCGTGGTGGATAAAGCCGAGTCCAGGACCCGAGTGCGCACTGTCAGACAGAGACCATCCGGCCCCCACCACTCTCCATGGACACCCCCCCCTGCATCTCCCCAGGCTGTTCTCGACCTGAGCGAGGTGACCTTCCTAACACAAATCCAACCGGCCGCGCGCTGCTTGCCCCTCTGCAGGCAGGGCTTCTCAGCCTGGGACCACTGACATCCGGGCCAGATCCTTCTGTTGTGGGGGTGGCCTCTACCCACCATGTGTCTCAGCACCCCCCTGAGCTTGACAACTAAAAAGGTCTCTAGGCGCCACCAAATGTCCCCTGGGGCAAATGCTGGGGCTGCCAGCAAGTGCCCCAATGGCTCTCCAAAGAGAGCGCAGGTCCACCTCCAGACTCCTTCCCAGGGGCTAAGGCCGTGGCCCTGCCTGCTTCCCAGGCTTCTTTTTCCATGTCGCCTCCTGCTCCCGCACATTTGCATGGGGCACTCTGACCACGCTTCTCTTCTCCCCTTCCCCGGAGTGCACGGAGTTCCTGCCTCCGCTGTGCCCGGACACGGCTCTCTGCCCTCTGACTCGAGCACTCATCACCGCTGAGGGACTAGCACCCCGCACCCTGGGATTGGGAGCGATTCCCGAAGGTTCCCGGGAGAGGAGCTGGTGAGAAGCTGGAAAGCAAGCCGGAGGGAGCAATGACTCCTGGTGAGCGATGGTCCACTCAGGGCTGGACACCCAATAGCACATGTTTTTTAGGAAATTGCGAAGGGCCTTGAGTGGTAAGCCAAGGAGTTAGGGTTTAACCCTGAGAGTAATCGAGATTCATCAAAGGATTCTAAGAAATGATATGTTCACAATTATTAGAACTGCTGCCTTTTAGGTTCTTTCAGGCAGAATGGGACGGGGAAATATGGGGTCAAAGGCCAATACAGAGGCTACTGAGGTCATTGAGAGGAAGAACAAGCCACACCCCTACCAGCACGTGCAGGGCTCCTGCTCTCCACTGTCCTTTCTAGGTAGCTTACTGGTTGGCTGGAAGTTTCCAGTGCCCACACAGTCACACAGGGTTCTAGAGAGTATCCTGTCACAAACCTCACTGAGCATCACTCTACCTCTGAAATTACAGTAGTTACTGGGCCACGACCTGATTTAATATATAAAGTAGGTATATTACTGTATCGTAACTTTAAAAGCAATAGTAACTGTATTTCAGCAACTGGTTTCCATTGCTTCAACTATTCTAAAAGGGCTGAGACTTCACTGGCCACCAGAGGAATCAGAGGCTGCAGCCTTCCCCGGCCCACCAGAGGAACCTGAGGCTGCAGTGAGTTTCAGGCGGAAACCAGAGCATGGGGGCCCGGAGAGAAGACGGCCCTTCCAGGCCTGGAGCACTCGCTGCTCTCCCTCCACTCCCTCACTGTAAGGCATCGTCCCGTCTGGAAGAGAAGCATCTGGGGAGAGTCGCTAGTGCTGCAACTGGGGTGGGGCCCACCAAGCGCAGGGACCCCCGATGGTCTGCGGAGGTCAGCACTGCACACCAGGGCCACAGCTGAGCAAACCTGCGGCCACCTCTGGTGGTCTTTGTCCCACAACATAGACAGCACGACTGATTCTCCAAGCAAAAGGAGCTGCTGTCTGCTCACATTCAGAAAGGACGAGACTGTGTGCTGCACTCCATGGGGGGCGGGGGGGGGGGGGGGAGGAGAAATATCCCCAAGAATTCTTATGTTAAGGAAGTAACAATTAATAACTTACTTCCGCTCTAGCTGCATCCGGGTTTTAACCATCCATATAGGATTCATTAGGGAATTTGTGATAAAAGCTGGAAGAAAAAACACCAGAAAATGTCATCACTGAACACAGCCAATGCTGATTGAAGCTGTCTGGTCCATCTGATAAGTGCTACCCCAGGCTCTCAACGGCTTAGTAATAAAAACGGACAGCAGAAAGCAGCTGCTTTCTGTCCCGCACAGGCCGCTCCAGTCCCTGCAGTGTAGCTCCTACTGGTGTGTTGTTGGACCTAAATCTGACTAGGTTTCCAGCCTCTAGGTGGTGCTGTTGGTATTTCTGTCAATGTGATGCCCATGGGAAACATGAAACCACTCTACAACTCAATTTTATAAGCATCAGATCCAGAAATAATTTGTTTTTAAGGGAAGTTGCTGTCTTAGTCCAAAAGGTTGCCTTATATCAAACTTAAAATAAAAGGTACTAAATCTCCATTTAGCTGAATTCAAAGACAGACATTTAATACTCACTAATGTTTCAGGAAATGGAAGTTTTAATACTGATCTGCTTGCAAGAACCATTTGTTGGTGAGTCTCCCGTCTCAACTCTGCTAATCATTCCATGGCAACAGAGCAAAGCAGAGTCAGGCCTCAGCCTGACTCAGTGACCCTCCTTGCCCTCCCCGGTCCCGGGCACAGCCGTCAGAGAGAGGACCAGGGCGAGGCTGGGAGGCTGCGGCAGGTTTGCCTTAGGTACTGAGGGCTCTTCTAAGCGAACGCTGCCCAAGGCAAGCCTGGCAGCCAGCGTCTGATTGCAGCTCACCCCTATCGGTCTCCAAGCGAAGGCTCCTCGGAGCTCGCACTCGGCACACACACCTTTCCTGTTTAACATCAGCTCCTCTGGGGCCCAGAGCATCATCTGTGGCTACTCCGGGGTTACTGGTGCTTTATTTGATGTAAAGAGGTGTATACACTTACAGGCTGGCAGAGGCGGAAATTCTTTATAAAATGCCAATTTAAGTTCTCTAAAATACCTTTCTAGCTAAACAGACAAACATAATCTGTAAGGCATGACCTTCTCTCAGCAATCTATGAGTCCGTGCTTCTTTTGCCAAGCGTGTCTGGGGAATCCTGCTGTAAGCTTTCTACAGTGAGTAGGATGACCCTCCCATGAGGGGCGCTCTGGCCTGCTCCGGGCCCACTAAAGCCCCCAGCCCAGCCCCTAGTGCCCAGGGATTAGGACCAAGTGCCAGCTGTGCACAGGCGTCATGAGAAAAGGAGCTTGAACTTTAGAAACAATGTCATAGAATAGACATGAAAAGCACTGCACCCAACTAGCATGCATGGACATGGACATGTTGAGGCAGAATGAACAGCTTCAGTGGCCAGAGAGAGGAACCAGGTAACAAACTGACCTCACACCATTATCGTATCAGCTCTGACATAAAGCGTTAGGGAAGTGATTTCCCAGGGAGAAGAGGCAGAGAGCTGGTGTCTAACCCTAGAAAAGGCTGTGGGCACAGCGCATGCTTTCTCCACCCACGCGGAACGTACCTGCAGAGCCAGCTGAGAAAATATGCACAATATTGCTGTTAGGCACGAAAATGCCATTGAACTGCTCTTTGGCTTTGGAGTAGCATGCAAAGTACACAGCCCTGTTAGGACAAAGGGAGAAGGAGGTGAAGACATGGGGACGGCACTGCCCAAACGATGTCCCTCCACAACCGCTAAAGCTTCAGGTAAATAAGATGGGCAAGGAGTTAACATGGAACAAAAGCTCGGCCTCATCTGTGTCAAAGCCAAACCTGCTGCCCGCTCCTTCCAGAAGGTTCTGCTCACCCCTCAGAAAGTACTCGGTGGAGGGAAGAGTCCAAAATAACGGAGGAGCCAAAGCCGGTTTGGCTCAGTGGTAGAGTGTCGGTCTGGGGACTGAAAGGTCCCAGGTTCGATTCCGGTCAGGGGCATGTACATTGGTTGCGGGCACATCCCTGGTAGGGGGTGTGCAAGAGGCAGCTGGTCGATGTTTCTCTCTCATCTACGTTTCTAGCTCTCTATCTCTCTCCCTTCCTCTCTAAAAAAAAATCAATAAAAAAATATATTAAAAAACAAAACAAAACAAAAAAACACACAAAATAACGGAGGAAAATGAGATTTTGGTAACATACAAAGCTCATTTATATTTTTAATTCTGGATAAATGCCGATCCTGAGCACCAACATATACTGTAATCTTTAAAATGTGTAGTATTTCTGAAATATCCACACTCGTCCTGCCTCACACAAAATGAGCGTGTGACTGGGGGAGGGGGCGATGCTGCTGATCACAAACACCCAGAGAAGTTCAGGGGTGAGAGCAGCTCGTTTTCAACTCGGCAAAGTAACTGGAATCTCCTCCTCACCATGCACCGAAGACACTCTTACAGCTTCCACTCTCCCATTTGTCCGGTGTGTTTAGGCAAATCCTGCACAGGAGAGGCTGGCCACCTGGCAGTACGGCCTGCCCTCCCGAGGGAAAGGACTCGGGATATCACATCTGCATGAGGGGAACCAGATGAAAGCTCAAAGCTTACCTTGACGGTGCAACTCCAACCAAATTTGGACCCAAGCCTCTGAAAAGTGACTTTGGTCCCTCCTTCTCCAAGATTGACCTGAATAATACAAAGAAGATCCATCTTTAAAATCCTTAGGCAAGATCTATGCAAAGCAAGCGTCAGCCTTCCACTAGTGCCTTAAATAAATAATAAGTTGTTGCACAGCCGTGTGGCTCAATGGTTGAGTGTTGACCTATGAACCAAGAGGTCATAGTTCCATTCCCAGTCAGGGCACATGCCCGAGTTGCAGGCTTGATCCCCAGTGGGAGGTGTGCAGGAGGCAGCCGATCAATGATTCTCTCTCATCACTGATGTTTCTATCTCTCTCCTCCCTTCCTCTCTAAAATCAATAGGAATATTAAAAAATAAAAAGATTACTAGATTGTTTACCAGACCCCAGATTTTATCTGATTATATTACAACACAGAATGGAAAAGCTGAAGAACACGGCTACAATGAAAATCCGCAATTCGTAAGCATCAGTCTGACATGTTTGTAAGAAGCTCTTTTCCTGTTCACGCAGGAGGCAAACACATGAAAACTGCTGTGGTTTTAAGATAATATCTTTATTCTTAGGAAATAAATGCTGAAGGATTAAGGGAAAGGGAGCACAATGTGTGGAACCTATTTTCAAGTGAAAAATATGGATGTATATAGAACATAATGACAACACAAATGTGGCGATATGTTAAAAATAAGTTATTGGTACCTGTAACGTTTCTACACATTTGAAATTATTTCAGAAAAAAAAAATCTTTAATAAAGATAAGTTACAGGCAAGCCATAGGTTGTAAAAATAGTGAACTCATGATTATAGCCCAATGTTACGGTAACAAGGGCTGGGACAGGCAACTGTTAGGTTCTGTAAATCAAACCCCAAATGAAGGTCATTCACACTAACCAAAAACAAGTCATCTGGCCCTTAGCAGAGGCATGAGAATTTTGGTTTTTCAACTCTAAATACTTGACTTCTATCTTTCTTACAACAGGCCTGATTTAAAAAGCTAAGCTCTCTGAACAGAAGCTTTTCTTAAATAACACCTGCAAGTGACCTACACCTTGTAGCATGTAAGACTGTCAAATGGTCAGTACATACAAATGTTCCCGGTTCAGATCCTAGCCGTGGTTCCCATTAGTGAACACTGTGCAGCCAGCCCAGGGGTCACTTAAGCACGATTCCCGGACTCTCTGGCTCCAGGAAGCCCGCGCCCCGCATCTATAATGCAGCAGGAACACCAGTCCTCAAGTGACCAGGCTCCTTCAGAACTGGCAGGCTGTCGCCATAGTGACGCACATTAACAGTGGGCAAGAAGTCAAACCTGTTACATAATTCAAACTTCTAACCTTGCTGGCTGTGTACAAAACTCTCCGGAACAATCAAGTGCCTGCTATAAATGGTACACTCCAGCCTCAAAATAAAGCAGCAGGATCCAGGCCGATTTTCCCACAGTCACAGAAACTGTCATTCAGGCAAGAAATGCAAGGAGAACAGGGCCTTATTTGGAGCATTTCATCTTCACTAGCTGTAGACCACGATTGCACCTGAACACTCAGTTATTTTATAACATAGACTACATCACTTATATATTACTTTTCAGGTCAAAGAGACACCTGAGTAAAAATTACCTGAGTGATGTAAAAAATAGGAGCTCTGATTAAAAATAATAATAATAATAATAATAATAATAATAAAAATAATAATAATAAAAAGCCTGGCCACATGGCTCAGTGGTTGAGCATCAACCCATGAACCAGGTCAAGGTTCAGTTCCGTTCAGGGCACATGCCCGGGTTGTGGGCTCGATCCCCAGTATGGGGCATGCAGGAGATGCAGGACGCAGCTGATTAGTGATTCTCTCATCATTGGTGTTTCTCTCTCTCTCTCTCTCTCTCTCTCTCTCTCTCTCTCTGTGAAATCAATAAAAAATATATTTTAAAAACACACATAGCCAAAACCGGTTTGGCTCAATGGATAGAGCTTCGGCTTGGGGACTGAAAGGTCCCGGGTTCGATTCCGGTCAAGGGCATGTACCTTGGTTGCGGGCACATCCCCAGTAGGGGGTGTGCAAGAGACAGCTGATTGATGACTCTCTCTCATCGATGTTTCTAACTCTCCATTTCTCTCCCTTCCTCTCTGTACAAAATCAATAAAATGTATTAAAAACAAAACAAAACACACACACACAGATTAAGTCATAAGACTTTAAAACAGACACATGAAATACATTGCTATATCATTCCCCTTTAGGTAACAATCTTCAACATGTAAAGGTTAATGGTGCTGCAATGGGGAACATGTATTCTCTAGCGGGTTACCCTGGGACACAAACACTGATTTGCATTTTGAAAAATAAACTTCCTGCAAACAAGTTCGGTTAAGCCTTTTAAAGTAGTACTTCCTGAAAGAGTAAGACTAAGAAGCAGCAACCTAACCATCACCTCTACCCCTGCTAGAAGAGACGGCTGCAGCCAGGCGGTGGCAGAGTGCCAAGCAGTGCCCTTCGGCTGGCAGCCTGCCAGGCCGTGGGGGACAGACCACAGCTGGGACTCAGTAGCAGGAAGACGCCATTTCCCCTGGAGTGAGTGTGCTTTCTGAGGGAGAGAACTGTGTGATGTAATCGTCCCCTTTTTGCTTTGGCCACCAAGAAACTCAAGTTATAAACCTTGTATTCAAGAAGTACAGGAAGTGGATATTACGAAAGCCGCCAATATTTATTTACATGTTGAGCTCTTTTTTTTTTTTTTTAATATATTTTATTGATTTTTTACAGAGAGGAAGGGAGAGTGATAGAGAGCTAGAAACATCGATGAGAGAAAGACATCGATCAGCTGCCTCCTGCACACTCCCTACTGGGGATGTGCCCGCAACCAAGGTACATGCCCTTGACCGGAATCGAACCTGGGATCTTTTGGACCGCAGACCAATGCTCTATCCACTGAGCCAAACCGGTTTCGGCACATGTTGAGCTCTTTACATGTGACATTTTACTGATGTGCCAAAATGCATTCATTCCTTCTATTTGTACTAAATGTTTACTGTGTGACAGGCAGCATTGTAGGGGGTTGAGGACACCTCCGTCACCATAACAAATCAAAGTCCCTGCCTCAGAGGAACTTCCATTCTGGTGGGGGAGAGAAAATAAACAATACTAACAAGTAAGCTACACTCTGCGTTGGATGGAGGTAAGTGCTGGGATAAAAACAAGGCAGGAAGGAGGGATGGAGCATGAGGGAGGCTCGGTGTTAAACAGCACAGTCACTGCAAGGCCCTCCTGCTAGGGTGACAACCGGGAGCCGGCCTTGCAGATAAGGTCAGGCACCAAGGCCCTGAGGCAGAATGTGCCAATGTTCCTGGCCTTTTAAAGGAGCAGCTGAAGGCTGTAGGAGGAGAAACTTCAGGGAGGCAATGGGAGGTGGCAGCTGTGCGGAGGCCGCAGGGACAGAAGACGGGTAGTCCCTGGAGGGATCTGAGCGAGGATCTGGGTTGAGAACAGCCTGAGGATGGGAGGGGAGCAGGCCTCAGGCCAGACCAGTGAGGAGCTCATGTGTAAACGGGAGACCTGGTGGCTTCCATCAGGTGGGGATGCTGACAAGCAGGGGCAAGGGTCAGATGCTGTGCGTATTTGAAGGCAGAGGGGACAGAACTGGCTGTGGGTGTGAGAAGTAAGATCCAAGGATGACTGAGGCGTTAGGTCGTGGAGCGAGAAGCCAGAGTTGCCTCGAGACTCCGGGCGTAGCAAGGTTGGGAGCTCAGTTTTGCACAAGTTCTGCTTTGGTTGCCACCGCACGCCCAGGAGGAGCTGTCAAACAGGCAGCAGGACTGCAGCTGAGAGGCCGGGTCTGAGCCCGGCCCGCGTTTGGGGGGGGGGGGGGGGGAGGGAGGGAAAGGGGATAGAGGGGTTGTCCCAGAGTGGACCTTGGGCTCTAGAAGCCAAGCCCCACTAGGGTAATTGGGATTATTTGCTGCTTTCAAGTCTTTCTTTGAAATAGGTGAATATACATTAAAAATGGCCTTGAGCCCAGTCGGTGTGGCTCAGTGGTTGAGTGTCTTGTTGACTTATGAACCAGGAGGTCAGGGTTCGATTCCTGGTCTGGTTGTGGGCTCGAGCCAGTGTAGGGCAAGCCAATTAATGACTCACTCATCATTCATGTTTCTCTCTCTCTCCCTCTCCCTTCCTCTTTGAAATCAATAAAAATATATTAAAAAAGAAAAAGGCCTTTGAGTAAGTTATTTAACTCCAATTTATGTTTCCTCATCTATAAAATGGGACGATATCCCACCCGAGTGCTCTTCTCATAGGGCTTGGTGAAAAATCAATAAAATACTATTACATAAAAGTGGCAATTTTAAATAGAAAGCTATTAAATATCAGCTGAGACTCTTAATAATGTACATAGATCAAGCCGATAAAGCTTTAATAAAATAGCTTTTAGATTAAAAAAAATGCCACTTTACAAACCCTTTTCTTAACAAACTATCATAACATTACTTATATTTCCATGTGGACACAGAATAAATGGCTTTGAAAGTATTCATGTGTAAGTGGTGTCTGTTATTGTGTAGCCGTGGCGGCCGTGCAGTGGGCTGTGCACTGTTCCTGGACTTCAAAAAACAGGAAGCTTTGAAAATCTGATTTACATTTTAGTAAACAATGGTCCTAACTGGGGAGAGACAATAAATGGACAGACAGACAGAGATTGACTTGTTGGAGCTAGATAGACACCAGCGATGTACAAGCAAAAACCTGAGCTACAGAAAGCCTCACTTTGACTTACCGACAGGCCTGGCTCGAGGACACCCACACTTTTGGGTAACAGTGTCCCAGGTACAGTAAGCCTACAAACCCGCTAGTCATGAGTTATTGCAAGCACGCAAGAGGAAGTTCGTGGAGGATGTTAGTCAAGCTGGCAAATGACCTGTCTTTCCTTTTGCCCAAAGCGCTGTATGTTCCCCAGAAGGTGCCGTGTGAGACTGCCTGCCCACACGTGTAAAAAGACAAACAGGAGAGGATGCTTCCACAGCCGTGTCTTCTGCAGGACGTGGGCTGCCCCTCTCCTTCCTGAGGTCAGAGGGGCCTCCCATCAGCGGCCCCATCCCTGCCTCCTGGGCCCTTCCCCACCCTGCTGCACTCCTCCTCGGGGTTTAATCTGAAAAGTGGGTGCTGGGCTTCTGGTTCTTCACTTGGGACCTTGCCCTGAGCAGCTGGTCTGGCGTTCAGTTTCGCCCGATAGTCTTGGGTGCAGCTCACCCACGTTTGGCATGGAGGCTGTGTGCCTTGCAAACAGGCTTTACAAACAAACGCACCTAAAAATAAGTCCAGTGCTTCCCAACGCGGCCTCCCTATCTCACACGGGCTGAGGCCGGCCCGGAGTGCTCCGGTGGAGGCCGTTCGGACAGAGCGCTTCCCCTTTGCTGCATCTTCCCCTAACACTTCCCGGCGAACGACCACACGGATAATGGCAGTGTCTTTCTTGGACTCACCCTCTCCCGTTGGTAAGCCTCAGATACCAGGTGTAGTGAGATTCAACTACCATTTACTGAACACCTTTTTTTTAAAAAACAAAAAAACAAAAAACCTTTACTGATTTTTAGAGAGAGAGGAAGGGAGAAAGAGCAACATCAATGTGAGAGTGGAACATCGGTTAGCAGCCTCCTGCACAGCCCCCTCCTGGGGACCAAGCCCGTACCCTACGCATGTGCCCTGACTGGGAATGGTACCAGCAACCTTTTGGTGCACAGGACAATGCCCAACGAAGTGAGCCACACTGGCCAGGAGTGGGCATCTCTATAAAGCACAGGCCCAAGGTGACATTCAGATGCCATATGAAGTCTTGATTTCAGATTCTAAGCATAGATACCAACAAGTCAAATTCAACTTATGAACACTTGCTATTTCATAAGCAAATGAAATATTTTTAATGCAGTAAAAATAATAAATTAGGCAAGTAGCCTATGTCTGAAACAAAATTAAAAAAAAAATGTTTATATTGATTTCAGTGAGGGAGAGGGAGAGAGGGAGATAGAAACATCAATGATGAGAATCACTGATTGGCTGCCTCCTGTACACACTCTACTGAGGATGGAGCCTGAAACTCGGGCATGTGCCCTTGACTGGAATCAAACCTGGGACCCTACCGTCCACAGGCTGACGCTCTATCCACTGAGCCAAACCAACTAGGGTGAAACAAACATTTTAAAAAACATTTTACTAAGTAGCTATTGAAACTTTTCTATAAGTATGAAAGTATTTCCAAATAAAAAGTAAAAAATTAAAACATTGTTTCCATACTACTTCCCCTTAAAATATTCAAAACCTTTCTCTTATGAAATTTAAAAGTTTTAATTTCATTGTATCACGCCATAGCTTCCTGCTAGCTCTCAGATTTTGAGCAAAAACACTGTGATGCAACAATTTGAACATGACTTTTTAGTTTGCTTTGTTAAGTTTGCTTTAACTGTCCCTGGATGGTGACCGCATGCACACTGGGTGCCCTGCTGCCAAGGGAGCAAGGTCAGAGTTCAAAGGTATTGATTGGTACAGAAACCTAATTCTTAGGTTTGGAATCAGGCTGTGCAAACAGGATGTCCATCTGATGGCCTTAGTAAACATTCGGTGTTGACAGTGGGGCAGGGGGGTGGCAGGAGTCCAGGCTGGGGCTGAACTTACTTCAGAACCTGGAGAAGTCCAGGTGTCACCGACGTTGGTCTCACCACTCCAGCGCCATCAATGGCCCCCAGGTGAACCTGAGGGTAATAGACTGTCCGCAGCGCCAACTTCGAAGACTGCAGCCTTGTCTTAATGACTTCGAGTGGACAAGTGAAAATAGCACCAACCGTGCCCCCGCACCTGTAAGAAGAGAAACCACAACAGGTCAGAAAGCCGTACCGTTCTCTACACAAGCGAAATGTGAAAGTTATGTTTTCTTTATCTGAAAAAAGAGCCCAACCCGTTGAGTCCGATGGTTGAGTGTTGACCTATGAACCAGGAGGTCACAATTCCATTACCAGTCAGGGCACATGCCCAGGTTGTGGGCTCGATCCCCAGTGTGGGGCGTGCAGGAGGCAGCTGATCAATGACTCTCATCATTGATGTTTCTTTCTCTCTCTCTCTCTCTCTCTCTCTCTCTCTCTCTCTCTCTCTCTCTGAAATCAATAAAAATATATATATTTAAAAATGTTCATTTGGCCGGGACCGATTTGGCTCAATGGATAGAGCGTCGGCTTGGGGACTGAAAGGTCCCAGGTTCGATTCCGGTCAAGGGCATGTACCTCGGTTGCGGGCATATCCCCAGTAGGGGGTGTGGAAGAGGCAGCTGATCGATGACTCTCTCTCATCGATGTTTCTGACTCTCTATCTCTCTCCCTTCCTCTCTGTACAAAATCAATAAAATATATTAAAAAAAAAAAGTTCATTTGATAATTAGAACATAAGGGAGGTAAAAAAAATTATAGTGAAATCACAGCCACTAACAAGATAACCATTGTTACTATGTCAGCACTTCCTTTAGGGCTTTTCCGTACTGGCTCTTTAATCTCACTTTCCCCCAGTTATCTAGATGCTGTGAATGTCAATGTATACACTTAGGTCATTAGTAATGGCCGCATACTATTCTCCTATATTGATGTATATAACCAATTTCCTACTGTTAGACATTAATGTCATTTCCAACTTCACTACCCTGTTGCAATGAATATTCTAGAAAATGCATCTTTTCAGTCAAACAAAATAGTTCTTCAGGCAATGCTCCTATATGAAAATCACTGCCTATTACAACGGACTTTTAATAAAGTCTAATTAATTTGGACTCCATTAGAAGCCCCAGTCGCCTAATGGATAAGGCATTGGCCTCCTAATTTGGACTCCACTGAAAGTTAGGCTAAAGCTTATTTTTAACAACAAAGTCCTTGAGGTCTGAACCAATCAATTCATCCTGTTTTTGTTAGTCAGTCTCTCTGAATCAGGGTTCTCCTTTACAATATTTCATACCAAAATATTACCTGTATTAAAATTTTAAGTATTTTTCTTCAAGACAACTCACTTATCCTAAACCTAAAATAAGTCCTTCCCTCTTTTCTTAAACAATACCCATGACACTGTGCTCTGGACAATGTCATGAACCATCAGAGGCCGCCAGCACCACCAGCCACGCAGGGTCTGCCCTCGCACAAGAGAGCTCAGGCCTGTGTCTCATGCGTCTGCTTCCCTGGCCTCAGGACTCCCAGTTCACACACAGTATTTGCTAAGTAAAGGAGCTATCACGTTGAAGTTTCAAGGAGGGAGGCTCCTAAGGGCCCTCGTTGTTTGAAGACAGACTTCCTGCTCCCACAGGGACAGTCCCAGGAGCGCCTCGCTAGGTACAGGCAGCACAGGCAGTGCTGGCACACTAGGAATGACACAGCACCAGCGTAGTGTCTCTGAGGGCGAAGGTGACAAGAACCCGTCTGTCCGGCTCACAGAACATTGTTAGCATGGCGCCTGAGCCAGGAATGGGGTAAAGCCCCCATGAAGTATTTTAAAATCAAGAGCCTGTAGCTCCAGGAGCAAGACAGATCCTGATAACCGGACTCAGAGCTGGAAGCTGGTGGTTAAATGCTGGCATTTCTACCATGGGGCGAATGTCTGCCTCATGGTAAGCATGCAATCCGCCAACAATCCTGCAAGGTAGGAACTCTTTAGCCTCAATTCACCCTAAGGCATGGAAATGTCAGAAAAAAGAGACTAGCCGAGACCGGTTTGGCTCAATGGATAGAGCGTCGGCTTGGGGACTGAAGGGTCCTGGGTTCGATTCCGGTCAAGGGCATGTACCTTGGTTGCGGGCATATCCCCAGTAGGGGGTGTGCAAGGGGCAGCTGATCAATGACTCTCTCTCATCGATGTTTCTAACTATCTCTCTTCCTTCCTCTCTGTACAAAATGAATAAAATATATTTAAAAAAAAGAAAAAAGAAAAAAAAAGAAAAAAGAGACTAAAAGGTAAACTGGGGCTGGGGATAGCCATGTTGGGCTATTTAGGTAAACCCGCTTTAGAATCATGACAATAATGCACCTAAAACAAACTGTTTATATACACAGTGTTTTCTGAACTGTGAGCCAAAGCCTACCAAGCACTAAGCAAGGCAGGGGGCCGGTCAGAATGGGCGGGAGGCCGCAGGAAGCTCGATGGATGAACCGGCCGGCATTTACCCCGCAGGGCTGGGGCTCATACAGAGAGGGAACCTGGGCCTCAGTGAGGTCTCAAAGCGGCTCAGTGTCTAACGTGAAACCCAAATCCAGACCCTGTGTCCACAGCGGTTGGCCTGTCGCTCTGAGCTCAGGTTTCCTCCCGGGGAGCTCAGTGGGAAGACGGGCGGTGCAGACAGCTCTGCCAGCTATGTGCGCTGTTTCACTCTTACTCCAGATGGAAAATTGTTGATCAGACAAGTAGGACTTCAAAACTCTAATGGGTCCTTTTGTATCAAGAAAAATTGTGAGCCCAACGGAATGCTGTTCTGTAATAATTGGCTCTAAAGAAAATAGGATATAATGTGGAGTGTTTAAAAAAAATAACTTCCGCCGAAACCGGTTTGGCTCAGTGGATAGAGCATCGGCCTGCGGACTGAAAGGTCCCGGGTTCGATTACGGTCAAGGGCATGTACCTACCATGTTTCCCGGAAAATAAGACCTAGCGCAACTTTGGGAGAAAAAATTAATATAAGATACTGTCTTATTTTCGGGGAAACAGGGTAGGTTGCGGGCACATCCCCAGTGGGGGGTGTGCAGGAGGCAGCTGATAGATGATTCTCTCTTGATGTTTCTGACTCTCTATCCCTCTCTCTTCCTCTATGTAAAAAAATCAATAAGATATATATATTAAAAAATAATAACTTCCTAACCATGTCTATTCACACAAAATAATTACTATTATCTATTATCATAAACATGTGCCTAAAAGATATATTTTAGCCGAAACCGGTTTGGCTCAGTGGATAGAGCGTCAGTTTGCAGACAGGTTCAATTCTGGTCAAGGGCAAGTACACTGGTTGTGGGCACATCCCTGGCAGGGGGTGTGCAGGAGGCAGCTGGTCAATGTTTCTCTCTCATCAATGTTTCTAGCTCTCTATCCCTCTCCCTTCCTCTCTGTGGAAAATCAATAAAATATATTTTAAAAAAAGGATATATTTTAAAACATTGGGAAATTTACATGCTACAAAATCAGATAAAGGAATAGCTGAAACCTATTTATGCTCAATCACATGACTCCATGACACCGAAAACAAACAATAACAAGAAACCCCACCACAAAACAGCTTCTGAGGAACTCTTTCATCAGAAAGCCAACAAGCTCGACTGTGGCACAGGTCACCACCTCCGCTTTGCCCAGGCCAGCTGCACTCCTTATCTGGCCAGTGTCATCCAAATCCATGCCGCTGATCAAAGGGTGACCTTTGGGGCAGTGTGCTTCCCCAACCAGGCAATGTCCTACTGCCAACCAGGCGGTGGACTCTTTGAGGATGGCAAGCCACACTCACTCCCAGGCCCTGTGCCCGTGGCGGAGGGGTGGCGGTGGTGACAGGCCTTCCAGACCACTAACCAGGGGACAAAGTAAGGTGCTCTAAGCAATGTTACTACTCAGAAGTCAGTCCCTTCTGGCCTGCCAGGAAAAATCTCCGGTGAAAAATGTCCAAAGGACATTCTAAGCCACATGTGTCAAACACAAGGCCCGTGGGCCAAATCCATCCCGCCAGGCCTTGCAATGTGGCCCGCACCGCGCTGTCATCACTGCACTCCGCTGTCAGTTTATGACATTGTCAGTTTATGACTGTTCAGTAAACCATTCGGCCCGCGATTTAGGCTGGATTTTAGATTTTGGCCCCTTCTCTGATTGAGTTCGACACCCCTATTCTAAGCCGTTAAAGCTGTGGTACAATAATGCTCTTAGAAGAAGCTGATAGTCAATTGAAATGTCCAAAGAAGTCTTCCTGAAACTTAAACCTTTCAGGGCAGAATTCTGTATCTTTCAGCTCAACTACTTTTTCTTTCTTTGTGAACCACACGTACAAGACGATCATCTGAACCAACATGCTAACTTCTCCAGACTGGCTTTCCAAACTTCCTAACAAATATTTCATCATGTTGGCACAGAGCACTGAGGAGTACAACCAATTACATCCTTTGTAGAAGCGTTCCTGTCAGTTCCCAACTGTCTGGCCAAAGAAGCCCTGCAGTGCCAGCCTGGACCTGCCCTCGGTCCACTAGCAGGGATGAAGCCCCATCCCGGGCTGCAGACCTCACTGAGGACTCTTCAGAGTCCCATGCGGAAAGGGAGGAGGCCACCTCCCATCCATCCTCCATCGCTGCTGCTCAGCGGTGCTCCACTGAGCCCCCTTCCTGCCTAGGAATCACAGGAGGTTCCGGGGCTTTCTGTGGGCTGAACACTGGGAACCCCATATCGGTTCCACCAGCAGCCCCTCCCCCAATCACCTTTCAGCCTTACTTGGCCTGGCAACCCTTCACACAGCAGCACCAGGTGCCTCTCCTTCCTCCGGTCCTCATGCTCCTTGCCACCAAACCAACAGGGCCCTAGTGTCTTCCCTGCCGGGCACGAGGCCACAGACTGGCCCCAGGAGGCGGTCACCGAGGCCCCCGTCCCGGCGGCACGGGCTGATGCGGCAGCCTCCCACCTGCAGGGCGCCTCTGCCACACAGCAAGCGACCGCTCCGCCCCCACTCCCTCTGCATGGAGCCCAGAGCACTAGGGCAGGGGTGGGGACAGGGAGACAGTGCCAGGAGAAGCCTCTCCACACCACATGCCACACATGACAACTCTAACCTTCCTGCTCTGCACACACAATCCGGGGGGACAACTGGTGCAGGCGGGCAGACTGCCCCTCTCCAGGCCTCAGAGCAGGCTTCTCTGGGTTCAGCCCAGGGCCGGAAAGCCGATGCTCAGCCCACAGCAGTCACACTCAGCACCCACTCCCACAGTGGCACGGTGTGGGCATCAGGAAACAGACCAGTCCTGGTGAGATACCATTACTTTAGACCTCATAGCCAAACTGGGGGACATCCTTAAGCAGTGCATACTTAAGAGGTCCACAGACTTACAGGAAGAAGATACTAGTACAGAGAGAGTTTCGTTACATTAACCATTATCATTTCTACCTTTAATTTCTATTTTGTGCATGTTTCTAATATATAAATTTAGTAAGAGTAATAAACAAACATTCTGGCCATAGGGCTGTGTGATCAGTCTGAAGATACTATCCTGGACCAGTGGCTCTCACCCAGAACAATGCGCCCCCATCCTGTGGCATCAGCAATGTCTGGAGACATTTTTGGATGTGACATTGGGGGAAGGGGTATTACCATCTAGTGGGTAGTAGGGAGGCTGCTAAACACCCTACAATTCACAGGACAGCCTGCCCCACCCCAAGCAAATACTCTTCTGGCTGAGGCTGAGAGCAATAAATGGACAAGGTATTTGCAGGCAGTGTAAGGAACGCGGGGGCCACTGCAGCTGTCTCCCAGCATCCATGCCCTCTTCCTGTCTTAAGACGATTGCTCCCAGGTGGCTTAAGCCATGCAGTGTGGATGCAACTGAACCATGTCTAGGATTAGCCCCAACCCAATCAACAATGCTGCTGCCACCCGATTCAGCCCAAACAGCACAGTTCCCCTGGGAACGATGACTGGTGCAGAGGCCGGTGCATGGCCAGGCTGGTCCAGAGTTAAGCTCCAGGCAGACTTGCTCAGTAATGGGGAAACATCGGGAGCTGCTGTTAGCCATGCAAGGACCAACTATGGAGTCAAGCAGGTATTTCTAGAAGGCAGAGGAGTCATTGCTTGAGGTCCCACAGTGATACTGTTGAGCTAATTAGATAAGTTTTCACCACGCCTAGCTTTCTCTAGAACTTGGGTGTAGGCACCAATAACCAAGCCAGTAGGAACTGACATTCTTATTTACAACTGAAAGCCTCCTAAATGAGCCTAGTCAAAGGCCTCATGCCCAAGCTTTTCAAGGAAGCTCAGCACCCCCTCCACCCCAATTAGGCTCCTCTCCGTATAGCAGAACAAAGCTAGACTGTTAATACATATATAGCTTTATGTGATCAGGGACATAAACACTTTAAATTATGCACACAAATTTTTACTCTTTAATTCTGAATTTCAAGTAACAAGCACCATTTTAAAAAATCTTGATATTTTCAACAAGTCCTCTGTTTTCTACACACACACACACACACACACACACATACACACGGACATTTTAGGCACGAGAGCCAAGACTAATATGCTTTTTATTACAATCGCCACCAGATTGACAGAAAACTAGGTTTCAGACTCCCAGCTTTTTCATGACTATGATATGGCGGACTCTACCCACAAAGGACACTGGCAGACCCTGTGACTCCAACCTCTGGAGCTTTCTTTGTAGTTCCCCTTCACCTGCTATCTCTATAGTCACTCCTTAAGAACACTAGCACTTTTTTTTTTTTTTTTTAATATATTTTATTGATTTTTTACAGAGAGGAAGGGAGAGAGATACAGAGCTAGAAACGTCGATGAGAGAGAAACATCGACCAGCTGCCTCTTGCACACCCCCTACCGGGGATGTGCCCGCAACCAACATACATGCCCTTGACCGGAATCGAACTCGGGACCTTTTAGTCCGCAGACCAACGCTCTACCGCTGAGCCAAACCGGTTTCGGCCACTAGCACTTCTTTACATAGAACTTTCTGGCATAAAGCTTAGAAGATCTTGATTATGCAAATTCTGTATTCATTCAGTCAAAGCAAAATGCATAGTTTTTGATGCAGCTAATTATCCTGTAGATGCTCTTTCCTGTCTCCTATCTCACGGTGCGAGCATCATCCCTAGGTTTTGGGTT
Source organism: Pipistrellus hanaki (assembly GCF_964339955.1). Taxonomy (NCBI): domain Eukaryota; kingdom Metazoa; phylum Chordata; class Mammalia; order Chiroptera; family Vespertilionidae; genus Pipistrellus; species Pipistrellus hanaki. The sequence goes on from NC_140504.1 coordinate 196,134,822, forward strand.
CGATCTCAGGCCAGGGCACATACAAGACTCAACCAACAAATGGAACAACAAACTGATGTTTCTCTCTTGTCTCCCTTTAAAATCAATCAATAAAAATAAAACATGTTACCTATGCCAATATAGTTTCAGCAAATCTTAATATAGAACCATGTCCACAATCACAAATAATCAAAGTACTTCTCTTAATTTGGAACAATTTAACAAGCCCTATTAATCTATACTCCCAGGCATGACCCACAATAGCTTTTATTCACTTAATTAATCATTTAACAAGTGTCCATCAAGCATCTGTAACATGTGGGATACCATACTTGGGATGTACCAGTGAAGAAAACAGACATGGCTACTATCCTCAGGAAGCTGAACTCTAGCAGCAATCTTTCATCCAAACATCACACAACTTTTAAGTGTTTACTATAGATATGAAATACACTGGGTGAAATCAATTTATACTCTTAGCTTACTTATATAAGCCATATACAAAATATATGCACATTATACTTATCTTATCAAAAGTTCTTTAAGCATTTGAAATAAACCTCGTATCTTCTCTACATTGTCCCCCTAGCAAAAGGGGGCGAGAAGACAGCATTTTGAAAATATCTTATATATTTTAAACCCTTAAACACATACTGTAGTGGCATTAAAATACATTTTAAAGCCTCTGTAAGTATGCTTGATGACAAAAGAAAAAATCATGGCATAAAAATAAGACCTAAAGCATATAATCTAGGCCAGTGGTTGGCAAACTCATTAGTCAACAGAGCCAAATATCAACAGCACAAGATTGAAATTTCTTTTGAGACCCAAATTTTTTAAACTTAAACTTCTTCTAACGCCACTTCTTCAAAATAGACTCGCCCAGGCCGTGGTATTTTGTGGAAGAGCCACACTCAAGGGGCCAAAGAGCCTGCTCGTCCATGGATCTAGGCCATTAGCCTCGAGGGCTAATGACAGCTTACGATAGTCTATTTCAGGTGCCGAGAACATCTCCTAAGGGCACGGATGTTACTGCTTGCTCAGCAGGGGAGGGACATCCTCACCCTACAAGTGCACCAGAGCCCGTCCTCGGACAGGGAGAATGTAAGGGAAATCCAGACAGAAGGCCTAGACACCGAGTGAATTTTACCGTTTCTCTTAATGACATGTTAAGTTTAAATAGTAGAAAAGCAATGGTGGGTTTTGTTATGTAATAACAATAAAATCTGTGTGAGTACATTTGTGTTTTGATAATACTACCCAGATTTTGAGATAGGAGGAAAGAAAGCAGAAAACAGACCTATACTAAAAGTCAGCGTCCAATGAATGAGGTTCATTCACACAGAAGGCACCACCCTAAGAGATGGTTTTATGAACCTGCTGGTAGGCAGCAAAAGCCTTAAAAATGGTCCGGCCAATGTGTCACCTCAGGAACCAAGAGGTCGCCGGTTGGAATCCTGGTCAGGGCACATGCCCAGGATGCAGGCTCCATTCCCAGTAGGGGTGTGTGCAAGAGGCAGCCAGTCAATTGTTCTTATTGAGGTTTTTGTCTATCCCTCACCCTTCCCTCTCTCTAAAAATCAATACAAACACATTTTTAAAAATTAGTTAAAAAAACCCTTAAAAATATGTTTTGACTCAGCAATTGTACTTCTGATGTTTATCCAAAGGAAATCATCAAAGAACTACACAGCTACACTTAAGGATGTCTAGTTATTTATATTGGGGAAAAACAAACAAACAGCAATGAGAGATCATAAGTTATGTAATCTGAGTACAGGAACTCCAGTCATGCTTGGAATTGGTTTACCTCTTCATTTGCAACCACGGGACAGTAAGTCTCCACTCAAGGTACACGGGAGAATTCACTACCATTAAAGTGTAACATATTAGGAGGAAGAAAGCAGTTCTGAAAATACGAGCCTATTTCAAAATTAAGTACAGAATTACATCTGGTCCACAGGACCTTTTTCTAAAGTGCTTATTTCTTAGCATTGGTTTGTGGGTGGTTTTTCTTCCAGTTCTTTTCTTGAAGGGCATCACTCTTATTAAAAAGATAATTTGCAGCTTAATGTAGGGCTATTTTCACCTTAGAAACTGCCTTTTAAAAAAGAAATAATTAAACCTGAAAGACTAATGAGTTGTTGTGGGTGTAGCTTTTATTTTCGAGGATCTAAAAATAACTAGATCCATTCATAAGCCTGTATTATCTGATGTAATATTTATTCAGTACCATTAATGAGGAACAGCATTAAACTTTAGTTTCCAATGGCTATTCAATAAAAGGAGACATGTGACACTTGAGGAACTGGGGCTGACTTCTTTTCAAAGGAACTGAGCTGTTCTTTGGAAAGATTCCAGTAACTTGGAAACTAGTTACTTCCAGCAAAGCAGCATGTCATCCACTGGACCAAGCTGGGGGTTGACTGATTTTAACCATATAATATACCATTCAACACTTGGCTCCTATAATCTCCTTCCCTAAAAGAAATGCATTTTAGGCTAGTGGGAAGGCATCAAAATCCACTCAGTTACTCTGAAAGCCTCCTTTTGGAAGATTTATTCTCTTTCTTGAGTGTCTTCAGTAAATCTGAAGTGCTGCTAATGAAGGACCTAAATCCTGTTACATTCAGGCTGCAGGCACTACCCTAATAAACTCCCTACATTTTAATCAGTTTTCCTCCATCACCAGGCTGGTGTTTCCGGGAGGAGAATCAGCAGCCAGAGGGCACTGTGAAGGGCGGGCGGGGAGATTCATGCAGACAGGGTGATCCATTACGCCAAGCCTCGGAGACTGCTCTGGAACAGGCAACGCTCCAGTATCAAACACACCGAATTTTCAAGAGACCACCTCATAAAAACAACAAATTAAAATCAGAGTATAACATCATCAGAAAAAAATCACCCTTCTTGGCTCTAATAATATGGCCGACTTGTTTAGAATTCTCCAGAATGACAAATTAATACTTGGCCAAAATTTAAGAATTGCTGCCTGCTCCCCGCTGCCCCCCCCCCCTCCAAGCTGAAATGTCAATGGGGAAACAAGTGAAAGGATGAGAGAGAATGATAGGGAAGATATGAATGCTTTGGTTGGAAAAACAAAGAAACTGTCTGAGCACCTCCAATAAGCACATAGAACCCAGAACCCTTTCACCATAGTTATTCTCACAGGTAAGTTCTCAACCATCACTCGTTTGTAACAAGGACCATATCTAGGCAGCAGTTTACGCTGCAACTAAAACCCTCAAGTCAAGATGACAAGCCAGAATAAATTCGATTTTAAACAGAATGTCCGATCCTTAAACACTGCTGTGCCAGGCCAGCAAGACTCCACACAAACGGGAGACTCCAGAAGGACCCAAGGCCGCCACCGGCGGTATGGGAAGAAAACAAATACTAACACTCAGAAACATTGAAACATCTATTGTATTTTCTGCAGAAACAAATAAGCCCGAGCCGGCTTGGCTCAGTGAATAGAGCATCAGCCTGCGGGCTGAAGGGTCCTGGGTTCGATTCCGGCCAAGGGCACATGCCTGTGCTGAGGCCTGATCCCCCGTGGGTGTGTGTGTGTGTGTGTGTGTGTGTGTGCGGTAGGCAGCCGATCAATGATTCTCTCTCATCATTGATGTTCTCTCTCTCCTTCTCCCTTCCTCCCTGAGCTCAATAAAGAAATATATTAAAAACAAACAAACCAGCTGTTAGGAACCCCGTGATCGCCCATCCTCCTCAACAATGCGCTGCCTCCACTGAACACCAGCCGCCGCAGCCGCAGCCGCAGCCGCGTGACGATCCAATGAACGCGGCTCTCAAAACACAAACGACTCACCTCGGACGCACGCGTCTACCAGCAGCAGGAAAGCGGCGTTTCAACACGCTTTCCGGAGCTCACTTTCTCCCGGGGGCGGCGGGCGGGCCCCCAACACACCCCCACAGGTAGCTGGGCGCATCCCGGTCGCCCGCACCGCCCGGGCCCTGGCTGATTCCCGGCAGCACAGCCCACCTGGCGGTCTGATCGGCCCCGCGCTGCCCTGCGGGGCTCCGGGGCCGCCCGGGCATCCATCGCCCCCCCGGACCCCGGAGCGGGGACCCCGGCGGAGGGACCGCAGGGCGGCGGGCGGGAGGACGCGGGGCCGCCGAGCCGCGGGGACCGGGCGGGTCCGGGACGCCCGGGGTGACACGGTCACAGCAGCCGGTTGTTGTCTAAAAGGACGAACCGCCGGTGACGCCACGCGGAGGGGGAGGGGAAGGGCGTGGGGATGCGGCCGGCTCCGGCGAAGCCACGCTCGGGGGACGCGGGCCCCGCGGGGCTGGGGGGGAGGCCGACGCCTCCCGGGCCTCCTCGCCGCCCCGACGCCGGGACTTCCTCCTCGGAGGGCCGGTGACCGGGGCCAGGGCGCCCGAGGGCGGGGGCCGGGCCGGGACGCTCACCCGCCGGCGAAGAGGTGGAGCAGCGTGTTCTCCTTGTGCTGAGAGCCGGTCGCCATGGCCGCGCCGGTTTCGCGGCCCGCCGCCGCCGGTGCCGGTGCCGGTGCCGGTGCCGCCGGCGCGAGGCGGCTCGAAGGATGCGCGAGGCCGCCCGCTCCGCTGGCCCCGCTGCTCTCAGGCACCCGCCGGCGCCGCCCCCATGAGGCGCGTCCCCACGACCCGCTCCCTCGGCCCGCGCACTCCGCGGCGAGGCCGCCGGCCCTTCACCCGCCTCTGCGGCGGCGGCGCGGCGTCCGGTGGAACCCCACCGCGCGGCCGTCACGTGGCGGGGGCCGGGTCCGACGTCACCCGGCGGCGCGCGCCGGGGCGGTGAATGGCGGGGGTGTGGACCCGGATCTGTGCTCCCATTGGGCGACGAGCGGATGTGGGCGGGGCCTCCGCAGAGCCCGGGGCGGGGTTCCGCTTTGGAGCGCGAGAGTGGGCGGGGCCAGCAGGGCCCTCGCGGTGGAGGGAGAACCGGCTTCAGCAGCCTGGTACCTGCTCGCAGGCTGAGGACCTGGGCCTGGCTGGCTGGGGAGCCATGGCCTTTTTACTTTTTTCGTTCATGTTTTCCTTGACTTTGTGATACGCACGATGTGCAAGAAGGCATATACATTACATGTGACATCTCACAGCTCTGTACTCACCACCTAGTTTAGGGGAAAAAACAACACAAAAGCACTAAAACCCCAGTGTACCCCTAGTATAATTGTGTATATTTCTTATTTTTCCAGAAATGGCATTACACGCTGCAATACGCTTTTTGGCCTGTCGTTGGTGATCATCTCCAGACTGCTTCTCTGCTTGTCTGTCCTTGGGTCACCGTCACCCTCAGCCTGGCATCTTCCCCCCTCCAGGCCCCCACATGCAGGCCTTCCCAAGCTACCCTGGCAGCGCGTCTGTCACATGGCTCCGTGCAATTTCCTCGAGCAGGTCTCTGCCATTACTTTGTGGATCAGTTGGTTCAAGTTGTCCTTTGGCTGGTGGGATGTCAGCTTCAGGGGAGCAGGGTCCTTGTTTCATTTGCTCACAGTTGCTCCTGGCAAAGTATCTGAGGCCAGTGACGCCCAAGAAATGAGTAAATGTCCCTAACTGAACTCATCATTCCATGCCTCTTCTATTTCCTGTCCTGGAAATATGATGACACCACCATCTGCACAGCCACCAATGCCAGAAACTTTCATGTTACCTTGAACTAACTCTCCTCTCCTCTCCTCTCCTCTCCTCTCCTCTCCTCTCCTCTCCTCTCCTCTCCTCTCCTCTCCTCTCCTCTCCTCCTCTTCTCTCTCTCTCCCTCTCTCTCTCCCTCTCTCTCTCTCTCTCTCTCTCTCTCTCTCTCTCTCTCTCTCTCTCCCCCATTCCCTCCTCTCCCAAAAGTCCATCACTCACCTGGCACTTCTATCTCCTAAAATTCTCCCAAAGTGCCACCCCTTCTCTGTTCCTTCCACTGCTGCTGCCCTTTCCAGTCAAAGCAGTACCTTGACCAGACGGGAGCTGCCAGACGTCCTGTGTGTAAACACAAAGAGAGCTTTCGTAGAAGGGGAATCGTGTGCAAACACAGGAGCTGGGGATTTGATTGCTGGGACTCTTTAAAAACAACTCTCGGGGGCAGTCATCCAAAATGCAAACACAGTGAGTACTCTATATTAAAACCATTACTTCCAGGCCTAGAAAGGGAAAAGCCACACAGCACTCCACATCATGGGGAAAAGGAAGGAAAGAAGGCAGGCTAAATATTTTTGTTTAGCGAACCGTTAGCCAGGCAGGAGCTGTGCCCACCTGGGTAAAACTCTAACCCCAAGGAGACACTGCTGTCCTTGGCCGCTCTCTCTCCGAGGTGCTGGAGGCTGGGACCCAGGCCTCTGACGCCAAGGCAGCACCCCGCCTCCTGCCTTTTTTTCGGGGGGCGGGGAGTCGGGGGGGACTGCCAGTCTAGGGCTGAGCTAGACACATAAGCAGGCCTCCCCACCTGCTTGTTCATAGTTATGCTACCTTCGGGTTGGACTTTTTCCAAGGTCTTCCATGTACGTTGTCCTGTCGGGTCCTCACAATGTGTGTAGCCTGTTGTTTTTGTTCTGTTTCTGTGGACCAGCAGGATAGAGTTGCTCAAGGTCACACAGCCAGCTAGTGGCTGATGCAAGCCTTTCACGCCTCTGTGCTCTGGGACATGCTGTCGCCTAGGAAGCTCCCTTCCGCTGCGGGCGGGCCAGAGGGAGCTATCTGACTCATCCATCCGTCCGTCCGTCCGTCAGTCCGTCCATCCATCCATCCATCCAGCCATCCATCCGTGTCCATCCATCCGTCCATTCATCCACCCATTCAGCACGTATTTGTTGAGCTTCTGCTCTGTTCCAGTCAGCGTTCTAGGCTCTGAGGATACAGCAAGGATTAAAATGGATAAAAATATTTAGTAAAATGGTAGCAATCAGATCCAGCCATGGGTAAAAGGGATGAAGTGAATATTTCTGTCTTTTCTGCATCCAGTGCGGCTAGAGAGTAGGGGCAGCTGGGGATTGAGAAAATGAAAGAGACAGACACAGAAATAGAAGGAAAAAGCTGGGGCCAGTAGGACAGCTGTCCTCTGACAGGGACAAGGACACCTCCCTACTCCCCCACCCCCAGCTCATACAGTGTGTTTATTTTACACAGCAAAATACCAGGAGGTTTTACTAAAGCCCATGACAAAGGAGATTATGCGAATTCTTGGGTGGGCCGGAGTCGGAGCCAGAGCCGTATTCATTCCTGGTGCTCGGCTAGACAACAAAACCCACCCCCTGGCACCTGGGCTGAAGGTCAAGCTGACAACACTCCTGCCTCTGGCAAAGTGTGTCTCCAGGATGTGGCTTCGCCTGCACCGCTGGCTTCAGCTGACGACAGTGAAAAAAATGCCCATGTGCCTTCCCAGGCACTCTCTACAGCAGTGTTTCCCAAAGTGTGGTACGCGTACCCCCAGGGATACGGGAAGAGTTCGGTGGGGGTTCGCGTTGCACCGGAGTTCGGTGGGGATATGCACTGCACCGTGCTTAGCTGCGCCTAATTCTACGTTCTCCTGAGTACGATGGGCACTCAGCATTACGAAAATTGTAGAAGGGGTACACACATGTCAAAAGTTTGGGAAAAACTGCTCTACGGGATACTATTTCAGGGTCAAATGAGATATGCCCCAGGAATCTGAGGTTGGTTTAACGTTCCAAAATCAATCAATAAAGTTCAGCATACGTTGTGTACTGCTTCAATATGATTTCCAATCCACCTGTTTATGACAAAGAAAAAAAGGTGCTTCGATATAAGAATGACGTAAGTCTTGCCAGGATGTCATGGTTTTACATCTGTTGTCACTGATAAGCAGTCAGCAGCCTAGCCTCTGGGGCTCCCTGGGGCTTATCCATTAGGGCGTGTAGGGTAGCAGCTACAGCCAGGGGACCTTTAGAGAATAAATACTGAGAACCTGGGAGGACTAGCTGAGAGTTTCAGTGTGGACGGAGGGGCTCCTGCTAATATAAAAACGTGCAGGAGACCCTCGGGCACCTGTCCTGTCGTGGTGAGGTTCTCCGGGAAGACAGTGGTGACAAATATCTCAGCCCCAGGTGAAAGCGATCAGCCCACCAACGCTGGCATCTTTGTTCCCTAGCAACATGCCCTAGCAACCCAGGACTTAGACTTTTGAGCTGGCAGCAGAAGTCAGCTCTTTCGTTGGTTGCCATTGCTCCCGGTGCCTACTCACAACAAAAGATGCACCTCTGTGGAAATTTGGACTCTCTTCCTTCACCTCTCCTTGCCGGGAACAGTGGTGTGATTAATCTGTCATTTGTTTGGAATAAGTCACTTCTTCATTTGACTTACTAAGAGCTACCCTGTATACGATTGGATTGTGAAATAATTATACACTGAGTGGCCAGATTGTTATGATCTCTGAACACATAATAATCTGGCCACTCAGTATATGTATTAGAGGCCTGGTGCATAAATTCGTGCATGGGTGGGGTCCGGCCAGCCTGGCCAGGGGGAGGGGACATGGGCAGTTGGCTGGCCTGCTTGCTGGTTGAACTCCTGGCTGAAGGGACAATTTGCATATTATCCTTCTATTATATATGATATACACTGAGTGGCCAGATTATTATGCATTCAGAGATCATCATAATCTGGCCACTCAGTGTACCTCTCACAGAAAATCTGTTATACATAAACTGCTGGCAAAGATAAAACTTAGTTTCTAAATCCTGCTTTTGCAGCCTCCCAAAGCAAAAACAAGCAAAGCAGCCCGTTACCAGAATAAATGAGAAAAACCAGATGATTATGTCAATGGATACAGAAAAAGCATTTGATAAAATTGAAAACCCATCTTTTAAAAAAGTTCTCAGCAAACTGAGACTCGGAGAGAATTATATTACCTGAGAAAGGGTGCCTGTAACAAACCCATAGTTAACATCATATTTCATGGTAAGAGACTGCCTGGCTGCTTCCCTAAGGTAGGCAACAAGAAAAAGCATCTGCTCTTATTCAGCATGGTACTAGCAGTACCAGTCAGCGCAATAAGGCATGAGAAAGAAATAGAAGTCAAAGCCCTGGCTGGGTATCTCAGTGGTTAGAGCTTCATCCTGGAATATCAAGGTTGTATGTCAAACCAATTTTGACACTGCCGTTCTTTTAAGGCTTCGTCACCATAAACAGCACATAACTTTTTATGAGCTTGCGATGCGTTTTTCCCTTTGCGGAAATAAAAAAGCAAAATATGACAAAAATGTTCCTTTTGATTTTCCATTTTTCAACGAACACCAAACGAAAACTACAAAACAGATCAAAAAACTTTTTTTACTGATTAACAGCTGAATAGCCAACTATCAAATAACAAAATGTGTTTTACATTTGTACTACGTCTGCAAACCTAAAAATTCAACTGAAGCCATATATGTGTGAAACCCGCAATTACTTAGTTGCCGACCCAATAGATTTGATGCCCAGTCAGGGCACATACAAGAAACAACCAATGAATGCATAAGTAAATGGAACAATCAATCAATCTCTCTCTCTCTCTCTCCTTCTCTCTCTCTCCCTCTCTCTCTCTCTCTCTCTCTCCCTCTCTCTCTCTCCCTCTCTCTCTCTCTCTCTCTCCCTCTCTCTCTCTCCCTCTCTCTCTCTCTCTCTCTCTCTCTCTCTCTCTCTCTCTCTCAAAAGAAAAAAAGAAAGTGAGAAAGGAAGAAGTAAAACTGTCTTTAGGTGCCTAGGGTTGGCACTGGACTGGGGAAGGGCTTTTCTACAAAAAGGCTAGAACTTCTGAGGGTGGTGATCTGCATCCTGACCAGTGATCCTGGAGACCCAGCTGAGTTGGAGGGAGCTCTTCCCTCCTTGGTCGTCATCACTCTCTTGAGAAAAAAAATTCAGATGAATGACTGTAAACAGTGTTGAAGCAAAGCAAGAGAATTTATGAAGGAAGCAAAACAAGTACATTTATTAAGGATACTAGAGACCCGGTGCAAGTATCCCTTGGCCTGGCCTGCACCCTCTTGCACTCCGGGACCCCTTGGGGGATGTTGGACTACTATTTTTGGCCCGATCACTGCAGGCCAGGCCGAGGGACCCCACCAGTACATGAATCCATGCACCGGGCCTCTAGTGTGCATATAAGATCTTTGGTTAATCTCTTCCCACCCTTCTCCTGCCCCAATTCCCTCTGAGATTCATCAGTCTGTTCCATGTTTCCATGCCTGTGCACTGAGCGTGTGCCCCCTGGTGGTCAGTGCACATCATAGTTATTGGTCGAACAGTCGAATGGTCACTTAGGCTTTTATATATATAGATACTTGGTTAAAGCACAAGCAGGGCAACTCAGCTAATCTGAGTTGGAGAAAGAAAGAGAAAGAAACCTCCAATAAGGCATGAGAAAGAGAAAGAGCCTCCACCTGCCTGGTGGAGGTTCAAGGGTTTTATATATTCCTTCCTCTGGGTTTCAAGGTTCCCCTGCAGGATAGCTTAGGAAGGTACTAGATTTCAAGGTTCCCCCTTTTACATTTTTGTGGCTTTTCCCAGTATTTGTGAGAAAGTGGCAATTTTATCTTGGCAAGTCCCAACACTGCTGACTTCTTTGCTCAGTGGGTGGGATAAACTCCCACTTCTTCATCCCCCACCCTTTCTCCTCATCCTGCCCTAGAAGCTAGCTATACTGCTTAACAATCAGAATATACATCTATTAGTCAAAACTCATTAAAAAGTCACACTTAAAGTGGCTACATTTTATTGCTTGTGAATTATATCTCACAAGAATTGATTAGAAAGCAAACAAAAAGCAAAGCAAATTCTATCGCCTATATAATAAAAGGCTAATAGCAAATTGTCCCAACAGGTGGGAGTTCCACCTACTGGAGTTAGATGTGTGCTGGCCACCAGGGGGCAGCCTGGAACATGGTGGGTGTGGGATGTGGTGCTGGCAGCAGGTAGCAGTGGAGACACTGCCACCCTGATAGGCCCCGATGAGAGCGGGGCTGTGGTGGATGGTGGAGCAGGGGAGCGGGTGGTGCCAGGCCAAGGCGGGTGGAGTGGGGGCCCGATTGCCCCACCAGTTGCCCCACAGATCAGCCCTGATGGCTGGCTAGGCCTAGGGACCCTACCTATGCACGAATTGTATAAATATAAACAATAGCATAAATATAAACAATATATATCTGCCAAAACCGCTTTGGCTCAGTGGAAGGAGCATCAGCCTTCAGACTGAGGGGTCCCGGGTTCGATTCCGGTCAAGGGCATGTATCTTGGTTTCGGGCACATCCCCAATGAGTGGTGTGCAGGAGGCAGCTGATGGATGTTTCTCTCTCATCGATGTTTCTAACTCTCTATTCCTCTCTGTGAAAAATCAATAAAATATATTTTAAAAAAACCAAACAAAAAACAAAACTAAACACCCCCCCCAAATATATATATATATCTATATACCAAGTTTGGCAGTAGGTCAGATAGTTATACCCAGAAATCCCCTTGGTGCTGCTGAGTCACAGGCCAGGGGACCACTTCCAGGCTTGATGGGGTAGGGAGGAGAGGCTTCTTCTTTGTTTGTTTCTTGTAACCTAAGGACCCCAAGGTTTCTGCTGATGCTGCCAGTTTCTGCCAGCTTTCTCTCTCTCTGACTTTTGGCTTTCTAACTTCTAATTGCTTCTTCCAGGTTGCTTTTCTGCAAAAGCTGCTGGTGGCGGGGAGAGCATCCCAACCTCACCCCCAGGGGCTGGGCTTTCACATCCTGCAGAACTTGTAAGGAGCAGCTCCGCTTTGCAGGGAGTCTAAGGCTGCAGCGGGCCGCGCCCCGCCCCCCCCCCCCCCCCCCCCCCCCCGCCCCAGGCTGGAGCGGGGAGCCTGAGGCTGCAGCGGGGGGCCTGGGGCTGCAGCGGGGGGCCCGGGGCTGGAGCGGGGAGCCCGGGGCTGCAGCGGGGAGCCCGGGGCTGCAGAGGGGGGCCCGGGGCTGCAGCGGGGGGCCTGGGGCTGCAGCGGGGGGCCTGGGGCTGCAGCGGGGGGCCTGGGGCTGCAGCGGGGGCCTTGAGGCTGCAGCGGGGAGCCTGGGGCTGGAGCGGGGGGCCTGGGGCTGGAGCGGGGAGCCTGGGGCTGCAGCGGGGAGCCTGGGGCTGCAGCGGGGAGCCTGGGGCTGCAGGGCAGGTTTCCCCGGTTCCTCGCTGAGGCCCCACCTAGAGTGAAGCACACACAAGGCCTTTGTCGCTCAGCGGTGGGAGGACCGCAGGGCAGGTGGTGTGGTTGGGAGCAAAGGACAAACCCAGCTGCTCTCTCTCCTTTGCTTTCTCCTGAACAGATCCAACCAGAGTCAAGTTTCAGCGACAGCTTTTTTTGTTTTTGTTAATCCTCACTGGAGGATATTTTTTTCCATTGATTTTTAGAGAAAGTGGAAAGGACAGGGGAGGGGGAGACAGAGACTGGGGGGGGGGGGGGGGGAAGGGGGGAAGGAAAGAGAGGTGAGAAAAACACATTGATTGGCTGCCTCCCACATGTGCCCCCCCCCCCCCCAATGGGGAGTGAATCTGCAATCCAGGTACGTGCCCTTGACCAGGAATCAGGAATTGAACCCCTGACCCTCTGGTATGTAGGCTGATGCTCTAACCACCAAAGCACACTGGCCAGGGTCTGTTCTTTAAAAAAAAAAAAAAAAAAAAAAAAAAAAAAATATATATATATATATATATATATATATATATATATATATGTATGTGTATATATATATATATATTATTGATTTAAAAATATATTTTATTGATTTTACAGAGAGGAATTGAGAGGGACAGAGGGTTAGAAACGTTGATGAGAGAGAAGCATCGACCAGCTGCCTCTTGCACACCTCCCACTGGGGACACACCCGCAACCAAGGCACATGCCCTTGACTGGAATCGAACCCGGGACCCCTCAGTCCGCAGGCCGACGCTCTATCCACAGAGCCAAACCAGTTCCGGCTATTTTATTGATTTTTTACAGAAAAGAAGGGACAGGGATAGAGAGTTAGAAACATTGACGAGAGAGAAACATTGATCAGCTGCCTCCTGCACACCTCCTACTGGGGATATGCCTGCAACCAAGGTACATACCCATGACTGGAATCAAACCTGGGACCTTTCAGTTCGCAGGTTGACGTTCTATTCACTGAGCCAAACTGGTCAGGCTGTTTTGTTTTATTGGAGAAAAATAGAATCCCACGTACAAAGGGAAGAGAACACAAAAATTCAACTGATGGCCCTAGCCGGTTTGGCTCAGTGAATAGAGCGTCGGCCTGTGGACGGAAGTGTCCTGGGTTTGATTCTAGTCAAGGGCATATACCCAGGTTGTAGGCTTGATCCCCTGTAGGGAGCGTGCAGGAGGCAGCTGACCAATGATTCTCATCATTGATGTTTCTATCTCTCCCTCTTCCTTCTTCTCTGAAATCAATAATATATATATAGCCGAAACTGGTTTGGCTCAGTGGTAGAACGTCGGTCTACAGACTGAAGGGTCCCAGGTTCGATTCTGGTCAAAGGCATGTACATTGGTTGCAGGCACATCCCCTGTAGGGGGTGTGCAAGAGGCAGCTGGTCGATGTTTCTCTCTCATCGACATTTCTAGCTCTGTCTCTCTCCCTTCCTCTCTGTAAAAAATCAATAAGATATATTAAAAAAATAATATATATATATTTTAAAAATTCAACTGATACAGAACAATGGCTGAAAAGTCACAAGGATCCAATGTTGTTTGAAATTACTTTCCAATTTCTTAAACAGCTTCTCTCAGGAAAAGCAGAAATGTTTATTTGTGTGTGTGTGTGTGTGTGTGTGTGTGTGTGTGCGTACATGTGTTTTAAATCAGAACTGCTTTAATGTACTGGGGATGGAGCCCAAAACCTGGGCATGCACCCTGACTAGGAATTGAACCAGTGACCTCTTGGTGCTCAACCACTGAGCCACCCTGGCCAGGCTGCTTTAATGCTGTTTGCAGTTGTATGCTTCTCAGACTGTTGGAGCCATTGGGAAAGATACCTAGGTCCTAGCAGAGACTTGGTTCTGGTGTCCGTTATGGCTTGTTCTCCTGAGTTCTCAAAGGCCTGTCTACTGCTATTTAAACGAAGTTGTTCGTATTCCTCTAATTGTGCCAAGGTGAGAGGTACATGCTGTTATCTAACAACTAGAGGCCCGCTGCATGAAATCTGTGCACAGGTAGGGTCCCTGGGCCTGGCTGGCAATCAGGGCTGAGTGGGGCCTTCCTTCCCCAGCTGCCAGCTGCCAGCTGGGACCTTCCTTCATTCCTCAATGCCCCCTGGTGGTCAGTGCACGTCATAGTGAGTGATCAAACTCCTGGTCTCCTGGTCGAACTCCCAACGGGACACTTTACATATGAGCCTTTTATATACAGAGATATGCCATATTTCCAGCCTTCCCAATTTCTTTTCAGACAGCCATTACCTATACTGTCTCAGCTCCTCTGGCATTGCATACAGAGCTCATCTGACAGGAAATATGATCTTGTGAGCCCTTTCTCCCTACGTGGCCATCTATGCTCACTCATCCCTGCTGCTCTCTGAGATACGGACAGGGTTCCACAAGGCCTGGCAGGCCCTCTGAAGGAATTTTTACGTAGAATTGGTCCTGTTTGGAGGAGACTCTTGGGGTCACATTCGTCATCTTGAAAGCTGGTCCCTTTTCTGAGGATCTTAGTTTTTTGAAAGTTTGATGCTGTTTCAGCTGAAAAATTGGCAAGAGCAGTTAGTCTCCACAGGCTCTGCAGCGGAGCCTTCTGCACTCGGAAGGCAGGTGTGGCCCGACTCTGCACGCCGCCATGCTCAGCCTGCCCGTCTTACGCGGGAACCTGTTTTCTCAGCCTTTGTCAGCCCCTGCCCAGCACCCGTTTCCCTGACCATTTCTTAGAAGGAAAGCACCTTCGGTGAAATGTCAATTCAAGAGGCCTGGCCCAGCCGGCATGGCTCCGTGGCTGAGCATCAACCTATGAATGAGGAAGTCATGGCTCCATTGAGGTCAGGGCACATGCCCGGGTGCGGGCTTGATCCCCAGTGTGGAGCATGCAGGAGGCAGCTGATCAAGATTCTCTCTCATCTTTGAGTTTTTTTTTCTCTCTTTCCCTCTCCCTTCCTCTCTGAAATCAATTTTAAAAAAGAAAAAAAAATATTTTAAAGGGAGATGCTGAAACCGATTTGGCTCAGTGGATAGAGCGTCCGCCTGTGGACTGACGGGTCCCAGGTTCGATTCCGGTCAGGGGCATCTATTATACATTGATTGCGGGCACATCCCCGGTGGGGGGTGTACAGGAGGCGGCTGGTCGATGTTTCTCTCTCATTGATGCTTTGTCCCTCTGTCCCTCTCCCTTCCTCTCTGTAAAAAATCAATAATATATATATATATATATATATATATATATATATATATATATATATATATATTTTTTTTTTTTTTAAAGGGAGAGAGAGGCCCAGACTTATGTTTCCAATATATTTTGACTAATGCTTGGCACTGAGGATCACTCAGTGTTAAGCGATGACACTGTAGCAGGACGCTCTGGCTGCCCAGGGCAGTCGATGCCTTTGTCCTTTTCTCCTCCTTCCCTCCTGTCTCCCTTTTGTCCCCGCTTCTGGGAGGCTGTACAGCATAGGGTTCTCCTGCCAAATGGCCAAGTCACTCAGTCTCCCCGTGCCTCGGTTGCCCCACCTGGACAACCAGGTGAGCTGTGGTTCATACTTCAGAGTGAGGGTTGTTAATAATAAATCTGCTGACACCACCCGCCGGGCACTGTCCTAAGTCCTTCCAGGATTCCTCCGCTGGACCTGTGATTGCGTCCCTGTTTTCTGGCCCAGGGGGAAGGCACACAGCGGGCCTGGCTGGGAGACAGTGGAGCTGGGATTTGAACAGGGGGAGTGCCTTGGCAGAGGGCCTGTGCTTCCCCACCCAGCTGCACAGACTGAGGACACTTAACGGGCGTAGGGCCCTGCCCGTGGCCAGTACTGAACACATAGCCGTGTGTGTGAGTGTGTGTGTGAGTGTGTGTGTGTGTGTGTGTGTGTGTGTGTGTGGTGTTTTACCAGATTCTCACCAGTATCTATTAGAATCCACCAAAATGCACAAGAACTCTTTTAAAAAAATATTTTATTGATTTTTTTTATAGAGAGGAAAGGAGAGGGATAGAGAGTTAGAAACATTGATGAGAGAGAAACATTGACTAGCTGCCTCCTGCACACCTCCTACTGGGAATGTGCCTACAACCAAGGTACCTGCCCTTGACCAGAATCAAACCTGGGACCTTTCAGTCCACAGACCAACACTCTATCCACTGAGCCAAACTGGTCAGGGCAAGAACTCTTGTTTCCAACGTGGAAAAGCAGAGTGGGCTGGAGAGAAAGGCGAAGGACATGCGTTATCCTAACAGAAGGATGGCTGTTATTTATTGAGCACCTGCTGTATGCCAGTTTGGGGTGGCAGATGCTCTCAGCACACTCTCGTATCCAAAGCCAAAGCCTGTGTTTCACAAGCCAGAGTCGTTCTGACGATGGCAGAGACGTCAGATGGTGCGCACACCTCAACAGGACACCCCGGCCAGGGCGGCGCTCCGCCGTCAAGCACACACGTTGTGAACAGTCACGCGGTGAGGGATTCCAAAACACCCTGTAGCCTTGGCGGCTGTGGCTCAGGGCATGGAGCGTTGGCCTGTGACGGAAGGGTCCCGGGTTCGATTCCGGTCAGGGGAACATGCCTAGGTTTCAGGCTTGATCCCCAGTGGGGAGCTTGCAGGAGGCAGCTGATCGGTGATTCTCTCTCATCATTGATGTTTCTCTCTCTCTCTCCCCTCTCCCTTCCTCTCTGAAATCAATAAAAATATATTTTAAAAAAATCAATAGCCTCACCGTCAGGCAAGGTCAAGGGTTGCCACCAAATGAGGTGCAGCCGTTGGTCAGGTTGTCTGCCAGTCTTCGGGGCTTTTGGAGGGACTGTGGATGAGGGACTGTGGAATGGTGGTTCATTTCCTTCCGCCGTCCCCCCTGTGAGGCGGTCTCCTCTCGCCCAGGTGGCCAGGCTGAGCGCGCTGCCTGAGGTGGCAGAGCCATGGTGGGCATGGTGAGAAGAACACGCACCATAGCCCGGTCCAGAATTACCTCATTCCATCCTCCCAGCAGCCACGGCCTCTGAGTTTCCCCTTCTACCAAGGAGCAACCCGAGCTCAGGAGAAGCCGAGCCAGTGCCCCTGCCTGCGGAGTGAGCGCGCTGGACCACACGCTGGGGCAGAGTTCATCACACCCACCCCAGAATCAGGCCCCGGGGGTTCAAATGCCAGGACCTTGGGCAAGTCCCTTCACATCTCAGGAGAAGGGCTAACCGTACCTGCCTCCAGGACGAGGTGAGGGTTAGGTAAAGTAACGGTGCCTCCACCAGAGAAACTGCCAAGAATGAATCTGATTGGGATGCTCTGGGCTTCCCGGCCCCTCAATAGGGTCACTGGCAAGGCCAGTGGGCAGGAGACCTTGAGAAGGGGGCCTGGGTTCCTGTCCACAGGTGTGGCCCTGACCTGGGGAGATCCCGCCGTTCTTCTCAGCCTGGTACCCAGCGCTGGTGCTCTGAGCTTGAGGGGTGCTGTGTTAGGGGCATCCACATGGAGGTGCCCACCCCAAAGGGAGAGGCAGTGGTATCTGGGCCCACAGCCTCCAACTGCTGAGGGGCTGGGGTAGACACCATTCATTCATTCATTCATTCACACATTCATCCATACATTCATTCATGCAAACCATACTCATTTGCCCCTGCTCTGCTGCAAACCCAGGCATGGCTGGGGCAGTCAGAGCCAGCGAACTTCATAGGGGCCTGCCTCCGTGGAGCTTCGGTTTCGTGTAGAAGGAAGTGCAACAAGCTCTAACAGAGATAAACAGGCCGAAACAGGTTTGGCTCAGCGAATAGAGCGTCGGCCTGCAGACTGAAAGGTCCCGGGTTTGATTCAGGTCAAGGGCACGTACCTTGGTTGCGGGCACATCCCCAGTAGGAGGTGTGCAGGAGGCAGCTGGTCGATGATTCTCTCTCATCGATGTTTCTAGCTCTCTATCCCTCTCTCTGCCTCTCTGTAAAAAATCAATAAAAATTAAAAATAAATAGATAAAAGAGACAAAGAGTGGCACAGCTCCCAGGTGGGAGGGGTCGCTTTGCAGTGGGCTGTTTTCTGGGCTCGCTCTCCAGAAGGTTCTGGAATTTGAACCCACTTTGCAGTGGGCTGTTCTCTGGGCTGGCCCTCCCGGGAGGCAGAGCCAGGCCCCTTCAGAGGACTGGGAGGAATCCGTTAGCCCCTGGACATCAGCCCAGCTGCTGCCCTCCCGCAGGAGCCGGCTCAGGTTGCAGGCCTGGCGCTGCCGCGGAGAAAGTGGGGCAGAGCCAGGCTGCCGCTCTGGGCCCAGGACTGGGGGAGGGAACCGGCGTGCAAAAGGGACCCAGAATCTGAGCCAACCTCGTTCACAGAGCCTGTGCTTTTGTGACGCACTCGACCGTCCCAATGGCCCTCCAGGTGGAGTCCGTTATAACGGTCCCCATTTTACAGATGAGCAGACTGAGGTGCAGCGGCCTCGGCTCCAGCGTCTGGGCCCTAGCCCACTGGATTAGAGGCTCTGAGCAGAAGGGACCTCAGTCTTCCCCCTCTCGCTTTCACCTGAAAGCCGCCTTCCAGCGGCAGCCCCATCACCCCCCGTGCTGGTTTGTGGATCTGCTGCAGGGAGGGGCAGGAAGGCTGGGGAAGGGGAGAGAGACAGGTTTTGGGGTTCTCGGTATCAGAGGTTCTCGGTATCGCTCTGGCAAAGCGAGCGAGAGCCGAGCATGCCCGTGTGCCCACCACCTGCAGGCTGTGTGATGGGGAGCCAGTTACCCGCCGTCTCTGAGCCTCACCTGCCTCCTTTAGAAAAAGGTGCTTCAGATGCTGACTTCACCCAGAGTCTCCCCACACGCCTTCTCTCCGAGTGAGAAAGAAGCCCCTTCCACTCCCTTGGGACTCAGCCTCTAGGCCTCTCCCACTCGACGGTGGGCCTCCCAGGACGAGGGCAGTGTCCTACCCACACGGCCGGGGTGCCATTTAGTGGATAAATAGGGTGCCCACAGGCATTTTTACCAAGCTGCACTGTGCTGAGTGCCCAGCTGGTCAGGGGCAGAGGTAAGAGGGCCCCACGTCTCACCCTTCCCCACCCCATGCTCCTCTGTGATGCCCGGATGCCCACCCGAAGGACATGTGCTGGGAGGTGGCAAAGCGCTGAACAGCGAGGTCCCTACAGCCTGGTCCCTACGCTCAGGCTGCCACGCTCCCCGCGCGGAGGTGGGGCCTCTCTCTCTCCAGGTGACCCCGTCCGGTCCCACACGGTAAAGGCCATCGATATGGCGTCCTCTCCTAGTTCTATCTGCAGCTCATTTTCTAGAACATTCTGGAACATCATCTACGTGACACTCCGAGGGAGGAACTGATGGATTCCTCATCCCATCCCCCCACACCTGCGGTCCCAGCGCCCCCAGTCCTCGCTGGAGAGTGACCGGCAGGGACATGGCCCCGCGGGCTCATTGCTAGGCCAGACCAGTTCGGGCTCATGGGGCCACTGAACCATGGGAAACCGGGTCCTCTTTCCCAGCTTCCACACGAGCTCCTCCGGGCGGACACTGGGGTCTCTGCTGAGGACAGGCAGCGGCCCCACCCCTCAGGGGGGAGACCACCCACAAGCAGAGACGGATGGACACGCAGTCAGACCTCGTGTCCGCTCCGCGGGGAAACAGCGGGGTGCTGTGACGGCTGAGGGCTTTAGTCTCTAGCACCCCCTTTGGAGGTGGTTGAGGGAATAGGGGTGCGGGTGGGGGGGGGATGGAGGGCGGCCTTCAGGGGCCACAGCCTCAGCGAAGGGCGGACTTGAAACCTCTCCCAGCGGAGATTATGAGGAAAGCATCTGTGCCCTGGCCTCTGGGAGGACGGAGCAGGTGGCCCGCGCTGTGAGGGAGCCAAGGGGAGCTGGTGTGTGTGCCAGCGCCTCGGTGAGCCAGAGAGATCCAAACCCGAAAGCTGCCTGAGCCTGGGCTGCCCCCCAAGCGTGGCTTTGGCGAGGCCGGGCAGCTAGATTGTCCGAGGGAGGCGGTCCTGGCCGCAGGGAGGTGAGGGACGGGACGAAGGCGTGAAGGGGGGGGTAATGAGCTGTGCCCACTGTGGGGGCATCAGGCCAGATCCCGCTGGCACCCGGGAGGCTGTGGGAGCAGCTCAGCATGTCCCTCCAAGGGACACGAGGCTGACCCCGGCTCCCTCCCGCTGCCCGTGTCCCCCCGCCGGGGCGGGCTCAGGAAGCCCCGGGGCCTGCCAGGGACATGCCCCCCGGGTCTCTGGGCGCTGGCCGAGGGGGGTCCGTGGCAGTGTTTGACCCACGAAGTTTACTAGTCCCTGGGCAGGGGGGTGGGGGAGGAGAGACAGGCCCAGCAGAAGCCACGGCTTCGCAGGGTCCCCATCCTCGAGCCCTCCTCTCCAGAGCACAGCCTGCCCCTGGCGGCAGTTCCAGATTCTTCTGCCTCGGGGCTGGGGCACTCCTCCAGGCCTCTAGGCCTTCGGACCCGCTGTGCTCAGAGACTCACCTCAGACCTCACCTCCCCATGGGGCCCTGGCTGCGTCTGTTCCCAGCCCCGGCCTGTCCCAGCCCCAGTCTGTCCCAAGCCCAGGTCTGTCCCCAGCCCCAGTCTGTCCCCAGCTCCAGCCTGTCCCCAGCCCCAGCCTGTCCCAGCCCCAGCCTGTCCCCAGCCCCAGTCTACCCCCAGCCCCAGCCTGTCCCAGCCCCGGCCTGTCCCAGCCCCGGCCTGTCCCAGCCCCAGTCTGTCCCCAGCCCCAGTCTGTCCCAGCCCCAGTCTGTCCCAGCCCCAGCCTGTCCCAGCCCCAGCCTGTCCCAGCCCCAGTCTATCCCCAGCCCCAGCCTGTCCCAGCCCCAGTCTGTCCCAGCCCCAGTCTGTCCCAGCCCCAGTCTGTCCCCAGCCCCAGTCTGTCCCAGCCCCAGCTGACCCGGCTGCTCCCGCGGCTGCTGTCCCCGGCGGCCGCTCTGTTTACATGCTTTTCCCTTCGGCCCTTCCGCCCAGGAAACACGTCAAACAGACAGAGGCCTCCCCGGCCCCTCTTGGGAACCCGCGCGGAGAAGCCGGCCGGCTTGGTCTCTGTCACCCCGTGACCTTGGAAATAATAACAGAGAATTCCTGAAAACATCCTGTGGGGTTCAGGCCGGGTCTCCCTGGAAAGGGCGGTGTCAGTGCTTTTGTTTTACACGGACCGGGATCCCCGCAGGCGTGGGGGCTGCACACGCACCCTCGGTTCGGGCACACGGGGTGTGTGTGTGTGGGGGGCCTCGCTGGGCTGCGGGTGCCTCCTCCCCGCGGTCCCCTCCCCTCCGGCGGAGGCTCCAGGACACGCCAGTGCTGCCAGAGCTTCTTGGACAAGCACGGGGACAGCCAGCCTCTCACCGCCCTCACCTGCTGTCCGGCCCGGGCTCGGCGGGCGTCACGG
The DNA here is from genome assembly GCF_964339955.1 of Pipistrellus hanaki. Taxonomy (NCBI): domain Eukaryota; kingdom Metazoa; phylum Chordata; class Mammalia; order Chiroptera; family Vespertilionidae; genus Pipistrellus; species Pipistrellus hanaki. The sequence goes on from NC_140504.1 coordinate 196,156,263, forward strand.
ATCACTCTCCCATGCCCAGAACTGGAGGGCACGCTGTTCCTGGACGGCCGATTTGGTCACAGGTCACATGTCTTGAGCGAGGCGGACGCTGGGAAAGTGACTTTGAAGGCAGCTATGCTAACCACTATACCACCAACACCCCGGGAAAGTGACTTTGAGTGCGTGTTTGCATCCCAGGACCGACTCCGGGAGGGGTGGAGGCGGGGGTACATGGAGAGTGTCTTTCTTAACTTTTTAAAAAAATATATATGTTTTTATTGATTTCAGAGAGAGGAAGGGAGAGGGAGAGATAGAAACATCTATGATGAGAGAGAATCATTGATTGGCTGCCTCCTGCATGCCCAGTACTAGGGATCGAGCCCACAACTTGGGCATGTGCCCTGACCTGGGAACTGTGACCTCCTGGTTCCTGGGTCGATGCTCCTGAACTCTGTCTTTTACAGCTCAGACTTGACAGCAGGGATTATATCCATCAACAAGGACTGAAGCAAAGAAAAACCGACCCGTCAGTTAGACTCAGAGTCTGTAGGATACACCTGGCTTAATGGATTTTTTTTAGAATAAGGATTGTCAAACGACAGCCTGTGGGCCTGCTTTCGTATGGCCTGGGAGCTAAGAGTGTTTTTGACCTTTTTACGTGATCAGAGGAGAAACACAGGAGAATAATATTTCGTGATATCTGGAAAGCATCGGGATGGAAATGTCTGTCTTTAGATAAAGTTTTATTGGTACCCACTCACTGACATCTCGTCTGGAGCCACTTCCCCTCCAGAAGCAGAGCTGTGTAGTTGAGGCAGAGACAGGACTCGCAAAGGTGAACGTTGGAACTGTTCCCCAGAGCGTTGGTGGAGCCCTGGGTTACAGTACTGGCCACAGAGCCATTAATGATGTCGCTCCTCTGTGGCAGCTGGCACCCAGCATTGCGTACCTATCTGGTGAAGGAATGAGTGAATGAAAGGGAACAAGCAAGAGAACTCTGAACTTGGGCCCAAGGGGTTGAGGCAACCAATCATTGTCCCAACCCCTCCCCTCCCCCCCCCCCCCCCACTCCTCCACTCTCTCTAAAATTCAATGAAAAAAATATCCTTGGGTGAGAATTAACAACAACAACACACAAACAGCAACAAGCACACAAAACAACAAAACAGACCCTTGCTGATGGCGTTCAGGCACTGGTGTGTATTTACCTTAATCATCCGTACACAGGAGGTGTCACCTGTGTGGATTCGCAGGCCCATTTAGAGTTACTTTCAGGACAACCCCCGCTGGGCTGGCCCAGGCCCCGCCCAGGCGGCCTCTTCCCCGGGCCTGGAGCTGCGCGGGGAGGAGGGCTCTCAGGCTGTGGGGTCCCGAAAATGGGGCGGAAGCCACCGGAAGCAGGCCGCACACACCACCGTCACTCCTGTCCCAGCCTCCAGCTGTCGCCTCTCTCTGCTCTAAGACCCGGACTTGGGATCGGAACCCGGGACGGTTTTGCAAGTGGCAGGAATTCAGCGGCGTCTGCGGCCCGCTGCCCTGCCAGGGAGAGGCCGAGTCCGATGCCAGAGCAAAGGCAGGCGGGTGGCAGGTTAGGAAACAGCCGCGAGGCAGCCAAGGCCATCGGTTCCAGAGGCGCATCTGAGCGTCACACGCACAGCCACGGAGGGTGACCCGGCACAGGGGTCACAGGGGGAGGTGGGCTGTCAGGGCAACTGCAGAAAACGTGTTCGTGCTCAGACGCCAGCCCTGCCTGCAGCCTCCTCGCCCCTTACTGGCCAACGGGCACTCGTATTTCCTGGAGCCGTCTCCCTGTCTGCCACCAGACGGGTCCTTCAAGCGGCTGGTGCTAGTGCCCCTTCCACCATTTTCACCTGAAAAACAATTAAAAAATTTAATTTCAGAGAGGAAAGGAGAGGGAGAGAGATATAGAAACATCAGCGATGAAAGAATTATTGATCGGCTGCCTCCTGCAGGCCCCCACTGGGGATGGAGCCCGCACCCTGGGCATGTGCCCTTGACCGGAATTGAACCTTGGGCCCCTCAATCCACAGACTGACATTCCATCCACTGAGACAGACCAGAGAGGGCCATTTTCACCACTAACTCACCTGTGCTGGGTTGAATAGTGGCCCCTCCCCAACTATTTCCCCGCAGAACCTGGCGATATGACCTTGTCTGGACAAAGGGTCTGCAGATGGGGTGAAGTTAAGGATCTGGAGATGAGGCTGCCCGGGTTATCCATAGGGGCCCTGACCCAGGGACCGGTATCCTTGTAAGAGACGGGAGAGGAGAGACATCGACAGAGACAGCCCAGGCTGGGTGATGCGCCACCAGCCAAGGGAGCCCCTGGGCTGGAGGAAGTGAGCAGGGCCCATCCTGGAGCCTCTGCAGGGATGGCCCTCGGACGCCTCGGGGTTGGACTCTGGCCTCTGGGACTGTGGGGGGGACATCGCTGTTGGTTTCGGGAGCTCAGCGGATGGCCGTTTGTAACAGGAAATGTCTGCGTCCTCTGAGTCATCTGTAACCTGTGACTTCTACTTACCCATTTACCAGCATTCCCGCCCTGGAGCAACTAATGCACGCAAAACGGATGGTTTCAGATTTCTGAGCGGAAAGGAAGAGCTTTTGTGATTCACCGAACTGAGCTAATACATTAACACATATATATAACCTACTTATATAATCTATACATAATCTATTTATAAAAAGAGGTAATATGCAAATTTGTCCGGGATGCTTTAACAGTCACGACCAGCAAGGCTCAGAGCATGCCCCCCCCCAACACACACACACACACACACACACACACACACACGGCCTTGCACGTGAGCTGCAGAAGAAACAGCTTTTCTGACCGCTCATTGGCTAAGCTCCCTGTACGCCGCCTCTCACAGTGTTCTCGGTAACTTGGGTGTAAGAATGCAAGAAGGTGATCCAGGGTTTTCCCCCCTCACTCCTGGAGGAAACACGAAGGTCTGCTGCTGGAGGAGCTAAGAGATGTCATATCCTGCCCTAGCCGGTTTGGCTCAGTGGATAGAGCTTTGGCCTGCAGATGGAGAGGTCCCGGGTTCGATTCTGGTCAAGGACACATACCTCAGTTGCAGGCTTGATCCCTGGCCTGGCTGGGGCTCCTGTGGGGGCAACCAATCCATGTCTCCCTCTCTCTCTCTCTCTCTTTCTCTCTCTCTCTCTCTCTCTCTCTCCCCTCATCCCTTCCACTCTCTCTAAAAATCAATGGGGAAAAATATCCTCGGGTGAGGATTAACAAAAAACAAATAAGCCCTAGCTGGTTGCTCAGCGGTTAGACCACTGGCCCATGGACCCAAGAGTCCCAGGTTTGATTCTGACCAAGTGCATGCACCTCGGTTGCAGGCTCCTCTCTGACCCGGGCCCTGGTAGGGGCGCGTGCAGGAGGCAACCAATCGATGTATCTCTCTCACATGGATATTTCTCTGACTTCCTCTCTCCAGCCCTCTCTAAATACCAAGGGGAAAAATTCCTTGGGAAAGGATTAGCAAAAATAACAATAACAAATAGAAGATAGTTAAACAAACAAACAAATCAGAAAACCTCCCCCGACCAAAAACCAACCAAACCAACCCATTAAACGATAAGTAACCGGGTGTGAGTCTCGGGGTGCAGGGCTCTGGGGGCCTCCTGAGTCCGGTGACCTCTCCCCTCCAGGGAGCTGGTCCATCTGTCAGGTCTGAGCAAGTGCAAGTGCACGGGGAAGTCACCTGCCTCCCGAGGCACCCTCCTTCTCCCTCTGTGCCGGGGGGGGCCTCTATTACCCCCCCCCCCCCCCCGGGAATTAACTAGCTCCCAGAGGCCGAGGGGACGGACTGTACCGCTGCTCACCGGTCACCGGGGGCGGGCCGGGCCAGGCCGGTTATTTATAAGCCCGGCAGCCGCCAGAGCTCTGGTCAGACTGGTTTGTCTGAGTCTCCCTGTGCCAAGTTTTCTCTTCCCGACGAGAGTCTGACTCTGAGCTCGGCCAGGCAAACCCAGAACCAGGCCGCTGGATCCATGCTGGCTGGCTGGCCACGGTCAAGGCCCCGGCCGTCCAACGTCCCGTTTGCTTCCCACGCCCCTCCGGGACAAACCCCCTGTGGAGGGCAGGAAACGGTGGGCTGAGGGGTGTGTGTGTGGGGGGGTGTGCTCCTAGGCACAGCTGGGGAGAACCTGTCCCGGACTGTGCCCTCAGAGAGGGACAGGCTGGCATGCTGTGACGTGCAAAGGAGACTGGCGTTCCCGGAGGAGAGGCTTTTGGGTAAGGTGACCAGACGTCACCTCACCTTTGGGGCGTCCGCCGACTCCCGGGCTCAGGGCCCCGTGCACTTCTGCCTTCATGGCTCTCTTCCTCCAGAAACATTATTTAAAGTTATATTTTAGCCCGGCCAGTGTTGCTCAGTGGTTGAGCGTCCACTTATGAACCAGGATGTCAGGCTGCAGGCTCAATCCCCAGTGTGGGGGCGTGCAGGAGGCAGCTGATCAATGATTTACTCTCATTGTTGATGTTTCTCTCTCTCCCTCTCTGAAATCAATAAAAGAAATATATATATTTTTAATATATATATATATATATTTATTGATTTTTTACAGAGAGGAGGAGAGAGGGATAGAGAGCTAGAAACATCGATGAGAGAGAACCATCAACCAGCTGCCTCCTGCACACCCCCCACCAGGGATGCGCCCGCAACCAAGGTACATGCCCCTGACCGGAATCGAACCTGGGACCCTTCAGTCTGCAGACCGACGCTCTACCACTGAGCCAAACCAGTTTTGGCTCAATAAAAATATATTAAAGCCCTAACCGGTTTGGCTCAGTGGATAGATCACCGGCCTGCGGACTGAAAGGTCCCAGGTTTGATTCGGGTCAAGGGCATGTACCCTGGTTTTGGGCACATCCCCAGTAGGGGGTGTGCAGGAGGCAGCTGATCAATGTTTCTCTTTCATCGATGTTTCTAAAGCTGTCCCTCTCCCTTCCTTTCTGTAAAAAAAAAATCAATAAAATAGAAAAAATATTTTAGAAGTAGTTATATTTTATAACTGTTGGTATAAAGATAAACATAATTCAGACTGGATTCATTATTATACATTTATTATCAGTGAACTTATTTTTTCTTCTGATCTTATAAAGTAATTCAAATATAGATATATATTTAAAAAATATATTTTATTGATTTTTTACAGAGAGGAAGGGAGAAGGATAGAGTTAGAAACATCGATGAGAGAGAAATATTGATCAGCTGCCTCTTGCACACCTCCCGCTGGGGATGTGCCCGCAACCAAGGTACATGCTCTTGACCGGAATCGAACCAGGGACCCTTGAGTCTGCAGGCTGACGCTCTATCCACTGAGCCAAACCGGTTTCGGAATGTCATTCAGACATTTTTGTGAGTTCCTGAAAGCCTCAGGATGGTGGGCCTCCCGGGTGTGGAGGCTGGGGCTGCCCGGATGCAGCCAGGGCCTCCCTCCCCCTGCTGCTTTGTTCTTTAGCAGGTGTCTGTGTGCAGGTACACTGTGCAGAGTGTCCTACACACAAAGCCACATTTCTTCCCCGAAACAGGCCCACGGGGTGGGGGGCCTCGCTGGCGACCCCCAGCCCACGGATGTGGGAACCGAGACGTTAGATAACTCGTCCAAGGTCACACACCCGGGGGCGGGGCCCACAGCGCCTCACCCCCCACAGCCTGTCCGTAACCTCTGTGCCGGGTGCCCCCTCACCCACATCTGACTTTGGAAAGTTTGTGTGCCCAGTCAGAGCCGCACGCCGCTGCCCGGCGGCCTCCGTTAATCAGTAGCCACTGGCCCCTGGCCCCTGGCCCCGGGGGGCAGGACCGGAGCAGAAAGTACAGTACAGACGGGGCCGCAGGGCTGCGTGCGGCTGCACCCGCCGCCAGGCTCCGCACGCCCGCCCTGCCTCCCTCTCCCTGGGCCAGTCCTGGGTGCTGGCAGCGCCCTCAGCTGGCCCAGGCCCAGGGCCCCTGCCCTGTGGGAGTTAGTGAAAGGTGCCCCTTCCTCCCTCCCCTCCGCCAGGAGCTGGTGCAGTGAAGTTACAAGCCCACCGGGTCCAGCAGGTCCGTGCTTGCACGATGCTCCCTTCAACCATATGGGGGCCTGTCCGGGCCTCCCAGGGCCAGCCCCACTGCCTGCTTTCGAGGAGTTTCTGATCTGAGTGGTGCAGTGAGCCCCTCCCCCATGCGCCCCTGAGAGAGAGAGAGAGAGAGAGAGAGGGGAGAGAGAGGCTGGCAGGACAAGGGCCGTGGGGAAGGTGCAGAGGAGGCGAAGGACCGCAGCTGTCCCACGGCCGGGCCTGCCCAGCACCCTCCCATCCCCAGGCCGCCTCAGTCTGGGCGGGGACCGTGGGGGGAGGAGGGGGTGGTGATTGAAAAGCCAGGGCCGGGAGGGCTCCCTCCTCTGGGTAGGCTGTGTCTGGACTCCCATCCAGCTCCACCACTTTCCAGCTGGGAAACTTAGCAAAGACAGTGCCCGCCCGTCTGTAAAAACGGGGTAGTAAAGGCACCTGCCTCCGGTGAAGGTTACAGAGATGGCACGGGGGGAAGGAGAGGGTCACCGGGGGGAATGGTTAGTGCCCCGGGGTTGCTGCTCTTGCCGCTGCACCCCCTGGTGGCCGCAGAGAGAGCTACTCTCTGGCCAGCTGGCAGCTTGGGGCTGGGCCTCACTGCCCCCCAACAGCTGCCTCCACTACCATTTACTAATCAAGAGTCCTCAGCCCAGGTGCGGTTGCTCAGTGGATAGAGTATCGGCCTGCGGACTGAAAGGTCCCAGGTTCGATTCCAGTCAAGGGCATGTACATGCGGGCACATCCCCAGTATGAGGTGTGCAGGAGGCAGCTGATTGATGTCTCTCTCTCATCGATGTTGCTAACTCTCTATCCCTCGCCTTTCTTCTCTGTAAAAAATCAATGAACTATATTAAAAAAAAAAAAAAAGAGTCCTCAGCCCAGCAGGGGTGGCTCAGTGGTTGATCACCGTCCTATGAACCAGGAGGTCATGGTTTGATTCCCGGTCAGGGCACATGTCTGGATTGTGGGCTTGATCCCATTGGGGGATGTGCAGGAGGCAGCGGTCGATGATTCTCTCTTTCACTCCCTCTCTGAAATATTAAAAAAAAAAAAAAAAAAAAAAAAGTCCTCAGAGGTGGCCATGCTGAATTTTCTCCCAGCTCTCTGCTTTGAGGGACAGGATGGGTGGACACTTTGGGGTGAAAACAAAGTGTTTCAGATTCTCAAATTGATGGCAATACGGTTCAATTCGTGAAAAGAACACATTCAGAGAGAGAGGGGTAATCTACTGGTGAAATAATTGCTTAGCCATTAGGGGAAAATTCTAGATGGCACTGAAAGAACCCTATTAAGTAACCCACTTGTGAAGATCAAGTATTAATCAATACCATCTTTCTGCATCCCGTGAGGTCTTTCATGTGACCGTGTCCCCAGCCCTCGCAGAGGGAGCCCGGCGCCCGCACTCACCAGGCAGCCTTCACTGATCCTTCCTGGGACTTCCTGGGTGGCTGGATCCGGAGGAAAGGGCAGGGGCACGGGGCGCTGACCTGCAGCTGGCCGGGGGCAGAGTGGGACCCTGCGGGAGGGAGTGAGGCCGGGCCGTGTTTGCCGGGTTAGTCTGGACTCCGGGTTGTGAAATCAGGGCATCTGAGCCGTGTTTGTCTAAACTTCAAAAGGCCAAGTTGGCCCTCGGTGACATCTGAGTGGGTCACAGTATTTATGTCGCTGGACTTGCCCTGGAAGTCGGGGTGCTGCCTGCCAGCCTGTGATATGGCGACTGTCCCAGGATTAGCAGCAGCGCAGGCCCCCTCCCCACTCCTGGGGCGGCTCAGAGAGAGGGGCCTGTGGCCCGGACCGAGGGGGAGAGGCCGGGTGGCACCCTGCCTGCTCACCCTGGACTCAGAGCCCCTCAGATTTCACACCGCCTTCTTCCCAGACGGAACCTGTCTGCTCACGGGCTCAGGAATCTGGGACTTGATACATTCTCTGGCCAATTTTTAAAAAATATATTTTATTGATTTTTTACAGAGAGGAAGGGAGAGGGATAGAGAGTTAGAAACATCGATGAGAGAGATACATTGACCAGCTGCCTCTTGCACCCCCCCACTGGGGATGTGCCCCCAACCAAGGTACATGCCCTTGACCGGAATCGAGCCCGGGACCTTTCAGTCCGCAGGCTGATGCTCTATCCACTGAGCCACACCGGTTTCGGCGGCTTTGGCCATTTGAAAGAGATGGACTGTGCAGCATTTTTTCATTTTCCTCCGACTTTGTCTCAGGTGCATTTTCTGTTTTAAAAAAATGTTCCCCCCCCCCCCCCCCCTCCGATTAAAAGACCAGAACCGTAGCGGGCTGGGGAAAATGGGACAGAAAAACAAGGAACACCTGTGCATCTCCACCCACAAAACACGCGGCGCAGGTCCTTCTGGCCATGGACATGGCCGCCTCGCCAGAGCACTTGTACATGTAAGTGATGCGTTAAAACAGAAGAACACTAAGAGGAGATGGTGCGTGTGCTCATGGCACACAGAGACGGCCACGTGAGTGACGAAGCGGGGATGAGCTCGATGGTGGTGATCACTTCACAGTGTTGATCATGAGACCGGACAATCGGCGGGTCCCGGCTGCCGGTCACTGCTTTAGCCAATCAAGCAGAGACAGGGCTGAGTCAGGTGTGAGCGTTTATTCCGATCCTGCCGGCGTGTGCGCGAGCTGCAGGTCATCCAGGTATGCTCTGCGCCTCCCCCGTAAGCCAGCTGCTCATACTGGGTAGGACATAGATTACATGGCGAAATAGGTAAGGCAGTGTTTCCCAACCTTCTCTCATGATGAGAATCACCTGGTGGAGTTGTTAAAACACAGATTCCTGAATCCCAACTAAGAAGTGCTAAACTAGAATTTTTGGGAACATATAGGTAAAATTGTATACTTAACTAGTGCTCTAAGACAGATGTTATATACAGAGCACTAAGTTAGGTATGCAATTTTACCTATATGTTCTCAAAAATTCTAGTTTAGCACTTCTTAGTTGGGATTCAGGAATCTGTGTTTTAACAACTCCACCAGGTGATTCTCATCATGAGAGAAGGTTGGGAAACACTGAGGTAAGGTGACCAGACGTCCTGCTTTTGGCGGGACAGTCCCGATTTTCAACCATTTGTCCCGCTGCGTTTTAAAAAAGTTTTTTAAAATGCCGCGGGGCGTGGGACAAATGGTTAAAAATCGGGACTGTCCTGCCAAAAGTGGGATGTCTGGTCACCTTAGGAAATAGACAAGGTATATTCTGAGTGGCCAGATTATTATGATCTCTGAATGCATAATTATCTGGCCACTCAGTGTGTGTGTGTGTGTGTGTGTGTGTGTGTACAAAAATATATATTAGAGGCCTGGTGCATGAATTTGTGCATGGGTGGGGTCTGGCCAGCCTGGCCAGTGGGAGGGGGACATGGGCGGTTGGCCGGCCTGCCTGCTGGTCAAACTCCTGGTCGAAGGGATGATTCACATATTAGCCTTTTATTATATAGTATATATACTGAGTGGCCAGATTATTATGCGTTCAGAGATCATCACAATCTGGCCACTCAGTGTAAACATTACAGGTTACAAGCAATGCCGGCCGGGGGTGTGTGTATGTGGGGGTCACAGAGGGCAGGCGCCTCCAGGAGGAGATTGTCTCAGCCCTGAGGTTGTAAATCTTCCCGTAATGACAGCAGTCCTCGGGGAAGGAGGATGGACTGTATTCCGATGTGAGCGCCCCTGTCCCAGGGTGCACAGCTCCCAGCCAGGCGAGAATGTGCTTTCTCTCATCAGAACTGTAAACAGCATGATTCATATTTCTCATTATTTTTTTTGTCTCCGTATTTCTTCATCATTGTAGCTAGTCCCCGATATCCTAATTCTGCTCCGAACACCATTTCTGCCCCTAGCACTTACATCAGATCTTCACGCTGTACACCTTAAATCTATACAGTTTTTATTCATCAACTATACCTCAATTATAGAAAAGCACCTTTCTTCAAATAACTTGCAAGGTGAACAGGGAACCTGGAAGTACAGAGAAATTGAAATGGCAGGTCAGCGAATGTCAGAGGGCCCTGATTCAGACAGGCTGTTCACAAAAAGAAAGAAAAGAGGCACGTTTGGCATTGACGAGACTATCGGTGACACGCCAGCGATATTCCCATGGCGGTGCGGAGTTTCTGAAGGCGTGATAACAGTACTCAGGTGATGTTACAAAGAGTCCTTATCGCGTATACATTCATAAATACTGTATCCACAGATGGAATAATATGCTCTCTGGAATTTGCTCCAAAATAACGCAGTTGGAGGGGGCGGATGGAGATCAGGATGAAATGAGAATGAGATCCGGCACTCATTGACAATTGTTTTTTTTGTTTTGTTTTTTTTTTAATGTATTTTATTGACTTTTTACAGAGAGGAAAAGAGAGGGATAGAGAGTTAGAAACATCGATGAGAGAGAATCATTGATCAGCTGCCTCTTGCACACCTCCTACTGGGGATGTGCCCGCAACCCAGGTACATGCCCTTGATCGGAATCGAACCCGGGACCTTTCAGTCCGCAGGCTGACGCTCTATCCTCTGAGCCAAACCGGTTTCGACCATTGGTAATTGTTGGAGCAAGGTGGTGAGTATGTCGCGATTCATTAGATGATTTTATTTATTATTATATTTAAAATATATTTTTATTGATTTCAGAGAGGAAGGGAGAGGGCAAGAGAGATAGAAACATTAACGATGAGAGAGAATCATTGATTGGCTGCCTCTTGCATGCTCCCCCACAGGGGATGGAGCCCACAACCGAGGCATGTGCCCTGACCAGGAATCAAACCGTGATCTCCTGGTTCATATAGGTCGACGCTCAACCACTGAGCCACGCCATACGGGCTGATTTTATTTTTTTATGTTTGAAGTTTTCCAGAATGAGTGTTCATAACAAGAAGGTTTTAAAAATAAAAAAAGGGGATCGTCAGGGGCAAAGGAACTGAGTGAAGGAGAGGTACTCCCTCCAGATGCCCCTTTTATGGTTCATCCCCAGTGCCCACCAGGGGGCGTCCGAGGCCATGTTATTATAATTGACGCAGGGCCTGGGCTGGGCTGGGCTGGGCTGTGTGCGGCCCTCCCACTCCCGTCTCAGCCCCCTCAGAAATCTGCTGAGGCTTCAGACTCCTCTGTGGGGAAGCCTCTGGTCACAAACCTAAGAGATGTGCCAGGCGAGGGCCAGGATCGCAGGAATGTGGCTGGAAACTTGCGGGTGAAAATGGGATTTTCTTCCTGTTTTCTTATCCTGGGGTCACTTCAGAGAACTCTGCTTCTTTGGTTTCTGTGCCAGGATTTCTCAAGTCTCCCTTGTGTGTGCTTTTAAATCGGTTTCTTAGGATATAATCCTCCTATACAATTCTCCCACTTAAATGCACAAGTCAACCGTTTTCAGTGTATTCACAGATAGGTGAGGCTGACACCTCTGTAATTATTAGACTTTTTCACCGCGTCTAACGGTAACTGTGCACGCGTTAGCTGTCACTCATCTATCCTCCCGTCCCCTGCCCCAGCCCTGAGCAGCCACCAATCCACTTCCTATCTCTAGATGTCTCCAGTCTGGACAGTCCCCTGTGTGTGTTTGTTTACCTATATTGATTTCAGAGAGGAAGGGAGAGGGAGAGGGAGAGATATTGTAGAAGCATCAATGATGAGAGACAATCGTTGATTGGCTGCCTCTTGCACGCCCCGCACTGGGAATCAAGCCGGAAACCCGGGCATGTGCCCTTCCCCGGAATCCAACCTGAGACCCTTCAGTTCGCGGTGGACACTCTATCTACTGAGCCAAACCAGCTAGGGTAGTGGTCGGCAAACTCATTAGTCAACAGAGCCAAATATCAACAGTACAACGACTGAAATTTCTTTTGAGAGCCACATTTTTAAAATTTAAACTTCTTCTGCCCTAATCAGTTTGGCTCAATGGATAGAGCGTCGGCCTGCGGACTGAAAGTTCCCAGGTTCGATTCCGGTCAAGAGCATGTGCCTTGGTTGTGGACACATCTCCAGCGGGGGGAGTGCAGGAGGCGGCTGGTTGATGTTTCTCTCTCATCGATGTTTCTAACTTTATTCCTCTCCCTTCCTCTCTGTAAAAAAATCAATAAAATATATTTAAAAAATAAACTTAAACTTCTTCTAATGCTACTTCTTCAAAATAGACTTGCCCAGGCCGTGGTCTTTTGTGGAAGAGCCACACTCAAGCGGCCAAAGAACCACATGTGGCTCTTGAGCTGCAGTTTGCCGACCACTGAGCTGGGGCTCCCCTGTGGTTTGGACGAGCCAGCAGGCTTCCTCCTGTCCCGCCTGGAGGTGAGAGCTGTGTGGGGCCCCGGGGCCTCCGCCCTTCCCTTGGTAAGCTGGGTCCAGAACACAGGAGTTGCAGAGCCACCGTAATCTCTGGAACCGCCCCATGAAACTGGTTTATCCAAATCAGAGTCTAAAGAGGCAGAGTCGTTGGGCCGGCGTGGCTCAGTGGTTGAGGGTCAACCTATGAACCAGGAGGTCACGGTTCGATTCCCGATCAGGGAGCATGCCTGGGTTGTGGGCTCCATCCCCAGTGGGGCAGGGGGCATGCAGGAGGCAGCCGATCCATGATTCTCTCTCATCATTGATGCTTCTCTCTCTCTCCTCCTCTCCCTTCCTCTCTGACATCAATAAACATATATTTTATAAAGACTCGGGGTCCACTGCTGTGGATCACCCGCTGGTCCAGTTCACACACATGTGCACACACAAGGGTGATGAGCAGTTACCGTCTACATCGGACAGTCTCCTGACCACCCCCTCCTACGTGGTCGGGGGACTGTCCGCTGGCGCGGCCACTGTGGAGACAGCCTGGCATCTCCTCAGACAGTGAAACAAGTTCCCATACGACCAGCAGCTCTGCTCCTCTGTCCGCCGGGGGCAGAGGATGCCGGGAGGGCAGGGCCGTGGGCAGGAGACGGGGACACCCAGGATCAGTGCCGGAACCGGGTCTCCAGCACCGTGTCCTGCCCGTGGCCTTGTCACCTACGCCGTGAGCTGACCCAGAGCGGCGGCCGTCGGCCTGCCGGCGGCCCCGGAGAGGTGCCCGCACCCGGAATAAGACGGCGTTTCTCAGCCGGGGAGTGCCCCGCTGGGTCTTCCCCCATAGCGCCCGCGATGGCCTTGGAGGGAAGTTGGAGGAGAAAAGGCAATGAAAGCGGTGACGGGCTGGGGGCCTGATGACGGGGAGCACGGAGCGGCCGCTGGGCCGCCGCCCGGCGCGGGGAGAGCACGGCCTCCCCTGGCGGCTGGCCAGGTCCCGGATGGAGGACGAGGGGGAGTCTGGGCGGACACAGGAGAGAAATGAAGTGATTGTATGAAGAGGAAGTGATAGGCTGGGGATCCAGCCCGTCTCCGGGCAGAAAGCCTGTTTGGGAGAACAATCGGGACGTGCTGCTGGGCTGGAGACAGAGAACGTTTCTCAAGATCAAAGTCGTAGTGGCCACCCCTCCCCTGGCCCACGCCTCGCCCTTTTGTTGGAAACGCTGTTGGAAACGCTTGTTGGGAACGCTGTTGCTGGGTGTGCAGTCCAGGTTTTGGGGTGTGGCCTGGCGGCTGGGAGGAGCCCTTTGCAAAGGGGAGCAGAGGGGTGTGGTCGACAGCACCTGCACCACCCCCCCCACCCCCCCCCGAGCAAGCGCTGGACCAGGGACCAGAGGCAGCGGGTGCTCCCCGAGTTACCAACGGGCTCTGGTGGACCGAGCTGAGCAAACATTTGTTGGTGCCTTCTTTTTTCTTTCTTTCTTTCTTTCTTTCTTTCTTTCTTTCTTTCTTTCTTTCTTTCTTCCTTCCTTCCTTCCTTCCTTCCTTCCTTCCTTCCTTCCTTCCTTCCTTTTGTAATCCTCACCTGAGGAATCTTTTCCATTGATTTTTATTTTTTATTTTAATGTATTTTATTGATTTTTCATAGACAGGAAGGGAGAGGGATAGTTAGAAACATCGATCAACTGCCTCCTGCACACCTCCTACTAGGGATGTGCCTGCAACCAAGGTACATGCCCTTGACCGGAATAGAACCTGGGACCCTTCAGTCCGCAGGCCAACACTCTATCCACTGAGACACACCAGTTAGGGCTCCATTGATCTTTGTAGAGAGTGGGAGACCAAGAGGAACATCGATGTGAGAGAAAGACACATGGATTAGTTGCCTCCCACATGCGCTGCAGCCGGGGCCGGGGATCCAGCCGGCAGCCCAGGTACGTGCTCTCCACTGGATCCAAACCTGGGACCCTTCAGTCCGCAGGCCGATGCTCTCTCCACTGAGCCAACCGGTTTTGGTGGGTTTTGCTTTTTGAAATGATTGGGGGGAAGGGGAATCAAAATAAGAATTTTTCATGACAAGAGGTTGGGGTTCCATTCCCAGTCAGGGCACATGCCCGGGTTGCAGGCTCGATCCCCAGTAGGGGGCGTGCAGGAGGCAGTGGATCAATGATTCTCATCATTGATGTTTCTCTCTCTCTACTCTCTCTCTCTCTCTCTAAAAAAAAAAAAAAAAAAAAAAAAAAAATCAGTCGGGACTGGTTTGGCTCAATGGATAGAGCGTCGGCTTGGGGACTGAAGGGCCCCTGGTTCGATTCCGGTCAAGGGCATGTACCTTGGTTGTGGGCATATCCCCAGTAGGGGGTGTGCAAGAGGCAGCTGATCGATGACTCTCTCTCATTGATGTTTCTAACTCTCTATCTCTCTCCCTTCCTCTCTGTACAAAAATCAATAAAATATATTTTAAAAAAATCAATAAAAGCACATTTAAAAAAGATTTCACTGGGACTCAGCCACGCCCCTTCCTTCTGCATGTCTGAGGCTGCTTCCCCCGCGGGCAGTGGAGCCGTCCTCACCGGGGCTGGGAGGCCGCACACTGGGACTGGGGCCACCGGGTCTGTGCACGCAGACCTGGAGCTCGGAGCCGGCCTTGTGGGCAGGTGCTCAGGGAGCCAGCCAGAGGTCGGGGCTGCAGAGTCCCTGCTGCTGAGGCTGCAGGCCCCGCGCCTGCCCCTTTGGAGGTGAGGCCACTGGGCACTGACCCGCTGCTGCTGCTGCTGGGGTTTCACCTGCTCGGTGAGGCCCCCTCACCCACCCTCTGGGAGAGGGGATTCGGGCCGTGGGCCCCTGGACGTTCCCTCTGGCAGAGGTTACAGCCTCAGGGGTGCTCCAGGCCCGGAAGGAGCCATGTCCCCTCCCTGGAGCAGCCCACCCTTTCCCAGCAGCCCCCTCCCTGGCTGAATGGCAGGTCCTTTACCTGGAATCAGGTTTCATTGTTGTGTTTTCCCTCCGGGAACAAGCTGTCCATTCAGGGGCAGGCGTGAACTTGGCTTTCTGGAGGGAGGCCGGGAGGCCACCTCCCATTGCTTCACTGCAGGAACCCCAGAGGGAAGCCAGGATCGGGGGTCGATCAACCAACACTGGGCCCCCCAACGAAGCCTGAAACAGGGGGCCTGTTTCTTTAAAAAAAAAAATTTTTTTTAATTGAATTCAGAGAGGAAGGGAAAGAGAGGGAGAGAGAAACATCATTGATGAGAGCATCATTGGCTGCCTCCTGCACGCCCCCTACTGGTGATGGAGCCCACAACCTGTGCATGTGCTCTGACCTCCTTGTCCACAGGTCAGTGCTCAGCCCCTGACCACGGGGCCGGGCAGAGGGCCCGTGCTTGATTAGGTCCCAGGTGGACGGGCTGTTGGACTCGGGGCTGGCTGTGAGTCAGTCCAGGGCGGGCCTGCTCGGCGAGGCTCCCTCACCCGCCCTCTGGGAGGGGGTTCGGGCCGTGGGCCGCTGGAACGTTCCCTCTGGCAGGATGCTGACAGCGTCTGCTCCCTGACAGTGAGTGAGGGACAGGCAGGGCAGGAGTGCACCGTGGAACCAGAGCCACTGGAGTGACAGTCCTCAGCCATCTCTGGGCGCCGGTCCCAAGTCCTCCTGGGCCAGCCAGCGAGCCCCACCCCGTCGGCTCAGACCCCACTGGCATCGGGAGGGTGGTCTCTGCCGGGAGCCCCAGGGACAGAGGAGGAAGTGCACGGAGGGCACTCCCCCCCCCCCCCCCCGCCCTCCACCAACGTCCCCCCTGACCTCCCAATGCAGGCCCAGAACCGAATCAAAGGGCGTGGAGCCAGCTGGCAGGAGGCAGGCTGAGGCCTGGCAGCACGGCCTCCGCGGCCCATGGAGCAGGCTCGCCCGGTGAGGAAGGGCACGAGGGATGAACCCCCGACGGCCCCTGGGCTGCCATATTTAAACACGCGCCTGCGACCGCTACCGGAAGCATTACACAGGCTTTGGGGCTGTCTCACGGCCGATCAGGGTCACTCTGGGCTGGGGGCAGAGGCCCCCTTCTCCCCACTGTCAGCAGTGGGTGTCAGAGGCACCCCTGTGAGCCGACGCTGCAATGGAGCCCCATCTCTCCCCAGTCCCCACACAGGCAAGGGTGGGGGGCCCCAGGAAGGCCAGGGCCCCAGAGTCCAACCTGAGCCAAAGCAAAGACCAGTCACCGAAACATCACCGAAATAATAGAAATCGCATCCTTACATTCAGGACGCTTGCCTGGAAGAAGGCTGCTGGTATAAATGAAAACTCTGTATCTTCGGGAAACGTTTGGAAAATAAGCTCTCTTTCAAAGCAGTGTTCTAAGGCATTTAAAAAAATATATAATTTTTATTGATTTCAGAGAGGAAGGGAGAGGGAGAGAGAGAGCGAAACATCAATGAGGAGAGAGAATCATTGATTGGCTGCCTCCTGCACCCCCGACACTGGGGATGGAGCCTGCAACCCAAGCATGTGCCCTGACCGGGAATGGAACCCTGACCTCTTGGTTCAACCACTGAGCCACGCAGGCCGGGCAACAAGGCCAAAGGCATTTTGTTCATTTGTTCATTCGTTTGTTCATTCATTCATTCATTCATTCATTCACTTATTAATTAATTCATTCAATCAACAGACCCATTGAGGCCTTACTCTGGCCCAAGCGTCATGCCGGTCGGGCAGTAGTGAGTCAGGCACAGACTCGGCCCTGGAGGACGGCGGTTTGGGTGTGTGGGGTTGGAGAGGGGACACGGACAGATAATTGAAAACAACTTGTAGGCAGTGCTGGGACTGAGCCACACACAGGGTGTGCACCCGGGGTGGCTGCCGGCCGGAGGGGCGGGCACTGAGTCAGGGAGGCTTTTCGGAGGAGGTCATGCCTGAATCACTGATAGAGGATGAGTGAGAATTTGGGGTCCAGGTGGGGGAATGCAGAGGAAACAGCGAGAGCAGAGACCCAGAGGCAGGGAAAAGCCCTGTGCGTGTGTGTGTGTGTGTGTGTGTGTGTGTGCGCGTGTGTGTGAACTGTGTGGCTGACTTACTGAAAGAGAGGTGGAGGGAATAGGGATGAAGGGGCAGAGGGGCGGGGTCAGGTCTGGAAGGCCCTGTGTTCTTGTTGAGGAGCTGTTTTTTATTCCATCAGGGATGGGGCGATTGATTCCAAGGCAGGTGAGTGAAATGGAGTCCCCTTTGCCACGCGCACTGTTTGGGTTCCTTTTAGTTGCGTATCACACAAACCCAGTGCCAGTTATTTTGAGCACAAAAGGCTGGCCAGCTTTCCAAAGTGGAGTGTCTGAGGATGGGCAGGGTCACCTTCAGGCAGAGCTGGATCCAGGCGCTCGGGCAGTGCTGACGAGAGCTGGCCTCCCCGTTGTCTCTGATTTCTCCCAGGTGGTTTTTTATTTTATTTTATTTTTAAAAATATTTTTATTGATTTCACAGAGGAAGGGAGAAGGAAAGAGATAGAAACATCAGTAATGAGACAGAATCATTGATCGGCTGCCTCCTGCACTCCCCACACTCGGGATTGAGCCTGTAACCTAGGATGTGCCCTTGACCAGAATCGAATCCCGGATCCTTCAGGCCCCAAGTCAACACTCTATCCAGTGAGCCACACCAGCCGGGCTCCCAGGTGGGTTTTATTCCCGGGCGGGCACTCCTGGCCCGGTCGCAGTGGTGGCCGCCAGCAACTCCAGCCTCCTATTCTGCAGATTTAGCGGCCACGCCAGCACAAGCCCTCGGCTGCTCTCATTGGCTGGGAATGAGTCACAGGCCCGTCCCTGAACCAATCCAGGCCCGGGTCCTGTGCCCCGGCTGCGGGCAGGGGGTGGTGCAGCCACAGGGATTGAGGGAGGGGGGTTCCGGTGGCTTCCCCAGAGTAAAATGCAGGCACCGTGGTCAGGAGAAGGGGAAACGGGGTGAGGAGTAGGTAAAAGCAAAAGTCACACACACATGGCCAGACCCCATTCACCTGAAATGCCCGCACGGTGAACCGGAGGCAGGGAGCGATGGGCGGCTGCCGGGGCGGGGGAGGCGGGATGGGGAGTGACGGGTGAGCGGGTGATGGCGATGTTTTGGGACCAAACAGACGTGGTGGGTGCCCAACGCTGAACGGCTGAATGCCGCCGAACTGTTCACTTTACCTCCCAGGAACCTCACCGCCATAAAAAATAAACACGCCACGCATTCCCCAGGATCCTGGGGTGCTGCTGGGCTGTGTACCCCTTTCCTCCTCCTGCTTTTCCTCCTCCTGCTCTTCCTCCTCCTCTTCCTCCTCCTCCCTCTCCTCTTTTTTCTCCTCCTCCTCCTCCTCTTCCTCCTCCTCCTCTTCCTCCTCCTCTTCCTCCTCCTCCCTCTCCTCTTTTTTCTCCTCCTCCTTCTCCTCCTCTTCCTCCTCCTGCTCTTCCTCCTCCTCTTCCTCCTCCTCCTCCTGCTCTTCCTCCTCCTCTTCCTCCTCCTCCCTCTCCTCTTTTTTCTCCTCCTCCTCCTCTTCCTCCTCCTCCTCCTCCTCCTCCTCCTCCTCCTCCTCCTCCTCCTCCCTCCCTCCCTCTCCACGCTCAGCGGACGGGAAGCAGGGGTAGCTCCGGGTGTGGTCACGCAGGTCCGCTCCCCGCTGCAGGGGCTGGAGCCCTGGTGGCTGGTCAGAGGCTGAGCTCCTGTACCTTCGGGAGACCTGGCAGATGGAGCGCCAGGGGGATGCCAGCACGTCCTGTTTGCCGGCTGCAGCGGCTCAGGCTCAGGGCGGGGAAGGGCGCTGCCCTCCAGGGTGCCTGCTGCAGCCCCAGGCCGGCCAGGAGCCCCGGAGGGAGGGTTTTCGTCATCACTTGGCTCTCGGAGGGCACTGGACGCCACCGTGAGAAAGGGCTGGGCCTGGGAGGCTGCTCAGCTGCGTCGTAAAGGAGCGGGATTGGCTCACTCCGCGCCTTTCTGGGCTCCGGGCTGGGGTTTGGGCAGAGCCCAGCCGCGTGGGGGCTCTCCCGAGTGAGCGGCTCAGGCTCCTGCAGGCCCGGAGGCCGGACCCAAACCCTCCTCCTCGGCTGCTCCCACCGGCCCCTGCGGCGGGCGAGGCCGGTGCCCGCAGGCCTGGCGGGCTCCCTGGGCGGGCACAGGGACGGTCCCTCGGGCTCGGGCTGCTCTCTGCTCCTGCCTGGAGCTGGGACAGGCTCTGTGGTTCCATCTGGGTCTGGTCTCAGCGGATGCTTCTCAGGACGGGGCCCTGGGCCTGTTTACAAGTCAGAGCCTGGCTCTCCCCTCCCCCACCTGCCACAGGGTCAGGACCTCTTGGAGCGATTCCTCTACCCCTGTGCCCCCTCCCCCGGGGGGCGGGGGATTGGAAGTGAGAGAGCAGCGCTGCTTTGCTCCCGGAGGTTGAGAAGTTCCCCCTCCTGCCTGGACGGTGGGGTAGCAATTCCTGTGATGTGGGGGGTCCTGGCACCGAGGCCCGGGCTTGAACCCTGATTCCCCTCCTTAGCAGCTCAGGGACTAACCGCTTCTCTTCGCTGCTCCCCAGTGTCTTCATCTGTAAAGGAGCCCCCCAATTTCGTGGCCACGCAGACCCTCGAAGCGTGACCTGCTTTGGAGACAGCGTCTTGGCAGATAGAGTTCGCTAAGGACCTCCAGGTGAGATCCCCCAGATTCGGGGGGGGGGCCCTAAATCCAATGACAGTGTCCTTATAAGAAAAGGAGAGGACACACGGAGACACACAGGCCACGTGGGGATGGAGCAGAGCGGGGGTGACTGGCCACAGCCAAGGAGGCCTGCGCCTCCCGGCCTGACCTCCCACCTCCGGCTCCTGAGCTGTGAGCGGCGGCTCCCGCTGCGTTAACCACCCAGGCCGTGGTCGTTCGCGATGGGCAGCCTGGGGGACGGAGCAGAGGGCGGGTTCCCCCTAAAGCATCTGAGACAGCACCCGGCAGGTGCTCCTGAACAGCCGTCGTCACTGTGCTGGGCGTGTCCAAGGAGCACCCCCAGGCCCCCCTCATCCCCCTCCCCCTGGTGCACTGTCTCACCCCACAGCCCCCGCTGCCCGAGGCCGGAGCCCTGGAAGGCAGCCTGGAGGCAGTGAGAACAAGGGGCCCCTGGGAAGGCGGCTGCGGGCGCAGAGCTGAGGCCGAGGGAGGAATGCTCCCGCCATGAATCAGGCCGGTGGCTGCTGCTGACACGTTCCCCCCGGGGCCACACAGCCGTGACCTAATGCTGGTTGTCACCTACTCAGGGCGCCTCCCAGCTCCGCCCGAGGCTTCGGCGCTGCCAGAGGGCCTGTCCCCGCCCCTCCCCTCCCCGCCCCTCCCCTCCCTGCCCCTGCTCGCTCAGCGGGACCAGCAGACTCCCAGCCAAGGCCTCCGCAGAGGCTTGGGATTTGGCTGTGTTTGGAACGGGCTAGGCGGGACCTGGGCCGGCTGGGACAGGCTCCGAAGGGGTTTGTTCCCAGGCTGGACGCTTACAAACAACGGCCTACAGGCGGGGAAACTGAGGCCCATGGGAGAGGAGGGCTTGCTCTACTCTTCCAGGTCAGAGAGCGCCTTGGCGACAGAGCCAGGGGTGGATCACAGGCTGCCCTCGGGGAAGGCAGGCTCTGTGCTGCCCCCGGGGCCAGCGCTCTCTTCTCGGCTCTGGAAGCTCCTCTCCTGCTCCCGGTCTCTGGTCGTGGCCCCAGGTCCGGGCATTGTGGCTCCTGCCAGAGAGACCCCCTCCCGGAGGCGCCCAGGACACAGACAGCATGAGTGCAACCAACAAACCAACACCCGTGTCCGCCGCCTCTGGGGATGGAGGAGCGTCCCCAGGTTCTGGGTTCGGGATCGTGGCCACACTTGCCAGGGGACCCCTAGACAGGACATGGAGCGTGGAGGATGGGTCCCTGCAGCCCCCACCCGTCCTGCGTCTCCCTGGGAGAGAGCGACCCGCTTCGACTGGGGACCTAGAGCTGTGGGCCGGGCCACGGTGAGCTCTTCAGACCTCCTGCCTATTATTATTATTATTACTTTTTACCATCGTGACCTGAAGCCAATATTTAACGGTTACCAAGGCGACAGCCCAAACCTCCCAGCCCTTGGCCCCCCTCCAGCCCCACGCGATGGGGATGAGGGCATGAGGGGGAACGAGGGAGTGAGTCAGCCGCCCCCCACCCCAGCCACCTGGGAAAACAGCGACCGCGAGCCAGATCCAGCCTCTCCCGCGGTAACGGTCCTGTCTGCGCTCCTGCGACTCAGCACTTTTCACGCGCGGGGCGGCCAGGCAGGCCCTCCGTCCGGGCATTGTGTTTTGTTTCTGCCATTAGCGTTGGGGCCGGCAGGGTTTCCAAACATTTTATTGGAGCGTCATCTACACGAAGAACATGTGCAAACGGTTCGTACAGAATTCCTCCCCAGACTGGGCTCAGCCTTGCACGGGCACAGGCCCGTACGCAGCCCAGGCAGCCCCGGAGCCCCTGTCCCCAGGCCCCGGAGCCTGGAGCCTGGGAGCCACAGGGTGACCATGGTCCCGGCGGCTCACAGCGCAGCACAGTTTGGCCTGTTTTGTGCTTTTTCTGCACAGATCCTAACCGCGCTCTCTCCTGGGTGGAAGCCAGTAGCACTTTTAGTTTCTGGGAGACCCGAGGGGCCCTTCCCACCGCCGGCTCCAGGGAGGAGCGGACAGAGCCGACCAGGAGGCATCTTTCCTGTCCCACAGGCCACACGGTGTCCAGACAGGGGCTGGGAGGCATGCATGGAAGTGGTGTGTGTGTGTGTGTGTGTGTGTGTGTGTGATTCTTAAAAAGGCACAGCATCCTTCTTCCTGGTGTGCTAACCTGGACTTCCCCGGCTCGCCTCCACCCGATGCACAGGGTTGATTTCAGAGAGGAAGGGAGACGAAGAAAGGGAGAGAAACATCAATGATGAGAGAATCATTGATTGGCTGCTTCCTGCACACCCCCTGCTGGGGATCAAGCATGCAACCTCACATGTGCCCTTGACTGAAATTGAACCTGGGACCCTTCAGTTGCAGGCTGACGCTCTAGCCACTGAGCCACACCAGCCAGGGCCCGGAGTTACGTTTCATTTCTTTCCCCCTCTTGTGCGTTTCTCTCTCAGATGTGGACAGGCTCTCTCTGGATGCTGCTCACGAGAACACAGTGCCACACCCCAATTCTTCCTCTGGGCCCCCCCCCTTCCCCGGAGTCCTGTTCCCTGGTGCCAATCAGGGAGATGCCCAGGGTGGGAAGGCGGTTTCTGGAGTGTGCAGGAGGCCCCTTTGCCCCTCCTCGCTCAGTCTTCCTCCTGTGGTTCCATCTGCGATCACACGGCCTGGACTCTGTCCGCCCGGAAGGCCTCAGGACCCAGGGGACCGGCAGCTGCATTCTGGCCCAGGTCCCCCCAGCGATGGAGCCATGCCCTCACCCCCACGCTCTCTCCACCCGGCAGGGTATGGTCTCTGCTCCTCTGACTCCAGGCAGATCGCCAGGATTGCACATCCTCCCTTCCCCTCACAGCTGGGCCAGCTCCTCCGTGGCCAGCTCCTCCGTGGCCAGCTCCTCCGTGGCCAGCTGCTGGGTGGCCGGCCTCCCCAAACGACAGAGCCCGACGCCTCCTCCGCCCTGAGGTCCCCAGGCTCATCTGGCCAGAGGGTCCCCGCTGAAGGCGGCGGCGGGGAGGGCGCAGTGTGCCTTCTATGGGTCTGTTTGGGCTCCGTCTGGGGCCGGCGGGCGGTGAGGACGGAGGGCGGTGAGGACGGAGGGCCGGTGGGACGGTGAGGACGGAGGGCGGTGAGGACGGAGGGCCGGTAGGACGGGGCGGCCCCGCAGAGGCACGCGCCGATTTACGAGCTGTCACCATCCCGCTGCGGACAAGTCTTCCTGCCGTTCCTTTTCCCCTCCTCACTCTTCGCTTTTTTTCTTCTTTCTTTCTAATAACCCGGCTGCATAGCTCCTCTAAACCGAACCATCTGCACGAGCGCTCAGAGCAGCCATGAAGGCGTGAGGACGGAGCCTCTGGGCCCAGGCCCTTGCCTGGCTTCTGCAGGCGGCCTGGGGAAGGGCAGGGTCCCCGGGGTGGGGGTGGGAGTGGGGTAGCGCATCAGGCAGGGCCCTGCTGGGCCTGACGTTGCCTGTGCACAGCGGGCAGGCCTGAGGGCGGTGGCAGGGACAGCACAGGCTCGGGTCCCTTGCCTGTGGGGCGAGGTGCTGCAATGGGGTGACTGTGTGCATGCACCTGGGCTCACGGCTCAGGGTGCCAGGGTCACTGGGCCCTGCCGGCCGAGGACAGAGGAGCCGGGAAACAGCTCACAATGCACAGCCCCTCCCAAGGCGTTAGCAATCCAAGCAGCTGACTTGGGAAACTATGAGAAGCCGTATAACAATGTTCTTCTCGCAGCTTTCATCGCTGGCTCCGCGCGCTGTCAGCCACCTAATCACAAACAGAGGACGGGCCGTCTGGCAGCCAGGCCGCTGGTGATCTGCCAGCTGCTCGGGGTCCACCCTGGGCCCGTGTCACTAGGCCAGGGCCAGGGGCTGGGCCCCCTGGAGGGTGAGTGCCACCCAGACACTGCCCTGAGGGTCACGTGCGCATTTCTTGGCTGGCATGGCTCAGTGGTTGAACGTCAATCTATGAACCAGGAGGTCACAGTCAGGGCACAGGCCCGGGGTGCGGGCTCTGTCCCCAGTGGGGGGTGTGCAGGAGGCAGCCAACCAATGATTCTCTCTCATCGTTGATATTTCCATCTCCCTCTCCCTCTCCCTACCTCTCTGAAATCAATGAAAAAAATAATATATATATATATACCAAACCAGTTTAATGTATTTTATTTATTTTTGGTGGGAAAGGGGTGGGAAGTGAGAGGTAGAAAGAGGAAGCACCCTGTTTGCCCGGGACTGAGAGGGCCCCAGGCTGCAGGCGGTACCTTCTCAATCTGGAGAAGTCCCTGGCCACCCAGGATGAGCGGCCCAGTGGCAGCATCGGGGTTTGCCCCTCACTCTCCGTTATCTGGAGCAGGAATAGATTGGACTACAGGTTGGAGATGAAGTTCAACAGCCTGCAGGCCCAGCAGGCAGTCTGAGAGTGAAGGGGCGGGTGTGAGGGCACAGGTGCCCAGGGGGGTGGTGGGCAAGCAGACCCGGGCACGAGGTTCCTTTCCGGGTGAGCCCGGCCTGCCAGACATCTGATTTGTAAAAGAAATTTTGGTGGAAACTCCCACATTCTGAAACGTTGGCTCACATACGAAGGACATCCCGCGTGGGCCACACAAACACATCTGCTGCCACAGTGGCCGCTGGCCTCTGGGCCACTGGTTTGCCGCCTCTTTTAAAAAATATATATTTTATTGATTTTTTTACAGAGAGGAAGGGAGAGAGTTAGAAATATCGATGAGAAGGAAACATCGATCAGCTGCCTCCTGCACACCTCCCACAGAGGATGTGCCCACAAACAAGATATATGCCCTTGACCAGGAATCGAACCCGGGACCCCTCAGTCCACAGGCTGACACTCTATCCACTGACCCAAACCGGTCAGGGCTGGTTTGCCACCTCTTGACTATATGAGTCCCAAGTTCCCCGTCCGTTCCCACCGTCAATGATTTTGCAAACTCCCGCCAGCCCACCCCTGAGCCATTTGGAAATTAATTACATGGTTTACTCTCAGGAAGAATAAGCAAACATATACACTGAGAGGCCAGATTATGATGATCTCTGAATGCATAATAATTTGGCTACTCAGTGTATATCCTATATAATAAAAGGCTAATATGCAAATTGTCCCCTTGACCAGGAGTTCGACCAGCAGGCAGGCAGGCCAACTGCCCAGGTCCCCTTTCCCTGGCCAGGCTGGCCAGACCCCACCCATGCACGAATTCATGCACCAGGCCTCACACACACACACACACACACACACACACATACACACACTGAGTGGCCAGATTATTACGCGTTCAGAGATCATAATAATCTGGCCACTCAGTGTATATGTTTGAAAAGGTAATTTCAGGGACTTAATTCTAAGAAGCAATTTCTGCAGAGCGTCCCAAGCCTGTATTTCATCCATTTATTCAGGTGCTGCAGATGTAAAACTTTTTAGATGTCTGTTATGACCTGGGTGAACCCTGAAAACATTACACTGAGTGAAAGAAGCCAGACCTGGAAGGTCTCCTGTCGGATGAATCCATTAATATGAAATGTCCAGAGTAGGCAAATTCATAGAGACAGAAAGTGGATTAGCGGCTGCCGGGGACTAGGGGAGGGAGGCCAGAGTTTCTTTTCAGGGTGAAGAAAAGGTTCTGAAATTTGATAGTGTTGATGGCCAACTTGTGAATATTCCAGAAACCACTGAAGAGTACGCTTTAAAATGGGAACTTTAAAATGGCATGTGACTTACATATCTCAATTTTTGTTTCGTTTCTTCTTTTTTTTCTTTCTTTTTTCTTATATCTCAATTTTAAACTAGATGTTTGAGGTGTCAGTTCTTCCCACATTGGTTTATAGAGTTTATGCAATCCCAGTCAAGATGTCAGCAGGCTTCATTTTTGGATAGAAATTGACAAAGTGATTCTGAAATAGCAGGAGTGCACAGGACTCAGACTAGCCCACGAGCGATGGAAACGAAGAACAACGGAGGAGGCGGCCTCTCACGCCCCGATTTCAGGGCTTGCAAAGCTACGTGACAGAGACAGGGTGGTGCTGGTGTGAGAAAGGCAAACAGATCGATGGGACGGAACAGAGAGCCCAGAAACAGGCCCACACAGATACGGACGACAGATTTCCAACAAAGGTGCAAGGTGAGTCAGTGGAAAAAGAGTGGTCATTTCAACCAATGTTCTGGAACAACTGAACACACACACACACACACACACACACACACAACACAGCCCCCCCCCCCCACACACACACAAAAAGAGGACCTTGATCCATACTTGCATCATATAAAAATATCAACCCCAAGTAGACATCAATGTAAAACCAAATCATATAAAACTCTTAGAAGATAACCCAGGAGAGAGCCCTTAACATTGGTTCAGGCACTGACTTCCTAGAAATGGCACCGTGAGCACAGTCCACAAAAGAACAAATTGGTAGAAACTGGACCTAATTCAGGTGAAAAACTGTTTTTTATTTAACATACTGTTAAGATACTGAAGACACAGATGGTTTAAAATATTTACAAATCATATATATAATAAAGGAGTTGTATTCAAAATACATAAAGAACTCTGCAAAGTTAATTATAAGAAAACCTATTTAATATGTTTTAAAATATATCCTATATAATACAAGCCTAATATGCGAAGTGTCTGACCATCTGTTTGACTGTTCAATCAGTTGCTATGACATGCATTGACCACCAGGGGGAAGATGCTCCAACCAATAGGTTAGCTTGCTGCTGGGGTCCAGGCTATAGGGACTGGGCAAGACAGGCTGGACATGCCCTGGAGCCCTCCTGTGGTCACTCCCCAACCTTCATCATGCATCAGTGGGGTCCCTCGGCTTGGCCTGTGCCCTCTTGCAATCTGGGACCCCTTGGGGGATTTCGGAGAGCCGGTTCAGCCTGATCCCCTCAGGCTAGGCCGAGGGACTCTACCAGTGCACAAATCCATGCACTGGGCCTCTAGTATATACTATATAATATTGATTTCAGAGAGGAAGGGCGCGGGAGAGAGAGATAGAAACATCAATGATGAGACTCATCAATCAGCTGCCTCCGGCACGCCCCCTACTGGGATTGACCTGGCAATCTGGACATGTGCCCTGACTGGGAATTGAACCATGACCTCCTGGTTCATAGGTCAACTCTAAACCACAATGGCCTGGCAAGAAAACCCATTAAAAAAATAGCCCAAATATTTGAACAGATAAACAGATGCTTATTTTGTTTAATAAGCTATACATGCCTTTATGGATGGCCCATACACATATGAGAAAATGCCTTATTAGTCACTGGGGAAATGCACATGGAAACCTTGCCTCGATATTGCTGCACAGCTGTCAGAGTGATTGAATGAAGACGGCTGACCGTGCCACGTGCCGCAGAGATGTGGAGCAGCTGGAGCGCTCACGTGTCAGGTGGGATGGAAGCAGTACGGCCACTTTGGAAACCAGTTTAGCAGCTTTTATGGAAGTTAAACGCGGTGCTCTCTTTGGCAGCACACACGCTAACATTGGAATGATGCAGAGAAGATTGGCGTGGCCCCACGCAAGGATGACACACACATTCGTGAAGCGTTCATATTAAAAAAAAAAAATTAGACACACAACAGCCATATGACCCGGCCACTCTACTCCTAACATTTACCCTACAGAAAAGGAAGTATATATTCACACAAGGATTTGCATACACATGCTCATAGGAACATTACTTATAATAAAGCAAAAACTGGAAAAACCCCAAATGCCCACCAACAGATGAATGGGTAAATAGATTGTGGTATATCCATACAATGGAATGTCACTCAACAAGAAAAGGAATGGACAGTTGCTAGGTGCAATAGCACGTACACCTCAAACAGCTGAGTTCATGCTAACTTGTTATGGCAGCAAAACAAATACCCCCCGCCCCCCTCAGAGAGGGGTTCCCCGCCACCTATCTGAAGCAGCCCCCACCTCCCACCTGTGCTGTTCTCTCAGCCCCTCCGCGGCCTGCAAACAACGATTCTGTCCGTCTCGTCTCCCGTCCTAGAACTTGGCCCGTGAAGGCAGAGAAAGGGCTGCTCTGATTCACCTGTGGGTCTGAGTACCTGCCAGAGGCGCTGCCCCTGCCCCTGCCCTGCCCCTGCCCCTTCCCTGCCCCTGCCCCTTCCCTGCCCCTGCCCCTGCCCCTGCCCCTGCCCTGCCCCTGCCCCTGCCCTGCCTCTGCCCTGCCCCTGCCCCTGCCCCTGCCCTGCCTGGTGACTGTCATTGGATGGCTGTGTGGTCCCTGAAGACCGCTCCTGCTGTCGGCCAAGGGGCGGCACGTGAACCCCTGCTCCCTTCCACCTGAGGATACATGTGCCAATGTAATTAGGAGACTTTTCAGGGGCCCTAAGAGCTGGTCGGTCCTTTTTTGCCGAAACCAGAGCATCGTCCCTGCTTTTTCCAGGAAGATTCTAAACAAGCACTGCAGTGAAATCGCAGTTTCAGCTGAGAAAGTGGGCTAACCAGGAAATTAGGAATGATAACCTTTAACATCCAGTTCTGTTTGCACCTTCGTTGAAAGTCTCCTAATCATACTAGCACACATGTGTCAAACACAAGGCCCGCGGGCCAAATCCAGCCCGCCAGGCCTTGCAATGTGGCCCGCACCGCGCTGTCATCACTGCACTCCGCTGTCAGTTTATGACATTGTCAGTTTATGACTGTTCAGTAAACCATTCGGCCCGCGATTTAGGCTGGATTTTAGATTTTGGCCCCTTTTCTGATTGAGGTCGACACCCCTACACTAGCACGTTACAGACACGTCCTCAGGTGGAAGGGAGGTCACGTGACTCCCCTTGGCCTGCAGCAGGAGTGGTCTTCAGAGACCACACACCCACAGCTCAGGCATGGGCCGTGACCGGGAACCGAACCAGCGACCTCTTGGTTCCTGAGTCGATGCTCAGCCACTGAGCCACACCAGCCAGGCAGACACAAGGACATTTTTACATTTGAGCATGGCTGCTCTTGCACCTTCCGAGAAAGAAATCGGTCTAAAATTCAGCGTGTTAAGACCAGAGAGCATACGCAGCCTTCAGATCTTCCCTGGTGGAACTAGTTATATGGTAAAGGAACCTCTGAATTTCTTTCTTGGGGCCTCCCGCTGGCCTTCTGAGAGCCCGGATCAAGGCCCATGAGCCCCCCACCCCCCATCCCCGCAGGAGGGGGCGTGGTGCTGCCGCCCACAGGTGTCAGGGCTCATCAGAGCCCTTCTTGCCGATTCCCACCGTCTGGCTGATCCCTCCGAGGAATTTCAGACGCTGGGAGGAGCCCACCACATGAACCACACAGATGGCGGGAGAGACATTCCTGCTGGGTCCCCAGGGACCCTGGTTCCCGCCCAGAGCGCCCCTTGTCAGCGCTCCGCAGACGCAGACGTGACTGATGGGGGGTATTGATCGTCTGCCCTGGATGGGGTGTCCGTGCGGCCGTGGCGACAGCAGGCGTGGACAGCAGAGCCTCGGGGCGTCCAGAACCCGCTCCTGCAGCTTCTCGGCTCCCGTCCGGGCGGAAAGGACAGAAGCTCCTCCTCCTCTGGCCTTGCACACGCTTCTTTGCTTGGTGCAGAGGCGAGGCCTGGTGCTGTGTGTTCTGAGACCTGCCCTCTCGCACGTGTGTGGCACATGTTTGTATCTTCCTGGGACTTTCTATAATCACGTCTGACAAGCACATTTTAAAATATATATTTTATTGATTTTTACAGAGAGGAAGGGATAGGGACAGAGAGCTAGAAACATCGATGAGAGAGAAACATGGATCAGCTGCCTCCTGCACCCCCCCCCACTAACGACGTGCCCGCAACCAAGGCACATGCCCTTGATCAGAATCGAACCTGGGACCTTTCAGTCTGAAGGCCGATGCTCCATCCACTGGGCCAAACTGGTCAGAACTGACAAGTACATTTAAAAAATGTTTTTAGTTCTCACCCAAGGATATATATATATATATATATATATATATATATAGCACATGTGTCAAACACAAGGCCCGCGGGCCAAATCCAGCCCGCCAGGCCTTGCAATGTGGCCCGCACCGCACTGTCATCACTGCACTCCGCTGTCAGTTTATGACATTGTCAGTTTATGACTGTTCAGTAAACCATTCGGCCCGCGATTTAGGCTGGATTTTAGATTTTGGCCCCTTCTCTGATTGAGTTCGACACCCCTAATATATATATCTATATCTATATCTATATCTATATCTATATCTATATCTATATCTATATCTATATCTATATCTATATATATATCTATATATATATCTATATATATATATATATATATAGAGAGAGAGAGAGAGAGAGAGAGAGAGAGGTGAGAGAGAAATATCCATCAGTTGCCTTCGGTATGCTCCCTGACTGGGAATCGAACCCCCAATCTTCCTGCAGGGCAATGGCTTCCTTCCCTGAGACCTGTGGGCAGCACCTGGCACCACAGGGCCGGAGCCCCCACAGCCGTCCGGCTCTCCGTGATCCCAGCCTGCACTGGTCTGCGCCTCTCCCACTGGGATCAAATCCCCACCCCCCACCCCCTGCTTCCTTGGCCCCGATCTGCACAGATCCTCCCGGATGGACCGCACCAGCTCCAGGCTGGCTGAGGCGGCCCCGAAGGGCCTCACGTGAAGCCACTGGTCTGGGGCTGGCACGGAGGCGGGAAGACGTTAGCGATGGAGGCGGAGGCGGAGGCTGTGGGCCTGCCGAGGCCCAGGCCGGGTGTCTGGCCCGTGCTCGCCAGAGGGCGCCACACTCCTCCTTTGTGGCCACCCTGGTCTGGCCTCCCGGGTTCAAAGCCTCAGGCTGGACGCTCACGTCACCCACTTCACCAGCGGCTGGTGGGCATCGCCGTGTCCCCCCCCCCCCCCCTGGGGACCTGGCGATTTTCCGGGAGAACACCACTGCCCAGACCGCAGATCTTTGGTGAAAAAACCTGTTTTTTGGGTTGAACAGCCACAGGCGCTCCCACTCCCCTTTAGACTCCAGAGCCACCCCCTTTCCGAGGGCAGCACCCACCCTCCTCGGGGTCCTGAGGGTAAAGAGGTGCAGAGACGGCGGGTGTGGCCACGGGGCCTGGCCCTAACGCCGACGGGACAGACCCTGCTGGTCCTGGCGCAGCTGCTCGGCCTGGACACCGGCCGAATGGCGCCCTTTCTCGGGGCCGCTGGTCAGATACGGACACCGGCGGGGAGCCCTGGGCCATGTGGGTGCTGGGCAGTGCCTCTGCCGCGCAGGCCGGGAGCTGTGTCCCCCTCTCACTGTCAGGGGCCCCACGGGGGAAACCTGCGCAGATATTTGGGGTGCCCAGGCCAGGAGTCCTGAGGGGGTGAGAGGGGAAGCCACCCCTTGGAGAGGGATCCCAGGGCAAGGGGAGGAGGGGTTTGCCATACATGGTGCATGTGTACCCAGTGTGAGTCACCAGGATGCAAATCGGGGTGATAACCCCCCCCCCCAATGCCACAGGGGGCACGGCTTACACTAGAGTCTCCGGCCTCGGCCTGTGGGCCTGTGGTTCCCGTTTGCCGATGTCCAGTCTTGCCTCGCCTCCTCCGTCCAGGGACGCGTTCACCAGGGACAGACTCCGAGCCTCCCAGCCCCACGTCGCTGATGGTACAGGCGGCCCTCCCACTGCCCACCTCCTCTCCCGGGCACCGGGGCCTGGGAGGGTGGCCGAGGCTCACGGTCCCCGGGCCAGGCCTGGAGGGGCTGGGGCCTGGGTCCCAGCAGCAGCTCCTGTTCCGCTGGGGCCTCCCCAGGCCAGCCTGGCCCTCAGTTCCCCGGGGGCCTGTGCTCTGGCCACCGCTGCCCCGGTGGGCCTGGCCTGTGAACCCCGGCTCCTCTGCTGGTGTAGGCGAGTGTCTGCCCTTCGACATGTTCATGTGGAGGTTCCATGTGGAGATGGGGCGTGGGGGGGGTGGTGCAGAGAGAGAAATGACGCTCAGGCTCGTTCTCAGGGAGAAGGGAGAAGTCGGAGCTCGGCTGGTCCTCAGGCCCGGCCTGGCTGGGGCCCGCGCGGCCTCGGCCCCGCTCTGTCGCGGGAGGGCCAGCCATGGAGGGGGCGGCGGCCGGGATGACCCCCACGTCGGGGCTTCCCGGGGCCAGTCCCGGCCTTTCCTGTTTCACGGGAAGACTGACTGCATGTTTCCGAGCCCTCGTTTTGCCAAGTAAGAGCTTGAAGGACATCAGCCACATACCATTCTAATCATTTCCCCAAAGAAAGCTCTTCCCCCGGAGTTACTTCATCTCCCAGCAAATGACCAACGGGCGGCCTTTCGAAGGAACGCGCTTAGTTCATAAACCCTCCCGGCAGCGGTCCTGCTCCCTCCAGGGCGCTGCTGGCACGTGGCTGTGCCCTCAGCCCTGCAGACCTGGGCCTCTCCCCCCCGCTCCCTCCTCCGCCTCGGCTGTCGGCCTCCGTGGGATTGACGTCACTCATTCACCGGCCACTTCACTGTAGCCTTTCTTCTTTTTATAAAGAGAGGCCGGTGCACAAATTCGTGCATGGGTGGGGTCCGGCTGGCCGCCTTAATCGCTGCCGATTGGCTGGGCCAGCTGGGGGGAGGGGCCATGGGAGGTTGTCTGGCCAGCCTGCCCCCTGGTCAAGCTCACAGTCAAACTTCTGGTCAAGGGGACAATTTACATATTAGCCTTTTATTATATAGGGTTTTTATTGATTTCAGAGAGGAAGGGAGAGAGAGAGAGAAACATTAGTGATGAGAGAGAATCATTGATCGGCTGCCTCCTGCACACCCCACACTGGGGATCAAGTCTGAAACCTGTGCATATGCCCTGACTGGGAATCGAACCATGCCTTCCTGGTTCATAGATCAACGCTCAACCACTGAGCCACACTGGCTGGGCCAGTGATACCTGTTGAAGATGGTGAGGCAGACTTCATTCAGCGGGGCGGGGGCGTGGCGGGAGCTGCAGAGAGACTCACTCAGGGTCTTGCAGGGAGGGAGGGGATTGGCCCCAGCTCCCCACAGAGCGTGGGCCTGGATAGCCACGGGGCCGGGAGGGCCAGTGGCTGGAAAATGACTGAGAGAAAACATCAGGGGTTGGGGCTCCTGCCTAAAGCGGCCTCACGGGTCCTTGGGAAGGCAGCCGGGTGGTCAGACATCCCAGGGAGACGGAGGAGGGGGAGGAACCCCATCGGATATGGAGAGTTGGGGTTCTTGCTGG
The DNA here is from genome assembly GCF_964339955.1 of Pipistrellus hanaki. Taxonomy (NCBI): domain Eukaryota; kingdom Metazoa; phylum Chordata; class Mammalia; order Chiroptera; family Vespertilionidae; genus Pipistrellus; species Pipistrellus hanaki. The sequence goes on from NC_140504.1 coordinate 196,189,439, forward strand.
ACCGCCCAGCAGGGTTCCTGCTAGCCTGGGCTTCCTGGGGAAGGAAGGACAGAGGAGCTGGGAGGAGGCTCAGAGGCCTGGGAGTCGGTCAGGCAGGACTCTGTTCTCCTCCAGCGTTTGCCCGGAGGACAGTCCTCGTGTTCCCGCCCCCTCTGGTGCCAGGTGCCAAGCCTATGGCACCGCAGCCCCCATGCTGTGCGCGGACCAAGGGCTCTCACCCCCGGGAGCCATGTTTTTGGGGTCACAGGCCTTTGCTGCGGGAAAGACCGGGCTAAGGGGGGAAGGGGAGGCCCTCAGACCTAGAAGAAACGGAGATCAAAACCAACTCACCCCCCCAAATGCCGCGAGCTGGTCTGCACTCGGAGCGGCAGGCGCTGGCATGAGAGGATGCCGGCCGGGCGGAGGGACGGAGAGGCCAGGGGGTGCGGCGGGAGGCGTTGGCAGAAATGGCTTCAGGGCACGCAGAGCAAGAGGAGGCTGCGACCCCGTGCTGAGTGTTGGTGCTGGGAACTCGCTCATCTCCCGACCTCCCGGCACACGGAGACTCTGTCACTGTTGTTCCTGGCCTTCCGAGCAGAGAGGCCTCCCTCCCCTCGGGCTCGGTGCTGAGGTGGAGCCACGGCGTCGGGCAGAGCGGAGCGGGGACCTGGCTGACCCTGGAATGCGGGGCAATCCATGGCCGGGACCAGCTCCATCGGGAGAAACGGGGGCGTGGGAGGGAGGCGTGGACCTGCCGTGGGCTGGCTGGTGTGGAGCCACGGGTCGCCCGAGTCGCAGGCGGAGCTTGCTAGCAGACCCACGGTTTCCATCGCTCGCTTCCCTTCTTAGAAAGCACTGCCTGCTCCTCCTGCCTGAAGGCCAAGGCCACATCTCCCTGAGCCTGGAGGATGACCCTTCACAGCCTGTCTCTTCCCCGCCCCATCCCCTCCCGGCCCCCCCACTCACCTGCCCAGCCCTCTCCTCCCACAGCCCCAGGGAGCCCCTGGGCCTCAGTCTGATTCCCGGATGCTCCCAGAACCCCTCCCGCTGGGCCCCTCCTGCCATCCTTCCAGGCCAGGTGAGAGCGATGGTCCCCCCGTTGGGCCCCCCTCCAGTCCCCCAGGCCCAGCAGCCTGCACCCTCTCCGCCTGGTGGGCTCCCACGGCTCTCGGCCGGCAGCAGGCGCATCGTGACTCGGTTTTGTGAGGCTCTCCCCGTGGACTCTAACGGCCAGGGGACCCCGTCTCCTCATCTCAGCGCCCACCCCCTGACTCTCAGGGTGCCTGCGGAGGGGCTGCCTGGGAGAGGCCCGATCGTTTCCCCCTGCAGACCTTCCTCCCCGTCTGTCAGAGGACAGGATCGCGGCTGTACCTCCCCTCGCACTAGCGCACCGGCTCCCAGCATGACCGCTCCCTCTGCCGTGTCGTGTCGGACAACCTCTCTCTCACTCGCTGCCGCCCTGCCCGGCGGTGACTGTCCCGCTGGCCCGGGGCCTGGGCCCGGGTGGGAGCCTGGGAGAGTGGACGGCGGCGAGGGCGGCGGGTGAAGGAGCAGGAGCCGCCCAGTCTCCCTCCTCACGCACCTCCAGCCCCGGCTGGGGGCTCCCACGTGGGCTGGAGACCCCGAAGTGTCCCCGGGAACCAGCAGATGCAGGTCGATGCCGGCCACTCCCGGTCGGCGGTTTTCACACGCTGTCCGGTGCGAAGACCCAGCTGGGCCCGCGGGGCCGCAGTGAGAGGCCGGCCCGGAGCGGCGGGCTCCTGCAGGCGGGGTGCACGCTGCACACGGAGCTGCTCCCTGCACCCATCTCAGAAGGAATCCTGTGATGCCGTGCACCCCTGGAAGCGACTTTTTCTACTTAATTCACCGGAGGCCTGAGACCCACAGGACTGTGCTCTAGAACCCGTGGGTCTCCGAGGAGGGAGAGCTCGGTGTTTGTGAGAAGGGGCCTGGGAAGCACTTGGGGTCCCTCTAAAATAAGGTGACCAGCTGAAACCGGTTTGGCTCAGTGGATAGAGAGTTGGTCTGCGGACTGAAAGGTCCCGGGTTCGATTCCGGTCAGGGGCATGTACCTTGGTTGCGGGCACATCCGCAGTAGGGGGTGTGCAAGAGGCAGCTGGTCGATGTTTCTCTCTCATCGATGTTTCTAACTCTCTATCCCTCTCCCTTCCTCTCTGTAAAAAAAATCAATAAAATAAAAAAATAAAGTAAAATAAAATAAGGTGACCAGACATCCCACTTTTGGTGAAACAGTACCGATTTTTAACAAGGACATGGACCAATAGTTAAAAATCGGGACTGTCCCGCCAAAAGTGGGACGTCTGGTCACCTTACTCTAAAGTAGGGGTGTCGAACTCAATCAGAGAAGGGGCCAAAATCTAAAATCCAGCCTAAATCGCGGGCCGAATGGTTTACTGAACAGTCATAAACTGACAATGTCATAAACTGACAGCGGAGTGCAGTGATGACAGCGCGGTGCGGGCCACATTGCAAGGCCTGGCGGGCTGGATTTGGCCCGCGGGCCTTGTGTTTGACACATGTGCTCTAAAGGCACCCCCGGCAGGTGCAGGTGGGGGCTGCGGAGGCGCCGGAGGGAAGCCCCCTCTTTGTGGCCTGCTCCGTGCTGCCTGCCGGGGGCTGGCTCCCGCTCGCCCTGGGACAGCTCTGGCGGTGGGATCGCCAGGCCTCTGGTCACCTCGAGCCCGCTGCGTCTCTGTGCCATGGGCTTCCCCAGAGTTACCCTTCTCCCAGGGGAGTGTCAGCGTGCCGGTCCTGGTGCCTCGTCAGCCGAGATGGGACTGTGCTCGGGCAGCCTTTCCTCCCTCTGGGCCTCCTCTCCCCCTCACAGTCCTGTGGATAAGACCCTCCGTACGGGCACAGTGGGTTCTGTCTCCGGGGCGGTCCCTACACGGCGGGGCGCACGAACACTGCACCTGTCACCACCGCTGCCCGTGCTCACCATCGGGGTGGCACCTTAACCCTGGTGCAGGCCAATGCAGGTGGCGCCAGTGACGGGCTTGAAGGCACGAGGACCAGTGTCACACACGGGGACGGGAGGGGCAGGTTCCTGGCAGCCCCTGGCCCAGACGTCCGAAGAGCCCTCAGCCGGCTTTTCCTCCATCGGACGTGCCTCTCGGCATCAGCTGCGCACAGACCCTTCGGGCTAGATCTGCCGTGTGGGCTGCAAGCAGTTGAGTTTCTGGTCTGAAATGGGCTTTTCGGCCGGATTTCCCGGAGGGGATTAAGTGGCTTCCAGCAAGCAGGCGGGCTTCGCGCTCAGGCTGGCCCGGCGCCGTTCAGGTCAGTTACACTCAGCTCGCCCGCTGGCTTGCTCCCGCCTGCAGGCCCAGAAGCGCTTTCATGCTACCAGCCTCGGTGACGGTGGAGACACCGCGGCACCAGGAGGGGTCTGTGACGAGAGGCTTTAAGAGCGCGGTAATCGAAGCATCATGGCACTGGCACAAGCACAGGCGCACAGACCCACGGGCAGCACGGAGCACCAGGAGGGACCCCACAGCGTTATGGCCCATTAACATTCGACAAAGGAGGCAGAACCAGCCACGGGGCGGGGAGAGTCTGCTCAGCAAGTGGTGCTGGGCACACTGGGCAGACAGGCGCAAAAACATGGAGCCAGGCTGGCTACCTTCTTACACCAGACACGAGGATAAACTAGAAACAGATTGAAGACGTACATGGGAGACTTGAAATGATAAAACTCCTAGAAGAAAACATAGGTGGTACAATCTCGACATTAAGTAATATTTTTCCCCCCTGATATATCGCCTTGGGCAAAGGAAATGAAAGAAAAGACAAACAAGGAGGACTGCATTAAACTAAAACGTTTCTGCACAGCAAAGGAAGCCATCCACAAAATGGAAAAACCACCCTCTGAAGAGGAGAACGTATTTGCCAGTGATGCATCGAATAAGGGGTAAACACCCCAAATTTAGAAAGAACTTATAAAACGCAACTCCCCCCAAAACCCACGGACAAGCCAATTGAAGACTTCTTCAGGCAAAGGGCCTGGACACTCTTCTCCGCAGAGGACATACAGATGGCCCACACACACAGGGAGAGGTGCTCCGTGTCACTCTCGATCAGACACACATACATCAGAGCCACGGCTGGAGGCCGCCTTCTGCCACGCCCTGTGCACAAACATGGCGGCCCCCAGGCAATGGGGGATTGCTGAGCATGGAGACAGGAGCTACCAGGCCATGCAGAGACATGGGGGGACCCAAAGTGCATGTGACTGAGTGAAAGGAGCCGATCTGGAAAGGCTGCAGACCATGTGACCCCAACGCTATCACACACACACACACACACACACACACACACACGAACATGGTTAATGAGAGGCCCAGGTGTATTGATCCTCAATTTCATTTCATTCCCAAGGTCGCCCACCATTCCCCTCCGCAGTGGAAATGGGTGGCGCCAGGTGGAGGGAGATGCTCTCCCAGGAGACCGGATTCAGACAGCCTCACCTGCCATCGGCCCCAGGCGCCGGCCCCCGGCTCACCCTGCGCGGAGAGCACCGCCCGGCCAGCACTGTACCGTCCTTTAGACACAGGCGGGTTATTTAGTCTAGAAACCCTCGGAGGAAATATCCGCTTGCACGTGAGGAATCTCTGGAATGTCTCTGCTCCTCTCTGCGCAGCGTCCCTGTCTCTGACACCGGCCCGGGAAGCTCCTACTGCACCAGGGTGGCTGTGGTCCGAGCCGGCTGCCCTGCCCGTGATGGTGGCTGTGCCGGGGGGAGGAGGAGGAGGGGGAGGAGGGGAGGAGGAGGAGGAAGAGAAGGAGGAGGAGGAGCAGGAGCATGAGGAAGAGGAGGAAGAGGAGAAGGAGGAGGAGCAGGAGGGGGAGGAGGAGGGAAGGAGGAGGAGGAGGAGGAAGAGGAGGAGGAGGGGAGGAGGAGGAGGGGAGGAGGAGGAGGAGGAGGAAGAGGAGGAGGAAGAGGAGGAGGAGAAGGAGGAGGAGGAGGAGGAAGAGGAGGAGGAGGGGAGGAGGAGGAGGGGAGGAGGAGGGGAGGATGAGGAGGAGGAAGAGAAGGAGGAGGAGGAGCAGGAGCATGAGGAAGAGGAGGAAGAGGAGAAGGAGGAGGAGCAGGAGGGGGAGGAGGAGGGAAGGAGGAGGAGGAGGAAGAGGAGGAGGAGGGGGAGGAGGAGGAGGGGAGGAGGAGGGGAGGATGAGGAGGAGGAAGAGAAGGAGGAGGAGGACGAAGAGGAGGAGGAGGAGCAGCAGCAGGAGGAGGAATAGAGGAGCAGGAAGAGGCCCCTTTGAGGAGCGGAACTGGGGAGTGTTACACAATCGGGACCACATAGGAACCAAGTCCGTACCCCGCAGTCCTCGAGGGTCTGAGCCTCCCGCCGCCCGCCCGTAGTTCACGCGCGGGACCTGGACCCGGAGGACGATGCAGACCGTGGCTCGGGCCCGACACTGTCTTCCTCTCTCTCCTCCTCAGGTTGCTTTTGCGGCCTATCCCTGCGTTTCCTTGTCTCCAGCCTCTCTCATCCCCCTTCTTTTAACTTTATTTGTAATATATTCCACTGACTTCAGAGAGGAAGGGAGAGGGAGAGATAGAAACATCAAGGATGAGAGAGAACCATTGACCGGCTGCCTCCTGCACGCCCTCCCCTGGGGACGGAGCCCCCAAACGGCGTGTGCCACGACCTCTGACCGCCTGGTTCATGCGTTGACACTCAACCACGGAGCTACACCAGCCGGGCCTCTCTCATTCTCCTTCTAAACCCCCCTCCCCCCCAAAACACAGAACAAAACAAACCGCACACGCACACGCACACCAAAAAACTGTTGGCAGATCTGGAGCTTATTTGGGTAAGGCCCCCCCGGGGCCCGGGGACATCCAAGGGCTTCTTAGAGCCGCCTGCGAAGGCATAAAATATGGCGTGTCTGCCTGTGCCGTCTCTTAAACAGGAGGAAGGGAGCCAGCCCTCCTCCCCCATCTCTGGGCGCCTGGCCTCCCCCCTCCCCGCTGTTTCCAGGGCTGTCTTGTCTGCCTCTGGGCCGGCCAGCAGCTGCCGAGGTGAAGGACCCCCCTGCCCAGCTCCGGTTACACATGGGCCTCTCGGTGCCAGCAGGCTGGGCTGCTCGGGGAGGGGCGGGCGGAAAAGAACCCGCGGGGAGCGGGCACCGGGGAACGAGGGCCGTTGGAGCGCCAGGTGTGAGGGTTTCAAATAGAAGCTGCTGACGCTGCACGCGGAGGGAGGACAGCGGGCGCTCGGAGGACAGGCCTCTGCAGACCAGCGTTCACGTCCGGACAGCCGGGGCCGGTCCTCACGGCCCCCGGACGCCACGCAGCCCGGCCCGCGGCCCGTCTGCCTGCGCATCTCGGATTCCGAGCTCAGGAGTTTGTTTCCTAAGCCGCAGGCTGCTAGGTTACCTCTCCCATTCCAACACACACAGGGGACTCTGTGTTTCAGAATGCAGTCATACATGGGAATGTTATGACATCAAAGCCCCAGAAATGTGGAAACGTTGGTTTCCAACGATTTAATGGGGGGAAAGAATCAACCTCTTGATTCTCGGTGGCTCCGCTCGGCTCCTGGCTGGGCTCTGAGGCGGCGACTGGCACGGGCGGAGGGCCGGGCCCGGAGGCATAATTTGGTATTCACATAGGCCCGGGCTTGGCACCGCCCGTGGGCTCTGATCTGGAAATGTTTCCCCTTCAGACAGGAACGGAGGGGTTACTCGCGGGTCACTCCCCGCTCACAAAGGGCTTTTCAAGCCAGACGGAAGAAAGCCGCTCTGATCTGAGGGGCGGCCAGCTGTGAGCCTCCAGACTGTGGAGATGGGGTGAGCCTGGGGGCCAGCCGGCGTATGCTGGGGGGGCAGGTCGGTGTGTGACCAGGCTGGGCTGAGAAATACGGGGCTACCGAGCGGAGAGGGCGACGGAGGCCGTTTCCTCCAGGTGGCCCCTCTGCAGGCTTTCCAGCGGGCGACTGGCTGCAGGCGCCGCCCCTCTGCCCCCGGCGTGGGCACGGCTCCCTGGAAAGCCTGGGTGATGGCCGCCTGCCTGTGCAGCTGCCTCGCCCACACCGACCGGGGAGCGCTCTGCCCACACCAGCGGGGACGGCGCCGCAGATGCATTTGCTCTGAGAGCTCATGGAGGCAGGGGCCCGGCCCGGAGGAGACTGCGCCGTGTTCCTAAGTCCCCGAGGCTCTGTTTCCCTCCGAGGGACCCGCCTGCCGGGCGGGGGACACACACACACACACACACACACACACACACACACACAGTAGCATGCACGGACTCCGGAGGAGGTGCAGGAGGGGACAGAGGCAACACATCGTCCAGTCCACAGGCCTCTCCCCGGAACCGACAGCTTCCCGCGGCTTAGAGAGCTCCCTTAGCGCCTTCACGGAGACCGAACGCCTCCGTCACCGGAGAAACTCGGGCAGAGATGCTCAGGGCTGCCGAAACCGGTGTGGCTCAGTGGATAGAGCGTCGGCCTGTGGACTGAAAGGTCCCAGGTTCGATTCTGGTCAAGGGCATGTACCTTGGTTGCGGGCACATCCCCAGTAAGGGGTGTGCAGGAGGCAGCTGATCGACGTTTCTAGCTTTCTATCCCTCTCCCTTCTTCTCTTTAAGACATCAATAAAATATATATATATATATTTTTCAAAAGCTCAGGGCTGAGGCCAGTGACTGGTGGCTGCGAACCAAAGAGTCCCAGTTCCCCGTCTGCGTGGAGTGGACATTCCAGTGGGGAAGGCGGATGAGGAAGACACAAGCCATGTGGGCTGTGCTCGAGGGGGTGGGAGCTCGTGGGAGATCACATGAGGGAGGGGACAGAGTGGTAGGGAGGTCGCACCGAGTACTGGGCCTGTGAGGAGGGAGGGAGAGAGGATGCCAGGTGGATAACCTGGAAAGAGTGTTGCAGGCGGCGGGAATGGCACGTGCCAAGGCCCTGAGGTCGGTGAGTGGGGAGCTGAAGCCTCAGCGAGGCAGCCATGCAGCTGCAGCCCAGCGGGCAGAGAGCACCGGCCGTGGGGCCAGAGTGCGAGAAGGAATGAGCTTTGCGTAGGGCCCATCTTCAGAAACTTCCAGCAGCGTCTCCGAGGGAAAGGACCAGGCCGGTGATGCGATGACGCGGTGGGACAGCGGTGGAGGAGACAGGCTGCGAAATCAATGGCAGGGAACCGGCGCTGGGGTACCGGGAGTGGGGAGGCGGCCTAGCTGGGCTCTGAGACAGGCTGTGCCCCGAGGAGGCGGTTAGAGCAGTGACCTGGACGGCCCTGCGCAGGCGCTCTGGACCCCACGGGATGGCGGCCTCGCGTCGGGAGAGATGCCCTGGTCCTCCTGTGGCGGCCGGCGGACCCTGCAGGCAGGAGAGCGCCGAGCCTTCGCCTGCTCGGGGCCGAGGGAGAGCGCGGGACGGCATCTCCTCCGCGGGGTTCTGTTCTTGCGTCTGCACCAGCGGCCGGGGGCCTCCCCATGCTGCGAGGAGGCGAGGCCTCGGCCTGGGAGCACACTGCCCCGTGGAGGCTGAGAAAGAGGGAGCCTCCTCCTGGGTCTGCCCGGGCACCCAGTTCTTAACCCACCGCCCGCTCCAGGCTCACCCCCAGACTTCATGAGGCAGCCCTGCTCCGGCGTCCGATGCCCAGTTACTTTGGGATCCAAACCAATGGCTCTCTGAGCCGCCTGCCACTGACGGCACGGAGGTGAAGAAATCGCACGGAGCCGCCTCAGACTCACCCCACGCTGTGCGGGGCCCACGGCCGCTCGGGACCCGGGGGACAGGCTGGTGACGGCCGCGCTCCCATCGGGCTGCGGGCTGCTGCCTTTCCCCGTCCCGAGGTGTGTCAGTCCCTCAGTGAACGGGAGGACACGGCTCCGTACATGTGTGCTCTACTCCATACACGTGTGCTCTGCTCGGTACACGTGCGCTCTGCTCCGTACATGTGTGCTCTGCTCGGTACACGTGCGCTCTGCTCCGTACACGTGCGCTCTGCTCAGTACACGTGCGCTCTGCTCCGTACACGTGTGCTCTGCTCCGTACCTGTGCACCTGTGTGCTCTGCTCCGTACACGTGCGCTCTGCTCAGTACACGTGCGCTCTGCTCCGTACACGTGTGCTCTGCTCCGTACCTGTGCACCTGTGTGCTCTGCTCCGTACACGTGCGCTCTGCTCCGTACATGTGTGCTCTGCTCCGTACATGTGGGCTCTGCTCTGTACCTGTGTGCTCTGCTCCGTACACGTGCGCTCTGCTCCGTACCTGTGCGCTCTGCTCCGTACACGTGCGCTCTGCTCCTTACCTGTGCGCTCTGCTCCGTACATGCTCTGCTCCGTACACATGTGCTCTGCTCCGTACCTGTGCGCTCTGCTCCGTACACGTGCGCTCTGCTCCGTACACGTGCACTCTGCTCCATACCTGTGCGCTCTGCTCTGTACACGTGCGCTCTGCTCCGTACCTGTGCGCTCTGCTCCGTACACGTGCGCTCTGCTCCGTACCTGTGTGCCCCGCTCCGTACCTGTGTGCCCCGCTCCGTACCTGTGTGCCCCGCTCTGTACCTGTGCGCTCTGCTCCGTACACGTGCGCTCTGCTCCGTACACGTGTGTTCTGCTCCGTACATGTGTGCTCTGCTCCGTACCTGTGCACCTGTGTGCTCTGCTCCGTACACGTGCGCTCTGCTCCATACGCGTGCGCTCTGCTCCGTACCTGTGCGCTCTGCTCCGTACCTGTGCGCTCTGCTCAGTACACGTGCGCTCTGCTCCGTACACGTGTGCTCTGCTCCGTACCTGTGCACCTGTGTGCTCTGCTCCGTACACGTGCGCTCTGCTCCGTACATGTGTGCTCTGCTCCGTACATGTGGGCTCTGCTCTGTACCTGTGTGCTCTGCTCCGTACACGTGCGCTCTGCTCCGTACCTGTGCGCTCTGCTCCGTACACGTGCGCTCTGCTCCTTACCTGTGCGCTCTGCTCCGTACATGCTCTGCTCCGTACACATGTGCTCTGCTCCGTACCTGTGCGCTCTGCTCCGTACACGTGCGCTCTGCTCCGTACACGTGCACTCTGCTCCATACCTGTGCGCTCTGCTCTGTACACGTGCGCTCTGCTCCGTACCTGTGCGCTCTGCTCCGTACACGTGCGCTCTGCTCCGTACCTGTGTGCCCCGCTCCGTACCTGTGTGCCCCGCTCCGTACCTGTGTGCCCCGCTCTGTACCTGTGCGCTCTGCTCCGTACACGTGCGCTCTGCTCCGTACACGTGTGTTCTGCTCCGTACATGTGTGCTCTGCTCCGTACCTGTGCACCTGTGTGCTCTGCTCCGTACACGTGCGCTCTGCTCCATACGCATGCGCTCTGCTCCGTACCTGTGCGCTCTGCTCCATACCTGTGCGCTCTGCTCCGTACCTGTGCGCTCTGCTCCGTACACGTGCGCTCTGCTCCGTACCTGTGCGCTCTGACGAAGGAGGGCTCTGAGCCCGTGGGAGCCTTGGTTTTGTCTTCACCAGTGTGGGAGAGCTGGCCCGGGACACGCCGGCCCATGGGACATAGTTACCTTTGGAGGTGGCGTCCAAGGCACTGAGTCACTCACTCTCTCACCACACAAGCGGAGCCATCCTGGGATAAATAATAAAAACAAAACAAACAAACCTACCCTGTTTCCTGGCAGCTCCGAGGCTCCTACGGGGCAAGATGTTGCAATACCAAGGGGGCAGGCTGGAGAGCGAGTGCCGGGCTGTGGGGAGCTGGGCCGGCCCTCCCTCGGGGTGCCAGGCTGCAGCCCGGGCTCTGCCCGCCTCTGCGGGGAGGTGCTAGCAGAGCAGCGAGCGGGGGGCCTGAGCCCAGAGAACACCAGAGACAGTGGTGGCCCCGGGCGAGCTGCGGGGCGGGGCCGGCAGGTTCTGGTGGGAACGCGGTGTGCTGACCAGCAGCTCCAGTCCGCCGCCGAAGCCCCAGCTGTGCTGGGAACTGACCTCATTCATGAAGTAAACACTGAATCAGATACCAGCGGGCCGGCCCGGTGGAGTGGAAATAACAGGGACGTTCCCATAATTACGGAGCTGCCAATGGGACTTGGCGGAGGAGCTCCGAGCATGTCAATCGCGGTGAGTTCACCACCGCTCCCTGCCAGCTTCGTCAGAAGCCAGTTGCCTTGTTGCGGTTGAGATTATTTGTGTGAAAATGCTTTCCTTACATCCCGGCTTTTATGCCCGGATAATGTACTGGAAAGCAGCGTAGTCTAGCAACTGGAAGACAACATTGGGAGCCTGGCGGTTGGCGCGCAGTCCTGGCCGCGCCCGGAGCGCGCCGCGGGCCAGCGCTTACCGCACTTGGCCTTGGGATCCTGCTGCTGGAGGGCGGGCTGGAGAGCAGGGTCTGTCCCGTGATCCCGGCTCCGGTGCAACCCCGGGCCCTGGTGTTTGTGTTCTGCTTCGTGGGCACCTCTCTCCCATTGGCTTACACTGTCCCCTCCCCGTCCTTCCCGGGAGTGGGTGGGGGGGGCGGTTAGCTCAGAGGCTGCGCACCCCGGTGACAGGTGGGACCTGTCCTTGGCACCCTCTCCCCCCTCACTCCTCCTTCCTTCTCACTTGGGAGACGAAAAGTCGGGTTGTTACTCCAGTCACCGACGCCACTGGGTGTGATGCAGTTCCACATTCTGGGAGAAGTCATTTGCAAAAGCGGTTCCTCCCTTCTCCTCGTGCACATGGCAGGCGGCAGAGTCCCTGGTTTCCTCCCCAGCTCTGCCACCGACAAGACGGGTGACCGGAGCAGGTCCCTGAGACTGTCTTCTGTGGCTCCATCTCAGCCCCTGAGACACAAGCGGACTCAGCACCTGCTCTCCAGGGGCGCTGGCGGGAGGCGTCCGGGTTCATTCATGCGGAGCCTGCCACGTGGAAGAGCTGAGCGCTAGCCTCTGTGGTCACTGTCGCGGCCATTACTAGTCCGGAGGAGTGAGAACAGACAGTCCGAACGGACACAGCCCAGTGATACGTTTACGAGGCGTAAACCAACAGCGGCATCCCAGGCGTGGCGACAGAGGCGGGGGGACTCCGCTGTGACCGATTCTCTACGTCGCTTAAATCACTTCCCAATTTCGTTTTTAGTTTCTTTATGTCTGTCACCCCGGGCTATGCTTACTCTTCCTTCCTGAGAATCATCTCGTCCGATTGTTGACGGTAAGCAATGCCGAGGAAGGCGCCATCACGTGTCCCCATTTCATCCGCAGACCAGGCCGTGGATGCTCTGTTCCTCATTGCACGTGGCGCTGGGTCAGCGGAGCCTGTCCCAGGCCCGGGGCCGTGTCTCCGGCTGATGACGAGAGCAGCTGGCACCTGCGAGCCTCACAGAGCCCTCCTCCCCCCGGAGCCCAAGCCATCTGCCCTGTTTCCTTTCAGCGCGGCCAAGGCTGTCCGTGAACTCCCTCTGGATACCCGGGCGCCCTGGCCGTGCCGGGCGGGAGGAGGCAAGCCCAGTGGCTGTTCTTTCTCGAGATGAAAATAATCGGCGCTGACAAGCCCGGGCAGGGAGCGCTGAGCACCTCTGAGGTCTCAGGGTATTTCCAGGAATTGTGGGGAATTGAGATATTGTAAATATCCCAAGTTAAAAAAAAAAAAAGAAAGAAAGAAAGAAGATGAATTGAATTAACATAAGGCCAATGAGCTTAGTTTTGATCACAGGCAAATTCCGGAGCAGATAATAAAATGAACGGTTGACCGGCGTTTAGAAAGGGGGAATCCAAAGGTCAGGATAGATGAGCAGAGGAATGTCTTCTGCTGGATTATAGTCAGGTGAGCACCTCCTTTGCTGCAGTGCAATGGCTTTTGACCACAGTGTCAGGGTCTCTCGTGAAATCCTTACGGACAGAAGAGCGACAAAGACTGCCGGCGCTCGAAGGGACATTAGCAAACCAGGTGGCACCTGCTTTGTTAAGGGGGTCCCCCATGCTCGGGGCCACGTAGGCGCTTGGTGTCAGGGCTGGGGCCCATGCCTCGTTCTGTGTCCCAGGCGAAGGCTCCACCCAGGGCCTGGCAAGGCGGAATATTAGCAGCAGATGGGACAGAGCTGTCCCCGGGCGTTCTCTCATGGCCTGCCAAACGGTTCTGTCCTTGGCCCCAAACCCTCTCACATTCTATCAACAACTCGGATAAAGCCAAAGATAACTGCTTATCAACTGTGCAAATAACACGAGACTGGGCGGGGAGGCCAATATGTTGGAATTACAGGATCGGGATCCAAATTATCTCAGCGGGAAAGAATGATCCCATCCAACACGATGAAATTTAGCTGGAATACACGCAGGGTCCTGCCCTGGGCTCCAAAACTTGATTGCAAAAGTATCGGATGGAGCTGGAAAACAGGGCCAACCCCACCCACAATCAAAGACATGCAAATGAGGGCAGCCGGAGATAATGACTTTCCCCTCTCCCACGGGGCAATGATGAAAACAGTGAAAACTCCCCAGGTCTGGTGGCGAGGGCGTGGGGAGACAGGCTCTCTGTGTACCGCCGTGGGTGTGTAAACAAAAGCTCTCTTTCTTTCTTTCTTTCTTTCTTTCTTTCTTTTTTTTTTTTTAATATATTATATTGATTTTTTACAGAGAGGAAGAGAGAGGGATAGAGAGTTAGAAACATTGATGAGAGAGAGTCATCGATCAGCTGCCTCTTGCACACCCCCCACTGGGGATGTGCCCGCAACTAAGGTACATGCCCTTGACTGGAATCGAACCCGGGACCTTTCAGTCCGCAGGCCGACGCTCTATACACTGAGCCAAACCAGTTTCGGCCAAAAGCTCTCTTTCTGGGGGGTCGTCTGGAAATGCACAGCAAAAGGGATCACAGGGACCATTTGTCCCCCAGGTTTAGTTTATGGAAATGTATCCCAAGACAAGAATACAGCCTGGCTGGTGTACTCAGTGGATGGAGCGTCAGCCCATGGACAAAGAGGTGCCGGGTTCGATTCCCAGTTAGGGCCCATGCCCGGGTTGCGGGCTCAATCCCCATTAGGGACCGCATAGGAGGCAGCCAATCGAAATGCCTCTCTCACTGTTGTTTCTATCTCTCCTCCCTTCCTCTCTGAGATCAATCAAAAATGTTTTTTTTTTAAATTTCTTTATTGATTAAGATATCACATATTTGTCTTCATCCCCCCCTTTCCCATCTCCCACCCCTCCCAAAAATATGTTAAAAAAAAAAACACAAAAACAAAGACAAGTATGCAAAGGGATATGCATAAGGGTATGCACAAAAGCACTGTTAGGAAAAAGAATACTTTTGGGGCGGATGTTCAGTTGGGAACCGAAGGCCAGGGGCCTCAGGAGGGCGCCACACAGCTGGTGTCCAATACTCGATGCTGCCAAGAGGAGGGACTAGGGCCTGTGTCTCTCCTGAAGGCCAGACCTGACTTCACAAGAGACAGATGTGGCCTAAGACTACGGAGCAGCTTCTAACCGTCAATTCTGTCCCAGATCAGAATGGGCTTCCGTGTGCCTTCCCAGACCCTGGCCGACAGCCCGTGGTCCGGGGTGTCTGAGCGGACAGACGTAGCTCTGCATCCACGGGGAGGCCGAGCCCGTGTGGTTCCTTCCGAGGAAAAGGGTGGGTCACCAGGCGGGTGGATGGGGGTGGGCGGCCACGCCAGGTTCATTTCCTGGCACCGGATTCCGGGAAGGGAGTGAGAAAGTGTCCTGCTGCCCAGCACACTCTGGCGGGGAGCCGGTGGGAGATGCCGCGCCCCCGCGTGCCCCCCCACCCCCCCGGCCCCGTCTTTCGGGAATACCTGCTGTGTATCAGTTCCCCTAGGCCCGTGGTCGGCAAACCGCAGCTCTGGAGCCACATGCGGCTCTCTGGCCTCTTGAGTGTGGCTCTTCCACAAAACACCACGGCCTGGCGGAGCAGCAGCTGCCAGGCTGGGAGCGGCCAGGCCAGGAGCAGCCGGGTCGGGTGCGGCTAGGCCAGGAGCAGCAGCTGCCGGGCTGGGAGCGGCCAGGCCCGGAGCAGCAGCTGCCGGGCTGGGAGCGCCCAGGCCCGGAGCAGCCGGGTCTGGTGCAGCCAGGCCCGGAGCAGCAGCTGACAGGCTGGGAGCGGCCAGGCCCAGAGCGGCCGGGACCAGAGCAACCGGGCCCAGAGCAGCAGGGTCAGGTGCGGCCAGGCCTGTAGCAGCAACAGCCAAGTCCAGAGCAACTAGGTCGGGAGCGGCAGTGACCAGACCCGGAGCAGCTGGTTGTGGAACGAACCAGAGCAACAGAGGCCAGGCCCGGAGCAGCCAGGCCCGAAACAGCTCGCTCCTCGCCTGTCCCTGCCCACGGCTGCCTCTCAGACATGGCTGGAAACTTTTGCGGGAACTTGAGGGTCTGCTGAATCAAGTGATGAAGGCTTAGATCTGGATGTGTTGAGTTAGTATAGCGCTGGGGTGTTGATCTGTGAGTGCCTTGGGTGGGGCCTGGATGAGGCTGGTTGACCTATTTGGAAATGTCTTTTGTGTGAAGTGTATCATTGGGCATGTGGAGGTATTATTGATATGAGAAAATGCTAAGTAACAGATTTACTATCTGAAAAGGGATTTACTATCGGGGAAAGGGAGGGAGGAAGAGACTGAACATAAACTGTGCACCTATGGATGAGGACAATGGGGGATGGGGAGGGGGCAGAGGGTGGGGTGGGAACCTGGTGGAGGGGGGAAGAAATGAGCAACCTTTGTAATAATATGAACAATAAAGATTGATTTAAAAAAAAAATTATGTATAGTCGTGTCACTTTCAAGGCCGGTGCTAGACTTTTTGCTGCCACTATAAAATATAAATAATATGAGTACTGTCTGCTAAATTCAAGAAAACGTATGTATTTATCAAATAAATACATAAATTACTTAACCTAAAAAACAAACAAACAAACAAACAAACAAACAAAAAAAAACACCACGGCCTGGGAGAGTCTATTTCGAAGAAGTGGCGTTAGAAGAAGTTTAAAAAGTTTGGCTCTCCAAAGAAATGCCCATCGTTGTACTGTTGATAGTTGGCTCTGTTGACGGATGAGTTTGCCGACCACGGCCCTAAGGTAAACCTCGGGGAAGCTCTGAGCTGAATCTGAGCCAGGAAACAGCGAGTGCTTCTCCTCGCTAAGTCATTTCCTCCGCGGTTGGGTTCCCAGGAGGCAGACGCGCGGGTACGTGTGCAACCGCGCTCTCTACCCCTCTTCTCCTTTGCATTGATTTCATCTGAAACTTCCCGTTTCGTCATAAACCACACTATCTGCAGCACCCGGAACACAGGCACTCGGCGCTTCTGAAGGCCCTCCTTAGCGTGTTCTGACATTTCTCTGCTCGCTACTTCAGTGGGGGGAGCCCGTTCCCGGTCTCTCTTTCCTTCAGTCTTCCCATCGACGGAAAACCCTCATGGCCACACGTGGTGGGTCCACAGTGCCACATACAGATCACATACTGCAATAATGTGCACTTGAAACCTATATGAGCCTATTAACCAAAGTCCCTCAAATACATTTAATTAATTATATATATGTATTTATATATATATTTTATTGATTTTTTACAGAGAGGAAGGGAGAGACATAGAGAGCTAGAAACGTCGAAGGGAGAGAAACATCGACCAGCTGCCTCTTGTACACCCCCTACCGGGGATGTGCCCGCAACCAATGTACATGCCCTTGACCGGAATCGAACCTGGGACCCTTCAGTCCGCAGGCCCACGCTCTACCGCTGAGCCAAACCGGCCTCGGCACATTTAATTAATTTTAAACCCTTCCTAAGCCCTTACCCGTAAGACACTCACATGCCGCCTGCCAGCGAGCCCTCACTGCCCTCCACTCGGAGCCCCAAGCAGCCTTCTTCCAGCCCTTGGTGGCAAGAGTACTTTTTCACGAGGCGACTCACCGCATCACCAACAGCAGACCGGGGTGTCCCCGGGCCTGCACGGGCTGCTCTCTGCAGTGCCCTTCCAAGACCCCTCACTCCCAGCGCAGGCCACGCTGCCTGTCATTTCTTCCAACTTGTCACAGTCCTTCCTGTCAGAGGATGTCGACTCATATTCTTTTCTTTGCCTGGAAGGCAGCCTTTGGATCTTAATTAACGCTCTGAGCTGAACTGTGCTTCCCAATTCATACGCTGAGGTCCTAAACCTCAGCGTCTCAGAACGTGGCTGTGGCTGTATTTCAAGATAGGGCTTTTAAGGAGGTAATTATGTTAAAACTAATGGCCTGGTGCATAAAATCCATGCAGGGGTGTGTGTGTGTGAGTGCGTGTGTGTGTGTGTTTGTGTGTGTGTATCTCTCTCAGCCCGGTCTGCACCCTCTCCAGGCCGAGGGATCTGGGACTGCTGGCTCCTAATCACTCTCTTGCCTGCCTGCCTGATTGCCCCTAACCACTCTGCCTGCTGGCCTGCTGACCCCCAACTGGCCCCCCATGCCGGCCTGATCACCCACAACTGCCATCCCCTCTTGGCCCCTAACCACCTCTACCTTAGCCCAGCCACCTTGGCTTTGTCCAGAAGAACGTCCAGAAGGTCTCCTGGAAGGTCTCCCAGTCTAATTAGCATATTACCCTTTTCTTAGCGTCGATGAGGCCGCTAGGGTGGGCTTTCATCCAGTCTGACTGGTGTCCCTGCAGGAAGAGACCAGGACCCTGGAGAGACACCAGGAGCGCACATGCCCAGAGGAAAGAGGCGACCAGCTGCAAGCCCAGGAGAGGCCCCAGGAGACACCAAACTTGCTGACACCTTGACCTTGGGCTTCTTCTCTCCAGGACTGTGAGGAAACAAGTTTCCGTTGTTTAAGCCACCAACCCCGTGGCATTTCGCAGGACAGCCCAAGCTGACTAATACAACGAAGAAGCTCTTTCCCACCCTCGCCCCTGGAGCACTCATTGCTTGTCCTCTGTCACACTTGTGAATAATCGTTTATTTGGATGACTGTATGGCTATTGTCTGTGATCCTTCCTCAGGATGCAGACTGCAGGGAGTGAGGAAACATGTGCATTGAGGTTCTCCATCACGTCTCCAGCAACCAGCAGTGTGCTGCTCACACAGGGAGGTGTTCTATAATGTTGAATGAAAGGCAGTCATATTGTTTCACTCATATAAAAAAATCAGGAAACAGCCCGGCCAGGGTGGCTCAGTGGTTGAGTGTTGACCTATGAACCAGGAGGTCACAGTTTGATTCCCAGTCAGGGCCCATGCCTGGGTTTTGGGCTCGTTCTCTAGCGTGAGGTGTGTAAGAGACAGCCTACCAGTGATTCTCTCTAATCGTTGATGTTTCTCTCTCTCCCTCTCCCTCTCCCTCTCTGAAATCAATAAAAATATAATTTAAAATATATATATATGTAAAAAAAAACAATTGAGAAGCAGAAAGGTTAAACTTCCTAAAAGTCACAAATCAGCTAAGTGGCAAAGGGGGACTGGGACCCAAGCCCCTAAAACTCTGGCACTTAAACACTACTTAACCCTCTAATTTTGAAATACGTCCATTCACTCAACAAATACTGAGCACCTACCACATGCCAGCTTCTATCTAGAAACTGGGGATGCAGCGATGAAAAAAGACAAAATTGCTGCCTTCACAAGGAGAGAGGACATCAAATAAGATAAGAAATAAGTTTTCGTGTATATTAGGTGACAATGCAGTGGAGCCCAGCGGGAACGTGAGACCAGGGAGTCAGATTAGAGGAGGCCTTTTTGAGTCAGGGATGTTGGAGCCAAGCCTCAAAGGAGGCAGGGAGGGACCCTGGGGGTGTCTGAGGACAGGTAGGTGCTGTGTCCCAGAGGCAGAAGCAGGCAGGACAGATGACCTATGCGGGTGGAGTAAAACGCGGGAGTCCAGGTTAGGAGAGGGACTCAGTGAGTTTCGGGAGCTGGTGGTGCAGGGATGTCTGGCCATGGGAAAATGTTGGCTTTTACTCCCACAGAGGAGTCTTCGGAAGGTTTTGCGCAGAAGAGCAACACATTCAAGCCTTCCTGGGGCCTCCTGCCCCACGCAGGAGCCGAATTTTCACTTTCCTTGGACCAGCGGCACTTCCGGTATTTATACTATTTTGGTTTCAGAAACCCAACAAACTGAATCTTGGGCTCTGACTCTGCCTTTGGGGATTCCTGGGATCGCCAGTCCCGACAGAGCGAGAGCGTCCGGGTTGCCAAGGAACCCGCGCGCAGAGCTTCCCGCGGGGCCTCTCGCGTGCTTCCGGAACCTCACCGAGGTCAGCTGACCACTTCTCCTCCAATCCCCTCTCGGGGGCGGGGACGGACGCACGGTCTCCACAGCAACGATGCTGCTGCCAGTCCCAGCTCGGGGCTTCCGCCCGACGGAGGCGCGCTAGGGTGACGTCACGAACCCAGCGGCGCTGGAACGACGTCAGCTTTGGCTCTGCAGGGAGGGCTCCCCAGCCTGGGCCACTGCGCATGTGTCACCCCAGATTGGCTCTTTTTGCTTTTAAACACCGAGTGGTGAGCGCGCACAGTTACCTGCCAGCCCTCGCCGGCGCGCCTTTAATTTTAGCAGAGAAATCATCGGGGGTGCTAGTTCTCGCTGGCTTTCTGGGTGCCATTTTGAGGGCAGCTGTCCGAGAATCTGACAGTTCACTTTGTCTTGTTAATCTCCTACCTCTTCGGGCGCATTCCTCGTTGCATCCATACTACCACCTACCAGTCTGAAAATGCCAGCTGAATCCACAAATTGCTGTTGCCAGCAAGCAAGCAAAGGTGTTTTTTTTTGTGTGTGTTTTTTTTGCACCAGTTGTAAAGTAAAGGTAACCAGATTCCTCCTGAGGGCCTGAGTTACCTAAGTCAAGTACGGGAACTTGTAAGGACTTGTGACTTAGGTTGACTGTTGGTAGTTCTTTCAGGCCTGCTTTCAGATGTTTAGCCAGGATCCAACAAGTCCGCCTGGCTAAGCACATGAGATACAGGTGAATGAATTGTCCTGGTTCTGAGACTTAGGAAGTACCCCTGTCCTGGGCAGTATGCTGAGCCCTGGGTACAGCCATGATGGCAGTGCCCCCTCAGGAGATAGCTCGCTTTGCTGATTAATTCAACCGTGTGCCTGGCACAGCCTGGATTGTTACTGCCCATGGGAAGAAGGAAGTGTGGTCTCGGATCTAGCATTCGCCCAGGAGTCAGATTTGATTCCGAACCTTGGCTCTGCTCTTTACTTGCTGAGTGATCCTGGGTGAATTACCCTCTTTGCACCTCAATTACATGATTCATAAAAACGGGCATAATAATGCCTCCCTCCAGCCTGGCTGGTGTGGCTCAGTGGTTGAATGTCAACCTATGAACCAGGAGGTCATGATTCGATTCCCGGTTGAGGGCACCTGCCTGGGTTTTGGGCTCGATCCCCAGCGGTGGGTGTGTGGGAGGCAGCCAACTGGTGATTCTCTCTCATCATTGGTGTTTCTATCACTCTCTCTCCCTTCCTCTCTGAAATCAATAGAAATAAAATATAAAATGCCTACCTCTTAAAGGTGTCTGATGAGACTTAAACCGCATGCCTGGGTTTGAGGTATCTTTTCTTTCCACTTCCTTATTTATTCCCTTCTCAGTCTGTCTGTCTCAGGCCTCATACCGAGGACACCACCACTAGTGGGAAAACAGCCCCCCAACTGGCCCACGGCCTCACAGGTCGTCCGCAGAGTCTCCTCAAATTGTTTTAAAAACAGCTTTCACCCAGACACTGCTTTTTGTGGGTCTGTGTGCTGAGGCCAAGTTATATTTAAGCAGAGTCCTCCCACCTCCTCCCCAAACAAGCTCCTCCCAAACCACCAAATCCAAAAGGACAAAAAATAAAAAAATAAAATCCTTTTCTCCAAGTTCACGGTGGCTTAAGGCTAAGCATGCGCCAGGGGTCTGAGGGCGGCCGTGAGCTCATGGCGGAGCCTGGGTCGCTGTCTGAGGAGCAGGCTCTGCAAGGGCTGGGGAGCGGGTGTCTGGCTGCCCTGTCACCACAGGGCCTGTGGTTTCCTACCCTGTCTGCATCCGCGTCCCACTAGCCAGCAGCGGGAGGGAGAGCAGACATGCGCACCGGCGAACACACAAGCCCAGCCTGCAGCCTTCCGAGGAAGTGGAGCACCAGATGTTCTGGGTTTCCTGTTCGGTGCTTCCACAGCTGGTCGAGTCTGTGGTTGTGGTTTGTCTGTCTCCTGCTCATGTGAGAGACAAAAGCTGGGCTGACGGGAAACCTCCCTTCCCGACCTCCCATCCCCCAGCTCTAACTGATCAGCCACATGGAAGCCGGACAGGTCAGACATTTCCTGAAACACCCAGAGCCAGGATTCTCCCAGGAGGGGGCTCTTCCCCCCCCCCCCCCCACTCCCATCCCTGAAAAGCAGCCCCTGGGCTGACGGCCGGCCCTCAAAGAACCTGGGGACGATAGACATCTCTCCAGCCCTAACCGGTTTGGCTCAGTGGATAGAGCGTCGGCCTGCGGACTGAAGGGTCTCAGGTTCGATTCCGGTCAAGGGCATGTATCTTGGTTGCAGGCACATCCCCAGTGGGGGGTGTGCAGGAGGCCGCTGATCGATGTTTCTAAGTCTCTATCTCTCTTTCTTCCTCTTTTTTTTTTTATTGTAAACCCCCCCCCCCCACAATAAAATATGTTAAAAAAAAAAAGAGAGAGAAAAGAAATCTCTCTAAATACACGATTAGCATAGACCTGCACCCCTGCTGAACAGAAGGAAGCTGAGGCCAGGTTGCTATTGTCACTGACCCCGCATCTGCATAGAACAGCCACGAAGAAGCACTCCACAGGCGAAGGGACGGAGGAGGAACAGGGGACTGCAACTTTGGACTTAGCTCTAAAAGCCCCCCCTGGCCGTCACTTCTCATCGGCGCCTTTGGGTTCAAACAGACAAGGTTTCGGAGCAGCACCGAGCTCCTGGTTTGCTGCGAGTCATTGGACCTCTCCGGGCCTGTTTCTGTGGGTGCCTCCAGGGTTCCAGTAGCCCCAGTGCGAGCAGCCATAATGGTTGGTTTCCCTTGTTAGGGCACCGTTATGGCCAGGGTTTTCTCCCCCAGTCTTTTAAAAAAAAAAAAATATTTTATTGATTTTGTACTGAGAGGAAGAGAGAGGGATAGAGAGTTAGAAACATTGATGAGAGAGAGTCATCGATCAGCTGTCTCTTGCACACCCCCTACTGGGGATGTGCCCACAACCAATGTACATGCCCTTGACCGGAATCGAACAGGGGACCTTTCAGTCCGCAGGCCAACGCTCCATCCATTAAGCCAAACCGGTTTTGACTTCTCCCCCAGTCTTACAAAGGGTTCAGCATTCTGGAGAACGGGGCTGCGTGTAGATGATTAAAGAATCCGGAGACAAAAGATAGTTTTGAGAGGCATTGGGGGTCAGAGGAGCTTCAGCTAAAGGGAACTGAAGACCCTCCTCCTTGACTCAGGACCCTGCTTTTATTCTAACACCATTTGTCCCAAGGCAAGGTGTAGATAATACACTTCAAAGGGCACAGAGCATTGTCAGTTCGGGGAATAGCCTACAGCTGTTCAGGTGTTTGGCCAACAGGAGGCACTAAAATGCCCTGAGCTGTCTGGCAGCAAACTATTATCCTATTCAGGTGTGGGGGAAGTGCCGTTTGGCTGTTTCCAACAGGCAAACAACATATGTGGCTCACCCTTGTTGAGCCTCCCAAGTCCCATCAACCTTTTTACGGAACTCTTGTAATTATTTCATGCTGGAATTGATTCTCAGCACATTTCCTCTTCTGCAGAATGGAGACGGTCATATTATTTCACCAATTGTCAGGGCCGATGACACACGTGGCTTTGCTTGATATGGAGACTTGCTCATAGGAACTGCTGGTTTCCTTTTCTTCTTGCAACACTGCTGCTGACTTAAGGAGAGGCGCTGGAAAAGCAGACGAGATGCAACCACCAGAGCACTGGTCCCAGGACAGCTGTCGGGTGGGGCCGTGGAGCGGGAGGGCTGGCATTGGGTCGGTGCCGCCGAGGGGGACACTGGGGCATGTGCAGGGTCTCTGGGAAGGGCCACCCAGTGTCTTTCTCTGGCTGCGGAGGAGGGTGAGCGTCTTGGGGAGCTCCCAGGGGGGAACAGGCAGAGTGCTCCCTGTGGGTCTGTATGCTGAGGCCAAGTAGTGATATTAGTAATATCAGTAATGACAGTGATAGTTATGGCTGCTCTGAGTCCCAGTTATGGCTGCTCTGAGCCCCAGCCTCCTGCTGCCCCCGCCCTGTGAGGGGGTCAGGGGGGTCTTGCCTCTGCAGTCTGGCCGACGGGGTTCAAAGGTTGGCTGTGTTGCTGAGCAGTGCTGCGGCCCTGGGCCCGAGACTTCCCTTTCTGTGCCTCCGTCTCCTCGTTTATAAAACGGGTGAAGCGGAAACCACATCAGAAGGCCGTTGCAGTGAGTCAATGGGTGAGAGATCCATAGCACTCAGAACAGCTGTGGGCTGTGGGGGGCGGGTAAAGGGGAACCGTCACCTGCACACGTGCATTGCATTCTGACAACAGGCTCTGTGACTCGGCCCGTTTCACAGGTGAGAAGACCGGGTTCGAAGAGGAGGTGACCTTTGCAAGCTCACACAGGTAGTACGCAGTGAGGGTGAGACTTTCCTCCAGCTCTTTCTCACTCCTTCTTGTGTGAGGTTTGAAGCACCTTCCCCAGCTGCATTTTCTCCTTCTCCTCAGACTTCCCCCCTGTCCACCCCCCTACCCCAACTCCTGCCCCCACCCCCTAACCCCCAGCCTCTTCCTGCCGCCCAGGACCTCACCCCCTGCAGCTTCCAGCTGGATTTGCACTGTCAGACCAAGGCCCTGACTCCTCATTTCCTTGCAGAAACGTCACTTTGCAGAGTGGCTTCTTCCAGGCCCGTGGTTGGCAAACCGCGGCTCTCGCTCGAGTCACATGCCGCTCTTTGGCCCCTTGAGTGTGGCTCTTCCACAAAACACCACGGCCTGGGCGAGTCCATTTTGAAGAAGTGGCGTTAGAGGAAGTTTACGTTTAAAAAACGTGGCTCTCAAAAGAAATGTCATTCGTTGTTCTGTTGATATTTGGCTCTGCTGACTAAGGAGTTTGCCGACCCCTGTTCCAGGCGATTGATTGCTTTGAGCTGGGAACAACCCCAGTGACTTCCGGGACGGCTGGATTTTAACCCACAGAAACGGCTCTTGGGGGAGAGTGTGTGAAGGAGCGGTCTGGCTGGGAGACACAGGTGGGTGTCTCTAAGTTGGGGACGTGGCCCTTGGCTGCACCCCTCAGCCCCACTGCTCCGGGGTGGCTCTGTCTGACGGATGAGGCAGCACGGTGTGGCGCCAGGGTTCTCAGACACGGAGCACAGCGATTGCCCGAGGAGCTTCGAAAATGCAGCTCCAGGGCCCGCCGCGGAGCCTGGGAACGGCATGTTGAGAAATCCCGGCGTTGTGCCAAGAGACACAAGGCCCGGGGTCAGGTTCTGCCGTTGCCGTGCGACCTCACAGGACATTGAGTCTGGCTGAGCGTAGTGCTCTCCTCTTTAAAATAGGGTGAACCCTGTCTCACTGGTGTCACGCCCTCTCCCATGCCTTGGGATGGCTCAGTGGATAGAGTGTCGGCCTGTGGACTGAAGGGTCCCAGGTTCGATTCCAATCAAGGGTATGTTCCTTGGTTGCGGGCACATCCCCGTAGGGGTGTGCAGCTGATTGATGTTTCTCTCTCATTGATGTTTCTAACTCTCTATCCCTCTCTCTTCCTAACTGTAAAATATCAATAAAATATATTTATAAAGAGAGAGAGAGAGAGAAAGAGGGGGGGGCATCTTTATGGCAGGGGTCAACCACATGCTGTAGAGAAATTCAGAGGAAGGCACAGACCCAGGCCCAGGCCTCGGCGAAGCTCCTTAGATCTTCGGTGAGATAGGGAACCGTGGGGCCCCTGAATATTGGCTCCTAAGCTTTCCTGTGAGTGCAGGCTGTTGGCCAGAGGGGAGGGATGTTGCTTGCCACCTCCTGCATGCTAATCTCTCCGTGAACAACACGGTCACGTTTGCCAGCGTGCCGGGAGCGGGAAGCAGTCAGGCAGGCCAGGTGCCGCTGCAGTAACAACCAACCCTGGGCCTCGCTGGCTGAACTCGACCAAAGTTTGTTTCTCACTCATGCTGTGTGGCCAGCCAGTCAGCAGGCGGTTCTGCTCCACAGACTCACGCAGGGACCCAGGCGGACAGGAGCTCCGCCCTGCAGTTGCCCCACCCGGACCCCTCCATCGTCACAGAGGCCCAAGAGGGACTCGAGGGTGGGCTTTTCGCCGCCTCTGCCTGGCAATGACACGCGTCACTTCTGCTCAATCTCATTGGCCAAGACAGGTCACGTGGCACAGCTGGACCTGTAGGGGAGCAAATGGCATAGTGGGTGAGCTTATTGTTTCTGCTCCAGGATTCTCTAAGAGGAAAGAGGTCCAGGCTTCCAGCTTGGGCGCCGAGACAGACGTCCCTTAGACAGAGGAGGAGGGAGCACTTCCTTGCTGCGTGCTCCTTGCGTCCTACAGCCTGAGGAGCTCCGCTTTCCCGTCTGGTGGAGTGGAGTTTTATTTGTTTGAGAATGTGGGTCTCCCCCATACCCCCGCCCCTTTCTCATTCTTGTCTACCCTCAAAACACGGGAAGAAGATCAGTCTGCCCCCAGCAGCCAGCGGTCTGGCCCCGGCCCGGATGGAGAGGAGCCAGGGCCCAGCAGGCCGGGAGCTGCCCCAGGAGCTCCCAGGGTTCCGTGGCGCGGGGTGGGAGGCTGACGCTGCCAGGAGGTGGTGTGCCCGCTGCCCCCCACTCGGCCAGAGTCCCCCCGACGCTGCACAGAGCCCGCCCCAAGCACCCCAGAGGGGACCGTGGCCGGGGCCCAGCCATGGGGCAGCGGCATTCCTGGAGCCCGCAGCCCGGAATGTGCCCGGAGAAATCTCATTCCTCGAGTGTTGGTGGATCCTGCGCTTATTTGTTTAACCTCAGACCCAGCCACAGCCCCCACGTCTGGGCCGCTTGGAAAGGGCTGTTTGAAAACAGCTGACGGAGCGGAAAAGCCGGCCTGGGTGCCGGGAGGCTGTGCAGGAAGGAAAGCGGGGGCCCGGGTAGTGCCTCGTTCTCCACGTGTGCCTGCCGAGGGAGGCCGACCCTTCTCCCCGAAGATGCCCGCTGGCTGGCTGTCTCCGAGGGGGGCTCACCCTGGGCCTGTGGGTCCCCTGGGAGCCCAGGGCGGGAGGACACCCCGGAAGAGGCCTTTCTCAGAGCGGTTCTCCATCCCTGAGCTGCCCTCGGCTGAGTTCCTGTGTGACTCCTGCCCGCCAGCTGCACTGCCCCCCAGCGCCACTGCCCCCCAGCTGCACTGCCCCCCAGCTGCACTGCCCCCCAGCCGCACTGCCCCCCAGCCGCACTGCCCCCCAGCGCCACTGCCCCCCAGCTGCACTGCCCCCCAGCTGCACTGCCCCCCAGCTGCACTGCCCCCCAGCCGCACTGCCCCCCAGCTCCACTGCCCCCCAGCTCCACTGCCCGCCAGCTGCACTGCCCCCCAGCCGCACTGCCCCCCAGCCGCACTGCCCCCCCAGCCGCACTGCCCCCCCAGCCGCACTGCCCCCCAGCCGCACTGCCCCCCAGCTGCACTGCCCCCCAGCCGCACTGCCCGCCAGCTGCACTGCCCCCCAGCTGCACTGTCCCCCAGCTGCACTGCCCCCCAGCCGCACTGCCCCCCAGCTCCACTGCCCCCCAGCTGCACTGCCCCTTTGGTGACAGAACGAGCCTCTCCCAGAAGAACCTCCTCATTGGTTCCCGCTTCCACCTGTCCCTGGTTTTTATCCACCCACCCACTGACCCTCTGGGACTGCTTGGAAAAGGAGTGGAGGGAGGGAGAGAGGGAAGGAGGGAGGGAGGGAGAAAGGAAGGAAGGAAGGAAGGAAGGAAGGAAGGAAGGAAGGAAGGAAGGAAGGAAGAAAGGAAGGAAGAAAGGAGGGAGGGAGAGAGGGGAGGCAGGGAGGGAGGGAGAAAGGAAGGGAAGGAGGGATGCAGAGAGGAAGGGAGGGAGGGAAGGAAGAAAGGAAGGGAAGGAGGGAAGGAAAGAGGCAGGAGGGGAGGGAGGAAGGAAGTAAGGAAGGAGAGAGGGAGGGAGGGAGAGAAGGAGGGATGCAGGGAGGAAGGGAAGGAGGAAGGAAACAGAATCTTGCAAGTGGAACAGAATCCTCCCAAGCTGAGGTTGGCATCATCTCCCCTGCACCCCGAAAACCAGCTGCAGTTACTGTCACCCTTCACCCCCACCCGCCTGCAGCACGGGCGGCCTCGCCGAGCTCTGCAGGAGCTGAACCGACCCCCCTCCTGTCTGGGGGTGTATGGGGGGGTCCGGACTGCAAAGAAGGGGAAAACCTGTGTCAGCGCAGTGCTCAGGCCCCACCATTCAACCCCGCGGGGGGCTGAGGGCTCTCGTCCCCCTCCTCCCCGCCCCATGGCGGGGGCACACCTGGCGCAGCCCCGGGCTCCTGCCCTGCCCCCGGGCATAGGGGAGCTGAGACGTAGTCCTGACAGGAGCTGGGGCCGCCGCTCCTCTCCTGTGAGGCCCCCCCCCCCCAGTCCCCCGGGGCTGTGTTCGGCTCTGCAGCCTGAGCGGGTGGAGCCCTCCGTCCGTCCGTCCGTCCGTCCGGGGGGAGGCACCGTCACCGCCCTCCTGCAGAGGAAGCTGGTCCCCAGAGGGTGGCAGCGTGTCCGGTCACTCTGCTAGGGAGAGCCGCGCTGGGCCCCACACACCGCCCGCCGGGCCCGGGCCCCCTTCACGGCTGCCCAGAACGGAAAGCAGAGACCCCGCTGGTCCCCCTCACCCGGAGGCACCAGGTTGGTGGTAATGCCACAGGCAGGACCTCAGCCCGGGCTGCCCCCCAGCACCCGCCAGTGAGCGCTGGCCCCAGACCGAGCGTGAGCAGCGCAGAGGCCACAGCCGTCGGGGCCCCGGGCCTGGTGGACGGTGTGGCTCCTGGTGGCCAGGCCGCGGGGATCATGCCCAGCCGTGGTTTCCTGCGGCTCCCGGGGGAGTTTCCATCTCCCCCACGAGCCCGTGTCTGCGGAGGCTGCTCCCGGGAAGCCCTCTTTGGCTGAGCTTCCAGCTGGTTCCAGGAACGCCGGCTGGCGGAGTGGTGGTGAGGATGGACGTGCTGGTGAGGAAGGGGAGGGTCAGGACACTGACTCACATGCCAGCCCAGCCGCGTGCCCCCACTCGCCTCGCTCTCCCGGCTCGGAGCAGGGCGCCCTGCTGACCAGGAGCCGCGGGAGGGGAGAGGAGACGGGCAGGGGGGTCGGGGATGGGGTGGGGGGAGAAGTGGTCCGGGAAGTGGGAGGGTGTGTGTGTGTGCGGGGCAGGAAGCTGGCAGCTCTGGGCACCTGCCCCCAGCCTTCCTGCAAGGAGCCCTACACCTACCCGAAGGGAAACAGGCTGGTCCAGTGCCCGGAAGTTGATGTGGGGGAGCCAGCACTCAGCAGGGTCCTTAAGCAGGTGTCACCGGGCCTCCATGGAGGGAGGCGGGAGGTGGGCCTGCAGCTGCGGGGCCGTGGAAGCCCATCGCTGTTGTGGGCAGCACTACCCTCCAGTGAGGCCCTCGGCCTGCCAGCAGCTTCTCCTCGGGCAGGAGTTGCTCCTCCTGCATCCTCTGAGGGGCAGCAGGGGCACCACATGCCAAGCCCTCGGGAGAGTGAGTCAGTGAGAGGGCTTGTGGGGGCAGGAGCGTGAGAGGGTGTGTCAGTGTGGGGTGCAGGTGATAGTGGGGTGCGGGTGGGGGTGGGGTTGGGGTGCGGGTGAGTGTGGGGTGCAGGTGAGTGTGGGGTGCGGGTGGGGGTGGGGTGCGGGTGGGCGTGGGGTTGGGGTGAAGGTGAGTGTGGGGTGTGGGTGAATGTGGGGTGTGGGTGTGGGTGGGGTTGGGGTGGGGGAGAGTGTGGGGTGTGGGTGAGTGTGAGGTGCAGGTGAGTGTGGGGTGCGGGTGAGTGTGGGGTGGGGGTGGGGTGCGGGTGAGTGTGGGGTGCGGGTGGGGGGGGGTTGGGGTGGGTGAGTGTGGGGTGGGGTGCGGGTGGGGTTGGGGTGGGGTGAGTGTGGGGTGCGGGTGGGGTGCGGGTGGGGGTGGGGTTGGGGTGGGGTGAGTGTGGGGTGCGGGTGGGGGCGGTTGGGGTGGGTGAGTGTGGGGTGCGGGTGCGGGTGAGGTTGGGGTGGGCATGTGGGAGGCGGGAGAGATCCCAGCCCTGCCCAGGCCCTTCGTTAGGACTGAAGGTGGGGCTGGGAGGGAGACTAACTTGGGTTCCAGGTCTCTGTTTCCTCTGGGGCAGCCTTTCCCCCGTCAGCCCGCTCTGGAGGGTGGGGAATGGACCGAAGCCGTTCCCGGCGGGTGTTTACCACGTGAGGATGGGGGCTCTGTGTCCGCTCCGGGGAGGGGGCTGAGGGGGGGTGGCTTCACCCGCCGGGTGCACATGAGAGCGGCGTCAGAGAGAGGCAGTCCGGGCTGGCTGAGCGCCACCGGGACGGTTCCCAATACCGTACGGCCACTATCACCACGTCAAACACCGCAGCCCGGTGCCCAGCAGGCCTGCCTGAGAGCGAGCGACAGAAAACCCTGCAAAACGTGCGCCGGCTGACTCCACATTTCTCCTCCCCACTCTTCTATGAGACGCACGGATTCTTAGATCCAGAGTCAGCATACTGCCGAAGCCGGTGCGGCTCAGTGCATAGAGCGTCGGCCTGCGGACTGAAGGGTCCCAGGTTCGATTCCGGTCAAGGGCCTTGGTTGCGGGCACATCCCCAGTGGGAGGTAGATGTGCAGGAGGTGGCTGATGGATGGTTCTCTCTCATCCATGTTTCTGACTCTCTATCCCTCTCCCTTCCTCTCTGTGAGAAATCAATAAAATATATTTAAAAAAAGAGGAAGCATACTTTGAAAACACCTTTGCTCCTCCTCCTGGGTTGGGGAGACGGACCATCGAGGAGAAGACAGGCACGTGCCCTGGGGAGCCTCTCCCCCGGGCCTCCCTGGGCGCAGACTATAAATAGCTGCCAGGAATGCTGGAGGCGTCTCTCTGGGCTCCAGGAAGAGCCAGGAATGCTGGAGGCGTCTCTCTGGGCTCCAGGTCCGCTCCCTCGAAGCTCCTGTGGCTGCGGGAAGAGGGAGTCAGGGGGAGAGCGGCTCCGTGCTGGCCCTCGGACCCGGGACCCTCCATCCTCCACCTGGGAGCTGCCCTGGGACCACCCAGGCCCCAGGCCCTCTCCATGCGTTTCTAGGGAGTGATTGGTGGATGAATCCCCACCGGCCCACGGCCTGGGCCTCCCGCCAGGGGGAGACTCTCCCTTCCCCGGGGGGCGGGTCGCTGGGGGCTGGGGTGGGGTGTCCCTCTGGGTGCCACGGGCTGGTTGCCCATCAGGAGCCGGTTCGGTGGGGCCAGGCCTGCTGGGTCCTGCCTGGCCTCGCCCAGCTCATGTGGGGACATTGGCCCCGCGGCTCTGCCAAGGCCCCCGCCCTGGCCCCCAGGGGATGTGATAGAAGGTTCAGGTGGCTCCACAGGGCTGCTGACTCATGTGCCCCAAGACGAGGCCGGCTCCCCGTTTCCAGGCCCCGGCCCATCCCGCACAGCCTCCACCTAGGAGCCACTCTCCTTCCTCCTTCTAGGAAATGCATGTGCTGGGGAGGGGGTGCGGGAGGGGGCGTGAGGGAGGGGGTGTGAGGAGTGGTGGTGGGGTGGGTAAGAAGGCCTGTATCTGCATAGCCTCCCCACCTCCCCCGCCCCCGCCCCGCCCGTCCTGTGGCCACATCTGCCCGCATGAGTAAGATCCTGTGATTCAGAGCATCTCCCTTCTCCCCACACCCCCCGCCTCACCCCCCCCCCCCCGCCCCCCAGGCTCTCAGCAGCTTTCTGAGAACCGGAGGTCACCATGACCAGAGCCCCAGGCTTCTGCCCTGAGCCGACTCCCCTCTGCAGCGTCTGCTTCCGCTTGGAAGGCAAAGCGGGTCAGGTCAGGCCGGCCCAGCCCTGGGGTCGGGGTGAGGACAGGCTGGAGGCTGGGCCCGGCGGGCAGGAGTGGGCGGGAGGGCGGGGGGAGCGGGGGCCCTGGCAGGAGTGGGCGGGGGTGGGGGTGGGGGTGGTGGTGGTGATGAGGCGCCCCGGACCTGCTGTCCGTCCATGCTGCCCTCCAGGCCAGGCACACGGGAGGCGCTTGAGGGCAGTTTTCTAGAACAGATGGTCTGCCCCAAGCCCCAAGGGGATGTGGCACCGGAGAGGGTCACGTTTTCATTCTTTGACGATGACAGTAGTTTGGTTCCATTCTCTATCGGCCTGACTCCCCCAAACAGCATCCCCTGCGCGGCCGCTGGGTGTGGAGCGTGGGCTTCCGAGAGGGCTGCTCGGCGCCCGGCCGTGTGTCCAGGCTGGCGTGCTGGAATTTAGATGAACCGCTTGGCAACGCTTCCTTTAATCCGCCAGACGCGTGTTTTATTTATTTATTTTTATTTTTTAATATATTTTATTGGTTTCTACAGAAAGGAAGGGAGAGAGAGAGTTAGAAACATCGATGAGAGAGAAACATCAATCAGCTGCCTCCTGCACACCTCCTACTGAGGATGTGCCCACAACCCAGGTGCATGCCCTTGACCGGAATCGAACCTGGGACCTTTCAGTCCTCAGGCCGATGCTCTAGCCACTGAGCCAAACTGGTTTCGGCCAGACGCATGTTTTAGGTTGGGATTGTACGTTGAACATCATGGTTACATGATATTAGATGGCCCCATGCGATGTCAAGGACCCTGGGAAGAGGGTAGCCGGAGGTCCAGGTCAGAGATGGAGATGTGACGACGGGAACAGAGACGGAGTGAACGGGGGCCGAGCAGGTGGGCTCCAGGGACTGCGAAAGGCGAGGCCCGGATCCCCCCTACACCCTCCAAGAGCCACACCCTCCTGACCCCTCGATTCCAGCCCAGGGTATTCCTCAGCGTGGCCCACCATAACCAGATTCCACAGGCGGGGAGGCTGGAACTTCCTCACAATTCTGGAGGCTGGGGAAGTTCAAGATCAAGGGGCCAGAACATTCACTTTTTGATGAGGTCTCTCTTCTTGGCTTGTGGATGGCCACCTCCTCCTGTGTCCTCACATGACGTTTTCTGTGTGTGTGTGTGTGTGCTTGTGTGTGTGTGTGGTCCTTCTGGTGTCTCCTCCTCCTCCCCCTTTTTTTTTTCTTTAAAATATATATATTTTATTGATTTTTTACAGAGAGAAAGAGAGAGGGATAGAGAGTCAGAAACATCGATGAGAGAGAGACATTGATCAGCTGCCTCTTGCACACCGCCCCGCCCCCCCCCCCCCCCCCCCCCGGGGATGTGCCCACAACCAAGGTACATGCCCTTAACCGGAATTGAACCTGGGACCTTTCAGTCCGCAGGCCGATGCTCTATCCACTGAGCCAAACCGGTTTCGGCTCCTCCTCCTTTTATGAGGATGCCTTTTATTGGATCAACGCCCCACACTTACAACCTGGTTTAACCTTCATTACCTCTTTAAATATGCCCTTTCCCCAAATGCAGTCACCATGGAGGTCAGAGCTTTAATGCATGAATTTGTGGGGGACATAATTCAGCCCAAAACACTGATTTCAGACTTGTGGCCTCCCCAGAAGTAGAAGAGAATAAGGGCACGGTGTTTGAAGCCACCAAGTTTGTGGTGAGTTGTTATAGCAGCAACAAGAAACTCATACACTCAGCCCAGTGCCTCTCTCCATCACCTCCGTGTGTTTCCTGGCCGTGCCTTCTGTCTCGCACTCTTAGCTGTCCAGCTCCTGCTAATCCCTGGGCGTTCAGCTCTGGTGTCCACGAAGTTTTCCTTGGCCCCATACAACTATCTGTTTATATATCTGTCCCCCTCCCCCCGGCCCCGCCAGGCTGAACATTCTTGTCTCCCATTCCTGCCCAGGACACCTGGCTGGCATCCCTGAGGCCGGAGTTCTGGCTTCACGGTTATTTAGGCAAAATCCTGGGACTCTAACTGAGATGCTCCCCGGCCCCAGGCTCAGAGGTCTGCAACCCAGCCCCTGGCCGTCTCCCCCGGGGATCTGCGTCCCCCAGGCCCCTGCCTCTGACGTGGCCCCTCCCTCCATGGGCCCGGATGTCATGTCACAAACCAGGAGCTCTTGACCCTTCTACACCCTCTCCCCACATCCAAGCCGGCACCGGGCTGTGTGAATTCTACCTCCCAAGGCCCTCCCGAGTCTCCCCACCTGCCCCCTCTGGTCCTGCCCCCTTCCTGGCCCTGCCTGCATCCTGCCATCGCCTCCTGAGGCCTCCCAGCCCGGCCTGTTCTCCGGGCAGCTGTTCCCCAGTGCGGGCCTTCACCAGGCTGCTTCCGTGCTGGGTGCCCTCCCCGGCTTTGTTGGGCTCACTCCTGTGCAGACACAGACGCTTCACTCCGGAATATTCTTCTTATTTTAAATATATTTTTATAGATTTTTAGAGGGAGAAGAGGAGAGGGAAAAGAGGGGAACATCTCGTTACGCCCCTGCATGCCCCCTCATAGAGACTGAGCCTGCAAGCCGGGCATGTGCCCTGGCCGGGAACCGACCTCCTGGTCCGGGGGCTCCACCTCCGAGCCACAGCAGCCGGGCTCACTCCTGACTGTTTAGACAAGTGCCTTCTCCGCTCAAGGACAGTCTCTGGCGTGACCAACGTCCCGCGTTCACACCCAGGAAGGTGAGTTTGGTGGGAAGTGCCGCACCCCAGGCGATGCGGGCTCGGGCTCCAGGCGTCCCTGCCCGTGGCCGTCACTCAGGAGCCGGCAGGAGTCACACGTGGTGTCCGGGGGCCCGTCCCCTTCTCCGCCACGGTCCCTTCGGCAGCTGCCGGGCTTGCCCATCACAGCCCTGAGCCTGCTCTAGAGAGGCAGGCCGAGCCGCCAGCTGGGGTGTGTCCCCCAACTCCTCAGAGCACCCAATCCATAGTGCTTTTCTTTTTTAAATTAATTTTTTAAAAAAATTTATTATTTATTTATTTATTAATTAAATATTTTATTGATTTTTTTTACAGAGAGGAAGGGAGAGGGATAGAGAGCTAGGAACATGGATGAGAGAGAAACACCGACCAGCTGCCTCTTACACATCCCCTGCTGGGGATGTGCCCGCAACCAAGAATAGAACCTGGGACCTTTCAGTCTATCCTTTGGTTCTATCCACTGAGCCAAACCGGTTTCGGCTAATTTTTTTTTTTTTTTAATTATTAAAGTATCACATGTTTCCCTTTCCCCAATCCAATCCATAGTTTTTTAACTTGACTTGACACAATCCTGTGTGATCACAGCTACCCCTTCCTCTCCCAGCGAGACCTGCCGCCTGGTAAAGGGGAAGCCACTGAGACCTAACCAGTCTGGCTCAGTGGGTAGAGCATCAGCCTGAAGGGTCCCAGGTTCGATTCCGGTCAGGGGCATGTACCTTGGTTGCAGGCTCATCCCTAGTTGAAGGTGTGCAGGAGGCAGCTGATGGATGTTTCTCTCTCATCGATGTTTCTAACGCTCTGTCTCCCTTCCTCTCTGTAAAAAAAACAATAAAATACATATTTTTTAAAAAAAGGGTGGGGACACAGCCGAGGAAATACTGGGAACTCTCTCAGGCTAAACCTAGACAGTGACGGTCACAGCAAGGGCGAAGGCAGCTGGCCTCCCTCAGTCCTGTCCACCCAGACCTGACACTGTCCTCTCAGAACAGAGGGCCCTCCAGGCGAGGGTGTGGGAGGACGGGCCGGCTTCCCCCCCCCCCCTCGGTAGAGCAGCTTTTGGCTCTGAGCCTCAGCCTCCGTGCCGGCCGCCCCCCCGCACCCCTGCCGGTGAATTCCCGGGGGTCCGGGCTCTGTGGTTGCGATGCAGAGCCGGGAGCAGTGAGGCGCTCCCGGGTGGACCGGCAGCGGCCAGGACCCCACCGGCTCCGTAACAGCGGCCGGCTGGGTCTGCGGGCAGGAAGGCCCTCCCGGCCTTGCAGGAGGGAGAGGTCACTCGGAGTCGCCCGTATTTATTGACACAGCGTGGCTGTTCCCGGGGCAGCTGTGAATCAGAGGGCCTGCCGGGAATAGCACTCCGAGCCAGACTCACCCTGTCCGACCGGCCGCTGGCCCGTCCCTCGCCCCCGCCCCCCGGGCTGGGCCCTGCGGACACCGGGCCAGCACACGGGCCACCTGCTTCCGCGGCTCCCTGCCCCTGCGGCAGAGGCGGGCCGCCTCCGGGCGCTCAGCACACAGTGAGCGCTTGCTGTATGCCGGGCCGAGCTCTAAGCACTGAATTTGGCTATTGGGTCTACTTTTTTCTTTTTCTTTTTTAATCCTCACCCGAGGATATTTTTTCCCATTGATTTCCAGAGAGAGTGGAAGGGAAGGAGGAGGGGGAGGAGAGAAACATCGACGTGAGAAAGACACATCGACTGGTTGCCTTCCACATGCGCCCCAACCGGGGCTAGGGGAACCTGCAACCGAGGTACATGCCCTTGCCTGAGAATTGAACCCATGACTCTTTGAGGGGGGGGGGAGGGGGGGGACTGGCGCCTTAACCACTGAGCAACCCAGGCAGGCAGGTCTACATTTTTTTTTTTTTTTTGAGCACCTACTCTATGCTAGGCTTTGTCTAGATTAGGGGTGTCAAACTCAATCAGAGAAGGGGCCAAAATCTAAAATCCAGCCTAAATCGCGGGCCGAATGGTTTACTGAACAGTCATAAACTGACAATGTCATAAACTGACAGCGGAGTGCAGTGATGACAGCGCGGTACGGGCCACATTGCAAGGCCTGGCGGGCTGGATTTGGCCCGCGGGCCTTGTGTTTGACACATGTGGTCTAGATACTAGGTCCCAGTTATTTGTCCATTTATTTTTTTAAGCACCTACTATGTATGTGTGTGTGTGTGCGTGCCAGGCACAGTGGTGAATGCTCCCCCAGGCAACCCAAGGCAGGGAGTGATACTCAGAACGAGGCCCCGCCCTAACCCCCTCGGGGTCCTGGCATCGCTGCCCTGGGCTGAGGTTCGAGGAGGCAAGAGTGAGGCCTGGGGGTCCGGGTCTGGCTGCTCCCAGGCCGTGCAGCAAGGCTGGCTGTGGCTCTCACCCGTTCCGGTGTCCCCCGCCCCCCTTCGCCCCCCCCCCCCCCATCAGAGGGGCCCCATTGCTGGGAGACAGTGCTGGTCGCTCTGCGAACCTGGCGTCGCCGGCCCCGCGGGCCCCTGCGCGGAGCCCAGTCCCCTAATTAGAACCGGCCGCCTGGCCCGCGCCCTCCCGGCCCGCGCTGACTCCCGTGGCCATAAACCTCGCCGTCCTTCCTGTGTGCTCTCCGGGCGCAGCCTGCAGGAGCCTGGGCGGGCAGGGAGCCGCTGCCCCCGGCTGCGGGCTGGCACCTCGCTCAGGCCTCCCAGGGCCTGGCACGCCGTGGGCGCTGCGCAGGGACGGCCGAGCCAAAGACACTGCCCGCCCCGCAGCCTCCCTCCTGCCTCCTCACCGCCCTGGGCCCAGGCCGCCCAGCTCACTCCCCGCCCTGCCCGGCCCTGCCTGGGGCACGGCCCAGGGGCTCCGGGCCTGCTCCTCCGGGCTTCTGGGCATCTGTGTGGACAGACAGACAGACAGACAGACAGGCTGCCCGGGGCCTGAGACCGTCTACCTCCGCATCCCCGCGCCCACCCCGGGGCTGGCACAGCGCGGGCGTCAGGGCTGCTTGTTGGTTGGCTGAATGGGAGGCTCAACTGTTGGGGTAAAGACCCTTCCTGGGGGGGCGGCGGGGGCGGGGGCGGGGCCCACCCCCCTCCGGCAGGAAGGCGCTCACCCCTCTCCTTCGGGCCAGAGTGGTCAAAGCCAAGCTCCTTCTCCCCGCAGGGCCCAGATGGCGTGGCCTGGCTTCCGGTGTCTCCAGCTCCGGAGCCGGCCTCTGGGCAGCCCGGGCGGAGGTTCCTGCTTGGAGAAGGGCCCCTGGCCGGGCTGGCCAGGGACCCAGCGCGGAGCCTCTGACTAGGCCCAGCTGCCCGGCCCCGAGTCCCCGTGCAGAGCAGCAGCTGGCACTGAGCCCTCCCCCGGGCCCTCCTGGCCTCGCCGGGGTGAGAGGAGGCCGAATGGCTGGACGGCCGGACCCGGCCTGGCCCGGCAGCCTGAGCTCGCGTGGCTCCCCTTCTGCACCCCAAAGGACCCCAAAGCCAGGGCCGGTTTGCAGAGCCCCGGGCCCAGCCCCCGCGTCTGCCCCTGCAGAGCCACGTGCTCCCCGCAGAGCCACGCCTGGCTGCGTGGTTCTTGGGGAGATGGCTGCTCCTTTGCGGGCTCCGGGGGTGTCTGTCCACACGAGAGGCGGTGGGTTCCGGGTGGGAGGCCGGAGGTGTCAGCCAAGGCCAGGCTGCCCAGGCTCCATGGGGCTCCCCTCCCGGGCCTCCGGCTGCAGCACACGGGCGGCCGCCAGCCTGGCAGCTGGCAGACCCGGCTCAGCTTGCTCGAGGCACCGAACAGCGAGCGAGGGGGGTGCCTGAAGGCAGCCTGCACATCGGGGGGCAGTGGGTGGCCCCAGGATGCTGGCACGGGCAGGTCTGCATCAGCATCTCCCTGGGGCGGGGGGTGGGGGGGCGGGGACCCCTCTCCTCAGTATGTGGGGCCCTGGCTGGTTCCCAGCCGCCTCTCCCAGGGCATGCGACCCAGCTCTTCTGATTATTTCGAACCTAATTTGTGGGGGACCCTCTGGGACAAAGCGGGGCCGATGCCTGGCCTGGCGCTGGATGCTGGGGATGGAATGAAGATGAGCAGCTAACGGGGGAGGGTGGGGGGAGAGGGAGGGGGATATGAGTCCAGGCATGGCTGCTATGGGGTCAGCTGGGAATGGGGAGGCCACCTCCCTCCCCCACCCCCTCCCTGTCCGTGTGGGCCAGAGTGAGGTCTTCGGCGGGCCCTGTCCCTGGAACGGGGTGGGGGCTGGGGGTGGGGAGAGCTGTCCGGGCTGAGCCTGCATCTGTACCCTCCTCCAGCGTCCCCTCCAGGCCCCGCCCCCTGTCCCCACTGTGAGCCCAGCCAGTGTCCGGCCCGGCCTCCCGGCCACCTGCCCAGTCCCCGTGTGACTCAGGAGGGTGGGGCCGCCTGGAAGTGCCTCGGATCCTCTCCCATAACCTCCCGCTGCCGGCCAGACCCCACCTTTTCTGTGGGACCGGGGCGGCCCGCATTCCTCGGTCCTGCAGAGCACATGGGACTTGAACCCTGCTTCCACTCAGGAAAGGCCTGGCTTGTCCCAGGGTGTGGCCTTGGCCTTGGCCAGGGGCCCCGTGCCAACGGAGCCGACACCGCAGGGCCCGGCTCCACACCCAGGCCGGGGCCACCACTCAGCCTCACAGATGTTGCCGGACAGTCATTTTCTTTCTTTCTTCCTTCCTTCCTTTCTTTCTTTCTTTCTTTCTTTCTTTCTTTCTTTCTCTTTCTTTCTTTCTTATTTAAAAAAATTTTTTTAATTGATTTCAGAGAGGGAGAGGGAGATAGAAACATCAATGATGAGAAAAAAACATTGATCAGTTGCCTCCTGCACTCCTCCTATTGGGGATTGAGCAGGTGCCCTTGAAAGGAATCGAACCCCTACCCTGGCCTGGACGCACTCAGGAGGTCCCTGCACACTCCTGGCACACGCATGCACACACATGCGCATGTGTGTGCAACTGTGCTCGGGGATACCCTGAGGTCCCTCTGTAGGCCTGCTGCTCTCAGACCCAGACCCAAAGGAATGAAGGTGTGGCACGAGACAGGGAGGGCACATGGATGATGAGGGATCCACTCGGGACATGCATGTACGTGCTGGGCACACGGAACCCGTGCTGTGGACAGGGGGGGCCTCTGTTTTCATTACTGGGGCGCTGGGACCGGGTCTGAATCCGGCGTGCATTCAAGCAAAGTCTGCCTTGACCTGGTGGGCTGAACAGGCTCAGACCGGCC
This sequence comes from Pipistrellus hanaki, assembly GCF_964339955.1. Taxonomy (NCBI): domain Eukaryota; kingdom Metazoa; phylum Chordata; class Mammalia; order Chiroptera; family Vespertilionidae; genus Pipistrellus; species Pipistrellus hanaki. The sequence goes on from NC_140504.1 coordinate 196,228,278, forward strand.
GCCGGGTCTGTGCTGGGGGAGGGGCGCCCTGTCTTCTCACTGGAACCCCAGTGGTCCCCCAGCGCCCCCGGGACCAGTAGGCGGGGCACTGACCAGCTGTGTGTCCACTGCCCCAGGCCAGAGGGAGGGGTGATACTTTGCTGGGGTCCCAGGAGCCCCCCAGGGACGTCGGACCTCCTTCCTCCCACAGGCAGTGTAGGCTCATTGGCCCCCCAGGTGTGGGGCAGGGGTCTGCGGGGCAGGGGCAGGGACAGGGGCAGGGGCAGAGGCTGGGGCAGGGGCAGAGGCTGGGGCAGGGGCAGGGGCAGGGACAGGGGCAGGGGTGGGGACAGGGGCAGGGGCGGGGGCAGGGGCAGGGGTGGGGACAGGGGCAGGGGTGGGGACAGGGGCAGGGGCAGGGGTGGGGACAGGGGCAGGGGCAGGGGTGGGGACAGGGGCAGAGGCTGGGGCAGGGGCAGGGGCAGAGGCTGGGGCAGGGGCAGTGGCAGGGGCAGGGGTCTGCAGGGCTGGGGTCTGCGGGGCAGGGGCAGGGGCGGGGGCGGGTGCAGGGACAGGGGCAGGGCAGAGGCTGGGGCAGGGGCAGGGACAGGGGCAGGGGCAGAGGCTGGGGCAGGGGCAGTGGCAGGGGCAGGGGTCTGCAGGGCTGGGGTCTGCGGGGCAGGGGCAGGGGCGGGGGCGGGTGCAGGGACAGGGGCAGGGCAGAGGCTGGGGCAGGGGCAGAGGCTGGGGCAGGGGCAGGGGCAGGGGCAGAGGCGGGAGGGAGTCGGGCAGCCAGTCCCAGCCGCCCGCGGGGAGTCTGCTCCCCCTCCCCAGGCTCACGAGAGCGAGCGGAGCACAGAGCTATTTTTATTTACGAGCGTGTCCGTGGGCCGGCCTCTGTCTAGACAGCTGGCGTTATCACCGAGGCCATCCGGAACGCGCAGCCCGTTATTGAGAACAGAGGACGGCAGATCACACAGCTCATAAACGAGCTGGGCACAGCCCGGGGCAGGAGGACCAGGTAACCCGCTCAGCCAGGGCTCACGGCCGCGGGGATGTTTGCAGAGAAAACAAGGAGGAGCGGCCGGGGAGCCGGCGTCCTGCCGGGCCCTCCGGAGAGGCCCGCCGGAGCTGCAGCCTCTCCCTCACCAGCAGTGACCGGACGGTCGAAGGCCCGGAGGCTGCGGAGAGCAGCAGAGGCTGTGGCCGCCCCCTGCCCTCTGGGCTTCACGGCAGAGCCAGCCTCCGGGGATGGACAAGGAGACCTGCTCTAGGCTCACATTCACGACCTCATTCGTCATTCATTCATTCATTCATTCATCCATTCGTTTGTTCATTCATTCCCTCCATCAACCCACACACACAGATGGAGCATTTATCTACATGATCGGGTTTCGCCTCCGAGGGCCATGGCGGAGGCAGACATGAAAACACAGACTCAGGTCCAGGGTGACATGCAGGAGACTCGCAACCGATCTGATCGTATCAGCCCCTTAGCTAAAGGGCTGCTGGCGCTGTGAGGAGACCTGGGGCCCCAGTCCCCCCCTCCCAGCCGCCAGCCCCATGTCTCAGCAGGCCCAGGCCCAGCCCCTGGCCCGTCTGCCACAGCCTCCATTTACCCAGGGGTGCTGGGGCCCTGTCCCCCGCCCCCACACATGGCAACGGCTTCACCGGGCTGACCCACTGACACCCCCTGAGTGCGGGGGTGGGGGGGGGGGTGCTCACTGCACACAGGAGAGGTCTGGGAGCACCGAACCCCCTTCCCTGTGCTAAGTAGGCCCCAGCAGCCACCGTGACTGCTCCCCAAAATGAGGTGCCCAAAGGTGGGGCTCAAGGGGCCACCATTAGGCCCAGGGTCTCCCCAGGAGCAGCCAGGGGGGTCCAGAGCCGGGGCCTGGGCCAGGAGCTGCCGCGGACAGGAGCAGAACAGGGGAGCCTGAGGCTCTGAGTTCAGGGCTCCTTCCAGGGGGTGCCCGTGGGACGCAGAGAGGCTGAGAGCCCAGCACGACTGAGGTCACTGGAGGTCGCATTGCTGCAGGCACCCCCCAAGGAAGGGCGCCCCCCCATGGCCAAACACTGCTCCCCGCACCTCACCCAAGGCCACTCACCCGGCTATCTCAGCCGACCCGATTTATAGGGGAACCTACACCGAGGGGCTCCATTCGCCCCTTGTGAAAACTCCTATTCACCCTTCAAAGCCCTCGGGCATCCCTGCCCTGGCCTCCTGGCAGAGACCTCCACCCTCCCCCGCATCGCTCCGAGCCCCACCGCTCACGGCTGCTGGTCGGTGCCCACCCCCGAGTGCTTTGCCCAAAGGCTTGGTTTTCTGCGTCTGAACCCCTGTGCACCTCCGCGTCTGGCGGAGACACGGGGTCCAAGTGTTTGCGAGGGGGACAGCGGAGGCGGTGGCACCTGTTCTGCCCCCATGGCCTGAGGTAGAGGTGCTGGTCTCCCTGAGGTGGCCAGGGGGGCTTTAGGGGCCTGGGTCCTCCGAGGGGCGCCTGGGCCCCCCTGCCTCGGCTCCTCCTTCCCGGAAGTGGGGCGGGGGACACGAGAGGGGGGCCGCTCTCGGGGTGGCTGCGGTGCAGGAGGAGAGGCCTCAGGGCCGAGGGAGGGTGCTCCCTGCGAAGGGCAGGCCCCTCTGAGGTGCGTGTCTCCCTCTTCCCCATGGACAGAGGTTGTAACAATAAAACCCGGGCCTGTGTGGGCCTGCAGCTTCTCAGGCATCGCCCCTCCCCAGACTCACTGGGTCTTTGCAGCCACAGGCTCAGCCGGAAGGTCATTATCCCGTTTATAGGAGGGGGAAACGGAGGCTCCCGGAGGCAGCGACCTAGTCATGGGATCGGCGATGGGCCTTCTGAGTCCGAACCCCAGCACCCCTGCCCTCTGCCCCCGCCCCCTGTCCCCTGCCCCCTGTCCCTGTCCCTACCCCCTACCCCCTGCCTCCTGCCCCTACCCCTGTCCCTTGTCTCCCCCCCCCCCACCTCCTGCCTTCTGCCCCCACCCCCTGCCCCTGCCCCCTGTCCTCTGCTGGGTCTGTCTGTCCCCCTGCGGGTGGCTGGGTTGCTGTGGGCTTCTCCCTGCTGGGGGCCAGCCTGGGAACTCCCCACATCCCGCCCCCGTTTCTGGGAACCTGGGCTCCTGGGGAGGGTGCCCTGGTGCTTTCTCTTTCTGTTTCTCTGGAAGATCCAGAAGGGACAGGGCGGAGGGGCAGAGAAGCCGGGCTCCACGCAGGGGTCCCCCCGGCAGCCCGGGAGGCAGGGTCCCGGGGCCCCGAGCGGCTCCCCAGCCCCGCAGCCTGGGGCCCGCTCCCCCAGCGGGCCGGGAGGGTCCCGTCCGAGGAGAGCCCAGCGCTGACCGTCCGCGGGGCTGTTCCTGTCCGGGGACAGAGCACTTGTGGCGCCCGCCCGAGGGGACTGGACACTGTCCACTGGGGCGGCGCCCGGGGTTCCTGGACCCACAAGTGCGCTCTCACAGGCAGCGAGATCGACCCCCTCCCCTGCCCGCGCCCCCCCCCCGCCCCGCCCCCCGTCCCCCGCAGCCTCTGAGCAGCCTTCCAAGTGGCCTCAGGGGTGAACGCTCAGTCATGTGCCTCCCGCCACAGGCCTCCTCGGTGGGGGGAGGGGCTGAGTCCAGTGCACCCCCAAACCCGCGTCCTGTGCACCCCACAGCCTACACGGGGGCAACTTGGCTCGCTCGCTCATCAGGTTGGCCGCCGGCCTGACACGGTGGCCTCTGTGTCAGACCCGCTGGTGCCTTCCTGGGAACTCCCTGGCTCACCGGGGCTTCCAGGGGTTTGGGGACCTTCCAGAACCCCCGGAGGAGCCAGTCCCAGCCCTGCCCCCCCCCCCATGCCCGTCCACGCGGCATGTAGAGGCCGGAGAGTAGGGCCTGCACCAGCAGGTGCCTGGTTGCAAAGCCGTCTGGGGGCGGGGGAGGGGAGCTCTGTCCGTCCCAGAACGTCCAGCAGCCAGAACGTTCCACACGCTCAGGGTGCCTGCAGGACGCCCCGAAGTCAGGCCACCTGCACCCCGGGAAGGCGAGGTGCTCGGAACGGCTCCCCGCTGGCTGCCCGCAGGCCCTCAGGCTCGGGGCGGGGGAGGGAGCGGCGGGGACGCTGACAGGGCCCCGAACCCGCCCGGGCGAGCGGACTCCGGCGGGAGGCAGGCTGCTAACCAGTAAGCACGTTGTAAAAGCCCGGCTCAGACACAACATCTGGCAGCTGCTTCAAATACTTCTCTGTCTGAAGCCGGAGCTGCTCGCCGTCCAGTAAATCAAACCATGTGAGCGTGAGGGGAGCCCGCGGCCCGAGGCACCCTGCCTGCACCCTGCGCGGCCGCCCCCGCCGCCGGCGCTCCGGCTCTTTAAATAGCCCGGGGCTCGCATTCCATGTCCTTGTACGATCAACTCCCTGCGGCGGGCTGGGAGCCGTGGGAGGGGAGCCGCCTCCCTCCGTCCCACAGAGAGATGGAGGGAGCGGGCACGAAGCCGCCCGCCGAGGGGAGCCTGGCACCCCGGGCACCGCGTCCCTGGCTCGGCCTGACTTCTGAGCAATGCTCTCGCCTTCCCCGACCACCCAGCCCACTCGCTGTCGCTGGCCCGAGGGACCCAGAAGGAGAGAGAGACAGGGAAGCCACGTCTCTGGCCACGGCAGGTGCCACGTTCTCTCCACATCTGGCCTGAGGCTGAGGGTTCCACGTGCAACCTGGGCAGCGGCCCCCTAGACCAGTGGTTCCCCACCTTCCGAACGCCGCGGCCCTTTAACACAGCTCCTCCTGTGGTGGTGACCCCCACCATGACATTATTTTCGTGGCTACTTCACCACTGTGATTTTGCTACTGTTATGAACTGTGATGTGAATATCTGTTTCCCAATGGTCTCAGGCTCCACAGCAGCGGTCCTCAACCTGGGGGGTCGCCACAGCAGGAGGAGCTGTATTAAAGGGTCTCGGCCTTAGGAAGGCTGAGAAGCACTGTCCTAGGAGAATGCCCCTCAATTCGACAGCAGGTCTGCTCTTGGGGGCCTGCCGCCAGGGGCAGGGCCAGGAGGGAGGCGGTAACGGTGGGGAGACTTGCCGGACAGTCTGGCCCTGGGCGGTTTCCCCCCTCACCGTTCCATAAACCCTCACGGCCACCCCACCCGTGGCTACCGTCTCAGTCCTGGTTCTGAAGGCATGTGGAGGGTTGAATGTTGGCCCTCGGACAGGAATGTCCACGTGCTGACCCTGGGCCCTGAGAATGTGACCTTATTTGTTTTTTTAAAGCCAGCTTAACAAATATATTTTTATTTATTGATTTCAGAGAGGAAGGGAGAAGGAGAGGGAGATAGATTCATCAGCAATGAGAGAGAATCATGGATTGGCTGCCTCCTGCACGCACCACACTGGGGATCGAGCCCGCAACCCGGGCATGTGCCCTGACCGGAAGCTGAACGGTGACCTCCTGGTTCCTAGGTCGACGCCCCACCACGGAGCCACGGAGCCACGGCGGCCGGGCTGGACGCGAGCTTATTTGAAGGAGGGTCTTAGCAGAGGAGGAGGGTCTTAGCAGAGGCTGCCGCGTTAGGGATCTTCAGGTGACTCCATCCCGATGACCCAGGGGCCCCTAGTCCATGGCAGCAGTCTTGCTGAGGCCGACGGGGAGACCAGGCAGGGAGGAGTCTCCTTTAGAGTGAGGTGACCAGACATCCCGATTTTTAATAATTTGTCCCGCGTCCCGCCGCGTTTTAAAAAAGTCCCGATTTTTGGCAAAAATCGGGACTTTTTTAAAACGCCGAGGGACACACTGTTAAAAATCGGGGCTGTCCCGCCAAAAGCGGGACGTCTGGTCACCTTATCTCAGAGGCCCCGGCGGGAGCCCGGCTGGGTGTTCGGACTTGCGGCTCCAGAGCCGCAAGGATCTACGTGTGTGTTGTATTACACCACCCGGTAGGTGGTGATTCACGGTGGCAGCCACAGGAAACGAACACAACGTGGAAATGGGGGTCAGAGGGCCTGGACAAGGTCACGCGGCTCCGGGGTTTCCATTCCCGGGGAGGGGAGGGCCGGCCCTTCCCCCCTCACGCGGCCTCATCGCGGGGACCGGCTGCGAGGCGAGGGGCTTTGCTTTTCGGCTGAAGTTCCTTCTCCCGGGTCATCGGTGGCCCTGCCGGCAGCCCTGCCCGACAGGGATCCTGGGGAGGGACCTCCGCCCACGTGCTGCCCTTGAAAAATCTTCAAAAGGTGGGGCCCAGCCGAAACCGGTTTGGCTCAGTGGATAGAGCATCGGCCTGCGGACTGAAGGGTCCCAGGTTCGATTCCGGTCAAGGGCATGTTCCTGGGTTGCGGGCACATCCCCAGTAGGGGGTGTGCAAGAGGCAGCTGATTGATGATTCTCACCAATGTTTCTAACTCTCCATCCCTCTCTTTTCCTCTCTGTAAAATATCAATAAGATATATACTTAAAAAACAATTTTAATAAAAAGGTGGGGCCCCGAGGTGCTGGTGGGAGAGAGGACGGGGTGGGCGTCTGTGAAGAGACCGGGGAGACGCGGCCTGGGTGGGTGCTGCCATGGAAACAGCCGCGAGCAGCCTCTGCGTGGACGGCGGTTTGGACGGCACCGGAGCGGCGGCTCCGAGACGCTGAGCTCCCGGCCCAGCTGCCAGGACTCGCTTCCTCGGGGAAACCCGGGGCCGAGGAGCCAGAGCTGTTTCCCGGCTCCCGGTATTCCCCTCGCGTTTTCCCTCCAGACAAGCACGCCGGGGCCGGGAAGACGAGGCGCCGCAGCCCGGGCCTGGGCCCAGAGCCGACAGAGCCGCCCGGGGTCCCCCAGCCTCCCTGGACCACGGCCCCCTGCGGCCTCTGGAGGAAACAGGACCAGCACGGGGGCGGCTCTGCCCGGAAACCGCCAACGTGTCAGAGCCAGCGGCGGCCCCTCCCCGCGCAGGGTCCCGGGCCCTGAGCCTCGGGGATTTCTGCTTTCCCCCCCGAAGGCCCCCGGCGATGCAGGAGGCGCTTGTGACGTTCAGGCGAAAGCCCCAAACTCGCTCCTGTGGCTCCTGGGCTTCTCCGGGCTTTCTCAGGGACGCGGGAAGGTCGCGCTCAGATAAGGTGACCAGTCCCCATTTCTAACAAAAGCGGGACAGTCCAAAAGCGGGACAGTCCCCATTTCTAACAATTTGTCTCGCGTCCCGCGGCGTTTTAAAACAAACTGTTAAAAAGCGGGACTGTCCCGCCCAAAGCGGGACCTCTGGTCACCTTACTCTCAGAGGAGAAAGGGCGGGGGCAGTGTGGCCTCGCCTTTCCCGCCTCTGGAGCCGGCCAGGAAGGGGGTGCCTGGGGGGGGGGGGAGGCCCCGGGCAAGGTCAGCGCCCTCCCCTGTGGCCCGCGGCCCTCAGGCCGGGCTTTTCCCCGGGGAGCACCCCTCTGCCCGGGAAACGCATCGCCAGGCCAGCAGCCTGGGAGGAAAGGCTTGGAGAAGCGGTTTTTCAAAGCGTTTCTCTTAAAATTAAAAAAGAGAAAGAAAAGAAAAATAGGAGAAAAGGAAGAGACCCTCAGAGTCCTGCTGAGGCCGCCGAGGCCTGAGCTGGACGGGCGGTGCCGAGAGCACTGGGCCGCCAGCCGCTGAGCCCCAGGAGCCCCGAGGGCCGAGCGGCTTCCTCTGGGCTCCGTGGCCAGGACATCATTTGTTGATTCTAGAGCCCAGTCCCTAGCTCATGGTTTCCTCCCCCGTTGCCATGGCCCCGTCCCGAAAACACAGCAAACGCCTGGCCCCGGGCAGCTCGTTTACTTCAAATATTCCTTGCAGCTGGACTCCAACCACGCTTGGGTGTCTGGGCTGCAGCATGAACTAATTGCTCTGTCCTCGGCCCCTCCCGGCTCCCTGGCATATTTATGGTTCAGTGAAGTCCGCATTCCTCATCTCACGGAGGAGAGGAGAGGAGAGGAGGGGAGAGGAGGGGAGAGGAGGGGAGAGGAGTGAGGGGCAGGGGGAAGGGCAGGTGGGGGAAGCCGAGTGCAGGAGATGGACATGGATGGAGGAGGGAGGAGGGAGGAGGGAGGAGGGAGGAGGGAAGAGGGAGGAGGAAGGGCAGGCCGAGAGGCTGCTGGCTACCTGCTGGAGGGCAGGCTATTAATTACATCCACATGGGCCGGGCGCCGGATGGTTTTATGAAGATCGCTCCCCTCAACGCAAAAGCCTGCCCCCCGCCCCCACCCCAGAAGTCTCCAGGCCGCACAAAGGCCCTCCTTTTCCCTGTGTTCCCGACACCCGGCCGCCCCCCTCCCACTCCCACCGCCTGACCCCACGCCTCCCCGGCCCCGCCCCTGTCCAAGCCAGCCAGAGCTCCAAACGCCACCTAAAAACCATGTCAGACCCGTGCCCTCCACACGCGTCTGGGGAAGGCATCGCGGGGTCCCTTCCCCAACACCCACCATGATCGCTGGGGGCCGTACCTGGGAAGGAAGCACGTGTATCAGGAAGCCGGTTTAGGAATGCCCGGTGCCTTCTCCAAGGCCAGTTCCAGCCCGGGAACGGGCCCTTTCCAGGACAGAGCGCAGTGCGTGGCTCCGACTGCGCGTTGGCATGCTGGCCGGGGTGCCCGGCCGGCCGGTTCTAACACCTCACGTCACCCTGCCCCCTCCCGGGCGATGGGCCCAGAGGACCGTCCCCCACGGAGGCTCACCCCACATCCCACCGCTCGCCAGGATCAGCACCGACGTCCGAGGCCAGGGCTGACTCCGGAGCCGTGTGCTCGTCGCGGGCCAAGCCACCAGCACGCCGAGAGCGTGCCCCTGTGCCCAGCGGCTTTCCGGGAGAGAGTGGACCCCGCCCCGGTGGTGCCCGCCTCGGGCGAGGCCCCTCGGGGAGTTTGAGGAAACAGCACCTTCCTGGGCCCGGCCCCGGACATGTGGGCTCGGCGGGCTCGGCCGGCTCCGGCGGGGCCTGGAGACCTGCATTGTGACCAACACCTCCCAGTGCCGCTGGCGCAGGCGGGCGGGAGGGCGGGCCGGGGACACAGGGCTCCGGCCCCGGGCGCTCGGCTATCCGGCCAGCACACCCCCCGCCCCGGGGACCCCAGCATGCCTTAAGGATGAAGAATGCCCACAGGGATGCACTCTGGCTAATTCTTAGGGAACTAGTCAGGACACGGGATCGTTTCTGGACTGCTCTCCTGATCGCTCGCCCATCCTCCCAGTAAGTCAGCCTCTCCCGTGTTCCCGGCGGGGGGGGGTGAGGACCCTGTGCTTGGCCCCGGGGACAGACCCAACGATGAATGACCGGCTCCTTCCACTGACTGCCCTGAGCCTGGCGCACAGTCCTTCCTGTTAGGCCAGCAAGGCCCGCAGTCTGGGGCACGGGCTCACAGACTTCCGAAAGGAGGTGGGGACATTCTGGGATCGCCCATCCAGGGTCCTCCTGCTCTTCGGAGGCTCTGGCGGGCATGTGACGAGGGGAACGGGGCGGGGGCCGGCCATCCCCTCATTACCCGCCGAAAACCGGGGCCCCTGGAGCTGGCTCGCCCAGGAGGGGCCGGCCACGCCTCTCCCCTCTCCCCGAAGGCACAGAGAGGGACTCAGAGTTAATAAACTTTCCTTTATTCGGTTACTGACTATGATCAACCATCATAAAATAGAATGGGAGTTTCAAGACTGTACAGGCCACAGGGCTCTGGGCTGAGAGGGGGGGTGGGACTTGGGGCGACGCTGAGGGCGGCGGGGGGAGGGGGTGCAGAGACGACAGGGCCCTGCCAGTGTCCGGCCGCGGCGGGAGGCGCGGGGGCCGGAGGGAAGGCGGCGGGGGCCGTGGGAGTGGAGCTCTCATGTGCAACGGTCACCGCGGGGCCGGCCTGGAGCAGGGGGAGGCAGGCCTTCCGGCCTCACAGGGAAGGGAAGGCCTGAGACGGCCACCTGGCCGTGACCAGGGGCCCTTGACACGCCTCCCCCGGTCTCGGCACCAAGGTTGTGCTTTAAAAAATATATTTCACTGGAAGACTTCTTTTTTTTTTCTTTTTAAAGGTACCCTACAGCAGCTGTTTAAAACATAATTCTTACGGACAAATATATACGCATATATATTAAACATTTTAAACAAATAAAGTCATCTATTGTACCTGTGCAGAAGGGGACGTGGAGCCGGCTTCGAGACCGAGAAACGCCAAACGTGGTGGCGGGGGCCGGGGGCTGCTACGTGGGGGGGCTGCGGCAGGGAGGAGGGCCCTCTCCCGCCGGCTGCCCTGCCCCACCCCGCCCCCTGGCTCTGGGGGGTCGTGATGAGCTAGGCACTACGTGGAGACACGCGTGGGCCACGGGTGGGCTTGCGTGAGGCATGATACCTTGCTGGTCTCCCGCACCCCAGCCTGCTCCTTGTTCCTCCTCCCTCCTCGGTCTGGTCCTCCTGTGGGCCATCTCAGCGAGGAAGGCAGGAGCAAAACCAAACCCACAGCCCGAGCCCACGGAAGACACGAAAAGAAGCCACGTCAAAGGCGTGGGAGCCCACGTGTCCGTCGCAGCCGGGAGACACGGGAGCCGCCCCCGCTGTGGAGCCGTGACCCCCACGACGCTCCCACCGCTTGGAACTCAGGGCAGAGCCCCCGGGGAACTGTGGGTTGAGGAACCCACACAGAGACACGTGTGCCACGTGGGGACACGCCACGGCCGGCCGGCGAGGACGGGCGAGGCTGGCACATGCCGGGAGCGGCAGGGCGGGCGGAGAAAAGCAGGAGAGCCCTCCAGCGCGGGGACCGGAGCCGGTCCCTTTCTACGTGGAATAAATAAATGGCTTTCGTTACTGTTGAGAGAATAAATACAGGGTCCGGGGCACCGGCCGCGGGCCTGGCGCTGAGCCTCCGTGCGGGTGGACGGGCGGGCAGGCGGTCCCTCCGGCTGCTGCTGCCTCGTCCGGTGTGTTTCTGACGTCCTGAGCGGGGTGTCCGGCACGAGCCCTGCCGAGCACCTCTGAGCACCCTGGGTCTGCTCCGGGGCCGGATGCCTCTCCCAGGCCCCCCGCTCCCCGGACCCGGCAGGTGGGGGCTCCCAGGCCACCCCGAGAGCAGACGGGAGCGCAGGCCGAGCTTCCTGAGGTCCTGTGTCCTTTTCCCAGGAGGGGCTGGCACGGGCACACAGGGCCCCCTGCCAGTGCCGGGGAGGGGACAGGGGGCCCGTGTCCGTGTCCGCGTCCGTGTCCCGAGGGCAGCGGGAGGAGGAGGAGGAGGAGCAGGCCTTCCTCCCGCTGCGGACACCTGTCCGAGGCGCAGGGCGGGCGGGCAGCGGGCGCTGGCTCCTGGCTGTCGGCGGCTGTGGGCGGCGGCCGTGTGCGGGCCCGGCGTCACTGGTAGAGGAGGTAGGCCTTGAGGGCGGCGGGCAGCGGCAGCGCCTGGATCTCGCCCAGACGCTCCTTCCCCAGGGCCAGGCGCACGGAGCGGCGGCAGAGGTCCATGAGCGGCAGGGGCTCGGCTGCGGAGACGGGGAGAGAGGGGTGAGGCGGGCTCGGCTCTGGGCGCACACCACCGCCAGGGGAGGCCCCCCCCCACTCGCGGGAACACGCGAGGACAATTTTCATTTCAAAGTCATCGTTTTCGGCGAGCACAGAACCCACTTTTTAAACAGGAGTTCCGTTCCCACCACCTGGGTGGCGGTGATGTCAGGGTCACAGGCAGGCGGGGGAACGGAGGGGCGGAGTCCAGGTAGCCCGGGGTCAGGCTGCCAGGCGGACAGGAAGCTGGGTGCTGACTCAGGCTGCCCCCCTCTTACACCCCGGCGAGCGGCGGCCGCCGGGGCATCAGCCGCCGGCTCTTCCCGGCATGCGCCCCGCACCACTGCACGAAGCTTTCGGGAAAGGAATTATCTTGTGAGGACCCCCCCCCCCCCAACTGCCCACGGGTACTGCTCCCATCTGCATGTCACAGCTGGGGGCACTGAGGCACAGAGGTCATAGGCCAAGGTCACAGGCCGGGCACCCGGCCTGGGAAGAGGCCTCTCGCTGCAGCTGTAAGGGCGCCCGTGTCCCGGTGTCCCCCGAGGGCCCGGCCCCGTCGTCCTGCCAGCGGGGCCCCCTGTAGTCAGCGGCTCCGATAGACTTTCAGCTCAGAAGGAGCCGGCCAGGCCGCGGCCCTGCTCACCCCTTCCCCCAGGTGACCTCCCCTTCCCTCGTCCCGAAAAGCAGGGCCGGGGGAGCTCAGTGTCCTGGACACAGAAAGGGCAGACGCAAATGGGCGCCCCTTGACTCTGAGACTCCTTTGTGAGCAAAGCGAAGACCAGACCCCCCACAACCCAGAGACACCCCAGCATTCCCCTCGGGAGCCCATGCCACCCACAGGAAACGGGTTACCGTTCTCCAACCGTCACCACTGTGTCTCAGAACATTAAAAGTCCCATTGAAACCTCAAATCCCTGAGGACCCCCTCCTACAGCTGAGGGTGTGAGGGTGACGGCTCCCGGCGGTGGGCTTCTCTGGGGGTGATGGGCAGGTTCTAGAGTCTATTGGTTGGTTGCTAGCAGGCCCCAAGCACTCCCTCCCCCGCCCCTAAAACTTCTCAAGGGGGAGCCATGGCCTCTGTACCCGCTCCAGCCACAAAGCGGGTGCCCACTGGGCTCCACCGAGGAGGTGCCCAAACAGAGGGGGCAGAGCTATTGGGTGAGGCCCGGCCGCGGTGCCATCTCGCTCATTTGCATCGTTTCTATGAATGAGAGGGGACACGGCTCAGGATCGGGAAGTGAATCGGCGCTATTTATGGGAGCAGAAGGCTGAGGAACTGGGGCGTCCGGGCGCCAACTTCCGCGTTTCTCGGAGAAGCGGTGACCTGGGGCCTGTGGGACCGAGCTCGGCCCAGCACCCTGGCCCACGGCTCTCCAAGGCCTCAGAGCCTGCGACACCACCGGCGCCCCAGAGCCCGCCGCCGCCTCTCATTCACGGCGACATGAATGCGCTTTGGAAGGGCCCGGATTCGGGGGCAGCCTCCCCTCACCTCCTCCGCTCCCGCTGGGGCCTGGCCGCACTCCCGCCGGCAGGGGCAGCGGCAGGGGCAGTGCTCCGGGAGATGGAGCCTAGAACGTGTGGTGGGCCTGCCCTCCCGGGACGTGTGTGCCCGCCCCCTTCACAGGCAGCAGCTCTTACAAAAAAGCAGCAAACCCAACACGAAGCCCTCGTCTTTGCCCAGTGGGGAAGGACACCTGGCACCTGGCCGGGTAGCGTGGCCCCCTGGGCCCCTGCCCCCAACTCTGCGCCCACGGCCCCTGCAGGACCAGCCCCTCGGGGGAGGCAGCACGCCCCCCAGAAAGAAGCCCCTGCAGGGCGGGTGGTCAGTCCCCCAGAGAGGATGGCCCCTGGACCCCGCTGGAATGGAGGTGCAGAAGGGGCCCCCCACGGGCGAGGCCCTCAGGAGGACACAGGAGGAGGTCACCAAGTCGGAAGTCTCCCAGAGAAAGGAGCCGAGCCTCGGCTGAACCATCCATCGCAACAAACGGCAGCACCCTGATCCGGGAGGCACCAGAGGGAGAACTTGAACGTGTCTAACGCAGGAAATGCCTCCCGCACAGAGACGGCGGCTCCCGTGGGGGCAGAGGGGACCCGCGGGCCAGGGACTCTCCCTCGGGGGACAGTCACCCACTGCTTGCAGATAGGCAGTGGTCACAGCTCTAAACACCACCCAGCCACAGACTACCCCCCAGACCCTGTCTCCAGACCCTGTCCCCAGCCTCCAGAGCCGTCTGGCCATGGTGCGGGAGCTCTAGCCCCATGGCCTCCCCGTGGCCACTCTCCCAGGACGAGCTGCTCTCCTAACGCAGGACCCGGGGGTCAGTCAGCAGGCGAGGCTGGCAGCTCCCGCCACGTCCCCTCATCCCACTCCCCACAGAGGCAGCGGGCGGAGGACGCCGCAGAGCCCTCACGGGTTTCCTCCTCTAGATCCTCTCCCAGGCCGGACATCATGGCCGAACACCCCCCCCCCGGGACTGTGTCCCAAAGGCGCCTACCAGGAGCCGCCAGCACAGAGCGAAAGACCCTAATGAGTGAGCGAGGCCCCTTGCTTACCACTACGGGAGCACAATTATGCGAGGGACCTACTACCGCCAGCACCACCAACCCCAGCTCAACACCACGCTGGCTGCTGTGCTAGAATTTGGTCCACTGCACATCCTAAAGGCAGGTCAACCAGAAACAAGCCACATCTGTCAAAAACCATCCATCCATTCACTGATTCCTTTACTCACCATCCATCCACCCTCCCACCCATCCATTCATTCATCCACCCACTCATCTACTCATTCATTCCTCATCCATCCACCCACCCACCCACCCATCCATCCAACCAGCCACCCATCCATCCATCCATCCATCCAACCACCCGCTCATTCATCCACCAGGTGCTGTCAGGTTGGCCGGCGGACTCCAGCGAGAACTTTCCATCTAACCAGAGGCAAGCAAGCGTCGCCTGTGAGGACCCGAGGACGCTGGGGCGTCTACCGAAAGGCATCTGAACCCCGAGGACCGCACCAGCTCCTGGCCAGGCCCGCCCAGGCCCCCTCGGACACAGGCGGCCGGGGCAGTGCCCCCAGGACGAAGCGGGAGACACTTACGGTCGAGTCCGTTCACGTAGCGCATGCGGATCTCGCAGTGGCCCCAGACGGCGCTCACGACGGGGTACAGCTTCTTGCCCTTGAGCCCCCGGAAGGCCACGCCCATGTACTGTCCGTCCACGATGAAGCTCAGCGTCCCGTCGTCCATGTCCAGGGCCACCAGGAAGGAGTCGGGGACGATGAACGTCTCGTCCGGCTCCAGGAAGGCCGGGTACGTCTTGCTCGGCTGGTTCTTGCCGTCGTGGTAGAGCCGGTTGCGCCCCAGGTCCCAGCCCCAGGACTCGTGGTTGTTCCCCACGAGGGTGGTGTAGCCCACGGAGTGCAGGGGGGCGTCGGCCGTGGCCACGCCCACCACGGCGTGCGTGCCGCGCTGCCGCATGGCCCAGGTGATCTGCCACACGTGCAGCCCCCGCGTGTAGCCCACCTTGCCCCGGATGGCGTCCGTGCTCTGGGCCACCGGGTGCCGGTGGAACAGCAGCCGGTCGTCCTCCTTGACGAAGACGTTGAGCGAGCGGTCGTTGTGGTTCCAGGAGTGCAGCAGCTGCACCTCGCGGGGCGCGGGCGGCATGTCCAGCAGCAGCTCCAGGCGGGTGGGCGTGCAGTAGTCCAGGCCCTGGAGCTCCTGCTTCAGGGGCCGGTACGCGGGGTCCCTCATGTCCACCGTCTTGATCCCGCCGGTGACCTTCTGGCCCATGGCCGCCGCCTCCGGCCTCACAGCGCCCCCGGCGGGGCCTCTGCTCCCGCGGCGGCGAGGTCCGTGCTGCCTGCCGGGTGGAGAGAGAAACAGGACCGGTGAGCGGGGGGTGGGGCGGGGGTCCCCGGGAAGGCCAGGGTCCGAGCGACAGCCTGGCTCCGGGCTCCCATCACCCTCGGTTGGGGCCGGCCGGGGCCCTGGCACCGAGGGGACCCTGCCCGGTGCCCGCCGCGGAGCTGTCCTAAGGGAGAGGCCCCGGCCTGGCAGTCGCCGGGAGAGAGAAGGATCCGGAACGGCAGTGAGGTGTTTCTTAGGGCAGAAAGCCCAGCTGGCACAGGTCTGGAATCAGCCCCAGCGGCGGGCATCTCCCCGGGTACAGCAAGGGCGGGCTTGCTTCCCAAGCCTGCTGCTTCCGGAGGCAGAGCCCTGAGACGCCCCTCCCAGCGGCTCTCCCTCCCGCACAGCCGCCTCCCACGGGCCCCGGGCTCACGCCGGGGAGGGAGCCGGGCCGGGCAGCCATGAACTCCTGGTGAGCGAGGGCCTCGAGCCTGCAGCAGCCCCCCCAGACGGTCCCACCTCCGCATGGTGCCGGGACTGGGTGCCCCGTCGCTCTCGGGAGCCCGAGGCAGCCCCGGCCAGGGGCAGGAGAGCCTCCCCCGCCCAGCGTTCGGGGCCAGCCCGCCGACGGCCACAGCCTCTTCCCTCAACCGAAGCCACGTGGGGCTCCTGGGCTCCCGCGGACCCTCGGGAGGAAGTCCGACTCCAGGACCCCTCCTCCCGCTCCGGCTGCCGCCGCCGGCTCCCTGGGGCTCAGCAGGCGGAGGGCTGAGGGACTCACCCACCTCCCTCCGGTCCGTCCCTGTGCCCGCCGCGGAGAAGGAAGTGGCAGGGACTAGGCTCCTGAGCTCCCCCTCTGCAGTGAGCTCGCTGCTCTCCCACCGGGAAGCGAAGACAGGATGCTGCAGGGCCCGGAGGGCAGGGACCCGGGAGCTGGGCGCCGGGGACCACGGTCCTCCCGTCTGCCTGGGACCAGCAGGCCAGGACAGGGGGGCATAGGGGGGACTGCGAGGGGCTGGGTGCTCCCGAGGCCTTCCCGCCCCGGAGCCGGCCCTGCCCGGGGGGGAGGAACCGGGAGAGGATGGCTTCCTTTGGGACCGGCCGGCCTCCTGGAGGCTGGCTCCTGGCGGGGAGAACGTTCCGGAAGAGAACCCCGGGCCCCGTATCTCAGCGCAGGCCCTGCGTCTCCCCCTCCCGTCGTTTCTTCCCTGACAGGCCGGGACCCCTCGTGTCAAATGCCCGCCAGGCCGGTGCAGAGCCCAGGCGTCCTCCTGCTGCTGGGGGACCACCGGGTTCCAGAAAGTTCTGTGCGTACGGAGACCTCGGAGTCCTCCCATCCTGGGTCTCCCAGGACAATCCGTTCCAAGCTTCCAGTCCCATCGACCCCTGAGAGCCACCGACACCTCCAGGACCCCCGTACGGCCCCCGAGGGGCACCCGTGGCTGCGGGCTGGCTGCCAGGCCTGCGGGAGGCAGAGCTGAGGCTGCCGTGGACACCGGGTCCCGTGACCCCGGGGACTGGCTGCGATGCCCCCAACCTCCACCGAGCATCCTCTGAGCCGGGGACGGCGCGTCTGTCAGAAGCACCCACACCCAGCGCTGTGCGGACACCCCCTCTGCAGGGCCCGGGGGGGCACGCTCGGCTCTCTGGGAGGATGAGGAGGAAATTACCTTCCTGAGCTCCTCTCACTGCCTCCTGAGCAGAGCAGCCACTGCCCTGTTCCTGGCTCTGTCACCCCAGCAGGAAGGCCCCTCAGAATCCCACTGAGGAGGGTCCCACCCCGACCACGGCAACAGGGGACACTGGGCGGAGGGGGGGGGGCTGTGGGGAGACCATGTGACAGGGGAGACCATGTGACAGGGGACACTGGGCAGGGGGGCACCAACGTGGATCCTGACGACTCCCCGTGTGTGTCGTGCCCTTTAGCCGAGCAGAGGGTACGTGTTCATTTGCCCACCGGGACGCACCCCGAGCCCACAGCAGGGAGACTGAAGGTCCCAACACCCAGCGGAGCTCTGGGACCATCCCACGGCGGGAAGGAGGGTGTTATCTCTACAGTAATTTCTCCCGAGATGTCCAGTGACACCGCTTCTAACTCGCAAACGTTCATCTGCCTGTAGAAACGGGCTCGCCATCTGTCTCTCTCCACCGGCCACACAGGAAACGAGTGAGCTGGGAAACCCGAACCCCAGTCACCACACCGGACGGCGGGCGGCTCCACTCTGCAGGCCGGGCAGGGGCATGGGGGCAGGGGGTGTGCAGGGCAGGGCAGTGGCCGCAGAGGGTAGGAATTTCAGCCCTGGGCTCCGGGGACAGCGGGCTTAGCACTGCCTGGCGCTCCGTGGGGTCCCCCCATCTTCAGCCTTCCAGAGGCCCCCCCCAGCTCAGTGCGCGGCCGCCCACGTGACCGATCCTTTGTTCTGTGCTCCAGAGAGTTCACGGCGGGAGCAGCACTGGGTGGCACCGGCGGCACCTCAGGGTGACGGGTGACAAATGCGCGGAGCGGGGTGGGGGCAGGGTGCGCGGGAGAGGCAGACACACTCTCACCTCCTCCCTGCTCAGAGCCCCCTCCGTGCGTCCCTCCCTCCGTCTGTCGGTCCGTCCGTCCCACGGACCCCGGAACAGTAACAGCATTGTTTGGACCCAGGATGGGGGAAGAATGAAGTTCAGGATGTGGAACAAGGTGACCTATTTAGAAAGCCTCCTTTCACCTGGAGACCAAGCCCGCTCCCTCCCGCGGCGGCTCCGCCCCCCCACACATGGGTGCCTGCAGCCCAGGGTTTTGCAAGAGAAGCCGCCCCGAGCGATCTGAGATCCTCGCAGGTCTGTGCTGGCAGCCTCTGTGCCTGGCTGAGCGCCGGCTCTGCCCGCCGTGAGGGCCGGGCCCCTGGGAGCCACGGCCCGCCACGCTTCCCGTGGGAGCGCCCAGGGCACCTCCTGCAGGCCTGGCCACGGGGCCCGGGGGAGGGGCCGCCGGCAGGAGGAGTGCCAGGCGGGCACAGCCCCGCCCCCTCCCGCCCGGCCCGAGCTGTGCTCTCGCTCAGGCAGGGACGCAGACCCGAGGGCCGGACCCTTCTGGAAAGTTCTGACGAGGGAGTTTGGAGGAAAAAGTCCCCCCACGGCCGGTCCAGAGCTCTAGCCTCTGACCTCAAAAGACCAAAAGACGCACCTGCCGTCAACACCCACGGAGGCCCCGGATGACTCATCGGCGCCTTCAGAGCGGGCCGGGCCTGGGAAAGCAGCGCGCCACTCATACAGAGACAGAGAGCTCACGGCGACGGCGGGCTCGGGGGGACCTTCCGGAACGTGTGCAGGACAGTGGGGGCATCCGTCTATCTCACCGGCCTGCCCGGTCCACGTAGGAGCTGGGGTGCCCCACGCAAAGGCGGCAGGAAGGCGGGCAGAGAGCAGTGCCATGGCCCCTCCACGGGGAAAGGCTGGGGGACACTGGTCCCCCTCGCCCCTCCCTGGCTGGGGGCAGCAGCCTGCACCCCCCGGGTGACGGACAGCCTCAGCAGCTGCGTCCACACCGCCCAGCCCCTCCCGCCCCCCTGGAACTCCGTGGACACCTGGAGGGATGGCATCGTGAATGCCAAGTGCGGGAGGGCGCTCGGCCAGGCAGTGCCCAGGCGGGCACAGGGTAAGGCCTCCCAGGGCGGCCGAGGAGCCAGCCCCATCTTGGGGGGTGTTTTGGGAGGGGAGAGCCCCGCAGACACCCTTCCATCAGGCGGGGAAGAGGGTGGGGAGGTGAGACGCCCCCGTGAGGCCGCACTCCGGCAAAGCTGCCTCTGGGGGTGCAACTTCAGAACCCCCAAATCAACCACCCCCGTGGGCCCACTGCCACAGGTGCAGAAGTCCCACACACGTCCCACAGGGGCAGAGGCCGGAGGGATGCTGGCCTGTCCTTAGGTTCACGGGAGCGGTTCTCAAAGTGAGGTCCCCTGGCACCAGCAGATCAACATCGCAGGTCAGAGCCGCAAAGCCACGCCCTGCCCGGGCCTCCTGAATCAGAGACGCGGGGTGCCCCCCTCACCCCCCCGCCCCATCTGCATCCTAATGAGTCCTCCGGGGACCAGGCGCTGCTGGCTGAAAGGACTTGGGCTCAGTATTTGGAAACTCACATCCCTATGACACGAGAACCGGCAGGCGCGGGCTGATCGCCACCATCTGTGAAACTTCCTGCGCTGTCTTGACTTGACAGATTTCAAAGGCCACCTGCGCTCCTAGGAACGCTCCGCACAGGAATATGTAAACCGTAAAGGGTCCCCTGCCCCCTCTCTGGTGCGCATTCAAGTGCAGACGCAAAGCAAAGGACCCCTCCCCCAAGTCCTCCCCTGTGCTCTCCCCAAATACCCATCTACTGGCGGGAGGCCACGTTCACGTGTCAGGGGCGGCCCAGTGTTCCACGGTCATGACTCCCGTGGCGTTCCCCGACAGACGGACCTCTGGGCGTCTGCACCAAGCCAGGGCTTTCTCCCTAACACCCCCAGGCAGTTCCTGCTCGTTCCGTGCTCGGCCACCTCTCCTCTCACCGCCCTTGGGATCCTGGACCTCGGCACACCCCCCCGCGCCCCCCCCCGCCCCGGGAAGGAAACCCAACGTCTACCCCATCGCCGGGCTTCCCGGGTTCGAGCTGACCGTGGCCGTGGCGGCGGCCGGCGCTCAGGAGCTCCCGCGCAGCTCAGCGGACGAAGGCTCGTCCACGGGGCCCGGGAGGGACGGCAGCCAATGAACTTGGAAAGGGTTCTGAGAAGCCGGGCAGCGTGGCTCCGGGTGCAGCCTAAGCCCGCTCCCGGGGTTCTGGGGGCTCAGCAGGAAGCCCGGGGAGAGGTTCCCGGGCGGCCAGGCCAGGTGGGGCAGGAGGGTCTTAAACCCGCTCCGGAGGTGACCGCGGCCTGCAGGACCGTCCTGTGCCGCTGGCCTTCCTCCTCCAACCCAGCCAACCCGGAGAGGCCTGGGCACCTGGGCCCACAAGGCCGCCGGGAGGGGCTGGGGCCCGGCTCCCACGGGGGACCGGCAGGGAGGCGGCAGGAGAGTCAGGCAGGAGGGGTCAGGCAGGAGGGGTCAGGCAGGAGGAGGCCGCCCCAGCTGGCGCCTCTGGGGGTATGACAGCCCCGCAGGTGCTGGCCGGAAGGATCGCCGTGCAGAGGCACAGGCAAAGGTGTGCCAGGGCAAGTGGAGCGAAGGGCACAACGGGATCCGCACTGAGAGTGAAATCTAGAACAAACCTCCCCAGGCAGAGGCGGGGAGGGCGGAAAGGGACCCAGGGGAGTGAGACGCTGGGTGTGGAGGGGGAGCTTCTGGTTTCCCTTTCGCTCAGACTGCCTCACCGCCGCCTCATCACTGCAGAATCACCACGGAGGGGGGCGTCCACGGTGAGCAGTGGTGGGTGGATACACCGACGGTAGCACACACACACGGTGGAACGCCATTCAGCCATAAGAAGGAATGCAGTACTGCTAGGCCGGCGTGGCTCAGGGGTTGAGCATGGACCTAGGAACCAGGAGGTCAGGGTTCCATTCCCGGTCAGGGCTCAGGCCCGGGTTGTGGGCTCCATCCTCAGTGGGGGTTGTGCAGGAGGCAGCGGATCGATGATTCTCTCTCATCACTGATGTTTCTATCTCTTCCTCCCTGAAATCAATAAAATATATATATACTTAAAAAAAAGGAACACAGTACTGATGGCTGCTACAATGTAGGCGAACCTCAAAAACTTGATGCTGAGTGAAAAAGGCCAGATATACACCGAGTGGCCAGATTATATTGATCTCTGAAAGCGAAATAATATGGCCACTCAGAGTGTGTGTGTGTGTGTGTGTGTGTGTGTGTATTAGAGGCCTAGAATTCATGCATGGGTGGGGTCTGGCCAGCCTGGCCAGGGGGAGGGGACATGGGCGATTGGCCGGCCTGCCCGCTGGTTAAACTCCTGGTTAAGGGGATAGTTTGCATATTAACCTTTTATTATACAGGATATACACTGAGTGGCCAGATTATTGTGTGTTCAGAGATCATAATAATCTGGCCACTCAATGTAAAAGGTCACATATTGCATTCATTTAAAAAATATATATATTGTTTTTTATTTCAGAGAGTAATGGAGAGAGGAGAGATAAAAACATCAATAATGAGAGAGAATCATTGATTGGCTTCCTCCTGCACACTCCTTACTGGGGATAAAGCCCGCAACCTGGGGACGTGCCCGACTGGAATCGAAACCGGGGACCTTCAGTCCTAGGCCGACGCTCTACCCACTGAGCAATACCAGCTAGAGCTGTTGCATGTTCTTTATATGAAATAATTGGAATAGGTGAGTCCACAGAGACAGGAAGCGGGTGAGTGGTGGCCAGGAGCCCAGGGCCAGGGAGGGAGGAATAGTGAGCGATGGCTGACGGGGTCCGAGCCTCTTTTGGGGGGGGGGGGGCAGGTGTGGAAATGTTCTGGAACTCCACAGAGGTGGTGGTCACACAACATCGGAATGTACCGAATGCCACGGATTGGGCCTGTATGCAGGTTATTGCTGTAGTATGTGAATTTTACCCCAACACGTAAAAAAACAGGTGAAAAACGCGCATCTTCCCAAACCCACCTGGCAGGCACTGGGGGCGCTGAGAGCAGAGAGGCGGCCGGCTCGCCGGGGACACACGGGGACGCGGCTAACGACATTCATGTGTGGGAGCCGCCTTCCAGAGCTGCGGCCCCCAGAGGAGAGCGCGCAGAGCTGCGGTCTGGCAGCGCCACGGCCCTGACACGGCACCTGCAGATCGCCTTTGCCCGGAGGAGTCCGGAATGCGCGCCTGCACCCCGAGTGTGATGGGGGGGAGCGGGGGGGGGGGGGGTGGCCGCATGCACCAGGGCCGCCGGCCTGAGGGTGAGGACATGGAAGAACCGATGTCACGGCGGAACACGCGTGTGCGCACGCTCCCGCCCTGGGAACAGGCGGGTGGAGCAGAGGACATGTGGGGTTCCCCGGCCCTGCTTTCCGCAGAGCAAGGCCACACCCCGCGGCCGCGCCACCTGGGCACGGCGAGGCCTCCCGCTGACGGTGACGGCGAGGCCTCCGGGGGGAGCCCCCGGCTGTGCCGGCTCCAGGAGGGGTGGCCCCTGCGGTGGGGGGGGGGGGGTCTGGGGGTTCTGGGCATCTCCGGGGCCAGGTGCCCGGGACACACACACACAGAACGCTGTCTCAGGAAAGCAGCTGTGACCTGGCGCGTCTATCCCACTCGTCACCGCTGAGAACACGGAGGAAGAAAGGGGAAGAGGGAAAAGGGGAAACGGGACCCATATCCACTGAACCGGCTGGTCCTGGGGGCCATCGGGGCCGAGGGGAGAAGAAGCAAGAACGAAGGCACGTGCTTGCCCGGCACCCTTGTCGGCCCAACTTCGGGAACGTGAGCCAGCCCAGGACTGGCCACTCCAGCCACTCCAGACACCCCTCTCCCAGCTTCCCCTCACCCCACTCCTACATACACACAGGGCTACAGACGCACAGCTCACGTGCCCCCCTCAGCACGGGTGCCCCGAGACCTCAGACAGGCCGTACTGCAGAGCTATTTCCTCCCGGAAAGTAAAACCGCGTCCCTTCTCTGGCAGAACGGGGAGCAGAGGCCATGCCCCACATTCCTGTGCCAAGGAGGGCCTGCCCGGTCACAGCCTGCGGACCGGACGCAGCCCAGGCCCGGCGGTCCTCTCCGCCTAACGCTGGCCCAGGTCTCCGCTCCCGTATCAGAGGCCTCCTTCCTGCTGAGCCAGCAGACCCGCCAGTGGGACCGGCCGCCGGGACCCATGTCCTCATAACATGACGCCCTCCCCTCTCGCTGCCATGACCCAGGAGGCCCGATGGCTCCGCAGCTGGCCGAGGGGAGGGTCCGTGTGAACGCCGCACAGCGGAGCCCAGGCAGTCCCCACGCCCTGGCCCGGCGCCGCTCCTGACGAACGGCACCCCTTCTCCAGTCCCCAAACGGAAAAGCAGACACGACCGACCGGGACCCTGCCCGCGGGGCCGCCTGACTCCTTCCTGGAGGAGCAGTCCCTTTCGGGGGGGGGGGGGCGGTCAGTCACCCCGAGTGCCCCGTGGCTGGTCCCACCGGGCGGCCGGTCCCAGCCCGGGCATCACCGGGGCAGGGGGCTGCCGAGAGGCCGCCCGGCCCTCCCTGCAGACGGCCCGGGGGTGGCACCGCAGCCGAACACCCAGGGGCGGGCGTGCGTGCCCGGGCGGGGGCGGGCTCTGGTGGAAGTCCTCCCGCCGTGGAGACGAGGAGGAAACCCATCGGAAAGGCAGACACGGGGTGTCCATCCCTCTGCAGGAAGCCGGCCCCGAACCTGGCTCAGACACACCCAGCCCGGAAGCCAACAGGTTAACAGTCACAGGCAGGGCTGCCGGCCTGGACGGTCTCGGCTGCTCGGGTCGGGAAGACCAAGGTTATGGCAGACACCACGTCCAGGCCCCTCCTCTGCTCACGGCTCAGCAGGGGCTCCCTCTGCCCCCCTCCAAGCTCCTTACAGCCCCCTCCACTCTCTCTGCCCCCACAGGATCCCCGAGGCCACCAGCCACCCGGCCTGGCTGCTTTCTCCTGGCCACACCTGTCATAACGCCGTTCCGTTCACACCAACACCCTCAACCCTCCCACCCCCTCCCTCCAGGACCTGTGCTGCCCTCTGGCCACAGCGCCCGCCCTGGCCCAGACCCGGGCTGCTTCTCAGCTCGGCTCTGCTCCCCGCAAACCTCCCCCGGATTCCTCAGGGCCCAGGGGCTTGCCGGAATCTGGAAGGAAGGTCACTCCCGGCCCCACGTCGCATGCTGGCTGAGGTCCACCCCACACGGCCCGCTGGCCAGTGGCCTCCGGGGCACCCAGACACCTACCGGGGTCCGGAGCTCTGGAATGGCTCGGGCAGTGCAGGGAGGGAAGCCCTCGGTCCTCGGAGGGGGCGGGGGGCTGAGGGGTCTGCGGGCAGCGCCTGGCCCCCCGTGTGCCCTGCCGTCCCCCGACCTCGCTTGCCGGGGCTGGAGCGGCCTGGCCGAAGCAAGCGCCTCCGTCGCCAAGGGGAAGCGGCCCTTGGTTACCAGCGGCCGGCGAACACAGAGGCAAACAAACCCTGGAGCGGCTCCTGCTCCGGGCCTGGCCTCGCTGCTGGGAACAATTACAAGGTAATCGGCCGGCCGGCTCTCCAACGCCCTCCACAGGGAGCCGGGGCCCGGAGCCGCGGCAGCCAGGCCCTTCCTCCTGCTGCTGTGCCTCCCGGACCCCGGGACCTCCCCTGCCCGTCCAGCGATTCGGGACGGACGCCCCGAGAGCCGGCTGGGGTCCCAGGGGAGCCGCCCATGCAGACACAGGGGTGCCCTCGCCCCTCTCAGCAGCCACCGGGCCAAGTCTGCAAAGTGACAGGCGGCCGGCAGGTGCGGAGGTGCGGTCCGTCTGCAGACCCCGCCCGCCGGCTGCAGGGCGGATGCGGGAGAGCCCTGACCCTCAGCCTCCTCCGAGCACCCCTCCCAGCACGGCCAGCTGTCTTGTCCCCAGGCAGCCTGTCATGAACGGACAGAAACCCACCGGCGAATGGTAAGATGCCTGCTCACCGGGCTCTGCTGCCCCCACACCGAGCCCCCCGCCCCCCGCCCCCCCGCACGCAGCCTGGTCACTGATCCCCACTGCCTCCCTGGGAAAAGGGGTTCCCCCACTCAGGGGCACCCCGCAGCCTGGGCCCCGGCGGGGCCCCAGGTCCCCACAAGCAGAAACCGGAGTGGAATGGGGTACAGGAGGCGACAGTTCCCCCAGGCCTCCCCAGGTGGCAGGGGCATGTGCAGGGCCCCCTGTCCCTCTGGGTTTACACCTGAGCCCTTCACACATCCAGCCATGCTCTCTTCTCCCATCCCCCCGGCCTTCTCTGGGGCAGATGCCGACCTTGAATGGGGAATGTGGCAGCAGGTGCAGACCCCGATGAACGAGGAGCCACCAGAACACTTGTCGCACCACCTGACCTCCAAGGCCTACAGGTTAGTTCTCCCCAGTCAGACCCTGGCTTCGGGGCCTCCCAGGGGACAGAGAGAGAGAGAGTCAGACAGACAAATACAGAGAGAGACAGATAGACAGCGAAACAGGGAGAGTAAAGCAGAGACACATATACTGAGCAGAGACAGAGATTCACAGAGACAGAGAGACAGACAGGGAGAGGAACCGAGAAAGCAGCCGGGGAGGCAGTAGCCGGGGAGGCAGCAGCCGGCTCAGGAGGCAGGAGTGTGGAGGCCCCGCGGGCTCCGCACACGGCTGTGCAGGCGTGCCGAGTCCCAGGCAACAGGAATATTCACGAAGAGGCCAAGGGTCCCCCCGCACACGTGGGTCCTCAGACAATGCCGGGTGCTGCACGGCCCTGGCTATGCCGGGGCGCTTCGGGCACTTTGCCCCTCACACACAGTCAGGTGTCAGGTGCTGGGGTCACCTGATGCCCAGGTGGCTCCACCTCAACCTCCACAGTCACCTTCCAGCCTCCGACCCCGGAGCCAGAGAGCCCCACTGTCTGGTCGAGCCCGCAGAGGCCTTCCAGATGACCGGATAAAAACGCTTCGTTCGTAAAACGGGGCAGCTGCTGCGGAGGGCAGTATGGTAAGCCGACGTGGCTCAGCGGTTGAGCATCGACCTATGAACCAGGAGATCACGGTTCAATTCTCTGTCAGGGCACAGGCCCAGGTCATAGGCTCAATCCCCAGTAGGGGGCCTGCCGGAGGCAGCTGATCCATGATTCTCTCTCATCAGTGATGTTTCTATCTCATGCTCCCTCTCTCCTCCTCTCTGAAATCAATAAACAAACAATTAAAAAAAGAAGTAAAGACAGCCCTAACAGGTTTGGCTCAGTGGATAGAGCATCAGCCAGTGGACTGAAAGGTCCCAGGTTCGATCCCATCAAGGGCATGTACCTTGGATGCGGGCACATCCCCAGTGGGGTGTGTGTAGGAGGCAGCTGATTGATGTTTCTAACTCTCTGTTCCTCTCCCTTCCTCTCTGTAAAAAATAAATAAAGTACTTTTTAAAAAGAAGCGTATTCTATAAATAAAAAATAAAGGCAGAAGCACCATGCGTTCCGGCACGTCCACTTCTGCGTTCGCAGACCCAGGAGCAGGGCAAGCCGGGCCTCCAACACGTTCACAATCTCCACAGCCGCGTGTCCTCGGACAGAGGGAGGGACGTCACTGTGCAGTGGGCCCGGTCGATGGAACTGGAATGAACACAGCCGGGCCACGGACCCAGCGGCACAGATGAACCCTGACGACATCACATGCCCGCCAAAACACGACAGACGCCTCACGCGTGCACTCAGGTGGCCTCTAGAACCCGGGCACAGGCGGGGGGGGGGGTGTGGCCAGGAGCTGGAGGGCGGGCCGGCCCCTCCTGGGGACAGCCTCAGGGTGGGAGGGGGAGAAAGCTCTGCAGATGGTGATGGCGATGGCTGCACCACCGTGGGTCTGTGCTTCTGCCACTGAACGGCACACACATCACGATGGTACCAATGGCCATCAAAACATGTGTAAAACACAGGCACAAAACAGGGCACCTATATGTTACACAATTTAGAGAGGCCTCGTTTTACATGAAAAGAAGAAAGAAAAATCAGAGGCCTAGAAAGATTACATGGTGAAAGGGGCGCCCCTATCCTGAGGCCCTGGCCAGCTGTCCCTGGCTGTGCCCGTCTGCATCTGTAAGCCGACCAGTGTCCACGCAGGAGCAGTTGTCCCAGATGCTGTGCTGGGCAGGGAAGGCAGCCTCGAGGTGGCAGAGGCAGAGAGGCAGAGTCGCCATTTACCTTTTTGCCAACCTCCCTTCCTCCCAACTCTCTATATATAAAAGTCTAAGTGACCATTGCAACCAAACAGGCTGTGTGGAATGACCAGGCCTGCAGGGGGGTAAGTGAGGAATGACCAAACGACCGAGCAGCAGGCTGCGTGGGGCGACTAGGCCCACAGCAGGGGCAGTAATGGGCCACCAGGCCACCGGGGGGGACAGTTAGGGGCAACCAGGCTGGCGGGGGTGGGAGGGCAGTTAGGGGTGATCAGGCAGGCAGGCAGGCAGGCAGGTGAGCAGTTAGGAGCCAGTGGTCATGGATTTTGAGAGGGATGTCCGACTGCCAGCCCGATCCTCAGGATTGGGCCTAAACCGGCAGTTGGGCATCCCTCAAAGGGCTCCTGAATTGGAGAGGGTGCAGGCTGGGCTGAGGAGACCCCCTCCTCATGCATAAATTTTATGCACGGGGCCTCTAGCTTGACATAAGAAGGAAGAGACTGAATGTTCGCAGGCTGCTTCCCGGGCAAGTCTATGGGACTCCTCACTCACTGCTTCCCACAGCAGGTGCTTCTCGAACCCGACAGGGAGACAGAGCCGGCAGGAAACAGACAGGGCCATGAAAGGAAGATACGCTGATGCGAGGCCAGGCCCCCAATGGCTAGGCAGCGGGGACAGGTTGCTGTCCAGGAAATGAGTCATGTCTCCGCTGGGCCCAGGGGGCCGCACCGAGAGCAGACACCCAGCAGGCAGACCCCGGCTCTCGGGTTCTCAGGAGGAGGCCGTGTCTGGTGGATTCCCCCGGGGACCTGCTGGGACTCACGGACCACAGGGGTGGCTCCGTCCACACCGGCTGTGAAAACACGGGAGCCAGGGCCGAGGCGGGTGCCACCGAGCCCGTGCCCCCGGCACCCGCTCCTGCAGCCGCCCACACTTCCTGTGCCTCGTCACCCTCCAGCACTCAGGCCGCGAAACCCAGCAAGCCAGCTTCTGCACCAACCGCTTTAGGGAAAGAAAATACTCTCTCAAGGTCACAACCTCCCAATCAATACATCCAATGGCAGGAACTGCATCTCCTCCCCCCCCCCCCCCCAAGGCGTGGAAGAATCCCGACCACGCCCTTGACCTTGGAACACTGGTTCCCGCGCACGGGAGGGGCCCCCACCCCGGCTCCTTTGCTAGTTCTTCCTCCTGCCCCTGACAGACAGACACACACACACACACACACACACACACACACGTTCCTGAGCGCCCCCCTCCATGGGTTCCTCTTGAACTTGACACAGCCACCCAACAGCCTCACTCTCGACCGCTTAGACTCAGTGTTATTCTGCATCAGTGTCCGATGTACAGCATAGCGGTTAGACCCGGGGTCGGCAAACTGTGGCTCGTGAGCCACATGCGGCTCTTTGGCCCCTTGAGTGTGGCTCTTCCACAAAATACCACGGCCTGGGCGAGTCTATGTTGAAGAAGTGGCGTTAGAAGACGTTTAAGTTTGAAAAATGTGGCTCTTTAAATATTAAGTTCCAATCGTTGTGCTGTTGGTATTTGGCTCTGCTGATGCATGAGTTTGCTGACCACTGGGTTAGACAATCACACACCTTACAGGCTGGTCCAAAGCAGCACTCTTAGGGCAACCCTGTCCCCCATCCCCCAGCCCCCCCCCCCCGACAAACGGGGCCCCTCCCAGCCTCTACATCTCTGCTATTTCTGTCCCTATCCCCCCAGCCCCTCACCCCGATTCAAACGCCTCATCTTCCTGGATTCCTCCTCTTCTCCGCTTCCCACATCATCAGCACATTGCCCAAAGCTGTCCCCATTCTCAGTGTGAAGTCACTGTCGCCTCCCGGGCTAGAGCAGCTCAGAGCCTCCACACGGGTCTCCCTGCCCACAGCGTCTCTCTGACCTCAACGCTCTCCCTTGGACCCTGTCTTATTTGGAAAAATCTGCAATTAAAAAGTGCACAAAAGCAGCGTATTTTCAACACCTACAATGAAGCCTGTCACATCTGCTGCTGGCCCTCCTATCGATCGCACAACCGTCATCTGGTCGGAAGACTCGAACAGGCAATTCAGAAGAAAAGTCAACAGCCCTGGCCAGTTAGTTCAGTGGTTAGTGCCCCGGCCTGCGTGTGGATCCAAGGGTCTTGGGTTCGATTCCCGATCGCGTGCACATAACTCCATTGGATCCCCAGAGTGTGGGGGGCAACCAATCGATGTGTCTCTTTCACATGGATGTTTCTCTCTCCCTCCCTCCCTCCCTCCCTCCCTCCCTCCCTCCCTCTCTCTCCCTCTCCCCCCCCCCTCTCTCTCTCTCTCTCTCCTCCCCTCCTTCCTCCCTCTCTTTAAAATAGTCAATGGAGGTGGGGCCTCTGGGAGGTGGTTCAATGGGATTCGTGCCCTTCTGAGCAGAAGCCCCAGAGACAATCTCTGTCCACACACGTGTGTACGAGGAGACGGCCATCTGCACACCAGGCAGGGCTCTCCCAGCACCGGGCCTGCCAGCACCTCGGCCTCGGACTTTCCAGCTCCAGAACCGTGAGAAACAAGCGTCTGCTGTGCGAGCCGCCGGGTCTGTGGTCTTCTGTCAGAGCAGCTCGAGATGACTCAGCCAGAGGGTGGAGGCCCTTACGTGTCCTACCACAGCTTTTACAGAAGACACGGGGACGTGCTCCAGGTGAGCACTGGGCCCGGCGTGGCAGGCGGAAAGGGAGGAGCGAGGAGTGCGCACGTGAGGCCACGGATGTGTGGGGGCCGTCAGCCGGACGAGGCCGGTGTCAGTGACCCTCCTTATCCATGTCCACGGCCCCAGCACCTTCCGTTTCCTCCTCGAGGGGCCGCAGCGGCGGCAGCAGCCACAGAGCGGCTGCATCGTGGGACGTCACCTCCAGCAAGGCGCCGGCTCCGGCCACAAACCCGCCCCGTGGACCGCGGCTCAGGCGGTGTCTCCGGAGCATCCTGGGGACCGAGCCCCGCAGCGTGCGTGCGTGCGTGCGCTCTCCGAGGAACAGGGCGACTGCCCGGCGCTCTGGCTCTGACCTGCCGGGCGTCCTCCTGCCTCCAGAGGAGCCCGAGCCGCCGAGGCGGGCGGGTGGGGGCAGCTCCACCGGTGCCCACCCTGATCCACCCACCGCCCCCGGAAGGCAGCCGTCCCCACAGGACCCCCTGGGAGACCCGCGTCACCTAAACAACACCTAACCTGACCAACTGACTGCCCAGCCACGTGCTAACCAACTGACTACCCAGCCACGTGCTAACCAACTACCAGCCACGAGCTAACCAACTGACTGCCCAGCCACGTGCTAACCAACTGACTGCCCAGCCACGAGCTAACCAACTAACTACCCAGCCACGTGCTAACCAACTACCAGCCACGAGCTAACCAACTGACTACACACCCATGTGCTAACCAACTGACTACCCAGCCACGAGCTAACCAACTGACTGCCCAGCCACGTGCTAACCAACTAACTACCCAGCCACGAGCTAACCAACTGACTACCCAGCCACAAGCTAACCAACTGACTACCCAGCCACGTGCTAACCAACTGACTACCCAGCCACGTGCTAACCAACTGACTACCCAGCCACGTGCTAACCAACTAACTACCCATCCATGTGCTAACCAACTAACTACCCAGCCACAAGCAAACCAACTGACTGCCCAGCCACGAGCTAACCAACTGACTACCCAGCCACGTGCTAACCAACTGACTACCCAGCCACGTGCTAACCAACTACCCAGCCACGTGCTAACCAACTACCAGCCACGAGCTAACCAACTGACTACACACCCATGTGCTAACCAACTAACTACCCAGCCACAAGCTAACCAACTGACTACCCAGCCACATGCTAACCAACTGACTACCCAGCCACAAGCTAACCAACTAACTACCTATCCATGTGCTAACCAACTAACTACCCAGCCACAAGCTAACCAACTGACTGCCCAGCCACGAGCTAACCAACTGACTGCCCAGCCACGAGCTAACCGACTGCCAAGCCACGTACTAACCAACTACCCAGCCACGTGCTAACCAACTAACTACCCAGCCACAAGCTAACCAACTGACTGCCCAGCCACGTGTTAACCAACTAACTACCCAGCCACAAGCTAACCAACTGACTGCCCAGCCACGTGCTAACCAACTGACTGCCCAGCCACGAGCTAACCAACTGACTGCCCAGCCACGAGCTAACCAACTGACTACCCAGCCACATGCTAACCAACTAACTACCCATCCATGTGCTAACCAACTAACTACCCAGCCACGTGCTAACCAACTGACTACCCAGCCACATGCTAACCAACTGACTACCCAGCCACGAGCTAACCAACTGACTGCCAAGCCACGTGCTAACCAACTACCCAGCCACGTGCTAACCAACTAACTACCCAGCCACAAACTAACCAACTAACTACCCATCCATGTGCTAACCAACTAACTACCCAGCCACAAGCTAACCAACTGACTACCCAGCCACATGCTAACCAACTGACTACCCAGCCACAAGCTAACCAACTAACTACCTATCCATGTGCTAACCAACTAACTACCCAGCCACAAGCTAACCAACTGACTGCCCAGCCACGAGCTAACCAACTGACTGCCCAGCCACGAGCTAACCGACTGCCAAGCCACGTACTAACCAACTACCCAGCCACGTGCTAACCAACTAACTACCCAGCCACAAGCTAACCAACTGACTGCCCAGCCACGTGCTAACCAACTGACTGCCCAGCCACGAGCTAACCAACTGACTGCCCAGCCACGTGCTAACCAACTGACTGCCCAGCCACGTGCTAACCAACTGACTGCCCAGCCACGAGCTAACCAACTGACTACCCAGCCACGTGCTAACTACCAGCCACGAGCTAACCAACTGACTACACACCCATGTACTAACCAACTAACTACCCAGCCACAAGCTAACCAACTGACTACCCAGCCACGTGCTAACCAACTGACTACCCAGCCACATGCTAACCAACTGACTACCCAGCCACAAACTAACCAACTAACTACCCATCCATGTGCTAACCAACTAACTACCCAGCCACAAGCAAACCAACTGACTGCCCAGCCACAAGCTAACCAACTGACTGCCAAGCCACGTGCTAACCAACTGACTGCCCAGCCACGTGCTAACCAACTGACTGCCCAGCCACGTGCTAACCAACTACCCAGCCACAAGCTAACCAACTGACTGCCCAGCCACGTGCTAACCAACTGACTGCCCAGCCACGTGCTAACCAACTGACTGCCCAGCCACGTGCTAACCAACTGACTACCCAGCCACGAGCTAACCAACTGACTACCCAGCCACGAGCTACCTAAATGCTGCCCGTTGCTCTCCATGACCCACGCTGGACTTGGAAACAAACTCAGTGTGTGCCTCCTGCCCTCGGAGCCGGCAGTCTCTCTCGGACTTTGGCGAGCAGGGTGCCCTCGGCAGGTGTTAGCTCCGTGGTGCCCACATCAGACGAGAGGGGACCTTCTCCCCACAGCACGTTCCCCCCGACACCAGGGACGCCCGTTGGAGGGCCCGGACCCCGCTCAGCTCCGCAGCTCCTCGATCCTGTCCGAGCAGGCCCCCCCCCACGCCCCGCTTCCCTGGCCCTAAGGGAGATGCCCGGGCGGACAGAGCTGAGCGCGCTCACTGTGCGGTGGGACGCTGCTCACCTCCAGCTCCGCAAACTCTGCGAGGGCCACGCCGCGTCCCCCAGGCCCCACCTGTCGGTCAGCCTCGAACCCAAGGCCAGAGGTCAGGCCTTGCTCTATGCCGGGCAATCTTGGCTGATAAGAGCCCTGTTGGGCCCGTCCTCTGCATCCAGACCAGGATTTGGCAACCGATGGGCCCACAGCCTGGCGTTGCCAATAAAGTTTTATTGGCATCCACCCCTGCCCTTCTGCTCACATACCGGCTGGCTCTCTCGCTCGCTCACGATACCAGCAGTGAGGTAAATGCAACAGAGGTCCCACGGCCCACGCAGCCCACATGGGCTCTGGCCCGCAGTGAGCTGACCTTTGGCCTGAACCTGGAAAAGGTCGCTGGCCACCGAAGAACACTGCCCTGTGCCTGCTGGGGCCGGCTCTGGGAGGCTCAGGCCCCATGTCACACCCACCAGCTGCCACCTCGTGCCCAAAGCACAGGGCAGTGCCAGGACCCTGCTGTCTGTCCACGCCCCCCCCCCCCAAGACCTCCCTGGCCCCCTGACCCCTCCCTTCACAAACCACAACCTCATTTAAAGCAGCTACCAGCCTTTTTTGAGGGGGTTATGAACCCCATTTGCAGACTTTGAAACGTGTACCCCCAAAAGACCTGGACTGTGTGGTGGACTCTGTCCTAGGAACATGCACCGGACGTGGGCACTGTGCCCGCCTCGCCCCAGTGACGGGCAGTGGATGCATCGCGGGCCAGGGCTCCTCCTGACATCTGCCCTGAGCGCTGCCCCAGAACACCCCAGGGTGGGGGGAGGCTGGGTCCCGGGGCCAGGAGCCACCCCCGCCTGGCGCTGGGCAGGCAGGAAGGGCAGGATTAGGGACCCCCCACAGAAGGCGCCAGCTGCTCCCCGGCAGCAGACACAGGGCGCGCAGGGGATTTCTGTGTTTTGACTCAGAGCACCGTGTCTTTCCGACTAAACCAGCGCAGACTAGCGTGCAGCCACGAGGAAAGCCCCTGAGACGCCGCCGGCGGGGTGACGCTGCTGCCAGGCAGTGGGAGGGAAGGGACTGCTGGGGGCTGGCGAGGGGCGGAGGGCCGGGCACCTCTGCCCAGCGGCCGCCTCCCGGGGCCTCCCTCCAGCCCTCCAGGCAGCCCATCACCGGGGAGAACACCGCACCCAGATGGTCAGTGGCCCCAGGAACCCAGGCCCCCTCTCCCCTCCTCGGCCGTCTGGAGGCCGTTAGTCCCCGCTCAAGGGTGGCTTGGGGCAGCCGCTCAGGCTCCACCCACTGATGCTCGTGGGCACCTCGGGCGAGTCTGAGTGCTGGCACGGGGGACGTCTGGGGGCCCCAGGGCACGGGGCAGAGATGGGCTCAGAAAAGCGAGGTGAGCAGCGCTGGGGCTGGCCAGGTCCCAGCGGCCCCGCGGGGTGATGCCTCGCTGCCCAGCCACCTCGTGAGCACCCAGGCCCAGCAGACCCCAGGAGCGCAGCCCCAACCCCGCGCAGAGCCTTCCGCCGCCCTCCGGTGCCAGGCGCTGGGGACCCTGCCCTCTGCCCGCCCCGCCCCGCCCCGCCCCTGGGGAAGACCGAACACAGGAGGTGCAGGTGCCCGACGAGCCTCAGGGACCCCGACTCCCCGTGGCATGCCCCCTGCTCCCGGGACACGCCGGGGCAGACGAGGGGATCCAACTGCGTGTCCCCTGGCGTGTTCGCGGAGGGAAAGAGGGGCAGCTGCGGGGAGCGGCGTGCCAGCCCAGGAAGCGGGCCACCCGGGCGAGGAGGCCACTCCGGGCGGCGGCTGCTTTTAGAAACCTTCGCCCACCGGCAGCTAAAAGAGGGAAGTGAGCGAACAGCCCTCCGGATGGCACGGAGGACGCCGGGGCAGAGCTAATGACAGGGTTCCGCTCCGCCGCCCAAATCTGCCAGACGGCCCCGCCGGGAGAGGGGCCCGCCGAGCGAGGCCGCGGGAGGAAGCCGGAGGGGCCCCCAGGCTGGGCCGCGCTGTGCTGAGCCCTCCCGGGTCCTGGCAGCGCCCACCCTCCCTGCCGGCCCACAGCCTCCACCCAGAGCCCTCTCCAACCGCATCTCCTGGGGCTGCTCAGGCCGTCTGGTGGCCGTTCGCGAAACACACGGGTCGCCCTGGCAAGCTCTCCGTGTGCCTGCTACCTACATGCCAGCGTCACGGGGCCACCTCAGGGGCAGTGACCTAACTCTCCCGTACACACGCCTTCTATGGCCTGCTTCTGACCAGGATTGTTCTGACCTCATTCCCCACTGCCCTTCCGGCTGCAACACACAAAACACCGAGGCCCCGACACACTGGGGCGGGCACCGGACTCCCCTGCCCGCCCCGGGCCCCTCCTGTTTCGGTGATGCCCCTCCATTCTGACTTGGAAGGCCCCGTCTTCCCTCTCCCGGCCCCGGGCTGTGCGCCTGCTCTGTCCCAGCTCTGGGGGCGGGGACACGCCTCAGTCCACTGCCCTGGGCCGTCAGCCACCCCCTAGCAGGGAGTCTGCAGGCCGGTCAGAGCCCACCTTGGGATCTCAGCTCTAACGACCTTCTGAGGAAGAGGCCCCAGACAGGGAAAGCAGGTGCTTAAATAGAGAGGCAACTGCCCGCGCCAGCGTCTGAGCCCCTGGATCCAGACATGCCTGAAACCCCTCGACTTTCCAGCTGCTTCCAGTTCAGCACTTTAGTGGCTTGTGGAAGGCTGCTTGGATCGGGTGTCTGTCCCTGACCCCTGGGAACGTCCTGCCAGACTCGAGGCCGAGCTTTTGAAAGACTTCGCTGTTCTGCTCGTGCCGTTTCGCCCACTTGGGAGGCGCGGCTCTCTTATCGGCTTCTCCCCGGGGAGCGGGGGGCCTGGACTCCGGCTCTCCCGGGGAAGCCTCCCTGACCTCTCCCCCGCGCCCCTCGGAGGCCTCTGCTCCGGGCCTCACACCGGGGGTGCTTTCCATGCAGGCACCCTGTCCTCCGATACGCGCCGAGCAGCCCGCCCGCCCCGGGCCGGAGGGGGCCTCTGTCCCCACTCCTCACCCCACACTGTCCCCGCCAGAGCCCACCCCTCACCCCACACTGTCCCCACTCCTCACCCCACACTGTCCCTGGCCAGAGCCCACCCCTCACCCCACACTGTCCCCGCCAGAGCCCACCCCTCACCCCACACTGTCCCTGGCGTGTGGGGCTGCCAGGACCGGAGAGCAGGGCCCTCACCTGCCCCGGCCCCCTTTCCCGGAAACCAGTCCGCAGGGGGCAGAGGTGGCCCCCTCCGGCTCCGGGGGAGCCTTCCTGCGGCCCCTCCCCCTCGGTTTTCCAAGAAGCAACGCGTCTGGCCTGGACCAGACAGTGCTGGCCCCGGGCACCCAGCGCAGACTTGTCCCAAACATGACCGTCTGGCCGGGTGTCCGCTCTGTCTGCGAGGTCGAGGGTCACAGAGTTATCTCTGCGTGAACTGTGGCTCCGGGGCGTCCGGCGGTTCCCAGGGAGCCCGGCGCCTCCTCCCTCGGAGCCGCACAAAGTTCCCTTTATGGAGCCGGCGGCCGGCACCCGGCTCCAGCCTCAGGGAAACCCAGGTTTGGGTTTTCTCCGGGGCACAACCAGGCCTTTGTCTGGACTGCGCCCGTCCCCAGCAGCTGGCTGGCGGCCTCCCTGTCGGGTACACAGCGTCCGGACCCCAGGCCCCTGCAGCCGGCCCTCCCGAGGAGGCTGGGCACAGCGAGATGCCACAGACGACAGCCGGGACCGCGCTCCCACCCTGAACACAGCCCACGTCTCCCCCGGAGCCTCCAGGGGACCCCCTCTGTGCGGAGAATGGGGTCCGAGCAGAACCTGCCGCAGAGGCAGGCCATCGATGTGATGACAGCCAATTAGGACTCAATTCCTTGATGCCACCAACCGTTGAGGAGGTACCGCCCACCTGGAGCCCATGCCAGCGGCACCAGCAGATGTGTGAACGTGTGATCACTCCCAGGGATCTGGCCCCCTGCCTTGGCACACAGAAGGGATATGGCCTTTAAAAAATCTAAAAAAAAAAACAAACCCAAACAAACAAAAAAACAGAAATGGAAAAAAGGAAGGAAGGAGGAAGGAAGGAAGCAGGAAGTGGGACCAAGCGAGCAGGGTGCCCCAGGCAGATTGGGAGCTCAATTCCGGGGCCGAGAGAAGACAGTGACAAGCCTGCAGCAGCCCCTCCCCCGCTGCCCTGCTCTTTGGGGTCTGTACGCTGGTTCTTCTTCTTGCAGGAAAAGTCCCCCCAATTTCCTCCGGCCCCCAGGAGGCAGGGCCTGAGCGGAGGGAGGGGGAGAGGGAGGAGGCTCGCAGTCCCATGGCCCCACGCTCCCGAGGCACAGCCCTGCCCTCTGTGGGCGTCTCAGCTGAAACCACATCTTGGCACCTGGACACCCCGAGTGGACGTGGCCTTGTCTCCGAGGCCCAGGCGGCCTTAGGGACCTGGAGGGCCACTGCCCCAGCATCTGCCCCGCTGGGCTCCGGGCCGGGGGCCACCGGGGCCACAGGGGCAGCCGGAACCCCCTCGGGAGGGAGACGGGGCCGTGCACTGGTGGGTGCCATGGAGACCAAGGGGAAGCCCAAGTTCAGCCCCCACCGCAGACAGGGCTGCAGGCGCGGGTGCGGGCGGCTTGGCGACATGGCGTGGACCTTCCTGGTCCGCCTGGCGCCTGGGCTGCAGGGCGTCTTCTGAGATGCACCGTGATCTCTGCCGACAGCCCCCGGGGGACAGCGCCCAGGCCGGCCGGGGGAGAAACGGAAACCCCCCGCGATTCTGTGGAAGAGACACCCGCCCACCGCCGAGCGCCAGGCAGAGGGGCGGGGGGCGGAGAGGGGCCAAGTGCAGCCGCCGGCCCCCTCGGCGCAGGCCCAGCGGGAATCCGTCTGTCCCGTCTGGCCAGCCAAGGCCGCCAGCGCCACGGGGCGGAAAAGGTCGGACGCTCAGACAGAGGGTCAGCCGTGTGGGTTTCCCCTCTCCGAGATGGCAGAGGGGAGGGGGCGCGGGCAGGACCACGGCCAGCCGTCGAAGGCCAGCGCAGGGAGGGCCGGCCGCCCGGCTCCCGGACACTCCCTGTCCCTGCGCAGCCGGCATCAAAGAGGGACGGCCAGACACTGTCACCGCGGGGGAGGTCACGTGGGGGTCAGCGCGGCGGCACGGGAAGGGAGTGACCTCTTTCCGAGGCCCATTCAGGAACTCCCTGCACGCCCAGACGTCTGCGGCGGCCAGACAACAAAGGGGAGGGGGAGGGCGGGCGGAGGTGTCTGACGGTCCCGCACACGCTCCCCTCCATCACGGGCCCCCAGGCTGCCCCTCAGCCTCCCGCTGACCGCCAGGGCGGCCGGAGCGGGCCCGAGCGTGCTCCTGCAGCCTCCCTGCCCCTGCCCGGGCCGCTGACCTCCGGGGTTCTGTCCGTCTCAGCCCGTGGAGCCCCGCGGGCCCCAGCCGCCCCGGCCTTCCGCACAGGACCCCGTACGCGCAGCGCCCCCGGGCTCGGGTGCCGTCCCCTCCCTCCGACGCCCTCCCCGGCCACCACCACGCCAGGACGTTCAGATCCCGTTTGCCAACAGGCGTAGCCACAACACGGCCTGGGAGGCGAAGGAGCGGGCTGAGGGAGAGCTGTGGGGTGAGAGGCAGCAGGGCGACGGAGCGGACGACCCCGGGTTCAAATCCCAGGCCTGACCCTTCCCTGGCTGCGACCTGAGGCTTCCTGGGCCTCCGTTTCCCCACCTGCAAAACAAGGGCAACAGCCTTATGGGCCTCACAGGGTGTGTGCGCGTGGGTGTTTCTGGGACACACACAGACCATGCGCGCTGACACTCCGACGCCGACACTGGTACCGACGCAGACGGGTCACAGAGAGGCACAGGCCGGGAGGGCGGGGCGGGGCAGGCTGGCCTCGGGCACCGTCACTGCTCAGTGAGGACTGGTCACTGCTTCTCAGAGGCCAGCGTTAGGGACAGTAAACTGACCGCCTGCCACTTGTTACGGAGACACCGGTTTTGGATGCCACACGACATTGTGAGCAATTAAGGGTTTCTGTGGTTGGTGTTGTGAGATATTATTATTATTATTATTAATTATTTTGGTATTTTCCCCCCAGTGGCCGCCAGAAGCGAGGTGGTAGGTGCATCCCCCTCTCCCCACAACGGAACTGCATTCCTGTTAAAGCTCCTAAGACGGGCCATTCCAGCCGCAAAGGCTGATGGGACACGGCCATCGTCTGGGGAGAACTCCTCCTCCAGTAAAGCCATTAACACTCCTCCCGGCTCCCAGCAGTGCTCCCCCATTCCCCGGCAGCTGGGCCACAGCCAAAGCCAAAGCACACGGGAGAGTCTGACCCACCCTCCGCTAGTGACGCCAATGGGGATGGTCCCTTTAAGAGGGGGCTCCGGGGACTGTGGTCCCTTTAAGAGGGGGCTGAGGGGATGATGGTCCCTTTAAGAGGGGGCTGAGGGGATGATGGTCCCTTTAAGAGGGGGCTGAGGGGATGATGGTCCCTTTAAGAGGGGGGCTGAGGGGATGACGGTCCCCTTTAAGAGGGGGCTCCGGGGACGGTGGTCCCTTTAAGAGGGGGCTCCGGGGACGGTGGTCCCTTTAAGAGGGGGCTGAGGGGATGATGGTCCCTTTAAGAGGGGGGCTCCGGGGACGATGGTCCCTTTAAGAGGGGGGCTCCGGGGACGGTGGTCCCTTTAAGAGGGGGGCTCCGGGGACGATGGTCCCCTTTAAGAGGGGGCTGAGGGGACGGTGGTCCCTTTAAGAGGGGGCTCCGGGGACGGTGGTCCCTTTAAGAGGGCGCTCGCTTCCAGGACGGCTTAAGGCGAGATGCTGCGGGTGGGCACACCGCCCTGCCCGTGCTGTGTTCGCTCGGAGAGGCTGCAGGCGGGTCCGAGGCCGAGGAGGAGCCGGGCCCCAGGGACCGCGCCCTGCGATCTGGTTCCTTAATGAAGAGCCGATCAAAGCCCTTGGGGAGCGCGGGGAGTGCGGGATTGACTCTCTGCCCGGGGCTCTTCCAGGCTCTGCCCGTCCGTCCGCCCGCACAGCAGGCACACGACGGCTCCCAGGGCGAGGGGCTGAGCGGGAATGGGCGGCACTGGGTCAACAGTGCCCACGGCGCTGCTCTGGCTGCTGCTGCAGTCCCGGCCCCGCTCTGCCCCCAAACTGCCCCCCAGGCAGCCGGAAGCCGAATGGCTCTCCCATCCCGTCTCCCCCGTCCGCAGGCGTCACGTCTGCCCTTCGCGGCGCTGGGGCTGGGCCTGGGCCGATGGCAGGTGACAGCGACAGTCAGGGAAGCTGCCTACACAGCGCCCCTCCTCTCACGGCCCTGGCTGTGACAAACAGGACTGTCCCCTCCCCGGTCACAGGCTCTCCCAGGCCCTCCTCCTCCGTCCGGCTGAGCAGCGGCGCTCACTGAGGCCTGAGAGCCGAGCCCCCAGCCGCCTCCCGCGGGCACCAGGGCGATGGCGAGCAGGTAGGGCCGGTCCCAGGGAGGGCGCGGGCTCTGCCCCTCCCAGCACGGCCGGAGCTCGAGGCCGCCGTGCCATCCGGGACATTTCACCCCACACGCCACCCCCTCCGCACCACTAACCCAGAAACGCGACACAAAGAGTCCCAAGGACCCGGCTAAGCCCGAGGAATGTAAATGTTTAAGGCCCGCCTGCATGCTCTGCAGACTAAACTACCGTCTAAGAGCTTTGTCAGCTGGGTGTGTGTGTGTGTGTGTGTCTCTGTGTGTATATGTGTGAGTGTGTGCATGTGTGCACGCGTGCGTATGTGTGAGTGTATATGTATGTGTGTGCATGTGTGCGCGAGTGTATATGTGTATGTGTGCACGCGTGCGTATGTGTGAGTGTATATGTATGTGTGTGCATGTGTGTGGGAGTGTATGTGTACGTGTGCACGTGTGTATATGTGTGTGAGTGTGTGCATGTGTGTGCGCGTGCATGTGTGTGTATGTATGTGTGTGCATGTGAGTGTGTGTGTGAGTGAGTGTGTGTGTGTGTATATGTGTGTGGTGTGTGTGAATGTGTGTGTATGAGTGTGTGTGTGTGGTGTGTGTGTGTAAGTGTGTGTGTGTATGTGTGTGTATGTGTGTATATGTGTGGTGTGTGTGTGTGTGTGTGTATGTGTGTGTGTGAATGTGTGTGTGTGTGTGTGTGTATATGTGTGGTGTGTGTGTGTGTGTGTGTATGAGTGTGTGTGGTGTGTGTGTGTGTGAATGTGTGTGTGTGTGGTGTGTGTGTGTAAGTGTGTGTGTGTGTATGTGTGTGTGTGTGTGGTGTGTGTGTGTGTAAGTGTGTGTGTATGTGTGTGTGTATGTGTGTGTGTGTGTGTGTATATGTGTGGTGTGTGGTGTGTGTGTGTAAGTGTGTGTGTGTGTGTGTGTGTGGTGTGTGTGTGTGTAAGTGTGTGTGTGTATGTGTGTATGTATGTGAATGTGTGTGTGTGGTGTGTGTGTGTATGAGTGTGTGTGGTGTGTGTGTGTAAGTGTGTGGTGTGTGTGTGTGTGTAAGTGTGTGTGTGTGTGTGTATGAGTGTGTGTGGTGTGTGTGTGTGTGTATATGTGTGGTGTGTGTGTGTGTGAATGTGTGTGTGTGTGGTGTGTGTGTGTGTGTAAGTGTGTGTGTGTGAATGTGTGTGTGTGTGTGTGTGTGTGTATGTGTGTACGGGGACAGGACGGGGGGAAGGGGAGGCTCAGAGGAAAACAGGCCGTTTCCAGTCCTGCCATTACACCGCCACCTGTTCCAGCGCCATTGCTGGGGCCTGCAGAGCGTGGCGGACGCAGGAATCGGAGACGGGACCAGCGGAGGAGCAGCAGGATGACGGCCTGGTCTCCCCGGAGCCTCGGGGCGACCCCTCCGGTCACACACCAGCCTTTCCTGATTCCGCCCACGAACACCGGCCGGAAAACCCAGTGACGACCCTGACAAGCCCCCACACGGAAACAAGAGACCGAGCCCAGCCTCCGGGCGCCCCCGCCTCCGGGCGCCTCCAGAGAGAGGTCCTGGCCAGCCAGAGGGGCAGCCCCTCGGGAGCTGCGGCCAGACCCGAAAACCGGACCAAGTGATCCAGTCCCACTGTGTGCCAGGCCCCAGGCTCGGGCTCCGGGCAAGGCTGGTGGCGCCCTGCCCTGCCTTTGTGGAGGCAGTTAACAGACGGCCGTGAAAGCTGAGCTGCCTGCATGAAGGAGCCAGCTTTTCCATGTCCTCAAGAGGCTGGCACTCATCCATCCATCCATCCTTCCATCCATCCCTCCAGCGAGTGCCCACGGAGCCCAGGTGTCCCAGCCACTGCACCCGGTGTGACAGCCCAGGCCTCTGCCCTGCAGGACCCTGCAGCGACTCCTAGTGCCCCCCCAGGACGTCCACGGAGCCACTGAGCACAGGAACCCCCCCCCCCCACATCTCCCTCGGCGACGTGGGTAACTCGCTTCTCCTCTCCACTGCCCGAAACCCTCGCCAGAGGGAACAGGAGGGCGCACCTCCCCCGGGGCCAGGGATGGAGAAGCCCCCGCTTACGCACAGCGCCCCAGAGCGCCGTGACGAACAGGCTCTCGGACTCCCCATCGAACGGGGGGCAGGGCACCCACACCTGCACACACTGAGGGAGGCCGGGAGGACAGGCAAGAGGAGGGTGAAGCCATCCGGTGGGGAGGGGGGCAGAGGTACTGCGGTGGGAGATACCTCCCCGCCCCCCCAGGGCAGTGCTCGCCCAGGCGGGAGCTCAGAAATACTCGCAGGAGCTTCTGCTACGAACACTGAAGAGAAACCTAAGGAAGGGGGCGGGGCGGGGGCAGTGCCCAGAAACAGTGAAAAGCAGATACCCACCGGACATGGGGAGCCCCTGGCGGGGACCCCAGCCTGGGCTGAGCAGGAAGTCCGGCTGCCACCCCTGGGTCCGTGCATTCCATGGGCGTGAGCGTGTGAGTCCCCGTGCTCCCTCCTGAGGGGTGCTCTGCCTCTGACCCAGGGCCGGGGAGGCAGGTGCTGGGGGCCGGGGCCAGGCCCAGCCAGAGCCACCGGGAGGTGTGGGCTGGACGCCCGCAGACAGGAAAGGCGGAAGCAGCTTCCCACCCCAGGACCGGGGCTGTGGGCGCAGGAGCTCCCTCCGAGCGGCTGGCCCGTCTCTAACCACCAGGCTGGACAGTGCTTCAAGGGGTGGCCCTACCACTACCACCACCACCACCCCCTCCCCCCGCCCAAACCACACCAGCCACACCTGGCACTTCCATCCCCCGCCACACCCACCCAATTCCCCTTGCCCCGTGGCCCCCGCTCCCCACGCCCGGCGACACCTGGGGCTGCTCCAGGGCCAGGCCTCCTCCCCGCCCATCACCAGTCCCTCCACCGGCCTGCCCTGGCCCCGGCCCCGGCCCCTCCTCCCCGCCATCACCAGTCCCTCCACCGGCCCGGCCCCGGCCCGGCCCCGGCCCCTCCTCCCTGCCCATCACCAGTCCCTTCGCCGGCCTGGCCCGGCCCCGGCCCCGCCCCGGCCCCGGAATGTCCCCGCTGCCTCCGCAGCTCAGCTGCAGGGGGCGCAGCAGCGGTCTCTGCCTGCGACATGGGTCTGAGGCCCACTTTTAAATTATTTTTTAATTTTTACTGGTTTCAGAGAGGAAGGAAGAGGAGAGGGAGAGACAGAAACATCCATGATGAGAGAGAATCACTGATCGGCTGCCTCCTGCACGCCCCCCACGGGGATCCAGCCTGCAGCCCGGGCCTGTGCCCTGACCGGGAATGGAACCCGGGCTCCTGGTTCACAGGTCAGAGCTCAGCCTCTGAGCCACGCCGGCCGGGCTCATGCCCGCTTTTACAGATGTGGAAACTGAGGCTCAAGAAGGCCAAGTAATTGTCCGGGAACCAGGTCCAGCCAGAATCAAAGCTCACGCTCCTCCCGGGGTGCTGGGCCCTGAGGTGGGGGCGGGGCCGTGGGGACAAAGAAGAACACGGAGGAGGCCTGGCGGGCCTCGGCGAAGGATGCTCCCAGGGTTCTGCCCCCTTCCCCCGCCCCGCAGCCTGGGGATGCGGGCCCTCAGGCAGCGCTGCCCTGTCCGGGACGGCACAGAGGCTGCGGCTCAGGGCCGTCAGCGGAGACGGCGCGGGCCACAGGCCGGGAGGGACGCGTGGGGTAGCAGCCGGGCACGAGGGTGTCCCAGCCCAGGAGCTAGGGGTGCGTCCTGGGCCTCCCAGGTCC
Organism: Pipistrellus hanaki; assembly: GCF_964339955.1. Taxonomy (NCBI): domain Eukaryota; kingdom Metazoa; phylum Chordata; class Mammalia; order Chiroptera; family Vespertilionidae; genus Pipistrellus; species Pipistrellus hanaki. Next base: position 196,272,192 of record NC_140504.1, read on the forward strand.
ACCGTCACCCCGCCCGCTGTCAGCCGGACACCGCCCCCCCCAATCAGGCCTCAGGAAACGCCATCCGCCCGGCTGGAGCTTCCCAGAAGGAACGCCGCGTTCCCCCAACCTCCCCCCAACCTGCCCGGAAAGGGAGCGCGGCCAGCTGTTTCCTGCGGCCCCACCTGGCTGGTCCCGGAGCCCCGGCTCCCCCGCTCCCCGGCCCCCCCACCTCGTTCCCCCGGCTCCCCCCCCCGTTCCCCCCCGCTCCCCGACCCCCCCCCCTGTTCCCCGACTCCCAGGCGGCCCCCCGCTCCCCGGCTCCCCCCCGCCCCCCCCTCCCGTTCCCCGGCTCCCCGAGGGCCGAGAGCCGGCGCGCACCCAGCCGCGCACCGGACCGGCCAGGCCCCGGGAAGTCCGGGAGCAGTGACGGGGGACCCCCAGCTCCTCGCGGGTCCCGTTTCCCGCCGGGGCGCCCACCGGCCGGAGCAGGACAAGCCCGGCACTCAGAGGCTCGTGCGGCATGTGGGACGGGAAGGTAAAGAATGAAAGTGCCACCACGGAGATGAGCAACTGCAGGACTGAAAAAAAGAAAGAATCGGTTCCCACGCCTCAGGAAATCAGTGGCATACAATTTGAAACTCTTCCCCTACCTGGTGGCCTGAAACGCACTCTCTCTCTCTCTCTCTCTCTCTCTCTCTCTCTCTCTCTGACACACACACACACACACACACACACACACACACACACTTCTCCCAGACACCTAAACTGGAAACCCCGGACGGAGGCATGCCGAGTTTTACAATGACCTTTATTCCGTGCTTACTACGTGCCAGGCACCCTTGCAGCCCCTGGCGACTCTGCATGCCCACATGCCCTTCCGCCAGCGACAGATCCCTTCCCTTCCTCTTCCCCCTCTAGTCCTTACACACCCCAATGCCACCTCCTCCAGGAAGTCCTCCTGGATTCACCTGCTGAGCGTACACCCTTATGCTCATCAAAAGCCTCCAGACCTTTCCGATCACCTCTCCTTGCTCCAGCTTTGGGGCAGGTGATGCCTAAGATGGTTTTGTTTGAGGGTTAACGGCAGGTTTGCCCTCTTCCCTTCCAGAAAGCTCGGGAAGCAAACGCTCTCAGAGGCCAGGAGTAAGGATTGGAAATTCCAGGGCAGTTCCCTCCCCAGCGCAGAGAGGACGGTGGAAGGGGAGGCCCACCGCCCCGCAGGCCGAGAGTCCCCGTGACGGGAAGGGCTGCCCCAGACAGCTCGCCCCACATCAGCCCCTTCCATCCACAAGGTACTCTCGCCACCCCCCTTTCCCAGAGGGGGACCCGAGGCCCAGGCCACAGGAGGAGGAAGGAAGGACCAGAGCCACCCTCTGGCCACCTCCATCTGCCTCCCCAGCCAGGCGGTACCTGCTCCGGCCAACACCCCTCGCCTAAATACAGCCTCTGGGCGGCCTCCCGCAGAGAGGAAGCATCTGCCAGAGACGGCACACACGGCCTGTCTGCTGTGCTCCGAAGGGGTGCAGGGGCCCTGCGATCCCCACGCTCTCCCAGAGGTGTTGGGGTTCCCCCCCCAACCCCCACATCCAGAGGCCTGGCACCACAGAGGCCCCAGGACCCTGCCCAAACCCAGCTCCAAAGTCTGCTCTGCGTGGCCAGTGCCCACCCAGACCAGCGTGCTGACATGACCTGGGAAGACACACATGTGTGTGCACACATACCCACAGCCCTTCGCTGTCCCCTGGGGACTGCCTCTCCCGCCCCATCCCACCCCCCCCACCCCATCCCCCCCCCCCCCCCCCCCCGCCGGAGAAGCTAAGGTGCCTGGTGCACCCCCATCTCCAACTCACCTGGAGCAGGCCAGCGGCGAGTGTGGCTGGCTGGAAGGGTCTCCTCCAGGCCCAGGCGCCTGCCCCCCGGCTCCCGCCCCGGCCCGGCCCTGCCCGGCGGCCAGGAGGCTGCGAGGGGAAGAGCGGGAGCGCCGTTCCCCCAGGACCCGGCGGCGGAGCGCGCACCGCCCTGACCTCCTGCTCCGGCCCCGCTTGCCAGTGACTAAGCGATTTCCACCCGGAGGGCGCCCGCCTGCCAAGAGCCTCTGGCTGCCGGGCCGCACACACCAGAACCCGAAATTGGCGGCCCTGCGCTCGGGCGGGAGAGAAAACCCCCTGCACGCTGTGTTTTGTTTTGCTTTCCCCTGAAGTGAAACAAATCCGCCCCCGGAGTTACTGGAAACTTGAGCATGTGAAACCGAGCCGTTTGCACAGAGAGTGCAGTCAGCAGCGGGGGGAGCCCCGGAGCGGCCCCTCGGGGGCGGGGCCGCCGTGCCCTGGAGGTTCCCATGCGCCCCAGAAGGGCCTGCCCTGGGCGGGGGCCCGAAGGCGGAGGGATGGCAGGTCCGCCTGCACTGGTCCAGGGTGCATGGCCCCAGGGCCCGGTCTCAGCTCAGGAATCCGACCCTCGTCTGAGTGAACCCACGCCGTCCGGGGAGCGGGACCCGTCCGGATCTCCGTTTCCTCACGCGGAAGATGGGGCACCAGGACCTGCAGGGGCCTTGTCGGGGTCCCCAGAGACCCCACAGAGCCCTGCGTGCCTGGCCCCAGCGGCAGCCCTGGGGCTGACTCCAGAGGGAGGGGAGGTGGGGGGTCCCTGTCTGGGGGCTCTGTGCCCCCAGCCCTGGCCCTGGGTGCCCGGGATGGGCTGAGTTAGAGCCCAGCCCTCTGCTCTCCCCAGGACACAACAGGCGAGGGGGGAAGGAGCCTGGGCAGGCGCCCATGGGTACGGGTCTGGTCCCAGCGCCCTGAGCCCCAGGCTCCATGACCTTGCCCTCCTCGTCTGTACATGGAGGATCCAGGGAGTTTATTCTGTGTTGCTTCTTTCATTTTTAAAAGGAATATATTTTATTGATTTTTTTTTTACAGAGAGGAAGGGAGAGGAATAGAGTCAGAAACATCGACGAGAGAGAAACATGGACCAGCTGCCTCCTGCACACCCCCCACCGGGGAAGTGGCCGCAGCCAAGGTATGTGGCCTTGACCGGAATCGAACCTGGGACCCTTCAGTCCGCTGGCGGGCGCTCTAACCACTGAGCCACACCGGTTTTGGCTGCGTTGTTTCTTTTAAAACAAACAAACAAACAAACCACCACTAAGTTATGTGCGAACATTTCTTTTAAAAACTGGGTTCCTGGCTCCTTTTAGCACAAAGAAGCAGCGGGCACTGCCTGTGCCCCGGACGCCACTCCCGAGGGTCAGCGAGGCCGCCCTCCGCCGGACACGGAATCCCGCTTTGCCACAGCCCTCCCCGCCCCTATCGCCTCCCCCTGAGCGCCCGCACCTCCTCCCGGGCCCCTGGAGCCCTGAGTGTGTGACCCAGTTTGAAACCCTAATTTCACTCAGAAGCATGAACCACTTTCCACCCGAAACGCTCAGGAAGCACCCGGGCGGGGACTGAGGTCTGACGTTCGGCCGATTGTTCTGGCAGAAAAACAAGACGCCCCCGCCCGGTCCGGCCGAGGGAAGCCCTCACTTTCCGAAGTTCTCCACGTGGTTCCGGCCGGAGCAGGTGCCGAGCCGCCCTCCCTCCCCGCCCCCCCTCCCTCCCCGCCCCGCCCCGCCCCGCCCCGCCCTCTCCTCCGGCTCAGAGTGTCCCCCTCCGGACACACAGGAGGTGGCCGGGGGTCCGGGACAGCTGCTCACAGGCGGGGAGCCCTCGGCTGTTTTGCGTATTGGGGGGCCAAGGGAGGCAGGGTCAAGAGGAACCAGCTGGTCTCCTCAGAGCCCAGCAGAGACTGAAGTGTCAGGTGGTCATTGGAGGGCATTTTCAAGCTGTCCTGGTCACTCCCGAAGGGAAAGCATGAACTCAGGGCCTCCAGCCTCTCGCCTCTGCAGGGACTGAGCTCAATCCCCTCCACGGAGCACTGCTGGGGGCCGGCCACCGAGAACGGCAGGGGCACACCCCATGGCACCCGGCACACCCCATGGCACCCGGCACACCCCATGGCACCCGGCACCCCCTCCCCCCGTGGCACCCGGCACCCCCCCCATGGCACCTGGCATCCCCTCCCCCCATGGCATCCAGCACACACACCCCTGTGGCACCCGGCACCCCCCATGGAACCTGGCACCCCCTCCCCCGAGGCACCCAGTACATTCCCCTTAGCACCTGGCAGCCCCCTAACCCGTGGCACCTGGCACCCCCTCCCCCCATGGCACCCGGCACCCCCCATGGCACCTGGCATCCCCTCCCCCCATGGCACCCAGCACATTCCCCTTAGCACCCGGCAGCCCCCCCACCAGTGGCACCCAGCACCCCCCCCATGGCACTCAGCACCCCCGCCCCTTAGCACCCGGCACACCCCCCTTAGCACCTGGCACACACTCCATGGCACGCGGTACCCCCCTCCCCCCATGGCACCCAGCACACACACCCCATGGCACCTGGCACCCCCCCCCCGTGGCACCCAGCACACACCCCCTCCCCCCGTGGTACTTGGCACACCCAATCACAGAACTGTGGCCTTTTGACCCATCCCGTCCCCACCACATGGCGAGCCCCCCTGTGCCTGAGCACACCCCGGGTCTGCGTCCAGCCTCCCTCCGTGGCTGTGTGATCCCCACCAGCGATCTGACTTGTGTGCTTCCGTCTGCCCACCTTTACAACGGGCATGAGAAGCCCCTGAGCAGAGCTCCTGGCAGCGGTCAGTGAGGTAAAGAGCAGTGCCCGGCGCATGGCAGGCGCCCACGGAATCCCAGTGACCGGCCTCCGCCCGGAGGGCCCACGGCCTCGGGCACGGGCGGCGGGGGCACCGCGGCCTCCGCCCGGCCGGGGACCATCGGCAGCGCCGTCACCGGCCACCGTACCGTCACCCCCTCCGCCCGCACTGCCCACACCGCTGCTCCATGTGACGGCGGTGCGAGTGGTCCCACCTCACAGAGCCAGCTCAGGGGCTGCTCCCCAGAAACCCGTGGCTGCACCCGCCCACGTGGCCACCGGCACCTCGGGGTCCCGGGGGCTGCACCCGGCCCGGGCCCCGCCCGCCCGGCGGCTTCAGTTCTGAGGAGAAATGGTTCTGACGGTGCTAGGACTGCCCAGCTGTACACAGTGGGCATGTACAACGGGAGCATGTGAACGGCGACACCAGAAAGGAATCCTACATCGGCGCCTGCTGTATGCACGCCGAGTCCCCACGAGTCGTCATCCCACTGTGCCCCACCCAGGAAGTGGGTGCTGCCCGCCTGTCCGTTCAGGGAAACAGTTATAACGGGACAAGCACCGGGTCATCGGGAGGGCCCCCTGTCTCGGTGCCTCCTGACCCTCCCTCCGGCCTCGGGAGAGAAACCCAGCCCCCGTTTCTACTTGGTCCCCACGCCTGTTTCCCGGCTGGGCCTGACCTGTGGTCCGGCCGCCACAGAGAATTCCCCAGGAGGCTCCAAACCCAGGGAGATCGCACCCCAGACCCCAGACCCGGTGGATAAAGCCGCCCTGGGTGCTGCCAGGTCCTGAGGCGGTGTGTCTTCCCGCCCTGGGGCGGGCCGGGAGCAGGGGGCGGGGGAGGGGAGGGGAGGCGGCACCCACAGGGAGCTCCTCCCAGAGCCAGGCAAGCTGAGGAGGGCTGGCGCCCCTGGGAGCTCGGTGCCCCTCGTCAGGACATGGTTTTAAACCCCCAAAGCTGCCCGGCCCGTGTGGCTCAGTGGTGGAGCATTGACCTATGAACCAGGAGCTCACGGTTTGATTCCGGTCCAGGGCAGGTGCCGGGCTGCGGGCTGGATCCCCAGTGGGGGGTGTGCAGGAGGCAGCCGATCCATGATTCTCTCTCGTCATGGATGTTTCTCTCTCTCTCCCTCTCCCCTCCTCTCTGGAATCCATACAAATATCTTAAACAAACAAACTAAAACCAGGAGCCCGAGAGCCCCAGCTGCCCCTTCCTGGGCCGTGGGTGCCGCCCGAGCCCCGTCTTCCGAAAGGAGGCCGCCCTGGGCTCCCGCAGGGGCTCAGAATTTTCCACAAAAAACACACACATGTAAACACTACAACAGAGCAAACCTCCGGCGGTGAGACACCCCCCGGGGCGGGAGGAGCCGGCGTGGCCCGGGCCCTCAGACGTGGCCTCCGGGCCGGGCTGTCTGGGCGGCTCAGCCAGGCACGGCGGCAGGCAGACAGAGCGGGCATTCACGGAGGACTGGCTGGCCGACGGGGGAATTAAAAAACCCGCTCCCCCGAGCCGTCTAGACACCCCTGAGTGTGACTCCGCAGGGAGGGCCACGGGCTGCCCGGGCCCGGAGGGCAGGCCGGGCAAAGGGGGCCGTTCGCACAAATGGGATCAAAATCGGCCCCCGGGCCACAGCGGGAGGAGGGGGAGCTGCCCTTTGAACACCACCTCCCTCCGGAGACAGGACGTTCTGTGGAGGGGACCCTGGCATTGTACGGAACCTGACATAATCAGAGCACGTTTCACCCCACCTGACCCTGAGGAGGGCTTTCCAGCTTCATACTGAGGGCACCTTCCTCAGTGGGCTTCTTACAGTCTCCACACTGAGAGGCAGACCCCGTCCCAGTCTCCCCTCCCCTCCCACCTTCAGGGTAAGCAGGCAGCGAGGCTCTGACCTCCAGGCCCTCCTGTCCTACCCAGGGGTCCCTCCCTCGGAAACCCACGGAGGGGCCCTCAAGAACTGGCCTTGCACCCTAACGAGTTTGGCTCAGTGGATAGAGTGTCAGCCTGCGGACTCAAGGGTCCCAGGTTCCATTCGGGTCAAGGGCATGGACCTTGGTTGCGGGCACTTCCCCAGTAGGGAGCGTGCACGAGGCAGCTGGTCCATGTTTCTCTCTCATTGATGTTTCTGACTCTGTCTCCCTCTCCCTTGCTCTCTGTAAAAAGCCAATAAAATATATATTTCTTTTTAAAAGAACTGTCATTGCACAAAACCCTCCGTACCCTGAACCCCGTGTTTAACCTCGGGGTTGCTTGGGGCTCCTGGGGTCCACCTCAGAGGCAGACCCACCCGCACGGCCGTTTCCTGTCTGGCCCCCCGAAGTGGCTGCGGGACCATCACGGACCCTCCCCAGCACCCCTGACCTTGCAAAGACTCAGAGCCGCAGGGTGGCTCCATCCCAGCCAGAACCCCCGGTCTTGGTCAGACCTGCAGCCAGATCACCAAGCCGACGGTTAGGGACCCGCCGGGAAGGCCCCCGGAGCGTCCCGGCAAAAGGCCAGGGGGTTGGCTCGGGGCTGCCTAGGGAGACAGCCAGAGGGTTAACAGAGGAAGCACAGGCAGATGAGGTGACCCCCACTCTCAGGAGCAACTTTTGGGGTGAATGGGGTGGGAGAGGAATGCAAGAACAGCCCTGTGCCCGCGGACAGCCCCTGGACCTGGCATTGGAGGTGCCTCTGCCATGGGGCAGCCTCTCTGCCCCCCTCCGTGAAAACCCCGGCCCAGCACACGCCCTCCTGCACAGCCCCCCGACGCCCGCCATGCCGCCTACCCCGCACTCCTGGCAGCAGTCAGCGTGTCCTGCACACCCTGTCCCCCTCACCTGCTCCACGCAGACTCTCAGGAGCCGAGGCTGCTTCACAGAGTCAGGCTGGTAAACAGTAAGTGCCCAATAACGGCAGGTGTTCGATATTCACAGCGGAAAGGACACAGGCTGTGGAGCCAGGCCAACTCCCTCCTCCACGGAGCCCCGTCAGCTCCAGTGACTTAGAAGCTGCCCCTGCAGCTCACTCCTTCCCCGTCCACTCATGGCGCGGCACCACGGGCGCCCAGGGCCGCGGGAGGGGCTGGAAGCCATCGATGGTGGGCGCCGGGCCGGGCACGCGGCAGACAGCAGAGAAAGGCTAAGAACCCCCCTCAGAGCAGACGGAGCGGAGACCCTGAACGTCACGGCAGCCGGAGGGGGAGGGAAAGGCAGGACGAAGACGTCGGGGGCTCCGATGGCCCAGGGGCCAGTGTTCCTGGGGGGGCGGGGGTCACAGCAGGTATCCTCCCAGCCTGGGGTAACCCACCGGTCTCCTTCCCACAAACTGCCCCCAACCCGCAGGCATGGTAGCACCGCTCTGGGGCCGGGCCAGGGCCCACGGCTCGGATGCCGGTGACCGGTCAGGGCGGGCAGAGAGCAAATGGCATGATGGCTGGTTGACACCCCCTTCAGGGCCTGTCCGGTCTCAGAAAACAGGTTTGGGAGTGTACCCTAAGAGCAATGGTCACTGCAGACGAGCTTTAAGAAGGGAGCTGACATCACCAAGTATTTATTATTATTATTATTTTATTATTGATTTAAGGGAGGAGAGAGATTTGCTGTTTCACTTATTTATGCATTCATTGGTTGCTTCCTGTATATGCCCTGATGGGGAATTGAACCCACAACGTTGGCATATGGGGGCAGCGCTCTAACCAACTGAGCTATGCGGCCAGGGCTCCCAGGTGTTCATTTTTATTTTTTTATTTTTTATATTTGTATTGATTTCAGAGAGGAAGAGAAAGGGGGAGAGAGAGAGAGAGGAACATCAATGATGAGAGAGAATCATTGATCGGCTGCCTTCTGCACACCCCACACGGGGGGGTCAATTCCGTAACCCGGGCATGCGCCCTGACCGGGAATCGAACCTTGACTTTCTGGTTCAGAGGTCAATGCTCATCCACTGAGCCACACTGACCGGGCTCCAACTGTTCATTTTTAAAAGATCACTGGAAGAAAATTAAAAACAATGAGGATTGCTCACGACCAGGGGCCTGGTGTCTGACAATCTGTCCGAACCACACGGGGCCTGCCTCCCAGGCACCCGCCAGTGAACCAGGAAGGGAAGGCCAGCTTCCTCCTGGGAAACACCGTAATCTGAAGCCGGCCCCAGAGGTCACAGGGTGGCGCTTCCAGTCCCAGGAAACGTCTAGAGAACGGCACGTCCACAGACTGACGGCAGACGGTGGTTGCGGGCGCTGGGGCGGGCGTGGGAGTGGCTGTCACTGGGTATAGGGTTTCCGTTTGGAACTGGAGAGAGGTGGTTGCACAGCACTGTGCATGCCCAGCCGTCCCTCCGTATCTGCAGGGGATCGGTTCCAGGACCCCCTGTGGACACCAAAACCACAGGTGCTAAAGTCCCTTATGTAAAACGGTGCAGTATTTGCATATAACCTACACACAGCTTCCTGCCTACTTTGTTTTACTTATTTTATATACTAGAGGCCCGGTGCATGAAATTCATACACAGGGGAGGGGGTCCCCTCAACCCAACCTGCACCCTCTCCAATCTGGGACCACTGGCTCCTAACTGCTCACCTGCCTGCCTGACTGATCGCCCCTAAATGCCCCCCCCCTGCTGGCCTGGTCGCCCCACGCAGCCTGCTGTTCAGTCATTCGGTCGTCCCTCACTAGCCCCCCTGCCAGGCTTGTTGCCCCACACAGCCTGTGTTTGGTCGTTACTGTGAGGGCATCCTGACCAATTTGCATATTCCCCTTTTATTAGTACAGATATATATATATTTTTTTTATTGATTTCAGAGAGGAAAGGAAAGAGAGAGAAACATCAATGATGAGAGAGAATCATGGACTGGCTGCCTCCTGCACACCCCCTACTAGGGACTTGAGCCCACAACCTGCGCATGTGCCCTTGACCGAGAATTGAACCCTGACCTCCTGGTTCATAGGTTGACACTCAACCACTGAGCCACACTGGCTGGGCCTCCCGTCCAGCTACTTAAAATCACATCTAGATTACCCTTAACGCCCGACACAATGGGAGTGCCGTGAAAACAGCTGTTATGCTGTATCGTTCAGGGAATAATGACGAGGAAAAAGGCCTGCATGTGCTCCGCACAGACCAACCACAGAGCACGTTGCAGCCACGTAACTTCCCCCCAAACCTCTCCCGCTGCGGCTGGCTGAATCCACGGATATGGAACCGGGAGACAGAGGGCCAACTGCACTAAATGCCACCGAGTCGTCCACTTTAAAAGGTTAATTGTCCTGTTACATGACAGTCACCTCAATTTAAAAACCCACCCTATGGGCCCACGGCCCTGAGCCATTGGCATATTGAGGGATCAGAGCCCTCCTGGAGCTGATTCCACTGAGCCACCCGGTCCCATTGCCGCTGGGAGCCCCCATTTCCTCACAACCCGGGGCCCCTCCGTCCTCACCCCAAAAGCCCCATTCATCCAATGAACCCCTAACCCCGCAGGAAGCGGGCATCTCCCCTTCCTCGCATCTCCCCCCACAGGTCTATCCCCTGCGCCCAGCCCCTCCCCCACATCCATCCCCTGCCATCCTCCAGCCTCTCAGCAGCCCCTGCTCACAGTCTACACCGGCCACCCTTCCACCAGGAATGCCCCTGCCCTGCCCTCACCTCTGCCTGTCACCGGCCCATAGTGCCCTCGGCCAGCGGGGCCCCACCTTCCTCACGCCGCGGCCCTGTAACTGCTCCTCGTGTTGTGGCGACCCCCAGCCAAAACGTTATTTTCGCTGCTACTTCATCGCTGTGATTATGGACCCACAGGATGAGACCCGCTGGCAGGGCCGCCTAGGACCATCGGCAAACACTGATATCTACTTTACGACTCATCAACAGCAGCAACATTACGGGCGGGTGAGGGGGCGGAGGGAGCTCTCAGCAGAAAGGAGGGGGCAGGGGAAGCAGCAGAGCGGGCGAGTGGGGCGGACTGGGAAGCTGTGCACGTGGGCGGCAGGAGTGACCTCCCCCTGCAGGACGCCAGGACGTGGGACCAGGCGTGCTGACCTGGGAGGGAGCTGGCCTTCCGCGGGAGGCCACTCCTCTCACCCAGTAACAGCCCTGGGGGTGCTTAAAGCCAGAACCCCGGGTCCTGGCCTGAGACCCTGCTCCCAGCACCCCCTCCCACACACACACCCCCAGCTCCCCCAGCAGCCTCAGCTCTCCTCCCAGCAGCCAGCGGGGCAGCCAGCGGCCTGTGAGGCTGGGCCAGTCCCCTCCGGGCAAGGCAGGGGCCCCAGAAGTCCACCCCAGAGCCCTGCATCCCCACAGCGCCCCTCCCTGGAGCCCGAACTCAGGGAGAGCAACAGGACGCCAGAGACCAGGCGTCCCTCGGGGGTGGACGGACAGTCAGTGCGGGTTACGAAGGAAGGACACGCGGACACGGGCTGCAGCAGGACGGACCATGAGGACCCCGTGCGGGTGGAATGAGCCGGCCACAGGGGACGGCCGGGGTGCCTCCACTTCTCCCAGGGACCTCGCAGTCACACGCACAGACCCCGAAGGTGGGTGCCGGGCCTGGGGGAGGGCGGGGAGGGTGTTAGAGATTCAGATGGGCAGGATGGGAAGTCCCGGGGGGAACAGAGGTGCTGGCTGCACAGCAGAGGGAGTGAGTGTGTAACCGCCCGCACAGGCCGCTCGGAGATGGCGAACACGGTACGCTGGATGTTACGCGGGTGTTATTGTGACTTCTTTTTAAGAGAGACATAGAAAACTCTAAAGCAGAGAGCCTTCCAGGCGGCTCTGGGGCCCCCGGTGCCTCCTGCAGAGACCCCCCCGCACACCTTCCTGTCAGCGGCCTGCCTGGCAAGGGCACTCGGAGCTGGCCCAGCCGCCCGGACCCATCCCAGGGCCATCCCAGGATCTGCTCCCTGCGCCACTGCCGCCCACACGCCCTTGGTCCAGGGCGTTGGGATTCTGGGAGGCGGCCCTGGGGAACCCGGGAGGGTGGGTGCAGCCTGGCCCCACCAGCCACGAACGCAGCCCCACCCAGCGCCCAGTGACATCACTGGCGCCCCCAGCAGGATCTCTCCCTCCGGGCACCCCCAGAGCCCTCGGGTTCTCCCCTGATCCTTGACCTCCCTAAAGCCACATCCATGCTGGCTCAGGGCTGTCCGAGCCACGGCAGTCAACGTGTCACTGCTTTTTTGTCTCTGTGCTTCCCGGGGAAAGGAAAGGGAGACTTAATAAAGTTATTGCATTAGGTCATGCCACACCCCATCCATCTCTCTCTCTCTCTCTTTCGCTCTCCCCCCACCTTCTCTCTCCATCTCCTGGTAAAGCACTCTCTGCAGGAGAACAGCAGTCAGGGAAGTGCTTCAAATGACCTAATCCACCCATCACTTCACAGCTGGGGAGACATGAGTGCCTGGCCCATGACCTCAGCCCGGGGGACAGTAACCAATGGCAACAGCTAGGACTCCGAAGGCTTGGTCCATGGCCCTGGCTGTGCCCTTTGGGTAAGTCAGCCACCGTCTCTGGGCCTGTGAGACAGGACTTCCCAGCTCCTGGGAGCCAGCCTCTGTCCAGAGTGTCACCCAGCGCTCCCCACCACCCAGAGTGGAGCCAGGCCAGGAGGGAGCCGGCTGGCTGCTCTCCTCACCCCCCCCCCCAACCCCCGACCCCAGGGAGGCTTACTGCAGGACCAAGCCTTAGTCACCGGACGGACGGCGCTTGTCCCACCAGCACCTGTTAAAACTCACTCATGACCAGTTCTGATGCTACCGCTGGTGTTTAATTAAATATTACTCACTCAGGAAGCGGCCCCTGCCAGCTCACCCCAAGCGCAGGGTTCATGTTCAGAGAAAGAGAGGGGGAGGGAGGCATCTGCTCCGCCTCAGCTGGCACCGCAGGCCCCTCGTCCAGTGTGGGTCCAACACACCCACAGTCAGGACCAGAGGGTCCACGGCCAGTGAGCATGGGCGGCACAGTCACTCAGAGACACTCACCCACACGGACACACACAAAAGTACTCACACACACACTCACACACACGGACACACGCTTACACAGATGCACTCAGACACACACTCACACATACACAGAGATGCACTCACCCACACACACACACCTCACACAGAAGTACTCACACCAATGCACACTCACACCAATGCACACTCACACACACTCACTTAGAGACACTCACCCCACACAGACACACACTCACACAGATGCAGAGACACACACAGATGCAGAGATACACACAGATGCAGAGACACACACAGATGTACTCAGAAACACACACAGATGCTCACACACATGCACTCAGAGACACATACTCCCAGAGACACACTATGCAGAAGCACACTCACACCTCAGAGCCTCACATACACACTCTCACATGCATTCACACACCCAGTCACACACGCACACAGACGGGCTCACAAGGACCCACTCACACGGCATCACAGCTCAGGCACACACCTCCCTCCCTCCCTCACTCACTCTCTCTCTCTCTATCTCACACACACACACACACACACACACACACACACACACTCACACACGCTTGCAGCCAAGCGGGCCATTCCCATCCCCGGAGCCCCTGCCCTGACCGTGTCCACCGCCATCCTCACCGCGGACCGGCTCCCGGCTCTCCGTCCAGAAGGTCCTGCCACCCGGGCTCCGGGCTCCGCGCTCCGGGCTCCGGGCTCCGCGCTCTGGGCTCCGCGCTCCGGGCTCCGCGCTCCGGGCTCCGGGCTCCGGGCTCCGGGCTCCGGGCTCCGCGCTCCGGGCTCCGGGCTCCGGGCTCCCCGCTCCGGGCTCCGCGCTCCGGGCTCCCCGCTCCGGGCTCCGGGCTCCGCGCTCCGGGCTCCGCGCTCCGGGCTCCGCGCTCCGGGCTCCCCGCTCCGGGCTCCGGGCTCCGGGCTCCCCGCTCCGGGCTCCGCGCTCCGGGCTCCCCGCTCCGGGCTCCGCGCTCCGGGCTCCCCGCTCCGGGCTCCGCGCTCCGGGCTCCGCGCTCCGGGCTCCGGGCTCCGGGCTCCCCGCTCCGGGCTCCGCGCTCCGGGCTCCGGGCTCCGGGCTCCCCGCTCCGCGCTCCGGGCTCCGGGCTCCCCGCTCCGCGCTCCGGGCTCCGGGCTCCCCGCTCCGGGCTCCGCGCTCCGGGCTCCGCGCTCCGGGCTCCGGGCTCCCCGCTCCGCGCTCCGGGCTCCGGGCTCCCCGCTCCGCGCTCCGGGCTCCGGGCTCCGGGCTCCGCGGCGGCTCCGGGGGCGGGTGGCGCCCAGGGCCCCGGGGAGGCGCTCCCGGGCGGCGGGGCGGGCAAACGGCGGGAAAAGCGAAACCGACTCCGCGGCGGAGGCCCCCGGAGCGGAGACCGGGCTCCCGCGCCTGGAAGCCGGCGGGGCCGCGCCTTCCGCCCGGGCTGCAGCGCCGGACTCCGCCCGGCCCTCCCCGCCCGGCCCGCGCCCTCCTACGCGGTCCCCAAGTGCGCGGTCCCCGCGCCCACCCCGCCGGCCCTGCCTACCGGGGAGGCCGCCGCCGCCGCCGCCGCTCTCCGGGGCCGAGGCCGGGGCCGGCCGCGCCCGCAGGGACGGAGCCGCCTCCCCGCGGCCCGGCGCCTGGAGCTGGATCCGTGGAGCGCGGCCGCCCGGCGACTTCTGCGCGGAGCCCCGGCGGCCGAGCTTTAAAGTGAGAGCGGGGGGGGGGGGGGGGGGGGGTGCGGCCGGCTGACCCCGCCCCCCGCCCCGCCCCGGCTCCGTGGGGCGCGGAGGGCGGCCCGGCGGCCCGGGCGGGGGACCAGCAGCGCCGCCCGCGCCCCGCGCCCTCCCGCCCGCTCCGCCCCGCCTCGCCCTCCAGGCCGCGGGCCGCGGGTGGCGCCGGGCCGGTCCCCCCGGAGCGCCCACGGGGAGCGCCGGGGCCTCCCTGGGCCAGAGGCCGGCGTTGCAACATGCGCCGGAGCACGGTGCGGCCCGGAGGGCAGGAGGGGGTCTCGCTAATAATAATTCGCAATCCCCTGGGGAGCGGGGCTCAGAACCTCGGAGCCAGGCCGTAGGCTGGAAGCCCCGGGATTCCAGGGCGCCGGAGAGGGGCGCGGGCAGAGCTGAGCCCCCTCCAGCGTCCCGGTGCGCGTCGTACCCGCACGGTGTGTGTGTGTGGGGGGTCTCAGGACCCTCAGACCCCAGGGCCTGGGCGCCTGGGCACCCCAGCCCTGATGGCTCCAGGCAAACAGCAGACTGCATTCCATGCGTGACATGAATGAATGAATGAATGAATGAATGAAAGAGCAATTGCCCAGGAGGTCCCCATGCCTGAGGACTTCTCCCCACGGTGTCCTGTGGCTCTCGCTCATCGGAGGCATTTTGCTCCCCGTCCCCTACACAGCAGCCACTTGCACCCTAGACCTGGGACGTTTTAAAAGAAATTACGGATTTAAGAACAAAATCTTACACCCCTCCAGGCCGTGCTGTGTAGTGTAGAAGGGCACGGGGCATTGGCATTGCCGGAGAAGCTGTTACGCACAGTGGGTCTCTGGGTATTCCGTCTGCACCAGAGCCGGGAAGGGCAGGACTGACCGCCGAGCTCCTTGTAAAGACGAGGAGGCCACACGTGGCAGGGACCCGGCTTAGCAAAGCTTGGAGCCTAACCGGACTCCGTTAGCTTCCGAAGTTCGATGTCTCCCCACCTCGTGCTGTGAGTCGGTTTTGCTTTTGTTTTGAATTTTTAAAAATATTGTGGCTCGCTGAAACCGTTTGGCTCAGCGGATAGAGCATTGGTCTGCGGACTGAAAGGTCCCAGGATCAATTCCCGTCAAGGGCATGTACCTTGGTTGTGGGCACATCCCCAGTAGGAGGTGTGCAGGAGGCAGCTGATGGATGATTCTCTCTCATCGATGTTTCTAACTCTCTCTCTATCCCTCTCTCTTCCTCTCTGAAAAATAAATAAATAAATAAATAAATAAAATTTTAAAAAATCAATAAAATATGTTATATATAGATAGATAGAGGCTCAACTGGCTGCCAGGGGGTGGACAGGCCTGTGCGGGCATCCTGGCCGCTCAGCTGACACTCCGGGTTCGAGCTGCCGCGATGGTCACTGTGACCCCAGTGCTGTAAGGCCGAGGGTGCGCCCCATCGGGGCCGTCCTCTCACGGTGCGGCCTCGAGTCTCATCCCGGAGGCATCTTCCGGAACATTCTTTTCTGGACAATGCAGACTGCGTGCACCTCATTCAAGGGGACAGGTCTGTTTGTCTGGGGCCAGAGCCCCCGCCTCTGATGGGAACCCGGACAGATGGCTCCCCGTGTGCCGTCCTCAGCACTCTCGCCCCCCCCCCCCCCCCCCCCCCCCCCGCCTGCAGCATGGAGCTAAAAACCCAGCTCCGACCCACGCAGGTAACTAGATCTGCTGACCTGATTTCCCAGCAGGTCCCGGGGGGCCCCCGCCCCACCCGGACACCGGGCTGGGGGCCAGAGGAGCTTGGGAAGCCGGTCTCCCGCAGAGGCCCGCCAGCAGGGAGCGGTGCTGAGCAACCAGGGAGACCAAAGGAGGCCCCTGTGCGCTCCCCTTATCAGTGCCGACACTACTGCTGGTTAGAAGATACGCAATCTTGCAACGCCGTGACATCAGCTGATAAACACCATCCAGGAATCTGCAGACGGGACTCCGAGTCCTCAGCTAAGTATCTGTGTCCCACAAGGGTGAGGAGGCAGGAGGGTGACTAGCCCCACCCCCACCCACACACACATATCATCACTTTCATCAGGACAATCTGCTCACGCCTCTAATCTGTCTCAGGAAGATGAGGGGGAGAAACTATAAGATAGCAAAGTGAACAGCAGCTGCTTTTTCTGATGACGAAGAGTCTGTCCAGGAATGTCTTGTGCCCTCTTGGGGCCCCTAGAGCAGGATTCTACTGTCTCCTTCCTTCCTTCTTTTTTTAAAAAAATATATTTTATTGATTTCAGAGAGGAAGGGAGGGGAGGAAAGTGAGAGAGATAAACATCAATGATGAAAGGGAATCACTGATCGGCTGCCTCCTGCACACCCCTCACTGGGGATGGAGCCCGCAACCAGACATGTGCCCGACCGGGAATCAAACCATGACCTCCTGGTTCATAGGTCAACGCTCAACCGCTGAGCCACACTGGCCGGGCTCCTACTGTTTTCATAAGCACGAGGGACTCCATTTTCTCCAAGTTCCTTTGCTGATTGGAGTAAATGGGCAAGGAATTTGGAACCAGACACGCCTAACCCAAACCTCAGCTCTGCCATTCACCGGCTGTGCGACCTTGAGCAAGTTCCTTCACCTCTCTGAGACTCAGTTTCCCCATCTGTAGTATAGCTCTACACGTTTCCCAGAATTTGTGGGGTGAGGGACAGTCATTCAACAAATATTAATCATAGGGCTTTGAGGACTTTCCAGATAATGGACGCATGTTACATATTATTATTGACAAGAATAAAAAGAGGTTTCCTTGCCTGGCCGTGGCTCAGTGGTTGAGCATCCATCGATGAACAAGGAATCCCAGTTCGATTTCCAGGGTTGCAGGTTCAATCCTGGTGGGGGGCGTGCAGGAAGCAGCCAATCAGTGATTCTCATCATTGATGTTTCTATCTCTCCCTCTCCCTTCCTCTCCGAAATCCATAAAGATTCATCTTTTTTAAAAGAGAAAAGCATGGGATCCATAATACAGAAGTGTGGCAAGGTCCAGCAGAACAAAAAGAACACTGAAGAGTATTAACACAATTTAGACCCGTTCTGCATGTCTAGCAAAGGACCTCTTTATCTCAGGCAGTGACCCTGAAGCGGAGTGGACCTTATCTGACAGAACTTTGATCTCACAGCGTCCATGAATGAGTAGGCTCTGGCCTTCAACATCTGTGGGTTTCATTAAGGATCACATATTGGACATCGCCACCTGCTGGCAGCATGTGACATTGCAGTGTAGCGCTCTCAGACATGGTCACTCATCAGAATAAAGGAATCATGCAGTTTCAGTGGCTTTCAATGAGACACTGGTGAAAACCAGGCAAAGTTCCCATAACTTTGAAAAGAAATCAATAAAGAAGTAACCTCGGACTTGTGACAGTAATGGTTTCAGCCAGCCACTGAGGACCCCCATGCAGCCAGCTACTAAGATGCGGGAGCAGAGCCTTCAGTCCTGGCAGAGTGCTGGCACCTGACCCAGAGGGATAGGTTCTGCCCCAGACGCCACCCCCTGTTGGCACAGGCCCCTGGAGGATCTAGGCAAAGGTGCTGTCAGGAGCCAGGTGGCTCTGGGCATTAGCCCCTCCTGCCCCTTTCTCATGTTTTGGGGCATCTGGTCGCCCTTGTCCTCTGATTTCTCTGTGCCACAGAGATGAAGGGTGCTCTGGGGATTGGGCTCACCCAGTGCCGGTCAGCCCCTCCCCGCCTCCCCCAGGAATGCCCCCCCAGGGCAGGCCAGCCCCTTCCTGTTCTCCACGCTGTCCTTGCTCCAGTCCCTGGGGAAGCCGAGTCTGGGTGAGGTCCCCAGGGTGCCCACTCTGCACCCAGGAGGGGAAGGACTAGGGTGAAGGGAGTTTTTTTTTATTATTATTATTATTTAAAGGGGAAAACCGAAGCCAGTATTTTAGGTGCCAGTAAGAAGCGGCTTCCTCTACCCGGGGCCTTCCCTGTCGGCTGTGTGGTGGGCGGGCTGGGCTGGTGGGGACAGACGCTGACATCTGGTTTCAGTGAGGGTCTGCTTTCCCCACTCAGCCAGCTCCAGAAGGAACTTTCAGGAAATTGGTGGCAATCGGAACCCGGCTCCTCTGGCCTCTGGATTCCATTCCGCTCCAGACCACCCAGGCGGCTGGTACGCAGCGAGCGTGGGCTGAGCTCCGTCTGGGAGCCGCATCTGGGAGACACTCCGCAGCAGATGCCTGAAGCCATCTGTCAACCTGTGCGTCTCTGCAAGGAGGGGCCCCAGGCGACCCTGCAGCTGGCCTGTGAGGGGGTCCCCCTGTCTCCCAGGGCAGCTGGGAAGGACAGCGGGATGGCAGCAAAGGCCCAGAGACCAGCTCTGCCTCCCGCCAGGGGCTCCGGGTTCCGGTGTGGCTGGGGGAGGGGGACATGCAGATCTACTGAGACCTGGGCATGTGGGCAAAGCAGGCTCAGAGGAAGGGCCCTGCCCGGCTGGGCTGCTGATGGACAGCTCTGGGGACCAATCTGCCTCCACAGCCGCGATCCTGACAGCTGAGCGAGCCCTCGAAGGGGCTGCCAGGTCACTGAGTAGGAGCAGATCCTCCTGGGAATTGCATCCCATCAGCCCCAGAACCCACAGCCACAGTCCCGCACCCTCGGCCCAGGCTCTCAGAGGATGAGGCCCAGGCCCGGAGGGGGCTGGGCTGTGCCCATGGCCCGCACCAGGGCTCCCCGCTGTAGCACCCCCTGGAGAACGTCTGTGGTGCCCCAGGCAGGGCAGTGCCCCCACCAGGCACCCCTGCAGCTCCAGCCAGCCTGCGACCACCTGGTCCTGTCTCTTTCCCCACCGGCGGGACTGGGAGCCACAGGCTGGTCCTCCTCTGTCCTGGGCCCCCATTACTGCCCGGACCAAGCACAGTGCTTGGCGCGTAGTAGGTGCTCAATAAATACCGGGGGAGGGGAGGGGTGTGAAGTCAATTGGAAACTCAACATAATCTGTGGCCCCGGCACCTTCCCCTCCCCCCAGCCCTCCTGTGCCCCCCGCCCAGGACAGCAGCAGCACCTGGGGGCCGGCCCTGTCGGCTGCTCAGCTCTCTGCTAGACTGTCCTTTCCTGTGCGCCGGGCTCCTCCCCTTGTGTCACAGCCCCTGGGGCACAAGAGACTGCAGTGTCAGAGGGAGGGCCTGGTGAGTGGACACAGTCCCTGTGGTGCCTCCAGCGTGGAGGGAGCCAGAGGGAGGGCCACGCTGACCCCTCCCCAGGAAGCAGCCCTTACCGGTTACCAGAGGAGGAGAGAGAGCTCTGGTAAACCAGGCCCCTCGCTCCCCGGCAAACCAGCACGACCAGGGTTTGAACCCAGAGCCCAGGATCTGCCCCTCGCAGCACGCGGTCCTGCAAAGGCCTCGAGCAGCAGGGACCCGAGTCCTGGGCCCGGATCCTCCCGCGGGCGTGGGAAGTGAGCCGTCCGCCAGGTCTGAGAGCAAATGGCTCTCGGGTCTGAGCCGCAGCCCAGACCTGCAGAGTCGGGGGAAGGCTCAACGGCGGGAACAGCGTGGGGATCCCGAGCGATGAACACGGGAGGCCAGGCCGCGTGGGCGCCGTGTCCTCCGGGGGACGGGCCAGTCCGGGCGCCCGCTCTGCTGGGTGATAATTTCCACTCACGCTCCATCGGCGGGTCTGACAGGACAGAGGGTGGCAAACAGACCCTGCGGTCACCCTCTCTCCTTGGACCTCCCTGCGGCGGGGAGGGCCTCCATGGCACCTGCTCTCCTCAGGAAGCGGGGACAGTGACCCGAGGGTGAGGACACCCTCCGTGCAGCAGGGGGAGTCGTCATGTTTGTACCTCTGATGTGCACGCCCGTCTCCCCCTTCCCCCTCCAACTTCTCTCCCTGCCCCCCACCCCATTCTGCAGTTTTATCTGCCCGCCCACAACCCTACGCTCCTGGTGGCACAGGCTGGGGTGAGCATCAGGCAGAGGACATGGCAAAGCCAGCAATGGCCCCGGTCCTGCCGCTTGAACTGCCCTCTCCGGCACCTCCCGGGTGCACAGCGCCCCCCCGGCGGGTGTCCTCCCCACCCCGCGGCTGCCGGGAAGGTGGGTGACCCGTGAGATGGGTCAGGGACCTCGGGAGATGGGATGCAGCCGCTGGGCTGGCCCGTGTCTGAGGGGGCCCTCCATGCTTCCCTACCCCCTCCTCCGAGGACACACAGCCCGCACCCCCCAGCTCCCACAGAAAGAAGGAAAACAGGGATTTTGGCAAAACAATTTTGTTGTTTAAAAAAATATATGTTTCATCTCACATAGAAAAAGTCATTTTGAAACTGAATGTGTCTGTTTGAGGCCTCTTTAAGGGCCCAGTTTTCCCATAAAAACCGGGCAGTTCTCTTGGCAAAAAGGCACCGCAGTCTTGCTGCTTGGCAGGGGTGTGTCCATGCCCCCCGCCCCCCCCCCCCCCCCCCCGCCACAGCCCAGGGGTCTCCCCCGGCTCCCTGGTCAGAGCCCAGTGCCGTCTCCCAGCCCCGGGCAGAGGACAGAGGGCAGAGGACGGACACCATCACACCTGCGTCCCTGCCCCACCCCCTCCAGGCGTCTTGCTGGCAACTGCCGATGAGGCTGTGGGTGTTTCCACTGAAAAAACTGTTTCTGAAAACTGAACTGTAGACGGTCTGATGGGCGCTCTCCTCCTTCCCACCACGCCACCCCTGGGTCCGGGGAGGACGGGGCGCCCAGGCCGGGAGCCCAGCCTGATTCTGGAGCGACACCCCGGGCAGAGCTGAGGAGCCAGCTGGCGGAGTGCCGGTCCGCGGCCACGAAGCGCCGTCTGCAGAGACCCGGGCAGGAGCACGGACAGACGGGGGCTGTGGTTAGCAGAGCGCGGCTCCCGGATCACAATCAGATTCCCGCTCACAGCAGCCTGGAAAGTCCCCTCCTTTCCGGACACACATGGCAACCGGCTTCTCCAGAGATGCCGCTCTGACAGCCCAGGAGGCCTCAGCCTGTGCAGGCTCCGCTGAGGCCGCTGCGCTGCACCAGCACCTGGGCTCCGGAGGGAGGCGCCCCGCGGGCTGGGAGGGCCCGGCTAGAGTCCTAAGACCCGGCTCAGGAGCACCTGGCCTGTCGCCATTAGACACCAGTTCCACAGTCACCGGCAAAGGTGGCTCTGGACCACTTCACAGGGTGCTGAACGGTCAGACACCACGCTGTGCAGAATGTTTAGTCTTTAGCCGGGGACTTAGCCCCCGTCACAATCACTGCCAGGCCTCTGGGGAGCACTTCCTCACCACCCACCGCTCTGTCCCCTCGTGACGCCCCCCCGCCCCCCAGCAGCCCTGAGGTGCTGGGGGAGCCCCTGCTCTGGGCCCGGGCATGAGGCTGCAGGACTGGGAAGCCCGGGTTCGAGGCCCAGCATGGTGGCAGTGTCCCCGTGGGAGCCAGGCAGGCGTGCTCCCTCCCAAGCCGGGGTCCTCGGCGTGGAACGGGGTAAAGCCGGATTCCGGCAGCACTTTTCACACTATGGATCAGCTCAGTTAGCGGATGATGAGCAGCATTTTCTCAACGAGACAGAAAAGAGGCACATGCTCCTGACCACGCTGAGCTAGAGACGGGGCTCTGGCTGTGGGCCACGGGCCCAAACCTTTGGAAACCACCAGCTGAGCTTCCCTGCTCAGGGCGGGGAGGGGAAGGGGAAGGGGAAGAGGGAGGGGAAGGGTGGGGAGAGTGAGTGCTGACAGGGCCCCCGGGGGGACTTTTAAGACAGCAGCGGATTGTGAAAGGAAACCTTTGGCATTTTTGCCCCAACCCAACCCCGTGTGCAAACTCCCCCAGACATTCGGGGCAGGCAGCCCTCTAAGAACAGGACACGCTCGGCTCAGGCTGCAGTGACTCACGGTTATTCAGAAGTGGTGACGGCTCACCCTTTATCCCAGACTGAGGCGGGCACGGGAGGTCCCATCCTCTCTGGTGTTGCAACCCCAGAGGAACACGTTTCCAAGGAGCAGCTGGGGGGGGGGGGGGGGAGGGGAGCTGGGGGCCCAGGGAGGCAGAGTGCAAAAAACGGGAGCAGGACTCGGGGAATTCCTGGGACACGGGGAATTCATGGGGGTCAGACTGCAAAACACGGCAGGGATGGTGCCTGAGCGCCCCCATGTGGCCACCGACCTGCAACCACCTGTGTCCACCAGCATCTCTAGAGCCAAAAGGCCAAGATGCTGACTCCCCACCCGGCACTGATTCTGTGCTGCCGAGGTTGGCGGCAGCCTGCCAGCAGAAGCAAGATTTTAACGGGAGCCCCTGGACAGGGACCAGCTCCCAGGCTCCCACCCCACACGGAAGCCACAGTCCTTTAAATCGTAGCTGTGAGGAAAGTCTGAGCAGTCAAAAGCAGAGAAATGGATTTCGGGGGGCCCTCCTCATCAAGGACAGCCCATCTGATGGCGTGTCTGTCTCGGTGAGGCTATGGGCGGGGCACAGTCACATGAAGCATCTTATTCCTGACAGCACAGTGGGGCATGCCCAGGTGGAGAGCTGAAATACTCTGTCCCATCACTGGTGATTTTTAAAAGCGTTTCAGACACCCCGGGGGGTCTCGGGAGAACAGGCCCCGAGGGCCCCGCTTCTCGAGAGGGGAGCACCTCACCCATTCCTATGGAGAAGCTGGCCTTGCTCCCGAGCCTCCCACAATGCAGCGGTGCAGGGAACGGCAGGAGGGGCGGGCAGGCAGGAGGCCACGGGCGGGTGCCAGAGAGGCAGTGTGAGGAGGGTGCTGAGCCCCGGCTGCTGGAGCCGCGGCCGCCCCAGCAAAAGGCCTGGCTCCTGTCTGGTCCGATCAGAGCGTCTGGACGATGCATCGCCTGATGTCACATCTCTCCCCCAGAGAGCTGTCCCCATCAGAGATCGACGAGATCTTTCCTGGTAAGCCAGGGAGGACCCTGCGAGCAGCACCTGCCGGGAGGTCCTGAGAGGGAAAGAGCCCTCGGGAGGGATCCCTGGGATGGCTGAGGCTGTGCCCAGCGTGTGCCCAGCGGGCAGGGCGCGGCCCCCCCATGCAGAGAAGGTCATTGCTGAGGAAGGGCCCCGAACAAGTCACAGGGTTTTGGCACGGTGATAGCACCCAGCATTTGTGGCTGTGTTCTTGTCATCAACTTCCTGTCTAAACAGGAAGTCTGGGGACAGCCAACATACCAAGGAGGGATGGACGCCCCCAAGTCGGGAGGAGGAGGAAGGAAGGACACACGGAGCAGGAGGCAGCCCACGGGGGCAGGACGGCAGCCGAACGGCAGAGGCTCCGGGAGGAAAGGGAAGCAGGAAGGAAAGAGGCTGCAGGACTGGGAAGCCTGGGTCTCCAGGCAATCCCAGCACCTGCCCGGCACGGCCCCTGCACCGCTGGGCCAGGCTCCCTGCTGAAGCTGGAGCACCCGCGCCCAGCCTGGCCACGAGGCGGGCTGATGCTGACATGGAAGCCCCAGTCAGTCTCCCCGTTAGGGGGACGCCTCTCCCTAACCTGGATCTGAAGCTTCTCACGAGCCTCCCTCTCCTCCTCGTCTCTGGGTCTGACACATCGGGACAGGGACCATCAGGGGTTGGGACGGGGCCTCTCCCGGGGCTGACCCTGGGGCACCCGGGTCCAGAGAGCCAGGCGCCCGGGCAGGTGGCAGGACTCGGGACGGGGGAGGACGGGGAGAGGCTGCCCGGGAGTGAGCGGAGGGCGAGGCCCCGTCACCCCAGAAACGCCTCGTAGTCCATGTACCACACCAGCTGGCCCGACGCGGGCTGCACGCCCGAGATGGGCCACTTCCTGGGCTCGTGGCCGACGCGGCTCACCAGCAGGGTGATCTCGCGCTTCAGCCGGCCCATGACCAGCACGGCCACCCTCCGGGCGCGGTTGATGAGCGGCAGGCTGAGGCTCATGCGGCGGCGCGGCCCCGAGGGGCTCTCGGTCAGCACCACCAGCGGCTCGCCCTCCAGGCCGGCGGGCGACTGCGGGAAGAGGGAGGCGGTGTGCCCGTCGGCGCCCATGCCCAGCAGCACCAGGTCGAAGCTGCTGTTGGCGACCAGGGCGGCGATGTCCTCGGCGTAGGCCTGGGCGCCCCGGTCCTCCTCGGCGCAGAGCCGCCGGTGCCGGTGCACGGGCATGGGGTGCACGTTGTAGTGCGGCACCCGCACATGCTGCAGCAGGTGCGTCTGCAGCCCCTGGAAGTTGGACTCGGGGTCCCAGAGCGGCACACAGCGCTCGTCCACCAGCCACAGGTGCGTGCGGGCCCAGGGGAAGGCGTAGTGGCCTGTGGCCAGCTGCTGGAACAGGGCCACGGGGCTGGAGCCGCCCGACAGCGCCAGGTGGAACTGGCCGGAGCGCCGCACGGCCCTCACGGCGGCCGCCTCCACGTCGCCGGCCAGCTTGGCGATCAGCTCCTCGGCCCAGGCGGTGACCAGCGGGCCGTCTCGGTACGTGGCCTTGAGAACCTGGAAGTTGCTGGGCGCGGGAGCGGGGCCGGGCCCCGGCACCAGCTGCTCCGCCTGCTGCACCGAGAAGGACAGCTGGCCGCCGCTGAACTCGAAGTCGAGCAGGTGGCCGTTGTCCGCCCCGCCGGGGTAGAGGCGGGGGGCCTCGCGGGCCAGGCCGTCCAGCAGGGGCGTCCAGAAGGCCCAGGAGGCCAGCAGGCTCTCGGTGGTGATGAAGGAGTCCTTGCGGCCGTGGAAGATGCGTGAGATGAGGACGGAGTAGGCGTCCTGCTCGCGCGCGGGGCGGTAGACGTGGAAGTCGGACAGGGGGCGGCCGAAGAGGCGGAGCCCGGGCGGGCCGGCCGCCTCCTCCCAGCCGCGGGGCAGCGCGGGCCGGAGCAGGTTGCGGCTCACCAGCAGGGCGGGGCCGCCCAGCGCGCCGTGCCCGATGTGGAAGACCACCTGGCGCGGCAGGCAGGCGCTCCGCTCGGCGGCCCAGTGCGCCTCGCTCTGCACGCAGCACGCCCGGTTCCGGAGCAGCACCCGCACGTAGCCCGCCCGCTCGTCCAGGGCTTTGCCCGACATCAGCAGGAAGGGGACGCCCTCCCAGCGAAGGTTGTCCACGTGAACCAGGACGCCTGCGGGACGAGGACAGGGCGGTGACCCTCCAGCGCGGACACGGCTTCCGCCCGCTCGCCTCCCCTTCCTGCCTCCGCCCCGCTCTGGCACCCACGGCCTAGCTAGGCCCACCCCCCTGCACCCCTCCCATGACTTTCCCTCCGGCGGTGCTCAAAAAGCAGCCTCTCCGGGCCAGTGTGGCTCCGTGGTTGAGCATCAACCTATGATCCAGGAGGTTAACAGTTCAATTCCCGGTCAAGGGCACAGGCCCGGGTTATGGGCTCAATCCCCAGTGTGGGGCATGCAGGAAGCAGCCGATCGATGATTACCCTTCATCATTGACGTTTCTATCTCTCTCTCCCTCTCCCTCTTGGAAATCAATACAAATATATATTTTTTTAAAAAAAAAGAAAGAAAAGCAGCCCTAGCCAGTGGATAGATAGATTGTCAACCTCGGACTGAAGGGTCCCGGGTTCAGTTCTGGTTAAAGGCATATACCTCACTGCGGGCACATCCCCAGTGGGGGGTGTGCAAGAGGCAGCTGATGGATGATTCTCTCTCATCGATGTTTCTAACTCTCTATCCCTCTCTCTTCCTCTCTGTAAAAAGTCAATAAAATATATTTTGAAAATAAATAATAAATAAATAAAGGCATATACCTCAGTTACAGGCTCGATCCTTGGCCCTGGTCAGGGCTTGTACGGGAGGCAACCAATCATGTCTCTCTCACATCAACATTTCTCTCTGTCCCTCCCCCTCCCTTCCCCTCTCTCTAGAAATCAATGAAAAAAATATGCTCAGGTGAGGGTCAACTAAAAAAGAAGAAAAAGGAGCAAGAAAAGCAGCCACGGGACCATCGCAGACATCGTCTCTTCTAAACTCACCGACCCCGAGGAAGGAGAGCTGGGCTGAGGTCGGACCCAGAGCCTCTGAATCCCAGGATGGGGGAGGCTGACTGCTGGGGGGCTGGGCAGGTGGGGGGCATGGACTAAGGGCCAGGCTGAGGGTCCCCCGGACTCAGCTCCCGGCCCGGGTCCCATTACATGCCTGCGGGCCTCGGCAGGTTTCCCACCGTCCCTGAACCTCACACTTCCTGCTCTAAGCGGGATAATAACCACAACTGCCTCTTGGTGCCGTGAGGACTGCATGAGATGATGTGTATGGAGTGCCTGGCACTCAGCAGTGCTGCTCCTGTGCTGTGGGGGTATGATCTGCCGTCTGAGGGGCACCCCTCCCAGAAGGCTCTGAGCCTCGGGGACTGCCCAGAGGATGCTCTGGGGGGGGGGGGTGCTTTGGGCAGTGGCCGGACAGGCTCACAGCCTCACTGGGGGGTGGGGGTGCCCGTGCCCGGCCCGGGGCCCACCTGCGAAGGTCGGCGTGAGGCTGAGGAAGCCGGCCGGCTTGTGCAGCTCGCGGCGCACCTGCTCGCTGTAGGCCTGGTACTGGCCCAGCACGGCACTGCCCCTCCGGAGGCCCCGCAGCGCCTGGAACACCTGCAGCTTGTGCCGCAGCACGGCCTCCGAGCTGCCCACGTCGAAGGGCAGCTCCATGGCCACCAGCGTGAGGATCTCCGTCAGGTGGTTCTGCAGCACGTCCCGGATGACGCCGTACTCCTCGTAGAAGCTGGTGCGACCTGAGGGGGAGGACCGGAGCCGTGAAGGTGGCAGCACGCCCACGTCCCGAGGTGCACCGAGACCCCAGCCCGGCGCCTGTCCGCACCCACGCCCGGTCCGCAGAGCCCACAAACAGGGGTTATGCGGAAACCCCTGGAGCCGTTTAAGAGACGGCGTCACACTCTGGGCTTCTCCAGGAAGTGGTGGGAAGGCTCTGGCCCCAGCCACGGCCAGGCTGCACGTGCCCCGGCCCCGGCCCCCCAGTTTCATGGAGAGGGCCTGGCTCTGCGGTCCGAGGGCCGCTTACTGGTGTGACCTCTGAGTGCCTGTGTCTGCCTCCCGCCGATCAGCGGGGCTGACAACTGCCACCCGTTACCGAGTGCACCAAGGTGCCAGCAACACGCAGGCGCCAAGGACACGCACAGGTCCTTGTCTTCGGCTTCCGGGGAAGGAGGTGGAGGGAGGGCAAAGTAAGTCAATAGAGAAACGAGAGATGTGACAGAGGCAGGGAAGGCCCCTGAGACGCGTCAGCCCTGCAGCGGCAAGGAGAGCAATTCCAGAGCGAAGCCTGAGGCAGATGGAGCCTGGCTGGCTCATGGCCAGAGGGAGGGACAGGGGCCCGGAGCCCAGGTGAGGGGGGGACTTGCTTCTGAGCTCAGGGGGAGCGCCTGGTGGATTTCAAGCAGGAAGGGACAAGCTCAGAGGCGCCTTCGGCCTAGACCACGCCGGCTGGGGGGAAGAGAGCAGTAGAGGTGAGGGGAGAAGAGCTGTAGAGGTGAGGGGAAAAGAGCTGTAGAAACAAGGAACCCAGGGACAAGGCTTTAGTGGGAGCACAGGGGCTAGAGGGAGGGATGACTGAGCTGCTGAGCAAGGAGGAGGAGCCAAAGTGACTCCTAGAATCAAGGCCTAAGTGAAGGAGAGTGGTGGAGCCATCACCGAAGTGGGGAGACGGCGAGGAGCAGCCAGATGGAGGGAAACGCGAGTTCTGTTTCAGGTGAGTTTTGGCTGAACACGCATGTGGAGACGCACCCGTTACCGAGTGCGTCTGGCGGTGGACGAGGTGAGGGAGGAACACAGACTGGGCACGGCCGCAGCACAGCCCGAGCCCGCTGTGGCCCGGCCCAGTGCAGAGGCTCCCGGGCCTTCTACTCACACCACGGTCCTGCGGCGCGGCAGCCACCACACCTGTCCCTGCTCCCCCGGGGCAAGAGAGGACTTGGTGAGGACAGCAGCGATGGGGCGGTTCTCTCTCTCTCTCTCTCTCTCTCTCACACACACACACACACACACACACACACACACACACTCTCCTCCGGAGCTCGGCGTGAGCTGTGACTGTCAGAGTCAAGTGCAGATGCTCCACTGTCTGAGAGCGAGGTTCCAGCACATGGCAGGGCCCCTGTCCCAGCCGAGGACACACAGAGGAAGCCTCGCATCCCGACAGGAGGGCG
This sequence comes from Pipistrellus hanaki, assembly GCF_964339955.1. Lineage (NCBI taxonomy): Eukaryota > Metazoa > Chordata > Mammalia > Chiroptera > Vespertilionidae > Pipistrellus > Pipistrellus hanaki. The sequence goes on from NC_140504.1 coordinate 196,300,613, forward strand.
ATGGTGGGTGGGGCTTGGCATGCCCTGTCCACGATGAGGCTAGTTCTCACCCCCGCAGCGCCACGCGGCCGCCGTCAGCTTTGGGAGATGTCCCTGACCTCTGGCACCCCTGTGGGCCCTGCCTCCTGCCCACTCCTGCCCGACTCAGTGCCCGCCCGTCGCTGCCCGGCGACACCCGGAGCCCCATGGGAGCAGGAGCTGGGCTCTGCTCAGTGCGGCTGCCCTGGTGCCCGAGAGCGCAGCCTGCAGCCACGGACACTGAACGGCGGAGAAAACGCTTAGACACGCGTCACCACGGAACGACTGCAAAAAACATGTTGATGGAAAAAAACATGAATGCTTCCCCCAAAATTAATACTGAACACAGGATGGAGAATGACCAGAGAAACAGAACCTCGACAGGAAACCTGCTCCAGGAACTTGGGGATGCTCTCCGTGCCAGAAACAGGGAAGGAGTCAGTTATTAGAAGCCAGACCTCAGAGACTGTCCTGAGTGCAGGATGAAGGGACAAACAGCCACCTCCAGCCCACACTCAGCACCGCGCCCTTCAAATGCCACAGCCAAGTCAGGGTCAGGCAGCCACGGCAGCAGCAGGCAGAGCCAGGGCGGGTCCACAGGCGGGGCGGGAGGCAGTTTGGGGGGGACCCGGAGACAAGAGAGCCGTTTCAAAGTCGGGTGGGGGGACGTGGTATTTGCTGTGCCACAGTCCTGCGGATCTTATGTGCATTTTGTACGCATTCCTTTTTATCGAGTCAATATCTAGTTCACACAAACAGCAGGAGGGCTCCTTGTTCAGGCGGCGTGGCCAGCACACTGCCCTCAGCGGCCACCAGGGCCTGAGTGAGGTCCCGAGCCCCCTGCCTGCCCGGCTCCCAGCGCGGCTCCAGCAGCTGGACATGAGCAGGACCAGGCAAGGGAACAACCCGCCCTGAACACAGGCCACGCCAACGCGGGGACCAGTGCTGTGGGCGAGGGGAGGCCGCGGCCGCCTGCAGGAAGGCACCGTGTCCCCGTGGGGGCGCGCTGACTCTGCTCACCGGGAGTTCGGCATCCCTGGCCAGAAACCCGGGGACAGCAGACCGTCCAGCCCTGTCCAGCCGCATGCTCAGAGTCCCAAAAAGACAATGGCCGAGCCCGCCCCACAGTGCTCTTACAACATTGCTGAGAAAACACCAGGAAAAAGCTGTGACAATAACAACGTATGGGTATCAGACCGCTCACTCCTCGCATACTGATATCTAAGGACGTCCTGCTGTGACCCCTGGGCCCAGAGAAGTCAGGTAACTTGCCCAAGGTCACACAGCTGGTTAAGGTTTGAACCAGGCAGTTGGCCCCAGCACCTGCAGTTCTTGCCACCAAATACCTCCCTTTCTACTTCCTCCACCCCACTGAAACGACCATAGGACACGGCACTCAGAGTGACGCTTGGTGGCCCAAGCACCAGGAACTTCAGGACGGAGCACCATGGTCGGAGGAGCAAACTGAACAGGGATCCAGAGAAAGGGATAGGTCAAAGGTCGGGGACCCCGTGCCTGGGGGCCAGTGCGGGTGTGAGGGGGATGGGGCAGCACTTACGTCCCCTGGGACAGTTAAATGCCTCTGCTGCCAGCAGGTGGTGCCTCATGGAGTGTGGGCTCGGGGTGACCAAGCCTTCTCATTGTTTTGGAGAACATAGCATTTGGGCCAAGGAGCGTAATCTCATGGTTTTCCAATGTGCACACATAGTTCAGATTGCTTAACATGCTGCGTGACTCAAAGGCATGCATGTTGGGCTGACTGTCCCTGGCCACATCCCAGTTGGGTGGACAGCACTGGCCAGAGGGCAGAGGCTCCAGCACACTGTTCAGCGGCAGCGCCTGGCCCCGCAGAAGCAGCGGCTGTGGCTGGGAACAGCAGGCATCCAGGATGGAAGGGAAGGGCCTTGGAAACTAGACTGAGGAGTCTGAGGAGCTTGTAAGTTCTTGACCGCAACTACCGTATTTTTCGGACCATAAGACGCACTTTTTCCCTCCCAGAAGTGGGGGGAAAAAGTCCCTGCGTCTTATGGTCCAAATATAGCCTACACATATACTGTAAAAAAAAAGTTTTTTTACTTGCCCGGCTCTGTGTGGTCTCTGTGTGCTTGCCCGGCTCTAAAATGGTTCTAAATGCTGCTGTTTACTTTACAGGGTTGATTACATGTGTTTATGACTGTGATGTTGGGTTTTAATGCACATAAAATATTTTAGGACACTATTTGTTTCAGAATCTTTTTTTCTTCATTTCCCTTCTCTAAAAACTGGTGCGTCTTATGGTCCGGTGCATCTTATGGTCCGAAAAATACGGTAGTTAAAGAGCCACCATGTGACCCAGCAATCCTACTGTCACGTATACACAAGAGAAAGGAAAGCGTACGTCCACACAAAAACCTGTACATGGGTGCTCATGGCCACATTGCTCCCGGCAGCCACCGAAGAGCAGCGTCCTGCATGTCCACTTGCTGACGAACGCAGGACTAACATGTAGCCTGCCCACAGGACGGAGTATTAGGCAGCAGTGAAAAAGGTCGCTCTGGCAAATGCTACAACATGGGCGAACCTTGAACACATCACGCTAAGGGAAATAAGCCAAACACAAAAGGCCACAGATCGTATCAATCAGTCCATTGATGTGAAACGTTCAGAACAGGCAAATCCATAGAGACAGAAAGGTCAGGGGCTGCGGGGGGCTGGGGGAGAGGAGGGAGTTAGAGGCAGGCGCTCCTGGGGGTGACGAGAATGCTCTGAAGTGGGTCGTGGGGATGGCCGCCCCACTCCGTGAACATATGGGAGGCACTGTACTGCACACCTCGAAGGGGTGAACTGTGACACATAATCACCTCTCCATAGAACTGCTTTACAAAGTGGAGACATGAGAGGCGCTGTGGGGAGACCAGCCGGCCAGGGCCTGCCGGTGACCTGTCAGGGGCGGCCGAATGACAGTAAGCAGGGCGGGGTGCGGGGAGCAGCAGTGACGAGAGGCAGCTCAGGGTCGGGACCTGGAGTGGGGTCCCCGTCCGGCCATGCCTTAGCCTGTGGCCCGGGGAGTGGCTGTCTCACACGTGCTCCCAGCGGGGCTGCTGGAGGCTAATGAGCCCGCACACACGCAGGCCTGGAACCGTGCCTGGCACACAGGCAGCACCATGAACACCGGCTGGTGTTGGCACTGCTCAGGGGCGGCATGAGAGGGGCCCGGCCAGGCAACTCGGACAGCAGTCACCACATGGGAATTAAGAGTTAGAGTAGTTATATTTCATGAGAAAAATGCAAGGATGGTTTTAGTCCTAACGCTGCTGAGTCGGAAGAGGTGGTGTGGCCTCCAGTGAAAAAAACCTAAAAAGTGCCCGGCTAGTGTGGCTCAGCGGTTCAGCATCCACCTACAAACCCAGGAGGTCATGGTTCGATTCCGGGTCAGGGCACATGCCCCGGTTGCGAACTCAATCCTGGGTGTGGAGCGTGCAGGAGGCAACCGATCAATGATTCTCTCTCATCATTAATGTTTCTCTCTCTCTCTCCCCCTCTCCCTTCCTCTAAAAAGAAATCCTAAAAGGTAGAAATCTTAAAAGGTGTCTGAGATGGGCCTGGGGAGGCAATGATGGGAAGGATATGCTGGATTTCGTCAAATCAAAACTGCCATCGATGGTGAAAGAATCATTTTTTTTACAACCTCGAAGAAAAGGAGTGCCAATTCAACTGCCATTTCGCCAGTGGGAAATCCAACTTCAGAGATGGGGAAAACATGTCTCAGAATCAATGAATCGCAGCGGACTTAAGAGTATAAAGAGAATAAAGCTTTGCAAACAGAGGAATTTTTGATGGCGAGAACACAGCAGAGTCCTTAAAAGCCCTGTTATCTGCTTACTATTCATTAGCTGAGCAAATCCCTCAGTGGCCCTCTCCTATTTTTATCCCTCCCGATCCGCGGGGAGCACGCACTTCGAGGCGTCCTGCCCGCTGTGTAAAAGAGTGCTTCCTCTCCTCCTCATTTCAGGCGCCTGGGGGTGCCGCGTCCGGCGCCGCCCACAGATTGCAGACTCCGATCCTCCCCTGGCTGGCTGTCTTCTCAGAGTTCAAGTGCAGTGACCCGAATCTGTGCCTCTCAGGGGGAGGACTGCAGCTAAGCACAGGCCCAGGGAAGGGAGGGCGAGGCCTCCTGGAGATGCCAACAAGCTGGGCTGTTCTAGCTGCCACCAGCTTTTGTGGACTCTATTGTTTTTTGTTTTTTGTTTTTCTGAAAATGATCTATATTGACCCTAGCACTCTTTCCTGGGTTGAAAGCTGAGGGTTCAAGTCCATCGATGTGAACAGGATGGACCAGCACAGTGGGAGGGACGATGGAAGGAAGGCCCGATACACTTGGCTTCCATCCTGCCCGAGTCCAGGGCTCTGTCACACGCTGGACAGACCCACCGCTTTGCCCCCCGCTGCGTTGCCCCTCGAAACCTCAAAGGTTGGCATCCCATGGGAGGCAGGAGAAGTCTGGGGAGATGGAATAGCAAAGGAGACTTTCTCCTTTGGCCTACTCATTCCACTTCGGGAGTGTACTTAGAGTAAGGTGACCTGATGTCCCACTTTTGGCGGGACAGTCCCGATGTTTAACAATTTGTCCTGAGTCGTTAAAAATCGGGACTTTTTAAAAACGCCGCGGGACACGGGACAAATTGTTAAACATCGGGACCGTCCCGCCAAAAGCAGGATGTCTGATCACCTTAACTTAGAGGGAAAATAAACGTAATACTCATAAGTGTTCTAGAATATATTCACAAAGTTATGGTTGCACAACTTTGTGAATATATTAAGAACTAGTGAACTGTACATTTTAAAAGGGTAAATTTTATAAAAATATATTTTTATTATTTCAGAGAAGAAGAAGAAGAAGAAGAAGAGAGAGAGAGAGAGAGAGAGAGAGAGAGAGAGAGAGAGAGAAACATCAATGATGAGAGAGAATCACAGATCAGCTGCTTCCTGCACGCTCCCAACTGGGGATGGAGCCCGCAACCCAGGCATGTGCCCTTGACCGAAATCGAACCTGGGACCCTTCAGTTCGTAGTCTGATGCTCTATCCACTGAGCCAAATCAGCTAGGGCTAAAAGGGTAAATTTTGTGGCATGTGAATTATATCTTAACATTTTTTTGAAAGCTCACAAAGGACTATTTAAATTAGCAAAAACTGAAACAACCAAAATGCCTAAAAATAGAACAATCCGTACTCTGTGGCATAAACAGAATTGAACAGAAATATAGAGCTACTAAAAGGTATATATTAGCCCAGCTGGTGCTGCTCAGTGGTTGAGCACCACCCTATGAACCAGGAGGTCACAGTTTGATTCCCAATCAGGGCATATGCCTGGGTTTCGGGCTAGATCCCCAGTAGGGGGAATGCAGGAGGCAGCCAAACAGTGATTCTCTCTTATTATTAATGTTTCTCTCACTCTTGCTCCCTGCCCCTCTCTGAAATCAATAAAAATATATTTTAAAAATAAAAATAAATAAGTCAGGTGGAACCCAGGGCCTGAGGCCATGCCCACTTCCTATCCTTGCAACATATATAGAGAACAGCATTTCCGGTTGTAAAGTATTCCCATGTACATACACCATCAGATTTAACCCCCAAGACACTCTGAGAGAGGCAGAGAGGCAGACGGGGAGAGACAGAGAGACAGACCCCGGGTCACCGTAGCTATGTACAGAGACTGCTGGGGCCGGAGACCGGTCCTGTTGCCTCCAGGTTATGGGAGATCCCAATTTCCTGGTACAAACAGGTCTTTATAAACACAAGAAACTAAAAGCAGCTGAGATCCGCACCAGTGCCTTCTGGGATCACTAAAAACAAAAAGGGGGCGGGCCCAGGAGTGAGCGCCCACTGGTCAGGGAGCCTGGCACTGCCTGGCACTGCCCGGCTCGCCCTGGCCGCTCTGCAGACGGGGCGGGAGAGGGGGCGGGAGGGAGGGGGATGCACTGCTGAGTGCGCTCCGGCCCCTCTGGCACACCAGCTGGTTCTGGGAGGACCCGGCTGCCTGAGCGGCCACTCCGCCCTCAGAAGTGGAACGCATCACGCTCTGTCCGCAGGGTCAGGACAGGGACCCTCCCTAGCCGGGCCTCAGTCGGTCAGCGGCCCAGCCCTCCTTCCGCAGAGCCTTTCCCAGAAGCCCGGACTGGGACCCGCAGGCGTCATCTCCACAGAAGCAAAGTGGCCCACCGAGGTCACTGCTCGTGTGGCCCACAGGGCGGTGTCAGGGGACCTGGTCCCAGGCTCCCGAGACTCTCAGGGGCTCACTGGATGGGGACCCCTCAGGAGGGCACCGGGATGAGAAGAGGGAGCTGCACTGCAGCGGAGGGAGGCCTGCGTCTTCCTCCCTCCTCCCGTCTGTCTCTCTCAGCGTCTCTCCCCCTCTCCCTCCCCCCCCCCCCCCCCCCCCCCCCCGCCCTGCTGTCTGCGCAGCGGCCTTGACGCTGCAGCAAACTCCTCTGGGCCAGAAGCTGAGGCAGAAAAGGAAGAAGAAAAAAGCCACCGCAGCCGTGGAGGGAGGGAGCTGGGGCAGCCAGCCCCGTCCCCGTGGATGGGAGTGAGTGGGGTGGGGACATCCTAATGGCCTTGCAGCTCACAAATCCCTCTCCCGGGCCGGGGGCAGCTGCTCAGGCCAGAACGGCTCAAACCCCGCCCCTGCCAGCGCTCGGGTGGTAGTCCAGGCCGCCACCAGGGACCCGCCCTGCCTCCCTCACAGGACTCAGCGGGCTGAGCACCTGCAGGAGGAGAAAGCCAGGGGCTGAGTGCTGGGGTGCTAGAGGGAGAAGGCCCACTTTCCCTCTGGCTCAATGGTCAGAGCAGGCACCGGCTCAGAGCTGCCTGCTGGCCATGCTCAGTCCCACTGCAGCGGGCGGTGCCCCCCAGCAGCAGGGAAAAGACTGCCCTGCCTGTTTCCTACCCAACCCAGAGGTGAGCCGAGGCCCTGACATGCTGCACACGGGGCTTCCTGGCCATGGTGGGGGGGCTGCAGGGTCCGGGCTCCAAAGCAGGACCCAGAGGGGATAGCGAGGCTCAGTGCTCGGGGCACCAGAGCTGCACAGGCCACCTCCTGGATGTGAAGAATGCGTGTCCTAAGTCCCAGTGGGGTCGGAGGGAGAGAGAGACAGAGAAAGACAGAGACACACACACACAGAGGAGAGACAGAGAGACAGCAAGAGACACAGAGACAGAGAACTCACTTCCTTTAGAATGTTGCCCTTTGTCTAGGCCCTGGCTCCATGGGGATCCTGCAAAGAAACCCACAAATGACAACGGGGCCCCGAAATGAGAGGCCATGGCGCCCACTGGGTCCTCCAGACAGCCGGCTCTTCCCCAGCCTGGCGCAGGCACTGCAGCAGCTGCCAGACAGCGTGGAGGAGGGGAGCCCTGCACCCCAGCCCTGCGGCGAGCAGGCCATTCCAGGCAGAGCAGGGCAGTGCTGGTCCCGCAGCAGGTGCGGCCGGCTCCTCATCCTGCGGCCCTCGGCCCGCCCTCCCGCCCCCCGCCCCCGGCACAGGGCCTGCGGGCACCCTCTGCAGACAGAGCAAGCGGAGGCCCCGCCCTCCTGCCGCCAGGACATCAGACACACAGGCCCGGGAGGGAGCCCCGGCCTGAGCCCTCGCTAAGGACACAGGGGGATCCGGCAGGGCTGGGGTGATCCTGAGACCCCGGGGAGCTCACTGCGTGGGGACCTCTCTTCTGATGGGGGTCCGGGATGGAGGAACCGGCTCCTCTGAAGGACGGCAGTGCCCTTCGGGCCTGGCTCCCAAGGGCTGACCGATGCCCCTGCCCACGCACCCCTGCCTGCCTCATCCAGTTTGGAGTCTGTCCCAATATATTCTCCCCCCGATGAATGTGTGAGGTACTGGGGGACAGAGGCTGCATCTCACTGCTCCCCGTGTCACCAGATCTAGCTCTGCATACACATCCAAAGAGGAGGGAGAGCAAACTGGAGAGAGCAACCAGGGGAGAGAAGAAAAAAGAGGAGAAGGCAGAGAACAAGGGCAGACCTCCTCGTCCCCCACCCAGGCCGAGGGTCCGGTCCCGCTCCGCCCAGGCACACCGTGCGGGGCAGGGCGGGCCTCGGTTCCTCACCTGCAATGGGGTATTAGCGGTTCCTACATCATAGGGCTGTTATAAGATTACAGTGAGTTAATGCTTATGTTGTGCCGGGGACAGGGCTGTATAATTATTGCGGAATATTAGTAAGAGCAGCAAACACTGAATGCTAACATGTTCCAAGCATGAACGTGATGCGCATGAGCATTAGGTCTCACGGAATGCGGATGGGAGCCTGAGAAGACCAGTGGGTCCCACCTCGTCGCCCTCCTGCAGGTAGGAGAGCCGAGGCACTGAGGGTCCCCAGGTGAGAGGTGGGGGAGCCGGCAGGCACCAGGCAGAGGTGGCCACTTGGACTGGACGAGTACAAAAGTCTGAGGAAGCCTCACGCGACCCGACTGTCCCCCGCACCCCCAGAGAACTCGGGGTACCTTCTGGCACTTACTGCTGGCCAACCGCTCAGCATCAGAGCCACACTGACCTGAGGAGACCCCACGCTCTGAGGGCAGCGCTGGCCACTCCGGTCTGCCTGCAGGGCCCTGGGGGCTAGCGGTCCACACACCAGCGACAGCACCCTCTGCGAGGCACTGGCAGGCAGGGGTCAGCCAGCGCCCCGCGGACACCCGGCGGGAGGACGAGGCGGCGGGAGCGGACCCTCCACGCACCTTCGGCGTCCACCGTCTCCTTCAGGACGATCTCCACCCGCTCCACGTGGTGCCGGCTCCACAGGCCGTCCAGGGCCTTGCGGTTCTGGTCTCGGAAAGGCAGGATCTGGGCCACGGCCTGGCGGGGAAGCAGACGGGGTGCTGCGGGGTCTCCTCGGGACCGAGGAGGAGGCCTGGCTCCCAGGAGGGCCCCACCCTCTCTTCCCGACTCCGAGAGGCCGTCAGGGCGATGGCCCTGGCCGTCAGGCTTCCCGCCTCCCACTTCAGGTGACCGCCAGCCTTTTAGTTTGTCAGGAAAGGAAATAGTTAAGATGATCTTTTGCCTCTTACCATCAACTTTAAATATCAGAGAGATACTGTAACACCAAAAACGGAATAAGGAAAGCTTCGGCTTGACATTCAGTGTTATTTTTTTCATTTTCTCACAAGCAAGTGACATCTCCCCGGGACAGGCCTGGCTGAGGGCCACTCTGGGAACGCTGACACTCATGGGGCCGGACGGAGAGCCACGCCTGAGGCCGGGGCCCGCCGCCGGTCAGCACCGGGCACGCAGGCGCACTCTCTGCTGGCGTTTCCAGGTGGGGAGGGGGGTGTCCTAACGGGGCTCCGAGGGTGCAGACAGCTGAGGTGCGTCCCTCGGGTCAGCCCCACGCTCTGCCACAGGCCCAACTGAGAAGCAGGGGCCTTGGGTCCCTATTCTGTTCTAAGATCGGAACCCAGGAAGAAAAAATACTGAAAACCAGGCCACTGGGGGTGGAATGAGGTATCAATTCTAATTCCTACAGCACAGCCAGCCGGAAGCCGGGCTCAGACCCCAGTGTCTCGGGGCCACCTCCGGAGGGGGCACGGGGCACCGCTGAGAGATCAGAGCCCGGCCCCTGCTGGGAAACAGGACAGGGCACGAGGACAAGGGCCACACAGACCGGCTCACCTTCTGCCCTTCGCCCTCTCACCTCCTGCCCGGCTTCAAAACGACCACGGAGCCATGTCTCCCACAGCTTCAGGCCAGCCCCACAGTCAGGGTCGTGGCCCCCGCTCGCTCCAGCCTGGCAGGCTCACCTGCTTGCCCAGGTAGTGGTCCACCCGGTACATCTCCTCCTCGTGGAAGAAGCTGCCGAGGTCCGTGGCTAGCTGCTGGGCTGACTGGTGGTTGTGG